>NC_141596.1:31974464-33381964 GCF_047967505.1 Dipteris shenzhenensis
CTCGCTTAAGATCTAGCTGTCTCCTGGGCTTATCTACAGCCTTCTCATGCTTTTCTTAAGATCTTTCTATTGCTGTCCGAACCTGGCTGAAAGCTGTCTGGAGGTTTCAGACATACTGATCACCTGCAAAAATCTCATCTTTAGTCCTCAGGATAGGTGGCAGAATCACCTTTCCATAAATGACCTCAAAGGGGGCTTTTCCTGTGGAGGTGTGAACAATATTATTATATGTGAACTCCACGGTGGAAGGTACTTGTCCCAGTTGATTTTTGATCAGCCACGTAGTATTTCAATAGCTCCAACACTGTCAACGCTACTCTGCTTTGACCATCTGTTTGGGGATGGAAAGAAGAATAAAAATTCAGATTCGTCCCTATATTATAAAAAAGGGTTCTCTAGAATAGACTGGGCATTATAGGATCTCGGTTACTGACAATGGACTTAGGCATACCATGGTGCTTAAAGATCTGTGCCATGAAAAGTTTAGCCATATGATATGTCTTTATAGTTTTGCGTACTAGAATGAAATGAGCTTGCTTGCTGAATCTATCAATGATAGTCCAAATCCCAGATTTTGATCTTGGTAAATAAAAAATGAAGTCCATTGAGATACTTTCCTAGGTGCCTTCCGCCTGTCATGTTTGACCTTTAGACAAGTGAGGCATTCTGTAACAAATTGATGTATATCCTTTTTTTTTTTCCCAAGAAAAAGACCTCTATTAAGTAAGAGAAAAAACCCGCGAGAGCAAGCTCAAAGCGGAATACATCATGAAATCATAAGGATAAATAAAAACCCCCTTAGAGTGAGGTGGAAAACAACCAAGGCTGAGGCTGAAAGTGCCACCTCAACCCTATAGTAGTTTCAGAGAAGAAAGGAGAATCCTTCCATTCCATGAAGAAAAAAGCCCTCCTAGCTGAGGCTGCACGGGAGTCTCCCTGCATACCCGTCCATATGGCCATCAAAGTATGTACGATGTCTGTCCAGATACTAGCCAATGTGTGCGAGGGATGAACCTGAGTACCCTCCAAAGCCTCTGTGCATCTGGCTCTCCAGATATGCCAGGATGCTATGCTCGCTAGAATCTCCCAAGAAGTATCCACAGAGGCATGTACAGCTGTAAAAGGAAGGTGTGGTACCACATCCAACGAACAGGACTCAATCCGATGACGTCGAACCGAAATGGCACGAGAGGAGTCAACTCTCTCATAGAAAACCTGAGGTCCTGTAAGAGAAAGCCAAGCCACTGAGCCCCATGTCATAAAAAATGGAGAATGGGCAAAGTGACTGAAAATCCTGGCTACCCCCATCGAAATCATCCTCGCCTGTCTGCAATCCCATAAGCAATGCTGAATAGACTCCGAAGCAGAAAGACATCGAGGGCATGTAGGGTCGGCTCCGAACCTGGACCTCCAAAGGTTCACTGCAATCCCTCCATGGATAGAAAGCCAAAAGAAGATAGTGATCTTTCTATTCCTGTGGGATTTCCAGAGTCTCCTCCAGAAGCACCTCTGTAGATCCGCAGTAATATCAAAAGTCTCCCAATGAGGAACTCTGGAAGGTCTCCAACCTCTACTACTGAGCTGATATCTCCTGGCATTACTGACCGTGTAATGAAAGAAGGGGATGCTCTTCTCTCGATGCCCTGCGTCAATCCACTCCCACTCTTCGGGGTCCCACTGCAAATACCTGATGGGAACTCCCCCATAGAGCCAGAGCCTCCAAGACCCGGTGGAGAGTAGCCGGGGGTCTGGGTCTAGGAACCACTCTGAATCTGATCCCTGCATCAAAAGACCTACAACCCTGATAGGCTGAAAAGCAGACTCAAGCAAGATGTCCTCTGTGGACCTGAGCAATCTGCCACCATCCTGGACACTAAAAACCAAAGCATCGTCATGTGCATCTCGAAAGGCCAAAACTTGAAGCGGAACCCCACCTCTCGAAAAAGTACCTGCCCAAGTGGAGGAAGTGAGTGGCATATCATCTGTGCCTACCCAAACCTCTGGAAGGGCTGCCTCAATCTGCAAGATCCTCCCTGCACTCCCTCTAAGATGTCCTGTCAACCTTGATTTGGTCTCCTCTCGAAGCCTGCGGAAAGCTTTCCAAGACCCCATAGAAGATGCAGGTCCCCTCTCCCACCTGGACCACTGCATGTAGAGTGAGGCACCCAGTGGTCTGCCATGATCGTCTAAAATACTGTCATTCCACATGATGGGTTGCCTATCAATCTCTTCCCGAGAGGAAGGAGGAATCCTCCGAAGAGTGCTTCTGAAACTGGCCCAAGCTTTCAGAATGGCAACCATGAGAGGGGACGAAGGTGATCTGAGGTGTGCTGTGGTGAAGATTCATCTAACAGTGCTCATCCAGTCTCCTCTTGAAGAAGGTGTGCACCTCTGTATGCTGCTGATAAGAAAGTCCTTCCACGGTTCTTGCCCTGGCATAAGTCCCCGCACCACCATCTTGCAAAGTAAAGCTCTGCACTGTAAATCTGGATCAATAATATTGAGACCCCCTTCCTGTGTAGGGAGGATGAGGGTCTCCCAAGCCACCCTGGCTAAGGCATCTGCTGTGCCATCAAGCCCACTCCAGAGAAAGTTTCTGATCGGTCTTCTGAGCTGAATGATGCAGTCCCTAGAACGGCACCAACATGAACAAACAAACCAGGCTGTGGCCAAGAGGACCTAGTTGACCACCACAACTCTAGAGGCAAGATCCAGCTTGGGTGAGCTCCAAAAAAGAAGCTTCCTTCTGATGCTCTCCAAAACGGAAGCAAACTGCTGCGTGGTAGAAATATCCAAGCCGACCTGGCAGCCCAAATACCTGATAGGCTCACCCCTCTGAACCCAAGTGAATCCTATGTCAAGCCCCCAAACTGGAGTGTCCTCATCACTGATCCAAAAGCCATTGGATTTATGCGAATTTAACTGTGCCCCTGCCGCCAAGCAAAATAAATCCAATGCTGTCCTGAAAGAAGTGAGCGTCTGTGGAGTGGCATCCAAGTAAACTGCTGTGTCATCTGCCAACTCACTGTCAAGAAGCTCCTCTTCCCTTCTGATGGGAAGTCTCAGCCCAAAGATGTCAGCTTGAGATCTAACATATATACTCATAGCTTCGGCCACGAACAAAAAAAGGAAAGGAGCAAGGGGGCATCCCTGACGGACTGATCTCGAAATCTGAAATCTCTTACCCCTTACCCCACCAATAAGTACCTAGCTGTGGGCTGATCTGTACAAAGAGGAAACACCTCTGATCCAAGCATCAGTAAAGCCAAAGCGTAGAAGGGTGCCCTCCAAAAAACCCCAATCTACTCTGTCATAAGCTTTTTCAAAATCCAATAGTAGAATGGCAAGATTCTGGCCACTCTGAAGCTTCCTAGAAAGAAAAAATGTTATAAAAAATGCTTCTGCCATGCACAAATCCCATCTGAGTGTCATGAATGAGATCAGGGAGAAGTGGCTGCAATCGGAGGCTGATAGCCTTGGCCAGAATCTTGTAACAAGTCCCCAGAAGTATGATAGGCCTGAAAGGGACTGAAGGGGGAAGAAGAGCAAGAGGGAGAGAGTGAGAGAGAGAGAAGACTCAAGGTGTGTGGGTGTGAAGTGATGAGCCACACCACAAACTCATTTGTTTTATTAGGATTAGGTTTGCCCTATGACTTTCTTAAGACAGTCATAGGTGTCCTATCTTTAATGAAGGGTTGGCAATGTGCCTTTACCCCAACAACCTCCCACCTAAAGGCCAATGTGCCTAAAGGGGAGAAAAGAATAAAAATTACAGCAATATACAGTTACTGTATACAAGACCATAAAATAAGAATGGTCTCATCCTAATCCCATGATGTGGCGGCAATGTGCAAACCGCTCTGTAGGCAAGCTCTTAGTGAGCAAATCTGCAGGATTATCATCAGTATGCACCTTCACAAGCTCAAGTCGCTTGTCTTCCAGTACCTCCCTGATGAAATGATATTTCACTTCTATGTGCTTGGTCTTCTGATGAAAGACCGGATTCTTTGGCAACACGGACGAGTGGCAACCATGGCATACATCAAAGAACCAACTGCAGATGCATACGGAACCTTGGCCATTTCAGCCTTATCATCATCTGATCTGGGGCTGTCCTTACTGCTGAGTTTTAAATGTGGAGGCAACGGGGTACTAATAGACTTCCCCCCCTCCATTTTAAACCTCTGCAGTACTTTGTCAATATACTCCTTTTGTGACAGAAACAAAAGTCCCTTGGACCTGTCACGAGTAATCCGCATGCCAAGAATATGATTTGCATCACCCAAGTCTTTCATGTCAAAAGACTTATGCAGTTGTTTCTTCAAAGCACTAATCTCATGCTGAGATTTACTGGCAATAAGCATGTCATCCACATATAGAATGAGTAGCATCAAACTGCCATCCTTTGCCCGTTTGGTGTACAAGCAATGATCGGTCTCACACCTATGATACCCTTGGGACTGCATGAAGGCATCAAACTTCCTGTACCATTCTCTTGGCGCCTGCTTGAGTCCATACAAGCTCCTCTTGAGCTTACACACAAGCTGCTCTTTCCCTTTAACAGCATATCCCTCTGGCTGACTCATATAGATCTCATCATGGAGATCTCCGTGAAGAAAGGCTGTCTTCACATCCATCTGACATAAATCCATGTCGTCATGAGCAACAAGAGCTAACACTGCTCTCAAAGTAGTCATCTTGACTACAGGGGAAAAGATCTCATCAAAGTCAATGCCCTTCTCCTGCTTCAATCCCTTGGCAACCAATCTGGCCTTATACCTAGGTAAAGCATTTGAATCCACTTTGACTTTGTAAACCCACTTGCATGGCAAAACCTTTCTGCCTGCAGGTAACTGCACCAAGTCCCATGTATCATTCTGAAGTAGGGAGTCCATTTCTGACTGCATGGCTTTCTCCCACTTCTTTTTCTCCGTTCTTCCCATAGCTTCCTTGAAGCTGGAAGGCTCACCACAATCTGTCAGCATGATAAAATCAGCCACATTATTGGCTCCTGGAACAAACCTGGCAGGAGGCCGTTGTACACGGGTGCTCCTTCTAACAAAATGTTCCGGATTAGGCTGCTGTCCAACCTGTTCTTCATGCATGACGGGTGGCTGTACCACCATATCTGGCTGTTCTACAGCCCCATCTGCTGGCACATCCAGTGGTGCATCATTGGCAAAATTATCTGGCTGATTGTCAGCCTGTATACCCTCTTGAACAGGGTGATCTGCAGCAGCCTGCTGCTGCATATAAATGGGCATTCTTTGCTGTCCAACATCATCATAAATAACCCTCCTGTATTCCACAGGTTGCACGGGTTCCTTGTGTACACTATCCTCTTTAAAGATGACATCATTGCTGCGTATAATCTTCCGTTTAACGGGATCCCATAACCTGTACCCCATTTCACCTTCGTCACCATAACCCATAAAGATGCATCTGATAGACTTTGGATCCAGTTTGGTGCGCAGTTCTTTGCGTACATGAGCAAAACACTCGCAGCCAAATACACGTAAGTGCTTATATGAAGGTGGCTTGCCAGACCACACCTCCTCTGACACTTTCAACTCCAAAGCCTTGTTTGGCGACCTGTTAATAATGTGAACTGCTGTTTGCACGGCTTCTGCCCTAAAACCATGGGGTAATGCAGCATAAGACAACATACATCGAACCTTCTCCTGAATAGTTCGATTCATACGCTCACTTGCACCATTTTGAGATGCATTATGAGGGGCTGTGAGTTCCTGTTTGATGCCCTTAGCTTGGCAAAACTGCACAAAAGCATGTGACACATACTCACCCCCATTATCGGATCTGAGGCATTTCAGCCTGCGACCTGTCCGATTCTCAACCTGAGCGACAAACTTCTTGAAAGCATCTAAGGCATCTCCCTTATGCTTCAAGAAATAGACCCACACTTTGCGTGTGGCATTATCAATGAAAGTAATAAAATATTTTGCACCCCCTAGTGATAACTGTGGCATCTCACACAAATCAGTGTGCACTAGATCAAGTGGTGCTCTATTCTGAGGAGTTCTCCTCTTATGAGGAGTCACAGAATGCTTGCCAAATATACAATGATCACAAGTAGGCAAATCTGAAAAAGAAAGAGGCGGCAGATAACCCAAACGTGATAGTTCTCTGATCAAGCAATAATTGCATATGAGCCCTTGCTGCAGCAAGGCGCTCCTGAATCCAAGCATCCCTCTGCAAAGCTGCCAACTGCTGGCGAACACCAATCTCACGTCTGAGAATATCTTGTCTCCTGGTACAAGCAATTGAGCGGTAGAAGTCGCTAATACCAGAAAGGGCAGCGGCTACATGTGATGGATATGGCTGCCCACCCTGGACATGAGCAACCCATATCTGCAGGGCTGCCTCTGTAAGGTCCTCCTCTGTGTAAAAGGCATCTGGAATCCTGATGCTGGCAGACCGGCCTCTCAAGTGAGGCTCTGAGATAGCCAGCACAACAGGAAAGTGGTCTGAAGTGGAAACCCTAGCAGCAATGCATACCGATCCACCTCTGTCTAGTGCCCAGTCATCTACATAGAATCTGTCAATGCGTGCATGAATAGGCATTTGTTGCCTCCTGTTCGACCAAGAGAACAGGAGGGACTGTGGCTGAATAAGAAAGGCATCATCACACCAAGTATCTCTGCCACAGAAGTGAAAAAGGAAGGCATCCCAAGCTGCTCTCTCCAAAGAGTGAAGTCCGTCTTCTCTACCCCTTTTTTGTCTGACGGTAACTCGACCATGTTAAAGTCACCTCCAATCACCCATGAATCCACAATGGGGGCCGAGGAGAGCAAAGTCTTCCACATAAGGACACGTTCCCCTCTAATGTTGGAGGCATACAGGTTAAGGAAACCAACCTTACGCCCTCCAATCAAAAGAATAATCCACTGAGCTCTAGAGGGAATAATGACTCCGTGCCCAACAACTAAGGGGAGAACCGACTGCGAAACTGAAATAGAAGTGCCCCCCCTGGTGCCCAAGGCAGGCGACCAAAAGGTATGGCCAGAAAGCAACTTGCCTGACTTGGCACAATCTCTAGAATCCAGCTTGTGCTCTTGAATAAATAATATATCAATGGAACCCCCAGTAACACCTGGATGAAGCTGATCCCGGATCAGCTGTCTACGGCGGCGATGTGGGACGCCACCTAGGCCCTGTATGTTCCAACTAATAATCCTCATCGACGGGAGGATGTAGAGTGGAACACCTTACCCGACCTAGTGGCAGAAACAAACGTCTCAACAGGGGAAGACCTCCTACTCGAGGAGGGAGGGATGGAACCAAGGAGGGATGGAACCAAGTGGCGGAAAATCAACAGGGGAAAGAACCCTGGCACCTAAATGAAATACCTCTCTAAAGCCTGAGTGGTAGCTGCAATTCCTCTATGCCCAGCATATGTAGGTGCATGGCATTCCTCTAGAATCTTTTGCCTCATCTCTCTGATGATGCATAAGCAGTCATCTTTCATTAGGTATTCATCTTTTAGGGAATAGTGACTGGTGGACTGCCCCTCTTGCACTTGCTGAGAAATTTCACCATAATCTACGTCATTGTCATATTGCTCTCTCATACCTTCCAGATCCCTATGATAGCCAATAGTTACATTATTCACCTGGGGTCTTTGAGACAAAGCATTTGCCACTTTGTTTTGTATATTTGCCCATTTCATGCGCTTCTTGGAGAGCTTAGTCTGAGTCAAGAAATATCGGAGATTTTGGTGATCAGACTTTACAGTAAAGTCTGCACCCAAAAGATAGTGTTTCCATATATATATATATATATATATAGAGAGAGAGAGAGAGAGAGAGAGGGGGGGGGGGAGGGAGGGAGGGAGGAGAGAGGGGGGGGGGGGGGGGGGGGGAGGGAGGGAGTACATATATATATATATAGAGAGAGAGAGAGAGAGAGAGAGAGAGAGTACATGTGTATAAGAGTATGTCAATGTTATGTATGTGTGCGGAGAGCTAGTAAGCCGATTTCTAGATTGTGTTGCTTTTGTATTATGTGCGACGAGGCAACACAAATTTTTTATTAGTAGCGTTCAATAACTTTGGTACCACTTGCTCGATCTGTGGTAGTAAAAAAGAGCACAGGGCAAGATATTTTGTAGTTAGTGTACTTAATGATGAAGAGAATTGACAGGGATCTGTTATCCTCAAAAGTATTTTACCCGAACCATGGATTGACTTTTAAGCTGAGATGTGACCCTTAATATATTCCACGTCTTCGTATTGCAGGCTCTTTGAATACTTTGTGGGGATTTTCGATCTCTTGATATTCGATGCACGTAGAGATGGTCAATTTGATTGTGGGATTGTGGACATAAAAGCTAACTCTATTGAGCTACAGCACACACCAAAGGTTGGTGTTTGTTTACCAAGCCTTAAAAATTTAATGCTTGTCACTTGGATATAGAAGCAGATGTTACTGGATAGGTTGCATGGTGTGTACTGCTTTCCTCAGTCAAACACTTTGAAGAACTACAGGCACTGCACATGTTTGTTCAATACATTCATATGATTAACCTGATAACCGAGTTTATAGTCCCAAGGTTAAAGATGATAATTTATTTATGGATATAATCTGCAGACTGTGCATATAGATCCAATGTCTGGAGCATCAACAACTCTTTTTGTCTTAACAGTAGACCGAGGTCTAACATGGGAGGTAAGAAATTGGTTTTGGTTGGTTTTTTCCTCAGTGCTGAGATATTGGAATTCTATCATGGATGTCCATAGTTCTTGATATGATGTGATTAATCTGTACAGGCTGCTGCAAAAATTTTAGAGCAAAGTACAAAGGATGGAGAAAATGAGCCCAATAATGGATTTTATGAATCAAAACGAGAATGGCTTGGTAGAACACACTATTTGCTAGCGATCAAATGGTATGCATAAGTGTGGGTGGCTATGTTTCTTTGTCTTGCATTTGATTCCAGAGAATTTTTAGGTGGGACTACAGAATACTCCATAATGGGTTTGAGACAAGCTGCTTGAGGCTTGCTTATTACTTCGTTTCATTTTTTTTATAGAGATATTTTCACTACTTTACCCGTGAAGAAATGTATGCATTATTCATGATCTTTGAGGGCTGGGGTCTCTTCACAAGTTGTGGCCTGCTGGTATTGTGATAATTCTTTCTATCTTAAATGGTGTGTTGCCCTATCAGCTAGATTTAGATGCTCGTTTAGGAGAGACTAAAATGAAATCGTTTAGAATTCACAAGCAGTTGTAGCTTGAATGAAGAGATTTTGGACTACTTTTTGATCAACCTTCTCCTTTAGTGCTAGCTTTTGTCATGGCTGAGTCTGCCCTTCACCTCCGGAGTGCCAACAGAAATTGAGTACGGAGACTTTGAATAAATGGATGCTCAAGTATGTGTGGGTGTGTGGATTTGTATGTGTGAGAGCATATTTTTATACTATGGTCTATACCCACTGTTGGGCGCTGATGACGTCAGTGGGGATGTCATAGTAGCTAGTCCCTGCTATGCGTGATGGAGTTTATGGTTTTCAATCTTATGAGTGACTATATTGAGATTGAAACTGCACTATGTTGTGTTTTTAGAGGATGAGTTTGGGAATGTTCCTGGATTCATCTAGGTATATATGATCTTTGAGGGCTGGGGTCTCTTCACCTTTAATGCGAAGGGCTATTGTAGGTCTTGCGGAGCTGATGCCTCCATAACTGTCTGGTAATGGTGTCATGACTACATGCCCACCTTCGATAGTTGAAGATGATGATTGTTGCCATTCCAGGGAGCACTGTTCATGAGGGCAGCCAGGTTGTATCCACTTTGTGGAGCTGATGGTCAGCAGGACTTCCCTGTTGGTTACTTTATCTTATTCTGTACTTCACGCTGTTCTGCTGCTTAGTGCAAGGAAAAATGGTCTTTTGCTGGACCCAGAGGAAGTTTTCTTCCTTGTCTTAGTGTCTGCAATTTTAAGGCCTTTCTGCTGCTTTTCATCGAGTTCAAGGACTGGGGAAGGATCTCATGTTTATTCTGCTACAAGGTAGTGTCCTCCACAGTTCATCCTTATCCGATCAATATAAACTATTCATCATCTTCCAAGAGCCTTTAATGACTAGTAAGTTTGTAGTGAGATATTCAGATAGCCAAGAGGAATGTATGCAATAATTCATCAGTATACACCAGTAATATGCATTTGGTGTTGGTCAGCCAGTGCTTATAAGGAGTGGTGATGCAAAGTAGATCTTTCTCATGGTTGAGCCAAAGACTTGGAAGGACATAATTGCTATATCAGTTTGAATCCTGATTCCTGTTGGCCAGTAGATGAAAGGGGGAGGGGATAATGGGAGGTGAAGGGAAGCAGTATCGAATTGTGGGGAGGATGGCACCTTTTATGGAGGGGGTAGAAAGATTTGTGCTCAATTAGAGAGGTTGCAGTAAAGGGTAGATGCTTGATATTTGTGTGCTGTATTGAAGGCAACCAGCAAAGACAGGTTTTCATGATATTCTTGTCAAGGTTTTTTGTTTTCATTTTGCAGGCCAAGCTCAGGTGCCCAAGCTTTTCGCATTTTTAGATCACCCAATGGGGAAGCTTTAAGGTCTGCAAAAAGTTTTGAATGTTCATTTGATGTTGCATGCCATGTGCAAAGTCTATAAACAGTAGGCTCATGTGAGCTCTCCACTAGCTTGAATTGTCATTACCATTGTAATATACCAGGGAAATGTCTGAAGTGGAGCTTCTTAGCAAGTATGCAAAAGTAACATCAATGGAGCTTGCTAAGGAAAGGTGGCAGGAGGAGTATAAACTTGCAGCCGATCAGGTATGCCCATTCAAAACTGTGCATCCATTATTGTAATATGAAAAGATTAGTTACGTTGTTTATATATATGCCTTCTGGTTCTGCAATCCATCTGTTTGTACTCTTCGGTAGTCTTATCTCCTGCAGGCAAGTCTTTCATGCTGCCTAGTGGCTGCTTAGTGGAGCCAATTACATGTTTAGTGGAGCCAATTACTACATGCTAGCATATCAAGTAGAATGTAGAGAGATGATTGGAAGACAGTTTTAAAACTTGTATATTTATGAGCCTTCTTCAACTAGTGCGGCATGGTTGGCCAAATTGGTCTCTTGGTTCACGAGGAGATGAACATCCTGGCGATCTCATTATATTGTGTTGTTACCTCTTATTGATTATTGTTAGCTAACAAGCTTCTGGGAAGAACTTTATTAGATCCTGGTCCAGTTAGGGGTCATCTGGCTTTGGACTGCTACTTCACCCTGAGTTCTGAAGGACTTCACTAAATTCGTCAGGCCAATCATTGATGGTCAAGTGAATTGAGGATTAAATATATGTATCAACCTAAATTAGTAGGCGTTAGGGTGTGTTAAAAGGCAAGGGATTAACAAGGAGATTAGCTAGTGAGCACCTTTCACCATTTGGGACTTCTCCTAAGAAAACAAAGAGTAATCTTTATTAGAATTGACTTCGGTCAAAGAATGGTGAAGTTGGTTAACTAGGAATAAGTTTTATTGTTTTACTTTTGCCTTGCATTTGTAAAAAGAGAACTGTGGGGACGCCCACAAGAGACTAGATATAGTCAAAGAACTAGGAATGCATGCATTTCGCTAACCTCTAATGGGTTAAAGTGTTAGAATTTGTTTGTGCGATGTGTAGGACCCAAGAGAGTGCGAAAAGGACCAAAGATTGGGGAGAAAAGCACAAAAAGTAGGTCCCACAAGGCTCTTAAGCAAGGGCAAGGGGGCACCTCTTTAAAAGAGGGCCCACAAGACTAAAAAGGCACCTAAAGCCTCCAATTTAGGAAGAAAATCCTGAAAGCTTAGCTTTTATGAAAAAGTAGCTTTTAGAAAGCAAGCCCTAGTTTTTTGCTAGGCCTAGTCTATAAAAGAAAGGCCTCTGGCCTCCCAGATGTATTCAGAATTGTACTCAGCTCTATGCTCTTTCAAGAGCCAGAATGTATAAAGATTATTGTATAGCAATAAAGACCTTCGGGGGGTCCAGCCCTTATTTCTTGACCCTAGTGCTTTGTTTTGCTCCTTACCCTTCTCTCCCAGCACTCTAATTGGCAATTCAACTTCCACAACTCCAACACGTATCTTGAGAAGTGTACCGATTTTCCAGTGCCAAGTTACAGTGGTATCAGAGCGTGGTTTTGCTACTTTTCTTGGTAGCAACGGTTCATAGACCTCAGTAAAGACGTCCGACAGGTGCATATCGGGAGACATTGAAAATCGCACTGGTTTGCAGGCGTAAATCGAAGATCGCGTGGACGAAACATCTGCACACAGCAGACGGAGCGGGCGGAAGAAATACATCCGCGGCGGATGGAGCGGACGGAATACATTCGCGCAAGCGTAGGCGACTAGAACATCATCTTCTGCAGGCGGACGGAACATCATTCCGCAGGCGCTCAGGCGAACGGAACCGCTGACGGACGGAACATCATCCGTAGGTGGACTAACGGACCAGTGGAACTTAGAGCAAGCTTGGAGACGTGGGGTTTGCATAAACATGCATATAATATTTTATATTTTGGCCCATATGCCGGACTAGTGGTTCAACCATACAACCAAGAGCCATGCCCTCCCATACTTCATCGCGCATTGGGTTGGCTCCCGTCTTCACCGTAAGCATTTCCCTCCTTGAAAGGACTAGGGGCTTTGCAGTGGATTGCTTTAGGTCCAGTTAAGTTGATTCAGTGGGTTCAATTCTCCATCTCCCACATCATGGTTTCGGAGCACGGGGGTTCAGCTACCAAAAGGCCCAGTTCAGGCTCTAGACGATCCAGTAAGAAGCATTCTAAGGGATCTGAAGGCAACCTTAGTGAAGGATTTGTGAAAGCAAAGATCAAGGAGCGGCAGCTTCAGTCTCTGAAGCAAAAGCCTCGATTTCAGCATCTATTCGAGGAAATGATGACCAAGCAAGTTTCAACATTGCCAAAAGAAAAGGGAGATCAAGAGCTTTCTCTCACCCCTCTATCAAAAGACCTCTCTAAGCATTCACATACTTCAAGGAAGTGTTCCTAGAGTCTTACATTGCACCAGGAGCATCATACTTCAAGAAAAAGAGGGAGGAGCTCAAAGCCTTACGGGAGACAAAGTTGAAAGCATGGAAGGAGATCTCCCGGTTCAAGCCCATCCTCTTCTAGTTCTTCTTCCTCCTCTTCTTCCTCTTCCTCATCTTCTTCTGTATCTCGGGGACGCTCTCGCCATAAGCGCAAGAGAAGGAGATCCAGATCTCGAAGCAGAGACTTCAAGGAAGGTGGTAAGTCGGTCAAGTTCACTACTTTTAATGGAAAGTATGGAGCCACTCAAAATGCTTTGCAGTTCATTCGTTAGTTTGATATAGCCTTCAAAACAGGGCACTATCGTGAGAAGTCCAAGTTAAAGATTGTAAGTCTTCACCTGACAAACAGTGCCGTGCTTGGTGGGGAGCTCTTCTAGTTGCAGAAGAGGCTCCAAAGACATGAAAAGACTTTAAGAAGCAATTTGATGAGCAGTTTTTGCCCAAGAATTTCTTTGATGATGTTCATGCAGCCTGGAAAGTATGTGCATGGAAGCCTTTGACACCATCGAGACATATAGTCAAAAGTTTTGGACAACTTATTTGCAGATTACACCCTTCAAAGAAATTTCAGAAAAGACGAAGCTTCAGAAGTATTGAGCATGATTGCTTCCCAACATATGAACTCAAGTAAACATTGATTCAAAGAAAACGAAGCTTTGAGATTTGATGCATTCAGCTTCCGTGGTTGAACTGTTAAAGGAAGATCTCCTTCACACTATGGAAGAAAAAGGGAAGGGTGTGGATACTAGCAAGAGGGTTGTGGCACCAACCCAAGGCTCAAAGAGATTTCAGCCTCAGAAGCCGAGGGGCCCATTCAAGCCCTTCAAAGGAAAGTCAAAGTTTACTCCAGAATAGATTGAAACCTTCTGAAAGGAGGGTAAGTGTTTCCATTGTGGAAAAAAAGGACAGATGGCTGCCCAGTGCCCCAAAAGGCCTGCGGGCCCAAGGGAGCATAAAACACCAAGAGAACCGCTAAATCTTGTTGCGGGAGGAGTCCCAGATATGTTGGACAGAACCATAGAACCAGGAAATCGAGAACTTTGCCTCGCGTGGGGTAAAATAAGAGATCAAAATGCCTTAATTCTTTTTGAACCACGAGCTACCGATAATTTCATTTTAGAAGACCTAGCTTTGAGGCTAGGAATTAAGACGGAAGAATTAGGATTGTCTTTGGATGTTGAGCATGTTTTTGAAGGGGATCCAGTCAAAGTCACACCTTTGATTGGAAAGCTCAGAATTCATGTATATGACTATGTAGACCATAAAGAGTATTATGTTTCACCACTCAAACATGATGCTATTTTGGGTATGCCATGATTCCATAGAAAGGAGGTAGCTCTTGATTCTAAAGCAAGAACCCTCAGTTTTGTGCATTGGAATTGTAGGCTCACGGAAGCAAAAGGATGCACAAGAGTGGAGCAAGAAGTGGTAGCCGTCACATCAACTAGTAGACTGAAAATGAAAGCACAAAGTTCTATAAAAGAGGACCCTAGGACCTTGTGTCCTAGTGGTATACCCAACAATATCTTGTGAAGTCATCAATTAAAGTCATGAAATATTTGTACCCCCCAATGGCATTTGTCCTCATTGGGCCACAGACATCACTGTGCACTAGCTGCAATTTCCTTTGTGAGAGTTTTGGACAATTCTTTTGAAAAGGAAACCAATGCATCTTACCCAAAAGACAACCCTCACACACATGTTTGAAAACTGTGTGAGTTTGAGGTACATCATTTGCCATGCCCTGTGAATGTAACTTGGCAAGAGCTCTATAATTGAGATGACCCATTCTCTCATGCCAAAGATGAGTATCAGCAAGCTGTGAATTTGAAATAGCAAATGCTTCAATAGAAAGTGCAGTTGAGTGATGATCAAGGTGATAAAGCCCCTTTTGCAAAGTGCCAGTGAGAACTATGGCATTGTCATCACGAAGATCATATACTAAGCATCTGTATCCATCAAATATCACTTTGAAACCTGAAGTGGCAATTGCTGAAATTGAAATCAAAGGTGACTTCAATTCCAGGCGCAAAAGGAACATTTGTCAAAGTGATAGGATGGCTTGAAATGGATGTGAGCTGCACATCTCCAATTCCTTTTACAGCATAGGAAGCATTATTAACACATGTGACAGTCCCCCCTCGAGGTGCATTACTTAAGGAATGAAACAACTGCCTGCAAGATGTGACGTGCTTGGAAGCACCACTATCAAAATACCAGCAATAAAGAATGCATCAACTTTGGAGGGATCAAAGGAGCAATGGACAGCCCATGCCGAATCATCATGGAGAGCATGTGCATGTGAGGCATCTGCTGGCTTGTGGGATTCAATTGCATGTGAGGCATTGACTGTCAATCCTGCTTTCTTTTTCTTCGAAGCAATGTGCTTCCTGCATTCTGAAATCTCATGCCCTGGGTTGCGACAATAGTTGCATCTTTTCTTCTTTGACTTATTTGCTGTATTTTGAGATGCATTGGAGGAATTGCCAGCATTAGGCGCATATTTAGGCTTGCCCATAGGCTTGGAAGCCTTGCCTTTCCCTGTCTGCTGTGAAGCAAATGCATGATCAGGAATAGTAGCTTGCCTGTTAGCACGACTTTGCTCTTCCTGCAAAAGCAAAGTGACTAATCGATCAAAGGAGTAGTGGTCTTGATTACCCATGGCCACTAGTCGAAGGGTTGTAGCAAACCCTTGATATGTATCTGGCAGCCCATTCAATGTGCTACTGACAAGCTGTGAATTTGGCACCACCTCATCAATATTGGCAAGTTGTTCCATGAGGTCCTTGACCTTTGTCAAGTATGCATCTATAGAGTCACCTTCATTCATGGTGACTTCCTACAATTGCCTTCCTAAATATGCAACACATGCCTCATTGCGAATCTGATAAAGAGAAGCCAATTTGTCCCAAGCATCCTTTGCTGTCCTGCATGGCCGGATGTGTGGAATAATGATTCTCTTGCATGATAAAGCAATACAGGAATGTGCATTTGCATCTCTTGCATCCCATCTTATTTGTTCCTAAGTTGGAGGAGCAGCAACAGGGGTGCTAGAGGATAAAGCATCAGGAGGAGTACCCTCTGCAGAGGGACCAGCAGTAGGGGCAGCCACTGTAGCATTGGCTGTGGCCTCAAATCAACCCTAGAAACAATGTTCTAAAAAGCCTTGCAACAAGAATATGTTTCATGAGACATCGGATAGTTGGTGCCATCCAACTTATCATCTTCACGAAGACTGCCAAATAAATCATGATTGTTGCCAACCATTGCAAATGGCACAAGTCAAAAAGCACTGACAAAGTGACCCAAAAGATAGCCTCAAGGTTTGCAACTGCAAAAAATAAGACTTGTTGTCCAAATCTGAAAAAGCTCCAAAATAAGCTGTTATTTGCAAATGTGATCAAATGGCTTGCAATTTCTTGCCAAATTCACAATGGCATGCCTAGGGATTGACTAGTATTGGTGAGATTGGTTGACGGGAGATATGGAGAAGACTATCACACATATGTATGGACCTCTCCTATAGGCTGCTACCACTAAACTTAAGCTTATGAGAGCCATCCCTTAGTCATGGGAGAGATTCTCACTGAGCCTCTGGAGAGATTCAATTGGTCTAGATGCTTCAATGAGCTTGGCATATGTTTGGGTTTGAGAGTGGGGCCAACACCTTTCTTATATTATTTTGCAGATACTTCTTACAATCATACACCTATAATCAGTTGGTCTTGATGCTTTTTTTTTTTGCAAAGCAAATTTGAAAGTATGGTGCAATCTGCCTGCAAAATCATAGCCCGAATGCAAAAGCCCGAACTGTATGGACGTCGAAGTATGAAAATGTACGAAAATAACAAATTGTACAGAAATCTGTAAAACTGTATAGACAATACGAAAATCTGTACACTTGTATGGACAGGTTTTGAAGCGTTGTACAAACGGCCGTACGGAAATCCGTACAATTGTACGGAATCGTACGGACAGCAGGTCGCGGGGTCGCGTCGGAGCTATGTAGGACGTCTGGTAGCTGAGCTTGATGATGGAGCTGAAGTGCGGGAGCTGGAGCTGGAAGTAGGAAGCTAGGAGAAGGGAGCAAGTTCGGGAAGGAACTGCTCTGATACCACTGTAGGCTCACGGAAGCAAAAGGATGCACAAGAGTGGAGCAAGAAGTGGAAGCCGTCACATCAACTAGTAGACTGAAAATGAAAGTACAAAGTACTATACAAGAGAACCCTAGGACCTAGTGTCCTAGTGGTACCACTAGTACTAGGTGTCATAAGACACTAAAAGTACTAGGTGACCTAAGTCAAGAATAGGTTTTCAATCCCTCGCATAGATGATATTTTGTTCACATTGAAAGGGGCCACTATTTTCAGCCGTATTGATTTAAAAAGTGGATATCATCAGATAAGGATCCACCCACAAGATGTCCATAAGACAGCTTTTCGAACCACTTTTGGACTTTATGAGTTTTTGGTGATGCCTTTTGGGCTTACCAATGCACCAATCGTATGATGGACATAATTTTCAGATCCTACAGCACTTTCTTTGATGATATTTTGGTCTTTTCTAAGACAGAAGAAGAGCACAAAGAGCACTTCTTTTTGCCCAAAAAAAAAAAGACTTCTATTTAGTAAGAAAGAAACTCGCTAGAGCAAGCTCTGTGTGGAAATACAACATGCTAAGCATGTAATAAAAAACACCTCAGAAGAATGAGGTAGACAGAAACCAAGGCTGCGGCTGAAAATGCCAACTCAACCCTGTAGAAGTCTCAGCAAAGAAGGGAGAGTCTCTCCAATCTATGAGTAAAGCAACTCTCCTGGAGGAGGCTGCTCGAGAGGATCCCTGCATGGTCGCCCAAATGGCCATCAGAGAGTGTACCGTATCTGTCCAAGTACTGGCCAAGATCTGAGAAGGGTGAACCTGAGAATCCCCAGGTCATATAGAAGGGGAGGCTAACAAAAGTGCTAAAAAGTCTTGCAATCCCCTTTCATATGATTCTCGCCTGTCTGCAATCCCAAAGGCAGTGCTGTATTGTCTCCGAAGCAGAAAGGCAACGAGTGCAAGTAGGGTCAGCCTCAAACCTGGATCTCCAATGGTTCACTGCTATCCCACCATGAATAGAAAGCCAAAAGAAGAGAGTGATGTTTCTTTTCCGGTGGGATTTCCAGAGCCTCTGCCAAAAAATTTTCTGCAAGTCAATAGAAATCTGAAAGTTCTCCCAATGAGGAGCTCCGGTAGGCCTCCAACCCCTAGAGCTGAGCTGGAATTTCCTGACATTACTAACCGTGTAACAAAAGAAGGGGATGCCCTTCTCTCGGTGCCCTTCATCTATCCATTCCCATTCCCCAGGGTCCCACTGCAAAAACTTAATTGGGACACCTCCATAGAGCCATAGCCTCCATGAGCCCAGGGCAATGAGAAGCTCGGGTCAGGATCCAAGTACCAGTGTGAAAGAGAGCCATGCTCCATGAAGCCCACTATCCTGACTGGCTGAAACGGTACCTCTAACAAGATATCTTCTATGGATCTGGACAGCCTGCCCCCCGAAGAAACATCAAAGACTAAGGCATCCTCATGTGTGTCATGAAAAGCAATCACCTGTAAAGGAACTCCCAATCCGGAAAATGCCCCCATCCAGGTGGAGCAAGAAATAGGCATGTCATCGGTGTCCACCCAATCCAAGGGCAAGGCTGCATCAATTTGTTGGACTCTCCCTGCACTTCCTATGAGATTAAGAACCATCTGTGCTTGTTGGTCTGCAGGAAGCTTCCTGAATGCTTTCCATGCTCCCACGGTAGAAGCAGGGCCCCTCTCCCATCTTGGCCACTGCATGTAAGGAGAAGCTCCAAGTGGTCTGCCATGCTCATCCAAAATACTGTCATTCCACATGATAGGCTTCCTTTCAATCTCTTCACAGGTGGATGGGGGAATCTATCATCCTGCTTCAACATGTATCCACTTGCTTGGTACTATTTCTTTTGGTTTTTCAATAGTATGCTTATTAAGAAATGAAATGTTTTCCTACTGTTCAGTTACGGACAATGGGGACTAGGTCTAGCATTTGAGGGTGGACCCCCTTGCTTGGGGTTATGGGCATTAGTGATCCACAAGAGTTATGGCCTCTCTTTGAGAGGGACATCTGGAAACCACACCCCACCTGAGTACCCAAACATGGGACCAATCAAATGCACAGATAGCATACCGACCTAGGAACCATTCAAGAAAATGTTCCCTGAGCTGTGGGTGTGGGCTTGGCAGCATGCCAAGAGTAATGGAGATACAAGATAAGACGACAAACAAATGAGCTCAGTATGGCTCAATTATGACCTTAGAGTACGTCAATAGATAGTCGAAGCTGTTAGGAACCCGTGGGTGCGATCAGAATTGAATTCTAACAACTTTGAAATTTTAGGGTTTTTGGGAGTGACACGTGGCAGACTGCCACATGGAATCTGAGCTGGCAGGTCAGTCCACCTGTCCCACACATGTGGCAGCATGCATGGCAAGTGGCAGGGCATGCAGGCCAAGTTTCTGGTCCCAAATCTGGTAGATTTAGGGAAGGTTGTGGGCTGTCCTCTTTGGGACTGCAGCCCACCAAAAATCTGGGACACGTGTCCACCTTCCACTCTAGGCCTTGGGGGGGGGGGGCGGAGCCTATAAAAGAAGGCCTCTCCCCTTCATTCCTCACATGAAAAATTCGTCACTTTTCTTCTCCCTCCTTTTGGATGATGCAGCAGAACGTCTCCAGCTCCTTGGGTGCAGCCAGCTTCTCCCCAGGCCATTCTCTCACCTCAGCAGCACTCTCTCTCTACATCACATTCTCTCTCTACAGTTCCAGCCCCTCCTCTCCAGAAATCTGCCCCCCTCTCAGCTCTTCTGGAACAGCAGCAGCATCCTCTCTCCTTCTCCTAGCCTGGAGCAGCCACAGCCCCTTTCTCTCTCCTGCTGCAGTCTTTCCCTCTCTACTGCAGAATTTCTCTCTCTACTGTTCCAGCCCATTCCCCTTGCAGAAATCTGCCTTTCTGTGCACCTCTGGAACAGCAGCATCTCCTCTCTTACATCCCCTCCCTTGGGATAAGCATTGGCACTCTCTCTCTAAAGCTATCACTCCATAAAAGCTTTCTCTCTCTAGCCTACAGGCTGTTTTTCTAAGCTGTTCTCATTCCAGCCCCATTTCCACACTCTCCTCACCCAAGGTAGCTTCAGAGGCATCAAGGACTTCATCTACAAAAGGATCAAGTCACAAAGGGAGCCTGTATTGTCAAGTTTATCTCATTTACAGCACTATTTCATGTTGTTTCTACTATCTTTCTAGAAACTAGTGCTTGTCTCTAATGTTGGATGTAAGTGGTGATTGTTGCAGGCTTCTTCCTTATGGATTGGGCAAGCCAAGAGTTGAAACCTGAGCTTGGAGTCCTCCTTTTTGTTGTCTACCTTGCACATATGCTCTTGAGTCTTGTATCTAGGTCCTAGGTTTTCACTGAGTTCATCAGTTTGGAAGGTGCATTGCACCTTGGTCTTGTATCTCCATTTTCAAGAATAAAGTGATCCTGGATAGGGGGGGGGGGGGGGGGCGTCTTGGCCCCTCAATCATATTGCAATTTCCAATGATGTCACTTTGTGTTTAAGGTGTATAAGTCTTAATTCCAGCTTAATTGCAAACTCTTAAGTTCAAGTATATGTGTTTGGCAACTCGCAATCATTTCATTCAAACGCCTCTGCAAAATCCGTTGTTTGAATTGATAGAAAGCACTGAGTAGTTTACAGAATCCTGCGAAGTGTACTCCTGAAGCTGGCCCATGCTTTCAGGATAGCAACCATAAGAGGGAAAGAGGGAGATCTGAGGTGGACTGTGGTGAAAACCCATCTGGTGCTATGTGTCCGATCCTCTCCTGAAGTGGGCGTGCCAGACTGTATGCATTTGATAAAGAAATCCTTCCAAGGCTCTTGCCCTGGCATAAGTCCTCTCACAATGACCTTGCAGAGTAAGGCTCTGCAGTGTAGATCCCGGTCGATGATATTCAAAGCCCCTTCTCTTGTAGGAAGAATCAAGGTCTCCCAAGCCACCCTGGCTGTAACATCAGTTGTGCCATCTAGACCACTCCATAAAAAGTTTCATACGGGCCTCTTAAGGTGAGTGATTCAATCCCTAGAGTGGCACCAACAAGAGCAAACAAACCATGCTGTGGCTAGAAGAACCTGATTAACCACCACCACCTTGGAAGCCAAGTTAAGTTTGGTTGAGCTCTAGAAAAGGAGCTTTCTTCTGATGCTCTCCAAGACCAGAGCAAACTGTTGTGAGGGAGAGGTGCCCACCCCAACCTGGCAGCCCAAATATCTGACGGAGACGCCCCTCTGTACCCAAGTGAAGGCAATATCATTATCCCAATCCGGGGTGTCACCATCACAAATCCAAAAGCCATTGGATTTATGCCAATTAATGTGTGCACTTGCAGCCGTGCAAAATAAATCCAAGGCTGTCCGGAAGGAAGTGAGTGTCCTGGGGGTGGCATCCAAAAAAACAGCCGTGTCATCTGCCAGCTCACTATGCAGGAGCTCTTCTTCCCGGCGAATAGGAAGCCTCAGCCCATAAATATGAGCTTGAGATCTAAGGTAGATACTCATAGCTTCCGCCACAAACGAACAAAGAGCACTTGGCTACTGTGTTGCAAGAACTCAGAAATCATAAACTTTGTATGAATGCCAAAAAGAGTGAATTCTTGCTTGACGAGATCCATCATCTTGGACACATTATTTCCAAGGATGGGATTAGGATGGATCCAGCCAAGATTAAAGCTATACAGGAATGGCCAGAGCTCACCTCGGTACATGAAGTATGCAGCTTTCTTGGGCTTTGTTCCTATTACAGATGCTTCATCCGACACTTTGCTGATGTAGCAGCTCCCTTACATGACTTGACCAAGAAAAATGTAGTTTTCAGGTGGGGAGAAAGACAAAAGACAGCTTTTAATGCTCTCAAAAAGCTAACGACCGAGCCTATTCTCATTGTTCCAAATTTACAGAAACCATTTGATGGGGACTGCCATGCATGTGGAGAGTGTGTGGGAGCTGCTCTCCATCAACACGGTTGCGTTCTAGCTTATGAATGTAGGAGGTTGTGTGATGCCGAGATGCTTTTGGGTATTTATGTGAAAGATATGCTAGCAATTATTCATACTTTAAATATTTGGAAGCATTATCTTCTTGGAGCTGACTTTACAGTCAAGACCGACCACCAAAGTCTCAAGTATTTCTTGACTCAGACAAGGATCTTTGAAAAGCAGATGAAGTGGGCAAATTTTCTATCCATGTTGCACTTTTAGATTGTTTATACGCTAGGAGCTCGGAACAGGGTTGTGGATGCTTTATCTAGAAGGCCTAAAGTGAATAATGTCACCATAGCATATCACCGGGACTTGGAGGCCATGAAAGAGCTTTATTTACAGGATCCAGATTTTGGAGAGACCATGACAAATATTCAGCAAGGGGTATCATCGAGCCAGTATACATTGAAAGACGGCTTTCTCATGAAAGATGATCATCTTTGTGTGATCCAACACATGGGAGCCAAAGTTTTGGAAGAGTGTCATGCTCCTGCTTATGCATGGCATTGAGGTATTTTGTCTACTACATAGGCCATTGAGAGATATTTCCTTTGGCCAAGGATGCAGAAAGACATTCACAAGTTTGTAACTGAATGTCTTACGTGCCAAAAGGTAAAGTATGATAGGCACAAGATCCTTAGACTTCTCATGCCGCTGCCCATACCGCAAGGACCATGGGAAAGCATCGCCATGGATTTCATCTTTGATCCAAATACGGGAATGATGGGATTTGGACCATCATTAATAGGTTCAGCAAGCAGGCCCATTTCATTCCAGTAAGAAAAACTATTAAGGCAGATCACATGGTCCGATTGTTTCTGGCATAGATCTTTAAGCACCATGGGATGCCTAAGTTGATTGTGAGTGATTGAGACCCCAGGATGACTATATTATTTTGGAGAGCATTATTTGATAATATGGGGATGAAGTTGGACTTTTCATCTTCTTTTCATTCTCAGTCAGATGGACAGGTGAGAATGCCAATTCCATGGTATTGGATCTTCTCAAGTGTTATGCATCCGAGCAGAAGGTCGAATGGGAAAAGTATATACCTCTTGTGGAATTCGCATACAATAACACTGTCCATAGCTTCATAGGAAAAGCCCCATTCGAAGTTATTTATGGAACATTGATTCTACCACCTATCCTCAGAACAAAGGACAAGATATTTGCAGCCGACTAGTATGTCCGAGACTTAGATACAACTTTCTCTCAAGTACGGACAGGAAGATCTCAACAAAAGCAAAAGAAGACAACAGACAAGCACCGGAGGGAGATAAATCTCCAAGAAGGAGACTGGGTCTTACTAAAATTTGAAAAAGCACGACTCAGAAATATGAAAGGAAAAGAGAAACTATACCCAAAGTTGTCTCGTATTATGGACCATTTAGAGTTAGTGAGGCCATAAATGAACTTGCTTTTCAACTAGAGCTGCTCGAGACTTAGAAGATTTACAATGCTTTTCATGTGAGTCTTCTAAAGAAGTCTTAAGGACCAGAACCCACATAACCAGTTCAAGAAGAGCCACTTGAGGTGGAAGAGATGGAGGAGATCCTCCAGCTAGAATAAATTGTATATCATACAGAACAGAAAGGACCCAAAGGCAAGGTTATCCGTAGATACCTTGTCAAGTTTAAGAATTATTCGGCACTTGATGCCAAGTGGGTAGATGAGGAATTCTTCTCAGAGTATCCTCAAGTTTTACAGTTGTATCAAGAAGCTTTTCTGTTGAGGACAATTGTTTAGAAGCTGAGGGGATGTCACCATTTGTGATTTCTCCTAAGAAAATAAAGAGTGGTCTTTATTAGAATTGACTTCGGTCAAAGAATGGTGAAGTTGGTTAACTAGAAATAAGTTTTATTGTTTTACTTTTGCCATGCATTGGAAAAAAGAGAACTGTGGGGACTCCCACAAGGGACTAGAAATAGTCCAAGAACTAGGAATGCATGCATTTCGCTAACCTCTACTGTAGGTCCCACAAGGCTCTCAAGCAAGGACAAGAGGCACCTCTTTAAAAGAGGGCCCAAAAAGGCACCTAAAGCCTCCAATTTAGGAAGAAAAGCCTGAAAGCTTAGCTTTTAGAAAGAAGCCCCTAGCTTTTTGTTAGGCCTAGTCTATAAAAGAAAGGCCTCTGGCCTCCTTCTCATGCAAAGCAGCAAGGCGGCTTAAAATTGGTACAGCAGAAAACACAGTTTTTAAACATCTGAAAATAGAAAAAATGTGTTCTTTCATAGCAGTTGATTAAATTCCCTTTAAGTGCATTTCTGAAGTCAACCTTCTCTTGAGGCATCTGATTATCATTTTGTACTCCTAGGATGTTATGTGCAGATTATCAACATTGAGCAACAGAAGAATATTGTACTGAAATGAATAAATGCCTTTTACTTGATCCTGTCAAATGCCATTTCTATTTGATACGAATATTCACATGTTGTAATAATTCTATACTAGCACAAATGCAATCTTACATAGCTTGAATTTGCGTACTTGTTTGGTGATAAAACTGCATTGTGTTTTGTTTTGAGGTGGAGATAGTTGGCTGTATATGGCTTGGTGCCTGTGCTTTTACTTGCAGGTTGACAGGTTGACTTTCTTGTTGAATGATTTTTTCTTATGACATTATGCAGTGCATGCACGGTCCAAAGTGCAGAGTTGGGCCCACCTGTACGGTTGGTAGGCGAGTGCAAGAAGTTTATATCTTGGGAGGACTCATTCTCCCAGTTTGGGGCACCGTGGAGAAAACACTTGCCAAGCAGGTACTATATGATAGCTTGCATTATTTTTCATGTACAGGCATATACTGTCTGTCCAAGTCCTTTTATGAGGATCAAGCTTTTATATAGGTGGCTGTATTATGCATGGTTGATTTCTAGCTTATCAAGAAAACCCCTCTTTTGTTCTGTTTTTCGCTCCTTATTTGTTATCTGATGTTATTGGCAAGCGAATTTGATCCTTCCAAATATACACCAGGGCATTGCACACAGCCTTTGCATCTGTTGCAAATTGTTATCGCAGTACACTTTGTGATACTTATTTGCTATTGAGCATTGCAAAGTGTACTTGTGTATGGAGAGTAGCAAAAAAAAGGGGAATGGACATAGAAGTAGAGGGTGGAGTGAAGATAATGGTGTGTCTGCATGATCTTTGGACCAAGTGGACATCCAACCTAGGAAGAAGGTACGTCTGAGCCAAGGGTGGATGATGCAAGGCAGTTCAGCATGCAATCAGAACAAGAGCCACCTTGGGCCTGAAAATATATCTGAACCACCACTGAGCCAATGATACATTGAGACATCTCCAAGGTCGAGGGTATGTAGGAGTCGTCTCGAGGAATAAGACCAGAAGAAGACTTCAGAGGTCACACTGAAGAGCATAAAGAGGAATCATGACATTTGGAGCAGAGCTACGGTCGCAGTTGTAGGATAGAGGAGAAAGCTGACAAGTCACTAGGAGAATGAGAACAGGAGCGTGGGAACAGCTCTAAAAGAGTTGAGAGGGCAAGACAAAGTAGTTAGAGCAACACCCCAATGTACAGCCAGCTGTCATAAAGGGCTCACTTGCATGTACTACCCAGTCATGGGTTCCTCCTATGAATTCCTTTTGTTAAAATGTTTTTCCTCCTGTGAGGTGACCTTCTTCTAAGTTGAGCTCTCCTTCTAAAACCATCTCCCATGCCCAATGCTTGCCACTTGGCTTACTTTTTTGGTGTCATGTATCCTACAAGTGACCCTTCCATTAAAGCTCTCTCGTGGCTTTCCGTTGCACCTCTTTATTAATGCTTGAGCCTAGGATTAACCCTAGACCCAGCCTCTAAACCCCATTAATGCAAGCAATGTCAAGCCCTCCTTGTTTCTTGCCTATAACGTTGTCTCGGTATTATAGTTGACATAACACCCAAGAAAGTGATTACGAGGAGCATTTGTTTCATTTATGCTACTCTAATAGAGCTAGGGAATAGGAATCTACCAAGGATAAGAACGCAGACAGATTTCATAGGAGCTACAATGAGCAATGGGAGGGGGCTATAATTTCTCTCTCCAATTGAGGAAAGTTGTCGTGATGACATGTGGCATTCTCAAATGCAGGGAAAGAAAGTGAAGCAGAAGCGTTAGCAGTATTTGGAGAGATGCGAGTGACGAGAAGGCTCGAAACATGAGCTCTCTATTGTAACACAAGAGCATACCATAGTTTTACAAGATTGGAATTCGAGTTGTGGTTGTCGAATAAGATGTCCATTATTGTCTTTATGAATGTTGTTTGCAGACATCCTTAGCACTAGTCACATGACACCTCGTCGCAAATGAATGTAGGCCTACTAGTAACTCTCCCACAAGTATCCGATGCACCCCTCGATTCTCGAAACATTTTAGGTCACAATGCGCCACACCATGCAGGAGGAGATCATTGATATTGTGACTGTTTTCTTCCATGTTTTAAAACATATGTCAGTGAAACTTACCTTTGCTAAATAGAGTGTTCAAGCATTCGAATGGCACAACCTTGAGTTAAACTACGATGTCTCCTTATGCAAAGCCTTGGTTAAGTCTTGTATGGAACAATGCGCCTTGGAAGGCTTAGTGAGAGGGCTCGAAGGTCCTCTAGAAGAATTGTGTAAGCCTCCCATGACAACCCCTGGGCCTAACATTACCCCCCCTCCCCCCCCAACCCCCCCCCCCCCCCAAAACACACACACCAAACACAATTCTCCAAGGCATCACTCTCCTAAGAGGACAAGCAACACGTTCAGGACACTGTTTTAAGGTTGGAGATAAAGCAGTCATAGGGTGCATTTTGTGACCTTATCCCCACAGCTCCTACATCAAGGGAGTTTATTTTATGTCGGCTCGGACTCTGTTTCTTTTATTCCTTCTTTGGACCATTTCTTCGCATTGAGCGACATGGAGACCAAGCATCACACATTGCCATGCTTTGCAGCCCCATTGCGGTTTCCAACATTATTGGGTGTAGGGGCATTTTACTCTCTACAAAGACATGCTTTGGAATTGTTTTGGAGTCACTCATGACTATGGCCTATGGTTGATGCAGTATCATTGAAGGGTACGGTTGGCCTTCAAGGATTAAGAGCCTTGCCATAGATTTTCTTGGAGGTTATGAATGGAGTAGATTTCTTGCAACAAGTGGAGGTGGTAGGACTAAGGGGCAGTGTCTTGAATGTTTAGATGTTTGGTAATCTAGTTAACGCATGCTCCTGTTTTATAGTTTGCACCCTCCCTCGGAGAGTGTAGAGGATGGAGATCATGAGTTGCCACCGACATGTGTTTGACTTTACACGCAGAACCTACCAAGAGGATCCTTTACAAGGTATAGACGCATTGTGTGTTGCATCGGGCAAGGAATGGATTCTTACAAAGGGCGAGAACAAAGGGAGTAGTGCATCCAAGAATGTGCCCTCAAAAGAGAAAGGCAAAGGATCCTTGATCCACATGTGGTACTAACCTTGAGATACCCTTCGCTAACTCCAGCTGCAAAGGAGCTGGAACCAAACCTGAAGGTTACTCCTTTGAACTCGCTTGCATCATAGTGTATGTTCAAACTTGTTTAGATCTTCCAAGAAGTGCCCTTGCTATAGGCAATGCAGCCACTTGTTGTCTGCTCCCTGCATTCCATCTCCATGTCATTGCTCTCCACACCCAACAATGTTGTCAGAGCGGGATTTCTTCCTCCAACCTGCTTTGCCCCTCGCTCAGCTCTCCAGCTAGTAGCTCGTTTTTGCATCTCAATAGCTCATTTTTGGTGGTATCAGCTCGTTTTTGTACTCCACTTGCAGATTCAGCTCCTGCAATAGCCTTGCACAGTCCCACAAATGTTTCCAAGCCATTTCTGGCTGCCATTGTCGCTTGTATCTATTGGAAATAATAATTTCGGAGGTTCAACCTGTAAACCATCGCCAAAAAGCTCAGCTTACAGTCTTGACTGTTGAAATATGTTTTTGGGGCTATTCGTTGATGTTTTCAGGTGCAATCTCAACATTTTTTGCAGTTTTAGACCAGTTCCTAGGAAAACGACGTCATTTCTCTGATGTCTGTACATGTGCGTGCGGTCCATACAGATGTCTGTTACAACTGTATGGATCTGCTGATTTTGGCTACAATCTATCTGTACAGCCTTTGTGTACGTGTCCGTACACTTTGTTGTGACTTTCGACATGCTCCAAACAGCCTTTTTCTTGCAATGCAGCCCCCATTTGCTGTTGCAGAACTGCATTTGAAGATTGTAGGGTATACTTTGGGGCTTTTGAGCTTTTGCAGTGACATTGCCTAGTATAGGGCTTCTGTGTCACATTTGCAAATACATAGCAAGAAAATTTGCAAAGTTGCCGTGCATAGTGTCACAGTTGCTTAGATTGCAATGACATTTGGTTGCCTTGGTCTGTTTTTGATTGACATTGGCTAGAAATTGCAGCACATTGTGTCATAGTTGCAAAATTGCAGCACAATTTGGGGCTTTTCCTGTTTGCCCTCTTTTTGGGATATTTGCTCTCTCACAACTTGGGGACTTTTGCCAGATTTTGTGTCAATTGCAGTGACATTTTCTTGGGTCAGCTCAATTTGGGCATTTGCTTGCATTTTGCCTTTGATTTGGGTAACTCGGAGATTGCTTTACAGGAACACTCAACTACTATTTCCAGGACAGATTCAGCTCAGCTTTGCATTGGACAGATTTGTAGATATTTGCCGTTTGATTTGGGTTGGTCACTTTTGTAGGCCAGTGTTGGGGGACATCCTTTTGCATTTTTGCTCAGTGTTTTGAGCCGCCCTTTGTGACATTTATACTGGTAGAGCATTGTTGTTATTTTTTGAGTTGACATTTGTCCACTCTTGAGTAGCTAGCTCATTGCATTATAGCCTTGAGGCTTTGACATTTGCAAGGCACTTAATTTTTTGGGGAATTTTCATTTGCAATGGCAAACCATGAGTCATTTGGAATGCTTGCTGCTGAGGACAGACTCAATGGTTCCAACTATCCCATGTGGTTGTATTTGGTGCGCCACCTTTTTGTATCCATGCATTTTTGGGAAATTGTATCTGGATTAGAGACTAGACCTGTCTCTCCAGCGAAGGCACCTGCTGCCACCGCAACGACCAAGTGATGCTACGGCTACGATTGCCACATCTTGTTCATCTACCACTGCTCCCACAGTGCTTGCCGCAATGCTTCCCACACCCGAACAGATTTGTTCGGATCAGAGAAATGCACATGCACATGCAGTGATGATTGATATGAATAGCAAAAGGGAGGTTATACCTCACATTCGGTCTTGCAAGACAGCCAGATCTGCATGGGATATTTTGGCCAACCTCTATCACATTCGGAATGAGGCTAGGGTTGCCTATTTGCGCAGGCAGCCTGATGTTGTTAATATGAACAAAAGGGACAGCATGGATGCCTACCTCACATAGATTAAGGATTTTAGAGAGTAGCTCATCATTGTTGGTGAGATTCTCTATGACACTTGATGGGCTCCTTGACTCATACCAGGGATTTGCTACGGTGGTGAGGCTAGTGGTGATGGGTAACTCCAACCACTTTTCTTTCGATCAGCTTGTTTCCCTACTCTTGCAAGAGGAGCAGAGTGGTCAAAACAGAAAAAAGACTGTTTTACTCATGCAGATCAAGCCTTTGCCACTGGTCATAGGGGCAAAGGAAAAGAGGGGGGGGGGGGGGGGGGGATTTAGAGCAAGCCCGAACCTTCATCTGGTACCTCATCATCTTCTCATGATGACGGGAAGAAACATCAGCATTGTAATTATTGCAAGAAGCCCAACCATGACATCTCTGAATGTTAGAAGCGCATTGCTTCAGAGAAGAAAAACCAGCAAAATGATATTGTAGTCATGCTCTTGCTGCCCATGGTCACCCTCTTGAGGCAACAAAGGCTTAGGATGAGTGGGCATTTGTCACAAGGGCGTGAGTTTTGATGCTCACATGTGGCCCCGGTAATTAAATGGCGAGGTCATGGGATGTGGGTGTGCAAGTTTCCCCTAGGCAATTGTGCTTTGGGGGCAAATGAAAGGTTTAGGGCCAAACAGGGTCCCAAAAACCTTAGGCCTTTCAAGTTGGTCATTGGTAGGCTTGTAAAGAGGCCCCACTAAGGGGCCTAGGGGCAAATGAAGCCCTTGGGGGCAACCCAAGGCATGGGCTGCCACGTGGTAAGCCCATGCAGGAAAGGAATCCCAAGGAAGACCTTGGGTAAGAGTTTGGATGGAAAAGAATGGCGGGGGGACAGAATCATGTAATTGAGGAGGTCTTACAAAAGTTGGCACCTCCACGGAGAGAAGGCATATAGTCCGTACGACGGTACGGGAGAGGCAATTAATGCAATCAATGCTGCTGGTACGGCAATGTACGGAATGGGTATTGAATTCTACGTACGGGCTGGTACGGAATCCTAAGCATAGGCTGGTACGGGCTGCAAGTGCGAGCTAGTACGGGCTGTGTACGGAGCCTTAATTGCCGTTGGTACGGGGCTGTGTACGGGGCCTTAATTGCTGTTGGTACGGGCTGTGCACGGAGCCTTAACTGCTGCTTGTACGGGCTATGTACGGAGCTCTCAGCGCTGTTGGTATGGTAGGCTTTGGGGGATTTGTACGGATGGTCAATGAACTGTACGGTCGGGTACGACAGTGTGGGATAGGAGTTCTTGTATGGTGATCCACTTGCTGCTGTACGGGCTGTGGTACAAAGCATCTGCAGCCTCCACTACGAGTTGCTCACGGGTGAGTAAATGCCTACTAAAAGCAGATGAGTAAGGGCAGGCTGGTTGTTCCTTTGGGCGGCTTGCAGGTACGAGGTTGATAGGTTGGCTGTTGCCTCGGGCTGTGTACTCATGGCTGGGTGGTATTAAATGCCAACCACCCGGCAGTGGGCAAAAGAATGACCAGCATAGTACATGCTTGGTAAGAAGAATGCACACAGAGGTTATGCTTGGGGGTCATGCTGGCCAATGAGCAGTGGGCTGTGTTTTTCAAGAGTCTTGCTTGGCAGGGTGATCACAATGTATGCTCTCAGATATTGTTTGTGCTTTTGAGCACGGGGGGCAGCTCAGTTATGCGTTCGCCCATTGTTTGGATATCCGAGTGGATCAGTGAACACTTGTGTTTGATTGGGGAGGCCTTGCTTGGGCTGTAAATAACGGCTCCCATGTTAAATTGTAAGTGTTTGCACACCTATGGTCACATGGGTGTGATAGCAGAGCCCTGCAGGGCTAATGTGTTGTGATACTGATGCCTCTGAGTGAGGGAAGAGCATAGAATGCGTGTGAGTTGGTACTCACTGTGTAATCTCTTTGTGGCACTCTTCAATTAATAAAGAAATATTGAAAGGGGCACCAAGGCTTTGGGGCCAGTGTGTGTCTTTGTATTTTGAGCAGGAGCGCTCTAGCTCCCCCAATCTGCCTGTGGAGTGTTTGCAGAGGATTTAATTTTGAAGGCTTTTGTTTGCTTAGTGTTCTACCACCCTCTTGTTAACCTTGAGGTTGGTTTCATGGCTCTGTTGCCGGGACATCACCATCTTTCTTAAGGAGGTGAGCCTGTGATTGTCTCTGGTGAAGTGTTGTTTGTTGTAATTCGATTACAGTGAGAAGAAAATCAGTAAATATGTCTTTGACAGATAATGATTGGGATATAGAGGGGCAGGTCTCCCACGAGGAGCAAGACATGAGGGAGCCTTCCAGGATGACCAAAATGTGGAGGCACAGCGAGAGGTGAATGCTTTTGGTGTGAGTGCCTCTCAGTCAAAAGGGTTAAAAGAGGCTGAGGATGCAGAGGAAGCCGATGCTATTTTTCAGACACAGTTAGTGAACGCTGTGAGCGCACTCACGCAGGACCCGAGGTTCCTTGAGTTTATGCATACTCATTTGAGGGTCCAAGGAGAGAAAGAAGCATTCTCATTTAGGGGAGCGTACTCGGGTTCAAAAAGAGCCATTTGGAGTGAATCCATTGGATGGACAGCCTTCAGTAATGCCAAATGTACAAGGAGTTGCAGGGCAACCGCCCTTCCAAGGTCCTGGTATGGTTATGCATGGCCAAGGGGCTGATTTTCAGCATCTAAATCTAGGGCAGCAAGCTCTTTCCCAACCCTTAATGCATCTGGGGTATTTTGGTGGGGGTTCAGTATTTCAAGCAATGGCTGGTCAAGTTAATGATGGTCCAGGAATGCTTGGAAATTACCCTGTTTGTTTACAACCTGGGATGCAAGGGATGCAAGGCAATGTATTTGGGGAAATGCAGCCCGCAATGCCCAACATGATGTATGGCAATATTGGCATGCAGCCAGGAATGCAAAGTGGAAGGACAGGAACCTTTGGAGCTCCTACAGGTATGTCTGGTATGCCTTGGCAGTGGGGCAGGTTTGACAAACCCTCTAAGGGGTAGCGGTAATGCAGGACAGGCTGGAGGGAATGCAATTCAAAGATTACAAAGAGGGTGGTGCAGCAGTGAAGTTTGAGACCTTTAATGGGGCTTAGGACAGGCTGAAGGCTTTAACTTTTGTGCAGTAGTTTTATGCAGCCTTCTCAGGAAGGAACTTTACTGAGTCATCTAAAATGCAAAAGGCAGCCACCTTCTTAAAGGGGAATGCTCTACAGTGGTGAACAAATTTGCTGCTCCAAAATAGAGCACCCACGAGTTGGGTTCCGTTTAAGCAGGTGTATTCAGCTACCCCGTTGACCACTACCTTTGAGGTAGATGTTATGACGTACGGGCTGTGCACGGAGCCTTAACTGCTGCTTGTACATACTATGTACGGAGCTCTCAGCGCTGTTGGTACGGTAGGCTGTGGGGGATTTGTACGGATGGTCAATGAGCTGTACGGTCAGGTACGACAGTACGGGATAGGAGTTCTTGTATGGTGATCCACGTGCTGCTGTACGGGCTGTGGTACAAAGCATCTGCAGCCTCCACTACGAGTTGCTCACGGGTGAGTGAATGCCTACTATAAGCAGATGAGTAAGGGTAGGCTGGTTGTTCCTTTGGGCGGCTTGCAGGTACGAGGTTGATAGGTTGGCTGTTGCCTCGAGCTGTGTACTCATGGCTGGGCAGTATTAAATGCCAACTACTTGCACTTGATACATAGTGACGTATGCAAGCCAATGCGGACAAAATCACTTGGAGGCTACTACTACTTTGTTACTTTGGTGGATGACTTCCCTAGGTTCACTTGGATTTATCCCATGAATTTGAAGTCAAATGTCTTCTCTACTTCAAGCATTTTTCCTTAGTAGAGAGTGAGAGTGGGGAAACACCCTCGACCCTCCACACTGACAAGGGGGTGAGTACTAATCTCGGGAATTTTCTGATTTTTTAACAACATGTGGTATCGTACATTAGTGCACAATGCCCCATACACTCCGCAACAAAAAGGACTTGAAGAGCAGAAAAATAGAACAGAGTTGGAAATGGGCAGGTGCATGCTTATGGGGAAGTCTTTGCCCAATAAATTCTGGTTAGATGTTGTTATGTGTACCAATATGTGCTCAACCGAGCACCCACTCGATCATTGAAGACCATAACTCCTTATGGAGCATGGATAGGCTGCAAGCCTGTAATTTCTCACATGCATGTGTTTGAATCTCTTGCATATGCACATGTACCCTGTCAGTTGAGGCATAAGCTTGATGATAAGGCCATCAAATGCATTTTCATTGGCTATAGCTCACAGAGCAAAGGATACATGTTGTTTCAGCCTAATACAAGCAAGGTAATTGTCAATAGAGATATGGTTTTTCTTGAGCATGCCCCTTTACCTTGGTTGGACTGTAAAAATAGCCATTAATGGAAGTCTCTGATGTATTTGATTCTCTACCACCCTTCACAGATTCGGATGACACTTTGTAGGGTATGACTCCAAATGCTTCTACAGCTTACAGCCTCCTCGTGTTGCCAATGTCGAGCCTGATATGCAGCCATCATGCAGTTGATCAGGCGGTTGATGAGGAGCAAGCTGTCATTAAATAGTAGAAAAAAGTTCCAAGGTGGCTCTTGGATACTCTACGGGACAGCAAGCATGCTAAGCCCTTGGCTGCTTGCACTATAGGTGCACAAAAACAAATGCAGGGAAATTGCTTCAGGTTGCTTTGCTTGCTACTGCTTGTAATGAGGAACCTCTTTGTCATAGGAATGCATTTGATAGCAGAGAATGGATGGATGCCATGAAAGCTGAGCTTCATTCCATTCATGCAAATGGCACATGGGAGTTGTGTGACTTGCCAGCAGGCAAGCGTGCCAGTGGCACTAAGTGGTCTACACATCGAAGTGGAAAGCTGATGGCAACATTGACCGCTACAATGCCTGCCTTGTTGCAAAAGGCTACTCCCAACAACATGGCATTGACTTTGAGGACACCCACTTCACACATTACGACCATTCATTGTGTTCTTCTGTCTTGCATCTCACAGGCATTGGGAGGTCCATCAATTGGACATTAAGACAGCTTTCCTTCACGAGGATGTAATGGAAGAGGTCTATGTCACTCAGCCACCAGGGTTTGAAATTGCATGTGAAACTAAGGTATGCCGGCGGGAAAAGGCACCGCGGGCATGGTATGCCAAGATACATTCTTTTTTGCTATGCCTTGGGTTTTAGAACAGGTCTACAGATGCCGCTTTTTATGTCCAGGAGAGTAAATGAGAATTTCTGATTTTAATTCTTTTATGTGAATGACATGGGTATCATTGGGCCCGACACAGAAAACTGCAGATTTCAAGGGAGATTGGCAGAAATCATTTGCAATATCAGATTTTTCAAGTGGCGCTACTATTTGGACATCTAGTTTGCTAATGTTGAGGGGGGGCATAATGATGATTCAATCCAAATATATAGGACAGACTCTCTTTATTAGCAGGCTGTGGGCTGCCTTATTTACTTATGTCATACTTGGCCTGATTTGCAGTATAACGTTTCCCAGTTAAGCGAATATATGCACAAGCCCAGCACGCAGCATTGGCAGGCAGTGAAGCGAGTCTTCTGTTACTTGAAGGCCACACAACATTTGGGACTGTTCTATAGTGATCAGTCTTCAATGGATTTGCATGCATTCATAGATAGTGATTGGGCAGGTTGTTACGACACGAGTGTCTCAAAGTGGAAACTGTTTCATGCTTGGCTCGGTTCAGCAAGGAGTTGCTCTTTCGAGTTGTGAAGCTGAGTACGGGGTAGCCTTCATAGCCACTATAGAGTGTGTTTGGCTTCGTAGGTTACTTACAGATCTTGATGTCTGCCAGAACTCCAACAGCTAGAGTGCTTCGGCTGTTGCGTGTAATCTTGTCTTTCATGTGCATACCAAGCACATTGAGGTGCTCTATCATTATGTTTGAGAGCGTGTGTCAGCTAGAGATATACAATTGTCCTACTTTCCCACGGAGCAAATTTCGTCACAAAGGCTCTACCACGACCCAAGTTTGAGGCTTTTCGACATCCCTTACACTTGGCACCATTTATTACGTGATGTTGATCTCCCTATACTATCATAGGTTGCTATATCCATCTTGGACGAATATGTGCAACCCTAATATAGTTTCTAGGTATGCTTGAGATGTATCTAGGATATTTAAGCCATACCATGGAGGAGGGTTTAATAGCACTTAGGCATGGTATGGCCCTGTAGGCTAGTTAGGATTCAGTCACTCTTTAGGTTGATTAATTGGTCAACTCTTGTGGTTGACTTTGGGGCCTAGATAGGCCACCACATGTACTTTTTCATTATCCATTTGCAAGTACTCTCGTTTCCTCAGCTTGTTGTTTGCTCCCTTGCATTCCATTTCCATTCCATTGCTCCCTACACCCAACAAGCCTATCATTAATGATAGCAAAAGATTATTGTAGACAATCATGAAAGAAAAGTTATATACTAAAACAAATTGTATGGCCTTTCTATTGTGAATGGCTTCAGGTACGATTAAGCCATAGAAGATTGCGGGTTGTGCGACTAGAAACATCATCCGATAATCGTCGTATTGTTGGTCTGCACATTCCAAATCCAGCCGTCAACGCTGTTGTGTCAGGTATTGTCTTTTTGTATCACTTGTTATTTTGTGATGTTCCCGTTAAAGTACAATTGTGACACTGTAGCTCTTCTATAGGTCTTTCTGTGCTGTCAATGCTATTATGTTAGGTATTGTTTTTTTGTATGACCTGTGGTGTAGCTCATAAGTGTTGGTATGTCAGAGAGAAGGGAAGAGAGAGAGAGAGAGAGAGAGAGAGAGGGAGAGAGAGAGAGAGTACAATTGTGACAGTGTAGCTCTTCTCTGTAGGTCTTTCTATGCTTCAAACTCAAATTTCCCAGAAATAGCTTCGTTGGGAATTACTTCCAACCTTTTCCAGGTATACTTTACTTTTGATAACTATCTGCCAAAAGTTCTTCGGGCTACTTTTCAGTGAATCATGTGTAAATTTTTTAATTGGCCAAATAACACGAGGAAGATCAATGGTATACATGAACTTGTTGTGGTATGTCAACTTAACCTAAGTTCTTCGTGGTGGTGGTTAGTTGCAGATAGGAGCCCATGCTTTTGGTACCTATTAAAGTTGATGTCAACACCATGGCGTACCCACCAGAGTTCATTGTGACGCACCCCAAAATGATTCTGTGATTGGCTATACCCGAGCATGTTTTGACCTGTATCTTTTAAGCACTAGCTTTCTTGCTCAGAGGTTACATGAGAGTGTAGGAAGAATACAAGAGGTCAAATATAGATCAAGACTTATATTGTGTGATAGGCAAGAAGAACTAGGAGGTTTTAAACTTCAAAGAAAAAGAGGTAACAATTGGCGGTGGACCTCGATGACACATGGAAATGCACATAAAGAAAGGTGACCCCCATCAAGACAGGTTGGTTGCACATAACATGTTTTCTTATTGAGCCAGTTGAGCTTAGCCGTAACCACTTAAAATGGATGCATGCATTCTTAGCAAGCATGCGGTGTATTCAATACTTTGCCGGATTGAGTCAGGTCACGCACGAACATGTAAGCGATCAACGTGTACAAAAAGGTATATTGGATCGTTTTCTTTGACGGAACAACAATCAAAGGAGTCGTTAAGTTAGACTCACAGACCAGGCCACTGCATCTTTACGAGAGACAACAATGCAAAGGTAAGGAAATCATGTTCGTCCTTTTCCCAACTCGTACCATGCTCTTCTATAGGAAATGAATAGCAGCAAATGTCTCTGGAATTGATCTGCTCCCCCATGCTATGTCTAAAAGCATGAAGCCATATTGTTATGTGTAAATTTGTCGAATGCTATCTGTTTAAACAAAGATTGCCAGCCTTTGCTGAGTGGAATGTTTGTAGCCCGCGTCAGAAATCTGTTTGAACCAAAGGTAGATGAAGTTGTCGGGGCAGAAGGCTCTGATTGATGCCAAAAGCGTACATGTGGGCCAATCAACCAAGGTGATTCTAAGACGATTTGTAAAGTGTGGAGCTGTCTCACCTACTAGTCGGGGGAGCGTGAGACTCTTGGAGATTTATTCGACAAATTCACAGGGGACTGGAGGAATCATTGCCACACCCTGGATCCAATGCTAGCTGGTGCTTACTTTAAGTGACCTTGCATAATGCAAAAATCAATGTAAATATCAATAATAAAATTGTTGTTATACATTATATCGTCTTGATACAACATGTGACTTTAACCCAATGATCCTTACACAGGGACACTGAATATTTGGATTTGACATGAACATGTCTGGGTTAGTGAACAAGGGTTCACAAGATGCTGAATATGAATGACCAATTTAAAATTTGTAAACTTTAGCAACCATGTACCCAGTTATTACATCTTTTAGATGGTCCATGGCTTTAATGCATTTTCTTTACTTTAGGGCTTGTTAAATGTAACTGGCCCAAGTGATTAAAATGACATTTTGATGTATGTTTACAGATTCACTTGGGTAAGTCTTGCATAGAATATGGTGAAATCTTGATGTGGTGTGGGCACGTGCGCGTAGATGGTCTATGGCTTTAATGCATTTTGTTTACCTAAGGGGTTGTCAAATGCAATTGGCCCAAGTGGTAATATGGCGTTTTGATGCGCATTGTGTATGTTATATAGCTTCACTTCGGTAATTCTTGCATAGAATATGGTGACAACTTAATTGTGTGTGTGTGTGTGAGAGAGAGAGAGAGAGGGAGAGAGTTTTAGAAGAGTAGTGTTGAATTTCTATCTGCGATTTTGATGGCCAACTTTAGGAGTAAGAACTATGCCACTCGTTCAACAACTTAAGCATTTCATTGACAAGGAGTAGAGTACAATTGTAGTTGTTGTGAATGCAATCTATCGCATGTTTTGTGCTAAAGATTCTAAGGAGTAAATTGCTGACAACTCTAACAAGGGAGTTTTTAATGTAATCAAAGACCTCTCTAAAACTAGAGCTTGGGACTTGAAGTTGAGACCGTGAATGGTAAACCAATTGATAATGGAAAGTGGTACCTAGGTTTCATTCAATCTTCTAGAAGATCATGTTAATATTGAATGGATTTGGTTGGAGTCACTAAAGGCTATTGTGGCGCAATATGTCAAAATTTGTTAATATTGAATGGATTTGGTTCGAGTCACTAAAGGCTATTGTGGCGCAATATGTCAAAATTTATTGAGTATTAATACTCTCTCTGTGGCAATTACACCAAATCATTTGTAGACATATTCCAATTTATAGTCACATGCCACATTTGAAATGTAAATGAGGATTCAAAGCCTTGTTTAGAAATCAAGTTTGTACAAAATCCCTTTTGCATATATTCCATCGAACAAATGTGTAAAACAAAGGAAGAACTTGACAATTAGAAAATACGAAGAGGGGCAAGAGGACAAGGTGGAGCATTAAATATGCTTCAAGATATGAATTCTCAAGCAATTATGTGGAAGAGGTTATTTAGGATCAAAACAAAGGAGAGTTGTTGAGCGTTGATAGAAAAGGGCAAAGTAGTGAAATTTTAGTAATGGGAAAGCTTATGCATTGTGGTATTACCACACACACACAAAAATCCTTTTTATGTGAGTAAATTTAGGTGGTTATGAATCTTTAAGGCCCCAATAATAAATTATCGAATGTTTTTGCTTTGGCATGCAAGGATGTATGATTGAATACATGTTATGGTAAAGCATTTGGTCATATGACAATAATTTAGTCCTAAATGTTGAAATATGTAGTAAAGCACAAGCACCGTCAACATCAAATGGAGGGCTATGCATTGAAAAATTTTCACATGAGTATAGAAAGTATTGGGTATTTTAAACAATGTATTGATAGCAGAACTTAACTGAAACTAAGTAATATCTATGGAAAGGTAAATATAAGCAGTTGATAAGCCTTCTTGAAAGGGTACAACAAGTGCTTAAGCTTACGCATCTTGATGAAAAAGTCGATTCTCTTCCTTACAAACTCTCCCTCGCATACTCTCAGATTGACTATATCTCTATTTCTGTATCTCACATAATCTCTCTCTCATTTCAACACTCGTATTCTCCTTCTCAGCTTTTCCTTCTAGCTATCCTCTATCTCTTCTTTCTAGTAGGAGGTTAAATCCTGTAATTGTGATTGGAGTTGGGCTTTCTACTCTTGATTGATGTAATGGATTTGGCATCAATTGAGTGTCTTCCTTTTCCAATGTTCAGGAAAATTATTCACTTCCTAGAAGGTGAGTTGAAGGACATCACACTCTAGCATGGCTACGAGCTCATTGGTTGAGAGGTGCACCCTTTTGGAGTTGAATTACAGATTGGTTTTCGTAATACCTTCTAATTAATTTGTTCCCCACGTTCAAAAGTTCGCCCTCCCACTTACCATGTTTAAAATGGGTTAAAGTACGCCCTCAATCGTCACATTAGGATTTCTCCCTCTACCCACTTTGCTTTCGAATCCATTCACACCCCTTGCAAAGGATGAGGATCTTTCCTTGAAAAGGAGAACATTGACAAAATTAAGCATGGAGAGGGTACTATTCTTTACTACTCATGTTGTCCATGGTGTATAGTTTGCTTTTCTTTAGGATCATGCTGGCGACGATGGGATCATGGAGCCCACCTCCAAGGGTAAATCATAAGGAATCCATGTGCTAAAGGTGTTCCTCGAGACCTTGCTAGAGGTGGTCCTCTACACTCCATCTCTAGCTTCTTTGAGACATCACAATTCTCCTCTCTTAAGACTTTTGGATCATGTGCTAAAGGCGTTCCTCGAGACCTTGCTAGGGGTGGGTCCTCTAGACTCCATCTGTAGCCTCTTTGAGACATCACAACTCTGCTCTCATAAGACTTTTGACATCTTCGCATGATACAATGTCTAGAGAAGATTGATCTTTGAATCAACAAGCCTTTGCTTTCCAGGGGATCCTCTCCAATGTCTCTTTTTGATCTTGCAGTGGTCTATATAGATGTCACTCTATTCTCTCCCCTCTCAAAGGGATGCATTTCATTACCATATTGGATAAGCCTTTGCATTAGACAGAGTGTCATAAATGAGGGTTAGCATAAGGAATATATAGGTTCTGGGTGGCATTTTTACCTACTATAGGAAATGTATCATTGAAGACAAGATCCATCTGTTGGTCACTCACGAACCGACTGACAGTACCATTATCTAGGAGCATAAATTTATTGAGAAGAAGTGCTCTAGGATGGGAAAGCTCTTTAAGGCCATACCTTTTGGTCTACCTTATGGTTCGATGCTCTTAAATCATGTGGTAGAGTTCGCATTCTTTTTTCACTCAGCTTTGTACATGGGGTTTCGATTCATACTTGTAATGGATTGTCCTTTTTTATGGCTCTTAGATATACTCAATTTGTATCCACTCGGGAGACATAGGGGTAGCTTTTTGAAATGAAGCATTAGTTATAGGAGATGCTTCAATATGGTAGAATAGCCCAGTACAAAAAAGGAGGTAGAGAAGGTGCCATCCTTCCTTTGGAGAAAGCAACATGGGAGTGTTTTATCCTTAAGGTGAGCAATAGATTGTCGGTATAGGGTTGAGTTTCATGTTGGTGATGCTAGCTTGCAATACTTCTGAATGAATAGGAGATAGAGAGGGGCTAAGATTGACAAGTTTTATGAGAATTATTGGGATCTTCAAAGAGAAGACAATACATCTATTTTAATAGGTACCACCACCTTTCATCACCTTCCTTACAAGGACCTTACTTTATCCTCTTCTAGAATGAGGATGCGAGATTCCCATAGAGCTTTTTAATATTGTTTTGCCCCTCTTTATTTTTTCTTCTTTTTAAAAGGGTGCAGCACTAGGACTTCCCGTCGGGAGGTCACCCATCCGAGTACTGTTCTAGCCCCAAGCGCACTTAATTGCGGAGTTTTGATGGGGTCCGGTGTATTAGTGCTGGTGTGACTGCACCACATGTTTTGCCCCTCTAGCCCTACCAAAGAAGAGTTTAAGACACTATTAGGACATGAAAAAAAAAATCAAAATGAATATTGAAAGGTTATTATTAAGTTCTGTGATGCTGAGAAACAAATGGTAGTCTAAGCAATTATGTGCTCGTCCTCATGAAATAAAGCATGCCACATCGCATCACCTTAAGTATTGGTGGTGTTTCAAAGAAGAAACAAGATTATATATGTGCAACTAGGCAATCCTAAATTAAGTGCAAGCCTATAAGAGTATGACCGTGTCCTTCACTTGGATCCCAAAGATCATCATTCAACTCATGCCATTCTAGAAGATTTCCTTTGATATGACTTTGTCAAAAAAATAGTCTCTATTTTAAAAGGTTATAATTCCTTTGATCTAGGTGAAAACATTCACTCTTACCATATAAATTAAGAACCATTCTTAAAATAACAATATGCCCATACATTTGTGAGGCTTGAGAATGTTTGTCAAGATAAGATTACCCTTATAGAATAGCATGCCTTAACGATGTGAAGTAAATTGGTACAATTAGATGCAAAACAAGATATTATGCAAACACATAAAATAGCATATGCTTTTGAGGTTTTAGATTTTTTTGCAAGATATGATTGCCCTTATAAAATATCAATCTGTTATAAAGCGATACAATTAGATGCACATAAGGTGTTCTGCAAATGTTTCTTTCTCAACGTAGTAGTGAAACTTTTTTTTATCAGGTTTACATTCAATTTGTTTACTCATCTAGATTAAAACAATTTTTGTTCTTATGAGGATGTGCCTTCTTATGTACAACATTTGAACTTGGACTTTTTTAGACTTAGCCCTAAGATTGTTTGCTATAGCGATATCTAGCATTCCAATACCCAATATTACCAATAAGGCCAAAACTTAGTCACAAAAGACAAACTTAAAAATCCTAACAAAGAAAAAGCCAAGTGAGACTAAGACTATCTATGTACCTCACTGAGGGACCAATTAAGAGTACTCACGTTACTACAAAGTGAAGAAGAGATCTAAGGCAACATTGACATGGTGAAAACTCTTCAAGAAGTCTCTTAACCTAAGGATTCATAGAATCCCTAAATTGAGGATTTGCACTTTGATGGAGTGGTTAATGCTTCTAAAATGCATTTATAAATTCTAGATACATACTCTTCTTCATAGGTTAATAGCTACTACCTACTACCCATGCTACCTAAGACTTCACCTTGTTTATCAATTATACAGTGACTTAGATAGTTCTCACAATCTTTGATTTTTTCTAGGGGCTTTAGTCATAATCATCTCACTATGCAATGCCTTTTTCTACTTTCGTGTCTCTACCTATGCTAAGAAAGCATTTCATGCACATGTATAACTTTTGTTATCCTCACCCCCAACCCCAACCTCTTAAATTGAAGTCATGTATTCAAGAATCAATTCTCTACATCTAGTGATTTTAACCCCATGAGACCTTTTGTAATAGTGATTTACCCACATAAATGGCTCATGCATACCATAATACATACATATTTCACATCTTACAAAGCACGGTTTGAAATCCCTTAGTAAACTACGCTTTCATTAATGAAATACCATTAAAACAATGTTTTTCTACCAACTAACTTGATATATGATTTTTGTAATCCACCAAGTGATAGATCGAGGCAAAATGTTTTTATGTTCCATTATATTTACAAGTTGTAACCATGGTGTTGAAAAGAAACACATGGAGGAACAATTTTAATCTTCTAAAAAAATTAATGATAAGCATGGGTACCAAATTTTGCAAAGACTGGGAGATATTGTCTAGCATCTCATAGCTAGAACTGAAATGTCACCCAGTGTCTTTACATGTGTCATAAAGTCTCACTCATTTCTTTCAAATCAAAAAATATAATTAGCTTAGTTCATCACCTCGTATACAGACTTGAAAAGGAAAATACATACCTCATTTATTTATCACACCTTATGGACTTAAAAAGTCAAAGGTCTCATCTTTGTTTTCCCCTACATTAACCATATAAAAAACAACCAACCTCTAACTATCCCCTTTTAAATACAGGGTTTGTGTAATTGTGATATTCCTCTTGGGGGAAAAATATGAGAGGTCCTTCCTATTGAATCCATTTTTTTAATTTTCCAATTACATACAAGAATGAACATTAGAGTATGTATTTCCATCTCTAGTAACTCTAAAAAGGGAATAGCTCTTGTTTGAGCAAAAAACCTTTGAGTGTCCGAGCGAAGGACCAAAAAAAAAGACATTTTTGCTTCAAAAAAAGGCATATTAGGGTATGCTATTAGAACCATGTTTCTCAGAGAAACTATATCTTTATAGCTAATTACAAAAAAAATGCATTTCCATTTCAAACGAGAATGTCAATTGCATCTATAGATTTGAAATGCAATTCCATTTCAAATGAGAATGTCAATTGCGTCCACCATTGAGAGAGATTTTCATCAAAGAGAGCTCAAGCCCTTGCTTCCGTCAAGGCATTAAGCCCTTGCTGTAATCAAGGCAACAAGTCTTCCATTTGAGGCATCTTCTTCTCTTGTAGTTTTTTGCTTGTAGAGCTCATTTTCCTCAACGTTTTGCTTCAGAAAGCTCCCAGATCTGATATCTGGAGCTCAAGATATGGTGTTAAGAAGATTAGTGGGTTTCTTTCAGTGATTTTATGAGTTGAGAGTTTAGTTTTTGCAAGGTTCACTTTGAGTTTCTCCAATTCTACCTCCTCTGCTCTTCTTGAGCACCTAGACTCACAGAAGAACTCTGCATATGGAGAAGTGCAGCCTGTAATGTCTCTTCAGCCAACAATAAGCAAGGCAGCTCCCATAACTAATAGGTAGTCTCCAACAATAGCTTCTACAAGACTTGTTGGAGAAAATCCTATGACAACAGCTTCATCAAGGGCCTCTCCTTGACCTACAACTATAAATCGGCTTCCTTTAGCAAGCACCCTCAAATTCATGTAAGGTGACTCCAATGCTCAAATTTGACAGCTCCCAGTGCCTCCTCAGACGAACCTATGCGACTCTGCTCCTTCTCCTTCAACCGACTCCCAACAACTACTCAGCAAGTGAGCCTTTCTACTATGCCTATAACACACAAGCAATCACACAATCACAATCTCTTCACGACGGACGATTCACCTCTAGCACTCTAGCCAATGACTGGCTCTCTCAGTGCCCAAGAAAAGCAAGCTCATGCAACACGATGCTCAATAGAGCCACGACTAGCTAGCTACAACTCCTATGCATCGTCCTCCAAGTGTCGACTCTTCAACACTCCCTATAGCAACAAATGATACACTGCTTTGCAATGAGCCATCGTGCTTAGCTATTATGACCTCATCCTAGCAACACAGCCATCATCAATGTGCAAAGCTTCATCGATAGAAGGACTACAACAATGATTGACTGCTGCTCCAATAGAGAGACAACTACGAACAAGCTCTACTTACATCCCTACATCTAGCAGCTTCTAAATGGTTGAAGACGTCTCCTACAACGAATAGCCCACAGCACTCTTTTACGGACCTCCACATCAAGGCTCATCGACATCCTTGATCAATAGCAAGCCTCACAGGCGACAACAAGTGGCCAAGCACAGCTCCTATGGCCCAATCGAGCTTCTACAACCTCAACACTGCTAAGATTCTCCAAACGACAGACTTGTAGTGCTCCATGACTCCAGACCATCTATGAACTCCATCAATGGCCTCAGATGCCACTGACGATGACAAGCAACTCACAATGGCAGCCAAGGATGAGCTCCTTCATTGACTCGGGCGGTCACGCACTCCTAGAACCTTCATCGACTTCAACTCCTGAGCTCCTCCAAACTGTACATGACTTCCAACTTCCACGACGGCTCTCTCCACAACGTCTGTCTCGTGACAAAATCTAGAAGATCGGCGCTCTCCTCTGGATGCCAATTTGGGCTAAAAACAATTTCACATCTTTTGTGCTAGAAATATCCAAATTTAGTCATGTTTGGTATCAAAATGATCAAAACAAATCAAATGATCTCATTTTTCTTATTAGTTTCATGATATTCTGTCTTCCCTGGTGTGCTTCTGTGCATGCTAGCTCTCCTCTAGAAGCCCTTTTGGGCTAAAAAATATACCCAAAATGGTGGGGAAAAAAGACAAATTATCATGGTAAAAAAGGTAGAGAGAGAGAGAGAGAGAACTGCAATGCATGCATGAGAGAGGGGATAGAGAGAGATATAATAGAGTTAGACATAGACGGAGATAGAGGGTCTATACGTAGGATGAAGAGAGAGAGAGAGAGAGAGAGAGAGAGAGAGAGAGGGACTATCGGAACCTCAAGTGGATGAAATTGTGAAGCTATAAAAATGAAATGCAAGGCATTTGTGTCTACAAATTGTGTACCATATAAGCTTGTTGAGGATGTGTGTGTGTGTGTGTGTGAGAGAGAGAGAGAGAGAGAGAACACTGCGTGCATGAGAAAGAGGGTAGAGAGAGATGTGATAGTGTTAGACATAGGTGGAGATAGAGGGTTGCAATGAGGACAAGGAGGACGAAGAGAGAAAAGACACAAAAAGAATAGTCTGTGTGTGTGTGTGTGTGTGTGTGAGAGAGAGAGAGAGAGAGAGGGGGGGGGTAGAGAGAGATGTGACAGAGTTAGACATAGACGAAGATAGAGGGTTGCAATGAGGACAAGGAGGATGAAGAGAGAGAAGAGAAAAAAAGAATATTGTGTGTGTGTGTGTGTGTGAGAGAGAGAGAGAGAGAGAGAGAGAGAGATGTCATAAGTGGAATAGGTGGAACAAAACATGTTGGTTGCCAAAAAAAACTCACTCCTAAACTCGCTCAAAAAACTCGCTTCTTGCCCTTCCCCCTCGAGGGTGTGATCCTTGGTAAAACTAGTACATATATAAGCTGCATTCAACTGCATTACATAATGTCTCTATATTTACCAGTCAAAACAACTACATATAAGCTGCAAAGCATAACCAATACCAAGACCTCTTCAAGCTATGTAAACTCCATTTTTATGAGAGGTGACAAGAGGAATATAGCTAGGGGGAACCGGCAGCATCCTTTGATTTCGGTTTGGTCAAAGCTTATCCTCTTCCTAAGTTGACACATGGTGGATAAGAGTCAAGTAACCTGGGTTACATTAACCCTGGGTTAGCTTTGGGTTGCACCATGGTTAGTTGGACCACTAGTCTAACCTTGGGTCTAGTTAGTGGCCACATGGCATTGCCACCTCAATCAGCACAGTCATCATGACCACCTCAGCTGCCCAATCAGCAGCACACTCAGCATGCCCAGTCAGCACTACCACATGGCAGAGTGCCAGCCAGGCACATAGTGCATTCTGCATGTGACACCCTCTGCCACATCACCCTCTAGGCCACATCATCATTTTCGAGCCTTCTTGGGATCAAAAATTGCCTATTCTTGCGGGGGCCATATCTTTTGATCTAGAGGGAATTTCGCAGAGGTCTAAAAAGAAAAAATGCTCATCAACTTGTTCTCTATGCATCGAGCACCTCAAATCTACCATCTAACATTCCCACAGGTTAGCATCATCAAAAACTCATCATCAAAACCACCTCCTAATCCACCGTAGTGCACCCAACACTTAAAATAAATCAAAATAAAATTCATTTGCTGCATTTATCGCATCGATGTGTAGTCCAACTATAGACTAGCATAGCCATAGAGGAGATCCAACTCCACCAAGCCAAGTCAACCATTTCCACATTACCCCATTAGTTCCCACTGGTGTCAGTCCATGTGGTTCTATCATCTGTATTCACTTTCACACACTTACACCAGTTCAGTTCTCTTGGCATTTGGCACTTCATCACTCAGTGTGACACTTGGCAGTGATCTTCCTCTTGGATTCAGGGATTTTGCACCTTTGCATGCACACATGCCACCCATGCACAGTCACACTTGTTGACTATTTTTGGCATTGGTTTTCGCACACATACATCATCCTTGTACAGCATCTTGGCTATGCCCGACATGTAGTTGTCATCATTCTACTACAAGCTTAATCCTTAGCACACAACAGTTCTCACATGACTTGGTTTTTATTGTTCAACGTAAGCCCCCCAGTGGCAGCTCTCACACAGTGTTTTCATGGGTAGACACCCGTGCCGATACATGAGTAAGCCTCTTTCACAGAGCACCAAAACACCTCTAACATGGAGTTATTTGCATCATATAGTTGATGATACACCAGTCATGACTCCAGATTAGATCCATGAGTGGAAAGAGAGCCTTCTTTGACCATTCATTGCCATAGGGTATGTACAAATCTACGATGTAGACTGGAGCCTCATTGGCCTTGACAAATTAGATGCAAATTCTTCAGATGTTAGCATGGATCAGCCCGCAGTTTTCGATCATGCACATTCCTCGAGAAGCCCTCAGCATGAGGCACATTTGACAGTAAGCCCTCAGCATGAGGCATATTTAATAGTAAGTCCTCAGTACGAGGCAACAATCCCATATACATTAGCAGAGACTAATCCTAGTGATGTACATTCATCACTCTCATGCATGGATCCGACTCCATCCATTGCCATAGATGCAAATACTCAACAAGAGTTAACTAGTGATCATGCAGTTATTCAGCAGGTAAGTCCTCAGTACGAGGCACTCACATCTTCTACCGCATGAAGAGATATATGCCCCAGTGCATTCAGCTCTTCAAGTGATTCCATTCTAGCATCCATCACTGATGCTTTCACCTTTGACATAGAGCATACCATGGGCTCAGTTCCCTTCAGTACTTCAGATCAGCAGATTAGTCTTCAAGACATTTCAGCATCGGCTCACTCATTGCACCCTTGGATCCACACCTCTTTCGATCAGCAGATCATTCCTCAATATGAGGATACTTATGCATTAGTGCGGTTCTACCCCAGTGTAGTAGACATCATCAAGTTTAGCCATGGTGCAACCTAGGGAGACTCAGTGTTTTAGCATGCACTTATGGCTGTAGTATATAGTCCATACTTGATGCAGTTCAGTGGTTGGATCCATGACTATAGATTGATCCCTTCATCAGCATTCGGCACCTCATTCGCCTCAGGGACATGTTATGCATTCATAGTTGTACTTCAAGCTTCTAGGCCTTTCTACTGTCAACTCCTTCTTAACGAGCCTTTGACAGATGCTACGTCCCATGCCGATGGATGTTTAGCTATGCACACATCAGATGACCTTTAGCTCATGATTGTTGAGCATACAGGTTTGACACGTTGCCATACCTTGTCATTTATACAAGCCTCTTCATCAGTAGAGTAGTGTATCACACTTGCACATTCGGCCCCAAATTTTTAACCCCTAGATCACTCTATCCACACTGACTATGCAGTCTCCTCTGACCCCATATCATTCAACAGAGATCATTCTATTGCAGCATACCTCGCACATTGCTGTCAGTTCTTTTGGGTTGGTGACACCCTCGTATGTCACAACCTACCGGATTCTTTCTCCATGCTACATTGACTAGCCTCACATCTGGATGCCTCTTCTATAGAGCAGTTGCACAGTCCATGGTGACTTATGACATGTTCAACTTTGACATGTTCAATATGTAGTCATACACACTGTTATTCATGCAGTCATCTCTTGATCAACTAGTCTTTGATCCAAGTGGACTATACTTTTTGCATATTTCCTTCCTCCTCCCTTCGGCCTATTTTCTGGGTTTCATTCCCAAAGGTGAAGGATGACTCACAACTTAAGAGGAGGAAATTCACATTATGTACAGGATCATAAGTTGTACTCATTGTATATGCTTCCACCACATAGTCACTGTGCTCACATATGCACATACTACTCTGATTTCTTTTAAGTTTTCTTTTCAATTTTGGATGCTATCATATACACCAAATGAAATCCACAAATAGGTGTTGTGCATGCACCCTCTACTTACCAAGTGCAATTTAAGAGGAGGTGTTAAAGATAGTGTAAATTGCACTATCTACATAGGGCATAGGGACAAACCCTAACCCTAACCCTAAGGGGTTCACATGTATATCTTCATGTTCATTATCAATACACTTAGTGTACAGGTAGCTATATCATGTGCACTCCTCTCTCTCTCCCTCTCTCACTTCCACTATCAGAATCCTCAATTCTTCACCAAGTAACAATGCTTGTAATTCTTCAAGTGTTGGAATTTGCCTTAATGGCATTACTCTAGACTATATTCTCGTATCCCTCTCCTAGTCCATTTGGGATGACTTGAATCATTTCCATGGGATTCATAGTCTCTCTTGCCACTACAAGTTGATTGTTGTAATCCTTGATCTTGATTATGTAAGCATGACTAGTTTCATTGCTACTGCAGAAACTCTGGTCGGTCTAGTTTCTTAGTGTGAGGATCTTGGATGTGTTCTTAGACTCATAAAGGGCTACAAACATATCCTGTGCTTCTTTTGATGTCTTCACTGTGTTGAGCTGTCCAAGCATGATGTTTGACCAAATGGAATACATATTGAGGTGGCACTCTTCTACTGTCTTTTTGTTTAAAAAGGTCTCGTAGCAAAATGACGATAAGCCAAAAAACTTGTATGATGGCTGGTACTAATGCGAGATCTAGAACCAATCAATATATGTCATTAAATTGTTGTAGTTAGTAGATAAGACTGACTATTGGGGCAACTTGGGGAAAATTGAAGTTGGAAAAATTGAACAACACATTAGGGTTGCTTGCTTAGAGAGTTTTGAACTCCTTCCAAGTCCACCAATGATGCATTGGTATGTAGTTTGATGAACTCTCCGGTTTCAACCGGCTCCATAGTAGATCATCCAAAACTTAGGTTGCTTTAGGAATGGAATGTGCCATGTCAATTGGATCTCGGCATCATCATCCTATACTAGAGGTTTGGAGGGTTCCAATTTCTAGTATCTTCCTCTGGTCTCCCAAAGGTGCTCTTTGTGCCAATATCGATAACGTTTTTCAATGAAAGTTGTAAGTGGATTTACTGGAGGAAAGACCCTTCTAACTACTTCTAGTGCTGGAGTGTCACTAGATCAATCGATGGCTATAAGGGCTCAAGTATATGATACCAGTTGGAAGACGAAGGGATGGGCTCTAACAAGGGCAGGTCTTCTTCTATCATAGAAAACTATTCCTCCTCTTCAAAATATGGATCAACTCTAGAACATCAATGTTGGAGAGGGTTGGTCCAAGTATTTATTGTAGTAATGTGTTGTCAAACAAAATATCTTTAGCTAGAGTAGGCAGCTCAAGCAATGGATCCTATATCTCAGGGTGAGTGCCAGTGGTGGCTTGTGAAGTGGATGAAAGTGTGATATTAGAGGCACAAGAAGATGTGCAAAGAGTTGGTGGTGTGCTTGCGTGTGAGGGGCATGAGAGGATTGAGGAGGGTTGCCAGTTTAGGTGCCAAGAGGGGATGGGATTGGTGGTAGGGACTAGGCCACGGGGTATCTTTAGGGAGGTGTGGTAGAATCATAGTATCATTTTCTTCTTTTGGAATTTCTTCGGGATAGGCGACATGGTTTGTATCAAAACCACTCATGCCAGATTGTAACATTGTTTGCATGGCATTGATAATGGGATTGTATAAGATCATAATGCTAGTCGGGTCATACTACTGGACATTATTATAAAGTAGAAATTCATGTTCTCTAATAGCCTATTGGCCTATGTGGTGTTGCAACCACCCAAGGCCTTTGGCCAAGGAATGTGAGTTGCAAGGGTAAGTGGCCAAGCTATTAGGCTTAGATAGTTGCAAAATGTCCTCATCCTTGGGAAACAAAGAAGATTCTTGGAGTACCCTACTTCAAGCTTGAAATTTTGCTATAATGGGGTGTGCAAGGGTAAGTGGCCAAGCTATTAGGATTAGATAGTTGCAATGTCCTTATCCTTGGGAAACAAAGAAGATTCTTGGAATACCCTACTTCAAGCTTGAAATTTTGCTATTATGGGGTGTGTAGTTCTTTGGTATGATACTGCTCCTCAGCCAGCTAATCCTCGAGCTGCTTAAAGTAGGTCTACATCTCCTTTGCCCACTCTTTGTTTTTCTTTGCTATTTGTACACACTGGCCTCTTCAGCTTCTTGGGCTGCAACCATACTTCATTGTTCATTGGTCAACTATTGCTGTAGCTCATTGCTGTGGATATTGGCCAAGATGCATGATGTAATTCACAGTCACGTCAGTTTTGTTCCCTTGACCTTGCATGATTAAGGAGATTTCCATCTTTCGAGCTACATTTGGAACAAGGATCTCTTCTCTCAGTAGCAGCTGAACTACCAGTTCTTGCCACAGCTTCCCATGAAAACCTTCCACCAACGAGTAGGGAGAGTAGAGTCAGGATGTCCAATCCCAAAAATCCAAGGCCCTTGCCAACTCTTCCCTCAAATCTTAATATGGCTATACCACAGTATAGGCAGAGTCAATGGTAAGTTGAATGGATAGGATGACAATTGAGCAACTAAACCAAGAAATGATAAGGTTGCAAGGGTTACAGACACAACCAAGGTCAAATGTTAATCCTTCACCTCAGCCCACAGCACATGATTATATCCTTGGTATAGAAGCTCAGCTTCAATTCTGACCTAGACCTACACTGGACCCTTTGTCCAGCTAGGATCCCAACCAATTACAGGATCCCCTGTCACAGGCTTATGCCCTTGACCAAGGGGAGCCCGAAGTATTTGTCCACAAATTCAGGCTGTTTCTCTAAAAAGTATGTGTCCATTATATATTCTACACTTATTAGAGTCCTCCATCCACAAGAGAAAGGATCCTCCTATTGTGGTGTCTGTTTTATCAAAATAGAAAGCTAAGATAAGAGAGAGAGAGAGAAATGTGTCATAAGTGGAATAGGTGAAACAAACCATGCATACTATTTAAGAAGTTCTAAATTCAATGCATTGATACAAAAAAGATTGAACACATTCTTTGTTTTTATTGCAGATGAAAGAGGATAGTTTTGGCTCTAAATATGTACATAGCTTCATAGCAAAGACAATTTTGAAGCTGCTAGAGGTCTCTTCCCCTTGTCTAGTGCCAAACTGAACAATCCATATAGGAGAGGGCTCAAAAGGCCTTGAGGATCTCCGGGTTGAAAAGAGGCTCAAAATGTCTCTGTCACTAGCAATTTAGAAGATATTCTAGAAGGTGTTGGTGTTGATGAGCTGCTCGAACAATTCTCGAAGAATGTGGAAGGAGAACCTATAGTTTATCTTTCCCAAGCAGAGCTACCACAAAAGCCTGAGCCTCTATGCACAAGGAGGCAAGAACATCAAAGCAACCTGAGCCCAAGCCCAAGCCCATGGACGAGGTGGCAAGGACCTAGGACACCAAAGGAGCAAGAGGATTCGATGCATGAGGAGGAAGTACCGATGGAGGATGTGTAGCAGCAGGATGTAGAGAAACAGGATGTACAATAGTAGGATCCACAGTTGCAACAACCTGAGCAGCATGTGGAAGATTCTCAAAAGGAGTCTCCACTACAAAAAAGTCAAGAGAGATTCTTAGCAATAATAGAAAAACAAATGATACTTGTAATCATTTTGTATTAATACATCAAATGTCAACTTTTTTTTTTTGGTTGCAAGTAATACATGGAGTCAATAGCTTTGTATTATCTGAATTGTTCTATTTACAATGTCCTTGCATTGAATTTTGCTTTCACTCCTTTGAAGTATCTGCAAAAATAAATTTTTAGCAATATGTAAATGTATTATGAAAATGTAAAGAGAATCAATTAGGAGAAACACAGGGTGGAAACCAACTTACTTTCCTATTGTTCAAAATGAATGAAAATTCTTTACAGATATTGTTGTCAGTCTCCATAATAACATCATTGCGTAACAGAGAGAGAGTGCAGCATTGTCCTAGTGAAATGGATGTTAGAAGGATGCTATTCTTAATAACATTTATTTCAATTATTGGACTTTGAGATCATCATGCTATGGTGAAAACTTGTTGCTTTGATATGAGGTTTTTTTACTTTAAAAAATGTATATGTTCCTTTGGAAGTTGGTTGGGACTCACTACAAATGGTAGCAGCCTTTCCTTCAAGACTAAGTCCAAAGGCATCAACCATTTCACCCTCACCTAATGTACCAAAAGTTTCGCAGATTTGCTCGAATCTCTCTACATGGGAGACAGGATCTCCTTCTCCTAGGAACTCGGTAACCAATTTGGCAAATTGAATTGTGACTGGTCTACTTCTTGAGACATTATGGTCTCTGTGAGGGATAGCTAGTGTAGCCGCGGTTGCCCCCCTTGCTAAGTCATCCACTATAATTGTCATTGCTTCATTGGAAAACATTGTTCCAGAAACTGGAGCAGGTGTCAGATCATGAGCAGGTGGAGGTGGAGGTGTAGGGAAGGAACCACTTGCGACATATATTGGTGCACCAAATGGATCATAATAATGAGGACCAGTTGGGGTATTCATAGGTGCAACCAAAGGAGTAGAATTACCTTGTGGTGTGTAGGATGTAGCAAGTGCATGTTGCACAAACGAAGTTGGCCCTACAGAGCTAGAAGTTGGTAGACCACTAGGTATGAAAGTTGTTGGTCCAAATGTCACATTCCCTCATGGGTTAGGAGCCAAATTCACAATAGGACTTGTTGTCACAACAGGTGTGAATGAGTTCTGCATTGGAATAGGTTGCAGGATTTGTATCACTGATGACCTAGCCATATGATTTGCTTGTGGAAACATGGTTTGAGAACCTAGCACAGCAGCATCTAGATATCCCTCTTCCATTGGGGTACTATGAGTGTTATTCCAAAGAAATCAAGATCCTTCCATGGACATTTCAGTTGTACCAACTACCGGAACATGTGACACCAAATTACTCTCTAGATGGTTTCCAATTGGGATACTTACACCAAAAGTTGGGTTAGAAAATGGTAACTCAGTCCCTGACATCAGCACATAGGAAGCCTGACTGGAGTTAGATTGAACATTCGGAATGCATGTTCTTGAGATTATAACAGTTGTAGGATCTGAAGTGTTCCCATAAATTTGCCTTAAAGGATTATTAACTTATAAATTTGGATTTGATAATGGCACTTGCCCAAATGCTGGTCTTAGTGATTGAGATACTTGATATTGCCCATGTGAATCAAATGTATCATATGTGATAGTCATAAGGGTTGGCATTTGATCTACGGTGCTGAATCCTATGCTGTGTTCCGGGAATCGTGGCCTTGGAATAATGTTAGGTGCATGACCTCTAATCATTGCTTGAATTTGAGGTGCAGTGGGCAATTGCAATCTTTTCAACCTCATTATCTCCTGATCCAATTGTTTGTTTGTCATCCCATCGATCCTACCAGGCCAAAAGTCATCGTTCATTTGAACTATGGGCTTTGTTGTCATAGGGTTTCCTCTATATTGGATCGGATCAGATTGTGATGTCATCCTTCTAGGCATCCTAGAACTTCTCTCTAAAGCAAGAGGTTGGGATTGTGCCGCAGTGGTTGGTGGTAGCCCACTTGACCTAGCAAAGGGGTTCACAAATTCCCCTGATTCATTTTTACCAAACCAAAGTATAGTTGATAAGGCCTCCCTTACTCCAACTGCAGTAGATGGAGTGGGTGAAGGTGGAGCTACTATTGTAGATGTAGGAGCACTAGTAGATATAGGATCAAACATTTCCATCCTATCACGCTCCATGCTAAAGGAATCTTCAATGCTCAAGGACTCTGCATAAGATGGTCCGTTCACTGGGTAAGAGTTATGGCCCGAGATTCCTGACTCAGTCGAAGCCACACTTGGCACATAGCTTGATGCTATGTGGTTTGAAGTGCTCTCTTTAGGGATGGATCTGCTCCCAAGGTCCTTCCTAAGCATAATTGCATGTATGGATGTCAGAAGTGTTTTAGTGCACTTATATCGACTAAGGCTTGCCCTTAGGTTAGAATTTAACAAAAAGTAGATAATTATGAAAATTGTCAATTTTAAGATTATGGGTGAGAAATTTGAAGTTTTTGATGGCACCAATGCGTCTGAACGGCCAAAAAGCCTTAGATTTGACCTTTGGATGGTTGAAAATGGGTGCCAAAGGATTAAGTTATCTCAATTTGGTCAATTTTAGTGAGATTAGCTATGTCAGCAAGATTTTGCAAGTCAACGGATCTTTCAAAGGAGGTAAATAGCACAATTAATGGGAATAACCTTAGTGAGGGGGCGAAAATTTGGTTTAAACATGAAAGTTCATTATGTAAGTAAATCTTTGCAAGTCAATAAATCTTTACAAGTCAGCAGATCTTGCAAGTCAGCGGATCTTTCCAAGTCATCGAATCTTTCCAAGTCAAGGGATCTTTACAAGTCAGCGGATCTTTGCATGTCAGCAAGACTGTGTGGAACCAACGTTGCCTCCCTCAGAATTCTTGGATTTTGGTGTGGAAATTGGTTTTCTATTCAAGATTTGTTTAGTTATTGTTGTTCCCCATCTCCCGATCTACCTCCTTATGCAAAAAGAACTCAAAAAGCTACAATTTAAGAATACCAAAATACAAATTGAAATTTTTAGCTACTTTCCTACTTTTTAAAATGCACAAAATCACCATTTTTGTTGTTTTTCTTTTAGATTTGAACCTACAATGGGCTTAGCAATGCCCCAATCTATGTTTCTACAAATTTTCAACACGAAAAAACACCTAAAACTCACTCAAATCACTACTTTTCACTCTCACACTCCTTCCTCGCACTTTCTTCCTACACCTCCAAAACCACTGAAACTAGTTAAGCTAGTGCGTGATGGGCAATGGGTAGAGTACGAAAGAAGGAAAGCGAATATGCAAAAGCATCATCTGGTGCTCCCCGACAGCGATGCCAAAGATGTATCATCAGCGATGACTCATGCGTCATGGGGATGTTGCAGGAATGCCGCAAGGAAACCTCAAGTAACTCGTGGTAGCGAGCAATGCATAGGCTAACCATCATATGTGTCACGCATATATCCTTTGGATTATCACGCGTAGGGGATCCACGAGCAAGGGAGAAGAGAGAGATGAGAGGGAGGGAGATGGGAGACAAAAGAAGGGGGAATGGGTGGCATCCACTATGGGCACTAAGAGGTAACAAGAGCTCATGAACTCAACAAAGAGAAGAGAGCAAGACAGCATGTATTCCAAAGTGTGCAAATGATAATGAAGACCAAAGTTTGACTTTTGGCCTTTTATACAATCCACCTTTTCAAAGGGAAGGCTAACCCTATTCTTTTAGACCACTCTCTCACACTCTCTTTTTCCATGTATTGCATTTATGTACATCATATGGCCCAAAGGGCTTACACACAAGCTCTCAACTAGAAACATTTCCGCACCATACATAAAGCATCAAAGAGAACAAAAAAGAGAACGCGAACGGAATAGAAACCGGAATATCTGTTAACTTTTTGAGATTAACATTGAATAATAAATAAAATAAATAGAATAATAAATTTAAATTCACATTCTTAATAATTAATTTGGAAAAATAAATAAAATAATTAAATAATAATTAAAAATGTAAAAAAATATGGACTCATCACCCAATGTAATGCCCCCCCCTTCCCCCCCTTTAATAGTCCTCACCTCTTTAATGGTCCAAAGTCCTGGGGCACCCTCGGCCCCCATTTAAATACCCACCCCCCTCCCCCCCACTGGTACTCCTGCCCGCCCCTGGCCGTTCTCCCACCTGCTATTGCACGAATTTAGGTGGCGACCCACCCTCGCATGCCAGCAACCTCCCGCTTTGACTGGCCTCGCCTATTCGTAGGCCTTCCCACCCCGACTACCTTGCCGTCGCCACTATCGAAACTTCGACAGTCCCAACACTGCTTGCCTTTAATCGACCGCCCCCCCATGTCGTTGGACCACCCCTCGGCGCCGCTCTCGCCTAGACCACCACTTGTCGTTGACTCTCAGGCTATAGGTCTATTGCTATTATCTAACATGGGTGAACATATAAGAGACACAATTGCACACACACAGAGATAAATAAATAAATATGCATATGTATAGAAATTTATACATATATCCATACATACATATATATCCAAAGATAGCGACTTTGTCTACAAGCGTGACCATGGGATGTGGTAAACATGGGACGATATTCGCCTCACGTAGCTTATCATTTGATATAATCCAAAGACAACATCGATTTATATAAAGGGAAGCAATCTCAAAGGCCAACACAAGAAGGCATTTCAACATTGTGCACCTTTAATGCTCACTTGGTAGTAGTGGGTACAGTAATATGATGCTAATGTAAATCGAAAAGCTTGGCATGCTAAATAATTTCACATGGATTTCCTTGTCAACCAATACTAGATTCATGGTTATATCAACGATGTTATGGCCATTACAAAATAACTCATAAGGTAAGATAAACAACTTAATTGATGGTTCTTCTCTTATAATTGCATAGTCTGTCATATCCTCCCAGCTCCAAGACCTCAAGCAAAGCATCGCTGATGCCTTGCCAACCTTTTGGAACTTAGGTAAAACATTGGTACCAAACTTGACACATCTCAAGCCTTAAAGTCCATCAACCTATAAGTCTATCACCATCCATTAGATGCAAGACGTGTTGGGAAACACATGCCCCAACCCTACAACATGGATAGGAGAGGTTGCAAGGAGGGGGCACCACATGGCGTAGGCCTTTAAGTGCCACTTAGCACCTCACAAAGAATGAAATATAGAAGTTCACCATTCATAATTCATAATAAATATGGTTGATGCATAATGAAGTAGAATGCTTTAGAAATGGCAAAATGGTAGTCGACCAATTGCACACATAGACATGACATTCATCCAATGCTTGGGAAAGATGCATCCAACAAATTGATTCAAGATATCATTTGAAGCACAATTATAACATAAATAAGCCACCTCGCTTGACGAAGAAAAGGGGTTTGCATTCCACAATAAAATAATATTAGGATTTGTAAAGCATAAAGAAACCAATCAATAACATCCTACATGGTATGAGGTGATGACCTCATGTGAAATCAATGGAATCCATCAAACTTGTCGTCAAGATTTAAAAGCATGATGGTTCATATATTACGAAGGAAAGCATGTAGTCCAAATTTCAACTACCCGTAGGAGCACAACTCCCTATCCAAACACAAAGATTTTTGTTTAGTGTCCTAACTGCTAAGAAAAAAAGATTGATGCTACATATTGAGCACCCCCCCAAACACAAAGCCAATGTGTGCACAAACAATGTTGTGCTTCAAGATTTCATTGATGTTAAGCTAATGTAAAACATACATTTGGTTCCTTATTCACCATCACAAATAATATACTCGACAATGAATGCTTGGCAAATGGACTGAAAATAAAAAGAATCAACCTCTATATAAAAAAGAATGCAACTAAATCAATTTGATAAAATGGGACAAAGCGAGCCAAAAATTTTAACAATAAAGAGTCAAATGGTTTTGTTCATGCCTTTGTCACTAATCATGCAGCAAGAAAGTAGTGCCCATTTCAATTATCAATGGAATTGTGCTATTGTGTTCTCCTCTTGCCTCCACCTTGGAATTTCTCTAGGTAAGAAACTCCATTATGCTTGTTGCATATAATTTGCAATGGAGCTTCTTAGGAGCTTTCAACTACCTCTATAAGCTTGATTGAAATCGTTTGTTGCGAAACGAAGAGCTTACTGCATCTTTAGAGTAGCATTTCTCCCTTTGGATCTGAATAAAGGAGCAATGCCATACGAATCTACAAAAAGTAGATGCAAGGTTGTGCTCATTAATCGAAGATCTCCTTCAAACTCGTATGTGATGGACCCAAATTGTGTCCCACTCACTTGCCCATCTTTTGCCACTTGAGGTTTTACAGTCAATAGTAACATCTTTTGGGTCATCCACAAATCATGGGGTGTTTTGCTACGATCTGTTGAAGCTAGAATGCCTCGTTGATGCAATGAGAGAATTGATGATCCATATAATCTAGTACTCTTAGTATAGAATGATTTCGACTTCCAATGATCATGTTGTGCTGCTTCTCTCCAACTTAGATGTCTTCCAAGACGTCTCGTGAGTTGGGAGACTTGTGCCTAACTCGGCATATAGCTTATCGTTCATCTCCATCATCCTGGGATCACCATCTCCACCGTAACATGCTGAATGAAAATGCACTCGATAAATGTCGATAATACACTCGGTAAACAGAATGATGTCCAGAAAAATGAAAATTGGAACAACTCAACGTTGGACATTCCTATAATTTAATTACCTCACTATTAGTGACCAAAATAAGCTAGCGATAGCGAAGATGCTCATAGACTATGAGGATGAGCTCGTAAAAGCAGAGAGCGGGAATTGTTGCTGAAAAAGATACTGCTCATGGACCATCATGATGATCAAACGCGGAGTGTGCTAGGTGTGCAATGTATTGGAGATCCTTCGACAGACAATAATGGCCGCTTAAACAATCCATTTGCTGTGGAGAATTCCGCCATGGCTAGAGGTGGCCTTAGCATTCACTTCCACCTTCATGTCAACCCACTAAGTGATGGCGATCACACCGAGTGATGGTGATCACTTGCCGACAGTGAGGCTGAAACCATCCGAATACAAAGATGCCTCTGCTAGGATATGGCCCCCTTCACCGAGGCAACTTCCGTATTAAAAATGAACATCAGCATCAATCCTCTGCGTTCAAGTTCTGGCAGGGGCGGGGAAGATACTGAATCATCAGCTGTAGGAGTTGTCAAGCAACTGCACTCTCCCTTGGATTCCTGCTTCATTCGAACGTTTATGATGGGTGAGAGGAAGCTGCAGAAATCTCTTGTGCACAGAACACATCTTTGATTGCGTAGCTCGATTGGATCTCCCTTTAGGCTTTCTCTTGGCATTACCTCTCCCCTCAGAGCTCTTTTGTCTTTCAAAAATGTGTTCGCACCTACCTCGCCCAAGCGTCGACTCCACCTTGGCCCTTTGTCATTTCTGGCTGGTTGATGTGCATCATGTGTGGATTTAACGGCCGCGGCTGCCGAACTCCCAAAGCCAACAAATTCAACAAAAGCGTGTTTTGGTAATGATCGATTGCTTCTTGGCAGATTTTCTTATATGATGATTTTGAGCTTCTCGGAGTTGAAATCTTAACATTGACGACCGGGAAATGCCACCCATTGAGTGGTAATCTTTTAGTTCCAGAGCTTACCAAGGGGCACTAAGGGGGAGCTTACTAAGGGGCACTAAGGGGCTTAGCACATGGGAAGAAATAGGATGGGAATGGGAAAAGGTGGTCCCATGCATATTTCTATCCTATTCCCATCCCACCATGTGCTAACAAAAAAAGAACTAGGGATGGGTTTAGGAGGAAGAGGACACATGGCATCATTTCATGTGTTTAAGAGGTGGGGACCTTGTGGGAACAAGGACACATGTCATCCTTCCATGTTTTTGAATCCCTAAAAAAGAGGAACCCATTTTGGCTGCCACAGTCTAGAGGCCATGGTCCAGGATGGGAGAAAAAGTGGCTACTCCCATTCTAAATCCATCCTAGACCACTTGGTGTAGGATGGGAGTAATGATGACAAAAAGATTCCCATTCTAAACCCATGCTAGCCCCATCCATGTGCTAAGGCGCTTAGTTATAACTAAGATGACAGCCTCCGTAAATGTAGTCCAAGCATGTAAATGCCAGAAGGTGAGGGGAGATCAAGATGATCTCTGGTATGCTTCCCTCCCAAATACTCTTAGAATATAGAGACTGTTTTGCATGGAAACATTCTGATATGAAGGGGGTCCCACCTAAAGTAGTTCAACATACCATACCCCTAGTAGATGATGCAAATCCACTCAGGCAATGACCCTATCCGATGAACCCAAAGTATGCCTTGATGGTTAAAGAAGAAATTCAAAAGCAAATTGATGCAGGTTCATTTATGAGATTGAGCACACGGATTAACCCAAAGTATGCCTCAATTGTCAAAGAAGAAATTCAAAAGCAAATTGATGCAGGGTTCATTTATGAGATTGAGCACACGGATTGGGTCTCACTAATTGTAATTGCCATGAAAAAGAATGGCAAAATGAGGGTATGTGTTGATCTAAAAAAGGTCAATGTGGCTACCCGACGTGACCATTACCCTTTGCCCTTTACGGAGCATGTCTTGGAAAGAGTGGCAGGTAGGGAAGCTTATAGCTTTCTAGATGGTTTTCTGGTTATAATCAGGTGTCCATAGCACCTGAAGACCAACAAAAAACTGCCTTTGCCACTGAATGGGGAGTGTTCGCCTCAAGGGTCATGATTTTTTGCCTTAAAAATGCACCGGCATTTTTCCAGAGGTTAATGATCACGGCATTTAAAGATTAGCTACAAGACTTCCTCGAAGCCTTTATAGATGATTTGTGTGTAAATTTGAAATGGGATGATCATCTAAGAGATCTTAGGTTGGTATTCGAGAGATGTAGACTTTACAGAATCTCTCTAAACCCACATAAGTGTCAGTTTTGGGTTAAGCATGGAGTGATTCTTGGTCACATTGTGTCTAAGAATGGGATCTCCACAGATTATAACAAGATCAAGCTCATTCTCGAGCTACCACCTCCAACAAACCCCAAGGGTCTGCAGCGATTTACAGGTCATACTATCTATTACCGATGATTCGTTATATTTTATACTGAAATAGACCATCCTCTATATCGCTTGCTCGTAGTATTTGTCTAGACCAAGGAATGCTAAAAGGCCTTTGACACATTAAAGCTTATGTTGGCTACCACGCCAAATTTGAGGACCCAAATTGGGATTTGGAATTCCATGTCCATATAGATGCTTCTAACTATGCCATTGGGAGTGTGTTGACACAACCTGGTGAACATGATCTAGATTACCCTGTGTACTTTGACACATTAAAGCTTATGTTGGCTACCACGCCAAATTTGAGGGCCCCAAATTGGGATTTGGAATTCCATGTCCATATAGATGCTTCTAACTATGCCATTGGGAGTGTGTTGACACAACCTGGTGAACATGATCTAGATTACCCTGTGTACTTTGCCAGCTGTCAACTTAACTACCACTGAGAAATTATACTACCACTGAGAGAGAAGGATTGGCCATGGTTTATTCTGTCAAGAAGTTTCGACATTATCTATTGGCCAATAAGTTTGTTTTTTATGTTGATCATCAAGCCCTTCTCTATTTAGTGAACAAGCCATGTCTTACCAGAAGGATTACCCGTTGGATGATTATTCTGTTGGAATTTGTTTTCATGGTTTGATTTCATGATTATTCTGTTGGAATTTGATTTCATGGAGTGGATGATGAGATTCCTATTGCCCCCTTATTTATGGTGGATTTAGTGCCTAAATGGGCTGACGATGTCTGTCATTTTCTTACCAATGGGTTTCCCTAGGACCGACACTTGTAAGGACTCTGCACCCTATCAACTTATTGTTGGTCAGTTGTACCACATGGGTAAGGAACATATTATGCGGAGGTGTGTAAGGGAAGATGAGTTTATGGAAGTACTTGAGGAAGCACATTCTGGGATTCCTAACAGTCCTTTTGCCATAGATATTACAAGTCACAAGGTATTGCAGGCCAATCTATGGTGACCAACTCTTTTTTTAGATGCAGCTGAATTTGTTAAACGATGTGATCCTTGTCAAAGATTAAAGATCCCACAGAAGGAAGATATGATGCCACTTATGGGCATCCTTACATATCAACCATTTGAAAAGTGGGGGATAGACTTTATAGGTCCCATAAGTCCAACTGCCAAGGGAACAAGTGCACGCTATGTTATTGTGGCAACGGACTATTTCACGAAATGGGTGGAGGCTAAAGAAACAAGGAAGGCTGATGCTAGGGCAACAGCCAAGTTTTTGTATGAAAATGTGATTTCCCATTTTGGATGTCCATTACAGATAGTTGGTGACCGTGGCACACACTTCCTAAATGAAACAATTAGGATATTGCTAACTGACTTTATGGTCATTCATAAAAAATAAACAGCGTATTATCCACGTTGCAATGGTCTTGCTGAAAGCTTGAATAAGACCATGTGTTTGGCCATAATCCGCACTATCGAGGCTAGTCGAACCGATTGGGAACATAAGCTTACAACAGCCCTTTGGGCCTATAGAATTGCATACAAAGTGTCCACCAACTATACCCCTTTTCAATTGGCTTTTGGGGTAGAGACCATCATGCCAATGGAATTTATAGTTCCAAGTCTTCAAGTGTTCCAAGTCTTCAAGTGGCGGTGCACCATAGGTTAGTAGACTCTGAAATGTTTGAGACGCTAATCCAGCTTGAAAGGTTGGATGAAACCCGTTTAAGAGCTACTTATGGGATGAAAGTGGAAAATTTGCACCGCAAGAAGTGGTTTCATAGACGCCTCAAGAACAAGGATCTTAAGGAGGGCGACATTGAATTGATGTACAAAGCGCAAACTTAAATATCAAGGCATGGGACCCTATTGAGTGACGAAGATAACACCTCAAGGAACATGTAAAATTGCAACCCTTGATGGTATTGAGCTGGAAAATTATATCAATGGTAGCAAACTAAAACGCTACTACGGTCCTCTAACACGCTTCAAACCTTCAAAAGATACATGAAGAAAAGGAAAGTTGAGTAGATGAAAAAAGAGGCCGTATAGGAAGCAAGGGATAGAAATGCCAAGCTTAGAGGAAAAACACCAATGACTATCTACAAGATAACTCTTAACGAAGCGGAGGCTGAGGATGATCAAACAGTTGAGGCTACAAGATTATCCATTAGTTTGCAAATCAAGGGAAGAATCCATTCTATTCCAGATGCACTTATAGATCTAGGGGCTAGCCCCCATAACTTCATTTAACATGAAGTTTGGGAACAATTTAGACATCATCTGCTTCACCCTACCCCTGCCACAGCAAAGGCTATGAATGGGTAGATGGTAAATGTTATTAGTTTTACAAATATGCATTTTGTTATTAACGACCGCTCCGCCGAGAGCAGATTCTATGTTATGGCATAGGAACTTCAGAAGAGAAGGTCATCCTAGGGAGATGTTGGTGCTTTCAAGTGAGCTGCCAGGTTAATTGGCAGCGACGCTCTGCAACACTTGTTCAAGACGGTCGCACAATGGTGGTGCCATTACTCTCCTCTGAACCCACAACCTCTTCATCCCCTATTACAAACAGCATAGAGTTACCAGCACATGCCGACACGGTACAAGCATCCTCTTCTTCTTCATCACAACAACAACCCTCACAAGGTCAAGTACAGAGGAGGAGAAATAAGGACACGAAGCAACAGTGGGTGCCATGAAATCTATTGCATGCCCAAGGATATTATGAGGGACAAACTCAGGTATGGGTTCCAAGGCAAGCCTACGAACCGCCTCCAAATCCACAGAGAACACCTAGGTATAATAGGAGATCACGAAGAAGGAATATTCCAGTCAGGAAAGTGCACTATAGGTGGGTTCCAAAGAATCTTCTTTGAGCACAAGGATACTATGAAGGCAATACCTATATCTGGGTACCAAAGCTACAAGTGCATAACTCCACTACAGTCCCCAGAACTCAAGTGAAACAAGAGCCAAAAAGACAACAAAAGATGGAATGGTGGCCTAAGTCTTCCACAGCCAATACTCAGGGCCATTCATCTTCAAGTAATTCACAAAATGACACTAGAGCAGTCACACAAGAACCTGCTCCAACTGACCAAGGAAAGAACATTCTAATTGAGAACCTTGCAGTAGATATTGCATCAACTTCACATATAGTGGTTTGGCAAGGAATCACCAGTACAATGCTAGAGGCTTCAACAAGCTACCTTCCACAACCTCTTCCCTTAAGTGTATCTCAAAAACCAACTCTGGATGACACACCACAAGAACCGGTCTCCAAAAAAGAGGCAGTTATTCCAGAACCTATCTCCTTAGCAAAGGAGGAAATCTTGACGGTGAGCTTACTACCAACGGAGATCATTGCTCTTCTAGTTAGGGTTACATTTGAAGAGTCCACTGCATCAACAAATTCTCAAAGACACAAGGTGACAGCCAAGGTCAAAAGTACTCTCAACAACTACTCATCTTGGTTGTCCACCAGGTACTCCAACCTTCGGACCTCTTCAATAATTTCTACAAAGTCCGTGGCACTCACATCATGCATTCAGTTGTGGCAAGAATTAGGTGATTAGTTTTGCATGCACAGACAAGTCCCCTTGCTCATTTAGGTGAATACATACAGCATAAGTCCTAGGTGAAAATAGGGTTTAATGCATATGCTCACTCAAACATCATCACTCCTAGAGTAGGGTGCACACACCATTCCATAATCACATCATCAGGTGCCCCTATTTCACTGCTCAAAAGCACCACTTGGCATATCTAAGAGGCATGTGTTTACACCACAAGGAAGCATTTGTACAATAGTCCATGCATAGTCTGACCCTCATATCAACACTATTACACCATATGGGGATGCCTTACTCACTTGCACACCACTACTCATTAAGGCCTGGTCACACCTTAAAAAGAGGCACAAATGCATAAGGGAGTTAGTCTCCACATATTTCACATGGGGATCACATAACAAGTTGGGAAATATCATAGGGTACATGCACCAAAGGCAGGATGGTCATAAGCTTGTCCTTCATTTTGCATCATTCTGAAGCACTTCCAAAATTTGTGTGCTTGGCATAACTCAATGTATCTGATGCTCTAAGAGTCCAAATTCAACTCTAAAAGTTTCCACTTTGTCCAGGCACTAAGGGGAACCACATGGGCCCATCAAACCATCAAAATTTGCAATTTCCCAAAATCTTGCAAACATGGCCTTGTCAGCAAAGTGTTGACTTCCCCATGTCAGCGTGATTTTGCAAGCCAACTCCGTTTTGCACCAAACTTGGCGAGGGGCACCTAGGTCACATCATGAGGTGTTGCGATGCACAAGAATGCAAAAAGAATAGTCATAGGGCCCACATTACAAAATATCACTGACATGGAGCCCATGTTAGCGTGATTTTACAGATTGGCACATGGGCAACTCCGTTTTGCACTAGACTTGGCGGGGGGCACCTAGGTCACATCATGAGGTGTTGGGATGCACAAGAATGCAAAAAGAATAATTGCATGGCCCACACTACAAAATCTCATTGACATGGAGCCATGTCAGCGTGATTTTGCACATGGACACATGGGGACCTTCAATCCAACTTGTCAGGGTTGCATCTTCACCGAAGGGTCGCAAGCACTCACAGTATCAATTTTTAGCACAAAATTCATTGCAAAAGTGCCTAAAGTGTGAAATCTCACTGACATGGCCCCATGTCAGCAGCTTTGTGCAAATTAGCCTCCAAAAAGAAAAACAAGTGCACAAAAAGCATGAATCCATCACTCAGAGGCTATATGTACACCTTCGGGCCAATTTGGGCACTTGAAAAGCCAAAAAAGCCATAGAATGCAAAATCTCGCTGACATGGCCCCATTTCAACGACTTTTTGCATTATCACTAGGAAAGCATGCTTTTCATCAATTTTTGTTGCCAAATCAGCATAACTAGACCCCAGGGAGCTGCATCAACCAAAAATAGCACTTGAATTGTCCAAAATCCTGCATAATGCAAAATCTCGCTGACATGGCCCTATGTCAATGAATTTTTGCATATCTAGCCAGGCTAGTACTTCCAGCCTACGAAAGACTCCAGTTTTTCTTGCACATGCTCCATAACGCTTGTGCACATCATTTTGACCGAAAACTGGCACTGTAGAGCTCCAATTGCAAAATCTCACTGACATCAGACACAAGTCATCGAATTTTTGCACAGAACCCCGATTCATTAAAAGTTTGCCATCAGCAAGGTTCATTCATAATCATCATCATCCGGTTCACTGCCATGATCAATTTGAGCCATTCCGACACTTCACAGGGTCCCCTTTGCAAAATCTCACTAACATGACCCTATGTCAGTGAATTTTTGCAAAACATGTCGGACAAGGGCAGACAGGTGCTCAAATGGTGGCTAGGACTTGCTAACAAACTAAAATTAGGTTTTGGCAACTTTTTGTGGCTCCGGGCACTCTACAAGGTCACGGGTGCAAAATCTCACTGACATGGACTTATGTCAGCGGATTTTTGCAAAACATGTCCGACAGGGGCCGTCAAAAGTTCAAACGGTGGCCATGACTTACACATACTCTGACCTCGTGAATTTGCAACGTTTTGCGGTACCAACTACTTCATAGGGCCCCATCAGCAAAATTACGCTAGTGTGATTTGGCCAATTTCAGCATTTCCAACCGCCTCCAAGGAGCCCCGGCAAAAATTACGTTGACATGGAGCTGATGTCAACAAATTTTTGAAATTAGTCTTGGTCAAACCTCAAACGGCACTCAAATCAGTCACATCAGCACCACTTATGGTTTTGGCATCAATTTGGCATCTTTCGGTGGTTCTAGGCAAGCTCCAGCATCCCTTATGCAAAATCACGCTAACATGGAGCTTATGCGAGTAGATTTTTGAGATTGGGCTCCGACGTGGGTCTAGAAGTGCCAAAAATGGTCAAAACGGCATCACAAGAGGTGGTGCTAGTGATTTGGCATCTTCCAGTGCCGACAACATGCCTAGGGGGGTCCCAGTGATGACATGTAGCTGATGTTAGCGGATTTTTGAAAATCTACCTCCAAAACAGCTCAACAAGTGCCAAAGATGGTCCATATCAGAGATATGATTTGAGCATGCAGAGAGGGGTCCCGGCAAGAACCTTCCTGACATGAAGCTGATGTCTGCGAATTTTTGCATATTGACATCTCAGGGTTCCAGATTTTTCTCCAAACGGGTTCAGGTACATCTCCAACTCATTGGCAGCTTCCAGGCTCAACCGTGATCAAAATTGACATGCTGCAAAATTTAGCTGACTTGGCCATGTTCGCAGATTGCTGACTTCCTCATGTCAGCAAATTGTTGACTTAGCCTCTCCCATATAAACCCCCTCTCATTCTGCAGATTTCACAGTTGGGGACAAACTCTTGCAAATTTTTTAAAGGATTCCAAAGTCATCCCCCTTTGCCATGCAGCTCCCCTCTGCCTTCCATTGCCTCCCTCTTGCCTCCTTCTTGCATCCTTTTTCCCCTCCTCTCCCCCACCATGGCCACATCCCCCAGCGAATCTTCCATTGCTCACACCGACCACCATGACGAGCAAGCACATCTTACTGCCTCTTCCAGGGTCCAAACACTGGATGATTTTGTCTCCGAAGAGGACTCCCAAGAAGATACAGCGGAAACAGGACCTTCAAGCAAGAAGCAGAAAGTCAAGTCAAAGCAGCCGATCCATCCGGGCACAGAGTATAGTATCTCAAAGACAACAATCTCACCATTGGGATATGATTGGGTAATGCAGCTCAGGGGAAGATTCATACATTCAGTGTATAGGAATGCTGAAGGGAAAGATGTCAAACTCATGTATCACACAGCGCAGTGCTACAACGTATTGCAAGATCCCGGGGTACTTCCATGGTTACAGGATATGGGTCTACAGCCCTTAACGGAACGTCTGCCCTGCTACTTAGATCTGGATCTTGTCGCTCAATTCCTGTCCACTTACACTTCACAAGGCACATTCGCTCTAATAGACCAGAATGGAGACAAACGCACTTTTCACTTCAACATTGATATGTTACGAAGTTCTTTTGGATTTCCAGTCGTTGCAGACAAATGGTCCTGGGCAAAAGGACCTAAACTAATATCATCCCTCGAAGGAGTGGTTCATTGGGAAAGAGAAATATTCAAGGGCGGGGTACCATTCTCAGAAATATTACGGCCGGAGCTGATAAAGCCCGCTAGGGTGATCAAATTTCTACTCCAGGTAGAATACACGAATCACCATACCGTCGTTAATCCCAATTTCTTGGCAAAGCTGTGCAAACTGCAGCCCACTACCACAAATTGGGCAGACCTTCTCTACTCCCAGCTCACTTATACTTGCCTCAAGGACAGAAAGAGGTTGGGCAATCCCATGCTCATCATGCTAATTGTGCAGCATTGCCTGGAACTTGCTCATACAGGATTTGGAGCAGCGGATAAAACCTTTGGCTCTGCAGGGATACCAATACAGATCAATCTAAGGGAAATTATTCCGCTAACCTCAAAGAGGACAGGTTCAAGTACAGCACAAGAAGAGAATCTAGGAGAAATTGGCTCAGAGATATGGCAACAGGTTATTGAAGAATGACAGCGAGACAAGGAAGTGTTCTACAGTCACCCCTCAACAGCCTCCCTTCCCATCTGAGCAAGCACCTCTCCCCACGGAACCACAAGTGCAGACTTCGGTGGCCCCGGGCTCAATTCCACACTTTGAATTTAGCACCGATCTTCCAGATTTCCAGGAGCTGCCCACAGATTCAACTCCAGCTGGCCCCACTCCCTCATCTAGCGGACATACTTCTATCCCTTTAGGCATCTCTCCATATGTGGATGCTATCAACTTTTGTTTGGGTCCAGATTACAACTTAGCGAAAAGATATTTGCAGTTGGTCCAACAGAATCATGCATTGATCCATCAAACAGAATCTCAATTCATAGATGCTCTGAACCTCATGACCTTCCAACTCACGCATCTTCAACAAAGGCATCAGGATCCAATCTACCAGCAGCAAACCCTAGCCTCCCAAGCCTATACTCTTGCACAACAGGCCCAACACTCTCTCTTTCTACAGAAGAATGAAAGGATGATGGCTGAGGACACTGCCAAAGAAATGATAGCTCGGGAGAAACTAGCAAGAGAGGAGCTCCAAGCAGCTAGATAACAAATTACCAGCCTGCAGAGTGAACTTTCAGATGCGAAGTCTACCATCCAACGACTTGAGTCCGAGTTACAGGAACTGAAGATCACATGGCCAGTACTTTGGAACAGCTCAGAGCAGATCACGACATTGCATTGCAGGCGCACCATGACGATCAAGACACGGATAACAAGATCATCAATGATCTCCGTCAATAGGTAGTGCAATTGACACGAGATTCTCACATTTATTGTTCGGAGATGAAATCTTTACAGTTCGTGCCCTCTTCGTGCCTAGGCTTCCACCAGAGGTCAATTCAACTCAAGGAGAGGAATATGATCGGCTCATCGCATCCACCACCGTCATCGCCTTCCATGCACTTGACCCACGGACCGTCGAAGGTAGTTTTAATTTTTTCTATTCTGCACTTGTTTGTTCCTCGGTCCAAGATCACCTCAATCTCTCTGAAACACTCCCACCACATGCCTTCCAACTAGTCCTAGATAAGCAATCACCGCACACTCATCCAATTCTAGCACTAGCTTTCTTTATCTTCAAATGGCCATTTTCAATTCGTCATAGCCTCCTCCTGACACTTGGGATAAAGCACGTGGGAAGGGTGTAACACAAGAATCCACACACACATCACGCACATCACTCACTCAGCACCACGCCTCCACTTCACAACACATTTCTCAACACACAACATCCCACACTCACACTGACTCCACACTACGCACCCACTTCAATCCGATGATCCGATCAATATTCCTCCTCATGGTCCAACCATCGAAGCCTCCTTATTTCAGCAGATCTTCAAACCCGTATTTGACTCAACAACTCTGGACCCATGGACTTGCAAAGCGGGCACACAACAGATGAAGAAGAGCCCATGGATACTCAGATTGATGAGCCTCCGGAAGAGCATGTCACCGAAGATCCAAAATGGCCAGACATTCTTACCTCTTTCCGCCATTTCAAAGAACTCTATGAGGTACACAAAATGCAAAATCAACTTGAGGGATACAACATCAGGCTCATCGACGCCATGCTGGTTCACAGGATCACAGATTTCATACAGGACTCCTACCAACCATGGCGCTGGCGCTCTTCAGTACGTGACAAGAAAAAGGGAGGCTACATCAGGTCAAACAGAGAGGTTCCAACAACGGACGCAGATTGCGGTCTTCATCCACAGTGGCGGTACAAATTCCTTCGGTGCAAATCCATCTGGAGAGGATTCAACTTCCCTCATGTGAAGACAGCAAAAGAATTGGCATATCAAATGCAGGATTGGAACCTCAAGTTTGCAACAGTGCCATCGTGGCAACCTCCCAGTTTTTCAGGCTCTTAATCCTGTTGCTTGATGATTTGCCCACTACCATGCCATCCGAATATGAGAAACTACTTAACATTCCACAGGAACTCGTCTTCGATCCAGATGCAGGTCCAACATTCCATCAACGCATGTGGTTATATCGTCGGGTTTAGAATCTTCACGCTCATCATATTCGAACCTTTGAAGATATGAATGACACTTTGTTCTGAAAGCATCGGACACCAAATTATAAACGCCCTAGTCACCTCCAATGCCATCCGGAACTCCTCTTGATCCAAGACTGGATCAACATCAGGAAGGGGGGCATGTTAACCTCAAAAGGTTAACACATATTGCAGTTTCTGTTCCGTTCACGTTCTCCTTTTTGTTCTCTTTGATGCTTTATGTAAGGTGCGGAAATGTTTCTAGTTGAGAGCTTGTGTGTAAGCCCTTTGGGCCATATGATGTACATAAAATGTAATACATGGAAAAAGAGAGTGTGAGAGAGTGGTCTAAAAGAATAGGGTTAGCCTTCCCTTTGAAAAAGTGGATTGTATAAAAGGCCAAAAGTCAAACTTTGGTCTTCATTATCATTTGCACACTTTGGAATACATGCTCTCTTGCTCTCTTCTCTTTGCTGAGTTCATGAGCTCTTGTTACCTCTTAGTGCCCGTAGTGGATGTCACCCTCTCCCCCTTCTCTCCTTGTCTCCCATCTCCCTCCCTCTCATCTCTCTCTTCTCCCGTGCTCATGGATCTGAAGAGACACAGGGTGATGATAGGTGGATGGAGGCTATGCAGTCGAAGTATGGCTCCATAATGAAGAACTAAGGTTTAGATGACCAAACCTCTCATGCCACAGCTTAGTGTTGCTCCCATCGGCTCGAGCATTGAAAGCTGAGAGTTCGTAGATGTTGTTGCGCCGTGTACCTTTACCAATGACCTTCCCTTGAAGATCCAAAATTTGTGCGCCATTCTTACAAAGTGATATTGAATCTCAATGTGTTTTGTGCGAGCATGGAACACAGGGTTCTTTGCAATTGCCATGCAACTCTGATTGTCACATGACAACTACGGATCAGATTCTCGTGTGGACAAGAAGAAATGCAGATGCGCTGTGTTCTATTGTCTGCAGTGTAAGTAATTCTGTCCTGGCGTTAATTCAACAAATAGCACCAATAGCAGACCGAAATAGGCCATCGACCACACGTTAGAACCGTGGCGCAGAATAGAGCAACTGACCTACGGTTGAGGTTCGGCCCAGAGCCATCCGGGATCATTTGGGGCTCCAAACGGGCCCCGCAACCCGAGAGTGGGCTGCCCCAAGAAATGCTCCGTCTACCCTCAGTGCGGTCAGTCCTGGGATGCCTTTCCGCACTTGCATGTAGCCTAGTTAGCTGTGTGCCAACTCTATCTGAAGTCGTCCAGCCATCAGGCCATACATAGCCCCCATCTCGTGTCCAAACCAGGACCTACTGGATAACCGAGCTACTTAAATGCCTTCTCCTCATATGGGGGGCTTACAAGTAGAGTTAGCTGGTTCCCGCGTAGTTACACGAGAGTGGAGCATTGATATCTAACACCCCCCCTCAATGTCCACCCGCAAGTGAACTTACTTTTTCGGCCTAATGCCAAGTCAATGAAGATGCCTCTCTAGCAAGTCTCTTCTAAGAGCCTTCGTGAAGATGTCCCCAGCATTCTCTGTAGTCGAACAGTACACCAAGTTGACCTCTCCATCCATGATGAGCTCGCATACAAAGTGATATTGAATCTCAATGTGTTTTGTGCGAGCGTGGAACACAGGGTTTGCAATTGCCATGCAGCTCTGATACCATGTAAGAAAACAATACAATGTCTATGCCACGGTTCTAACGTGTCCCTACGCGTGATAATCCGAAGGACGTATGTGTGACACATACGATGGTTATCCTATGCATTGCTGGCTACCACGAGTTGCTTAAGGTTTCCTCGCGGCATCCCTGCAACATTTCCACGATGTGTGAGTCACCGCTGACGATACATGCAATTTTTATTTACTTTTTTTTTTAATTTTACATACATAAAAAATATAAATTATTTAATTATTTAATTAAAATAAAATCAATAAATAACAATAAATGAATAATAATTTTATAAGTAAATAAAAATAAATGAATAATATATAAAATAATATATTAATATTAATATGTTATTTTATCATTTATTCAAATTATTTAAATAGTTATTTACTTTTTAAAATTTATTTAGTTGTTTTTAATTTAGTAATTATTTAATTTTTTATTTAAAATATACATAACTTATTTAAATAATAAAATGACTATTTTTGAGTTTTATATTGATTTGTTTTATATATTTGTTTACTTTTTTATGATAATTTCTTTTTACTTTTTTACTTTCTTATTTTTAACTTTTTTTCTTTAAAAAAAGTTCGAAATTTTTTTTAATACTTTTTTAAACGTTTTTTTATAGATGTATATATATAGGGGGGATTTATTAAACCAAGGAACAAAAAGGGGATATATTTTAAACTACTGATTTCAATAATGGTAATACATGCATATATAAGGGCCAGACCAGCAATGCCCGGTGGACGGGGTGGGTGTGGGGCTCGGGAGTTGGGGTTATTAATAAGGGGGAAATTAGCAGAAATACCAAACACACACATGCATACATATGCAATAGCCATATACCCTCACAAGTGCAGACACACACGTACACACACGTAGCACAAATACACATAGCATTCATGCATGCTCTCATGACACATTGCAAATGCACACACAGATTCATACATTCATTCAAATTTACACTCGTGCACACACCCCCCCCCCCTAATATACATGTATAGAGGAACAAACATACACATATATAAATATACTTAAGAGTTTGTGTGTATATAATATCTTCATGTATATACATACATAAAATGAAGACAAACTTGCAACACAACAGCTGCTTGCACCAACACACACATGGATGGGTATGAGGGATGTAATTAGAAGAGGGTATGTGAAATTGGCGATGTTCATGGATGACATGGGTGGAGGCAGGAGTCAAGCTAGGTGGTAATTAAAAGAGGGTATGCAAGGCTGGCAACGTGCATGATATGGCAGTCAACTGCTCAAAAATTTACAATTTCAGCACTGATTGGAATAATTAACTAGAGATGTTGCACATCACGAAAGCTACCCGAAAAAGGATTAGATCAAGGACTAGATGTTCCTTCATCATCTCAAACATGACCACAACAAAATTCAACACACACACATCTTTCTTTCGCTCTCGAGCGCTACTAGTGGTCTGGACAAGGTCGTCAACATGTAGCCATCTTGAGGAGCACCCAACTCAGGATGTTCCTTAGAGAGGCACACAATTTAGCACAACTTGCTTGTCCATCTATCTTACTGATCTATCTCCTTTAACCAGTGGCATCTAGACTCTCGTGATGTATCTTGCTGTCCATCTACTCAAGCCCAAATTTTGCAAATACAATATTGAAGGAGAGCATGGTACAATGCCTAAATGTCCATATCCTAGTCATCTATATTGATTTGAGAGGGTCAGGTACAACAACCAGTGCCTTTCCGCATTGCCATGCCCAATCTTACATGGTACAATTGCCTCCTTTTGTTTCCTTTCTAGCTTGCCATGCCCAATCTTACTTGCACAATTTCCCCCTTTTGTTTCTTCAACATTGTCTTGCCAACCACCCTTTGTTCTTGTTATTGCAACACGTAATGACCCTTGTGGAAGTCCTCAAACACAAATATTAGGATTCCCCTTGAAGCTTTGCTCTTTGAACGCACCCCCTAGACTAAATGGTAACACTTCCCATAAGTTGTTGAATGATACATTGAAAAAGATGAGTGAGAATTGCCAGTAAAATTATCCAAGAGATCTAACGATGTCAGGCATTGAAGGCTCCCTAGCGAGACGGGGACATAAAGCTTATTGCTTGCAAGTTCCAAGATCATTAGATTGAATCGAGCTTGTGAGAGCATTGTGTTGAAAGTTGATTCTTTGATTCCATCCAATTTCCAAGTGCGATGATTCTGTGTTTCAGAATATGCTTCGTTATATTTGGGATGCTATAGGGAAATTGTGTGCTGTAGGTATCTCTAAGGTTACGAAAGCATGAGTAATATATAAATACACACACACACACACACAATAGTTTGTTTGAATTAGTGCAAATTATTTTCTTCAAGCTTGAAAATTTTAAATACATTCAATCATAAAGCTATCTTCATTACAATGCAGGTGTTTGTACGAAATTGACCAATGGTTCAAAGAGCACATCATCAACAATCCAAAAAAGGTAACCTCTCCACTTCTAAAAGGAGTTTCAAGAGCAGAAAACATAAACGCAAAATAGAACACTGAGCAGAAACCTGAAACTGAAAGCAGACAACAGAAAACAGACTACTTGACGAGAGAGGGGCACGCTCTCTCATATTAATTAACCGGAGAGGAAGTGTGCCACCTCTCCCCATACATTACGTATGGAATTTTCTTTTTTGGTTTTACAACTTTCTTATATTTTACACTTTTTTTATTTTACCATTTCTTTATTTTCTACTTTTTTCAAGGGGATGGGCTTCTCTGTTGTATTATGCACGTTTCAAATTGCATTCAAAATTATGAATAAAAGAATAATCCCTAACTATGATTCTTCTCTTCCTTGCAGGCACTTGATTAACAAGAAAGAAAGTAATTCAGCACATAAAAACAAGATTTAGAGATCGTATGTAGTCATTCATACTCTTGGAAATAGTGAATTTTTGGCTCCATATGTAGTAAATACATAGCAGAGTTCGATACAACCAGCAAAAAAGGATACAACCGTCCAAGGGCAACCCTTCACATATTTAAAAAAATACTACTATTTGAAACGTAGGAATATTGTATAGCTTTGTACAACCTCTTTTTTGGACATTCTATTTAAACATTTCATTTTCACGTCCTTAATAAAGATCAAGAGCTACTTCTTTTCCTACCTCTCATTAAAATAATGATGCTTGGTTCTTATTAAACAACCTATGTCTTGTGATTATGTATAATTTTAATTTAACATCATGTATAAAAAATCCAGGATGCACTACTAGTTTTATTTTAGGAAGAAAAAGGAGGAGACGTGTTGGGGCAAAGTTTGTTGACTTCTCGAGGTTGTGTGCAGGGGCAAGCTTTCAGTTTGACGTTCCATTTTCAGGTTGCGTGCAAGGGCAAGCTTTCAGTTTGATGATTCCATTTTCAGGTTGTGTGTAGGGGCAAGCTTTCAGTGTCAAGGGCAACCCTTCCCATATTTAAAAAAATACTACTATTTGAAATGTAGGAATATTGTATAGCTTTGTACAACCTCTTTTTTGGGCATTGTATTTAAACATTTCATTTTCATGTTCTCAATAAAGATCAAGAGCTACTTCTTTTCCTACCTCTCATCAAAATAATGATGCTTGGTTCTTATTAAACAACCTATGTCTTGTGATTATGTATAATTTTAATTTAACATCATGTTTAAAAAATCCGGGATGCACTATTAGTTTTATTTTAGGAAGAAAAAGGAGGAGACATGTTGGGGCAAATTTTGTTGACTTCTTGAGGTTGCGTGCAAGGGCAAGCTTTCAGTTTGACAATTCCATTTTTAGGTTGCATGCACGAGCAAGCTTTCAGTTTGATGATTCCATTTTCAGGTTGCGTGTAGGGGCAAGCTTTTAGTCTCAAGGGCAACCCTTCCCATATTTAAAAAAATACTACTATTTGAAACGTAGGAATATTGTATAGCTTTGTACAACCTCTTTTTTGGGCATTGTATTTAAACATTTCATTTTCATGTTCTCAATAAAGATCAAGAGCTGGGCACTTCCAAAACAGGTGTCGGAGATCCTCTAGCACCCTGCTACATATGGGGCAGACGGGATTTATCTACACTCACTTCGCCAGCTTCAACTAGACTGGCAGCCATTGGTTCATCAACTTCCAGAGCAGGAATTTAGCCTTGCCACAGGTGCATCCTTTCCACACGCTTTGAGCCTGGCTTTCCACCACGTAGGACTACATCTTAGCCCCCATCTTATGTTTAAACCACTCGCGGGGTTGTCTTCACTAAGCAGTTGCCTATAAAGGGTTTTAGACGAGAGCTTGCTTAGCTTGGTTTTCCCTATTGTCCAAAGCTGCTCTCTTGCTACGGGGGACATAAGACTCCCAATCCGCCTTGCTTTGGTTCCAAAGATCCTTCCATCGCTGCAAGCCCTTCCTGTGAAGGCTCCGGGCTTTCTTGATGTCAATAAGAGTTTACCTTGATCTCGGTGAGTTAGCACCCACAATTTCGATGTTCTCCCTTTCTTTGTTGCTCTCCAATAAGACCTCCTCTCCATCAATTGGTATCAAAGTTTGGTTGAGTGAAGCCAATAAGGAGACTGTAGCATTGTAGTGTTGCTGTGCCAAGAGACCAAACTTGTTGCATGGAGTCTCAAACTGCCCGTGGGCTACCCCTGGGAGCTGTATTTTGACATATACTAGCTCGTTTTTATTGTTTTAACCTTATATATCAGGTTGCCTCGACTGTTCTAGCAATCTATTGCCTTGTTTGAGCGGGGGAGGGCTCCCAAGGGATGTAATGCATCTTCCTCCGACTTCCTATTTCTGCCCATAGGAAGCCTCTAAACATCGCTTCGATCTCAAGCCACTGGGTTTTTTTGAAATGCCAAATGGAAGCATTGTACATGGTTGAAGCCACGAGATGTTGGATGAGAAGGCATCGCATGTTCCAGCCAAGGCACACTCCATGCCATGCGTGAATCTTGGTTCTCACCTTGTCTTTGAACCATTCAAAACATTTACCTGAGGGTGACTCCGATTCCCAACGGGGCACCCAAGTATCTAACAATTTCCCAGGCTCTTGAGATGATCTAAACACCTACATACTTCAGATCAGGGGACGTCCGGATAACAAATGTTTTGGACCAATTGCACCTTGATCTTGATGCCATGCAGAAAATATCGATTGCTTGAAGAAGGGAGGTGACAATGTCTGGGTCTTCTTGTGTGAAGGAGATTGTGTCGTCGATGAACAGTTGGGTGCACAGCTGGCTGCCAGAGGGGAGCACAACTCCCTTGATCGCCCCCTCTAGCCCCCTAGCTTCGATCATTAAAATAAGCGGGACTATGCACATTGTACAAAGAGAAGCGGGGCTATGCGGCACCCTTGTTGGACGGACCTTTTTAGCTCGAATCTGCCAATTGTACTGCCGTTGACATAAAGAACTGCGCCTGCATTACCTAAAAGGTTCTGCACCATTCTGGAGAAGTTATGGCCAAAGCCAAGGCACTCTAGCGTGGTTAGGATGAAGTCCCACTTGATTTTGTCGTATGCTTTCTCCAGGTCAATGCCAAACATGATCATCTTGAGATGAGGTGGTTGCATAATTTAGTGCTACTCCAAAATTCAGAATGTTTTTGTAGATGTCTCTACCTTTCATGAACCCTATTTGTTCTTTGTCGATGATGGCTGAGTAGATGTCCCTGATTCTGATGGCCAACACCTTGGCCAAAATTTTGTAAGAGGTGTTTAGCATGGTGGTGGGCCTCCAGTCGCCCACTTTCACTCTCACTTGCCGCTTTGGGAAGAGCTTCATGAGGTCGCAGTTCACGTCCTCAGAGAGCGAGCCTTTAGCTGCTGCTTCATTTGCCATGCTGGTGAGGTCCGGGCCTATCACGTCCCAGAAGGCTCTGAAAAATTCTACATTCAGTCCATCTGGCCCGGAGGCCTTCTCGTTTGCTAGAGCATTAAGTGCTTCCTCTAGCTCGTCCTCACTAAAAGGTTTGGCCAGCTGTTCTCTGTAGAAGTCTGACACTCGACCGCCCACATCCTTCAGGGCTTCTTTAGTGCTTTGCCACCACGCTTTGTCCTAGGTGGCTTCTTCTCCTACTACTGCACTTAGTCTTTCTTAAGGACATCTGTTATATTCCAGAACTCTGTAACCAGCCGGCCCTCAGAGTCTTGCACCTTATTGATCCTCCCCTACATCCTATTTCTCTTGATTGATTGGAAGAAAGTTTTGGAGGGACAGTCGCCCACCGCTAGCCATAGTTGCCTACTCTTTAGGCAGATTGTTTCTGATTCTAGTACCTCCTTATCATGGAGTGCCACATCTGCTTCGACCAGTAGGGTGTTGAGGATGCGATCCTTGGGGGCTTCACAATTCGCTACACGAAGTGTAGCTCTAGCTGCCCCGAGGCCGGTGAATCTATCTTTCATGGCGGCTTTGGCGACTCTGTCTTCATCTTTCGCTAGAGCCATAACTCTATGAATCACAGAGTCCCATCTCTGTGTTAAGTCCGTGGCCCCCTCCGCCACCTCCAGCCATGCCCTCTTGACCTTCCTGTAGAAGACTTTTTAGGATAGAGGCTTGGAATTAAATGTGAACGGGATGTCGTGCGACCTGCCAATGGGATCGAGAACCTCTAATAGATTGGGGTGTGATCTGAAATGGCCGTGGTGTAGATATAGCCACCCTGCATGGGACTTCTCAGCCACCACCCCTCCTCAAAGGCGTAGAACCGGTTGAGTCTTCCAACCCTGTAATCGTCACCTTTTCTGTAATTATCCATGTGAACTCTTGCCGCCCCTCCTGTAGGACGTCTTGGGCATCCACCAAGCCCCCTTTACAACATAGATCCTCCCAGGCTTCCCACTCGTTTGTTGGAGATCACTGTGCCTTCATGCGATCTATCTTCCCCACTCTCTGTGAAGTTCCGGTCGCACCTGAGGATCCAATGTTCACCCTCCAGAGCATCTCCTAATGAGGACCAACATTCCGTTCTTTCCAGCCTTGAATTGGGGGCATACAGACTAACTACGTTGAAGGAGAACCCATTAGTCAAAACCTCATCATGTAGGAACCAACCCTTAGGGGATCTACACACCTCCTTGGATTTCATGTGTTTCCGGAGTAACATTTCCACTCCCCCCTTCCCCCTTACTGGCGAGTTCACAAGGGCACTATACCTGAGTTGATCATAGGAGAACCAGAAAGAGTCCTCACACCCACACTTAATTTCCTACAGCATAACTATACTAGCATAACTATACTCGGGTTGGCTCTGTAATTTTATATGTGATCATGTATAATTTTAATGAACATCATGTATAAAAAATCCAGGATGCACTACTAGTTGGCCCTGCAAAGGGTCTTAGGGTAGTGTCGGTTTTTTGGGTTGGGTTAGTAAAAGTGGGGTTTTGTGAGTAGTCGGTCAAGTTGACTGGGTTAGTGCGGACTAGGGTTAGGTCTTAGGTTAATCATGTAGTTAGGGATGTTTTCCAAATAGGAACTAATCCAGATCTTACTAAATATGTTTGACCCAAATAGGAACTAGCCCAGATCTTACTAAATTTGTTTTAGCAACTTCCTAAATTTGTTAGACCCAAATAGGAATGTTTGACCCAAATAGAAACTAACCCAAATCTTACTAAATTTGTTTTCGCAACTTCCTTTATTGGAAGTACTTAGTAGCTACCCCCTTAGCCTTGCACAACAAGCCGTAGAGGGGTTTATGGCATTATTACAGAACATATGCTTCTTATATAAAGGCAACGAAAGCTCACAGACGAATGAGCGGTAAGAGCAACACTAGTAGATGGTGAGTGATGAAGGTGAAGGTTCCAAGGAGGGCGAGAGTTGCATCGCCACCTTGTTTTATTTTAGGAAGAAAAAGGAGGAGAGGGCAAAGTTTGTCGACGTGTCGAGGTTGTGTGCAGGGGCAAGCTTTCAGTTTGACGATTCCATTTCAGGTTGCGTGCAAGTGGTTTCAATCGCAGTAGTAATAGTATATAAGTTATGAATCTGCTTCAAAAATCAATCTCGGTCCTATGCATTTGTGATCCCCTGAGGGAATTCAGAGAGAACGGAGCAATCAAGCCACTTACGATCAGCTGCTGTGAGGTGGCTGCGAGCAGCTTATAATACCTTGGTGGTGCAGAGAAGATCATCGAGCTCAGATTCAAAATGGTAGGGAAGGCGGAAATGACGATCACACGGGCAAGCATCGGCAACGTAGTGTCGAAACGAGACGACTCGATGATGGGGCACAAATTCATGCTGCAAGCGACGCTGAAAGTGAGCAAGCGCAAGGCGAGCGTCGTGTTCGGCCAGGGAATCGAGTACGCGGAGCTAGAGTGGAAAGAAACCACCGACTGGTTCGGGAGCTGGCACACCGAGGGGGCGGACAACTTAGACATGTACGCCGAGAAACCTGCATCCAACACCTTCAAAAATTGGAGAGAGGCGCACTACTTTCTCGCCTTTGACTCCAGCAACAAGCCCCCGGCGGCCCTCACAGCTGCAGTGGAGAAATTTCACAGCACGGCAGACAAAGATAAGGCGGCCAAGCACTAGATTGCCGAGAACGGCTTCGAATGGACCATCCGTGGCACCGATCGGCTGGCTCTCGGCCTTAAGCCGTCGGCCACTAGCGGCGGCGGAGGCGGGGAGAGCCGCGTCAAGTCCAACTCGCAGCGCCGCGTGGTCTACTTCAGCAATGGTTTCAAAGGTAGCTCCACTGCTCGTGTCTTGGCAACGCAAGTATTGGAGATGGTCGACGGCAAACCCACCATTCAAGAGTTCATAGTCCCGGAAATCTCTGAGCGCCAGGCTGACGACCCCAACCAGCTTGCTGCCTGGCATGCACAACTCGGCCCTTAGTTACCAATATATATTCACTTCTACTTTTAAGTTTTACATTCTTCCTCGTGTCATTTATACACCACTCGTGCTCCTTTTTACTTTTGCAAGTGTCGAACTAGGCCATGAGGGCGTCCTTACCTCCCTCGAAGGGTGGGTAATGGCTCTGTTTTGGGAAAGTATATGGTTTTTATAGGAATATTTTCTAGCTTTCATGAAAGGGCTACCCCCTTGTTTTAAGGGTTGATTAATACATGAGAATACGCTTTTTCAACCACTAGATTCTCTCTCTCTCTCTCTCTCTCTCTCTCTCTAGTGCTTGGCCTACAAGGAGAGAGAGAGAGAGAGAGAGAGAGAGAGAGAAAGTGCATAATCAATTTTGGCATGCTCATAGGGTTTTTGTGTGTAGTCTTGTTAAACTTTTTTTCAAAAAAGAATGGCCTCAAACATTTAAAATTTGAAAGGACCGTTCACTATATTCTTTTTTGCTTGCCTTTTGCAAGGCCTTAGTATTCCTTTAAAGCCTTGTGTGAGGGACCATGGGCATCTTTCACATTTACTGCTTACTAGGCTTTAAAGGAATACTTGTCTCTGGTGTAGTGATAATGAACCTTGGTGTGCTTTGTACAAGCATGGAAGACTGGATTTCATGCAATGTCCAAATAACTCTGATTCTCAGTGTAAATAATTGTAGGAGCCTGTCTGAAACACCTGAAGATGTACAAGTAACTGTCTCAGCCATACACACTCCAATGTAGCCTGAAAAGATGCTATGTATACAGCTTCACAACTAGATGTGACAACTTTACTTTGCTTCTTGCTAAACCAATATATGCATGAAGTGCAAAGCATAAAACAATTGCCACTATGTGGCACTCTGGTCTCGGTAATCACTGAATGTGAACCCATGCATAACAAGTGGTGCAACTACCTTATGCAAAAGGCCTAAATGTTTAGTGTCTTTGAGATACCTGAAGACACGTTTCACTGCATGCCAAATCTGAATCGACGGGCTGTGCATGTATCTGCTCAACTGTGACACTACAAATTGAAGATCAGGCCTAGTATCACATAGATAAATCAAACAACCAAAATGTGGAATCACATGTACAGCTACCATCCTTAGAGGAGAAATGAAAACCAGCTTCTAAGGAGTGGAAATTGATTTGCAATCCTCAAATTGGAAACTCCGGAGAATCTATCCAATGTACTTGGATTGTGACATGATAATAACCCCCTCAATGCTTGCAAATTGAATGCCCAAGTAATAGTGCAAAAGACCAGGATCTATCATGGAAAAAGACTACTGCAAATTAGCCTTGAAAGCTGCAATTTGCTATGCATGTGTCCCAATCACAATCATTTTATCATTCGGAATGAGCAAATATGTCCCACTCTTGCGGATGGATAATGTGGTCTCTGTAGGGCTGTTGTGAAAGCCAAGGCTAATCAAATGGGAATGAATTCTTTCATACCAAGCCCGAGGTGCCATAGGGAGCCTATTTTGAGCTGGCATAGCTTTCCTACAGAACCTTCAACCTCAAATCCAAGAGATTGGGAAACATAGACTTCTTCCTACAAATGCCCATGAAGAAAAGATGTCTTTATGTCCAATTGATGCACTTCCCATTTGTGATGGGATGCAATCACATGATAGTTGTGATCTAGGAAGTAGGGGCAAAAGTTTCTTCAAAATCAATGCCATGATGCTCAGCATGGCCCTTTGCAACAAGATGGGATTTGTAATGGTATACTGAACCATCAGCTTTCCAATTTAGCTTATACACCCACTTTGTGCCATTGGCATTCTTGGATGGAGGCAAGTCACAAAGATCCCATATATCATTATGATGGATTGAGTCCACCTCAGCCTGCATGGCCTGCATCCACTCTTTACTCTCAAAGGTATCCTTGGCACAATGGCTCTTCATTACATGATGTAGCTATCAAAGCAGAAGCCAAAAAGTGACTATGTTGTTGTCTGGATGGTCATCTTGTACATGCAGCAAGAGGAACATCCTATTTGTTGTTTCTAAGAGTGTCTAATAGCCAACGCGGCTACCTTTTAAAGTGCCGTACATCAGCCCTTTCTTCAGCAATAGTCTCCTCCAACTGAAGGCATAGGGGGCTGATTCTGAGACTGAATTACAGGCTGATTTAATTGCTATACAGGCTGATTCCTTGCTATACATTACTTCCAGGGGTAGAGGGAGAAGCATCAATATGTACATCATCAATGGGAGTAGACCGAAGCATAGGAGGCAAGCTGTCAAACACATCTAAGGCATCAATGAGTGGCTATTTTTGACAAGCCTGCAATGGCATGCATAAAGATTCATCAAAAGAAATATCTATGTTTACAAGAATCTTCCGAGTGCTTGTTGGTTGGTATAACTTATAACCATTGCTTTCTGAGTTGTACTCAATGAAAATGCATTTCACCACTTTGTCCTCCTCCTTTGTGAAGGCACATGTGCATAAGCCAAGCTACCAAAAACTCTCATGTGTGAGATCTTGGGCTTACAAGTCTCATATGGGGTGACCTTCTGCAAATCTTTGGCTGGACATCTGTTGAGTACATAGTTGGCACACCTTAGTGCATCCATCCAAAACTTATTGGGAAAAATATTTGCCTTGAGCATACATCTCCCCATCTCCATAACTTATCTATTTTTCCTCTCAACTATGGGATTTTGCTGAGGTGTGTATTGTTTTATGATGATGTATCCCTCTTGAGGCTAAAAACTCAACCATCTCATGGGATATATACTCTCCAACTCTGTCACTATCAAGATCGGCTATTTTCATCCCTGTCTCATTCTCTACCATGGCAATGAAATGCTGAAAGCATTGGAACACCTATGACTTGGATTTTAAGGAAAAATCCAAAGTGTATGTGGTATAGTCATCAATAAAAGTAACAAAGTAATAGAAGCCTCCAATGGTTGCAAACCGCATGGGACCACACACATCACTGTTGGGCAAGATAAATCTTGCAAGGTACACAATCCTACCACCCTTCACAAGTGAAGAACGGTGCATCTTCCCAAGCAGACATGCCTCACAAACATGCTTTGATGGCGTATGCATCACTGGAAGATCCTCTGATATCATACTCTATCTCTACAAGTTGGTTGAGGCACCATAGTTGAGGTGTCTGAACCTCCTACTCCATAAATATGTCTATGTCATAGCAACATCATCTACTGCATAAAGATCAGCATGTGCAAGTGTGGCATCATCAACTACTCGGTCATAGGCATCAAATTGGTAAATTCCTCTACTCAATGTGCTAGTCAATGCAATGTAGGTGTCATCTGATATGTCATATACAAGACACCTAGGTCCATAATAAAGTACCTCATATCCACAAGTGGCAATGGCTAGAATGGATATAAGATTCTTTCTGATACCTGGCATGAACAAACATTGTCTAGATATACTAGAATACCTGTGACAGAAGTGGCAACTTTGCCAATGCCTTTCACTGCATGAGATGTGTTATCTGCACACATGACTAATCCCCCCATGGGTGCAACAACAAGAGATGTGAATAACTTCCTGCAGGAAGTGATGTGCTTACTAGCACTACTGTTAAAAAACCAAGTGTCTTGAACATGGAGCATACTGACATAAGCCCAATTCTGATCACATGTAAAGTTAGCTGACTCAGTGGCACCAGTAGTAGTAGAAGCATTTGTGATAGGCAATCTCCGCTTCCTTCTTCTTCTCCTTTTCTAAGGCAATTCTCTACCTGCATTCACTCATGTCATGCCTAGGCTTCCTATAATAATTGCATCTCTTCTTAGATTTCTTCTCCCCTAAAGAGGAGGCATTTGGAGGAGGTGTACCAGCATGTGTATTGATTGCTTTCCACCAAAAGCACTATCATTGTGCATAGTAGCATGCCGATTTTGATGACTCTACTCACCTTCCAACAAAAGTGCTACAACCTGGTCAAAAGAATAATGGTTGGCATTGCCAAACTCTAAGAATGGATCCTTCATTCTGTTAACTTGGTCATTATACCTTATATGGTTAGGTGAACTTGATAGAAATACATAGTTTTCACTAATAGCTTTTTGGTGTTTCATTTGCATTGGTTTTTTTATGTTGGTTGTTTGTATGGTTGTCTTGTATGTGTTTCTCTTCAGGTTGTAGCTTGCATTGAAATAATAAAAGTAAAGCTACAAAAAATCAATAGATTTAATGGCTTTAAAACCATCTATGGCAAATAAGTAATGCATAGAAACACTCCTTGACTTGATCATGTGATTTGTCAAAATATAGATATGATGCATTGGACATTCATTGTCAAAATATAGATACGTGGTGAATTGGTTGTCACCAGTCTATGATGAGCGAGGTGCTTATCTTCAACAACTAAAACCTTAAAACTTCCATTGTGATTTGAATGTCTTCTTATGTTTGCAAGTTCGGCATTGGTAATTTAAATGGAAATCTTGAAAGCATTGATAGCTTCGAGTTATACATACACAAAACCTCTACTATCTGGGTATGCATGTCTCCCTACCTCAATCCTCAGTTGATGTGAGGCAAGGATTGTTTTTATCAAAGCTATGCTTATATCTTAATATAAAATCTTGGCGAAAGTTTTCAAGATCATTTTTTTAGTTTCACAATATTGGTAGAATGTAGTACTTTTTTTAATATATTTTCTTTTGAATTTGGAAGGAAAAAATGTTAATCCAGGCGAAACTTTAAATTTTTTTGCATAAAAGTTTCAAACCTTGGCGAATGTTTCAAACATTTATTTTTATTAAAGCATACAAACAATAAAATTTTAGCTTCTTAATGAAACTATCTTGAAAAAATCATCCATGATATAAGGAGACTCGTAACTGCAACATGCACTATACATGTAGCTAAAGTTAGTACTACCAACCCCCCCTCTCTCTCTCTCTCTCTAAATAAATTGATAAAGACATGCAAGAAATAATAATCTAAATTGGCAAAATGACTTGGAAACATGTGCCAAGGCACTTGCATAACTCAATCCTTTGAGAGCCTAGTAGCAAACCATCCAATTGCAATTGCATTTTGTTCTGCAAAAACACTCTTTGACTTGATCATGTAATTCACCAATACTCTTTCCTATAGTTTTTATCAACCCTATGATCCCTTCAAATTTTACTTCTTCTAGAGCTTGAAAGCTGAATCAAAAGTTTGAGAGGCATATGAGCACTTATTTTATTTAAAATAGCTTTTAATTGGTCCTTTTAGTTGGTGAGAACCTTACGTATTGTAATGTTGTTATGCAGAATTTTAGATGAAGAGTGGATGCAAAGCACAAAGTCAAAAAAGTTCTTACAAAAAGTGGCGTCTAGTGTTTCCTTAAAGGGTTTAAATTGGAAAAACCAATTAGGATTTGCTTTGCCTTTAACTACTGTACATGTTAGTTTGAAAAGTTAATAACTTACATGTGCACATTGAAAATCGATTGGATTCAAAGGAGAGGTTTATCATGTCATGTCATAAAAATTACTTTTCCATATGACCAAGTATGAAATTTACATTAATCCATAAATTGTGATATGGTATGACCGCCTTATGAACAAGCCATTTAGATCAAGTAAAAATTATGTGACCATTGTGACCTTGTGAAGGCATTCCTTTTATCACAACACTTATACATAAGAGCTATGAATATCTTAAGCAAGTCCTGTATGACAATCAAAACTCAAGTGGAAAGGTAAATGATGACTTAGATAAGATAGTCTTTATGGTATTATGACCTTTATGGCTCACTCTAGATCGATAAAAATTTAATGATCGATTTGAGCTGTAAAGTTTTAGGGAAATTTGGGCTTTGCCACATTGGTTGGAGAGAGATCTTTCAATCTTCTTCTCTTCATTTTGGTGGGACATAGAAGGTTATTTGTTTTGCCACCACAAAGCTAGATTCTTGACTTGCCTCCTTGCATTATACTTGACCTTGCAACTTGCTATAATCATCGAGCCAAGATGTACCAATTTTTTGTCCTTGCTCTTGTGGACCTAAGAATCATCGTCAAGATCCCAGCCTTGTCTTGCTTGGGCATCAAAAGGAACCCACATTTGTAGGTGGATGCATGATATGTCTTAATGTATGATATATCTATTAGGTTATATAGGCTCTACTCATGAGGCATCACGCTTGCTCCACTTGTTGCTATGTTACCCCCAAATATGCCCCTTTTGCCCTCTTTCTTCCTCTATGCCTGCCCTTCTTTCTTGCCCATCCCTTCTTTTAATTCTGTTGTTCCCCCATCAACGCGTCTCGCGGGTGTGCTAATATATTAGCTCATTTCTTGGGTCATCGACCCCTTATTTGGGGTTGCCTATGCTTATGACTTCCTGCCCTCTCCATCATCCTTGGGTTAGGGTTTGACCTAGCACAAGGCTTGTGCCTATGTGATGCTACTTGGAGGCCATTAGGCCCCCGTGCATTTGCAAGGGATTTCCAAACCGTTTTGCTACTCCTAAGAGCTATTCTAACCTTGGTAGTTTCTTGCAACCCCCTGAATGACCTGTAAAGGGATTTTCTACACACCCTAGAACCTACAACCTTCCTTTTTAAACCCTTTAGGCTGCCCTTTTATAGTTAGTCAAGGCCTTTTGGGGTGCATGTAAGCTCGAGAACCCCCATTTTCCATCCATCCCTTCTTTCCCCCTTTTCCTTTGATTCGTCCCTTCCTCTTGCCTCCTTCCCCTTCAAAATGCATTAACAACCAAGGCATTCTTATTTTGTGTCGATGATAGTAGGTAAGCATGAGGCCCCACCAACCCACCCACCCAAGAGGAACAGGATCAGGATCACCTTTGATACCTAAGGGATGGGTCTTTTTTGATATTCTTGTAGACCCTCTCACCCTAGGTCCCATAAAGGAGACTCCCTCAGAGTCATGTACATGAGAGGCTCCCCCCTTGGGCCCCCTTATTACCACCATCCGTTCCACCCTCATCCTTGACCTAGAAGCCCTGTCCACTCTGCCTCCACTTGGCCACCCTCTTCTTCTCCCACTACCCAAGCACCCCTTCCCTCTTACAGCAGCCACGTTAGTGCAATTGGTGATCCAACCATAGGTTTAATTTGTCCATTTGATTGCGCACATGACACACCTATTTTTGAATGCATGATGAAATATCTATCTAACCACCCCAATGCAAACAATAGTTGATTGCGAGCCACTCTTGAATCTATTAGGAAGCATGACTGGCAAGTAGTTGCCATGTATTTATGAGGAGGGGATAGACCGGGCTTAATCTCATGGTGCATGTGCAATGTTTCTTTCCAACTGCACGATCAAATTGTGAATATGACATTGTGATCAGAATCACCATGTGCCAAATGCCTTTAGAGCTTAGGGTGGTAGATTGGTGTGTGACTCCCAAGTGTTAAAGAAGTTGTGACCAAAGTAGGTCTACACATATGTTAACGTACTTAGCTTATAGTGTGGCCATTGGAGCATATGTTTCAACCACCTATATAATGCCATACTCTTTCCCTTTACCTCTAGCTAATCCTACTCAGCTTATAGTGTGGCCATTGGATCATATATGTTTCAACCACCAATACAGTGCCATACTCTTTCCCTTTACCTCTACCTTATCTTCTCTTTTTATTTTAGTAGCTTGGCGTGGGATTAATTCTTTCCAGCAATGATGAGGAAGACTATTTCATCCAAATATTAATATTTGAGCCTCCTTGTTGACCTAAAGCCTAAAACATTTAATCCCGTGTATTCCTCTACATAAAAGGGCCCTTTTGGAGGCCATATCTCCCCTGATTTGAACCACCCACGATCATGTGGCCCACCTTTAGCTTGCTTTGTTGAGAGAGGAGTGGCTTGGTTTTAGCAATCATTATGATCCAGTTGGGGATTTTATTAAGAAACTCTGACAGGTTGCACACTCACCACTAGTGGGTAGGCAATTTAAGAGTGGAGACCTCCATGTAAAGTGGTCTTTAAAGATGGGCATTACGTCAATCATGCCTTTGGCATGCCGTCACATGGGCATAGACTAGTCTACATCCAAAACCCCACCAAAATCATAGAAATCCATCATTGTCACACATGCTTCTAGTGAGGAAATATTCAAATGGGTTTTTTGCCATTGAATCAAAACATTGTGGGATGATTCTTTAAGATAGTCTCTAGAGGAGTAGGAGAGAGCACTAAGATAGGACCTAGCCTCTATAGAGAGCTCTATTGCCTGACATTAGCAAACAAATATAATAGCGTTGGGCTTGACCTATACAGGCGATGGAGGTCTGTAAGGCAACATTTTCTTGTCACTCCTCTAGGGTACGATGGGTCCAACATGGGATAGAAATCCTTCTGGACCACTCATGCATACTTGGTAGAGACTCAACAATTATGAAATGAGGGAGGCCATATTCAATTGGACGAGATACTAGATATGACAACCTCTTTCTACTGCTAGATCTTTTAGATCGATGAGAGTAATCTTAAGTTCGTACATGCTAGAGAGGAATCTCCTCTCTAGAATGATGCATCTTAAGCCCTCTTATATCAACATTTCAGCAAAAAAACAAATTTCCCCCATGCTAGAGACTATATGATGCAAGTTTATTTATTGGAGCTCACTCAAACTTTCTTTAGTAGCAGACAACCAAGTCCTCTTAGCCTCCACATACTAGAAAGCCTCCTTTTGGCACTTTCATAAGGGATGCATGTGATAGCTTAGGCACTTGGTGCACTTCTTCTTCTTCTAGGGAGGGTTGAACTAAAATTAAAGTACACTAGGGTTTTTTGGTAGAAGATGATTTTTCCCCAATTAGAGGGAGGACTTGGGATCATTGACTTAGAGTCAAGACTTGTTGACTAAGCTTATAGTGTGTGGCTTTAGCCCTAGTTTAAGAGCCTTGGAAGATCTTGCTTTGATGAGGGATTCTCAAGAACACCCCCCACATAAGAGGATAGTAGGATCCATCACATTGTTGGATCTTCCCATATGCTTTCCATATAGAGAAGGGATCACTATCAATGAGGAGATCTTTTTCATATTCATCTCCTTTCTAAGGTCATGTCTGTCTTTGTCTTTGTTGATGCTTGCTGTTGAGGAAGGGCTCGAGTACAGTATATATGTAGTGTCATAGTTTGGAATGTAAGATATGATTTTGTCATATTTCTCCCTATTTGTTTTAATAATTCTCTTATTGCATGTATACATATCGTGCCAAGTTCCTGTTATAATTATTGAACCTTATTATTTAGGGCTTCTTCCTTTTTTTGATAGAGTTTCTAAAAAACCTTAGCTAAATAGGAGCTAATAGAGTTGCTAGTTGTGTCTACAACTACTTGCATAGTGGGTTTTTCAGCATGCAAGGAAGAGCAATGCAATAGCATGAATCATTAGAGTCTCAAAATGGGAGGGGCGGCTACTTTTAGCTTAAGATCAATATTTTAATGGGGGCTTCTCTTGCCTTGGTGAACAATGGAGGAACATATTTTTTGGCTATTCGGAGATCTCGATTACATCCATGAAATTGTGCACTGAGGGCACCTCACTCTAAAGGGGACTCCATTTCCTTCTTTAGCATCTAAAAGGATGTATGTTGGGTGGTGCAACACATTGTGTGGGCACATTGATAGTGGTTCGGCTAGATCCTTTGGAGCATGGAGAGGGATTCTACAAAAAATTAAGGCACAGGGGAGAGCTGTTGCGGGGCTCTTGCACTTGCACTTAGCCTCAAATCCCCCGAGATGCACTTATCTAGGACAAGGTGCCTTTAAGGATCCTTTTCATGCATCAAACTCTTGGTGCTTTGTGTCCGATGCACTACCAAGTGGGGCTAGGGGGTTTACTTCACTCAGAGGAAGAGGGAGACTTAGGGTTGGATGGGACCATGGATATACTTGAGTAGTTATGGATTAGGGTTGTCATTCGTCCCGCAAAGGGATGGACCATTGACCTAGTATCAGTCACCTTGGGGTGGACCGACTATCAGTGGTAGCTTTGGTTGTGCCAGGCCACCCCCTATGAGGGGTACAATGGGCTAGGTGAGTAGTGCCTTTTAGAGAACAGTACTCGGAGAGGATTATAGAGGTTCCTTTCTTCTCATACAATATGTGCATCAATCCATGTCCATAAATACATGCAACCATCTAGGAACCTTTGAGAATGGAATTCAACAGAGTACTAGGTGACCTAGGAGGTCATTACACATTTCTTCTCACCATTTTGGCTCTCCTCTAGACTAGCCTCCCACCATGAAATATTACACATTCTTCTAGAGGGTGGCCCTATGTGGGAGTGCCCATTGGACCATGGTAGGAGAAAATGTGAGTGGATGGGAGGTACCTCCAATAAGCAAAGAGAGACCTAAAGATGATACTACACTACTTGTAGAGCTACCAAGATGATGATAGCATAGAAGGTTTAAGCTATTATGACCAATGTAGAGTCAAAATCTAATGCTACCATTTTTAACTAATTCGATACAAGTCTCTCCTAATGTAAAACTTGTTAATTTAGACATAGTCAAACTAGGCTATGATACCATGTCCAAACATGAGTACCTTATGATCTATGAGTGTCTAATACAAGATCTATTAAACCACTGTGCTTAGCCATAGACAAACGAGGCTATGATACCATGGTCAAACATGAGTATCTTAGGATGGAGTGCCTAAGGTAATCTAGGGTGGGCGGATTCCAAGAGAAAACAAAAATGTAGCGAAATTTCAAAGCAGAATAGATTGTAGGTGCTTCTAGTGGTGAATTCAAGGAGCTCCCCATGTGATCCCTAGTGGATCTAGTGGGGAGTGTATGTTACAATTGTTGTTAGAATGTTGAGCAGTGGAGTGGAGTTAGTAGCTATGGTCAAAATCTCATGTAGAGGTTGTGCGTACATCCTAGAAGTGGTGGTGACTTAGAGGAGCCTTAGTAGCTCTAATGGAGGGAGGAAGCAACAAAGGAAGGAGCATCTCCTTGTTAGAACTCTCCTTAGTGGAGCTAGGAGGTGTGCTTAGAAGTGAATGGGAGCCATATGGGAAGGAGAATGGTGTTCAGAAGTGTGCCAAGAAGTTCCTTTACATGTTGTGGATGCATCTTGTGGTGACTTCAAGGAGCTCCCATGTGAGCTGAAGCAACGCTAGTATGGGAGAGATGGAGAAAGAGGGGAAAGGAGCATGGGGTTAGAACTCTAAGTAGTGGAGCTTAGAAGCTTCTACATATATTTATTAGAGGTCACTTTAGGTGGTGTGCTTAGAAGCTTCTATAGAGATCTATTAGAGGTCACTTTAGGGGGTGTGCTCAAAAGCTTCTATAGAGATTTACTAGAGGTGGAACAAAGGATGTGCACCAATGGAAAGTATTGGCATTTATCTCCTTACTAGAGTGCTCTTGCTACCCCAAGCTAGAGTATTTGATTAAATAGTCTGGACCTAGACTAAAATTGCAAGTAAAACACAAGGATGGAGATCCTTACAATAATCTAACCCAATTGGCACTAGCTATATTGATAGGACATAAGAGGCCTATTTTGAGGCATAGAATATTGAAGTTCTATGGAATGGGTCTAGGAGGTGTTCTGAAATCTCCTACAGAGAGTTATCAGAGGTTTCACTAATGGGGATGACTAATTGGTGTGCTCTAGGCATCCCCTAGCTAGAGCCTTTTAACTCAATGAGTGTGGCTCTTATAGACAAGGTATGGGGATGTGCCATAGCTAGTGCAACCAACAAGCAGTAGCTTTGTTGGAGAGACATGGGGATCCCCTTTTATAAAATTTTGGAAGAGAAACCTTTCTTTCTATATTCTCTCCAACTTCCATGGTGAGTTAAAGTGGTCATGAATTTCTCCCATACCTTTTAAGCCATGAGGTAGCATGAACAAAATTAATTTATCTCTTCTAACAAGAGAGCATATGCACCCCCTCTTCCTTAATTAGGTGAATAGTTATGTAGTGTACATTTTTTTAAAATAGATCTAGGTTCAATGTATGATCCCCTCTATGTTTCACTTAAGTACTTACATTGGGAATTGTTTTCTTTTATACTTTAACATATATAAGAAAATATGCTTTATTGTACTCATTAGGAGTCAACTTCATTACATCAAACTTATCAAATTGCATCTTGAAAATGATATATTTGTGCTTGAGCATATTTATAATATGAAGAACAACCCTTGCCCCCATCCATCTAAACCAACCACGTCTATGCAAAGGCCTTATTTGGTATGATGAAAGATAGCCACATCAAACCAAGATTTCTTTTTTATTTAAGGGTTCCATTACACTTTCACCTTTATTGGCTTGTATGCTTTTTTTTTCTTGAAATTTTTATTGCCAAGGTTTCAACAACTTATGTCCATTTTCATGACTTCAAAGCACAAAATTTGGAGATGGAAAATATCCCACTAATAAAACACTATCACAAGAGCTTTATTACAACCATGATCTCATTTGGATAGTTCAAAGAGGTACACAAGCATCATAATGACCACATAGTCATTGTATGGCTTGGGTATGGCTCATGGACCTTTCTAAACCTTTCTATACAATGATGTGGACATCTGCAAGGATGTACATCAAGAAGTGATTCCCATGTAAGGCCATGATTCTTGTAATGACCACATGGACATAATAAATCTCATGAATCTCCATGACCTTCATTTATTTTTGTAGATATTTCCTAATAGTTGGACGTCTTTGAGCCTCTTGACAACCATGTGGTAATTAGGAGGCTCATGGATCTCTCCAACATTTTCCAAATAGTCAAGAGGTCATTCAATAGATGAATCTCATGGATGGCCATGTGCTTCATATAAACACATATTTATAATGTAACTCATGCATCTCCCCTGGGGAGTGCACTATGTAAAAACCCCATACAACACATGCGATCAAGGTGTATTCAAAAAACCCCCTACCTACAGATTTTTATTACCTCTTTATACCCCTTCTATAAATTTGAGTTGATTAAAGTATCCATTATGTATGAAAATTTTCACTTTTTAAAGTAAAAAACCCCTTATGTATGTATATGTGTAACTTTATAAAGTTATAAACCCCTTTCGTTGATTGCACGTGCTATCTTACATGTTTCTTATTGACCCCCCCGGGGCATCTCCATGGCACCAATTATTGTGGGTGATCTTTATGGCTAGCCATGTGGTCATCTAAATAGGGATGGAGAGGTCTATGAGCCTTATAATTACCACATGGTTTTAATGATTCCTTGTAGTGATTGAGTGGTCATTCACGAGATAGATGGGCTTGTAAACCATGTTTAGATTAGCAAATAAATTTTAAGATGACCACGTTTCCGTCAGGGAGAAATCATTGTAAGAAATGATGCTCAATCATTATGTTCTATAGGCCTCACTACAACCACGTGGTCATTAAAAGTCTCCTTGACCTCTCTAACTTTATCTAAGTGGGTCTTGAATAATCCATAATAAGAAATGATATCCATGGGTACCTATAAAATTCATATCTTGCAATAAATCCATCCTAATAACCATGCAGTCATTTGCAAGGAATCATCATTAGAAATGATGCCAAGGAGTTCCATGAGCTTTAGTATGGTCACATGGTTGTAATGAAACTCATGGATATCCATGGGCACCATTTCTTGTAGGAGATCTTTCTACATGACTGTGTGATCATATAGATATCTCTAGAGATATCCAAGTGCCTCCATTATTAGGAGGTTCAGGGATCTTTACAACTCCATGCACATGACCACATAGTCATTAAAAAAAGATCCGTCTATTCACCTTGCTTTTGACCATGTCTAAGATCCAGTCCCATCTGTCCTGCATAGTGCAACCGACCCCATAGGAATTCCTAGTAATCTAAAGACCTCTCCTTTTCCAATCTCTTTACACCCCTTATTATACAAGAAGAGGGGGGTAGGGCTCAAAGTACCATATATCCCTATTTTATCGTGATTTATTCTGGATCTCGAGGTTGTGCAAAAGGTATTTAGGCATTCCAACGTGACCTGCACTAACTCTTCATTGTTGTGTGGCATTAGATTTGTGTCTGCGAATTGCTAACACATAATATGTCTGCCCGCTTCCACTTGAATTCCTTTCACTATGCCCTTGTCTAGTTCATCATTGACGAGCCGACCTAGAGCATCTACAGCTATAGCAAAAAGAAAAGGGGCTAGAGGGCAACCTTGTCTGATAAATCTTTTAAGCCCAATAGGTTGTGTCATTTTACCATTTACTTCAACTTTGCTTCTATCTTAACACATGAGAATTTCAACATAAGACACAAAGCCAGGTCCCACTCCCATGTCTTTGAGGGAGAACAAGATGAATTCCCATTCCATTCTGTCATATGCTTTGTCGAAGTCTATCTTGAGGAAGCATATGTCTTGTTGAGTCTCCTTATCCAGTTCAAGTCCTTCCCACAAAGTGAGAATAGCTTCCAAGATATGCCTTCCTTGTATAAACCCCTTTTGTTGCTCCCTTATCCAGCATTGCATCTTGGTTTTGAGTCTAATAGCAAGTGCCTTTGCAAAGATCTTGTAGCTGCTGTTTAGCATAGTCAACGGTCTCCAGTTCTTCAATTCCTCTTTTGGTCCACCTTTAGGATTAAGTTTTATCATGCCTGTGTTGATTCTTGGGTCTAAGAATCCCTTTTCCTTGGAGTCTTGCCAAAGAAACATGAGATAGGGGCCTACCGTTTCCCAGAAGACTTGATAAAACTCTATAGGAAGTCCATCTTCTCCTGGAGTCATCTTACCCTTCCCCATTTCGTCTACTGCACCTTTTAGTTCCTCTAAAGTGAGATCTCTATCCAAATAAATGTTGTCAAACACAGAGACTTTTCTTTCTCTTGCTCTAGAGCACTTCCCACGAACTATAGCATTTTCTGTTATAATGACCTCCTCCTCTCCAAGAAGTTGTTTAAAGTGTTCTGAAATCACCTCAAGGATTTCCTTCGAGTCTTGGATATGTCTGTCACTGACTTGAAGACCATCAAGGGATTCTTGAGCGTGTTTTTTCTTCAGGCTTTTAAACATATCCTCATTAGCCTTGTCTACTCTTCCGGCCCACCAATCCCTAGTGTAAATTATGGCCTAGTTGGCTGCTATTTCAGCTTCTGCCCTGAGTTTGGCTCTGACTATCCTCAGTTTTTCTTAGCCCTACTCAGTGTCATCGCTCTCAAAGTGAGCCAATTGCTCTTCAAGCTTATGGGCTCTAAGCGATCTAGCTTTGTCGGCTCTACGTTTGATTGCTTGTAAGAAAATTTTAGTCCTATCCGTGGCTCTGATCCACTTATCTATTGCATTAGCTACTCCCCCAAAGGCATTGAGTCATATTTTATCTATCTTATCCCTAACATAAAAGTGTTGAAAAAAAAAGGGATTGGATTTGAACCACAAGCAACCAATGCTCCTTTCTTCCTTTTCCAAGACTATGGAGATGGGTTTATGATCCGAGAAGGGAAGGGTACCCGGCTCTCTGCTCTTAACATGCAGCATCTCCTCAACAATTCTCTTGGAATAGTAAGCTCTATCAAGTCGCCCTTTCCTGTGGAGGGTCCCCACCTGGTTATTTGTCCAAGTAAAGGCAATATCTCCTGATATGTCTAAGAGCTTGGCCCTTTCTTTAAGGTGTGACCACGTATTTAGTTCGTGGCCTCTTATCACACTGCCTATTCCTTCCCACCTGTCCAATCTACTCAACCATATTATAGTCTCCAAGTAGAAGCACGTTTTCTGCTAATCAAACGGTTTCCCATAGAAGAGCGCCACATTTAGGGCATACACCAAGAAGACTTGGCAAGAGAGATTTGGATGAAAAAATTCCACCCCTACCCCAAATTTGCTGAAAGTCTAAAGAACTCTTCCTACTCCTTGGGCCAGGTGTTTAGCAACACCTATAGCAGCACCTCCTCTCCCTTCATCGTGGTCAGTTTGTGAACCAACTTCTATTATCATCGATCTGCTTTAAGTGCCAAAGAAGCTTAACTCCTCCAACTTTCACTTCTTGGAGAGCTAAGAAGTTAGGGAAAATCTTGTTTGTTCTCAACCATCTCTTGAACACCAGGGGCTTCAGATCATTTGTTAACCCTTGTACATTAACTGAGAGACACATAAATTTTTTTTGACTCAGCATTGGGTGGAGCTTTTGTTCCTCAACTTCTTGAAGTTGATCGGGCTCATTTGAGGGGATAACGCAAAACCTCTAGATAACCTCCTCTTTTCTCTTTCTGCTAAACTCTTCTTGGTCGGGTTATCTAGGTGGGAGCTGTTCATCTTCTTTTCAAGCTGGGTGGCGCTTTTCCCCTTCACTATGGTGAACAGCTGTTCATCTTGAGAGATGGTTTTGAATTCAGCTTGCTCTAATTGAGCTTCAAAGTTCATCCTCTTCACCTAAGCTATCTCCCATCTTCTCTCTTCTACTATCTGTTTATATTTCTTTTCTATATCTACCCGATTCTCTTTTATGTGATTTTGATCCTCTTCCTGTGGTGAAGGGTTTGGTTCCTCAACCCTTGTCTTATCTAGTGTCTCTAGCTCCTTGCTCTTCTCTGCTTGCTTCTCTTTACCATGGCTATTGCGAGCAGGATAGTATTTAATGAAGTGTCCTCCCAAACCATAGAGAAAACAAGAATTCAGGATATTTTTATAGAAAACTTTTTGTATTAGTTCCGCCCCGTCTCCATCCAGCAACCAAATGGCATTGGGAGGATCTATGGACAAGTCCATTAGCACATAAGCTAGCGAGTTTCCTCTAGGACTTATGAATCTCTCCGTTTCTACACCTAGAAACTAGCCAAGGGGTGGGTAAACAAAGGACTTCCAATTGTGGAAAGAGTGATAGGGGAAGGTTTGGGAACTCTACCCAAATGGGTGCTTTAGTGGGTGGAGTTAAGTCAAGATTGAAAGAAGGCTCCCACAGTTGGACAGAGAGGGGTTGGTTCCTTATCATCCATGTACCTTTCTGCACTACTTCCATTGCCATTTTTGCCTTTTCAAAGATAAAGACGATATAGCCATTTCTTAGGAAATGAATACTCATGACATATAATCCTTTGCGCGACTAGAAGTTCCTAATCCACCCCTCTAGCAACATCGCAGGAGGGCGTGGGCTGTGGATATAGCCAACTACTGCACAAGAACAAATCCATGTGGTTGTTTCATTTAGCATTCCATTGTGAACCTTCACTGTCAGAAGCTTACCTTTGAAAGAGCTTCCACTTGAACTAGAGAGCTTTTCAACCAATCTTGTGCTAGTGGAGTCACCGTTGGCCTGCGGGGAGAGCTATTCCCATGCAGTTTGCTTTAGGGCTTGCAGTGCTTTGAAGAGGCTTCTACCTTTGCCTTGAATAGCTCCAGCATAGGAGTCCTACATGGGTGCCCCTACTTGCATCTGCTGCACTGGATTTTGTCTTGGTGTTGGTCTGTTGTGCTTGTTTTGGCACTGAAAAGGCGACACTTTTAGACTTTTCTATTGTTTTCTTTCTTGAGGACGACGGGCAGTTGTCGGAGGTAGATTTGAAAGAGCTTAGTATTCCTCTGAAAGCTGCACCACCAGCGTTTTGCATGTCGATGTCCTCCACATGGAATGTGAAGCCCAAAGTCATACCATCTTTAGCATTCTCTTTGGTTCGCTCAAGTTCTTACATGATGAGGTCTATTTTGATGTTGTCTTCATGATTCAGAGTCAGCAACTCTAGTCCACTTGAGTAGAGGGGGGTTACTTTGGTAGGGTGAGCTCCCATCCTATCTTTGCCACCGTCACTGGGGGAGGTCTTGTTGATGCCATCGCTAAGAGACGCCCTATCCCTACCGCCATTGCTAGAGGATGCCATCCTTTCTTAGGAGATAAGTAAAAACAATATTACTCTACAAAGAACATTCCTTGGTAACACTTTCCACGTTGTTTTTGATTGCACATTTGTTCATTTTTACTCATTAATATTAGAGTGCCTCTATTACTATTTAACTATGGCCCCAAACATGATTTCGAACATGATTTGGCTACTTTGCTCTCATTCACCCCTGCTCTGTTACTTTGCTCCACACTCCCTTTTCCAACTCTCATCCGCCCCTAATTGGCTACCTTTCTCCATGGTCCCTCCTATATATCTCATCTGATCATTTGCTCTCCTACTCATCCACTCCATTACTAAATCACTCTTATCACCATGCCAAGAACTGCAGGAAACAAAACCAACATTACTACCCCCCCTCAACACAACGTGATCCCAATCATGTTTGCTTTCTCATACAAGGTCTTTGTGTTGCACTTGCCAGGACTTGAAATGCTTGCTCTTGTGGCATGTCTTTGTAATCTCCATTGATTCCCCCCATGTCTCCATGTTGCCACCTTGGATGGCATGCACGCAGCTATGGAGTAGTGTGACATTGACAAAGGTGTGGAGATGAGGGTGGGAGATGATGGAGCAGGAGATGAGGGTGGGAGAGGAGGGTGATCTATGTCAAGTCAATGAGGGTCGTAGTAGAGACAAGGGTAGAAAAACTTGACATCAAACAAAAATGGTGGAATGAGGGGGGGAGATGAGGGTGGAGCAATGTGAAGTTGATGAGGCTACATAGCACTTAAATAGCCAATACCCACTGAGCCACCTCAAAGAAGCTTGTCATCCTTCTAGTTAAGCTATTTTGATCAAATTGCTAGCAATTATCTACCTAATCATTTAGAAGGGGCATCATAAGAAATTTTTTCCAATGTGTTACTTCATTTTGATGAGAGGAAAGCACAAAACCCCGAACCCCCTTTGATCAAGCGACCAAGCATGTGATTAATTGGTGGGTCGATTTTAGTTAATTGAATATGGCTCAGCATGTTGTCCTAAATGAGAGTGTAATTAATAATTTAAATCCAATGGATGTCAGCTGCATTTTTTAGTAGTTTAATAATTTTGTATCTTATCATGCCCCACCAACCCATGGTCACAAACTGGCCCGGTGGCTAGGACTTGTTATAGTTTAATTGATAGTTAAAAATTAATGCTTAGAACTAGTTTGATAGTTGGATCAATGTGTTTGAAATTAAGTTTAGTTTATCCTAAACCATAGCATTTAAGACTGGCCATGTGGTTGAAACAACATGTTTAAAATTAACATTTAAGTCAACATTGTGCTGGTTAAAATTCTTCTTATCTAGTAAATCATAAACTTATTGTGATTAAATAGTGCTAAAACAGTGCTAAATACTAGTCAAAAAATGTCTTTAAGATTAATGTTTAAGAGAAACCTGTTGGTTGGAACAACGTGTTTAAAATTAATCTATAAGTTAATCCTAAAACCACCCCACTCATTACAATTATGTTTATCTAGTAAATCATAGACTTATGTGGTCGAATAGTGCTAAAAGAGTACTAAATACTGGTCAAACAATGTTCTAAAGAAAAGTGCTCGAAAGTGCCCAAAAGTGCTAAAAATACAAGAAATATGGGAGAGTGGTTTCATTAAAAATAATGAGAAATAAAACATAAACATCTCAAAAGGTGTTATAAAACCATTAGAATGGTCCATGAGCTAATGAGAAGAACCTTTCATCAATTGGCTTCTTCTTCCTTTCATCAGGGGGTTGAATCTTCCCTTCATCAAATAGGTGCTACTTCTTTGTTGATGGGTTCTTCCCTTCACTAGTGGGCTTCTTCTTCCTTTCATCAGGTGGTTGTTGATGGGATATCTCAAGGTGTATGCCCCAGGCACACCTTGGTTCTATGTGTGTGTGCTAGAGGCACAGTTAGGTGCCCATAAGCACTGTTAGGTGGTGGTAGATGCCACATAGGATGATTGAGAGATTCTAGGAGCTAACTAAGGAGATGATTGTGGAGCTTGGTGGAGGTGCCTACATATGGACCTCACCTTTCTTCATTCCATAAGCAAGCAAGCATTCTCATTTCGTGTTCAGCTTCATGCTTTCCTTTCACTTCTTCAACATGGTATCAAAGCACTATGATCCTCCTTGAGCCCATTTATGCCATGTCATCATCATCTTCTTCTTCTTCACCTTCCTCTCCATTTTCTCCCTTTCTGCCCAAACACTTGGAGGGCTGAGTTCTCTACCTACAAGCAACCATTCCCAGGGTCCTTTTGGCTAGAGAGACCCTTCATCTGGGCAACCTTCCACGTCAGAGGAATTAGACAATGGTGCCCACGAAACCGTGCAACAGTCGCCTTTTTACTGATGCCATTTTGTGCAATTCGACTTGTTGGAGCAGCCATTCCAAAATTCCTCTGAGCCAAGCTTGCACGATAGCATGAGCTAGCCCCTGTTCAAATTTGAAGTGACAGTTTTGAAGTGAAATGGTCCACTAGGGAGGGAGAAACAGGCGAAAAACCAGTCGACCTTCAAGCTCCCGACTATGGTGATGTGACACGGCATTTCGCCTCTCTTCTTCAGTGGCTCTTCTCTGGTATAACAGCTTTATTTCTACCTAGAAAGCCCTCTTTTCTTTGCTTTGAAGAGTGAGATACAAGCCCTCCAAAATCAGGCCTCTGTTTTGGACAGTTTTGACAATGTTGTGAGTTTGGTGCTACATTAGATGCTACTTTAGCATTTTTTATGTTTTAAAGTGTTGAATAGCATCAGTACAATTGTGGCTACAACTTTCCTTTAGGTTGCTATACCTGGATTTGCTTGGAATACTTTCATTTAGCCACGTCTATGAAGCATGCAAGTTGAAGCATCATTTCCATTATGATTTGTAGTATGGAATTTGGCTACAAGTCTTTGCTACACTAAATGCTTGTACTTTGAAGCTTTTCAACTCTTTCTAACATTGTAAGAGAGTAGACACTACCCATTTTGGGTTAGACCCTCTCATGGCTACCTTCTTGAATATGGATAAGTTCAATGGTAAATGCTTTCACACATGGTAGATGAAAGTTAAGTTTGCATTGATGAGGGAAAACCTCTAGGGGCTTGTCAAACCTGCTTCAACTTCTTCTTCAACAGCCTCTAATGCTGGAGAATCCTCAACTCCTACATGCCCGGCATGAGATCCTGCTAGAGAAGAAAGCCGATGGCACTATTGCTCTTGGCTTAGGAGATGACTATATTCATCATATTTCTGATTTGGAGTCTCCTTCTGAAGCTTGGCAGAAGCTTGATATTATTTTTGGTGCTAGCTCTCACATCTCAAAATTGTCACTTAAGATTGCTTTCTTTGAATTGAAGATGGCTAGTGGCACTCCCTTGATTGCCCATGTCAATCACATGCGGAGTCTCATGACTCAACTTGCTTCTATCAACTCTCCAATCACTACAGATGATGCAATGGTAGTATTGCTCAAAAGTATGCCTGAAGATTATGATCATGTTGTTACCACATTGAAAAATCTTCCTAATCCTACTCCTGAAGGTCTTATTACTGCTCTTCAAGAAGAAGAAAGGCACATGGAACTCCGGAGAGGCAATGACACAACCTATGCCATAAAAACTCAAAAGGGCAAGTTTTCACCTTGCAAACATTGTGGGAAGACTAATCACCTCTTAAAAGATTGCTTCAAGATCAATCCTTGCAAATATTGTGGCAAAAACAATCACCATGAAAAGTTTTGTAAGGCTAAAAAGGAAGCAACTACAAAACCAAAAACTGCCAATTTACTTTCAGTTGACGTGCCTCCACAAGATGAGGCCTCCTATGATGATTATGCTTTTTGAACCATCTCCATATATGCTCCAAATCTCTTTTTTATGTTCAGTCAAGGTACTCTACCTAGATAGCCCTCCAAAATGAATGGAATAAACTATTGTGTTCTTTGTAAACACCTCTGGTCACCATATGATGTAGGCCATGTGTATGTGTTTTTGCTCCATGGTACCTCCTGCAGACATTGTGTGCATGTACATGCAGGAGAGATAACCATTGGAAGGTCTTATGTATCCCTTTGTTTACTTCACACCCTTGGGAACCCTTGCTAGCATGAGATCCTAGCCATAGATTTATCCTTGACCACCATGAGATGGCATGAGAAACTATGAGACTAGATGTATCCTTGACATAGCCTGAGGCATTCCCTTGAGGGGGGGTTTGATGGGATATCTCAAGGTGTATGCCCCAGGCACACCTTGGGTTCTATATGTGTGTGCTAGAGGCACAGTTAGTTGCCCATAAGCACTGTTAGGTGGTGGTAGATGCCACATAGGATGACTGAGAGATTCTAGGAGCTGATTGAGGAGATGATTGTGGAGATGATTGTGGAGCTTGGTGGCTCATGTAGAGGTGCCTACATATGGACCTCACCTTTCTTCATTCCATAAGCAAGCAAGCATTCTCATTTCGTGTTCAGCTTCATGCTTTCCTTTCACTTCTCCAACAGCTGTATCTTCCCTTCACCAATGGGTTCCTTATTCCTTTCATCAAGTGGCTGTATCTTCCCTTCATCAAACAAGGGCTTTCTTGCCTTCATCAGTGGGCTTCTTCTTTTCATTAGGTGGTTGTATCTCTCCTTCATCAAATAGGGGCTTCTTCTCCCTTCTATCAAGGGGTTGTATTTCTCTTCATCAAGTGGATCCTTTCTTTTTGAGGTCAATGCATGTGCTTCCTCTGCTCTCTCTAGATAGATAGTTCTAGCAGGTAGGCATAGTTGGTCTCTCTATGTCTTAAGCATTGGCATATGACAATCTCTACATACAGAGGCTACATGCATAAACACCCCAAAGAAAAACGCATGCATAGGGTTGCGACACTAGGGACATTAGATTCGGCACTCATATATAATGTACCCATGGCAAAGCGTGCACATATAGCCATGCAACATCATAAGAGGATTAACTATTGCAGTTGTCAATATCACAATCTCACCTTGTACCTAAGCAAGTTATTTCTGGATTCCTTCCTACCTCATCTTGAGAGTGTAGACATTCTCCTTCAGCTCCTCCACTTGGTCATTCATGGCAATAGCTCTATCTGATTCTACCAGCCATAGTTGCACCTCTTGAAATTCCTTAATTGCTTCATTGTAGGCCTCTCTCAAGACCACCAGAGTACTTTGGGTATCAAAAAGCATGGAGGGCTACCTCTTAAAATTTTCAAGAGCCATGGCATGCTCCTCTAGAGTAGTATTATAATTACCTACAAGGCATTGTGCTTATTTTCCCAATATTGAGCCTTCTCTTTTCAATATTACACATTGTCATTCTTGCTCTGAGCTCCATCTTGGCTACTCTCTTCCCAATCTGCATCCTTCTTCCTCTCATCCTAAGCTGCATCTTACTTGGCTTTAAGACTCTCTTGCATGGTGTGTGCATTGTTCCTTCTCCACTGAGCTATAAGATTTTCTTTGTCAATATTCAATGCACTCTACATGTTGCATAGCCATTGGAAAAGAACTTTCTTTTCTGTTTTCTGAGCTCCAAGTTGTTCTTTCTTTTTTGCTAGATTGACCTTTCGTTCTAGTGTCTTCAAGCTGTTGATGCAGGTACTTGACCTACCTTTTTGCAAATTCTCTTCTCTCCCTTTCCTTCTCGGCTATTTTTTAAGCCTCTCTTGCTTGGTCCTCATTGGCCTCAACTTGTTATTGTTCCTACATATCCTTTACTTTTATCTCCTCTAGTAGGTCTTGTACTAGCTCTATCTTTCCCTCTACATCATCCTTGAGGATCTTCTCCTGTTGTGCTGCCAATGGTGCATGGGTGGCTTACATTTGTAGCTTCCTCATCTCCTTATCATATTGGTAAAGAACTATTTGGGGCAAGTTCCCATTAGGTACACTCTAATTCTGCCATATGGCAATTTTCATTCTTCAAGTTGTTTAGCACACTCTTAGAGATCGCCCTTGAGAAAGAGGCTGGTTTTCCGTTTAGTTGCTCTATCCTGCTTGACCTTGCCAAAACCTCATAGTTCCTCTTGATATAAGAAAGAAATGCCTTGTCTCCTTCAAAATAGCCTGAATATTTGCTGGCAAGCTTGAAGCCTTGACTCCACCATCTCTACTAATCTAAGCTTGAGGGAATAAATGTAAAATGTCATTTTTCTTCCATGACTTCTCCAAGTAACAAGCTTACAAACTGCCTCCAGGGATGTTGAGTGCCTTTTCAATCATGCTTGCATTGATAGAAATTTTTTTATTATCATAGACAATATATATGTCCTTCACGTTAACTTCTTTTGTCATCTTTTGAAGTGACAAAAGAACCTAGATCTGGCATCTAAAGCTAGATGGGACTATGTATCACAATTTTTAGATTGGAGGAAAGCCAGATGGGACTATGTGTCAGGATTACAAGATGGGAGGGACTGGAGGCCGAGCTAGAGGGATCCATTGGGAACGAAATGCTAGATGGAGGTAGAAGGGTCCATTGGGGAGAATTGGCTGGATCATGAGTTTTGGAACTCGTTGTGCTTAGAGGATCCATTGTGAGAGGGGATAGAAGTTGTAGGAGGGGATAGAAGTTGTAGGAGGGGACGGAAGTTGCTTGGTTGAGCGCAAGGGAACATAATTGCTAGGGAGTATGCTAGGGAGTAAGATGACTAACTATAAGGAATTCAAGTGCTGTCAATTTAAGTAAAATGCACCATGTAGAGTAAGTTAAGATGGTTGGCATTCATTGGATGATGCAAAGGAAAGTGTGCAAGGGTGGCATCAATTTGATAATTTAAACAAATCACAATTTAAGAATGTAATGATGTTGAGCTGCAATCACGATGACAACCACCCGGCTTGCATGTAGAGTAAGTAGAGTGAGTAGTTCTATGACAACCATCGACTTACATGCAAGCACCACCAGGCTTGCATGCAAAGTAAGTAAGTGAGCCATTACGATTCATCATGAAAACCATTGGTCTTGAATGCACTACCGGGCTTGCATGCAAAGTAAGTAGCTAAGCCATTATCAGTCATGATGATAACCACCAAGCTTGCATGTAGAGTAAATAGAGTTAGCCGTTACTGTACCTTGCATGCAGAGTAAGTAGAGTGAGAAGCTAAAACTATGCAGAGTAAATAGAGTGAGCCATTACCAATAATGACAACCACTAGGCTTGCATGCAGAGTAAGTAGAGTGAGCCATCACTCTAGCTTGCATGTGGAATAAGTAGTGTGAGTAGCTAACTACCAGTTTCATTATGGCTTAACATCTAAAACTATTTTTCCACTAGTCATTGGCTCCCCTATTTACTACCTTGTTACCCATCCAAAATTATATCTCTCCACTGATGCTAGTTCTTTATTGTATTTTCCACTTCTCATCAACTCCTCTAGTCACCATAAATAATTATATTTATCTACTGCTCATCGCTATTTTTCCTCTAGTCCTCTATTTCCCATGTATGCTCTTGCATTGACAATTGTTCTTACTAGCATTCTTTATACCACCATCATCCCTATTCTATCTTCTTCTTCTATCAAGGTGCTTGCATTGCATTTCTCCAATATTTTAATGCCATGTGTGGTGTTCAGTCTTCTTGTTCAACAATGGTTTCCTATTGGTATCAAGATTGAAAGCAAATGGCTTGCAATTAGTTATTTTCTATAGACACCATTCAGATTATTAAATGCAAATGTCTTGCATTTAGTTCTTTTCTATCAACACCATGCAAAAGTCGATGAAGGAATTTGCATTTTTTTGGAAGAATTTTCAAGTTTTGCCCCTTATGCTCGTTAGCATTCCTATTCTATTTATGTATGAGCCACTTCAAAGTCTTGCATGGTAGGGCAATACTTATTCCCTTCACAGTGGAGCTCCACTAATGGCCATGTTTATGTCTAACGTCCTTCAAAGGATTGCAAAGCGAGGCAATATTTCTTTCAAACAAGACTTGTCCTATTTTAGTTTGTAGGTTGGGGGCCCTCAAGGTAGCATTTAGCTTTAGAATATTTGTTTTATGTAATGAGACACACAAATTCTTACTGCATAAAATGGTTGATTTACTTCTTTGCACCAAAATAGCTATAACAAAAGCTCCCAAGACCACTACAATGGTTTTAAATAGATTTAATGCTAAAGTATCTCTCTTATTGAACAAGCATGGTCGTGGTTGTAATCTAGTGTGATGGTGGTGCACAAGAACCAGTGCGGCAATCCACATATCATACACTCTATCGCTATCCAATGGGGACGAGCATTTTCTGAGCGAAATCTTCCGAGCGTCCGAGCGAAGGAAAAAAAAAGCTTCCAACTATGCATAAATATGGCAAAAATCAATCAGAAGAAAACATAGTTTCACTTAGAAATATGCAAAGTATTATAGCAATGCCTATTTTATAAAAAAATCTTTAGGTGAATCTGTAGGAATGGTGAGAGCATAATGGGATGGCTTTTGAAGAAACCCACATGTAGAGTAGACTTCTCTATGAAAATTCCCTTATGATCCTTCTTACAACTTTTACTTAATAGGGGGTGACATTGAAAACCCTCTCTCAACCTATCTTCATGAAAGAGTTTCTTCAAAGAAAACTCATTGAAGCAAGCCATCCAGGTAGTTTCGCCAGCGAAACCCCTTTGAAGCAAGTCTCCCAAGGTAGTTTCGCTGGCGAAACTACCTTGGACAGCACTTTTAAAAGTGACATAACTTTCATATCCAATGTCCAAATATAGTCATTCAACCACTCAAATTGATCGGAACACCCCATTTGAGCACATCTATGAAGTTATATTTTGGAAAATCTTCCATATATAGTATTAAATATTACATGTATTTTATGAGAGTGATATATAAGCCCAAGTTAATACTTATTTATAGTAATTTAAACTTCTTTAGAAACATGTCCATAAATATGCTATAAAAACACTAAAAAGATATTGTCATATGATATAAATGTGTTAATAAGTAATTATATATGCATAGTATTATTACATTGAGAGTGATTATGAGGAATGTTTCTTAAAGGAATCAACACTTTTTTAAGGTAATAACAGGGGTACAAAGGGATGTCTCTAAATAAGAAAATTATGTTGTGTAAAAATGAATGAGTGACTAGTCTGTATATTTTTAAAGGGATCTAGTTCTAGTGAAAATAAAAGTGTAAAAACCATGTTTCCTACAGAAAAACATTTTTAAAAATCTCTTGAAAAACACGCTCGGATAAACCTGCTCATAGGTTTTTGCTCGTAAAATTGACGCATCCCTATCCAATTAGGGATTTGTGTTCCTATCTAGTAAAGGGAGTGGCACATGTTGTGCTATACACCATGTTTAGAATGGTTGTATGCCCATGGAGTTAAAGGCCACATGGAGTAAAGGTGTGGAGTGGCATGTGTGGAGCTCTGCAGCGTGTTTAGAATTGTTTTTATGCCAAAGGCCTGAAGTGCATGTCAAGCTCTACATGATGCTCAAAACAATTACACCAACAACTTTTTATAGGCCGTGTTTGATCATTACGCCAGTGTGGCAATCAATATGTCAGGAAAAAACTCAGTGAAAGCACCAACCTACCCCAAATTGAAAATCTTGCCAACGAGTGCATTCCAGTGCGGTCTTAAAAATGCCCCAAAAGTAGTTTTGTGATTGGCCACACTCGATTGTGCGATGGCCCCCCTAGGAGATAGGAATGGGGTGTTGGGTATCTAACTAATAGTTTATGGTTACTATGCTACCTAGACTATGCAATGGCATCAATGTGGACTCTAACTCTCCAACAAGATGGAGGATGCATGGGATGTTAAGAGAGCTAGATAGCACCCTATCGACAAATGCTATGTCCTCCATCCATGGTGAAGGGGAAGGAAGGAAAAGACAGATGCTATGCCCTCCTTCATCCATGGTGAAGGGGAAGGAAGGAAAAGACAAATGAGAAATGATAGAAGGGATTAAAAATGGGGGGTGAGAAAAAGAGATAATGGGGACACCTCACTTGACCTTGCCTCACAAATATCTTGATTGAGGTAGTATGCCACCATGAAAGCTTCTACCACATACCTCAATTCAGGTACGATCGAATTATGACAATGCCACATAACTTGCCACCTCATCACCCTTTTATGCATATTATGCCACCTCAAGTGGTGCATGGACATTTGTCATCCTTTGATCCATTGAAATATCTCAATCGAGGTATTCCTACCCGGTGCTTGTTCTTGAAATCCCTCTATATTTGGAGTGTTCTATTTTTCTTGAAAAGAACCAAAAGTGGGTACTCTTAGCTTGCAAGCACCAATATGACATTATCAATAGGATTTTATTCGTTAAAGTGCTCTATCTTGATATAGTTTCAATGCAACCACTTGTTTGACCACATCTCAATCATTATGTGATAAATTAATAGATAAATTTATTTATGAGTTGTAAAAAACATATTGCATATGTATCTAATAGATGAACTTTGAAATGTACATATAAAAGTGGCATTTCTTGCCATGTGTATTGTAAAAAATTGAATATATGCATCAGTGTTATATTTCTCAAATATACATCCAATAGTGTCACAAGACCTAATGCAAACATTGAAAAGCAAAAAATAGGCATTAAATTTGCTTGGTATAGTAAAAAATAGGTGTTAAAGTTACATCTCTAGTACATCAAAACATAAGAGGGACTTCAACTACCAAGCCCTGAGGTTGGGATCAGTATTACTAATTGCATCAACCATATTAACAAATGGAAGGGATCTTTGTGCATCCACTACTTGGTGATGATAGGTGGCCATAGTATGTGACAACACTATTACGGATGAAGTGAGAACTATTTTGTAGAAAAGAGAACTAAATGGAATATTATTTTTCATACCGTTAAAATTTCCATTTTTTATTCATTTTTGAAAATATGGCTTCCTATCATAAGTCCCCAAAAAAATTACACTGAAAAAATGGAATTCTTGACTTGACTAGATTTGCATGAATACATAAAATTGAGCACATTTTCCATTAAACCAATGCAACCATTATACACAAGGAAGATATTTACCATTATTGCAATTTTATCATATCAAAATAAAAGAAGAAGCTACCCATCATATAAGAGATCTTAGAAATCATCACATATTGCATCCTTACCTATTTGTAGAAGTTTAAATTTGATCTCCATCCCATGACAAAGGCATCTATAGGTCATGAGGAAAGTTGATGCTATTATTAGAAATTATGATATGTCTTGATAATAGCATCAAGTTAACTCATAACTCATGATAGAAGTTGATAATATTATCAAGTTATGTCATAAGTTGAAACAAAATATGATGAGCCATAATATGATTTGACCATGGGCACTTAGAGCTATATTTATGCTAGGATTATTGCTTGGTGCTTGTAGGGTATATGTGTTAGTTAGATGGAATTTCCTTCTATAAGGAAATTTGTAGTAGATAATGACCCCCTAACCTTGCACCCAATTTTGGAGTGCATTCAGCTTCAAATTTGAAAAAAGTTTTGGGGAAAAATGATGCCTTGCATCATTTGCATGTTGTAGATCCACTCATGCTCTAAATTTTGAGCCAAAAAGCTCCCAAAACAAAGTATTGATTGAAAAGCTATAGTCATTTTACTATTTCTATATTTGTTATGAAAAATTGCGATGATGTTATCGAGTTCTATCATAACTTATGACAATATCATAAAGTTTTATCATAACTTATGACAAAACTCGATGTTATTATTGAGTTCTATCACAATCATGTCAAATTTTGATGATATCATCGACTTTCATCATAACATTCACTAAAACTCGATACTATCATCAAATTTATGGTTAACTTTATGACATGGCTCAATGCTATCATCAAATTATGGCATAATTTGCGAATTGTTTTAGGGTTTAGGGTGCTTTTTGGGCAAAAAGCAACCTACAAGACCACGTTTAAAATTATCTTTTTCGTAAGTTTTCCCTAATCGCCTCTCTTTTTAGCAAGGTTTTTCCTTGGTCTCCTCTCTTAAAGAGTCGCATATGATCTTTGAAGGCTGATTTTTTATCTCAACCACATAAAAATTACCTACGATCTTCCCAACTTCTCTTAGAAAGTCGCCTACGATATTCCAAGCCTGAATTTTTATCTCAGCCACATAAAAATTGTAGTTAATAGTGATCGAGTGCAAGCATCACTATCAAAGCCTCAACCTCCTCTTTATGATGAGGCTGGTGAATTTGTTGAGCTAGAGCATGAAGCTCTTGAGGAAATTGGAATAGGTTCAACTATTGTACAAGGAGAGATTGCTACCATTATTGATAAGATGGGCATAGATTGTGTTGATGTTTAGTTAGACATTTGATTTTCCATATAAATTTCCACATATGGACATATTTTAAGATGTTTAATGATATGGTGATCTATTTATCATATGGATTTCCCATTTGGCACATATTTCACATGTACTTCATTTGGTTTCTTGATTATAATATAAATAATAATATTTTTCATGTTCATTTGGTTTGAATTAAATTTCTATATCATCAGTGATGATGACATCTTAGGGTGACTTTTGATGAGGTGTCAAGAGGCATGCAGTGTGCACAATGTGCCTACAGAGGGGTTACTGTGCTTAACAGGGGACAGCCATGTGGTAGTGATGAGTTGGCACTTGATGATGTGTCATTAAAATGATGTGGCAAAGCTGACATGGCCTGATGAGCTATACCTACTACTGATGTGGCAAGTGATGTGGTTAATATGACATGGCAGTTCACTTTGACTCAATTAATGATGTGGCATGTGGAAAAATCACTGTTGATGTGTCACTTGTGATAATGTGGCATGGACATGGATGTTGATGTGGTAGGGTGACTACCATGTGGCTATCAGTGATAATGTGGACAGATAGGGATAAGGTTGCATTGCAGAATCCTATGGAACCACGTGCCATTATTGTAACCACACCTTGTGTGGGTGACCCAATGGTCACATGTACTTGATAAGGCCTTATCGGAATCCGGTGATAGATTCCATTGACAGAACTAAAATTCATCGGATAGAGGCGATGGTGAGGCGATGAGCTCATTTGCACGTATGGGTTGTCTGAGAGTAGGATGGTGGGCTCCTGTGTGCTACCGTTTGGGCGTGCTAAGGTTAGATGATGTAGAGAGCCTTTCTCTAGGTAATGTTGTGCTACTACATGTTGTTGCATGCTATCAAGTTCATAGCTGGAGGAGTCATGCTACCTATAGGGCATCTCGCATTGTGTGGTCTACTGTAGTAGACACCATTGAAGTAGAGTTGCGCTGGAGGTGGCTATCATTGAAAATGGTGCTAGGAATGCTTGTTGCTCCAAAAACCTCTACAAACAAATCATCTCTTTACTAGCCTCTCTAACTGCAACATATTCTACTTTTGTTGTGGAAAGTCTAAAAAACTTTTGCAACCTTGAAACCTAGCTTACTACTATGCCACCTACAGGGAAAACATACCCGATGGTGCTCCTTCTTCCATCTTTATCACTTGCCATATCTGAATCAACATATCCTTGTAGATAAATTTTTGAACCTTCAAAACATAATGCATGAGTAGTTGTGCCTCTCAAAGATATGAGAATCCACTTTATACCCATCCAATGTTCTTTACCTAGATTGTTCATAAATTTGCTCACAACTCCCACTTCATGTGCAATATCTGGCCTTGTCCATACCATTGCATACATCAAGCTACCAATTGCCAATGCATATCGAACCCTTGCCATATAGTCAATCTCCTCCTGTGCATGGGACACATATCCTTGCATAATCTGAGATGATTAGCCAAAGGTGTAAAAATAGGTTTTGCATTCTACATTTCAAACCTTACCAATACCTTTTCAATGTACTCACTCTGATGCTATCAATTAGCAAATTTTCCTATCTCTTGTTATTCTCATGCCAAGGATTTGCTTTGTAGCACCCAAATCCTTCATTGCAAATATATTTTCCAACTTCATCTTGAGCACATTTATATCCTACATGTTAGACCCTGTAATAAGCATGTCATCAACATACAAATAACAAGATCACATATCTATGATTGTCTAGTTTCTGAGATTAAACATACTGGCCTGAATGACATCTACTATAACTTTGTTCTTCTATAAACCTATCAACTTCAAATACCATTGCCTTGGAGCTTGCTTTAAACCATACAAAATTTTCTTCAACATGCATACCAATTCCTCCTTTCGTTTGACCTCGTATCCCTATGGTTGCTGCATATAAATCTCTTTATCCAATATCTCCATGAAGAAAAATTGTCTTCACATCTGACTGTTCAAGATGCAAGTCCTCTACAGCCACACAAGACTCAAAATAGTTCTTATTGAAGTCATTTTAACAATAGTTTAGAGTATTTATCAAGGTCTATACCTTCCTTTTGTGCAAACCCCTTTACAACAAGTCTTTCCTTGTACCTCCTTTTTCCTCCCTCTTCTTCCTTCACGTTGTAAACCCATTTATTCTACAATGTTGTTTTTCCCACAAGCAAGCAAACCAAATCCCAAGTCTGGAAAGAGTCCATTTCCTCTTTCATGCCTTACTTCCACTCCTTTTTGGATTCTACTTGCACTATGTCTTCACACGTTTCTCGTTCACCAAAATCAGTTAAGAGAACCTAATTGAAAGAAGGAGAAAATTGCTTAGGTGGTCTACTTACCCATGTAGACCTTCTTAGTACACCTAGAGGAATTTGAGGTTCTTGTTGCTATTGTTGTTCATTATCATTTTTTGCAATCTTTGAAATTTCATCTCTTGTGATTTCATTAAGAGTTATGTATTTTGTGACTACATTTTCTTCCTTCTTTTTTTGCAAGTGATCTTTATACATAACAGTTTCATTGAATACAACATCTTTGCTCCTAATGATTTTGTTACTTTCATAATCCCATAGACATTAACTAAAATCGCTACCTCTATATCCAATAAAGATGCACTTCTTAGATTTTGCCTCAAGCTTTGTTCTCAATTCCTTATCAACATGGACAATTTCTTCACAATTAAAAACCTTCAGAAAAGAATGGTTAACCTTTTTAGCTATCCATGCCTCTTTTGGAAGGCCACCATTCAAGGAGCTTGAAGGTGATATGTTTATCACAAGTAAATAGTTGTATTCACTACTTTAGCCCAAAGCTATAAGGGCAATGCTATGTGTAGTATCATGCTCCTTGCTCGCTCCATGATTTTTCAATTCATCCTCTCTGACACATGATTTTCTTATGGAATCTCTTTGCCATAGTATTCACCTCCATTATCTGATATGAGAACTTGCAACTTTTTTCCTACCTCATTCTCAGCTAAATATTTCCATTTCTTAAAAGTTTTAAAGACATTAGTTTTTTTTTAAAATGCAATAAACCCAAGTTTTTCTAGTTGCATCATCAATAAAAGTCACATAATAGTGAGAACACCAAGTGATGAAACATCAATAAGGCCCCATACATCTATATGCATAAGCTCTAACTTTTCTCTATTCTTTTGTCTCCAAACTTTGAGAAATTTGACTCTCTTTTGTTTTCCATTAACATAGTTCTCACAAAAATCCAAATCAACCTGCTTCAAATATGGCAATAACTTTCTTAAGTGTAGAGTTTGCATCCCCTTTGCACTCATGTGTCCAAGCCTATGATGCCACATATATTTATTTTCTCCTGTAGAAGCTATAAAGGAGTAATCATTACTGGTACATAAATAATACATACCTACCTTGGGTTCTTTTGTTATTCCCTTTGACACTTTCGTGACCTTCCACAAATTTTCTACAAATGTGGTTGTGCAACCTTCATCATCCAATTGTCCTATTCAGATTAAGTTTCTTCTCAAATCAAGAACATGTCTTACCTCCTTTAGTAACCATTGGTTTCCATTTTGCAATTTTATTAGCACCTTGCCCTTCCCAACAACCTTTAATGCTTCAACATCACCTAAATGAACTTCTCTAAAATCACCTTGAACATAGTCTTGAAAAGATTTCTTATGAGTGTAGCATGAAATGAAGCCCCTAAGTCCGCATCAATGATAGTATCCAATGAAGGAATTAAGGCATCTTGCAACACAGTACCTGCTACATTCTCTTTTTGTCCATCTCCTTCCTTTTCCTTTCACAATTAATAGTTTTTTTAAAGGTGTCCTTTCTTCCCATAATGCGAGCATTTTAGCTTATGTTTGAATTTGGATCTACTTCTTCTTGACTTGTCATGATGTCCTAGGCTCTTTCCTCTCTCCCTTTCTCTTCCCCTCTTCTCAAGAGTCAAAGCATTACCTGATGTTTCACTTGTGCCTTTCTGTCACATTTCCTCACTAAGAAGAACACCAATAACCTCATCAAACTTTAAAGTGTTTGACCCAAAAACAGAGTTACTCATAGCCAAGTCATCCCAACTTTCTGGAAATGAGCACAAAATCAAGAGAGATCAAACCTCATCATCAAAGTTTATTCCTACAAACCTTAGTTGGCTTATATTTGTATTGAACTAATTCAAATGATCGGCAACAATAGACCCACCTTTTGACATCTTCAGATTGAATACATGCATCATAAGAAATATCTTGTTAGAATTTGATGGCTTTTTATACAATGTATCCAACGTGTTGCTCAAGTCCTTTGTTGTTTTCTGTCCAAGAACGCTAGAAGACACAAATGCTGCCAAATATAATTATATCATTCCTAGTTCCTTTCTATCAAGAACCTACTTTTTAGCTAACATACTCATCACAACATTTTTTGTATCCCACCTAATGGCAAGAAAAGGTCCTTCTTGTATAGATTATCCATGCTAGTAGTTCTTGCCATCGAAGTTCTCAGTTTTGAACTTTCCTTATTTCGTCATTGCTCGCACAAAGTAGGAACCTCCTTCGAAACAAGTCACTAGATTTTGTTTAAATAAATGCTCTAATACTATTTATTAGGAGCAACATGACAATAGAGAAACAATGTGAGTAGAACATGTAAAATACACAATACAAAAATCACACAAAATGGAATAGAAAGAGAGACACCAATATATGTGTTTTACCTAGTGTGGGATAAGCTAGTCATATATTTCTCCTATCTAGCACCTGAGACCCATCCTCACATGGTGAGTTATTTCGCGCCCGTCTTGCAGTGATAACCTAGCCATCCACCCATCGTCCATTCGCCCTAAACAATTCTGTTACATCGAGAAAGACTTGGAGAGTGTTAAGGTAACCATCTCTTCCTCCCTTTGGATTTTCGTCAAAGTTTTTCATCCATCAAGTTTCCTCCACCACCATCCCCTCCATTCCCCCCTCCCCCTTCACCCCCCCCCCCCCCCCTCCATCCCCTCCATCCCCCCCCCCCCTTCACCCACCCACCCACCAAGCCCCCCCCCCCCCTCCATAAATTAAGTTGACTCTGATTTAAAGTCCACTCTATGCATTCATAGAGTCACAACCCCCCTCATATGCATTACATTGAAATAAAGCTGACAACTAAGTGCTAAGTCCATTTTTTTCTATATACATTTTATATCATGTACTATTTGTTGTATTCCACTTGTTGTATCATGCACTACATGTTATTAACACACGGATTTTGTATATGCAAAAATTATATTTGATTTCAAACTACTACACAGTTTTTTCTTCAAGATGGAAGGTTCTGTTGGCTCTAAGCATAAGCATTCATTAACATTGAAACAACGCAAGCAAGTCAACCAAGCACTTCGAGAGAAAATGCTAGAGCAAATAAATAGCCCATGACAATACAATTCAAGCATCAATAAAGATTGGAGATGACGGTGGTCAGATGAGAGTGAATGAAGATGGCACCCAAGCAACAAGATATAAGATACAAGTCGTATATCCACATCTTTCCTACTATGTGAGACACACCCTTATCTTACAACTTTGACTAGAGTTTAGTGCAAGTGTGGTCATGGGGTTGGGCACTTGCTTGCTTTTTCCTTATTGCCTAGGTGCCTTTTGATGTAGCCCTCTTGGAGCTGGTAGCTTGGTGGATGTTGCTTTGGTGTGGAAATTTGAGGAATTTTGTGTAGGAATCCAACGACCAACTTGGCTTGTGAGATCATCTTTGTCATCTGGGCCATTTAGGCATGGCAACTTGATCCAGGTCTCATCATGTGTTGGGTGCAACCCCAACAACTTCTTGAGTTCTCCAAAGTCTACAATTAATCCTACAGGCTAGAATTTTTTGTATGTAACCTAGCATTCTCCTTCTACAATAGGGTGAGCTCTTCTAAAGAGGCCAAAGCTACTGCTTCAATGAGTGTGGACTAGAGTTCCATAATTATTTTCCTTGTTGCTCTTACTTGTATGTACTTCTGTGAGCTCATCTTTGGTAGTCTGCATGAAATTTTGATTTTATTATAGTTAATGGCCAAAGATCTCCAGGCAATGGATGAGAAGGAAGGGGTTAAGCAATCTATCAGAAGGAGGAGGTGCACACGATGGGATGTGACTAGATGCAAGATGGTAATAGAGCATGCAGAGATGAGATCAAAGCTTGAAATGAACTTGGATTTGGCAACCACTTGCAAGTGCACATTAACACTCCTAGAAAACATATCTAGCCAATCAATGAGTTCATTGTCTTACCATCTACCAATTTCTCTAGCCACATACATCTAGAGATTGTTCACGACACTCTTCTTTAACCCTATGAAGTCTTATAAGAATCTAAAGAATAGTTGGAACTTTATGTCAACCATTTTATTGATGAAGTGTCCCTATGATGAAGAATGGATGTCTTCTTGATAGAATCATGGAAATGCTCATTACTAGAGAGTTGTGGACTCTTTGGGCCTGATGATAAAATTAACTATTCACAGTCTTCTTTTCTCACCCCTTGATTAGCTATAAACAATGCTTGATATTCAATGTGTGTGCTCAATGCTTAGACATAAAACACATATTTCATTAATTTTGGACTCATATGTCTACTTTTGGACTAATCCCAAAAATACTTCCCAAATGAAAAGTTTACTTTATGAAAATCTCACTCGAGAATTGAAAGTTCACTTTTTGGCACTGTCATTTCCACATAATAAATTTCACAATTTGTCTCTATAATGTGCACTACTAATGCAAAAACTACGATTAAATCCTACTTTTGTACTTCTTGTTTTTAAGAATCCTATTCATGTTTTTAAAAAATCATTAGTTATTAATTTATATCCATGAAAAATCACTTACAAAATAAAGGCTTATTAATATAATTTAATCCAAAAGAATGCACTTAAAGTTTAATGTAGAAAACTATAACACTCTTGAAGTTTCAAAAAATTAAAAGGTTTAAATAGACAAGAGACATGGAAGATTGTAAAGAAGATAATGCTAAACCAAAAGAACGAGGTCACGTCAAGATGCCTTTGCACAGGACAGGTTGCAGGACGATAGGAGGAGAATGCACTTTATAGGGCAGCAAGATGAGGATGCACTATTTGCAAGATGGGAGGTGAACAAATTCAAAATGTGAGTGTGGATATAAATTTTTTTAGCTGCCATGACCTCCCCCCTCCGGTGATACACATCAGCAAAATTGGATATACTAGTTGCCCTCAAGAAAGTGCAATGTGGCCCAAATTTCTTCAAAATCAAAGGGCATACTATCTTTAATGCTATATATTATGAAATAAAATGACCTTTGACATGCTTATGAGCCATATAGCAAGCAAGTGCATGGAAAAAGAACCAATACAAAAGTTTAAAGTGTTGAAATTTTTAAAGATCTTTGCACATGCAAAAATTGCACATTTTCAAATTGTTCCATTCTAGGGTGAATCTAGATACCAATATCACCAACTATTAATGCTTTAAGACAACTATGCAGGAGTTCTACTAGTTTGGATTCTGAAATTTCAATCCATTTTGGTTTTCAACAAATTAAGAAAAAGTATGGAGTGTGTCCCTGAGTGGGTGTGGAAAAATTTAGCACAACATTGAAGGCCCCTTAAACCACACCTAATATTCTCAATTAGGTTTATCCTTGGGTTGAGGAAAATCTCACGTGGTGTAGTTTTGAATGATTACTTGGTTGCATGTATATGCAGAACAAAATTTTGATGTTTTTGACTTAATTGTTAAATCCTATACTCTTCTAGATACATGCTTCACCTGCAACATAGCACTTCTAATGCTTTGACGATCGTGTTTTCCAAATATTTATTTCATATTTTTTTGGTCTCATGTTTAAGATTAAAATGTTTAATACAACTTGAAGATAAAGTTTTTCAAATTCCATTGAGCAATGCATGGGTTATGGGTCAGGCAAGATACCTATATATAAAAAATGGCTTGAAACTTTGAAAAAATGGCTACACCCAAGCAAACATTGACCCTTCTACTTGACCAACCTACACGTTAAGGTCAACTTGGTCAAAACCCACCTTCTTTGATGGCAAGAGATTGGCACAATGCTTGGATAGCAAATGGAGAGGATCCTCCACTAGGTATGAAGAGGCATTTGATCTTTCATGAGCTTCCTTATTGCGGTCAATTATACAGATCAATCATCTCTTGAACCCCATGCATATCTTCAAGGATATGGGAGCTTCTATTTGGGCACATTTGGTTGGTGAGAAAGACACAAGGCCAGTATGATAAGACTTAAGGAAAATAGATAGTTATGGTCGTAAATGTGTAGTAGCAAAGTAGTTCTCCTGAAAGCACCATGGATATTTTCCAAGAGAGAGGCGGTAACAATCTAGAAGAATATTACCTCTTTCAAGGCACCAATAAGACACTTGCATTGCTTGAAAGGAGCATTTAGGAAGGACAATAAGCTGAGTGGCCTCAAGTCCCAAAATTGGCACAAGTTCTTATAGGTATGCAACAATGTTTCATATATATATATATGTCTATGTGTGTCTGTGTGTGTGTGTGTGTATATAGACATATATATGTGTACATACACGTACATACACACACACACACACATGCCTATTTTGTGTTGGCGAGACTATCTAGACCTTGGGTTTTTTTCATGATATACATCTGATAGAGAATTGAATGTTATGTAATGGGAGCCCAAGCATCATGATTGATGATATTTGCATACGGAGTCATATATTTTATGTATTGGTGGGAGCCTATGGATGATAATAAAAGGATACACCTTTTATGTTCCTTATACGAACAAAAATTCCAAAATACAATGCGGGATTGTCTTAAGAGTCCTCATAAGAATATTTGGCTTTCATATTAAAAATACGCGAAATTTAGAGGATTATTCATGCAAATTGTACGTGACAAGTACATAGAAGTGCTCACCTAGAAATGAAAAGACGTGCAAAAATGAACTGACTTGGTCGGGACTGGGCATGAAGTGGCTATATAAACCTCCTACATGCCATAGCTTCTCAGAATGCATCTTCTTCTTAGGTTGGAGCACGATACATATACTTTTAGCTCTCTCTGCACTTAGCCATCCGATAGTCTTCTCTTGCTATAGCTAGAGCCAAGTGGCTACGCATAGGTAGTAGGGGAAATCATATACGATGTGAAAATGTTGAATATTTTAGTCATACCTAGATATTTGAGGATCACTGAAAGCAACTGGTAAAACCAGGACCTCAAGCATGTTGCGGAGGACATTATCCTAAAAGCCACGGATAACTATACTGAACAAGAACTTTGTGGTAAGAGGTGATAACCGCAATCGCCATTGTGATTGCTTAGTACTAGCCTGCTCTTTTGAATCTATCTTCATGTCTCACGTAACTTACAAACTCTTGATCATGGCTTCTACGTAGAAGCCATCGTGATAATTGCCGCCGTTAGCAACAATAACACTTCTCGGTGGAGATCCCTTGCGATGACAGCTTGATGCATGCCCAATTAAGAGCATTACCAGTAAGGAGAAGCGCCATCTTATACGTAGCTTTGTGTGCTAACACACGGTTCTTACACAGCTTTCTTCTTTTTACCTCCTAGCTGATAGCGTGCTGGTGGTTTTCCTTCTTGCACTAAGAGTAGAAAATTGATATTATGGACTGCACAAATGCTTGACACGGTGATAGTAGGAGTCTTCTTACGCAATGGAGTTATAGATCACCCTTATCACAAGTTGATGTAAGCTTCAAGCAAACCGGTCGACTTACAATCAATAGGTAACATGGAGTCTCCATTTTGTAACGTTTCATGATACCTTTTACTACACCACAAGTAACTCTGTGTCTAACGTAGTGGATCATGTGCCAAATCAGTTGTGCGACTGAATGAATTGTTTGACAGCAGACTTTTTTCGGCCTTGAATTTAAGTGCAAGTAGCTACTATGCCCAGAATTGGCCACCTCTATCATACTACAAGGTTAGCACTTTCTACTACCTCCCATACATAAAGATCATATGGACAAGTTGCAATAATAGCATGGGAGACTAGATGCATTACGCAGTCTAGACCTCCTTAGTTACTGAAAGAAGGACTATACCATGATAGCATTACCTCTGCTCAAGTACATGAAAGCTAACTTTTTTTGTGCCAAGTGATTTATACCCGTATTCATCATCGGGTCAATAGTTGCAATGCTCATCAAGATTGGTGCTCTCAACCAAGTTAGTAATATGGGCACTCTCATGAGATACAATCATCATGACTGGTTTTTACACAACAAACTCGCATTATGATCCAACATTTCTAGATGACATATATGGACTTTTGTGTGCTTGTTTGACAAAGTAATAATAGAGGGTGAATAGTGACGACCATCATGTATCTTTGTATACAAAGGTGGAATTGACGAACTGAGCAGAGATACTTGAACCTTTTCTAGGTATTGAATAATATTTACATATGCTTTGTGGTCCTTCCATGCTTAGGACTCTATGGGGTGACTCTCATAAACACAATGGCTCTAGATTTTTATTTATTTTCTTGGCAAGAATGGCCCATCATAGTGTGTGTGATTGGAAGAATGAACAAATCACTTTCAAAATACCTTCACTATATAAATTAAAGTTAGAAGCATACAACCATCCTCCTTGAAGGACACAAATCTCAACTTATATAGGAATTTATGGCTCCTTCTTTGTAAAATTATTCTACCATGTGCTATAGTATGTATGATTATGTGGGTAATTAGTAACCTTCAGCCTTGGAAAATACCTTGCAAATATGTGGTATAATAGTTCTGTCAGCCACTTATTTTGGGGTAACTGATGAAATTATGTTTCAGAAAGGAGGAGATAGCTTTAACCATACACATGGAGCATTTGGAAACCTGTGAATCAACCTATGGGGTGCCACACGATGCCCCACCATCCAAGGTCAATAGAATTTGCTAACGATAAATGACTTATGATGTTGGGACATCGATAACAAGTGGAGCTATGCTTTGAAGCCTGTAGTCCCACAATTAAGGTTTTTGGTTCTAACTTGTCCTTGTTGTGGATGGATGTAGGTGAGTGGAGCTCCTTCAATATCATTCGGTATTTATAATTTAGAAAATTGAATATATTTTCAATCCCTCCGTGTAAAAATTATCTTGTCCCGTATTGTCTTGATTGATAAGTCTAAGATGGATAATGTTTGTCTTAAAATGCACACACATGCTTGAACATCTCTCTAATGATTGCATGCATTACTATAACTATGAATGTGAATTGCTATAACTCTTTCGTTGCCTGGATAGTTTTATTCTCCGAGTTACAATGAAAGGATGTTTATCAAAAGATGTTAGAAAATCTATCTATAGGATCAGTGGTATTGTGAGGTATGCTTACCATCATACCCACTTCTATTTTATTTAATTTTAAATGATGCATAATTTTTGAATATTTTATAGGTACATGAAATAGATGGATCTCCCAAAAAGAGATCTCTTTATCGAGCATTGAGAAGCCTAGGTGGACTCCATTGAAGCTATGTGCTTTCTCATCGAGAAGGCTAGGCTAGACTCCATCAAAGTTGTGTGCTTGCTTGAGAAGCACTTTTACTCAAGCATTATAATGACTCAAGTGCACTTGCTTATGCACATAGTATAGGAGGTCACCATTGCAGGAACAACTCATAGTCTTTGGATGTTTTTCCTCAAGCAGTTTATGAAAAGTTTAAAGGGATATGTAAGGAAAAAAAGTAAGGCCCAAGAGAAGCATGGTAGAGGGTTGGCTTGTGCAAGAGCCACTGGGATATGTCTCCGAGTTTCTTGCATCCATGCATTCTAATATGCTAGATTCTTGGCATAATAAGGATGATGATCGTATCATTGTCGAGGTTGCTTAAGGAAAAGGGATTCAAAGAAAGATTGGCAAAGAGATGGAGAAATTCAACAAGTTTTATATCCTCAATAGCAAGGACATGTAAACGTGGATCTAGAGATATGAAGAGGCAAAAATAGAAAGAGGAAATGTGAGGAGATTTAGAGCCTTTTGCAGAGGCAATCGCAACCATATCCACAAGACCTTGCTCTTCTCCTAAAATACATGTCACATGATTGGCTTCAACAAGCTCTTTGTAATTTCAAAGGTGATGGAGAGATAGCAACCCAACAAGAGTGGGGGTTTGCATGAGGAAGTGATCTACATGTGTTAGGTTCTTACTTTTTTATTTACTTTATTTAATCATGACCACAATCTCTATAAAATGGAACCTCATTGTCTTAATTGTTTTTTTTTGCAGTATAAAAAGTACAATGTGGAACACAATGATTCAAAGAGAGCCATGCTTGATTGTGAAATCATGAAAATTTTTATACAAGATAGCCAGTAAGTGCATCACATACCAATCTCCTTTCCTCATAATTAGATTATTGTGGAACCATATGCAAAATCTCTAAAGTTGGATTTAGACTATTTAGTATTTTTATTCTTGATGTAAAATGGTTTAGAGCTATCTACAATGGTCCCAATGCTACAGTCAAGAAAGATAGTAGTAGTTTTTTTGCCATAGACTCCAAATACTAGACCAATGAAAGTGATACTTTTGTTCTTCCCAAATGATATGAACAGGTATTATGTATTTATTTTTAAATAATCAAAACATGAATATGTTCATACTTAAGCATAAATCAATATAATCAATGGCATTTTAACCTTGAACATAGGTGGTCTTTCATCTAGATCATTTTGATCCAAGATGGTGGCATGTGTTCCAAGTTTCTCCTCGAAGTAAACCAAATTTCAAAGATAGGGATGTGGATACAGAGATGCAAATGAATCCAATTGATCCCAATGGATCTATAGAAGAAGATGAAGACCATGATATGGACCAAGAAGAAGTTGGAAATAACAACATTGTAATAAAGGAAGGTGAAGATCATGACATTGGGGAAGATAAGGATCTTGTATCACCTAATATTATTGAAGAGGATGAATTAGAGGAGCAAGGATTAGGTAGTTATATAGATTATGATGATATAGGTGAGCTGAGCGTAGAACTAGAGATAGAATTATTTGGCATGATGGACTTGGCCAAAGACACAGCATTTGATGTAAATGCCAGTAATTGATTATTTTGCCCATTGAGAGGGCTTCTTATCCTTGGGCATTTCACATTTATACTTGCATTATGTCAATTTGTATATTAAGTTCATTATGAATATATGAGAATTTTTTACTCAAATTTGGTGTACATACTCTTAGATTTTTTATCTTTAAACTGATCATACTTGCTGTGGAAAATAATTTTGGCTCCTATTATAAACAACATTCTGTAAATTCTATCAGGGAATGCCATAGTCGGTATTCTTATTGGAATATTAGTCGATAAATATTTTACCCGAATCATCGGTAATAATGTTGGTATTGTCATCAGGTGTCAACAATAACAATGACAAAAATATTGATTGTTTTTGGACCCAAAAACTTACAGATGGTTCCCATAGCCATAGTGCAAAAAATATATAAATCTCGCAAAACATTCGGAGGTAAGTATCGAAAATAGACAAGCGTGTTGTATAAAAGATGAGGATGTAGGAGAAAATAAATAACATGATCACTCAACTAATTGTCCACCAATCTTAAAGGATTGTAGAAAATGAATGTATCAAATATGGCGTACAATTCTGAATGAATCAGCAAAACAACTGCTTAAACAAAGAAAAGATTCAAAGCTTATTGAACAAAGTTTGATGCCAAGAAGGATGAGGCATCTTCTTTCTCTTATTCTCTTCTCTTCATATTTTCTTTCTTTTCTTTCTCTTCTTTCTCTTATTCCCATCCATTGTTGTTTTTTATTCTATGTTGGTGCAATATGCACATAGTTGGTGCATTTCTTGTGGTAATCATGGAGGATGCTTCTTCTTGTATTGGAAAGTTAATCATCACGTAGTGAATGTATTGTCCCCTTTATCTTGCTCATACATTGGCTTTTGCACACAGATTCAATTAGGTGCTCGCATGATACTTTGAAACTCTGCCATGCATCGGGTGTCTCTTTTGATGGTAGATCAGAAAGCGGGCCTCTTGCCTGTTCATCTACCTATGTAGGAGCCACTCCATTGAGCTACAATGCCCTCATGGCCTCTCTTCCAAAGAAAGGATGTTTTGAGCTTGAGGAAGAGAGGAAAAGGTGTTCGCTCGTGGATAAGAATAGATAAAGGGGAGGCTTTACAAGAGATGGAGGTTGGCAAGATGGCGATCATGAGGCAATATGATCTTTTGGACCATGATGTTCGGCTTCTTGATCCCCTCTTTGTCTATCCCTCTACCAGTTTAGTTAGGGAGAAAGACATCATAGTGAATTTAGAGCAGATTAGATGCATCATAATGGTAGCCAAGGTGCTACTTCTCAATTCATTAGACACCTACATGCTTCAATATGCAACAACATTACAAAGGAGATTGGTAGCGAAAAATGACTTATTGGGACATGGTTTAAATAAAAGGAGGCTTTTGGGAGGTCCTTCAGCAATCTTTCATGTCATCAATACAAAATGAATCTTGACAGACAATGCTGGTATTCCTCCTAAAGTGTCGTTCATCAGTCTCATTTGTTTAGAGGGTCATCTGTGGATTACATGCCATTTAAAATTTGTCCATGGAGGTTACTTTGGAATGGCAGTTCAACAAGAATATGATTTTTCTTTCAAAATTGTAAAAGGGGGTTGTTCCAACTTGAAGAATGCTTTGATTGATTTAAAGGAGTGCCTTGATGTAACCCTGGTAGCAGCCATAGAAGTTGGGGATCCTTGGTATGGTGGTATCTACAAGTTTTTGACTGCTTTCTCCTTTCCTTCAGAAAGTACTAGCTATGAGAGAAAGAAGATCCGCAGAGATAGTAGGCGCTACACCCTCCTTGATGGGGTGTTATACCGTCAAGGCATGGATGGGGTACTCAGACGGGCCATTGATGCAGATGAAGTGCCTAAGGTATTGAAGCATTATCATGATGGATTTTGTGGAGGCCACTATGCCAGTGACTATACAGCTAAGAAGATTTTACATGCTGGATACTATTGGCCGACCTTGTTCAAGAATGTCACTTTGTATTGCAAAACCTGTGAACCATGTCAATTCTTTGGTAGGAAGGATTTGCGTCCTGGGAAACATCACCCAGTGATGTCCATCCATCCGTTTCAAAAGTGGGGAATAGATTTTGTTGGACCCTTGCCCATGACTGCCCGCAAAAAGAAGTATCTTTTAGTAGCCACTCAGTATGTCACTAAGTGGGCTGAAGCTATCACCCTCTCTACTACAAATGGCAAGGCAGTTTCAAATTTCATCTTTGAACGTATCTGCACAAGGTTTGGGACACCCATGGAGATAGTCTCTGACCATGGGAGTCCATTCTTAAATGAAGCAGTGCAGTTACTCATGGATCGCATGGGCATTGATCATCACACTTCTAGCATCTATTATCCAGCATCCATGGGTCAAAACAGAGCGGACCAATGGCCTCCTTTGTAAAACCATGGGAAAAATGGCCGCAGGGAACATAAGCCAATGGGATCATAAGGTCACTGAAGCCATGTGGGCTTACAACATCACTCATAAAACATCTACAGGTCACACCCCTTTTGAGTTGGTGTATGGTACTGAGGCAGTTTTACCACTAGAGATAGAGATTCCGGCCTTGAGATTGGCACAGGAACAGAGGATGACAGAAGATGAACATGTAGAGGCCAGATTGGTACAACTTGAGAAGTTAGATGAAACCCAATGCCTTGCACTACACCAAACAGAGATCCAAAAGAATCGACAAAAGGCTCGATTGGATGCTAAGATTCGCAAGGGATGGGAAAGACACTTTGCTGAGGGGGATGTTGTGCTATACTTTGATAACAGATTGGACCACCAAATGGATAAGAAGTTTCTGCCACTGTGGGCTGCCATACAAAGTCATCAAAGAACGTAGCAATGGGTCTGTACAAGTTCAGGAGCTGCATGAACCATATGGTAAGAAGGTGATCAACAAGCGTTACCTCAAGCCTTTCTTTGTGTGTGATGGTCCCAGGCATGGAAATGCTGTGCATTCCTTGCCTGGGGGGGGGAACTGTTATGGATAAAATTATCTAAGGAAAAAGGCATTAATATGTGTTTGTGTTTGTATATGTGGCAATAGTATAATAAAATATGGTGTGCATAGGGCCCAAGGTTGAGGTGGCAGGGCATGACCATGTGCCACCCTTCCATGTAAGAGGACCCATAAGGTGTGTTGTACATAATCCATAATAGTAATATTATAAAATGCAAGGTGGCATGGCTCCTCCATGTGCCACCCCTCCACCTAGGCTGCATTTAGTGAGATATGGCTCAAAGTCCATGGGAGAAGCAATATAAAATAGGTGGAGATAGATATTATATTGAGTTATTCCCTCCATATGGGATAGGCCCATGTGGGGGAGGTATAGAAGGACCAAGAGAGCTAGTTAAATAATGGGGAAAGTAGGATGAGGTGGCAAGATTCCTTGTGCCAATGTCCTCCTAGAGGTTTGAACATATTATAAAATTGGAAGTAGCCTGCACTTTTCTAGATACACACTTGAAGTAGGTTGCTTAAAATTTGGATAATGTTGCATTCAAGAAGCATGCATAGCTTTTTAAGCATTACATTCTGATTAGAGATAGAATGTTCACCAAGGATCGCTTGACACTAAAGAGAATTCTAAAAGGGAAACGTGTCAACTTTTTTTATCCATCCCTTATTTTTGCTAGCACTTTGTTGATATAGGATTGTTACTTGGATGGTGGTTTTGGGATTTTCAACTCATAAACAATTATTATCCTAGTTTTAGCCCCCCATCTCATGTGTAGCAGAGTGCCCACAACCATTCTTACTCTTTTGTTTTATGGGAGAGTATGCTTGTGAAAGTGATCACAATAAACTAATGTTTATTTTACCTCAAATATGTCTTAAAGTGTGTGTGTGTGTGTGTGTGTACATACACACACACACACACACACACACATACACATACACACACAAAATTAATTTGATTAGTAAATGTATCTCACACATAGACACTTATTTCTTTACACACAAACACACACACACACACACACATGAATACTGCCCTAACTATGAATTATTCTTTTATGTACCCCCGTGAAATCTTTCCTTTACATTTTCTTTTGAACCACCCCACATACCAAACCCACTAATCGTCCCATATCTCCTCTAATCCCTTCTTAAGCCATGCACTCATTCGCTCCTTACTCCACTTCTAACTTAAACTTCACTTGTGGCTAAATTATTTTTTTAATTATTTAAGAATCCATATGGTTGTCTATATTCCTAAGTAAAGCGATAACAAGTCGGGGAAAACAAGCATTACCTGTCTACCCAAATGTAACTATGATATTTTGACACCTAGTTTGTTTGGATGGTGGCAGGTAAGTGGACCCCGACCTCGAAACCTGGACTGCCTGAGGATTCGACATCTTTTTTCAATATTATGTTTGTCAAACTCAATATTATTAAAAATTCTTAATTTTGATTGAAATTTTTGCAAATTCTAGTTGCATTTTTGAACTTAGATGTCTCAAATATTTTTTCCTTATATGTTTCTCTTTTTTATCTTTTTATCAAATTGATGGATTTAATTGTATGGCTCAATTATTGATGGGACTTTTTAATCTAAGCACACACTTTGATTTCACAAACTAGCCTTTGCCAGCTAGTGCCATACAATTAATTCACATCCATTGGATAATACTTTAGCATGGATAATCCCTAGTCATGTTGTGATCCACCTTTTTTTTTACTAACTTTTATATCTATTTTGTAGAAGTGGTTTCCACATTTACTATTGTCATTATTTTTTCATTTTGACACATCATACAGATCTACTTTTATTCACTTATTATTAGTAGGTGGGGAGTAAGTTCCACATGGTGGGCTTACTCCCCACCATGTGGTCTTACCCTCTGGGTTGGGGGTGGGACATACACACACACACACACACACACACAAAATAAATTTGATTAGTAAATGTATCTCACACACACAGACACTTATTTCTTTACACACAAACACACACACACACACACACACACACACACATGAATACTTCCCTAACTATGAATTATTATTTTATGTACCGTCGTGAAATATTTCCGTTACATTTTCTTTTTAACCACCCCACATACCAAGCCCACTAGTCATCCCATATCTCCTCTAATCCCTTCTTAACCCATGCACTCATTCGCTCCTTACTCCACTTGTGACTTAAACTTCATTTATGGCTAAATTGTTTTTTTAATTATCTAAGAATCCATATGGTTGTCTATATTCCTAGGTAAAGAGATAACAAGCCAGGGAAAATAGGCATTACCTGTCTACCCAAATGTAACTATGATGTTTTAACACCTAGTTTGTTTGGATGGTGGTAGGGAAGTGGACCCCGACCTTTGGAACCTGGACTGCCTGAGGGTTCGACATCTTTTTCAATATTATGTTTGTCAAACTCAATATTATTAAAAATTCTTAATTTTGATTGAAAGTTTTGCAAACTCTAGTTGCATTTTTCAACTTAGATGTCTCAAACATTTTTTCCTTATATGTTTTTTTTTTTAATTTATCCAATTAATGGAATTAATTATATGACTCAATTATTGATGGGACTTTTTAATCTAAACACACACACATACATTTTCCCATGATCTGTAAAATATAGGGTTTCTAATGGGTTTAGAAGGTCCTAGTTCTATTGAGCTCGTTTTTACCATTTCTCCTTAGTATCGGTATGATTTATGCTTGGTCGATGGTCGAGCTTACTAATCGACTTCAATTTGTTCCGTCCATGTTTGGAGGGAAAAGTTACATTGGGTGTAAAAGTGTCAAGGAAAATCTTCATGATGTAGAGATACTAGTGTATTTGAGATCTTGATCTTCAAGATCACATGGTCTTCTCTTTGAATTTGTATGTTTCGTTTATGAGATGCTACGTGAGAGGCAAAGCCTCAGGGAAAAGCTAGTGGGTAATTATATGGCTGAAAATTGAGGTCTAGCTTATAGTTGTGGCACTTAGAGCTTTAGGTGGGTTGTCTAAATAGAGCAACACTAGAGTTGTGAACTTCCATAATGGATGAGCTTTGAAGCGCAACTTGATTATGCCTTATATAGTCCATATGCCCATCAATCCCTTTGTGGTTCAATCCTATCTTTGCTAGTTTTCCCCCTACTTACAAGCTAACAAAGGCCACCATATATCACTTTACAACAAACTATGTCATACAAACCTCAAACAAGGTTGCATATCTTCCCAACTACACTCATTTGCCAAATTTTTTACAAGCTGCATGGTTAAAAGCAAAATCCCCTTTAGAAAGTCTAGACTCTAGCATCACCTAAGCATGTTATATGTTTATTTGACTCCAAAGTTACTACTCTTGCTCTAGCTTCTCTCGCTCCCTTGAATTTCTTGCTCCTGTCTCTCCTCTCCTTTTCCTTCCATTGTTGATTTGCCTGGCTACAGCTTCTTCTTTGATCCTTGAATTTCCATGTTCATCCAAAGATGTCAACTTCTTAGATCTTTGCCATTCCATGCCTCCGTGCACTGCTTCACCGTGTTTGCTCTATAATGCATGGTAATGAGGCCAATGTATGCAAAAGGGAGTTAAAATCCCAAATAAAAAGTGTTGCATGCTCGGCTCTATTATCAACTCTACTCTGAATCCATTCCTAGACCTACACTTTCCCTTGGATTTATTTGCTATATGTGATTTCTAGAAACATATTCTTATCTTCTTATCTTATCTTATATTCCTTATTTTAAGGATTGAGGTGTCGATCAAGGGGCTAGCCATGTGTTCTTCATATAGCCTATGCTATTAGAGCGTTTTGAATCGTTGGATGAAAAGAATCCCTAGTTAGATTAGATCGATGTAGTTGTGAGTCATGCAAAGGTGTTTGTGGTTACAACGGTTGGCATTTGGCAATCCGCTTTCACCTTCCCACCTCCGGCATGCAAATAGATCCTTTGTATGCCCCCCCCTTCCCTCTAGCCAAGGGTCATCTCTGCAATGCCATGAACCTCCCATCCTCCTCGATGTCTTCCATCCTTCTATCTTCTCCTCTGCTTCTACAATCACTTCCCTCTCCAACCCTTCTTGAGTAGTTCTTCTGCAATCTCCCGTCTTGAACCCTCCTTGAACCCTTCTTCTAGATGCAGTTACTCCCCTCTTGAACTGCCCTTCCCATTAACTCCAAGTATAAGGCTCATGAGACCTCGACCTGGACATAATCTCTAGGATCTAGATGATGAAGGAGGGGCTCTGTGCGGTAGGAGGTCTAAAACGTCTACAAAATCCCTCACCACCACTGCCAAATTGAGGGATGCCATTAGTAGCAAGGGTGAGAGAGATGAAGAGTTGAGGGAGGTAGGAACTAGGAGCGAGACAGCATCGTGACATTCCACACTTTGAAGATGATATATATGGCCTTATCTTGATTGAGTATTTGAAGACCTCAGAAGATCTAACAACACTAATGTACATGGACACGATTAAGAATCTGTCTTAGGAGTTGGCGAAGATGTCCTTGAAAATCTGCACCAAATCTACAGACAGAGAGCTAGCCGTTTGGCAAAGGTAGCATTTGCAAAGGAAGTAGTGGCTATAATTCAACCGTTTTTAGCACTATCTTCCAGGAAACGCTATCGTTACACTTTTCTTAAAAAAGTGTCCTACACCATTTTTTGCCACATGGCCCCCTTTTATTTTGGTTCTTTCTCTCTCACTCACACACTTTCTTTTCTTAAGAACTCTCTCTCTCTCTCTCTCTCTCTCTCTCTCTCTCTCTCTCTCTCACGGAGTTTGCAAATTATTCAAACTTTCCTATACACGAGCTTCCATCACAGGTGTTGCAAATTAATCATTCATTCATCTTGACAATTGTTTTCCTTTGACAAAACCAATTGAAGGCAGTTCTCACGAGTACTTGTACTCACACTTGTTTATCAAAGCATCAATTCTAGAGCTTCATAAGGCACGCTGATGAAAGTCTGATTTTCCAATGGCTTTGAATGAAATGACTCAGCCGTATTGTCCAAAAGCATCATCGCTAGAGTGGAAGGAGGATTTCTTTAAAGAACTAGAAACTTAGATAAAGCATCAAGCCCGTGAGCAAATCAAATAGCCCAATGAATGAGGAGATGACAAGAGAATACAAAATTTGTAAGGCGAGTGACTCTTTTCCCTAGATGAAGAAGAATCCTTTGATTGAGCATGGTTTGAAGTGGTCTTCCACCTAATACGGCCATGGCAACAAATCAATTAAAGTAAACTTGGAAAGGCTTTGAACATAAATGATGCCAAATGCAGAGGTTTGGGTTCACATCGGCAATCAAAAAAAGACCAAAAAGTAGAGGTTGTATAGATTCCAAGTTTGGCATATCGAGCAATTTCAAAACAGGAGCCCATTTCAATAATACATCTGGATACGTGTTCCAAAATCCGTATTTAGCACCAATGCAACCAAAGAAACCTCAAGCCAAGGCGAGAGTCTATCATCCACTAGTGGTTACATGAGCACATTGTAGCTATGGCTATTTGTAATGGAATGAGGCCTATTGATAACATGAGTATAGGTTTGTGGAATATTGGTTTGTTATTCTAATACTTGCAATACTCATATTTTCTACACACACTCTTCTTCATATAATTTTGCCCACATAGTACCAAACAACATGATAGAATACTCAATGTCTAACTCCTACATCCCAGTGTTGAGTAGGTTCTACATACTAGGCATACCCTATAATGAAAAAGAGGGCATATTATACCCACAAATCTTCTATAACACTTATTTCATTAATTTTGAACTTATCAATGTACAAATTCATTTTTATAGATATTTTTAGACTAATTTTGGATAAAATCTAAGAAAAAAACCACTCTTCAAAACACAAATGAAAACATAAAAACAAGCAATTTTAAAGATTTTTTTGAAGAAAATTAAATTAAAATTATAAAATTTAATGTGACACAGATAAGTTACACCAAAAGATATGAAACAGTTGTAAACTCTCATAATATTTATACGGTGTTAACAAACACCTTCAAAAAGTTAAAATAAGCCTCTCACTGATAGGCATTGGTATTTGCTATTTTTATCCAAGATTCAACCCATTCCTATGCTGAGGCCATCTCATCATGATCAATGTAGTTAAAAATACAGAAGAGAAGCAAGGAATTATAAATTTTTTCCTCGATAGCACTTTCTCTATTCCTATGGCTTACACTTTATGTGGTAAAATCCTCCCATAGCGAGTGCTACGAGAAGTAACCTCACTTAGAAAGTCTACTAGCTCTCTCCTATATGAAAGTCAACTATTTATTTCTATAGTAGACCTACTTATTTTTTCTCTCTCCTCCCTCTCTAGGCACTTCTAAAGAGTAAAATCCTCCCTTTCCTCCTAGGTTAGTGGAGCTCGTTGTCTCTTTTTCTGTTCTCTGTTCCCCTTGTTCTTAGAGTTCCAATCTTTATTAGTGCTAATGGCTTCCTCCACGGAATTGATGACTTCGAAAAGATCCATGAAGATTTGAGCTAAGAGAATATGGAATGAGGAACAAGAGGAAGTGAGGGGGTAAGCTGAGATGGAAGAAGAGTTCGAGAGTAAGGCTGTGAGATGAAAGAAGAGTGCAAGAACGGTAATGAGAGTCAACTCCAAGGCGAGATGGAAGAAGAGAGTAAAGCTACAGGGGGCGAGATGTAGAAGACGAATGACTAGAGAGGGATTTATAGAAGTGCAAACTCATAATGTGAGATGAAAGATTTAGAATAAAGAATTGGGAGAGGCTGAGATGTCACTATGATGATGGTTGGAGAATGTTAGACTACTAGATTGTGTGAAGTTAACTGATGCAGGACCGTAATGCGAGACATGTGAGATGATAGATTTTAAATACATTGAAATCTATAAAATAAAGTGATTGAAGACAAGAATGATATAATTATTAGATTCTTATCATCAGATTTTTTTTGTATATAATAAATCAGACTTTGAATAAAGTGAAACCGATTAAATAAATTTAGAGAGGATGAGTTTTGTTGATTGGGTGAAGTAAAAAATGCAAGACCGTAATGTGAGACATATGAGAGGATAGATTTCTAATACATTGAAATCTATGAAATAAAGTGATTGAAGACGTATGAATCCGCACGTGGCCATGCAAGTGCGTGAAGAATTGGAGTGCTTGTTGCAGGTGGGATTCATCGCACCGATTGAAAATCTAGAGTGGATTTCCCTGATTGTCATTGTGCCAAAGAAAAATAAGAAATTGCATATTTGTGTCGACTACCGCAAGCTGAATGCAGCCACTGTACTTCTGCATAGTCATGTGGCTCAGATTTGTGCAAGAAGAGCCGCAGCTTGGTCAGGTCCATTCTGGGTTTTTCATGATTGCAAAGCGACATCGTTTTATCTTGCAGATTTGTAAGGGCACGTACTTCCACATCCAATTAATGGGTTTCGGCTTCATCCATACCATCATGATGGCAGTCTTCAATGCCCATTCCCCATCTCTAATGAGGCACAAATTTCTTGGGTTGAGGTGGAGGCGGCTAAGCTATCACATGAGGACACGTGGCAGACGGGTTCACAACATGATGACAGCAACCTTTTGCCTCTAGTAGAGTGTTCTCGTCATCGACAACTCCTCTCTTCATTTATTTAATCAGTTTCACTTTATTTAAAGTCTAACTTATTGTATATAATAAATATCTCATGATAAGAATCTGATAATTATATCATTCTTGTATATTGCCCTAGATTGGCTAGAGGGGCTCCTTATGCATTCATTGGGTTGGGTGGGGCCATCAGGGCTAATTGGGGCCTCAATTGGTAGATCAGTTGGGGAAGGACCTTCAGAAATTGGCATTGGGAGGTGTCATGGTTTTCCCATCTATAGCAGTGTGCACAATAGAGGGCTTGCCTTGCCTTGAGGCGGGGGCATTCATTGAGGGGTGATTGCCATTGCATACCCCACACCAAACATTGTCCATCCTAGGGAATAAGCGGGGCCCTACTTGAGTTTCCTAACTTCCACTGCTGGCCCAACTGATTCAATAGGCTAGAGGCCCAACTCACCCATATCTAAACACTTAAACTCTTTGTCCTCCTTCTTGGTAGGCTCCGTACTGGAAGACCTTACCGATTGTGATACCTCGGATGGAGTTGTAGTTTTGTCCTTGACAACCTTATCCACCATATTATCACTTGTATGGATGGCTACTTTGTTGTAGAGTTTGAAAGAAGTGGGATTCATAACCATTAAGTGGTCACACAGCTTTGGGTCTACCAATCCGATGAGGAAGCATGGCAACAATCGTTTCTCACGCATCCTCTCATGTAGTTCGCAGCGGGAATCGAGGTGTTTGATCCTAGCAATGTCATCACAGAGGGATTCCTTATCATTATGTTTCACCTCATATAACTGATTAATCGGACTCCACTTATGATGACTAGGGGTGAACCCTACGATGAAGGCTTTTTGTAACACCTCCTAGTTGACTTTCTCCTTCAGACTGAGGGCCCTATACCATTAGCCTGCCTTGCCATCTAGAGGCTAAGGCCTAATACATTAATCATTTCTGGATCTCCAGGAGCATTGGATGCTTTGCATATTTGCTCAAATGGCTCATGGGAGACCGGATCTCCTTTCCCAAGAAATTTAGTTATCAATTTGGAGATGGCTATGGGTCGACTCCTAGAGGGATTGGTGATCCCTGCTGGGAATACAGGTGCAATCGGGGGTGGGGCAACCCCCCTTCCTAGTGTCTCCACCAGGATGTGCATTGCCTCATCCGATAGCACTATTTGGGAAGCTTGTGGAGGCAGTGCTATTGTGGGCCTAATAGGTCGCAAAGGCGGCCTCAAGCCTTACCCTAGAATAGGGGTCCATTGGGTTACCAGTACTGACGTTGGGGCTGAAGCCTGCTCCTCTATACATCAGAGCTACAACTGCAGGAGTAAACTATCGGCCTCCAAAAGGAAGTAGGTTACCAAGCATCTACATGGATGTTCCTTGCATTGGTCTATAAGGTGGAGCTTGCAAGGCCACATAGCCGATGAACGTTGGGGGCACCTCATAGGTTGAATGTTCATAAGAGTTTCCCCTTGGAAGTCTCCTATGTTTTCTTGACCAGGGTTTTGCCCTGCAGAGTCCCTCATCCACAGGTCTTCATCCTCCATGCGCTTAGAGTCAGGGTGCCCTATGAATACTGTGGGCCCTGAGTCCACAAAGGCGGCCTCAGTCCTTGCCTGTGGCTCAGGGATTGCATGTCGTTGGCCTCCCCTTTTAGTGGACATATTGGCAAAGGGGTTCTCCATTTCTGTTGAATCTGTTCAGCCCAACCGTCCAAACATATTGGATATCGTCCCTCTTATCCTAGATGCTACAAAAGGAGTAGGAGAATTAGGTGGAGCTATGCTCATGTAGGGGAATTCAGAAGCCCTCAGGTCAGCGGGGTCCTGCATTTCCTTGTTCATGCTATCGGTCTCATTGGAGCTAGAGAGATCCCCATGTCAAGGTCCTAACACTAAGGGAGAGCTGGGAATTGAGCTCCCTATTGGAGCCAACTCCAAACTTCGACAAAAGGTGGGCTACACATAGTTCAAAATACTATCCTCAGGCTCAGGTTCCTTGGACAAAATTCTTCCAGACCTCAAGTGCATGTATGACATCTCTGTAGATGTACACCCTGCCTCAAATTCATAACTATATTTTTTATAGAGAATCTATTCCTAGAGCTATCCCAATGGTTGAGGGTTAGCTGTAAGCCAACGGGCCCTAGGGATAGTCTTAAGGCAATGGTCAAAGGGTTAGCAATATGGCAATGGGATGTATGGATAGTATCAGGGCAACAATCAGAGGGTTAGCACTTGACACGTGTAGGGTGAGATTGGTATGCCAATGGTCATTGGGTTAGCATTAAAGCAACAAGTGATGGGATGTTCAAGTTGGTAAGATGTGAGTATGGCAACAGTTGTAGTGTTAGCAATAAAGCAACAGTCAATGGGATGGCTAGCCCCAGAGGGATACCATGATAGCAATAATTGTCATAAATCAGGCAGCAGATTAGTTGATTGACATGTCTCAGATCATGGGGATAGAGCTAAGGTGAGCGATGAGTCGTGGGGATAGCGAGCTAAGGCGATGGGTCATGGGGATAGGAATTGTGTGGGAACACGCCATTTTGCCAACTCCCTTCTGATGATTCCTAATGGTTTTCTAAGTTTTGTTCTAGGTTTGTGTGCATGGGGTGGTTGTTAAGGACCTAAACTACCTACCACAAAAAAATATATCAAAAAACAATAACTTTTGATACACAAACAAGTGGTTGCTACAAGTTGGACTATCAAGCACCCAAAACCACTTCAAAATTCCACTCCAATCTTCATTTTCAAGTATTTTTAGTTGGATTTGACACCACAACTAGCTTGGCAATCATTCTAGCTACCTTTTTGTATAAAGAAACATTTAAAAACATTAAAAAACAAGCTCAAATGCATGAAAATGGCTTTATGGACAAAAAGTTGAAAGGTGCCCAAGCCCTGCCCTCCACTTGCTATACTTGCTGTAGTCACTCTCATTATCCATCATCCCCCCCCCCCTCTTTGCCTCATCTTTTTGTAGTAGTTTCGATAGCCTCTTCCTACTCTTGCATTTGCCCTCCTCCTCCTCTAGATCCATGCCCCCTAGCCCCCCCCTCCACTTGTTATCCCTATTGTAGTCACTCTCATTCCACATCATCCCTCTGTCCTCACTCCCCCCCCCCTCTTTGCCTCATCTCTCTCTAGCAGTTTTGACCACCTCTTCCTCCTCTTGCCTCTCTCCTAGACTCACCCTAGTTCCCAATCCCTCGGGTGAGGGTGTGGCTGGGTCTTACCCCCTCCCAAGCTATGACTTACTCTTCTCACTTGTAGTCCTATTCCTCTCCCATGTAGGATTCTACTTTCTCAAAGAAGCTTGAGCCAAGTGGCTTGTCCTTGTAGCTTCTACATCCATGGCCTCACCCTGGGAAACCCTTGCTGAGGGAGGTTTGGAGGCTTAGACCATGGAGCTACCTAGATATTCTAGATGCATGTTTCCTTGTTCTAGAGATGACGATGATAATCTTGCAGCCCAAAAATTGGGTTCCGTTGGTGTGGTTGGTCCCCACACTCATGCTTTTTGGTTCTTTCACTTTGCCTCCACGATGAAGAGTCATGGACCCATCTCTGTTTGATTGCATGATGGGAGGGCAAATGTACCACATGATGGAGGTGTGGATGGGCCCTCAAGGGATAAATTTATGGCATAACTATGGGTGATTAACCTACATTCTAGCTTAGCTTTTCAAGGATAGGTAGGGCATAGGTATGGTTATGGGCATGATATGGTTGGAGCTAGAGGAGCAGCTCACATAGGCTACTTACCGATTGCTTCAGTAGTGTGCTGCTAGGTTCAAGATAGGCATCTCCTTCATGATGCAATGGGTCTTGAAGGTAAGTGTAGAGCCTGTCATGCCCTTGGTATGCCACCACGCACAGATACAAACTATTCTCCCTCCCTAAAAATCTCCAAAGTCCAAGGTGGTGGTGCAAACTCCCACTCATAGGTGAGCTCTTTTTCTCTCTCCTCCCCCCCTATGAGTTGGAACATACATGGGCACCACGACCGTGTGCAGCAATAGCCACAACAATGGATACCTTTTACAAAATTTGTAGAGGGATATGATAGGATGGCCATTAGATTTTATTGTGATGTAAGAGCATAAGCTTTTAGCATCAGACATTAGATGATGCCAATGTAATCTACTCCTAGGAAGAGGCCTAGAGATGTGGTCACCCACAATAGGCAAGAGAGGAAAGATCTACATCTCAGTCTCACAAGAAGGCTCCTAATGTATATGTTCAAGGTGAGCTAATCAAAGGGAGGGCAGTATGGATGGGGTTAAAACTTGGTGGATTCTAGGATTGGCATTATGAACGTTTACACCTTGCTTGTAAATAGCAATGCCTCACTTTTTGGAGGTGGCTGACAAAGAGCCTCCTAGACGTGGACTCCTAGACTGTTGGAGGGGACTTCAACAATCTAGAGTTGGGGGAGGACAAGTAGGGCAAAGCCTCTTTCTCAAAGATGCTAGTGGTTAAGAGGAACACATGGAAGCATTTTATCTTTGCAAGGATCTATGGTAGGAGGTGAAGTTCTCTAGATGCTTGTGAGCCTCCATTTCACCTTTGGATAGCATCGCCATGATGAACTTCTAGAGAGACTAGATAGTTTCTATGTTTGTGACTGGGCAATACATAGGGGGTTGCTACTGGTATTTTGGCAACTACCATGATGTCCAATCACTCCATCTTGAGAAGGAACATTGAGGACTTCCCCAAAAAAGGGTCCGTATCCTTGATGCCCTACTGTAAGAAGAGTAAGTATAGAAGGCAATCCTAGAGATTTGGTGATAGATCAAGACCCCATTAGAGGGAGGTTGGGCCTTATGGACAAGTCAGAGGAGTAGCATGAAGCTTCAGTCTCATACTCTCCATCATTGGCACCCCCTTAGGTGTGAGAGAGAGCATTAAGATGAGACTATGACCTCCATTGAGTAGCTCAAGAAGTAGGATTTAGGTTCTCAATGGCTTGTGGGTCAACATGAGTGCTCATGGCTAGACCTCCATGATACAAAGCTCTACCCTTAAAATTCTCTTACAACTCTTCCAGGGCATGGTGGGTATAGCAAGGAGACAGGATCACTAGATAGTTTTTCAAGACCATGGGGCGATGGCCAGCAGGGACACAATTGTAGAGATTGAGAGGTAATAGCAAGAATAGTTGTGATGTGACCCTCAAGCGTTTCTAGATAAGATGGCATTCCTCTACCAGACCTTTTTTCAATGCAAGGAGGGGTCCCCCTAGCCACCTACAGCTCGGGAGGCAATGTGGACCCAAATTTTGACAATTGTCTCTCCGAGCATGAGTAGGCAAATTGAGGAGCCTTTCACAAATGAGGAGCATTGGAGGCCCTCAAGGACCTTCCTCTACAAAAGTGTGTGGGGGAAGATTGATTGACACTGTCTTTCTTTAGGTGCTTCTGAGGGCATATTCATACCCCCTTTCATTTGGCCTTTCAAGATATTGTTGACTCGAGTTCTCTTTTATAGTCCCTAAGTAGCAAGTGGATTCGTTTAATTACAAAAGTAGGAAACAAAGTAGATATTTGCTAGTGGAGATTGATTGTGTCGTTAGACATCATGTACAAGATCTTATCCAAGGTCTTGAGCCTATGGTTATGACCCCACCTAGTGGATATTATTCATGACATGCAGAGAGGTTTTGTTTAGGAGTGCAGCATCTTGGACAACATCTTCACTTTTTGGGAGGTAGTGGATTGGGGCCATGAGTATTCCTAGACTCTCACTATCATTCTCTTGGATTTTGAGAAGGCCTATGATAGAGTGGAGTGGTCCTTTTTGGAGGGTACTATGTAGTTTTTCAAACAAATGGATGAGAGGGACCATAGCAATTTATGTATGGAGTTCCAATCAGATGCTTATTGGTGACCACACAAGGGCAAGGTCTTTTCTCAATCTCACTTGGTTCGATAAGATTTTCCCCTCAATCCCTTTCTTTTCCTCTTTGTAGTGGAGGAGTTGGGTTACTTTTTGTGCTCTCAATCTCTAGGCCTCACCCAAATGAGGCTTCCAATTTCACAACAGGAGATTTGAAGTTTGCAGGTGACACTACCCTTTATGTGGAGGGTTAACTGTGATCCTTAAGGCAATAGGGGGCCTTAGATCTTTACTACATGGCCTCGAAAGTGAGGATTAATTGGGCCAAATCCATTGGGTTCCTTGTTGTGATAAAGGAGGTTCAGGAGCTGTATGACTATAGCCCTTGGCTCTCAATGGAGTCTACAAGGCACACAGTGAGGTATCTTGGTTACCACATTGAAATAGGCATTTCAGCGAAGTAGCAAACAGCCTCAGTTCTAGAGAGTGTGTGGCATAAGCTTCTCTATTGGAGCTCAGCCAAACTCTCCCTGATAGGTAGGGCCTTGGTGCGAATCAAGTCCTCCTTGCCATAGCTTGGTACATAGCCTCTTGTTGGTGCTTTCATAGGGGATGCATGGGACAAGTTAGGTGCTTAGTGCACAATTCCTATGGGTAGGCTCCAATGGTACATGGAACACTAGAGCGAGGGTCACATGGCAAACAATGATCCTACCATAGGCACACGGAGGGTTGGGTATCATCGATCCAAAGATGTAGAGTAGAGCCCTATTGGTCAAGCTAGTGGTCCAAGGGCTCCAGGATCAAAGCCCTAGAAGCCCTTGCTTTTCTTGAGAACACACCTCGCACAAAGGGACACTCACAACGGTCTTATAGGTGGATCTTTTTACAGATTCCCCTCACAAGTAAGGGCACCCCCTTGATGAGAAGTTATGGAATCATCTAGGGAGGGGACTCATTTGAGCCAACCCTACTTGCCCTGAGGAGTTCAAGAGATAGCCACTCATCTGACATCTAGGATTAGGAGGATCTCAAGCTAGGTAGTGGACTCACATTAGTTGGTCGCAGTGGGATAGCGGTCCAACTAGATATTTGGGACATGGAGATGTATCCCTTTGGAGAAGGCGGCACGAGTCTGGGCTCTCTCACATCTAAAAGGGTCAGGCACACAGATGCATCAGATTGATGCAGTGATCCCTATCTCATGGTGGGAGGGGATACATAGTTCCTTAGCTCCTCACCTTTGGTATGGACAAGTTTCAAGGAGCACCTCTCCAGATTCAGTTTCTATAGCAATCCCTAGGGTCCCACCACAATACATACTACAAAGTGTGAGTAGGGGATCTCCTCTAGCCTAAAACGGTGGAAGATCTTCAGGATGACGAGGCTTTTTTCTTGATAGATTGGGAGAGGTTCAGTGTTGTGGGCCATTTGGGCAAAATATGGACTATTGACCTCGGCTCACCCTTGACACGATAGAAGGGTGCACGCTGGAGACTATGATTATGGGAGGGTTGACCTCTTCATGAGATTCAGTGGGACTTGGTGAGTGGTTTTGGCTTACCTTGGTAGGGCCCTTGGACAAGGCCAAGAAGGTGCCTTTATTTTGTTACATGACCTGCATCAGCTGACATCTTTAGCTGGAGGCAGCAACTTGGACCCCCTAGGAGGGAGAAATAAAGAGATCCACACATCTTATAGTAATGCCAAGACCCTTTGTCTATTGTTCCCTTTTTCAAAATAGCATTACATGCCTTAAATAGGCTACATTCCAATGGCCATGCCAATGGCTAGATTCCCCCCTAATGGTCATATTTCTATGCCCCCTTTGTTGCACCTCTTTCTTCGCTCAGTAGTTCATCTTTTGCTAGCGATCTTTGTTTGCTTTTTGGCCTCCTTTTTGCTTTGATCTTCCTCCGTCTACTCTTGTTCCCCTTCATCTTTCATGTTAATGCTAAAATCCTTTGGGTTTAACATTATCCCCCCTACACTACGTTCATCCATGTCCTTATGGATCCCATTTGGTGCACTCTTTTTTATGACCTTAGGGTCACAAAGATGCCTATCATTAGTGTTCCTACTATTAACCTTCTCTTGGTCTCATGTAACCAAAGTACACCATGTTGTTGCTTCTAGAAATCATGGTTTGATTTGGAGGCCACACTCTTGAAGCTCTTAGCTCCCTCATGCTGGCTACCTCAGTTTACACTTATGATGGATTTGTGATGGAAAAAGTGAGTGCAATGGTGTCCATCTTATAACCATGTTGTTTCCATTCAATGCATACATTTTTGGAGTGAGAGAGGTTTTGGTCCTCGAATTTCTCTCCTCTCTACCCCGTGTGTAGGTCATTGAGGGGGCCTACTTATCTATACATATAAGACTAGCTTGCCCATACATTATGGTTAAGTACAGAGTGGAACCTTTCCTCCACCAATGTTCATGACTTGACGGAGTGGTTAGAGCTGTGGATACCATAAAAATAGGTCATTGTTTTCCTGATTAGCCCTTGCTTGAGCATATGCCCCCTTCGTTCAGCCTCTAGCCTATCAAAGATGATGGGAAAGTGGATGCTGCTCAGGCCAAGATTGCTCATCCATGAGACAGGATCAAATGTATTTAATGTGATCTCAAGTCCATCAAGGACAAGCAATACAAAGCTAATCCTTCCAATCATACTAGAGTCTACAAAGTTAAAGTCAATATTCCCTTAGAGCAGCTATGCAAAGAATATAACAAGCTTCATGCATGTGGACTTCTTTTATTGTTCATAGGGAAAGTCTCTACAGAAGATAATTTTGAACGATGGTTCAATCATTCCTTCCAAGGTCGTTGTAAACTCAAGTTGAGTGGGAGGATCTTCATGATGGTCCTAAAGAATCCATGCCTTAGGTATAGCTCTTCTAGGCTAATAGGTGGAGCACATAGGACACGACCTAAGGCATCCCTATTTCTAATTGCATTCCATATTTCAAAGAAGTGAAGATCAAACTCACATTTCCATTTTAAGACTCTAGGAAATATTTTGAAATTGAGTAAAACTCAATTCCATAACAATTGGAAATTGGCTAAGAGATTCTGCTACCACATTGAACTTCCCCTTCCAATATGTCAAAACTATTGCATTAGTTCAGCCCATCTAGCTTTCATATCTTTAAGGTCTGGCTGATTGCAAATCCACTTAATGCTCTCTTGATCAAAGATGATCTCGAATTTGGCACCATACAAATAGTGCCTCCACTTTTTCAAAGCATAAACTATAGCATACAATTCCTTCTCATATGCCGAGTAATTCCATTAGGCACGATCTAACTTTTTGCTTTCAAAAGCTACTGGTCAACCTTTTTTGTAAAAGTACTGCCCCAACAGCAAAATCATTGGCATCTCTCAACCATGAATGGTCCATTAGGATCCACTACTTTTGAGACAGGAGTTGCTTCTATAGCTACTTTTATTTTTTCAAAACTCTCTTTTGAGGTTCATCCCATATGAAGGTGCTTCCCTTCCCCTTAAGCTAGTCCATCATCGGAATAATAATCAACATAAAATGGCATTTGCCACATGGAATGGGGAGTCTATGCTTCTAGAGGGATGCTCTTTGGGCTCATGAATGCTCCCACAACATTCAAAGGCCGATATCAGATCACGGCCTTTAAAGAGTATTTGAGCAACTTTCTAGAGGTATTCATCAATGACCTATGTGTACATTTGGGGATGACCACCTCAAATGTTTAAGACTAGTCTTTGAGAGGTGTCACCTCTACAAGATTTCTATCAATCCTCTCAAGTGCCAGTTTTGGGTCAAACATGGGGTGATCTTAGGGCATGTTTTGTCCAAAAAGGGAATTTCCACGGACTACAACCAATTTAAGCTCATTTTAGAACTACCACCCCCTACAAACGCTAAGGGTGTACAATGATTCACCGGGCATACATGCTATTACAAGATATTTATAGCTATATGCCATGATTGCTTGCCCATTATATAAGCTTTGATTGTATTCAACTAGACAAAGGCATGCCAAACCTCCTTTAAAACCCTTAAGCTCTCGTCCTAGCTTCCGCTCCTATTTTGCAAGCACTAAATTGGAAACTAATATTCCATGTACATATTGATGCTTCAAAGTTTGCAATAGGGTGTGTATTGGCACAACCATGAGAATATAACCTGGACTACCTCATATATTTTGCAAGTCTTCAACTCCATGTGATGCAGAGATGAATTATATAACCACAGAGAGGGAGGGCCTCACAATGTATCCATGTGATAAAAAATTTTCACCACTATCTATTGGAAAACAAGTTTGTATTTTTTGTAGATCATCAGATGCTCCTCTATCTAGACTTGTATGACCATATGCATCACGTAGTGGATGCTTGAGTTCGATTTCACCATTGCAGTCCGCAAGGGCTGAACAAATTTTATGGTGGACTACATGTCTTGGATCCCTAATGGTGAGACAAGAACTGGCATTGATGATGATCCTCCATATGCCTCAGTATTCCTCATTGACCTAATACTAGAATGGGATCAAGTGGTTGGCAATTTTAAGCCAATGGGTTTCTATAGGACAAGGCCCTCAATAAAGACAGGGCCCAAAAACTCATTAAGGACACAAGACCTTAGAAACTAATAGCCAACCAATTATACCAAATGGGCAAGGATGACATAATGCATCATTGCATCTATAAAGACAAGTTTGTAGAGGTATTGGAAGAGGCCCATTTAGATATTACAAGAGAGCTTATGGCCCACAAGGTGCTACAAGCTGGATTATGGTGGCCCACTCTCTTGGCAGACGCAATTGAATTCACAAAGCAAAGATCTTCCATACCCCAAAAGAGAGATTATATGAACCTTATAGGAATCCTTATGGACCAACCATTTGAGAAATGGGGCATTGATTTTATTAGACCTATCAGTCTAGCAACAAAAGGGACACAAGCCCCCAATATGTTATTGTGGGAATTGACTATTTAGCAAGTGGGCAGAAGCCAAGTCGACGCTTGAGCAATGACTAAATTTTTGTATGAAAATTCCATATCATGTTTTAGCCTCCCCTTGTAAATTGTTAGCGATTGAGGGACTCACTTCATTAATGAGACCATAAAAATCCTTATGAGTTGGTTTCTAATAGTTCATAGGAAATCCACCCCTTACTACCCCATAGTAAATGGCCAAGATGAAAGCTCTAACAAAACCATATGTAACACCATGATATGCACAGTGGAAGCCAATCAAAGTGATTGGGAGCATAAGCTCATTGCTACATTATGGGCATACCACACTGCATATAAGGTTGTAGCTAGTTGCACCCCATTTAGCCTCACCTTTGGGGTAGAGGTGGTAATGTCCATGGAGTTCATAGTACCAAGTCTAAGGGTGCAAGTTCATAAAAGGATATCTAAAGAAGATGTGAAGTCTCTGGTGGTGGTGACTCACGTGTCATGGGGATCTTGGGGGAATGCCATCGAATCCTCTATTCTCAAACAACTCCTTGTGGGAGCTCCATATGCACAAACTGTCCACTTGTGTCACACAAGCATTTATTGGATTGTGTGCAAGTGATTCCACGAGGGGAGGGAAGAGAGGGGATAAGGGAGGGAGAGGGGAATGAGAGAATGAGGGAGAGGAGATGGGGGTAGGGGAATAGTAATCACAAGACAACTCACAAGAAAGAACAAGAAGACTCAAGATAAGAGAATGAGAAGAAGAGAGAGATTCTATTCCAATTCTTGAAAGTACACAATGAAGACCAAAGTCAAACTTTTGGCCTTATATACATATCCACCTTTTGAAGGGAGGGATAACCCTTGCACTCTCTTGTATCTCTCTTCTCTCATTTTACAAGGGGATTATCACCTACTACTCCTCATGCTCTACATTTCTTCTTTCACTATTAACCAACATTTTGCGGTTAACATGCCCCCCTTCCTATTCAAAATCCACCGATGGATTGTGTTTGGTGCATAATGTCGGACTTGAGGGCATTGTTCATTATTTGGTAGTAGTCAAACGTCCTATGGGAGATGCGGCAAAAGGGATGTAGTAGCTTCTAAAAATGTGTCTCAAACATGTCATCAAATGTTTGGATGTGATGTCCATGAAGATTTTGAACAGGTACATATAACCACATTACTTGATGGAATAAGGGGCTCTCGTTGAGATTAGACACTATTTTCACTTACAATAGTCACTGGTGGTGCTCTTGCATCGCCGGTAGGTCTAGAGCAGGGAGGTCCCTTAGCAAAATAATTAGTAGCCAGAAAAAGTGCATGGTTGCCACAACTGCTAGATCTAGGATGGACGTGAATGCCATGTTAAACTCCTCCATCTTGGCAACCAGAGCTAGGGAGGAGCCAACCTCCTAAAAATCAAAGTGAGGGAAGTTGTATGCAATGTTGGGATCTGCTTCTTGCATGTTCTCAAAATCTGGCCAACTCCAATGTCGGTGAATGGCATGAGGGTTAGGTCGAAGCCTCGTGCAATAGTAAGTCTGCCAAAATGCTATGTGTTTCAAAAATGGGATTCTCCATTGAGGTTGGAGACCATCATCCTTATCGGCTTGGGGTACTATGTTGTTGATAGGTCAGCTATATACTCCTTGTGTATGCCAATCATGTTCACATTGCCATTTGCAAAAGCTACATTGAATGAGCTCCAAAACTAGATCTGCATGGAAGTACGCCATAACTATAAGCAGATGTGCTTGGACTATGATGTGTTAGAAGGCCTCATTGACATCGTGTCGTGTTAGAGTATTTTCAAAATGATGTTGTGGGGAAGACGTGCGGCGGTAAGTCTATGCAAAAAATATGTTTAGGTGTCATGGACAGTGCATGTTGTGAAGCAAAGTGTGGAAGCATGGGACGATGCTTCCTGTAGGTTCTCATGGAGAAGTCCTAGTTCTTGTTCTAGAGAGGGGAAGATGTATGGGCCACCTGTAGGTTCGTTTGGAGTGCCAGCATTTGCTGCTCTCATTGATGGGCAGCTACATGTAATTACTGAATCAGGGTGGCCTGTTGCTTGACTTGGAGCTCTAACGTGTGCTTCTCCTCCATGACCTGAGCATGCTATTGTTGATCTATGATAGCCTATCATTGCAATACCTCGAAGTCTATCTGGAGGGTGTCAGTGCGATATTGTTCGGTGGTGAGGGCCTCTTACATCCATGGTAGCTCCTGCCCCAACTTTTTGGCTATCTCCACTATTTGAAGCCCAGTGGCTTCTACCATATGATGAGAGGCCTTCTTTTTCTCAAGGGTAGCCTTAGTTTGCTGGAGCTTGTTGCATGCAATTTGTAGTACCCTCAGGTACTAGTGTTAGAAGGCATCTTGGCACTGATGGAGAACATTTTGTGCAGCGGTTGTGAGGGCAGTGATGGATTGCATGAATGCCATATCTTTCATATCCAAATCCCTATCTTGCTACATGAGATCCTGATATCCTTTGACAGAGGTGTATGTGCTTGATGTATAATATTCCATTGCCTATTGTGCTGGTTCTTGGAGTTATAGCTTCGTTACCTATTTTTACGTACTACAGGAGGAGGTCTATGACAACTAGTGTGCTGGCAAATAGAAGGAGATCTATGACAGCCACTACACTAGTTCTTGGAGCTATATATTTGTGTACCAAGGAAAATGTATACCGTTGTGCAACCAAGCAAAATACAATTGATGATATGGCACTTGAGGGGTCCCCTCTAAGGGCAAGGGCCATATCGACATGCCATTTTTGTCTAGTGGCATCCTGGATATTGTATAATGCATGTCGATATGGCCCTTGCCCTAGAGGGGACCCCTCAAGGGCCATATCATCAATTGCATTTTCTGAAAGGTTAATTGTATTTTTCTAGATGTATCTTTGTGCAATCACAATGGTGGGTCGTTGGAGTTATTTTAGCACTATTTTGGTCATAAAACGAGGAAATTGTAGTCCTTCTTCCCTAGTATTTTAGTCCTTGTTGCAGTAAGTATAAATGAGGGAAAAATTACAATTTATCGAGTGAAAATTGAGCAAAAGAGATTACAATGTACATCTACGTCCAATAACATGTTGTATAAAAATTAAGAACTTATATCGAGCAAAAGTTGAATAGAGAATCTTACATTTATAAAAACTCAGCAATTGTTGAGAGCCTTAAAGGCCAAAAGATTACAGCGACTTAAAAGTTAACAACAGTGCATACTGAGAGCCTCAAATTGAACAAAAAGAGATTACATATATGTAATAAAAACTCACAATTGTTAAGAGCCGTAGAGACCAAAACATTACATCCAATGAGTTAAAATATTGTTGAGAGCCTTAGAGGCCAAAAGATTGCGCCTCGTCTGAGCAAGAGGGAATTTGTACAACTCACCTTTCCTCTAGTCTAGCTTGTTGCATTAAAAAATTTTAGGGAGCCAAAGGAGGATAGAGGCTGAAGACCATGCACATTGCTAGGACTAAAATTACGGCCCTCCCAACAAGTCGAGAGTACTTTGCTCTGAAAATATTGAGGCCTTTTTCGACATCTAGGGGGAACCCATATGACACAGCCATAAAGAGACCCTCTGTGAGCATGTCACCTAAGGTGGTGACATGCAGATGCGTGGGGAATTGACTGTGGGAACGAAGGGTCTCCACTAGTGCTAGCATTTCTACTCCAAGTTAGTGCAATGCAATCACCTTATATGAGAAGGGAGATAACATTGGGATCACAGAGCATCGAGGGGGGTGGTAGTAGGCATGTTGAAGATGAGTGAGTGAGCAACAGATGAGTAGGGGAGTAGATAAGTGATGAGAGTTGGAGGAGGGAGCGTGGAGAAAAGTAGAGCAAGGGCAGAAAAAAGCTAAAGGAGGGGTGTGGAGCAAATTAGTAGAGTGTGTGGAGCAAAGTAGTAGAGCAGGGGCGGATGAGAGCAACGTAGTAAAATGCCAAATGTCAGGGATCTTATATATATTATAAAGTTTGAGCCACCATGGTGGCAGGAGCTTGAGGTTCCATCCATATTAATTGCAAGCCACCGCGGTGGAATCTTAGGCACCACCCTAGATGAGCTAGTAATCATGAAGAAGAAACTATGTGGTGCCACTCTAGTGGCTGGTAATTAACTGCCAGCCCAATGGAATCTTAGCCACAACAGACGTGGTTGATGAGAGCCACCACCACTCGTAGTAATTTCCACAAAGGTAAATCATGAAGCTCTAATCACTCATTACCATGCACTCTAGTTCTCTACTGAGCATGCAAGCCAAGTGACTCGTAATTTTTAATGCACTCATAGTGATCATGCATGCTTAAGCCCGATGGTGGGTGAGCAGTGGCTGGTAATTTTAACTGCCAGCCTGGTGGAATCGTAGCCATGATAGACGTGGCTATAATCACTCATTACCATGCACTCTAGTACTCTACTGAGCATGTAAGCCTCGTGACTAGTAATTTTTACTGCACTCGTAGTGATCATGCATGCTTAAGCCCAATGGTGGGTGAGCGGTGGATGGTAATTTTAACTACCAACCCGATGGAATCATAGCCACGACAGACGTGGTTGATGACAACCACCACCATCGAGCAGTAATTCCCACAAAAGTAAATCATGAAGCCTAATCACCTCCAATCCCTCATTACCATGCACTCTAGTACTCTCCTGAGCATGCAAGCCTGGTGACTGGGTCTCGTAGTAATCATGCATGCAAGCCTAGTGGTGGTAACTAGAAGCCGAGTAATTGCGGGCCACTGTGGTGGCTGGTAATTGACTACCAGCCCAGTGGGTCTTAGCCACCACCACAGAGGTGGCTGGGAATCTTAAATGCCACCACCTCTAATCATTCATTACCACGCAAGTCAGTACTGCCACCTTGAATTAATCAAAATTCGGGCCAACCACTGCAGTGGCTCTCACCTTGATAGTGTAGTTGGGCTACAAATTGCTATTCCATTCCCTTAACCATTTTGTCTTCTATCCCTCACAACCGTTTTGTTCTCCCTTGCAATCTCAAGCCTCCACTATTCCATTTCCTTCATTGCTTCATCCTCTATCCCTCTCAACCATTTCTTTCTCCCTTGCAATCGAACTACAATCTCAAGCCTCCACTATTCCATTTCCTTCACTGTTTCATCTTCTATCCCTCTCGACCATTTCTATCTCCCTTGCTCTCTTCCTGCAACTTCTATCCCCTCTTGTAATGGACCCTGCATAGTCTGAAATATCCTCACACAATCTTTCGTCCCCCTCTGTAGCACAGTGCGAGAGACCCTCCTCCCCTGATCTTGAAATCGTGACATATGGGATCTCCTCTCTCACTCTTCGAAAGCCCAATTTGGATGCTCTCCAAAACTTCACCAGGCTAGTACAAGAGGCGAACGTGAAGGAGGGGAAACTAGTCTATCAAGGTCAGAAGATTACCATCAATGAAAGTGTGATTGAAAATGCTCTAGGAATTTCTGGAGGCAGCTTGTAAGCACACTTTTTTGAGAAACATGATATTCTAGATGTATACCCCAATGCTCAGATTAGTAAAGATGGTGGAGTCAAGATTTCAAGCTTGCCAACAGACCTCCAAGATGTGCTAAAGAAGACCATTCACTTCTTTCCTGATACGAGAGGAGCCTACAAGTTCTGGTAGGTTCAAGCAGTAGTAGAGTAACTGAAAGGACATGATTTATCTTTCTCAAGGGCGATCTCCAAGAGCATGTTAACCAACTTGAAGAATTGTGTGGATGGCAAATCCCAATTGTCATCTCAGTCCATTGGAGTTGCAGAGAAGGAGGAAAATAGCTACAAGGAGGACATGCTTTGGTGGTGGGTGTATTACTCGGAGTCGGCAGAGATGGTGAATATTAATTTCCTTGGCTATTGTTTTCCTTGCTCCTTTAAGGTACTTGTCAAGCTCATGATGTAGGTTTCTTTTGGCAGGACATGCTAGAGGCGCAAAGATGTATAGAGTGCAAAGACTAGGATGAAGAGGACCCCTAGTGAAAGGAGGAGTTACTATGGGTGTATAAGTCAGCAGAGTCAAGCAAGCAGTGTGCAATTCGAGTGTGTGAAGAGGTCTGCCATTGTGCATTAGACTGGCCTAAAGAGCTGGGAGATGCTTGCCATAGAGAGGCTGATAAGATAGTTGGGAGTCTAGAATTTCCTTGAGCCACAAAATGTCGTTGTATTTTGAAAAAATAAAAATCTTGTAGACATTTCTTGGAGTTGTGGACTTTATCATGGTGCTCATAATACCTGATTTTGTATCAACCTGCTTCCATGTTAGTACTTAAATGTTTTAAGTAGCTTGGTGGTTGAAATCTAACAGTTAACAATAACCAGTTTAAAGGGCACTGTTTTAGTATAGCAATGTGCAACAAATTTTAGGATAGCACGATAGTAGTGTAGGAAAAGCATGGTAGTAATGCAGGATAAGTTATCGCCAGCATGGTGGTTGGTTGCACTAGGATATTAACAACCACCAGCATGGTGGTTTGCTTCTATTATTACAAGATGAATGGATTTTTAGGATGTGTGGATTTGTTATGGGAAACCAGCACGGTGGTTGTTGGGATACATACAAGATCTCAAAGACTTGAACAATAAAGGCCTAGCCACCATGGCTTAGATAGGGTCTAAGGGTGTGCCAAATCCTCATTAGATAGGGAAATTTTATGTTATGAGAATGTTGTTGCAAATCTATACATTAATCCTTGTTTGTCAAAACATTTTACACTACTTAGCAGTGTTAGTTCATGGTGTGTTGATATGTTTAAAATAATAAAAGACATTAACATTTGTTAAAATTTCTATAAACATACCCAAAAAATGTCTATTGGATTTGTATGCATGGGAGGGAGATTAAATACAGGATTGTATTTGCTTACATTTGGCCCAAGTGCATCGCTGTTACACAATGTGACTAACTTATCAGTTGGTTCAAACTTTTTTAAACATTGATCTTTTCTCCTCAATGATATCAAAAAACGTTTTTCTAAGCCCAATATTTCAAATTCTTTTTCTCTTATAGATCATGTGATAAGAAATTTATATGGTTCATCACTTAATAGAACTTGGATCTTGTTGCATTGATTTACTGATTGAATCATTTTTATTTTTTTATGGAGCACATAATTGTTAATTTATAATACAATCTCAAATTTATAATTTCAGTTTTTGTGTTTTAGGAGGTAGAAAACAAACTAGGAAACTTTCATAAGGTCCATCAGACCTAATCCTCTTTGTAAATATCAAGGGTAGTGCTTCCATTATGTGTGATGTGGATAATGATTAGCGCTTATTGGAAATTGAAGCCCAACAAATATTTGAATGAGGGATCGCTTGCATGAGCTTGTGAGTTCTCTCTACGATAACATGGAAGTATTCATCACTATGACCTTTAAGATCATCCACATGAGTTTAAGTATAAATGCATTCTAAGAATGGAACTCTACATTCAGCTGATGAATAAGAAGCCCTTACCCTTTTAAGTAAAAGTAATAAGAAAGTTGTAGAGTAAAAAAAGAAAATCCACATGTGACGTATGCAAAAAGATGGCACACATCCTCTTTGGTTATTTATAATATGAGAGAGCATGCCCCTCTCTCATCACATCATTAGTTTCAGTTCTAGTTTTAGCTATGCTTTCTACAATGTTGTTTGCTCAGCTTTGTGTTCTACTTTATCGAGTTTAGATCTTGAAAGTTTACCTATAATGGTTTTCTTGTATGCTCCTTTGTTGTATGCCCTATCTCATTAGAATTAGAATACTACTGGTTGCCTTGAAAATTTAGTGCCAAGTTTACTAAATCTCTCATGTGGGTGGCTTGGAGTCCATGCAACTCTTCATAATTTTGCTTAGGATCACATGACCTAAAGATAAAGCAAAGACAAAGAGGAGTCATATATCTCAATACTTTGCAAAATATTGAAGAAAGGTCATCCTTTTGTCTTACTTACTCAATCTTCTAAGCTTGGCATCATTTTCTCTTAGACTAGAAGGCAGATGCCATGAGTTAGTTAGATGGAACATGCCTCAATCTAAAGAGTTACAATTCTTTATCTTGATTTCCATCACACAAGGTAATTTTTGTATACTTCTAACTGATGTGTAGAAGTTTTGACATTTGAGGCTTTAAATACCTACATACATTTCAGTCTTTAAGTTAGATAGGCATTAGCTAGCAACTGTTAGTGGAATGATTTTGGGAGAAAGACGAATTGATGGGGCCTTATGAGGGATGACCATTACTTGCATTAAAGCACTTGAGAGGGAGAAGGCTTAAATGTGGTGAGAAGGAAGGTCAATGACACATCGAACAATAGCAAACTGCATAAGATACAAATGGAGCAGTAGTAGAAAACAAAAAAGAGACAAGTTAATGGAATGTCAAAGTAGGATAAATATTTTGAGGTTAAGTTTTGAAAGACCATTAAGGGTCAAAATGAAGGTTTTAGAAGAACGTTCATATGGATAATGAGAAAGAGAACGGGGGTGGAAAGGGAAGATTAGTGAAAAGGATGAGGAAAGGAGAAGAGTATTAGCCACAAGAGGAGGCAAGATAGGGTAATTGTGAAAAGGGAGAGATAGAGTAGTACGTATATTACATTGTGGAAAAGGCCATTGTGAAGAGGAAGAGATGGAATACTAAAGTGTGTGGTGTGAGCTACAATCCCAAAGGTTGTTAGCTAGATCCTCTAGTGGGGGATGGTCTCCAGAACTTCCTCTTTGCAAAGAGGCATCTGCCATCTATCTAAATTTGCTCTAACCAGGGGTTGAGGGGAAATCCCTCATGAGACAATAGCCAAAAGAAATGGGAGATCTTTTGTGGTCTCATATTAGTCTAAAGACGAGGCTAGAAATGGTAGATGCATGAATCATGCGAACACATGGGTCTTTTTTTGTGATTCCTCTCTTGCTCATCTATAGGAATGCAATGTGGATGGAAGTTGCTAAGCATTGCAACAAAGGGTAACGAATGAGCTACATTGCATGTTAAAATTCAAGTGCAAGTCGATGGCCAATAATGGAAGACCACATCAAACAAATTGCCCAACACTATGGGGAAAGAAGAAGTAGCTAGTCAAAAACCAAGAAAGTAGAGGGGAGGGTTCCAACCACCCACATATCTGAAGACATAGACGAAAAACTTCATCAATGAAGGTGCAGATGAAGAATGAAGGCAAAAATAAAGCACATCCCCTTAGCCGGCCATGAAAGAGGGATGAAAAAAGATGATGACAATGTGTGGTAGTGCGAGCAAATGACACATGGCAAAGGATGAACAGGGGCAAAAAGTTTCTGCTAAAGTAGTATTCCGACAAAGACTCAAACCTACCACCTATTCTTTTTTCTTTTTGGCGAGGGGAAAAAAATGGAAATTTTCCTATTCAAGAAAATCAAAATACATGAAAAGAATAAATGTAGCTGTAGAGCTCAAAGCAGGGAGCTTTGTTTGAGAGCATTCACTACCAAAAGAAAAATATTTGATCGAGAGCTAAAATAAGCAATTACTTTGTATGTTTCATGCTACACCCATAGAGGCAAATCATTGGGATCTTGCAATGATGAAATGCTATCAAATTGCATTTGCTAGACATGATGAATTGTTCCGAATCTGATGAGATTCCAGACAATAATCTACAAGTGATTCATCCATCCTTTATCACTGAAGAGAGCAATCTTCCATGAGAGTTAAAAATGAAAGTATGCCCCTACAAGCCATCTTCTAATGTAGTTCCACACCCAGTGAGCCACATTGCAACTCATAAAAAATGAAAATGTGTTTCCACATTGACCTTGCAAAGAGAGCACACCAGAGAAATAGGTTTCCATTTGGAAATCCTCATAGGAAACGTACCTATGATCATTCTCCAAAAGTCCCAAATCCAACTTATTTGAGAAAAAAGCTTTCCATACCCATCAAATTCTTGCTAGCCACATTGGAATTGAATTCGATGTAGCATGCTACTACTTCCAATGTATCGGGCCATCTCTCGGGACACTAGCAAGTGCCTCAATTGGTAGACACTACATAGTCATCTGTGATATGTCATAAAGTGTGGTTTGATTAGTTGTAACCCAGCCTCAAAGATCTATTGTGGACATATTGGCACGTTACTAGTTGGCCAATCCTCCCTCATATGGGCACACATTTGAGTGATAAACAACTATTATGGGACTATTAAGTTGAATCTATGAGATAGCTCATGAGCTACCGAAAATTTCAATTGCAAAAATCCCAAAGATCAAGTCAACTCTTTATTCTTGGGGCATGCAAATGTTTGGAAAGGCAAGGGTTTAGCTCCCAGCATTGTATGGGATTACCACAGATCTGGTGTCCATCTTGTCATGACTTAGTGATTGCTTAATCAAGAAAAAGGGTGACCAAAATGACTAATACTCATTTTAAAAGGAACATGACCATTCTTAGCTTCCATACTCATGGAAATAGCATAGTGAAAATATTAGGAAAATGGTCTAAAGCCGTCTATAGATGTAGCACCTCCCATAGATCAAGCCACCAAGGTTGATATGATAGATAGAATCTATCCAACCTAGCAACCCTTCATGATGCATCAAAGTGGTGATTGTGACACAAACTGTTTATGGTTTGCCAAGATCTGAAAAGAGCACCAACCCACAAGTTTCTAAAAATTCTTCCATGCATTAGCTTCATTATTCGAGACATCATGAGAAATATGCGATCAATTAGGGGGTGAGATATCATGTTCCAATCCCTTGTAAAATCACTTTCTTCCCCACAAATTGCCAACTCAAAAGCTCCCATTAGACCATACAACCTTGCCTAGTGTTAGGTGCATAGACAAAGATGAAATAGACCAAGTGATCATTTACCTTGGTCTCCACCACAAGATATGATCCGTCCTCGGCAACTTGATAAAGAGAAGAGGGAATTTTGGCTTTAATGAATACATACATCCTTCTTCTAACATGTTGAGGACAATTAAAGTGGCATGTGTAATTAGAGACATGCATATTTTGAAGAAAGTATGCTCCTATTTTCAATTCTTATAGGGTGCAAATATTTGGCTCCTAAGCAACCATATATTTTTGAACCACCTTATGCTTATGTACAATGCATGAATAACATAATTCCAGCTAGAGAATGTAAGTGACTTCATTAAGGTACTAATCTTGATTCTGAGGGGCATCATCATCCATGAAATCCAGTAGGGGAATGTATATATAGGTAAATGCAAACTTTCTTCTCGTTGATTCGCAATAGTTTGTCGAGTTAGATTTGGACTCACGTTGTGTCACCTCTTTTGAGGTAGAAGCCACAATATTTGTTAAGCTAGGTGCTACCATGGCCCCCAGCCACCTCATCATTATCCATTTTGTTTTGTAGTGTTTCGGTTGAACCTCTGGCATCCTATTTGGTCGTAGGTCTTCCACCTACTTGTACCTTACCTTGTAAAATTTCGGGCATCCTTTTCGTAATTTTAGGTGGTGGCAAGCTCCTTTTGAATACACATTGTAGAGTTATCCTGTATAGCTACTTTTGAATTTTGTTCATTACAAATTGTCGCATTTTCCTTTGATGTAATGTCAATATGCTATTCCATTTAGCATTGGCTGATTGATTTGGAACAGTTGGAGATGCAAAAGGATAATCATGAGCAAAATGACTAGAGTAGTGACATTAATAACATGCATTAGGAAACACCCCAAACTTAACCTGAATGACAATCTCCCAACTATTCAAAATACCCCGCAGCATATACTACCCTCTCACCACACCGCGAAGGGCATCTCAATCTGAGACAATGCACTCTTATACTTTTTGGTTGTGCTACCTACAGAGATTTGCTCCCAAACTTGAAAAAGGAAAGCAACTCTAGTCCTCTTACCAGGACACCGCGAACTTGGTTTGCTTTCTTGAGCTCCTTACCATGAACCAGGCTCTGATACCATGTGAAGATAGTGGGAGAGAAGGAAGGAGTCTCACTTGCGGCTTTCTCACGTACACAATGGGGGAATACACACAAAGGTGGAGGCTAAAAACAGTTTTCCTCTTCTTAGTTGTGAAAGCCAAAATAACTCTAGTACAAAGAAATAGAAGAACCCTATATGTGGGTCTCAAACCAAACTCAGCTAACTAAGGTGGCATACTAATTGAGCCACGAACTAGAGTACATATGGATAGCTATCATCCAACTATTATTCATGGGCGGTGTACCAACTGCATCTGCACCTAACAAGTCGGTGACATAAATGCACAATAGTCACCCTAGCATATCATGAGTGGAGCTCGATATCTCAACAAAAAGTGTCGAACTGCAAAATGGCAAATCTACCGAAGGAATCTACTACAAAAATGGCAAAAGTGCCAAAATACTACATGACTGTCATATCCTACTATTGCTCCTCCTCGTGCTCCTCGTCCTTGTCCTTCTCGCCTCAATCTCTGTGTGTGCACTCGATCCCTTGCCCTCCTCTTCTGCTAGCCTAATCTCTTCTTCTATAGATCCAGTCTCTCCGTGCGGATCTCTGAATGGGTCAAACATACCTCCCTAAGAATGAAACAAGTTGGAAAAACTAAGAGCGTCAATTGTAAGACAATGGTTATAGTCAAACGATAATGAAGAGGAATAGGATATACTCACATGATGTGTTGCCACCCTTTCCCAATCGATGTGGACTCCTTACAATTTACTTAAAAGACAATTTACAACTTAAAACTCAAGTTCAATTTACTAAAACTATGAAAAGAGATTTACTTAAGACTTCATCGTATATCATCATATATGTCCACAAAATACATTACCATATGTATCCAAAAGAGTATTCATATGAAAAATTTGGGTCCAAAAGAGTGTTCAGGTACAAAATTTATCTCCAAAAGAGTGTTCATATACAAAAAATCTTGCAAAAAGAGTATTCTTAAACAAAATTTGTTTCCAAAAGAGACATTCTCATACATATGCTAAAGAGAGGAGGAGGTATACTGCTCTGCATTACTATCACTCGTACCATCCTCCTCCTCATCGCTAGACAAGTCACTCAAGACCTTATTTTCCACATCTGGTAATATATAATTATACTCTTCTTGGAGATGTACTCACGGTCAAAGAAGATGTCTACACAAACCATTATGTATTTGATAGTCTCCTCCTTGTTAATGAGTGGCTCAAAGCAGTCTCTCCAAAGCTTGCGTGGAGATCCCATATTTCGTGCGATCCTCAGAAAATGCTACTCTCGGTGCGATACGATCTGGACCCCACCCACACGCATGCACTTCGATGTTAAACTTTATCCAATCTGCATCATGTGCAATTTTTCCTACTACATGTGATAGCAGAGTATCAATGTCCCGACAAATGACAGCAACATGGGGAAGCGGATTGGGGTTTATGAAAAAATGTCGGGGAGGAGGGCGTTCCATTTTATAATCTCTTTGAAAAAAACAACCAAATACGGGCATATAAAACACATTACAAATCATATCAAAGAACTCATTCAAGATCTGTAAAAGAATTCAGGGTACAAACAAGCTACATTCACATTCACTTCTATTCAAAAAATTATATATATCGCACAAGCCAATACATTCTGAAAAGATAATTCTAGGAAACTTTATTGCATCCACTCTCCTTTATTCCACAATTTGTGCCAATCACATCCCCTATCATGCTTTATCCTCCTCAACTTTTGTACATTTGATTCTTTGCTTTTCCCTTCTCCGCTCATCCTCCCTCAATCTTCAAAATTTTCCCTTCTCTCTTCTTTACTGCTATATCCCTTCTCACACCACTCCCTTCTTGTCATTCCCCTCCTTCCACTCTGCTACTCCTCGTCGCCCTCTCGTCGCTCTGAAAAGAGGGAGGGAAAGGAAGAGAAAGGGAAAAGGAGAGGAGTGAAAAGAGAGAAAAGAGAGGAGAAAAGAGGAGAGGAAATAAGCTCTAAAATAAGAGAAGAGAGGAGAAGAGAGGAAATAAGAGAAAAGAGGGGAAGACAGGGGAGGGGACGAGCATTTTTCGAGCGAAATCTTCCGAGCGTTCGAGCAAAGGAAAACAAAAAGCTTCCAACTATGTAAAAATATGGCAAAAATGGATCGGAAGAAAACATAGTTTCACTTAGAAATATGCAAAGTATTATAGCAATGCCTATTTTATACCCAAATCTTTGCATGAATCCTTGGGAATGGTGAGTAACATAATGGGATTGGCTTTTGAAGAAATGCACATGTAGGACTTCTCTATGAAAATTCCTGTATGATCCTTCTTATAACTTTTACTTAATAGGGGGTGACATTAAAAACCCTCTATCAACCTTTCATGAAAGAATTTATTCAAATAAACCTCATTGAAACAAGCCATCAAGGTAGTTTTGCTAGCGAAACCCCTTTGATGTAGGTCTTCCAAGGTAGTTTTGCTGGTGAAACTACCTTGGATAGCACTTTTAAAAGTGACATAACTTTCATATCCAATATAGTCATTCAACCACTCAAATTGATCAAAAATCCCCATTTGAGCACATCTTTGAGGTTATATTTTGGAAAATCTTACATATATAGTATTAAATATCACATGTATTTTATGAGAGTGATATATAAGCCCAAGTTAATACTTATTTATAGTAATTTAAACTTCTTTAAAAACATATCCATAAATATCTTGTTACTTATGCTATAAAAACACTAGAAAGCTCTCGTCATATTGATAAAAATGTGTTATATATGTATAATATTATTACATTGAGAGTGATTATGAGGGATGTTTCTTATAGGAATTATTTTTTAACACTTTTTTTGGGTAATAACAGGGGTACAAAGGATGTCTATGAATGACTATTCTTTATATTTTTATGCTAAAGGGATCTAGTTCTAGTGAAAATAAAAGTGCGAAAACCATGTTTCCTAAAGAAATACAAATTATATAAATCTCTTGAAAAACACGCTCGGATAAACCTGCTCATAGGTTTTTGCTCAAAAAAATGACACATCCGGGAGGGGAGAAGAGAGGAAATAAGAGAAGAGAGGGAAAGAGAGGAAAAGAGAGGAAAGGAAAGGAGGAGAGAGAAAATAAGAAAGAGAGGGGAAAAGAGGGGATTAAGGGTAGGGGAAAGAGAGGATGGAAGGGGAAAAGAGAGGGGAAAAGAGGGAGGGAAAGTAGAGGAAAGAGAGGAAAATAGATGGGAGAAAGAGGATGTGAAAATAAGAGAAAGGGGAAAGAGAGGAGTGAAGAAAAACAGAGAATGGAGAGGGGAGAAAGAGGGAAAAGAGAGGAGAAAAGAGAGGTGAAAAGGAGAGAAAGAGAGGGGAGCAAGAGAAAAGAGGAGAGAAAGAGAGAAAAGAGATGGGAAAAGAGGGAGAGGAGGAGAGAAACTTTAGAGAAAGGAAGGGAAAGTGAAAGAAGCCTGAAGGGAAACAAGAGGAGAGGTAGAAAGAAAGATAAAGAAACCAAACAAACGTGAAATAGAAGGGGAAGAGAGGAATTCTTACCTTGAGATGGAGAGGAAGTTGCAGCAAGTCTTGTAGGTGCAGAGGGACAATGTAGGAGAGGATGGAGAGGTGGGAGGGGGAGGTAGTAGGCAAGAGTGAGGAGGAGGTGAGGAGGCGAGGGTTGTGGGCAATCGTGAGCCAAGTGGAGAGGATGAGTAGTGACAGCTCATCGGATAGGGGGCCACCTCTCAGGATTTTGGAGTGGTGGGTTCATGAGAGATTGCCTTGTCCTTGTAGGCATTGCAGGCGAGGGGTTCATCATCAGCATCGTATTGTCAGCGCCACTTGCAGATGTATGGAGAGGCACCACTAGAAGAGGATATTCATTGACATGCTAGTGCATCATTGGTAAGCCAATTATATTTGAGTGATTCATGGATATTTATATTGCTTGTCTTTATTGCACACACTAACCTTGCATCATTATATTATACAGGATGAGGAGAGCAGCGAGGAAGCACGTGCATCCCACCACCACAACTCGAGCAAGATGATCTTGAGGATGATCCTCTAGAGGAGGATAAGGGTATGGTGGACATGATGGATTCTTTTTTTGGAGGCACCATGGGAGATGGGCGTGAGATGTTTGAACATGGGACCGTGATGCGATATTTGGCATCAACACGCTTATATGATGGTGCAAGGATGACAAAACTATGAGCTTGCCTCTCGATCTTGAATTTGCAAGCAAAGTATGGATGGTTAGACACAAGTGTCTCAGCCTTAATGAGGTTTGGAGCCTTGATCTTAGTATCTTGTTCCTAATTGTTTTAATTAATTGGTATCTCATTCACAAGGTCTCTTGGATATGCAAATTGTAATAGGTTGCTCCAGAAGATGTTGCTTGTCCCAAATACCATGCCCAATTCCAGAGAAGCAAAGAAGATGTTGACGGTGGTTGGGATGGATTATGACACCATCCACGCTTGCCCTAATGATTGTATTTTGTTTCGTCTTGAGTATGGTGATTTGGTTAATTGCTCGGAGTGTGGAGCACAGCGCTACAGACAGGACTTGCTGGGGGAGACAATCCCAGTGAAGCTCCTAAGACATTTTCCCATCGTCCCCAGAATACAGCAGACGTTCAAATGCAAGTCCATTACACAACTGATGATGGGGCATGCTACACACTGGTTCACTGATGACACTTTGAGGATCCCTGCAGATTGTGCTTCTTGGAAGCACATAGACAACAACTTGGCGAGGGAGCAACGTAATTTATATCTCGAGCTCACAATGGATGGCATGAACCCTTTCAGGTTATGCTCCACATCTTGGTTGACATGGCCCATAGTCTTGGTGAACCCGCCATGTCTAAGAATAAAGAAGGGACACCTCATGCTTGCCCTACTTGTGCCATGGAAATACAAGGCAAAAAATATGGACGTGTACATGGCACCCTTGATCAAGGAGCTACAGACCCTATGGAGGGGCATACGTGTCTTTGATATTTCTAAAGCCTCGAGGCAGGCCGCAAACATGTGCATCAGGGAATTTTGATAAGGACCATGCATGACTATCCGGGATTTAGGGAGTGCGCACGTACGTGCTTTTGCATGCCTATTGATACTTTATGCTTTATTGTGGTGTGATCCATGCATGTCTAATGACCTGTGTGTCCATGCATATATGTAGGACTTAAAACACAAGGTACCATGCTTGTCCTATTTGTGGACCTAGCTTGAATGCGCGACACTCCGAACATATGAGGAAGATGATTTATGAAGTCATGCTCAATATCTTCCGCTTGATCATCCTGCACGTGAAGGCCAACTTGATCCACCACCGGTTTGTAGGAAGGCAAGTGACTGGATTCAGGATTGGAGAGCTAATAGTGAGGAGACTTCTCTTGGTATGGACTGGTTGTCTATCTTTCAAGAGCTTCCATATTGGGGCGAGTTACAAATCAATCACCTCTTGGATCCCATGCATACCTTCAAGAATGTGGGGGCATCTATTTAGGCACACTTGGTTGGTGACAAAGACACAAGGGGAGTGCGAGAAGACTTGCATGAGATGGGTAGGATGCCTGACTTGTGGCCCCAAGAGCGTGTGCGTAGAACTTAAGAGCATGGTTCTACAAGTCAAGAAGGTGGTTTAGGAACCCAAGAGCATCCTCCTCGAATTGTTCTCCCAAAGGCACCATGGATCCTTTCCAAGGTAGAGAAGGCAAGGGTCAAGGTAGATATTGCATCTTTTCGGACACCCACGGGACACATGCATTCCTTGCGGGAAGCGTTTACAAAGGACAGTAAGCTTAGTGGCCTCAAGTCTCATGATTAGCACAAGGTCTTATAGGTATTCTACATGTTAGCTTGAAAGAAGAGTAGAACTAAGATTGTGATTTTTTCGTGTAACTTATATGATTGTGACACATTGTTCTAACTCCTTTGTTTATTGGGTAGTTTATCCTCCCAATTACAGTGAGAGGATGCTTATCAGAAGATGTTAGAACCGTTATCTACAAGATCAATGGCATTGTTAGATATGCTTACAATCATATCACCTTCATTATATTTCATACAATTTTAAATTATGGGTATAAAATATTGAAACTTATGGAATAGGTGGATCTCACAAAAAGAGATACATGTATTGAGCATTGAGAGGGGTAAGGTGGACTCCATTGAAGTTGTGTGCTTGCTTGGGAAGCAATTTCCCACAAGCAATATGATGACTTAGGTGCACTTGCTTGTACACATAGTTGATGAGGTCGCCATTGCAGGAACCATTCATAGTCGTTGGATGTTTTTCCTTGAATGGTTTATGAAAACCTTGAAGGGATTTGTAAGGCAAAGATCTAGACCCATAGCAAGCATGGTGGAGGGATGGCTCGTGCAAGAGTCATTAGTATACATCACAGAGTTTCTTGCATCCATGGCGGCATTTTCATGTGGAACACATTGATTCAAGGAGAGTCACATATGATTGTGGAGTCGTGGCTAGCTTCGTACAAGATAGCCGAGCAAGTGCTTCTGATACCAATCTTCTCTCCTTGCAGTTAAATTATTGTGGGACCATACATGACATCTATGAAGTTGATTTAGACGATTTAGTATTTTCATTCTTGATGTCAAATGGTTTGGAACTATCTACAATGGTCCTAATGCTATAGTCAGGAGAGACAGCTGTGGTTTCTTTGCCATTGACTCCACTAGACCCTGGACTGATGAAAGTAATATTTTTCTTCTTCCAAAGCATTGTGAACAGATACACACTAATGAATTGATTAAAAGATAATATCTTCGTTCTCAAACAAATGTTGGTTATTGTTCATATATATATATATTTATATTTATATTTATACTTGAGCAAAAATGAATATAATTACTAGCACCTAATTTATATCCTCAACATAGGTGGTCTTTCATTCGGATCATTTGGATCCAAGATGGTGGTACGTGGTTCAAGTTTCTCCTCGAAGCAAACATATTTTTGAAGATAGGAATGTGGATACGGAGATGCTGGAACAAGATCCAAATAATGATGCCGATGAATCTAGGGAAGAGGATGGATGCGTCAATTTTACGAGCAAAAACCTATGAGCAGGTTTATACGAGCGTGTTTTTCAAGAGATTTTAAAAATAGTATTTCTTTAGGAAACATGGTTTTTACACTTTTATTTTCATTAGAACTAGATCCCTTTATCATAAAAATATACAAACTAGTCACTCATTCATTTTTACATAACATAAATCTTCTTATTCATAGACATCCCTTTGTACCCTTATTATTACCTTAAAAAAGTATTGAAAAATAATTCATTTAAGAAACGTCCCTCATAATCACTCTCAACATAATAATATTATACATAAATAATTACTTATTAAACACATTTATATCATATGGCAATATCTTTCAAGTGTTTTTATAGTATTAATAACAATATATTTATGTAATAAGTATTAACTTGGGCTTATATATCACTCTCATAAAATACATGTAATATTTAATACTATATATGCAAGGTTTTCCAAAATATAACCCCTTAGATGTGCTCAAATGGGGTTTCCCGATCAATTTGAGTGGCTGAATGACTATATTTGGACATTGGATGTGAAAGTTATGTCACTTTTAAAAGTGCTGTCCAAGGTAGTTTCGCCAGCGAAACTACCTTGAAAGACCTTGTTCAAAGGGGTTTCGCTGGCGAAACTACCTTGATGGCTTGCTTCAATGAGTTTTCTTTGGAGAAACCGTTTCATGAAGATAGGGTGAGAGAGGTTTTTCAATGTCACCCCCTATTAAGTAAAAAGTTGTAAGAAGGATCATAAGGGAATTTTCATAGAGAAGTCTACTCTACATGTGGGTTTCTTCAAAAGCCATCCCATTATGTTCTCACCATTCCCAAAGATTCACATAAATATTCGTGTATAAAATAGGCATTCCTATAATACTTTTCATATTTCTAAGTGAAACTATGTTTTCTTTTGATCCATTTTTGTCTTATTTTTGCATAGTTGGAAGCTTTTTTTTTCCTTCGCTCGGACGCTCGGAAGATTTCGCTCGGAAAATGCTCGTCCCCGGAAGAGGATGAAGATGACGATATGGACCACAAAGAAGGTGACAATAATGACACTATAATGGAGGAAGGTGGAGATCATGACTTTGGGGAAGAAGAGGGAGAACTAGAGGCCGGTGAACTAGAAGATCAAGTCTTAGGTAGACATACAATAGGGGTTGATGATGTAGGTGATCAATTGTATGTAAACCTTGAGATAGGCATGCAAGACTAGGCTCAAGATGAAGCTGTCGATGTAAATGCTACTGATTCATAGTTTTGACATCAAGGAGACTCCTTACATGTGGCCCTCACATTTTTACAATGACATTTTGTACATTAATTTGTATGTTAAGTTCACTATCAATATATGAGTGTTTTGATCTCAATTTTGGTTTACATACTCATATTTTTTATCTTTCAAATGACCAAACATGTGGTCCAAATTATTTTGGGACCCTTGGAAATGACATTTTGTAAAAATCAGTATTGAAAATTATACCCAAAAGTCGGTGAAAGCGTTGATGTTAGGGTTGGTCGCAGTCGATATGGTAGTGGGAATGTATGTCGGTATAGGGGTTGGTATATACCGACCCCTATATCTGTGAAGATAGTGGGAGAGAAGGAAGGAGTCTCACTTGCGGCTTTCTCACATACACAATGGGGGAATACACACAAAGGTGGAGGCTGAAAACAGTTTTCCTCTTCTTAGTTGTGAAAGCCAAAAGAACTCTAGTACAAAGAAATAGAAGAACCCTATATGTGGGTCTCAAACCAAACTCAGCTAACTAAGGTGGCATACTAACTGAGCCACGAACTAGAGTACATAAGGATAGCTGTCATCCAGCTATTATTCATGGGCGGTGTACCAACCGCATCTGCACCTAACAAGTCGGTGACATAAATGCACAACGGTCTGTGAAGATAGTGGGAGAGAAGGAAGGAGTCTCACTTGCGGCTTTCTCACATACACAATGGGGGAATACACACAAAGGTGGAGGCTGAAAACAGTTTTCCTCTTCTTAGTTGTGAAAGCCAAAAGAACTCTAGTACAAAGAAATAGAAGAACCCTATATGTGGGTCTCAAACCAAACTCAGCTAACTAAGGTGGCATACTAACTGAGCCACGAACTAGAGTACATAAGGATAGCTGTCATCCAGCTATTATTCATGGGCGGTGTACCAACCGCATCTGCACCTAACAAGTCGGTGACATAAATGCACAACGGTCACTCTGGCATATCACGAGTGGAGCTCGATATCTCAACACTCCCCCTCGAGCTCAATCCCAATTCTTGCACGCCAAGCAGGTCTCTAAACTTGCGCAGCTTCTCTGCGCCCAATGCCTTCGTGAATATGTCAACTACCTGATCCTCTGTGCTGACATAAACTAGATCAATAAGACCTAGTAAAACCTTCTCCCGCACATAGTGATAATGCACCTCAATGTGCTTTGTTCTAGCATGATAGACTGGGTTATTTGCCAAGTGTATACTCCTCATGTTATCACAATAAATGACAACTGGCCCATCTGTAGATTGATGCATATCATAAAGTATCTTATGCAACCAAGCTAAGTCACATGCAGCCATTGTTGCACCCCTGTACTCAGCCTCTGTGCTCGACAAGGCAACTGTAGGCTGTTTCTTACTGCTCCAAGTGATTGCAGCACTCCTAAAAGACAACACATATCCATTGGTAGATCGTCTATCAGAAATACTACCAGCCCAATCAGCATCAGTGTATCCATGCAACTGTATCTGAACCCCAGTCTCATAAAATAGTCCATACTGCAATGTGGACTTCACATACCTGAGTATGCGTCTAGCCGCATCCAAATGCGGTTTCCTTGGAGCCTGCATAAACTGACTTACCAATCCAACAGGCATAGCTCAAATCTGGCCTAGTAATAGTCATATAAATCAAACTTCCTACTATGCGTCTGCACATAGTAGGGTCTTCCAGAAGCTCACCTGCATCTGCGCTCAGCTTCACATTCTGCTCCAAAGGAACTGAAATAGGCTTACAGCCTGTCATCCCATATTTGGACAGCATGTCCAATCCATACTGCCTCTGCAAGAGCCGTATCCCACTTGGTGATCTAATCACCTCAATGCCCAAGAAATAACACAGCTCTCCCAAATCCTTCATCTCAAACTTTTGCTTCAATAGCATTTTCACATGCAGGATATCTTCATCACTATCACCTATGATGATCAAATCATCAACATAAATGACAAGCAGCATAATACCTTTCTCTGTTTTTCTCACATAAAGTGAGAAATCTGCCTTGGAAATCTGAAAGCCAATAGTGACAAGATACTGTCCTATCTTGTCAGACCATGCTCTAGGTGCTTGCTTCAAGCCATACAAGGCTTTCTTCAACCTACAAACAAACTCAGGATGAACATCATGAACATAACCTAGTGGTTGCTCCATAAAGACCTCTTCTTGCAAATCACCGTGCAAGAAGGCATTCTTTACATCCATCTGATGTAAAGACCATCCCTTTCATGCAGCCATAGCAATGACTACTCTTACGGTTGCCATCCTTGCAACCGAACTGAATGTTTCTTCATAATCAATGCCATATGTATGTGCATACCCCTTGACAACTAATCTTGCCTTGTATCTATTCACAAAAGCATCTGCATTGTGCTTCACCTTATAAACCCACTTACAACCAATTGCATTCTTGTCTTTAGGCAAAGGCACCAATTCCCATGTAGCATTTGCTTCCAAGTTATCCATTTCTTCATCCATGGCTTTCTCCCATTTTTCTTTTCCCATGGCTTGCTCAAAAGAAGTGGGTTCTGGTTCCTGTATCACTTTGACCATATAGGCATAGTGAATGGCTGTAAATCCATCATATTTCAGCCTATCCACAGGATACCTAGCTCTGGTAGACCTGCGTAAAATAGGCTCACTTCCAGGTGCTCTCAAAACATCCCTGGTCTTCCTTACTCCAGGTGTAACAACAGAAGGAATACCCAACTCATCATCAATGCTCTGTTCTGAGCCACTGGATTTACCATCCACATAAGAATGACCTGCATTCACATCAAAGATGGGCTGATCTACCTTCTCTTTTCCTTTTCGTGATACCTGCATACCACTATTTGCATTGCTTTGAGGAGATTCTCCTGATCTCAATCTACCTGTCCATGGCAAAGTATGTGAACCATTGCTAGAGGACACTGCAGGTCCACTAATATTTTGTGATTGCTGCTGTGAATTCTGTGCAGCATTACCATTTTGTGCATCTACATCATCAATCACATTTACTGGTTTATACCAATTGCTCATCTCATAAAAAACAACATCTCTACTCATTGTAAACTTACTAGTAGAAGGGTTATAGCATCTATACCCTTTATGCTACAGAGAATAACCAATAAAGATGCACTTCTCAGCTTTTGGATCGAACTTGGACCTCAATTCATTTGGCACATGATCATAGGCAATGCAACCAAAAATTTTCAAATGAGAAATATCTGGTTTCCTACCAGTATACATCTCCTTTGGCGTCATGCCATGTATTGCTGCAGTGGGAGTCCTGTTCATTATGTAAACTGCTGTAGCAATTGCTTCAGCCCAATAATAATATGGTAGGTCTTTTTCATTTACCATGGCCCAAGATACCTCTCCAATATGCCTCTTTTGACTTTCTGCAAGTCCATTTTGCTGTGGGGTATGGCTGCATGAATATTGCTGCTTTATGCCATGCTCCTTTAGGAACCTTGCAAACTCGTTTGAGAGGTACTCTCCCCCTCCATCTGACCTTAGGCATTTTATTTGCAGGCATGTTTCTTTTTCAACCATAGCTTTAAAAGCTTTGAAATGCCCAAACACTTCACTTTTCTTTTTCATAAAATACACCCAAACTTTTCTGCTGTAGTCATCAATAAAAGTGACAAAATAATGACAACCTCCAATAGATGCGGCTTTAGTAGTCCACACATCAGAGTGGATTAATTCCAATGGCTTCTTACTCTCTTGAACATGTCTAGGAAATGGTTTCCTTGCCTATTTTCCAAATTGACAGGCTTCACATACCTTATGCATTTCTGCAACCTTGAATTTAGGCAATCCTGCAACAATGTTTTGGGCCTGCATTGATTTAAGTCGTCGTACATTAACATGACCAATGCGTTTATGCCAGATATCAATATCTGTAACTACATCGGTCCCATGTTCAAACATTGCTGCACTCAATTCAGGCACGTTTGCATCCAATGTAAACATCATGTCCTTCTTCTTTCCTTTTGCTATCAAGCGACGGTTATTTTTCATATCCTCAACAAAGCATCCATGAGGATTAAATCTGACCTGCAAGCCTTGCTCAACCATTTGACCAACAGAAACCAAGTTCTTGGTGATATTCGGGACATGAAATACATCAGACAGGTATTTCTTTTTCCCATCCTGCATAGACAAAGGAATTTTACCAATCTGCACAATAGGATGTGCAATATCATCACCAGTCTCCACAAATCCTGGTCTTTCCATTTTCCTTGCATCTTGCATCCATTTTGCATGACCTGTCATGTGGTTTGATGCACCTGAGTCAACATACCACACATCATTGCTTTCTTCTTCACTTGTCACAAAATTGGTCATGTGCTACACCATAAACAGATGCTCATTTCTGTCATCACCCTGTTTACTGGAAGATGCATAATTCCCTTGCTGCAATTTTCTATTCATGATGTCGTTCTGCTTTTTATAGCAGTCTTTAGCCATATGACCCATTTTACCACAGTAGTAGCATTCAACATTGCTGTTTGCATTTTGGCCTCTCCCATGACCTCTTTGGCTCCCCCTGCCTCTAGACTTACCACGTCCTCCTCCATAGGATTGGTTTTCTTGAGTTTGCTGCATATTCTAATTTCTACCACGGCATTAGGATCGGCCTGCTCTACCTCTACCTCTTCCAGCATTTGAGTAGAAGATAGTTTCTTTTGAAGTTTCTCCTGAAGAAGATGCACCACCATTTCTCTGCTCTTCAAAAATTAGAAGAGCAAACAACTCCTCAAAATCAAGAAATTTTTCATGGACGGCAATGGATGTCCAAAACTGTGCATAATGCTTTCCTAGACCATTCGAGGTCACAGAAACTAAATCATCATCTTCCACTGGCGACCCAATGGAAGCAAGTGCATCTGTAATTTTCTTCACCTTCATGTGGTAGTCATTGATGCTCATATTTTCTCTTTGCACATTGCGCAACTCCTGCTTGAGCTGCATTTTCCTGGATTGCGTATTTGTGCTATACATTTTTGCCAAAGTATCCCATGCCTCCTTTGGCGTACTTGCATCCTAAATATGCACAATCATAGAATCTGAAATATTGATAGACAGCGAGTACATAACTTTTATGGCTCTCTCATGCCATCCTTTAAATGCCTGCATTTCCTGTTGATTGGGAACATTAGGAAGAACTGGTTCTTCTTCATTTCGTGTAATGAACTCCTAATAGCCTTTTCCCATAAGGAAATTCGTCATTCTAAACTTCGATGCTTGGAAGTTGTTCTTGTCAAGCTTTTCAGTGACAATCTGTGAAAGAGAATTAGACACCATTACAGAACACTGCAAAATATTCTGTCACTGCAAAAAATACAGCTTCTGTCTCACAAGGGCAAATCCGCAAAATTAACGAAAGTGGTATTTGACCACACAGTCACTTCCTAGTGACGATTTTGCATCAACATGCAATAAGGATGATTCTGTAACTCCCAATATGTCTGCGCACATGCATATGATGTAATTTTTGCAGTAACTTTTCACCGACCTACAAAGTAGTGGTCGCACAGCAAAAACAGGGCCTTTTTCTCAATGCTTGCGGAGAACTTCCGCCTCCAAAACAGGCCCCGAAATGGCCTCTAATCAGGAAAAAAAAGTCACCATGGGCTTCGCCTCATCCTGCAGCATATATTGCCCTCTCGCCGCACCGCGAAGGGCGTCTCAATCTGAGACAATGCACTCTTGCACTTTTTGGATGTGCTACCTATAGAGATTTGCTCCCAAACTCGAAAAAAGGAAAGCAACACTGGTCCTCTTACCAGGACACCGCGAACTTGGTTTGCTTTCTTGAGCTCCTTACCACGAACCAGGCTGTGATACCATGTGAAGATAGTGGGAGAGAAGGAAGGAGTCTCACTTGCGGCTTTCTCACATACACAATGGGGGAATACACACAAAGGTGGAGGCTGAAAACAGTTTTCCTCTTCTTAGTTGTGAAAGCCAAAATAACTCTAGTACAAAGAAATAGAAGAACCCTATATGTGGGTCTCAAACCAAACTCAGCTAACTAAGGTGGCATACTAACTGAGCCACGAACTATAGTACATAAGGATAGCTGTCATCCAACTATTATTCATGGGCGGTGTACCAACCGCATCTGCACCTAACAAGTCGGTGACATAAATGCACAACGGTCACCCTGGCATATCACGAGTGGAGCTTGATATTTCAACAATATCGACATACATACCCACTACCATACCGATTGCTATTTTGACGTCTACACCGACACCTTCCCCACTCACCAATCGAACCGACGATCTTCGTGCCTGCGCCTGTGAAGTGTCGGTAGACAGCATCAAAAAGAGGCCCATGTCTTGTAGTATATCTTTCTCTTGGAAAAAGAGCCTTTTTAGAACTTCAACTGGTGGATCATCCCCCCTGTGCTCGGGTTGCAAGATTTGGATGCCAATGCCACCTACACAATTATGCTTGTGTTGCAACACCATGGAATCAATATCTTTCCATACCATGCTGGTGCCACAACATCAAACCATGCAACACCTTGCACTCCCCTGAAATGTAGCTATCAAATTGACAAACAATGTATCCCCTTACGCATCTATGATAATAGGACCAATGCTTGTGTAGATAACGTTCTTCGGTTCTTCTAATGGTTTCATGTCGATAAACCATTCTTCAGTTTTGATGCTTTGTCATGTGCGATGATGCACCATTACCTATGTCTAAGGATCTTGATCTGCTTGATCAACTTGATAGCTATATTTGCCTTTAAAATTACAATATGTGTCAGTCTTTTGCATATCCTCAATTGCAAGATACATTGTTTGAGGTTCATTTTTATAATGACAGTGATTTGAATGTCCACCCCACGATGATTTCATCTTCCACGATTATCCCCAATATGCGAATGACGAATCACATGTTGAAGATATATTCAATCAAATGTTGATAGACCGACTTGGAGCAGTCTTATTGACAGATCCGAAGACCTCTGCTTCTCCAAGTAGTATACTCTGAAGTTTGGTAACCGCTATCAATGTCAACCTGTCCTTCCAATTCTCCTTCTCTTACATCTAGTCCGGCTACTCCTTCTGCCATCGTTTTGATTGATGACAATGTCAAGACTTCGGCACTGAATTTGATGCTCCGATAGTCCCTCCTTTCGGTATGCCTTATTACCATCCTTTCGTCATGTGGGGATTTGTATACGACCTCGTCGATGAGAGTTGTTGTAGGATAGCCGCTCATGTACTTTTCAAGAATGTTGCGAACAATGATCTCAAGTGCATGCAATACACATATCTTGCAATTGCTATCTTTGTCTTCCTCCTCGTCATGGCCTTTTACTTTGCCTCAAACCCCGAGATTACAAACATAGACATGGAGTCGCAAATGGAAGAGACTGTTCTCAGTGATGACAAGCCCATCTATAAGTGCAACATAGTCGAACACTATGATAAAAAATGGTGGGCAGGACGATCCCTTGTTTCTCATTGTATAAGTAAATGTTACATTGTGCACGACTTTATACTAGGCGACAAGGCTCTTGGAGCTGCGCTTTTGTGCTGAAAGTAAGCTTCATCGCTCCAACTTCACATACACGGTCATTATAAAGGAGAGGGATCTGTTAAGTTTTCTCTCTTTCTCTCTTTAGCTTTTCTAAAAAATTAATAAAGCAAAAAGCAATCTACAGTAAAAAATAAAGCACAACTCATACCATTAGATTTTTTCAAGATCAATGCCTAAGAGTGTGACATGTGGTTCAAGGAGGGCTCTCAAAACCAAAACATGCCTCTAGGTTGCCTATTGTGAAAAAATAATCACTAATTAAAGCTTCAAAATTAGCTTAAGCCCAAACATTAACACACAATTTTTGACCACAAAATTTGAGCACATTTTAGTAGATCCTTTATTTGTAGTGAAGGGTAGAGAGGAGAGGGTGAAAAGAAAATAAGTGAAAAAAGATGAATGACAAATGTCATTCAATAGGCCTGCCCAAAATAAATGGGGAGGCGAAGGGGGAGGCTAGGGACGAGTGGTGGAGTGAGTGAAGCTAAGAGAGAGAGAGACTAGTGGTGGAGTGAGGGAAGCTAAGAGAGAGAATGGGGAGGCGAAGGGTGGGGGGCTAGGGACGAGTGGTGGAGAGAGAGAGAGAGAGACAAAATCATTAGTTGTCCATAATTGCCCCATTTATTGGGTTGACAGCTTCTAGAATTTATGAAATTTAAAAACTCCCCTATTTTAGCTTTGCAAAAGTAGAACCATTGCTAAGGCTACCTTGTAAGGGCACCCCAAAAAGAGAAGAGGGGAGGAGTGATTAAAGGTTTTAGATTGTTTAAGGGAACCGTTAGGAGGCTCTCATATCTTCATGACAAGTTAGCTTAAGAGCTTCATATTGATGATTGAAGTGCTAGTCATGTCAATTAATATTTAGGAGCATGATAGTGTGACATATTATATTACGAAAGGCTTAAGATCTAGGGTGGAGGTTTAATAAGGGAGAGGAAGAGGAGGAGGAATAAATGAGCAAGTGGGGTGCTTGTCATACTCTTAATATACCTCATGTTAATAAAGGCTCCCCAAATCTTTAAGAATCTTAAATTTAAAGCATATTAACTAATCTCAATATTACCATTGACTCAAGACGCTCACCATAATTATTAACTTTTGAGTGTAATCCATGGATAAGGCAAGAGCAAATCTTTTTTGAGGGGACGAAACCTAGTCAATAAAATATGGAATTGAGGATTTTGAATTGATTGGGAAGAGGACAATGGGGAAATTGGGCATTAAAAAGCGCGAAGCAGCTGAGGTAGTGGACAAGATGACAAGGAGAGGGAGTGGAGAGCAAATTGAATGAAGAGCAACCTAGGAAGAAGCAAAATCTGTGTGATTGGGAGGGGGGGGATATAACGACTTTGTTCGTTGTGTGAGTAAAATATAAAAAGAATAATAGTATTGGAAAGGGGAGGAGTCACAATCAGAGGAAATCTTGGGAAGAAAAGGTAGTATTTGTAGTACTACTAGTAATGATAGGGGGAGCGTTAGTTGTGAATATTTAATGCACGTTGCGCCGCCCCAGAATTCGTGCTATTTAAAGCAGCTTTCTGCCTATTTTCGGCAAACGTTCTTCTTCGTTAGCATGAGTCGCATCTTATTCTTATTCTTCTTCTTCTTCTTCTTCTTCTTCTACTGTCTTTCAAAAACTGCAACTTCTCTTAACTGCTAGCACGCATCACGCACCACGACTCAACAACATCTACGTGCTTTTCTCCCCCTCCCCATCCCCTCTGCATGCTCCCCCTCCTCCCACTTTCTCTCCTCTCCCTTTGCCATGCAGCCGCCTCCCCTCCACTCCCTCCAGCCCTTCTTCCCTTCACCACCCTCCATTTCCCCCCCTCCCTTCCCCTCCCCCGCCAATAAGAAGCCCAAGCTTGAGCCCCTCGACCTTCCCCAGTCCCACTGGGGCCTCGTTACATCTGTCGGCGTCACCGGGCCGCCCGCCTCCAGGATGCTGGATCCCATTGATGTCAAGGGGCATCAGCAGACATCGCTCGAATTGCCGGACGACTTCTTGGAGCCTCTTCCCGGTCTCCTTATCGATCCAACCCCTCTTTCTTGTAAACCTCCCCCTCTTCCTCAGTTATACCACTCCGCCGTAAGAAGTCAAAAGCGTGGCTCCAGGCAGTTTTGGAAGGCGGGTGACTACGAAGGCCAGCGGATTCCAGGAGCTTTATCCACGGGAGGTTAGCGACCTTACCTATTTCTTGCGTCTTTAGAGATCCGTGTAACCTCTCAATGTCTATAATGAGGGGGTTACATAGAATGCCTGTACTCACTAGGGCAAGTATGGTCTCTCCATTGTCCCATATTGTCAAGCATAATGGACTAAACATGACAGCGCGTTGGATTGATGTCCCCTTTTGAAATCCAATGTCCATTTCTGCTCTTCGCGTAGTGTTTTCTCAAGCACATCTCATCGGGAAGCATGCATTGCTTTGAGGTAGAGCTGTAGTCCATTTAATAACGCCTCTTCCGTAAGCTTCTTAAAATCAGCTTTTGCTTCAACCTTCGGGCCCATTGCTACGTCTTGCGTACACGGAAAGAAAATAATGATGAAACATTACCTGGTGTTGCTGACTAAGTTTTTGTCAGCGCAAGCATGTTATTAACATACGTGACCTGTACTAGTCGATAGGACACTGATGGTGTTAAGGGTGTCTAGCCCAGCGTCTGGTCCTTTCAACGTATGGCTGGTGGTATGATGTAGCGTGACGCTGAGAACTTGTTGCTTTAAAGTTGGGTATAGATGAAATGAGTGTGGCAAGTTCAACCCATGTTTCTGATATTCAATTACTTGTTCACGGGGGGAAAAGATTAGGGTAATAGCGGATGAAACCCTGCAGAGCTTAAGGAGCTCAGATCGTGCGAGTTCTTAAAAAAAAAAGTCCTTTTATATTGGCATGATTTTTAGAGTAAGAGCATGATAGCACGTGAGAAAAAGGTCAGCGATGAAAGTGCATGTAGGCATGTATGACTTGGTTGGAACTTTGAAGAAGCTTTGTTGATGAGAATGTGTAGACCGAGTACATGAAGCTGAAGCAATTGGGACCGAACCGTTCCAAAAATGATGGGTCCTTTCTTGCATGTCCTTTAGGCTGCAGTACATGCTTGTTTGGGGCTTGACTATCACTCTTTTGGGACCATTGCGCTTGAGCTGAACGCATAGGTTTGTGAACAGAATGCAGAATCGAGAAAAGTTTGTAAGGTCGGGGTGGGGCACAAATAAAGAGTTCAAGCAAAGATACTATCATATCTAGACTATGCTGTCTTCTAGGCTAGCTAGCGAGGCTATTCTTATACCAAGTATATTTATTTTTTAAAGAAGGCATGAGTAGCTTTATGCATTAAACTCCAAAAAATTGTATATTTCTCCTCAAAGAGAAGGATGCATGCAAAGTAGGTCCAACATGTATGTTTTGCCATTAAACTCTAAAAAATTGTATATTTCTCCTCAAAGAGAAGGATGGATGCAAAGTAGGTCCAACATGAATGTTTTGCCATAACTACCTTTTGGGCAAATTGTTTAATGCTATTTGTTCTTACATGTTGTGTGGGTTGTATTTATCCCTATGAATGATAATTGCTATGTACTACCACACATTTTTTATGAAAGGGTGTTTAATAGAAATGCATTATTTTGGTGACAAGATGGTTGTAGCAAAGGATGAGTGCGGATGTGTGATGTAGCAATGCCGCCAGGAGCAAAGGATGAGTGCGGATGTGTGATGTAGCAATGCCGCCAGGAGCTTGCCTGGGTTAGTAGGAAGTTAGGATGCTAGATATTATGAGCAAAGGATGAGTGCGGATGTGTGATGTAGCAATGCCGCCAGGAGCTTGCTTGGGTTAGTAGGAAGTTAGGATGCTAGATATTAGTTAGTAGGGTTTGAGTGACCTTGGTGCCCAAATAGAACAGCTAGGACAATTAGTACTAGTCCTAGGTCTTAAGTTACTAGTTTCCTAAGAAGTACATATTTAGAAAGTGACCATTAGGCTTAGAGATTTCATGCAAGGGGGGGTTTCTATTGACATGGTTGAGAGGTGAGATCTTTCTATCACACTTAGTTTTGTCAGAAGCTCACGTATGTGTAGGAGCTGTATACTTGGTTGCAAGCGTTCACAAACTTGGGATTTGTTGGTGTTCTAGTATGGACTTAGCTTGCCTGATTATCTACAGTTGGATGGTTAGATAGAATGTAGCTGTAAAACATATGTTGTGTGCTTATGCTAGTTAAAGGTAGAGAAATTGAGAAGATTGTCTTTCAATTTTAGAGTTTGCACTATAATGGTGCAAAGCACTTTACTACATACTCTAGGCCATTCATGCTAAATGTATGGATTGCAGCCTAGAGGTCCACCACATGTAGGTTTGCAAGGGGAAAAGGTACATGCAGCCAAGGACTTCTCCAGGGTGTGCATTAGATGTTGAAGCAAGCCCAATACAATATTAAGAAAGTTCATGATAGAGCTAAATGTTGTGTTAACATGTATTGAAGAAAGGTGGAATCGAAGAAGGTGAGTATATTTACTTGAGAGTACCAAGTCCTTTAAAAACCCTTACGAGTGGAGAGTGCCCTTCTGTTATTAGTACTTTAGAGGATTGGTGAGCTTGCTTACAAAGCTAGTCCGATTGGAAGGATGTATAATGCATCTAGTATTACATGTTAGCTGTTTGAAGAAATGACTCATTGAAGTGCTTCTTGTTGACTTGATTGAACCTTAAGTGCTTTCAAGATGAGCCAAAAAGGATTCTTGATGTAATAGAAAAGCATACACACAATACAATTTTTTAAAGAATATTCTAGTGAAGTGGAAAGATGGTTAAAAAGATAACGCTACTAGGAACTTAGAAAGCAATTTTCTAATATTATTGTCACGGATGCCATCTCTCTTTTAGGGGGAGGAAATGCTAGTAATGGATTCTAGAGGGGTTGCAAAAGTGGACCATTGGAGTTGGGGAGGGGTGAAAGTGTTTTGAGCTTGACTATTGGTCTCTAGGAGGTGAGACCACTAGTTTTGTTAGAATCTCACATTTGTATAAGACTTGCAACAATGGGGGAGAAGTGTAGATGCATGTTGTTTAATGCCACGAGCATGTAGTTTATGGATTGTGCTTGTTAATGCTGTATATAATCTTACTTTTTTACTTTTTAAACATGATGATTGCAACGTGCTAGTCAACTTCATGCTAATGATGAGCAATTAGGGTGGCCTTAGTGAGCACATAGGAGAGTATAGACAGTAAATGTTTTCTTGTGTATCCAAGTCTAATTTTCACATGCAAAGCATTCTATTCTACTAAAGATCAAAGGATGTTCTTGTAGTGTGGATGTCCAAGAATTGGCATCCAAATGTCATTCAAATTTGACTAAGTAAAAGAACAATTGATGTAATGCTATATGCATATATTCAAAACATCCGTTTTTTGCACACCTCATTATGTTTATCTAAAGACAAAGAATGGAAGGTTTTGGGCGTGTTGCAACTAATCCAAATATCAAATTTCTATTGTGCAAGTCCTATTATCTCTTTTATCCTTTAAGCACCATGCTTGTGTAGGTTCCGTCATCATGTGTGGTATGCTACTGGCGTCCATTTTCTCAATTTTGTTGAGGTAAGCTATGAATTGACATAAAGCTTCTCCTTCTATAGGTATCAAACTTGTTTCAGCCAGTAGGATGGGGTAGGGCGTCTGTGTGTTAATCCATAGTTTCCCTATCAGGAAACGTTTATGTATAGTTTCCATTATTTCCCAATATATCCTAGGTAGCCCGGTGCCCAAGCGGGACTTCAGTGAAGGACGATTGTTTGCACGAGCATGGTGTGCAAGAACTTTCTCATTTTCCAATTCCATAGATGTGCCTTCTTGCATTTATTTTGGAAGCTATACAGAGCTTTCAAACCCCCGAGAATCCTTCTTTCCATGCATGCATTCCATTTGTAGTTGCTTGTGAAATCCAGTCCTAAGTATATTTATGAGCTAATTGTTTTTGACGGCTCCCCTCCAAATGTGACATCCACTTGTTTGTCGTGTGTCTCAATAACCATTACGTGCCTTATCTATATTAACTTGCATCCTTGAGTGTCTGTAGAGATCTCTCAGTGCATCCAAATGTGCTTGTAGGCTCTCCTTATTCGTTGCAACGAATACTACATCATCTATGTAGATAAGCATTAATAAAGCGTACCTTGCTATTTGAACCCTTTCCTTGTTATGTATTGTCATCAGCTCATCAACAAAAAGAGCGGAGAGTGCCGGTGAGAGGGGGCACCCTTGTTTAACTCCTATGTCACTTCTTATTATAGCTTCCCCTATTACAGCTTCCCCCTTGGAGCATGACCCACTAGCCATTGTGCTAACTTCGCTAGTACCTTTTCATAGAGTCGATATGTGGCTTCTTTGAGTTTTTGAGGAACTTTGAGCTTTTCCAATCTTTCCCATAACTTCTTACGCAGCACTATGTTGTAGGATTTTTTGAAATCTATGAAACAACAGGCTTTCTCGAAGGCTTTCTTGAAATCTCAAAGGTGCATCCAAATGTGCTTGTAGGCTCTCCTTATTCATTGTGAAGAATACATCATCATCTCTGTAGATAAGCATTAATAAAGCGTATCTTGCTATTTGAACCACTTCCTTGTTATTTATCCTCATCCACTCTTCTAGCTCATCGATAAAAAGAGTGAAGGGTGTTGGTGACAGGGGGCACTCTTGTTTAACTTTCCTGTCACTTCTTATTATAGGTTTCCCCTTGGAGCATGACCCACTAGCTGTGGTGCTAACTCAGCTAGTACCTTTTCATAGTTGGTATGTGGCTTCTTTCAATTTTTGAGGAACTTGGAGCTTTTCCAATCTTTCCCATAACTTCTTACGCAGCGTTGTGTCGAAGGCTTTCCTGAAATCTATGAAACAGTAGTAGACAACCTCTTTCTTCCCTTCGGCTCTTTATGTTGCAGCCCTAATTGTGAAGAATACATCATCATCTCTGTAGATGAGCATTAATAAAGCGTACCTTGCTATTTGAACGACTTCCTTGTTTTGTATCCTCATCCACTCTTCTAGCTCATCGATAAAAAGAGTTAAGGGTGTCAGTGAGAGGGGGCACTCTTGTTTAACTCTCCTATCACCTCTTATTACAGGTTTCCCCTTGGAGCATGACCCACTAGCTGTGGTGCTAACTCAGCTAGTACCTTTTCATAGTCAATATGTGGCTTCTTTGAGTTTTTGAGGAACTTGGAGCTTTTCCAATCTTTCCCATAACTTCTTACGCAGCATCGTGTCGAAGGCTTTCCCGAAATCTATGAAACAGTAGTAGACAACGTCTTTCTTCCCTTTGGCTCTTTATGTTGCAGCCCTAATTGCAACCAGATGGTTAACCATTGAGTGCTTGGAACAAAACCCTACCTCGGATGGTGCCCTTGCTTCCTATTCCTTTGCCCATTTGCTCAAGGATAGTGCCATGTATAACTTTGGTAGTAGGTTGCTTGCCATGATTGTTCGATAATTCTTTGGAATTCATTGTTCAAGTTCACTTTTGTGTTATCATGTGCTAGCATGCCCTTACCCTTGCATTCCTCCCATCTCCTCCTCCTCCTCTTCCTTGAAATCGTGAAGGAGACTAGCTCTCCACTTCTCAACCTTGAACTCCTCCTAAACCCTGTAATCTTCTCTACACTGTGGAACTCCGAGTTAGCTTTCTCAACTTTATCTCCCTTCTAAATCTTGCAATCCCCGTGGAGATGAGAACCTTGTGATCAGTCCCTCTTTTCACCTAAGCGTGCACGAGAGCTGCTTTTCACGCCTATAATAGAGGTCCCACCCTTGAGATCCCCTACCAATGTAGAGACTCTTACCCTAGAGGTCTCCTACAAAAAAGGTCCTACCCTTGAGGTCCCCTACAAAAAGTAGAGACTCCTACTCAAGAGGTTTCCTACTCAAGAGGTCTCCTACGAAAGAGGTCCCATCGTAAAGTCTTCTATGAATTGTGTAGAGATCGACACGTATAAATCTCTCTGAATGGAAAGAAGCTCCCACTCGTTGGCATTCAGTTTTCGAGTTGACTTTGGTATGATCTCCCTTGCATCCATGCTCCCATATACTATCGTGTTTTAGCATGGGGGGATTTTTTGTTTTGTTTTTGTTGTCTTTCTTTTTTCCTTTTTTGTTGTGGTGGAAATTTAACCCAATTTATTTGTGTGTGTGTGTGTGTGTGTGTGTGTGTGGAGAGTGAACAAGCTGAGGGGATACCCAGAGAGTGTTGCATATGCACGATATGTGAGCGACATGAAGTCGAGTCAGAGGAGCACTTTGCATTCAAATGCCCCGTCTACTTTGAGATCCGTGGTCGATATCACTGACTCTTCAAAGACGGTCTTCGCCTCCTCTCTAGGCTTCCTTCATACCCAGAACAGGGGTGCCTTGTTGCTTTCCTTCATGAGGCCCTTCGGAGCAGAGGGCACCTATCAGAGCACGGAGACAAGCCTCAGACACATAGTTTGATTCCTCCCAGAGTAGGATCACAAAGGCTGTTCACTTAGATTGTATGGATCACACAGTCCTTGATGGGAAACGCATTAAAGACCCAGAGTTTGAGACACGCCATACTCGACAGGGGACGGACACACAAGTTACACTTAGTGACCTCTCATCCCTATTTAGACTTGGAGCACGGCTCTCATGAGTTACAATAGCTTTGGTTAGGAGCAATGTCATGGCCAGGAGATCAAGATGGACTATGCCTAAGGATAGCCGCCAGTGCTCCATCATTGGGTATACATTTGCATGACCTCGTCCTCTCCCTCGAGCTCCCCTTGACACCTACACCATTATGACGCATTGTACTGATGAGGATGATGATGATGCCACTACTGATGATATATGACTATGCATCTTTTTAGGACTTAGCACTTAGCATGGGTGATGATGCTCGCTTAGTAGCTCAACTCTTCTGCTTGTTGTATCAGGTTATGTACTAGTCTCATAGACCCATCGGTCTTTCGTAGACTGTAATAAGCTTTCTCTCTCTCTCTCTCTCTCTCTCTCTTTCTTTTTCTCTCTTCTTTCTTTCTCTCTCTTCTTCTTTCTTTCTTTTTTTGCATTTCTTATACTTATTTTTTTTTCTTTCTCTTAGGATTTCTTATACTTATTTTTTGCTTTGTAGCAAAGTTACTGTGGTTTGGTTTGGATTTCAAAGCTGAGTGCGTTGGTTTTATCCAAGAGATTCCAGAATCTCATATGGCTGCCTATGCTTGGGTATTGATGTGAACATAAGCGTAGCTTTGTTAGCTAAATTTTATTTTTCTCATATACTTATAATTTTTTCCAAACTCGCTTGCAAACTCCATTTTCTCTTTTGTCCTTTTGTTTGTAATATGAAAACTTTTAATTTGTAAGATTGGATATATTCTAGTCTTATGAAGGTATATATTTTCTCTCTTTTTTTTTTTTTTTTGGGGTTCTTTGTAGATTTTTGATCTTTAGAACGACAAAATTTCTAAATTTGTATGATTGGACTTATTCTAGTCTTATGAAGGTATACACGGTGTGGCATTCTATGTCTCATTATCTAAGTTAAGGTCTTGCATCCTCACATAGTCTTTTGAAGGTGATAATTTTCACATAGTCTTTTGAAGATGATAATTTTCACATATTGAAAAAGATGATGCTGTTATCAACTTATGAGCTTTGGCAAAATCATAGATATTAGGACATACCATTGAGTACATTTGAGGATTGTTTCAAGTGAATGGTGATGTCACCTCTTAGAGCCATGATCTTTCATCATTCATACCACAACTTGGAATATCTTATGGAACCCTATGGTGACATGGTTTCCATATACTTCACCTTTCCATACCCATGCAACTCACCTTGGGGGATGAGCTTTACATTCTTACCTAGACTAAGATAGCAGAGTTGTCCTTTGGAGCAAGGTGTTTAGGCTTCCCCACTTATTTGACATTTCTTTTGAAAGACCATAAGGGTTTCTTTTGAAGGTCTAAGGTACAAGTCTTGTCATAAAATTATAGGTTATACATGTTCTAGAAGAAGAGAGAAGACATCAAACAATATATCTGACATAGCAAGACAACATATGGTGTTGAGGTGTTGAAAGTTTATGACCATTGGACAATAACCACAAACAAGAATCAATTTCACATGCCTCCGGGTCCTTGTGAGTCCCATTTAAGATAGTTTGTCTACTTGAAGCCATTGTTTTCACTTCAACTATGTATTTGCGCTTTTATCCATATATAGCACATTACATTTTAGATTAGATTATAGTGGTTTCAAAATTCTATTCATGATGTATATCTTTAAGCTCTTACTCTTTTGGGTGGAATCTTTGTTTTTATTACCATTCAATGATGACTAATTGTTGGATAGTTAGAATCAAAGATTAAGGTTTGTATGGGCTTTTGATGCACTGTTTTAGCCATGCGACATGGCTACTACATGAAATGTGAGAGCACATGGGTTATAACCAATTGGCTTTGGTGGTTTCACCAGAATCGGTGTGGCTTCTCTCTCAAGCACTGGCCAACGTGTGCATAGATGGCATATATGAGATCTATAAAGCTTTCATGTTGCTTGTCTAGTTTAAAGCTTTTTCAATCGCTATGGTTCTTTTGAGAGATGAGGCTTTTCTTCATTGAGAGTATTCTGCAGTAGATAGTTTGTCTAGATGAGAGTCTCTTTCCCTCCATGCTTTGTATCTAAGGAGTTGTAGCTTGAATGAAGAGATTTTGGACTACTTTTTTTATTAGCCTTCTCCTTTAGTGCTAGCCTTCGTCATGGCAGAGTTTGCCCTTCACCTTCGGAGTGCTGATAGAAACCTAGTACGAAGGCTTTGTATAAATGGGTGCTTGGGTGTGTGGATTTGTATGTGTGAGCATATTCTTATACTATGGTCTACACCCATCGTTAGGCATTGATGACGTCATTGGGGATGTCATAGTAGCATAGTTCTTGTTATGCGTGATGGGTTTATGGTTTTGAATCTTATGAGTGACTATTGTGAGATTGAAATTGCACTATGTTGTGTTTTTAGAGGATGAGTTTGGGAATGTTCCTTGATTCATTTAGGTATATGCTTCTGCATTTAGGTATATGCTTCTGCCATATTAGTGGACATGCAGATTTCACCTTGTTAAGTTTTCGTCCATGTTGCGGCCTGGAGTTTGCCCTTCTCCTCCGGAGTGTTGACAGAAACCTAGTACGAAGGCTTTGTATAAATGGATGCTTGGGTGTGTGGATTTGTATGTGAGCATATTTTTATACTATGGTCTACACCCACTATTTGGCATTGATGACGTCATTGGGGATGTCATAGTAGCATAGTTCTTGCTATGCGTGATGGAGTTTATGGTTTTGAATCTTATGAGTGACTATCGTGAGATTGAAATTGCACTATGTTGTGTTTTAAGAGGAAGAGTTTGGGAATGGTCCTTGATTCATCTAGGTATATGCTTCTGCCATATTAGCGGACATGCAAATTTCACCTTGTGAAGTTTTCATCCATGTTGCGGCCTCTTGGTATTCCGATAATTCTTTCCATCTTAAATGGTGTGTTGCCCTATCAGTTGGATTTAGATTCTCGTTTGGGAGAGACTACCGGAGTGTTGACAGAAACTTAGTACGGAGACTTTGTATAAATGGATACTCAAGCATGTGTGGGGGTGTTGGTCTACACCCATTGTTGGGCACGGATGATGTTAGTGGGTATGTCATAGTAGCTAATGCCTGCTATGTGTGATGGAGTTTATGGTTTTCTATCTTATGAGTGACTAACGTGAGATTGAAACTACACTATGTTGTGTTTTTAGAGGATGAGTTTGGGAATGTTCCCGGATTCATCTAGGTATAAGCTCAGTGGGGATGCGCTCTTGTGGTTCTTTACAGTAGACATATTTTCTTTCTTATTGCCTTTCTTTCATGTACTTTTAAATTCTGGAAGTAATCCAGTGTGAGAGCGAGTCGCAACACTTGCACTAGTTTTCAACAATTGGTATTAGAAAAGCAATGATGGAGACCTCACGCGAAGGTTCTAATGGCTCGAATTTCCTTGCGCGGCAACTTGGGGTTCCGTTGTATCTCATGGAGAAAGGATTGTGGTCGAAAGTTGTGGGAACTTAGAAGAAACTTGGGGGGAATGATTCGACAGAAAATATTGTAGAGTGGAAGACCAAGAATGAAAGGGTGCGATGGACTCTTCGGAGAGCACTTGGAAGTCAAAGCTTGCCAATGAAAATTGGGTGGCCATAGAAACATTGTTTGGGTCACGCTTGAAGTTTACGACCAAGTTGCAGTGAAATTAGTCTCAACAAGATGATAGCTACTTTATTTGATGAGGAGTATTGGCAATTCTTGTACCATATGAAGGTGCATAAAGAAGTCTGGTGGAAAGAAGAAGAGAGAATACTCAATTGACGTGTGGATACTATGGTAAAGGCGGCCATGTTGCAAAGTTTTGCTATATGAAAGCGTACAACACTCAAAGGAAGAACGAAAAAGTTTGTGCTATTGAAGAAACACTACGAACCAATGAGTTCGCTTGGAATGGCAGTAGTAGATGAGAGTTTGAATGAGGAGGACATTTAGGCCTTCTAAAATTTCGTCAGTGTTGCTTGATTTCTTGGTCTTACCTTGTGTGGCTGACCTCAGCTTTGTGTGGGAAAATTCTCATTTCATGTTTTGCCCTGTGTGGGTGGTGTGCTCAAGCTCTTGTTGAGGTGCTTCTTGTGAGAGTTATTTTCTTGAATTTTTACCTTGTCTTCTTCTCTGATCAAGGGAGATCGTTGGATAATTATAATCAAAGATTAAGGGTTGTAGGGGGGAGTAAATTTTAGAATTGGCTTTTGATGCATCGTTTTAGCCATGTGATGTGGTTACTACATGAGGCGCTAATGCACATGGGTTGTAACCAATTGGCTATGGGTTTCACCAGAAATTGTGTCTTATTTCTCAAGCAGTAGCCAACGTGTGCATATATGCGTAGAGGAGTTCTACAAAGTTATTATGTTGCTTGTCTAGATTACAGCTTTTCTAGTCTCTCTTGTTCTTTGAGAGATGAGGCTTTTCTTCATGAGATTATTTTGCATTAGATCGATGGTAATGTCTTTATCTGAGCAACAACCCCAGTAGGGGTGCCTCCTATGTTCTTTACAATTAGACAGCTTTTCCTTCTTATTGAGACAATTATGTTGCTCTTTCCTTTTTTTCATATACGTTTAATTATGGGAGTAATCGAGTGAGAGAGAGAGAGTTGCAACACTTGTACCAATTTCCAACAAAAGCTATCAATAAAATCGGTTAATTTAAATAGAACAGTTGCACATTGCAATGATGCTTTTGTTGAATTCTGGATCTTTGCAACAGTTCTTTGTTCTAATTTGCTTGTTTAAATGGATCTTGTAGGTGGAATTGACCATGTGCGGGTGCATCCTAAGTTCCTCCACTCAAATGCTACGAGCCACAAGTGGGCCCTCGGTGGTAGCAATTTTCTCAATCATGTCTCAGATTTTGATATGCAAACTCTTTGTAATGGAATATGGAGATACGTTTACAAGTTAGCCTTTTTGACAATAAATGGGCTCTAAAGGGATGAGATTCAAAAATAAGGCTAGAGGGATCATTGAAATAAATCAGGATTTTGTAGCTGCATGATTTAACCTTTTCAATGCTAAGTGTTGATGTCCACTATTTTCCCTTTGGATGTTCACTTCTTCATGTACTTATATACTTAAGAGATATGAAAGCATTGTAGTGCTGTAGGTAGTGCATGGTCTACGTGTATGTGTGAGATAGCCTCACAAGCAATGCTCAGTTTGTTTCGTAGTCTTGAGTAGAACATAACATGTCTTTATAAAATGCCATTAGATATTTCACATATTGTTATCTTTCTTTGCAGCTGTTGCTGAGCTTTTGGACAATGCTTTGGATGAGGTGATTGTATTCTGAGACAATTTGCATGTTTTTGTGGTCTAAAATGTACGAATTGTTTAATCGCATTACATGATCTATCCCACTGACATGTATGGACGGTGGATGATTTAGGTCGTAAATGGAGCGACCTTTGTAAATATCAATATGATAAGGAATCTGCAAACTGGAGGACCTTTATTATTGATTGAAGGTACTGTGTTGATGCTTTTCAACTTATTTCATGTAGCTCCATGATCATGAACACTACAATTCAACTCAGAATGCTACTGTTATAGTTAATAGAACAAGTTTCTTTAGTCTTTAATATTTTCACCATGTGCTGTTTCCAACAGTGACACAATGCCTTGCATAAAATATTATGCCAGTGTGCAAATCGTCCCATGTGTACTACAGGAGGATTCCTGATCTTCTTTCCTGTGAGAAGCATCCCGTGAGAAGCATCCCAAACAGATAATTGTAGATATGGTTCATTCTCCCATAGAGAGTAAAACACCAGTTAGGAGTGTTCCCAAGTAAATCCTAAAACAGGAAAACACCTGCTCTATTCTCAGTTTAGTAGAGTCAAGTATCCCTTGTTATTTTGGCTCCAGTGTGAAGATCCATTCTTAGTATCAAGAACAAGGTTCAAGGCTGATTGGTAAAGGTCCAAGGCTGTGGAAGAGCCTGATTCTTTTCAAGTGAAGACCTCTTTTCTTCCATAATCTAAGCATTAAAGCCTGCAGTGGAAACATCAAGGCCATTCCATAGAGGTGTTTTGCTCTAGTGGGTGCACACCAAGATTAAAACATGAAGAAATGCAGTATATAGTAGGATTTGATCAGCAGTTTGGCCTTGTTGGGTGCCACCCTAAGTTAGAAGGCTACGGTTGGTGAAGGGTGATCTCTTTGTATGGTCGGTGTAGAGGAATTTGTTTTTTTGTTCATATTTTGGACTGATTCTTTACTTTCCTCAGGTAAGTTCAGCTCACACGTAATTGTAATGTATTTTATTTGGATCATGTGGTTTGTAGATGATGGTGGTGGAATGAGCCCTGATCGCATGCGCCAATGTATGTCACTTGGGTACTCTGCCAAGAGCAAGAGTGCCAACACAATTGGCCAATGTATGCTCTCCTTTATCTAGATCTCGGTCTTTCTTTTGTCTGCAGCTTGGTGCTTTATTGCTTGTGGTTTTCTATATTTTTGTGTGTTTTTTCATGGTTCTTTCAAGTATGAATAATTTAACTTGTCATTTTAGTTGTGGATTGACAGATGGAAATGGTTTTAAGACAAGCACCATGCGTCTTGGAGCTGATGTCATTGTTTTTTCACGATGTCCTGCACGGGACGGTGGCAGGTAAATGGCCTTGAGAGATTTACCAGAATGGCATAAGTTATTTTTACTCTTCCTGCTCAGCAACATTACCATAGCAGATGCGTTTATTGTTCCTAGCACCATTTCCATTTCTGATTTTATAGTCATCCCCATGTATCAAAGAGTCGTCAAATATGTCTCCTTGAAGGAACACCAACTGTCTTGTCAGTTCCTTCCACACTAGTTGTTATATATATGGAACATCTTTTGAATGTTGTGCCATGGCTTCTCTCTCTTCATGTATTGCTTCCTCCACTTCATGGCTACTATGGGAGTACCTTTAAACATTTATTGTGGGTTACTTGTTATGTGTGTGCTGAATTCAGCAAGTGGCCAAGGTGAATTCTCAACCAAAAAAACATCGATGCTGTCATCTATGGTGCAAGGCTTCTTTATTTGGAAAAGGATTACTACTCCTTGTGCATGTAATGCCTACGATATTTGCTAGAAAACATGATTTTGTTCTAGGTTCTTGCATTTGAAGTTAATATACTCTTTTTGAAATGGTGGATGCTTTACTATCAATCATTTCATGTGTGTCAGTGGTATTTGGGCTAGCAGACTGCTGGCAAGGATCGTCACTCACATTTGTACAGAGCAATGATCACTCCTAATCATTGTAACATGCAAAGGTAATGAGATCGTGTAATCACAGTGAGACCTTCTTGAAACCTTTAGCGAGGAATCAACGTCATGCACTATAGAGAGAGAAAGGAGATAAAGGTAAAGAGAGAATGGAGTTGACAACCGATTGGGTCCCTGTACCCACTGAGGGTCCCCTCCCCCAATCAAGGGAGAATTTTCTTTATACTTGGAGACAATCTTTGAGAGAGCACGAAAACGCGCTTCTGAAGAGTACACTGTGCACACATATTGCAGACCCGAAGACCTGAGAGGCAACGCCGACCAAAACCAAGACCTTGATGCTGTCCACAGTGACAATGTAGGACACTTCTACAAGGCAAGGAAGAGGCTTGTGCTGTCCACTAGGATGCAGGGTTACTGTATGAGTGAGAGTGAAAGTTGGGAGTAATAGATTCTAAAGAGAGCTGAGAGATGACTGAAATATAGAGCTGAAAAGTGAGCTGTGCAAAATTGTAAAGAAAGGTGTAAAGAGCCGCTGAAAGAGTACCCTGAGACCCCCTTTCTATGGCTGGTCCCTTGGTCCCATAACTTGGCCCCATAAAAGGTGGCCTAGGGAGGGGTGCAGGATAGCCTATAAAGGCAACCCTTCCCTTGCCATTTTTCCAGCCCTGAGGGGGCCCAAAAGGGATCCTATCTTAAGCTGGACCTAAACCTAACTCTAAAAGATGGAAACATTGGGTACTAATGATCCTATTAAGGAACTATTATGTACTTTTCGATGTAGCCAATGTGTCACATTGCACCCAAGTGCAGGGGTGCATGTGACAATCACAGATGTATATAATCGAAAGAGCACAAGTTGGGCTGAGAGAACTAAGTGCTGTTTTGGGAAGCATGGTAGCATTATGCATGGAATGAAAGAATAAACTTTTCCTCCAAAGCGTTGAGTTTTTTCAAATAAAGTTTTTGTATGCCTCTAAAGTAAAAAGAATATAACACTATAATAATACTTCCAGTTTGTGAAAACAAATAAAACCATTGGAAAAAGTAAGCTTGGATAAATAAGCTTCAAGTGAAACAAAACTATCCTCAACTGTTTTGGGAAGCATGGTAGCATTATACATGGAATGAAAGATTAAACTTTTCCTCCAAAGCGTACGAGTTTTTTTAAATAAAGTTTTTGTATGCCTCTAAAGTAAAAAGAATATAACATTATAATAATACTTCCAGTTTGTGAAAACAAATAAAACCATTGGAAAGAGTAAGCTTGGATAAATAAGCTTCAAGTGAAACAAAACTATCCTCCCTGTGAATAAAACTATCATTCCTGTCAACTGATTAATGATGCTACATTTTCTGGATAAAATAAAAGCTTATTGAATGCACTATCGTGCAAAAAAGACATGTACTGAAGAGTTGCAATACGTAGCTTTTGCAGATCTTTTGATCATAGGATGTTTTTAGTGTGAATACATTATTCAAAGCTATGATTTACTTCTGGCTTGCTGTTTATGCTCTTACATAAGACATGATATTTTATTCAACTATTAAAGAAAGCCTCGAAAAGCTTATCTCAAGACTGAGAATATACTCCATAGGACTCAACCCAATCATGAGAAATCAACAAGTACAACAGGGGGGAGAATCAAGAGTGGTGAGTCTTGCCATTGACCAATTTCAAGAAATATCCAATAAGGGGAGTTATGCCACCCTCACTGAACTCGAAAAAGACACTCTCCAAGGAAAGTCCAATGCTTTGTTTGGGTGGCTGAAGAGTTTCAAGTGTATATCATCGCCTATCCTCTTGGCAGATGGTTGTATACAATGGGCACATGAGATCCTTTAGAGAAAGATGCTAGGCGTAGATTTGATACAGGAGTGAGGATGAACACGTTGCAATGGGAGTATGTATAATGGCAATAAACATGGTAAAACCTAGTAGTGTATTGAGAATTTATAGTTGCAAGCTTTGGCTCAAGGAACATTGTGGAAGCCCAAAAGGAAGTGAATCATTGTCGAGAGTTGATTTAAATTGATTGTAAAAGCTGATGTCCAGTCTTAGTGCAAGCCAAGGGACAATGTGGAATGTGAATGACAATGTTGTCACACTCACATTGAACATTGAAGATGTTCCTATCATGCATAGCCATGCACTCACAACTATGGCTCAATGTTGAGTAATCAAACAAAGAATGAAATCTTTCCTTTCTTGTCTAGTGAGCAGGGATGTCTCTTGAGTGGTGCCCTGATTATTCTAGTGAGGATCGTTGCTAGGGTGAGGCTTTTTGGAAGATTGAAGAATCCTTTTGCAATTTTGGAAAATGTAGCCTTTGCTTTAGCAGAATTTGTTGGAGGAGAATGGGGGAATTTTTTGCAAAAGCCTTGGTCCGAAGTCATAAGTTTATGGTCAATTTGCTTTGGTCTTAGCTCCATAAAAACAGGGCTTTTTAACCCCTCTTGGTACCTGCAACAATTTAATGAACCACACCACTGCGGCAACCATTAACTGTTAGCTTTTTGCATGCAAAAATAATCTCTAGACTAATCCTAGTCTTTGTGGGTGTCCCCATCAAGAAAAACCAATGCTCACGCCAAACATTAGTTCACTGGTTGACCAAGGTCAACCCTCTTGACTATAATTAAGGGGCTTCCCTGACTGAAGTCAAGCCTTCTTGACTGAAGTTAAGTATCTTTGACCAAAGTCAATGCTTTGACCAATCAAAAGAATTCTTTGACCATAATTAAAATAAATAAGGAATTCTTTAACTAATGTCAAATAGAAGGTCAACTCTATATTGCACTTGGATTATAAAAAGGATTCAAGAGAAGATGGCAAGTCAAAAAGCTTAAATATTATTATTGTCCACAAATGAAAAGTTGTGATAGAGACTATGGACAGCAGGTCCTAAGTCTGGAATGATTGAGGACTAGTCAGAATTAAATTTGGATAAGAGTTCAGCAGATTACTTGTCAAATCTCTTTTAGAGGGCCTTGAAAGAGAGCTGAATACCTTAGCATTTGACACATGACACATGGCTGTTCTGCAAGTCACAAACCAGCAATTCTTATCAAGGCAATCAAAATACACGGGGTAGTTTCACCATCTTCTTGAGAATGGATGTTCCAGATGTTGATTCAGTTGTTTCAAAGATTAGGAAAAACAATCAAACATACCTAGTTGCAAGTCTGTCCTGCTCATGTAAAAGTCATATGTGCAATTCCAGTAGAATTTAGATTGTGATAAGTGCCCTTCTTAGCAGCTGTATTTTGGTGGGCTTTCATACTTTTGGTAAATTGAGCTGTCTTGCCCACCTGTACAGCACCAGGTTATATGTGCTGTTTGCTGCTTTCTTGTATGCAAATTTGTGTCAGTTTTTCCACAAATGAATCCTATGTTTAATGATCTCCCCCTTAACTGTTGCAGTGCTACTCAAAGTATAGGCATGCTTTCTTATTCATTTTTGCGGGACACAGGCCAGGAGGACATTATTGTGCCCATGGTGAGAGAAGTGTGTCAGAGTATAGTGCAAATATTTCGGTTGTGGATGCATGTAATTTTCAGGTTTCTTGGTATAGCTTATTAGCCAAGGTTTGATCTTTTGAGCAGAGCTAGGAACATACAAATTTCCTTGCGCATGGAACTTTATATGATTTCAGTTTTTAAAAATCTATTGCATTGATGCTCCTCTCTTCCCAGGTTGACTATGAAGTTGAGCCTTTTGGGTTGCGCAAGCTTATACGAAGTAATGTAGATGATTGGAATTATAATATGAACACGATCAAGCAGTGGTCACCATATGACACAGAAGTGGACCTCTTAGATCAGGTTTGTCGAACTTATGCATTGCAGTGTGAGGTTCTCTTGTATATCATGGTTACTAGACAGAAATATTGTATCAGAACTCCTCAATAAAGGAATGGGCATCTCTGCAAAGAATGCTATGTTTAGTTTTGACATAAGAGAAAGGTCAGTTTCATGCTTTCTTTGTGGTTGATGATCTGAAGCCTGGTCTCAGCATTCTTGCTGCAATATCTCTTGTAGTGATTGTCTTTATGAATCTCAATAGCTTGTAGAGTTCTGGAACCTCATGGTTGCAATCTTATGTCCTCCTCAATGTTTGCAGTTCAGAGGAATGAAGCTTCAAGGGACACGAATTGTCATATACAATCTTTGGGAGGATGATCAGGGACAGCTCGAGCTAGACTTTGAATCAGATCCTTATGTAGGTCTGCATATCTGTAAATGACAAACATTTAGCTAGCTCATACATCAAGGATTTTCCAGGGTGAATTATGCGCCTTTTGAAAGAACCGCCATGCGAGTACTCATAACATGGCCAATAATTGGGGTGAAGGTTCGAAGCAGACTTACTCCTGTTTTTTGCAGGACATACAAGTACGAGGTGCCAACCGTGATGAGAAAAAAATATTAATGGCAGCCCGTTTCCCAAACTCTAGGCATTACTTGACCTATAGGCATTCTTTACGGGTGTGTTGATCAGAGTCCTGCATGTTTCTGATTCATTGTGTGCCTTCTTTGCAGCATGTAAGCCTGTTATGTTTCTTAACTACTGGTGCTGGTATCTTTTGTGAACAGTGAAGATGTTTTAAATGAGAAATGCTTTACTTCCTGCAGAGCTATGCATCTATTTTATACCTGCGACTCCCGCCAGGGTTTAAGATTATTTTGCGAGGGAAAGTTCTGGAGCATCACAGCTTGGTGGATGACTTGATGTTTACACAGGAATTGACATACAAACCGCAAGGTGCAGCTGATTTTACTCAAAAAGATATAAACGTAAGCTACCTGAAAGTTGCATTTCTGATGCCAATTCCAACACTTGCATTTGTTGTACTCTTTTATCTCTGCCTTCTCAATTTATTCATGTTGGTCAAGCCACATGATCATGTTTGTATATATTATACTGCCTGCTAGTGTCTTCTCTTAAAGGCTTGCGGCTTCGATAGCCTAAGGATTCTTGTTGGTGTCTATCAACGCCACCTAAACTTTTGCTTCAAATAAAGTAGGCGAGTATCGTGATAGAGAAAGTTGGATATCAACTACTCACAGCTTTTTGATGAGCCAAAACTAAGTAGCTAACTACAAAGGGTATACACTCCTGTAGTTGTGAGTAATTAATGGAAGATAAATTCTTGTGAGTGATATGGGGAGTAAACTTCACAAGAGAACGTGCATCAAGGAAGGAGTGGCAGAGAATAGAGGTATGAATTGATGAACTCTTTCTAATCACTCTAGATGCACTCACAAAGAGAGCCTCATTGCTCGAGCGGGGCTTTGGACCTCGATGTGGCCTCCCTTGGGAATGGCTCCTGGTGTTGCTTGCCCTCCAAGTAAGCCCTGCAGATGTAGGAATAGGGTTGGTCATCTCCCCACCTGTGAGCCCCCATATGAGGAGTGCAGGGGGGGAGGGGTTGGACCATAGATTGATAGGATGGGTCATGGGGCTGCCACATGGGCTGCCATGTGGGCAGTAGAGAGAGAGTGGAAATACCTGGAAGATCAGGGCCACCATGGTGTGCAAAAGTGGTGCAGGAGTGCCACAGGGCTGTCCATGGATGGAAAGGACAGGCATGTGCAGGGAGACCAGCAAGAAACGACTGCGTGGACAGGCAGGATGACCTTATCCAGGATATGGAGCAATATGGACTCCAGTACAGATTGTTTAGAGGCTGCTTGGGACCTGGAACAAGGCTGAAGGCGCTGTGTGTCGGCATTTTGGAGGGCCTATGGGCCTGGAAATCAGGCTGGATTATGGGCGGGCCTGCCTGGGGCAGCCTGCCAGTTGGCCAGGCAGGGCCATCCAAAGTTTGGAAGTATGCTGCCAAAGGCGGGCTTTATAGGCTGCTGGAAAAGTCGGCTGATTTGGCCTGTTTGAATCGGCTGGCAGGGGCAGAAAAGTTGGCTGATTTGAAGGGGCAACCAGCCCCTATAAAAGTGGGTCATTTGGGCTCCTTTGGCATCACTTGGAGCAGCCCTCAGACAGCAGCAGTTAGGGCTTCCTTGGGCCTATACTTAGGAGGTGAAGGAGATGTAGAGGAGCTGCAGACTAATCTTGAGGTGTTGCTTGCCTAGGCTGGCTACTCGGACAACAAGGTGGAAGGGATCACTTGACAGGGAGTCTACATAAACTCAGAGAAGCACGCGGGCTCGGAGATCTAGAGGTGCCATGCATATAGTAGGAGGACATTTTGGTAATGTACTGTGTCCAGTTTGTGGACAGATAGAAATATATGTGTTGCTTCTATATTTGTCTTGGATGCATTGTCTATTTTGGCTTGTACACGCACATGAATGGTTGTGAAGTGCACACACTATATGAACTAAGACCTCTTGCCGTCAAACTTTACCTTCATCTCGTTGTTGGCCATTTGACTCCGAGATAGTAAGTTCTTACAAAGATTACCTTCTCTTCTCGTCTCCCAATTCTGTCTTAAATGGAATGTTGCCAATACCCATTCTAGAGCAAGTCCTACTGTACCTCACCGTCACCTTTGACTCTGAGTGTGGAGGCTCCATGGCTTTGAATGATGCTTTCTTGTTGGACATACGTTCTAATGCTCTGCTGCTTACATACCAGCCTTGCTTGCCTTTGGTCATTGCATGAGCCCATCAATGCTCAATGACCACCTCTAGCTCTCCTGTAGTCATGTTGGCTGATTTGGATTTGGACTCCTTGAGCTTGGACTCATTCCTCCTCTTCTGATGGGCCTCTTTCTTTCGGCAATAGAAACAATTCTTGTCCCAATTTCTTACTCTTACCATGGCTAAAGCCTTTACAAAGCATAATATATCAAAGTTTTTGTTTGCTCATTTCAAAGGCTAATCTTTAGCTATATTCCCATTTGTATCCCACAACATATCCAAGGCACCCAAAGCCTACTCTAAGCTCGTTCCAAAATGAAATAAAGGCAAATTTAGTCTCCCTGAAAAGCATTCTTCCAAATAAGTTTTGAACTAGTTTTCAAGCAAATAAAGATATCCATCATGGCAAGAGGTTCCATTGTTTTAATCACGGCCTTTCAAATTGGAAATCTTATGAGGTATTTCAAGGTGCTCCAAGGCAACCAATAAAACACAAAGAAGGTATTATTCACTTGAGATATCTAGATGTCAAAGGCATTTCAACATCTAGATATCTCAAGTGAGAGATTGCACGTGAAGGATAGTTGTGAGCAAATACTACACATTAAGAGCGATTCATAGGATGAAGTTTACATGCAATAGCAACCAAGTTTTAAGAGAAAAAGAAATTAACATATGATATATTAAATTAAAGAACAGACTTCATGTTAAAACAAGCTTCAAGATCTTGATATAGTAGGACTGATGTGTACTTTATGTCAAAAGAATTTATCAATAATGAAGATGGTTACAGGTTATACACTTAGATATAAAATGTAATCTAGCCATTAATACATTATATGTGGATAATGATTTGATCATTGCAGGTAACATCATAGAGATGATGAATCAAATCAAGGTAAACTTATGTAAGCAATATAACATGAGAGATGTGTTAGAAATGCATCGCATTTTTGGCATTGAATTCAACAAGAATTTAGATAAAGTGAAGATGTAATCTTTCTCAATTAGAGAAGGTACATAAATGAAATGTTCAAGCAACTTGATATGCGAGAATGCAAATCTGTCAACACATCAATTGGAATATGTCACAATACCTTTACGATTGAGAGTCAATACGTCAAGATGCTACATTGTATTGAGAAAAAGCTAGCAAACTGATGTATCTGATGGCCACACCTAGATCATACATTTGTTGCTTGGTTAGTTGGCTTGTGGAAAACCCTTGTGAGCATGATTGGAAATTGTTGAAAAAGATCTTTAAGTACCTAAAAGGTACAATGGACCATAAATTGCCATGTATGAAGGATAGAAATAAAAAACCAAACCTATATAGACTAGGGTGGAGTTAAATAGGAAAAGTGAACAATTTTTTTTTCCATTCTTGCTCCATGGTATGGTTAAGCACAAAGCGAGACATAGTTGTCTTGTCTGCAACATAAGCATAGTATATTGCTTTATCAAAGTGGGATTGTGAAGCAATATGGCTAGGAAGGCTTTTACTTTAGTTCAAGGGGAAGAAATTACGACCTTGTTTTATAACAGGAGGCATTTGTTTTAGGAAAGAATCCCAAAAATCATGGAAGGCAAAGCATATTGATATTAGTTTCTCTGTAGACTTATTCACCAAGGGTAACGTCTCAAGCATTCAAAGAAATCCAATGTCTATTTTGTCAAAGACAAAAATTCAGGCATTCATAAAAACTATATGTATCATAGAAACCAAAATTGCAACGAAAGGGGAAGTGTAAGAATAGTTAGTATTATGGTCTCATGGTGTACATAGGTTAGTATGCCGGTTGAGTTGTACACCACGGAAGTATCCCAAGTACTAATAGTGCTACTTGGCTTTTTGGACCAGCTGAAGCCAAGTTGATCTCTCACCACTTTCACCTGCATGAGATGGTCATGTACTTGATCCCCTTCCTCCATGTTCATGTTGAACAACCTAGTCTAGGAGAGATAGGATCCTCGACGTGTTGTCCATCTCATACAAACCCTTTAGAGCTGTCCATGCCTCACCAGACGTATTAGTACTCTAAAGATGTGGAATGACAGAATCCGTTGTCTTTCTTATGATCGATGCAAGGGCTTGGGCATCTTTGTCTTCCCATGCTTGCTGAATCTACAACCATTGTAATCATTCTTGAAGCATCCTTCATGTCAGTGGGCTTCGGATCCACCCCTATTGTGATCTTCCAAAGCTACCTACCCACAACGCCACCTGGTGGTATGGGATACCAGGTTGGTTTGGATCTGATTGGGAGTTCGTGCCAGTAGCTCAGCTCGTGGCTCGGAGGGGACATCTCCTGATTCGGGATCACATCCCGTAGATGTCATGGTTGGGTGGTGAGCAGCTTGCTCAGTTTCTCACGTTGCGTGTGTTTGTTTTGTAGATCAGGGGTTTTAGGAGTGCTGGGATGTGTCAGTGAGTGTCATGTGCACGGATTGGTATCTGACGTGTACTGGGTACACAAGACTAGCTCAGGTAGCCTGGGGAGGCTTAGAGCTAGGCAGGCTTGATTCTCGGGTTGAGTGGCAAGGGTACGAACCATTTATAGGTCTTCGCTATTTTTGGCGTTGGGACCCAAGTCTATAAAAGGGACCCAGGGGGTTCAGTTTTGAGTGTGCCGATGGGAGCAAGTTTCGTTCCTAGGTGCTAGGTCTGATCCTGGATTGAGTCGCGGACGCACGCTTGCATCTTAACATAGCCCAAGGCCCAGTGGCAGATCCCAGGCTTCACAGCGCCACCTGGACACCAGGCTGGTTTGGATCTGATTGGGAGTTCGTGCCAATAGCTCAGCTCGTGGCTCGGAGGGGACATCTCCTGATTCGGGATCACATCCCGTAGATGTCATGGTTGGATGGTGAGCAGCCTGCTCAGTTTCTCACGTTGCGTGTGTTTGTTTTGCAGATCAAGGGTTTCAGGAGTGCTGGGATGTGTCAGTTGGTATCGGAGCCAGCTCCTGAGGTAGGAATTTCTGATGCGAGTACTTTGGACGATTTCTTCCTCCAGGTATGCCCTAAAATTCGAAATTTGCTGCTGCAAATTCTGCTTGGTTCATGGGTTATTAGGGGTGGTCAGGATGTAGGGAAAAGGTAGGAGGAAGAAGGAGAGTGTTTCGAATTTACTGAAGGGTTTAGGAGAGAGAAGGATGAGCATAGCTGGGAGACAGCGGAGGTGCAGGAAGGAGAGGCGATAGAGTAGCTGAGTGCAGGCGTGCAGATCGAGGCTGATCGGGGCTGCGTGGGAGAACGCCGAGGTGTGAGGCTGTGTTGGTGCGCGATGGCTAGAAGGAGTTTCGGCCAGGGCAGGGAGATGCGCAAGGGGCTGGAACAGGGTGCGGCCACCCCACCCTGTGGGTGGTGTTGCTTTTTTCGAAAAAGCACCACCCTCCAAAGTTGGGAGGGTGAGCCTTTCTTGGAAGCAGGGCTTCCTAATTTGGCTGCCCTATTCCCTATATAGCTTGGCAAAGTCCCAAGCTCAGCCATAGCCTTGTGCAAGCAGCCCTCCCCGCCATCGTCGTTGATTGTGCCATCAAGTTTCGGGACAGCCAGCGTCACCTGTCGTTCTCCCGCGCCAGCTTTTGTACATCTGCGTCACCAATTGTACAAACTGCGTCAGCATCCGTACAGCTTGCGTCAGCTACCGTACGCCCACGTGAACAACTGTACGGACTGCATTAGCGTCCGTACAGATCACGTCAATAATTGTACGGATTGCGTCAGCAACCGTACGGATCCCGTCAGCAACCGTACAGCCACGTTAGCCATCTGTACTGATTGCGTCACCTGTACGGTCAGCAGGAGGATTCCGTACGGTACAGATTGCTGCAGAATTTTGTACACTGCAGCCTGCAGCGAATTCAGCAAGAGGAAGACTTCGGGTTTATTGCGCCCGCGGTTCGTCAGTTTTCAGCATCTTCTTCCGTCAGCATCTCTTGGGACGGTTTACGGTTTTTCTCTGCTCTACTCTCCTTTCAGCTTTGATTCTCTCAGTTATTTCTCTCAGTTTATATTCGTTCAAATCAGATTTTAGATATGTCTGATCCTGCAAATCCCGAGTTCACCATGGGAGAACAGGATCTGGATTACACTCCTGTGGGAGAGGAAGACCAGGGTCTTTATGACTATTTGATTACGAAGAAGGCCTTCAGTGAATTCACCACTGCTCTGGATGGAAAATTCGAGCAGGTTAATACGAATCAAATGGGGTTGATACAACAACTCCAAGGGATTCAAGCGACTCTCACTCTTCTGGCTAGCACTGTGCAGGCACTCACGCATGTGGATGCCATGGCTTCAGTGCTAGGTCCGAACATAACTCCAGGCCCTTTTCCGGGAGATCAAAAGTCTCGAACTAAGGAGGTAGTTGACACTTGGTTACACAAGTGACAGGTACACTTCCAGTTCCACCCGTACCCAGATGAGAAGAAAATCCAGCTTGCAGTCGGTTTCATTTCAGGAAAGGCGTTGCTATGGTGGAAGGAACTCCAACCTAAGCCAGATACATGGATAGATTTTGAAGGAGTCTTCAAGAAGGAGTTCCTGAAGAAGGAGGACGATTATGATATCGTTGGCAAGCTTAAAGCCCTCGATATGTCAAAGCTGAACTTGTCATTTGAAGTTTATCTTCAAAGGTTTCGGGATCTGTAGCCCAGGGCCACAAAGATGGATCCAGTGACCTTGTTAGGTTTCTTTGTGGATGGTTTGTCAGATTCGTACAAGTTGTAAATTAAGAACAACAAATGTATAACGTTGCAAGAGGCTATGAATTACGCGCGTATTTATGATGATAGCATGGCCGGTGCAAAGGCAACTACAGTTTTCGACACGAGTGGAAAGAACAAACGCAAGTTCTTTCAGCCTACGACTGGTACCGGGGAGACGAAGTCTACGGACAACGCCTCCAAGATAAACTTGACTCAATCAAAGAATGGTCGAGTCCGTTTCCTTCGCACATTGAAGCTTAAGAAAGAAGGACGTTGCTTCTATTGCAAGGAGCAGGGCCACACCAAGAATGAATGTCCAAAGCGCAAGAATCAAAAGTTAGTGCTTGGATCGAAGCTCCAGGCGGATCCAGGTACCAAAGCCAAGGGAGCGAACCAAGTTTCGATGACAGATATTTCTGCAAATGTCATTACCTGTTCACTTTCTTGTAATTGCACTTTCAATACTTCGTTGTTTAGTTCCCATGATGTTTTTCGAGTTTATATGGACCAACAGGTTCACATTCTCTTTGATCTGGGTAGCTCTCACAACTTTGTTAATTACAAATTTGTGCAAAAGATGGCACTGTCTACAGTATCTAGTGATCACACCTATGAGATGCAGCTTCTAGCTAAGAAGCAGTTTTGGGATCGCAAGGTTGAAGCGCTTCCTATCCGGATTCAAGCTTACACAGGGACTCACGTGTTATGTTATGCACTTGGAGCATGTAGACTTGTTAATCGGAATAGAGTGGTTTAAAATCCACAATATTCAGATTGGATCGACGGAGCATACACTTTCTTTTGTAGATAAGGACACCCAATTTTGTATTTAGTGATATAAAATTTTCTCTTCTCAGGGACCTATTGTGTCTGCGATGCAGCTTCGGAATATATTAAATACTTCTCATTATGATGTCTATCAATGTGTTTTGATTCCGCTTTCTTCATTTGTTGTCTCTGTAATAAACAAAACTGATTTAAGTGTGTTTGAACACCGTGAATTGAGAATGTTGTTAGATAGTTTTCAGGATGTATTCCCTGCTCAACTGTCGGAAGGTTTACCTCCTGAACGGGAAGTAGATCATCGCATAGACTTAGTCCCAGGGGCTCTAGCTATTAGTGTACCACCTTATAGGATGAGCCAGCTAGAGGATGATGAGTTAGCTACCCAGCTACAAGATTACCTGGATATGGGCTACATACGCCCAAGTAAATCACCTTGGGGTGCACCTAGTCTCTTAAGAAAGAAAAAAGACTCTACATGGCGAATGTGTATAGATTATAAATGATTAAATAAAGTGACAATTAAGAATCGATACCCTCTACCTCGTTCCGATGATCTGATAGATCGTTTGATCGGAGCGTAGTATTTCTCTAAGATTGATTTGCGTACGGGTTATCACCAAATTCGTATCTATGCTAAACACATAGATAGAACCGCATTCCGAACTAGGTATGGTCATTACGAGTTTCTTGTATTACCTTTTGGTTTGACCAATGCTCCTGTCACATTTCAGCAAATGATGAACGATTTGTTCAGGGATTTTCTGGGCAAATTTGTTGTAGTGTTCTTAGATGACATCTTGGTATATAGTCAAACGCTTGAGGATCACATAGGACACCTCCGGATTGTCTTAGCTATTCTAAGACAGCATAAGCTCTATGCCAAGATGAGTAAATGTGAGTTCTTTATGAAGGAGATCATTTACTTAGGACACAAGATTTCTTCTGAAGGTATTAGCATTGATCTGGATCGTATCCAGAAGGTTTTAGAATGGCCTATGCCTCAGATTGTGAAACAACTTCGTTCTTTCCTTGGATTTACGGTATTTCTACAGAAGTCTGTGCGTGATTATTCACATATCACCGCATCCCTGACAAACATATTGAAAGGTCGTGGACGCAGGTTTAGCCAGTCAATCTCTTGGAATGATGCAATGAACATGGCTTTTGAAACCTTGAAGTTTTCTATCAAGGAAGCACTCGTTCTTGCATTACCCGATCCTACCCGGCCTTGTGTTTTAGAGGTCGATGCGAGTGATTATGCGATTGGGGCAGCTCTATTCCAAGAGGACAGACCTGTAGCTTTCGAGAGTAAGAAGCTAGACGACACTCAATATCGTTGAACCACACTCGAGAAGGAACTTTATGCTGTAGTGTATGCTCTTAAGGATTAGAGATACTACTTGTATGGTTTAAAGTTCCTTGTATTGACTGATCATCAGTCAATTAAGTATGTGTGTGATGGATGAGAATTGAGGGGACAGAAAGCTAGATGGGTAGAATTAATGCAAGATTTTGATTTTGAAATACGTTATTGTAAGGGTTCGTTGAATAGTGTGGCAGATGCCTTAAGTCGAGTTAAGTTTGTAAATGCTTTGTCATTTATGGAAATATCCTCAGACCTATTTCAATCCTTGAGAGGGCTATACGCAACTGATAGTCATTTCAGTTCTTATTGGCAGAGAGTCCAAGATGGGAGCTCCATGGTTGACCAAGACTTAGGGATTGTGCCACCTACGGTACAGGCGGCGGGAGGTCAGTGGATGATTAAGAACGGCTTGTTGTTTCGGAATGAAAAGATTTGTGTGTCAGATGTTTTGGACCTTAAATCCAAGATTCTCTGGGAGTGTCATGATGCTCCTAGTGCTGGACATTCGGGTATACATAGGACTCTTTTTCTTGTGAAGCATACCTTTTATTGGCCTAAGATGCGTGCATTTATCGAGAACTATGTAGTAGGTTGCTGGGTTTGTTAGGTTACTAAGGCAAAACGCCTTAGAAGCACGGGCTTATTACAGTCATTACAGATTCCAGGTAATAAATGGGAAAGTATTTTCATGGATTTTATTACTGGGTTGCCTCGTACGCGCAAAGGTCATGACTCCATTTAGGTCATAGTCGACCGTTTGAAAAAAATGGCTAGATTCTTATCTACTAGAACAACTATTTCAGCTGTTTAGCTGGCTCACGAGTTTGTGGACCACTTGTTTAAGCTGTATGGTTTGCCATCTGACATAGTCAGTGACAGGGACTCAAAGTTTACAAGTAACTTTTGGACACTTGTTTTTGAGAAGTTAGAAACTACTCTAAGTATGAGTTCCTCGGATCATGCACAATCCGATGGCAGTACAAAGAAGGTTAACCAGTTGGTTGAAGACATGCTTCGGGCATATGTATCTAAGAGACAGTCTTCATGGGAAGATTATCTACCAATGATAGAATTTGCTTACAACAGTGCAAAGCATTCTAGTACTGGTTACAGTCCTTTTATGCTTATGTACGGGTTTCAACCTAAGTCACCAGCTATGGTTGGATTAAAAGGAATTCAAAATGATGCTGCTAAGAACTTCTTGCTAGACATGCAGGAAATGTTGCAGTTTGCCAAGGAGTCTATTAGAATTGCCCAAGATCGAGACACATTTTATGCTAATAGACATCGTTCACCTAGAGAGTTCTCTCAAGGAATGATGGTATATTTACGAATTCCCAAGGAATCCAAGAGCCTAAGTACTGGTTTGGTTTCGAAATTATCGCCCAGATACTGTGGCCCATTCAAGGTCATTAAAAGAATTGGACCAGTTGCATATCGACTAGAATTGCCTCCTGATGTTAAAGTCCATCCAGTCTTTCATGTCAGTAGACTGAAAGAAGTCTTGGGTGCGGATGATCAACTTGTTTCTCCTCACGAGATAATAGAAGTTACAGATTTGACTTTTATTCCACACGAACTTGAGTGTATTCTTGAATTTCGTGACAGACAAATTCGTAATCGATCTATCATAGAATACAAGATTAAGTGGAAGGATCGTGTTGAGGAGGATGCAACATGGGAGACATTACAAAACCTCCAGAGAACATTTTTGAGTTTTTTAGCGAACTCAGGAGTGAGTTCTTAGAGGAGGGGGAGTATGTCATGTGCACGGATTGGTATCTGACGTGTACTGGGTACACAAGACTAGCTCAGTTAGCCTGGGGAGGCTTAGAGCTAGGCAGGCTTGATTCTCGGGTTGAGTGGCAAGGGTACGAACCATTTATAGGTCTTCATTATTTTTGGCGCTAGGGCCCAAGTCTATAAAAGGGGCCCAGGGGGTTCAGTTCTCAGTGTGCCGATGGGAGCAGGTTTCGTTCCCAGGTGCTAGGTCTGATCTTGTATTGAATCGCGGACGCGCGTCTGCATCTTAGCGTAGCCCAAGGCTCAGTGGCAGATCCCAGGCTTCACAGCGCCACTTGGTGGTATGGGACACGAGGTTGGTTTGGATCTGATCGGGAGTTCGTGCCAGTAGCTCAGCTCGTGGCTCGATTCGGGATCACATCCCGTAGATGTCATGGTTGGGTGGTGAGCAGCCTGCTCAGTTTCTCACGTTGCGTGTGTTTCACTTGCAGATCAGGGGTTTCAGGAGTGTTGGGATGTGTCACTTGGTTAGTCCACACTTGGAAATGAGCTCTAGAATAGGCTGGAATTCAAATCACAGCAGGGGAAGGCAATCACAGTTGCTTGGCACAAATCGCATATGGGGATGGGGCTTCGAAGCCTCAATGGGCTGGAGCAAAGAGGTGCTAGGGTCCTTGCTGAGTGCTATATTGATCTAAAGAGCTCATTAGCTCGAGCAAAATTAATAATAGATCAGATATTAATTGAAGTAGGCTGATCATGTATGTGTTGCCTCTAGTATGTTTGGGTGTGTGGATTTGTATGTGTGAGCATATTTTGATACTATGGTCTACACCCATTGTTGGGCGTAGATGATGTTAGTGGGGATGTCATAGTAGCTAGTCCCTGCTATGCGTGATGGAGTTTATGGTTTTCAATCTTATGAGTGACTATCGTGAGATTGAAATTGCACTATGTTGTGTTTTTAGAGGACGAGTTTGGGAATGTTCCTTAATTCATCTAGGTATCTACTTCTGTCGTATTAGCGGACATGCAGAGTTCACCTTGTAAAGTTTTCGTCCAAGTTGTGGCGTGTTGGTATTCTGATAATAATTTCTATCTTAAATGATGTGTTGCCTGATCAGCTAGATTTAGATGCATGTTTCGGAGAGACTAAAATGAAATCGTTTAGACTTCACAAGCTGTTGTAGCTTGAATGAAGAGATTTTAGACTACATTTTGATTAGCCTTCTCCTTTAGTGCTAGCCTTTGTCATGGTTGAGTTTGTCGTTCACCTTCGAAGTGCGAGCGGAAACTTAGTACGAGCGGAAACTTAGTACGAAGACTTTGTATAAATGGATGCTCAAGTATGTGTGGGTGTGTGGATTTGTATGTGAGAGTATATTTTTATACTATGGTCTACACCCACTGTTGGGTGCTGATGACGTTAGTAGGGATGTCATAGTAGCTAGTCCTTGCAATGCGTGATGGAGGTTATGGAGGGAAAGTGAGTGCCTTGATATTATCGGCCTTTGGGAAAGGGACCATGTCATAAAGGACACGTGTGTAGTGACTGTAGCTAAGCTAGAGACCTCTTTCAAGACTAGTAGGTTGGGTTGATTCAAAGAGATGATTTTTTTAATACATGTTTTTCTTGATCATTGATATTGAGACAATTAATACCATGATTTGGCTAGAGGAGAATTAGTATTTTTAGAATTTCAACCCAATCATAGAGCAAAGGGTTTGCTTTGTAAAAAGGACTAACTTTGAAACATGGATTGAGTGATTCCGAAATCATGATTAATAAGGCTTGTAAGCCCCTATTGATTCCAATACCCTAACTTTCAAGATGCTCAAGTATGTGTGGGTGTGTGGATTTGTATGTGAGAGCATATGTCTAGTATGGTCTATATCCACTTTTGGGTGCTGATGACATCAGTGGGGCTGTAATAAAAGCTAGTCCTTGCTATGCGTGATGGAGTTTATGGTATCAACCTAATGAGTGTCAATCATGAGATTGAGACTGCACTATGTGTTTTTAGAGGATGAGTGGGGCATGTTCCTGGGTTCATCCAAATAGCTTCTTCCTCTTTGGAAGGATCCTTGTGTTGATCTAAGTTTTATGGAGCTGAGAGAATCGTTCAATGTTTATCAAGGATGCAAGGTGTGCTCTTTGGTTTGGGGCTAGAGGCAAGTAGGGCTAGTCAAGGTTGGGGTTGATAATTTGATGATTAAGAAAGGTGGGTATTTAACATTAAACTACATGACTAACAGTGTTTCGAGAATTAGGATTATCCCGTTATTTTTTTAAATCTTTCAGTATTTAGTTGTGGGATCTAGCATTTTGCCGCACAGTTGATGCAACGTGTGCACTACTTACGTAACGAGCGACGGTATGTGTAGTAGTGTGTGCACCATCCCTAGCCATGGCTAGATATATATGGCTATGGCCATATGAGTGTGTACCATTGTGTGCATCACTTACGCGATGACAATATGTGTAGCAGTGTGTGCACCAACCGTATGATTTTATGCATGCGAGAGTAAGTGGTGTTAGTGTGATTGATGGGAGCCCATGAGGCTTTCAAGACAAGCAATAACTCTTAAAACATCTTCTCCTGTGTTTCTAGGTGTAAGCTTGGTGTCATTTGCAAACCGTTGTTTAACCTTTTGATGGCCCCATTCTTCATTTCATGTTCTAGGAGCCATCCTAAGCATCTGTAGCTATAGCAATTAGTAGAGGAGCGAAATTAGAAATTATTGCCTTACTAACCTCTTCAAGTGGAATGGACTGGAGAGCTCATCGTTGATGTCCAAGTAAAAGCCTAATGAATCCCATGAATTCCATCTCAATTCCGATCCCCTTATCCATCAAGGATTGAAGTAGAAAGTCCCAATCCATCTTGTCACATGCCTTTTCAAAATCACCTTTTATAAGGTGTATATCTTGCCCTGCATACTCACAACCAGCTCACAGAGTTTAATGAGAACTTTCAGTATGTGCCTTCCTTAATGAATCATTTCTGCTCTGGCTTAATTCAAGATTTTATTTTTCTACTGATTTTGAGAGCTAATGCCTTGGTCAGTATCTTATTGTTACATCAATTGAGACTTGTAAGGGGTCTTCAGTCCTTCAGTGCCTCCATGGGGTCTCACTTTAGGTATATGTTTGGTGATCATGCCAAAGTCACAAACTCGAGCTTACTGGTTTGTGATCATAAAGCATCAGAATCATAGGGTGATTTAGAGGCATAAATTTTGCCTCTCTTGGAATTTGCAAGTTGTATGTAGACAAGCTAACACCAAGCTCAGCTAGCTGCAGATTCTCTTTAGCTTCGTCTCACTTTTGGAGCTCATCTCCTCTAATCATTATCTCTTTCCCTAGCAGTCTGTCCTTTCCCCTAGCAGAATGAAATGATGTCCATGAAAAGGTAAATCAGTCCAAAGGTCCTTCCTCAAGATACGAGAGGTAGGATAGTAAAGAGGGACGTGATAGGGACGCAGTGATTGTGTTGCCGCAGACAGCACTAAAGGAACATTCGTAATAATCATTCTCCAAAGAAATCTGTCTGTCTTGGGGGTCTTCAGTGAAACTCTTCAGGAGGAAGCCAACTAGATTGTAGAATTCAATGGCTCTACCCCCTTTGCCTTTAATATGGTTAGAAGAGAACCATGTTCTTTGGAAATTCTCTTCATTTACCTAGACCTCTCAAGGGGCAAGAAAAGTGGCAAAGAGCTTATTGTACCCGAGCCATTGAGATAGCTCCATAGCTCTGAATGGTCTGTGAGACTACAAACATTGTAAATAACCATTGAGATCTGGTTAATTAACATTGATTTTCTTTTGGACTCACCTCCAAGACATCTAACCTGGTTTGGGGTGAAGAGTGGCCATTGCCTGAAGAGAAATAGCATCCTTTTGTGAAGCTAGCTTATGAGCTCTATCTAGTAGTTCATCCTCTAAAGAGACTTCATCCGCATGCCATGGGATTAGCATCCTTGCTGTTCAGGCTCCCATTTAAAAACTGAAGGATTCCACGCTAGCATTATTTATTTCTTAGAATCTTCCTTTTCAATTTCATCTAGTAGCTCATAATGTGAATCTTGAGGTCTTTTGTGACAAGTGACCTTTAGGGAGCAATGAAGGGCTATGTGGTATTGTTGGAATGCATCATCCTACTCTCCTTCAACTTAAGTTATCCTTGGAGTTGTTCGCTTTCTCAGCATCCACTGTGGTCCCTTCTGGTCCTTCATCCATATCTTAACTCTGAAGGATATCAAAGGCATTCTGTAATGGGAACATCTGATACGTTTTTATTGTTCATGTCTGCAGTTTTTTGAATTTGAGTGCACTTTCACTATGAAGGGGGAGATCAATGTTCTTGGACTTCCACTTCTCTGCACCTGTTTACCCTTCTGAACATCAGCACATTGACAGACTGGCCTAGCTTTTCTGGCAGGGCAATCTTTGACAATGTGCCCTTGGTAGCCACATAGAAAGCATGATTACTGTACACCACTGGCTGGTCCCTGTAAACATCATGGATATTGAGCTAGGAAAGCTTCCAGTAGTGTCGAATTCCACACAAATTAGGGTTGCCCCTTGGTTTGATGAAGCTTTCCTTCTCCACCCTTTCTTATTCCCTGACAAAGATTAGCAGCTAGATTTGTTATGGGGAGGGGAAGATCTGGTAACATCTAGGAGTATCTGCAGAAAAGTCTCAAGGCAAAGCTGTCAATTCTTAACTATAACCGGTCGTTTGGCGCTACCTCTCTTATAATTTTGGGTTTGCCATGATATAATTGTGCAATTCCAAATACAGTTACAACTTTTGCATATTTCAGAGAAAGTGAAAAGATTAAGTGACCATTTGTAATGTTTAAGATGACAGTGTAGTACGACATCAAAATCCAACTGAAACAATGTGGAGTTTCCCCCCTTGTTTTGAGATCAGCAAAAGGATAAAGATACTGTTAATAGTTATTTATTAGTTTGAGCATGTGTAAATTTTGTTGATATTTGTGACATCTGCTTCAGATGTTGCAGATGATGGCTGTTGTGACAATTGGCTTTGTGAAGGATGCAAAGGAGCATATTGACATTCAAGGTTTTAATGTTTATCACAAAAATCGGCTCATTAAGGTTTTACCTAATCGTTTTGTCCTAATGGAATAGCATTCTAACGACTATTGGTCATGCCTTGTAATTTTTTAAGTCGATATTCACTCAGTCTCTATTTGAAGTTCAATTTGCCTCGCACACAATGTTCATTTCATGGTTTTTTCCCATTAACTTTGTGCCTTTTTCACAGCCATTTTGGAGGATCTGGAATTCTTCTAGCAGTCAAGGGCGGGGAATAATTGGTATGCATGGAATACCCAGTCTCTTTTATTTTCATTGGATCAAATTCTCCTACCATTTGAAGTAGGTGGATACGACTTCAAGGCTCTCTTCTGGGATAGTCCTTATACTTGAATTGAATTTTTTGTGAATATGATGGCATATCATTTCTAATTTATAGCAGCATTGCACAAGTTCAGAAGTGTGGAAGTATGTGAAGCTCATCAGAGCCTGATCATCAAGAGATGGGACTCTAGTAAAGACACAAGTTTGAAAAGGAACTCAAGTGATTGAATAGTTGTTGGCATAGATGCACGCTCTATCTGAAGAGCTTTTCTTTGCAAATGAAGAAAATGTACTTGTATTAGGCTGGCATGCTGATCTGGATTCTGTTGCGCAGGTGTTCTTGAAGCCAATTTTGTAGAGCCCGCTCATGACAAGCAAGGCTTTGAGAGAACCACCGTGTTGGCTCGTCTTGAGACCCGCTTATTACAGATGCAGAAGTCCTATTGGTGTGAATTTCTGATACCAAAAAATTGAGATGTGACTATGTGTCAGAAGCAGTCCTTTAGACAAATCAGGAGATTCTTGATATTTACATTGATTGCATTCATGTTGCAGGTCTAGTAACTGTCATAAAGTGGGTTATGCCAGTGGGAGTGCCAAAAGAGGACGGCCAAGAATGGGTTATCCTCATAAGGGTACCTTTTTAACTCTTTCCTTCAGTTTGAAAGCAGTGTCTACGTTTCTTCGAAACCATGCTCTTCGGCCTTCTTTGTTATGAAATGTGAATTCTTTATTTCTTCAGTGAAAATTTACACTCATTGTAATTTTTGGTTCTCTGTATGGACATGAATAGTACAAGTTTTCTTGAGCATTGTGCCCTTATTTATACATTTCCTGAATCTGCTCTTTGCAAGAGTAAAGGGGGCTCGGAGCATGCAATCCACAAGTTACCAGAGAATAACTTAGAAGAATGTATTGGTAAGCAAACAAGAGTGATGTGGTCTGAAACACGCTGTGTCCGTGACCAACCATATGAAAGTGAGGCTATTTCAAGAAGATCAAACACATTGGACGAGGACCGTTCAAGATGTACAGGATTTCCAATGCATAAAACCTCGACAATAGCACAGGTTGCTGGAGCATATGCAAGAGCATCAGCATTTTCAAAGGTAACTATCTATTTTCTTTATGGTGCTTCAGAAGTGCAGTAAATGTCACAGTTCTCAAGAATATAAAGAGAAAAAGTTTTCATTTTGCAAGCCTTTCTATATACGAAATTTTCAATGCGGAAGGGAAGATTGGGATGTAGCCCTGTGTGTTTTGAGAAAAGATTGAATGAGGTAGTTATCAATGGCATCAAATGCAAAACTAGGATATATCTCAGTTGTTATGTACATGGTCCTTGGTTGGTCCTTGATTCTTGAGGATGTGCACCTTTGATGGGATGGTTTCTAGTCCTAGCGAGCCTTAGAAGAGGTTTGGAAACTTTGTAGGATGAGGTTAAGACTCATACCAAGCCTCCTTGCATGCACACATAAAAGATAGGTACTGCGGAGTGACGTTGGAGTAGGGGAACGCATAGTCCAAGGAATCCGAGTGTCTTGGAAGGCTCCCGAAATGTTCTCCTGGTCTGAATCTCTAGGAAACGCCGTACTGGTGTTCGTGGAAAACATTTTGGAATGCTCATTTGGCATTCATGGTTGTGTTAGAATTATTGTTATAATTTTAGCAGTGACCAATGTAATGTAATAAGTAGGTTAGGGGCACTTTTCCCTCACTTAGAGGTTTCTCCGCCTAACCACAGTTAGTTCACTAACTACGGTTAGTGAAGGATAAGGTTTTGTCACTTAGACAACCTATCACTCTATTAAGTTGTATCGCACTCATCTAATTGCAACTATCGTTTCAGCTCTCTCTGCTCTTGCTCTCACTTTGCTCTCTCCCCTTCCCACATTGGTATCAGAGCAGGTTGACCCTGCTCTTTGCTTCTCGCCCTCCGGCTCCAGCCCGCAAGCTCCCTGCTCCATCAGTTCGTCGTCCGTACAGACCGTCCGTACAATATGTATGGACTGAATGATCACGACTATCTCCGCTACAGCGTTCCAATGCCCCAAATTTGTTTATGCGTAGCCTGCAACTACAACTTGCACCTCGACGAATTCCCAGTAACTTGTTGTCAAACGCATCGCCCCTTTTTTATGATTCTCGAATCGGGCTTTAACCGCCACCGGATTGCCTGTTATGACAGATACGCAATTCAATTTCTTTTCATGCACATCCATAAGCCCACAACTCCCTAGATGGTTCCCCTTGCCACATGTCATCATTTTAGGCCTTTAGCTTGGTACACCATTTACCCCTCTCTTGGGACACAATTAAAACATTTGCCCCTTGGCATTATTACACATTTAGGTGCACCTAGGCCTTAGCACTCAGAACCACCTAGTCGATGCCAATACACCCTCACCTAGGACCTTGGCAGTTACTTCCCTTTGACCATTTAATTTATGCACATTAAATATTACAAAAGTCGATCATCTAAGAGAAAATGCCCACCGATCTTTTCGAGGTCATGCTATCTCAGCTAGAGCATAACATGTACGAACGGGCTGCACGCTGATAGTACGGAAGGTACTAAGGCTGTACTTAACAGTCCGTACGTCTTGTACGGAAGGCAACGCAAAGAACAGCCAACGAGCTGTATGGAAGGATACGCAGATACTTGTACAAAATGGGGCTGCAAGCTGTACAGCACCTCTGTACGAAATGGAGCTGCAGGCTGTACGGCGCTGAAGTTGTACGGGCGACGAGCTGTTACGACGGCGCAGATACAATACGGGCTCTGATAGCGCAGATACAGTACGGGCTGTACGAAATGTGGTGCAGGAGCTGGTACGGCGACGCAGATACAGTACGGACTGTACGGGCATCGGAGTGCAAGGGATTTCGATGTGTGCTTTTAAATGGTCACGGGATTTGGCCGTCTCGTCTGGTGGCTTCATGCAAGGATTAGAAGTGGTTATTCATTTGGTAAATCAGGCGTAGCGATGGACGTTGCACGGACATCGATATAGCTCGTGAGCGAGGTGTTGGCAGTGTCAAGCGTTTTAGTGGCCTCATCGACGAATTGACGAAAAAAAATCAGAGATTTAGTTAGGAGCGTATCAATTGGTATCCCGCTCTTGTGAAATCAACGTGGCTCAGGTTGGCGATAGGCAATTACGTTACAAGGAGAGGTAATCACTTGAAGCTGGCAGCGAGGTCGTTCGGTCTAGCAGACAATACTGCTCAGTGCTACTTCTGTGCTTTGTCAAGCCGCTCATCATCAATGCTTACGTGAGAGTCCCTCGACTATTAGAAGTAATACGAATACGACGGTTATTTCACTCTCGACTGAAGATAGCCCGTGGGTTGAGGCGGATTTCGAAACAAGAGAGGCTTTGGCAGAAGAGAATTCAGGACTCCGGGATATTTTAGGGGCCATTTTTTTTCTCCCTTCTATATAACTTTTTAGTTTTCAGTTGCAGTCTATTATTCCTGTAGAGCAGAGTTTGCAGTCGATTTATTCCTGTACAACAGAAGGAAATTTGAAGTGAAAAAAAAAACTATTTTTTCTTTTTGAAAGAATGGAGATAGAGGGACAAGATTCCAGGGTAAATCCTGGTGAATCTAGAGCGCGGTCTACGCAAGAAATGTCCCATCTAGTGTACCAAGCTAAATGGTGTACCAAGCTAAAGGCCTAAAATGATGACATGTGGCAAAGGGAATCATCTAGGGAGTTGTAGGCTTGTGGATATGCATGAAAAGAATTGGAATTACGTATCTGTCGTAACAGGCAATCCATAAGGAGGTTGGGAGGAAAAAGATGATGCCAGCGCCTGTGACTTGCCTTGCCCGTGATTGACGAAAAGCAAGATAGAGAATTAGATAATGATCGTCTCAGTACAGGTGTTAGTACAGGACTGCTTCGTTTGCAGGTGTTGTGCTAGAGAGGACTCTCTGTGCAGGTTATTTTCTTTGTAGGTACATTTTGCAGGATGCCATTGTTTGGCAGAGCAGTTTTTTGGGCAGATTTGAGCATATTCTTTGAATTGGGCATTTTGCAAAATTTGGGGCTTTTCTTGGATTTGCCCCAATTTCAACTCAATTTCACTTCAACATTTGGGGCTTTTGCAACTACACTGCAATTTGCAGTGAAATTTGGGGCTTTTGTAATCAAAGAGCAATTTGCGCAACATTTGGGGCTTTCAGACCATTTGCCCCTTTCTGGTTGCAATTTTAAGCCACAAATTGGGGCTTTTGTGTTGGGAGAGCAATTTAACAGGTTTCAGTTCATACTGCCTTTTTGTGAGTGTTTTGAAGCACTTTTGGCAGGTTTTGGGAGAGATTGAATGCTCTGGCAAATTTCTGACAGAGACATTACAAAGATTTGAGTTGCATTTTTAGTCAGTTTTTGGCTGTGTTTTTTGGGATTTGTGCACTCCATTCCCAGCAAGGGAATTCAGATTTGCATTTGCTGTATTTCTGTGACATGGCTTAGCAAATCAAAATGATTTCGGTTTCAGTGGTCTCTCACAAGAGGATAAGCTGGATGGTACCAACTACTTCCTCTGGAGTTTTATGGTTTGCAATATTCTGATTTCTCGTAATTTGTGGGACTATGTAAATGGGGATGAGTTCCGGCCAGCAAATGTGGCACCTAATACCCCTCCCCAACAAGGAGGAGGCAGAGGTCGTGCACAGGGTACAGCTGTAGCACAAGTTATTGGTGCAGTTATACCTACCACTCCAGAGCAGAAGAGATGGGATTCTCGTGATGCTTTAGCTTTGTTGTGTATTTCTCTTTCAGTGAAAAGATTCATCATTCCGCATATCCGGTCGTGTAAGACCTCAAAGGCAGCATGGGATATTTTGGAGAGCATGTATGCTGCTCGGAATGATGCCAGGGTCTCTTTTTTGAAAAGAGAATTGTCACATACACATATGGAAGAGGGTGACTCTATGTCAGTGCACCTCACAAAGCTATAGGATTTACGAGAGCAGTTGCTGAATATTGATGAGATCATTCCTGATTCAGAGATGATTACCACTACTATGAATTCTCTTCATGAGTCTTATCTCAGCTTTCATACCTCGTTGAATTTGTCGTTGAGGGAGGGTGCAAATCCTCACTTTTCACGAGTTGATAGGACTTCTGTTGCAGGAAGAGCAGACCAGGAAAAACATGGCTTCATGAGCAGGTGAACATGCCATGCTTTCAAAATTCAAGCCTAAAGTAAAGGGACAGGCAAAGATTTCAGCAAATTAGCCTTCCAGTGGTTTAGGACAGCCTTCTCAAAAGGCCAAGGGTGATGCAGGTAAGCCCAAGAAGAAGGGAATATGTCATAACTGCAAAAAGCCAGGTCGCTACATTGGAGAATGCAAGAAAAGGCTTGCAAAAGAAAAGAAAAACAGCTCCTGTATGGCTGTCTCAGATTCAGCTCCTCATGCATCTAACAATGAGCAAGCTACAGCCAACGTAAACATGCCATATGTACACGGGTTTTCAAAGTTAAAAGAAAGCCAGATGGCACCATTGACTTGTACAAGGCAAGGCTGGTCGCAAAAGGCAGAAAAAGGCATAGACTATGAGGAGAAAACACTTACTCTATTGCTCTTGCTCTCACTCTGCTCTCTCCCCTTCCCACAGGTTGTGCGTTGTTTAGCACCGTTGCTGCAAGTTTCAGGTAAAACATCAAACTGTGCTGTTTTGGCACTAGCCTACTCTCGTTTGAGCCTTCTCTCAGCTCGTTCCGAGTCCTCTCAGACCCTCCTCAAATTTTAGAAATTTTACAGCTTTTAAAGTGATTTTTTTCATAACCTCGTATATTTCCATGTGATTGTGGCATTCTCATCATCACCCAACCCAAAACATTCCTGTTTCAACATTGGATGTTTTGGAAGAAAGAAGGAAAGATTTATCAGTGTATGCGGAAGGCTAAGATAGCCTTCTATTGATGAAACCGTTGCGGATGGAAATCATCATGAGAGCACATTACCGCCGTGGTGGGGAAACTAGAGATGTCTATAACAACCCCTAAAAGAACTATAAATGAAACTAAGGGATGCAAGAAAGAAACTCCATGTGTTGGGAGAAGTTCCTATCATGTGTTCACATGTAATGTATCGGGCATAAGTTTGAGCTCTATTTGGGCCATAGTAAGGTCCCACATGAGTTGTGTTGTCTTTGTAACATGTTTGAGTTCTATTGCTGGTGTCATCTACTTCTGTATGTGGGATGTAATTGTTGGCAGCTTGAGGTGTATTGAGGTGGAGATGTTGAATGTTGGCATCTGTCTTAGGGCTGGTACTCGTTGGAATTGTGTCGAGTCTCTTGTTGACTTGGTGGTCCTAAAAGTCAAGGTCTTGGTCTTGACATCTCCCATTACTACTTTTGTGGTGAAGAAGTTTGTGATCTTCAGTTGTCTAGGGTTTTGTTCCATGGTGGTCGGATAAGTCTAGACTTAAGCTGGTTGACCTTGTGTACTAATAGATCATCACCTTTGACGTATCCATGGGTTTTTCCCTTGGATCTCATAGTACTTGGGCCATTGTATCAAGACATGCTCCTTGGTCCCATCTCGTGTATATCACAAAGGATGCAAATCCCAAATCTCTATTGTGTCGTATGTGTAATCTTGCGGCTTGTTTAAATCTGCATCTATGAGATAAGGTTAAGAGTTGGTCTATGGCGATCTGTTCTGCATGGAGGAGTAAATTCTCTTTGTAGAGGGCCATTTGGTCCCATGCGGTTTACTTGTTATAGGTCATCTAGGATGATATGATGTGTCTCCTACCGTGTCAAGCGCAAGAAAATAGTATCTAGTGAGTATTGACATGGTGGTAAATAGTCAATAGGCATGCCTTGTGATTGGAATTTATGTAGAGAATCATGCATACTAGCACTCCTCAACCCCCTCAGTTGCGACTTGCATGGACAATGGGAGCTCATCTCTAGTAGTGTGCATTCATCTATAGCCCAAATGTGACTTGTTTCGAATAGGTAATGATCTCGAATGAGGCATTTGTATGGAGGGGTCTAGCACCAAACTTTGCTCAGATGATGTCGTGTGGAGAACACGTCTCTTCCCTCGGATCTTGTGAGATAGCATCATGGTCTCTAGTTGTTCAGAATCGGTCTAGTTATCCTCTTGAAGGTCTCTAGGCCAAAATCTCTTGCATATATGGTTGCATAAATCGCTTGTTGAATGTATTCAAATTGGGCAAGATCTCACTCATATCTTTTGAGGTCTCTAGGCCAAAATCCTATGCATATATGTCTGCAAGACGAATTGGGGAGTCGAAGAAAAGTGATTTTGTGCTTACATACTCAAATTGTGCTTGAGAACATTTTGAAGAAACCGAGTCATGTGCAATAATAAAAACCAATATAAACAAAATATGTATAAAAAGAGAAAAGTAAATTGCTATTTAAATTGAAGAAGATATTACCCACATCTTTTCTAGAATACTCCACAAATACGTATGACACAAAATTGTATGTTGATATTGTGTGTGTGTACTTTGCACGATACTCATCCAAAAGACTTTAATATTTCTTTAAAATTGATTTTGCTCATATATTTATTTAGGCTGCCCAAGCTCTACAAAGGAAGTATACCTACTTCTAGAATTGCTAAAGGAAGTCATTTAATCATATTATGAGTCATGTGGAAAATTATTGGAGGTTGGCACTGAATATTATAAAAGTAGTGCAAGTATGATGTTGGAAATGTAGACTTTTAACATTTCTCGGTCCTTTTACCAAGTTACAACTCACAAGCAAGTTCTTGGATGATTTGGACTCTTTTCAACCTAATTTTTAATTTTTTGGGCCCACCATACATGTGTCTTGAAAATTCCATGTGGATCTTTGAAACTTTTTGAAGCATTTCAAAACATTGAAACGTTTACCCCTTCAAAGTGCCTTATGATCTTCCCAAACAAAAGCTTGTTACTTTAGATTTAAGTTGAAGCTTGAATATACTTTTTTGATAACGTCACCTAGGGCCGCAAATCAATATAGACCTCTTGTCTTTTAGAAATAAAGCTAGAGAGCAAGCATGATTTGATGTCCGATGGATCAATTGTTAGGAGGTAAGTCTTTTATGCCAGCTAACCTATGTGTTATCACTTTGCCGAGTATATTACGGAGGACAATTACGAGAATGGGAGACATAAAAATGCTATCAAAGTGCCAAACTTAACAAAATAAAGGGTCACCTCCGAGCTGTATGTCTAAGGTTCCCTTACAAAGCAAACAGTTCGCGGCTATGGCATCTATACTTACACGACACATTATGAGGGTGTTGTCTAGCTCCACAAACCTAAATTAAGGAAACCATGCCTCACAATAATAAATAGCCAAATAGTGTGTGCCAAGCCTCTTACATAGCCTCAACCCTCAGCCTTATATATGCAATTTTAAATTAGCTAGAGAAACTATATCACCCAAGTGGAGCATAGGCTATAACTATAGCTAGCTTGAGAGGATTTTTATTAGGCTGTGGCATAAAGACAGATGACACCAATATAGTGTGTAGTAATAGGAGAGATTGCATGTGCTACATTTCAGCTAGTTGCTTTTACAACTAGGTGCCATGCAAAGGCTGACCATCATCATCATCATCATCAACAGCTTCCTCACCCTCATCCTCATCCTCCATTGGATTTCCAATTGGAGGTGGGTCAGTGTAGTAGACTATCTTATTGAGCCTCCTTCTAAATTATGTGTCACCTACCTTCATACTCGAGCCACATTAGTAGGAGACGATCATGCATACCTAGCTTTTAGGGGTTCTATATAGTCTACTTGTTTTTCTTTGAAACTTTACGCTTTGCTTTTTTTTTAAACGATGGTTTTATTCTATGTTAGTTTAATGAGAATGTGCAATAGGTTGGCATACCTTTGAATTGGTAAAATATAGAAAGTAAGAAAAAGAGCAAAAGATCATGTATGGCATAATTGTTTTTTCCCTTGAGATTCTTTACCGACGATGACACATGCATGCCATGCACCTTTCATGGTATCATGTGAATTTTGTTTTCTTAATATTGTTGTGTTTATGGAATGTTATTGTTTGATTGAAACATAGATTGAAAAAGAGGAAGCGCCAACAAATGAAAGGGTGGACCTTGAAGCAAGCAGCGACACTAATCGAAATTCAAGTAGTGTCCTAATTGGTGATACAGAGTTAGTGGCTCAAAAAGTAGAGGAATGCACATCGCCTGTAGACAGGTCACCTCTTTTGCCCAAACGTCTGAGGTTCACTGATTGGCATGAATTTGCATACATTGTTTTCTTTCATTGTACGATATCTTTAGGTGCTATATCTTTATGTAACAGGGCATGATACATGAGGAAATTCGGAATTGTGTATGTAGGTGTGAGATACACATGCAAGAACTTGTTAAGGAGGTTCAAAGAAACAAGCAATTGGAAGCTAAGGTGAAACCACCCACAATGTCCTTTTGGTGTTTTGCTTGGTTGTGATGTGTGCGCACGTGTATGTGCATGTGCGTGTGCAGGGCACACTTGGAAGCTAAGGTGAAACTATCCACAATCTCTTTTAAAATGTGCAGTCACCTTCTCTATGTATGCTTGTTGTATGTGTGCATGCATATATATATATATATGTATATATATAGATAGATAGATAGAGTAATTGCTTGGGCTTTTTTCATAGGTGCTGGATTTAGAGGAACGAATGCGAAATACACAGAGACTGATAGAAAGCGTTGTGAAAGAGAGGAACACCCTAAGGTTACAGTTAGAAGAAGAAATAAACCACAAAGCTACTGAAGATGAAGAGTTACGGAAAAAACTAAAGGTGATGCTCACAGAATTCTGTTAAATGTTATTGCATTTTTGTACTCTTTGTAGCAAGTTGATTCTTGACCCTCTTTTATATAGAACAGGTTGGCATTTTGCTTTCTTACTTATCCCTATTCTGAATGGGAAAAAGCAGGATGCACATCTCCGAATCAGACTTCTTGAGGCCGAAAATCAGCGATTGCTTGTACCGTATTGTTAAAAAGTAGGGAGATCGCTACCTGTACTCTACCAATGTACATTCACAAAGAGGGCTCCAAACTTCACGAAATGTAAATTTGGAACCGCATATCTTTTAAAGATATTTAAAGATAAGACGACTTACAGAAACACAAGGGGAAATACATGCTCTCATGGCGTTCATCTACTCCTCTTTATTTTACTGTTTCAACCGTAATATGTTTGGTTGGGCTGCTCTGCCAATTGTTTATGCACTGTTTCAATGGGCGTTCTCTTCTCTTATGATTGAGTGGCCAGCTTGTTTCCGAGTTTATATCTATCAATGCAGATTTGGTGTTTGCATTGTTTGTTGGTTAAAGTGGGGTTTCAGCTAGGCAGCTGTAAAGAAGGGGAAGCCGAGTTGTGAGCTGGTGGATGATGGATGAAGTTTACACTTAAGTGCTCAGGTTATAGCCCGAATTATGAGGGGAGGACATGAAGACCTGACCTTTCCTCAACCTTGTGGAGGAAGAGATGACACAAGCAATCTTGCGGAGGAAAAGATAGCACATGAAAGTAATTTGGATGACCTATTACGATTATGAAACCACCTCACCTATGGAATTGTGATGAGATGTGGTGAGAAGCAAGGCATGCGGTTGTCACAAAGAGTACTTGTGAAGAGGACTCCATGACACCTCAAAGATGTAAATTTTCCAAAGGCTTGCATCTCAAGCTTTCATATATTCTAAGGACATTGAAAAATAGACATGCCTTGTGAGTGTGAGCATGGTTGTCCAACATTTTAGAGTGCTATAGGGTTATGAGCCCGATTAACATTTTAAAGTGCTATGGGGGTTCTCACCCCTATTAATAGTCACCTTGTACAGAGTTAGTGAATCCCTAAATTGTAAAATTTTAATATCGCAATAGTAGGAATGGGGTTGGACGGATTGGCATTATTGGTTGGGGCACAAGCCATAAGCCACCAAAGTCAAGGAAGTTCATAGGGGAAAATCTTACCCAATGGCTTTATGACAACCTTTATTAGGCCAAGAGAAGCTCATAAAAGTGGCATAATTGATCGGGGGGCATGCAAGCTTCACTTATATTTTCTTTAACAAATCCCCTATCAGCATGACGGGGTTTTCTAGGGGAACAACAATGTTAATTTGTAGAGGCAACATGATGATTGTAAAGCTATGGAAATTACCTCATAAAATAGAAGTACAGAGACTGTCACCCGTATTGATTAGAGGAGACATCAATAAAACTTCATTAATTGCTTGAGTATAAAATTGTGGATTTGTATATGATGGATTTGAATAAGAAGAGATTGAGTGCGTAGCCAAGCACATTTTGAGTACTATGACATAGAGTTCACATGGAGGAGAAGAAGGTAGCCCAATTATGGATTGTTTAACGAATGAACATTTCCACAATATAGCAAATGTTGAGGAAGACCAAGGCTAAATGTGAACAAGGGTAGCAAATGACCTCTCCAATTATAGGAGTGCACTATCTGAGTCCACTCTCTCACTACACAAATGTGGCCTTGACTTTGTGAGCTAGGCAATTGTTCCTAGATGATGAAAAAGGTACCTGTTGTTTGTTAAGTATGCGCCAAGTTTGCAATGCTATACCAAATCCTCAAGGTTGCTTTGCAACATCATATGTAATGTTGAATAGACTTTGTGGTTGTCTACAAGGCATAATAGGCGTTTGAATAACATCTTGTTAAAGTTTAAAAGGAAAGCTACAAGAGCTAAAAAAGATTGAGTTTGGTCTCTTTTGATAGGATCTCCATAGATACCCCTAAAATCAACAGGGGAGATATTGGAATTCTCCTAGCGTGCTCTTCAAGTAGGGGATCATAGGATATAGTTTGTAGGTTGAACCATGGTCATTGTACCCTACCACAATGCCACAATAATGCATTTGTTGGTAACTCATTTAAATTTCATCCTTGTTTTCTTATGTCAATGCAAGCTTAATGTATATTATTATCTCCTTCTCATTCCTTTTGTGGTAGGGATACTAAATATTATTCATCTCGCTCGATAAAAATAACCATTGCTCCTTGCCTCATTGCCTTTTTAAAAACGTCTCTCCGAGCTTATCTTCACCAAGGTGCTACCACGTTGCTCGCGATCACCTCTTGTCGCTTCAAGTTTCTTCTTTTGCACTGCACTCTTTGCTAATCATGGTTGCCCATTTGATCTCTCAAAGCTATTCTCCTCTGCTTCACGTCCATTTCATGCATCTCCTTCTTCACATAGGCAGTCAAGCTACTTGGCTATTCGCATTGATTTCATGATGTGAGATTGAGAAAGAGCAAACACAAAAGAAAGATCACTCAGAAGACTCGCATTAGGAAAAAAGGGAGCTCATTTTGGGGCCCTGTAAGAAATTCACTATTTTCTCTTTTCTCTCTCTACAAAAGCAAGAAAATAGGGATACTTGCGTGAGAAATGTTAGTGTGAAAAGGAATAAATATATTCTTTCACATGCTTTACATTCAATGTTCATATAAGAGCAACACTTTTTTGCGCAGAATTTGGTGATTCCGACACCATAGATGCGTCCGGAACGGTCCAAAATTCCAAGAATGGCACTGGAAACGTTGGAATCGGACATCCGAAGGCTCGGAAATGGCCAAAACTGGTCAAAAGGTGAGATTTGCAAAAAATGCGATAGCCTTTTTTCTCACTTTTGTAAAAAAACGCGATGGTCTTTTTTGGCCGTTTTCGAGCCTTCGGATGTCCGATTCCAACGTTTCCAGTGCCGTTCTTGGGATTTTGGGCCGTTTCAAACGCGTCTGCGGTGTTAGAATCACCAAATTCTGCACAGAAAATAAATTTTTTAAAGATTCAAATTAGATCACCTCATTAATGTGACATGCTTCTACGAACATATAGTACTATTTCTTTTTCTTATTTTCATCTTCTTTTGTTGAATTTTCAACGTTGCGTTGGCCCACTCTTGATTGGTTGAGAGCCTATTTTCTCTCTCTTCTAAAAGGCCCCAAAATGAGCTCCCTTTTTTTCTAATGAATGCAAAGGCGAATGCTCACAGCTTGCGTCAATATATTACCCAAGGTGGTGGATACATTAAGAAAGGAGGAATAGGTTGAGTCCAACGAACTCACCCGTTGTAACAAACTACAGCTATGCGATCATATCAGGAGATCTTCTCAGATACTGAGTTGCCAATTTCACAATCCCCACCTCAATGAAGCGTCTGAGGAGATGAAATTAAACCAATGCCTGTGCGGAGAAACTCAAGTCGATCTTTGGGAAATCTTTCGTGAAGAGGTCGACCAACATGTGTTGAGTTGGGAAATATTGGAGTTGTAAGGTATCGGATTGAACGTCACAAACAAAATGGTATTGGAGATTGACGTGTTTGCTTCGTTTGTGGAAACAGCCGTTCTTATTGAGGCATATGCATTCATTGTTATCATTGTAGAGTATGGGATTACAGATTTGGATGCCAATTTTGTTGATGAGAGTAGTGAGCAAGATGTGCTCCTTAGGAGCTTGGCATACTGCAATGTATTCAACCTCTCTTGAAGAGAGGGCTATGGACCTTTGTTTTGTGGAGGTCCAAGAAATCAAGCCGCCGGTCAGAAGATAGACAAACTAGTGGTAAAATGATGATCGTCAATATCATTGCCCAATCGGCACCGGCAAAGCCCATGAATTGAGGTGAATGTGCATGGTAAGAGATGCTAAGATCAGTAGTGCCTTTGAGGTAGCGTCGCACGTGTTTGGCAGCATGCCAATGTTGAATCCTAGGTTAGACATAAGTTTGGTGATGGCCATGGAGATGTCAACAAACAATTGCATATATTAGAGATTCCACGAGGCTTCGATAAGAGATGTTGATCATTTCATTGCGTTCAGCGTCAACTTGTGAACTCATGTCCTTGTAGAGTTTGACATTGAGATCGAGCAGTGGTAAACAATATGACATGTAGCGGGATAGCATTTGATGGATATATCGTTGTTGAAGGAGCCAAGTTCTTCCACAATCAACGTCTTGCACTTGTATGCCAAGACAATAATGCAATGGCCCCGAGTTGGTCATGGAGAAGGTGGCTTTGATGTCGGCTTTGAGGAGATCTAATCGTGGAAGATCATTGTAAACAACAATTAGATCGACCACATAGAGGGCCATGACAAGAAAGAGATCTTTAACGTGGTAGACCCACAAGCTAGAGTCGCTGTAGCAATGTTTGAAACCATGACTCAAAAAATAAGAGTCGATCTTGAGATAGCAAGATCCGCTGGCCTGTTTGAGTCTGTAAAGAGATTTTCGCAGACGACAGACGTGGGATATTGCCAAACATTGCGCTCTTCACATATGTCACGTAAGGTCTCCCAAGCATCATGGGCGGTGACACCTGGACTTGGCTGGCGGGAACCTCTCCTAAAGTCAGGCAAATTATAAGTTAGGCCTGTCGTTCTCGTGCTTGAAAAGCTAAAGATTCAGAACTGGGCATGGTTGCGGGTATCTCATGGGGAGTAGCTACATGAGCCGGGTGTACTACCAGGGTGGATGATCCACTCCTGGTGTCGGGGGTTGGTGACTGAGAGACGACGGGAGTGCATGATGCACTACCCAAGTCATGAGAGCTCGGGTCTTTCTCTTCCCCGAGGGAGTCGTTCTAACACTTGGGACTTCAGAAGGGCTATGGGATCGAAGGCCATGACTAACGAAAGAGGCGAAGTAAAGTAATGGCTAGCAGGCGAGAGCAGACTTGAGCGGAAGAGGAGGTGTTTGGGCCCGTAACCAATGTGAGATTGCGAGAGACCAAACACGAAAGCAAGATCACTCAGAAGACTCGAATGCACACAACGAATGCAAAAGGCTGAGTGAGGCGAATCCTCACAGCCTGCGTCAATATATTGCCAAGGTGGTGGAGACATCAAGAAAGGAGGAATGGGTCTCGCCCGTTTGTAACAAACTACAGCCATGCTATCGTATTAGGAGATCTCATATACTAAGTGCCAATCTCACACACAAGCCTTAATAGCTTCGTTCAATAGTAGCTCCAACAAGATGCTATGGCTCCTTCTACATGCTTGATGTTTACACATCATGTTGATAGCCATTGTTCGAGCTTGTGACCTAGTCATACCACTTCCATTCATGAATAGTCTACAGCTCCAAGTTTGCTCTCCTTCAATCGGGCTCCCACAAGCCCTTGTCGGACGTTGTTCATCACTTGCTGTCTGATCAGTCTTGCTTTCTTTTTGGCAAACCTAGGTTCATCCATGTGTGTTCATCTAGAGCTTAGGCCATGAGCTCTCTGCTTCTATACAAGTTCATCGCTCGACCTCATGATCTTCTTGCTCATGCTTTCTTTACAACAAATCCCATCAAGCTACTTAAGCCACTTACGAGATTTTGTAATCTACTTTTTTTAAGCAACCATTCCCATGTTTTTCTTCTTTTTCACCTTTCTCAGCTCCTACTATTACATATTGTGGCCTTCTACGTAGGATTCTCTCATATCTTGTGTGCTCGGCCATTCTTCAGCTTGGTGGCAACCTCTAGCGCACCTTCACTTGGAGTTCTTTTTTTCTTGACCTTTTTTGCCTCCTTTAAATCGTCCTCACGATACCCAAAACAAGTTCAAAGGGAATATTCTGCCACCATCGATGAGTCCTTTGACAAGAATCTTGACCTTAGTGATTCTGAATTTGTCAAGATGGACCACACTAGTCGCTATCATCATGTATGTCCCACTTCTCCTTCGTTGTCGCCTTGTTGTTATTGTTGGCCCTTAATTCATTAGTTAAAAGGTTAAACCACAGATACACCTTGCAACATGCCATGCATATTAATGGCAATACTCGCTTCTAGATGGCTTTGCACTTTCTTACCCTTCTAGTTTTTGTGAAAGATTCCTCTCGGTTTTTTGCCATGTTTTGCGAATGTCCAAAGTTGAGGTGGAGATATGCATGTGTGAACAGGGCACAAAATTTGAAAAGTTTCATGAAAGTTGCCAACCATCCTCTATTCTTTCAACACTTGTTGGTTTACTAGTCACGTACATGATTAACACACATTTTGGCTTTTCTCAATGCACCTTAGTTTTTATTTATGGGTCCATCATGCTCTTGATTTGATCTTTTTTCAGCACTATGTTGACTGAACTATAATGTTGACTTGCAGTAAAAGGATGTGTTGATGAGTAAGGGGGCTTCAAGATAGTGTATCCATATCATAGTGTGATTTTTTCTTTTTGTCAGCAGTGTAGGCTTTCTTCTGGTATGAATTGTAGATTCCTATGCGGTATGCATATACTATGAATGAAAATTAGTATGTGTTGAATTCAACATGCTATAAACCCAAGGAAGGGCATGTTACTTGGTCTTATAATTTTTGGAGACATGCCGACTCTCCGCCCACACGAATGTGTCGTTATGTGCTCAATGCAAAGTGCTATGTTCAAAGTGCAAAATGCTTTCCAATTGTCTAACACAACATCTACTCTCATTTTTAATATTCGATTTCAAAGCTCACTTTTGCAAGGTGGTATATGCTAACTGTGAATTGATATGTGCCCAAGGAAGGGCACACTCCTTGGTCTTATAATTTTTGTAGAGTAAGAATGCCAAATCTCCTTTTCAATATTGATAGAGCTGCTTCTTGGATCTAGTTTTTAAAAAAATCTCCAAAACCATTTTTAAATTGCCAGCACATAGGGCATCTCAGGGCTGTATCTTGGTCACCCCGTATGGGGGCATTGTTGGCACTTTCAATTTTAGTACAATGCCCCAAAAAACACAACGGTTTTATAATCTATAATAGTGTTCATGGGGAGAACTTCTAAGCTATATACAATGAACCTGCACCATTTTCATTTTCACCTGTAAAAAAGGTTTTTTGGATTTTGTAAAATCTACCAAATTTAGGCAATTTGGTTATACTTTAGCTTTAAAATCTGCAAGTTCTCAAGAGAAACCTTGAAATTTTGGAAACCCCTGGTTTTGTAATTTGTTGAGAAAAATATTTTCTTTGAACATCGACCTATAGCTATATCTATATCAATAATTTGTTGAAAAAAAATGTTGCCTGTGAACATTGATATATATCTATATCTATACTATCAATAATAGATGATGTTCTCTCTCTACAACTAGACATTCTCTCTTTACACATGTCATCTTTAGAAAGCTTCCACTATGAGTTCTTAAAAAAATAAAGTGGCAAAGGTTTCTAGAACTCCTTGCGCCCCTGCTAATTAATGCCCCAACGATCTCCCATCCCTCCTTCCCTCTCTTAAGTACCCCTCTCACAAGTTGATAGATGCACTCTTGCAAAGATCTTTGATGAGAACCACAATGGGAAAATAAAAAACAAGAGCTTGCCAAGATTTTTGAGAAACTTTACATTTATAAAGACAAAACAAACCATTCATCACTACTAGATTCCCCACAACTCAAAGACATTTCATTTAACAGTTGTGCCCTAGCAATGCGTGGATGTCCTACTAAATGAAGGATGGGAATGCCCCGAATTCAACTTGAGTATCTAAGTCGGGATCGATACCGGTGAACACGTCTCTGAACAAGGTTCTAGCATCGTGCCAGATGTGTTCGAAGAAAGGAATAAGAGAAGGTGTGGCATGAACAAAAGTGAACCGACCTTGACTACTACTACAAAAGACACCGTTAGATTTCAAAGTGGCATGATTAAATTCAGAGATCTCGCCGACACATCTAGCATATTGCTTCACCATAGCGGGGTCGCTGAAACTAGTCCCATCTAGTTCACCACCATAAGATTCGATAGTTACACCTACTTGTTCGACACTGTATTTTGATTCTGCTCGTCTGAATGGAACATTCACACTGTAGATGCCTTCCCTGTATCTTTGAAAATGGGCTTACGATGCGCAAGTAACTCATGACCTTCCAATTCCTTGGAGACGGCATGCCCTAACCAGCAGACAGCTAGTGCACAAAGGCATGATAATCATCTAAAGTACGCCTTGCCATTTGATTTGATATGTAACATGACTCCATTTGGACTTGTAAATCAAAACATACAGGGATGTGAAAATGTCATCTTTTGGGCCAAAATAGGGAGCGCATTAATGCGCTCCCTATTTTGGCCCAAAAGAGGACATTTTCACATCCCTGTATTTTTGCAAGATGTCAATATTTGATTGTTTTGGCCCAAAAGATGAGTTTTATCATCCTTGCATCTTTTGATTGTCAAATATAAATGGCATAATGTTACATATCAAACCAAATGACAAGGCATGATTTAGATGAATATCATGCCTTTTTGCACCATCTAAAAAAATTGCGTGCATCAGAATATGAGTTTTGTGAAATTCTGTTCAATTTCTTGCACCAAATTTAAAGCAAGGTTTCCCATAATAGGGAGCGAGAAGACATTGTCTATTTTGGCCAAAAAAAACCAAATTTTAACATCCTTTACCTTTTAATTGCACTCTGGGAATCACTGCTCATAAACCCATAAAGCATGTGTTTGAAATTACCCCTATTCTTGCATTTTTACATTTTCTCATGTAAATAAACAAACCCCTGTACATGTTTACATTTTCAATCCTCAAATTGTGGCACTCTTTCATAAATTTACACATATAAATTACATTAAGTTGATATTTTATAAATCCCCTCATGCATATAAATAGCATGCAAGTCCCCCCACTAAAAAATACCCCTCAATGCACTAAAGTGCTATGTTACCTGTTTATGAGTGACTCCCTGAGGTAATTGCCAAACCAAAATGCGGTCATGTTACAATAGTCCTTAACTTTAGACTAAATTTCAAGAAATGTGACACATAGCCACCCTTTTGAATAATTTCTACTTCAAGCAATTATTATATATAAAACTTAGATTCTTTCTTTGCTTGCTTGATTTTCCAACCACTTCAACTAATTGTTGCACTTGCTTTTTTGGGCTCACTCGCTTTTTCTCGCTCGCTCTATTGACTACCTCCAGGCGGTGCAGGAAGGCTCTGGACACTTTAATTTTTCACTTGTGCCACCTTAATCGATCATGCCACCCTCCCATTAATTGGGATTTTATTTTTGGGAACGTTAGGGCTCCTATTAGATTTTATTATGTAAATAAGTATGTGTTACACGTGCACACACACACACACACACACGTGTATGTGTGTGTGTGTGTAAGTGTAAGTATTTCAACACAAAATAGGGGTGAAGAGGTGTTGTACTTTGTCTCTAAACTTAAATAAAGCATAGGGAATTTCCACGTCTATTTCACAAACATTCAATATATTAACATGAGAGAGAGACCAAGAAAAAAAATATTATATTACTCTATGAGATTTAGATACTTGTATTCAGATTTTACTTCATCACTGAGACCTTTTGATCCTTACACTAAAATTGACATACTTCAATGAGGTTTTAAAAACTCAACCTACAAAAAGTTAAAGATAAGCACAATAGCTTCATTAGTAGTGTATCATTGCATACAGCTACACAATAAGCTCATTTCTGTTGAGCCTACCGATTTGAGTATTAGTCACTATCTTTTAATTAAAGGCCTCTCACTTATTGTCATTTTATCAAATGGAAGAGTGTCAAGAATTGGTATTGGAATTGAAGTAACTAGCACACGTATAGTAGAGTTCCCGATGTTGTTGCTTGTTGAGACATTGAGTTATTTCTTTTAGATTCAATTCCTAAATCATTGATTGTAGTATGTCACGTCCTGGCATTGACCTATTTTGCCTCTCATTCATCCCAAAAGATAGTATATCATCTTTGCAAAGATTGCTTAAATTGGGCATAAAAAGCTCAATGGACATGTAATTAAGCTTGTATAGTGCCCATACAATGACAATAAGTCTACACAATTTTTATTATCATGGAGGTATCCAAGATTTCATAAGACTAAACAACAATGTTATTATAATTAATGTTGTTGATGAGTAGTGTATAATCAAGGAGCAAATTGGATCATATATTTAAGATTGTCGATTCAGCTCCTCTCATATTTCTATTAATTAACATCTACACTCCCCCCCCCCTCCCCCACATTCCCCAATTAACCTATGCCCCCCCCCCAAAATTAGCCCTCTCTCCCTGCTCCCCTATTCCCACTCGTCCTTCTTCTTCTTCTCCCCCTCCTCCTATGCTCCCTCCTTCTCCCCATCCTCCTTCCTTCTTCCCTTCTTCTCCCTACTTCGTCCCTCCTGCGCTCTTGCTCTTCACCACTCCTTTTCCTCCCCTCCTTCCTGCGCTCCCTACTTCTTCCCACTCCTTCTCCCCCTCCTCCTTCCTACACTCCCTGCTACCTCCTTCACACTCTCCCTCCCCCCCCCTCCTTGTTTTAGGAGGGCTTCACAGCCCCCTTGTTATACTCTATTGTCCCCCTCCCCCTCTCCTCTTATAATAAGCAACCGTAGAACATTCTCGATTTGGTGCTTCTCGAGAATCCAGCCGATTGATTCATCTCTGGCATCTGGCCCCTCCCTCTGTGCATTAATTATTTAATAAGCCCGCTTCTACCTACAGAACCCTACTGCAAAGCTTAGGTTAATTCACCATTCTCCTAGCTCCACGTGACAACTAATTTATTATTCCTTTTTCAATCTAGGGGGCCCTATTGGAGTGATTTTTAGTAATAATTTTAGTGTGATCTTTGGTAACAAATTTGATGTGATTTTCTTCATGCGATCCCTTTCTAAAATTGTCTACTTCCTCACATTCATCAAATGTTTCAATTGGATGATGTGGATCTACGCTCTATCAAAGAAGTCTAGGGCTTCTACAAGTTCAGGGGATGAAGGGTGAAGCAAGAATGTGAGATCGAGAAGAAGATGAAGACACTTCATAGTAATAGCGAAGGGAAGTTAACATCAACAAATAGAGTTAATAGATGTTATAGGGAAAATGGGAATCAAATGACAGTTAACCATGGTCTGAATGTCCTAGCAAAACGGGGTTGCAGAATGGGAGAAATGGAGGGTAGTGGAGGTAGGATGAGTATCTTGAGAGAAAGAATCGTTAACAGTCATTACACGTAGATGCAGCCAACATTATTGTACATGTGTTGAATCAAACACAGAGAAGGCAATCAGAGGGAAGGCACCTTTGGGGGTGGATTCCTAAAACAATCCCATCATCAAGCATATTTGTGTATATGGTTTTGAGGCATGGTGGGTCCATGTACATAGAGACATAGAGACATGGTGGGTCCATGTACATAGAGACATTTAGACTAAGCTAGATTGAAGTATTTAAACATATTTCATACACATACTCAACACATGGTTTAAGAATTCGATTGTAGACATTATACATCACATAGAACATTCAAATTAGATAGATACTAGTTACCATTTTAATGCTTCTAGTTACTATTTTGCATTCAAGTTGCAACCATGTAAGATTTGGGATGTATTCTAAGAGATGGACTTTCAAGATAGTGGAGTGTTCCCAACATTCAATGTAGACCCAAAACCAAGTCTAGTACCAAAATTAGAATCTAGGATTTGGTGATAGAGAGTTAAAGTTGAATCCCAACTTAGAGAATGGAGAAATTCTTCATGAAAGAGAAGAGGGAACCGCTTTGATGTGTGAAGGCATTAAAATACTTTAGGAATGTTGGCATCCTAGAGAATAGCTCTAAGGGGGGTACAGAGGTCAAGGAAACATTGAGATGTGCCTATAGTGAACTACCATCTAATGGATTGTCAAGTTGATCAAAGAGATGATATCTTTTTAAAAAAGAAAGGACAATCTATATTGGTAATCTGATATGGAAATAACAAGGCACACTCTATAATAAACCTATTATTTCTCTCTATAACTTTATTTTTCTCTCTATTCTAGGAGTGTATCTACCATATGTGAAGGAGCTACATTTAAATTCTAATATTATCTTCGCATAAAAAAATTATATTATCCTTGATTGTCACATCAACAAAGTTGATGTACTTACCAATATTTTTTCCCATAAAGCTACTTTGAATTTTTTGAACAAATTTTTGATGGAGCCATTTAAAAATTACCCTGATGTCATCTTGGAGAAGTCATCAATGAAACTGATGAAGTGTTAGGCATTATTTGAATATCTAAATGGATGGTCTAAAGACTATTTAAATTCCTAAACCATGAAGTGGGAAATGGTCGTTGCCGTTGCTTATCCATGTATCACAATTTGTAAATATCTCTTTTAGAATATACTTGTACACATTTAAGATCTAGAGAGAGATTAAGCTTTGGAAATTAAAGCTTTCAAAATTTATGCCATAAAGTGTTGAAATGTGAATCATTATTTTGACAATGAGAAACCAATCCTCATTTAATTTGAAATGATAGTGAAGGGAATTTAAACACTCTGCTAACCTTAGCACCTTCTACAAAATTGGAAACATGGCATTATCAAGCTCCATGACAATGCATTAATACTTGTTGGGCTTAAGTTCCATATATTTTTGAAATTATTTGAACTTGAAGTAGATGTCAAGCCATTTAAGGAACATAAAATGGAGGGTAGTTGTCTAGAGGACTCATTTGGGCCAGTCCCATAGGGAGTTTGAGAGATACCCATTCATTTGGCATCTAAACATGCGGGACCAAGAGGGACTCATGCTGGGGCAAGGGGTACATATTGGTTGGACACAGTGGGACAATTGGTGAGCTAGGCCTTTTGGGACCTAGTGGTACCTTCTCATGGAGGTAAAGTCATGACAGTAGGCACACTCTCATTTGAGGGGGGCAGGCACCTGGACGGTAGAGATTGATGCAGTAATCCCCACAGCATGGTTGGAGGTATTGCATAGAGCCTCAAACCTCCACCACTAGTATGGGCAATTTTCAAGGACCGGGGTGCCCCTTAAGACACAGTCTTAACAATAGTCTCTTGGCTCCTACTATTGTAGGCTTTATAGCATGGGGCCCATGGGCTTTCTTTAGCCTAAAATTGTGAGGAACCTTGAGAATAACAAGCTTTTGGATTCTTCAATTGGCATAAGGTCAAAGGAGTAGACCACTTTGGCAAGGATTGACACATTGACCCGGTTTCTAGTCTTAGTAAGGCAAGAGGAGGCGAGGTGGTGCCCTTGGTTATAGGAGGGCTAGCCTCTTTACAAGATTCAATGGGATATGGGTGAGAGATTATGGCCCATTTGTATAGGATGCTCGGATAGAGTCCCTTGTTCTCATACATGACTCGTATAGGGCAGTTGGAGTCGAAAACTTGGTCCCCCTCAACAGAGCAGCATTGGTTGGAATAGCAGGTTCTCTCCATTTTCGTTAACCTTTGGACCACCCTTAGGCCTTAAAAGATATCTTATTGCTTCTATATCGTGGCTCATGGAGGCATGCCCATGGACTAATGAATGGAGCAGATGCTGCAAGATGGAAGATGCCACTATTGCATAGATAGTGTATCCCAAATTGTCTATGGGGCAACCCAGCATCGCAAAGGATCTAGATGGGAGTGCCCTTCAGTTTGTGGCCAACATTTAGAGGATGCATTATGACTTCAATTATGGGATAAGCTATATGGTTCATGGAGTGAGGTCATCCCTTCTCCATTGGCCTAGCCTACAAGATATAGGGCTAGCAAGCAAGTTTTCAAGATAGAAGCATATGATGCGATGCCCACTTCTTGCCTATTCCCCTCGCCTTTGCCAGAGGATAGTGTTTGGGAGATGGTGTCCAACGTCGCAGCGTAGAAATCTAGGATGCCTACTACAATTTTGTGATGGGAGGCCATAAAGCCCCTAACAACTACCCTTGTTGCCATCTAGCGAGACATCATCTACACCTTGTTGCCATCTAGGAGTGTGGCACTTCATGAAGATTCTAGAGTGGCCATCGAAAGATGAAAGCATTTCTACAAAGCTTGGCCTATAAGTATCTTTTATATCATTACCACAAGAGGTATTCAATGGATGCATAGACCTCCACCCTAGTTAGTGAGAAAGATACGGATCGTGCTAAGCTTAGTCTACACCAAATCCTTGGGAGAACTAAGGAGGCTCAAAGTACACTAAACAAGACATGAGAGGGAGACAGTAGGAGGCACACTCAATCTATTGCAATATGTGTACTTGAACAATACAAGGAGGCTTCTTATATAGAGAGATCCTTTAGAATAGTCAAACTTCCTCTAATCCACATATCATCTAGTGGTAGTCCTTGCTCCACATCTTCACATCATGTACTCCACATCCTTGGGTGGCTACTTTAATTCTTTCTACACCATACCTTAGCCTCTAATTTATGTGCACATGGCATCATAGCTGAACACCTCCCCTTGGTGCCATGATCCATTGGCTACCGCAAGGTGGTGAGATGTGAGTTACTAATCCATCACCTCCCCTTAGTACATACCTTGCTACTTAAGGTGGTCAAGTGTGGTTTTTACATGTCAATACCTCCCCTGAGTGCTTGCATGTCTACTTACAGGTGGTCAGGTTTGATTACAATAATATAGGCTAAAGGTGGCAAGGTTTTTGCTTCTCAGTACATGTTGTTGTTGTCATTTTGCTCATGGCAGCTTGATGACGACTCCACGTAGTTGACCTACTAGATCTTCAATATGCAGTCTTCTTCTTTGTGTCCTAGCTTCTTGCAATGGTGACAATTTGGTTTGTTCTTCAATCTATAATCACTTTGATAATGACCCATTCTTTCACCAATGGTAACACTTTTCTAAACAATGCTTGTTCTTCATGATTGTTGCTGCATGTTGATGTAGATGTTGATGTCGATGCGTTCAACTCTCTTTATTTTTCAAGAAGAGATGATACACATTCCTCATAATTTGGATTTGGAAGATTCTTTAAGGTGGTTGTTAGTGCATTGTACTCTTTAGGCATGCTTTCAAGGAGGATTGCAAGTGCATCCTTTTCTCCTATTTTTGCATTTATGCCTTCTAACTAGGTCGTAATGCTTTTGATCTTTTGACAAATTGTGCCATGGATTCATTGAAGCTCATGTGCAAACCATAGAATTCAATCTTAAGATGAATTTCTTGGTTCTTTGATTTTGCACCAAACGCTGTGTTCAACTCATCCCATGCATCTTTGGCATGATTCTTAGAGTCAATGTGATGAATTTTGTTTGGACCCAAGTGCAAGTCAATGATAGGAGTAATAGTGCTGCTTTGTATTTTTCTTTCCACGTTTCATTTTGTGCAGTGGGTGTCTTCTTTTACAATCTTCCAAAGCTTGTGATGCATCAAGAGATATCTCATTTGTGTAGCCCATGTGGAATCCTTTCCAAGTAAACTTCTCAACAATTGGGGTATGTAATGCCATTACAAAGGTCTTACTAGTTGAAGAAACTTTCAAATCTACCAGTGTCCAATTGCATCAAAATTGACTTGACAAGCATGTAGAGCTTGAAAAGATGATCAGTTTATCTATTTGGAGCGAGTGCAAATTCTTTTTGGATTGCAAGTGATGGCTTGTCAAAGTTTTAAATCAAGAAATAGCCCTTAAAGATGTGGCATAGGGATTCACATGCAAAATACAAGTGTGCCTAGCAGGGGCTATGTGCTTATGTGGCTAGCCTACTGATGTGGCATATTGACACGTGTCAAGATAAGCATATGTTCCATGTGGCACTCTACTAACCTCTGCATGGTTAACTAAGCCTTGAGAGTGATCATTCTATCTACCACGTGTCGCACATGGAGCAAGAGAGCTTGGAAATCTTGTCTGCAATCGAGATATCGAAGATGAAGGCAATGATTGCATAGAGGTCCTTGCAGATTGAGATGCGTTCATCATTGGTGGCAGTACGATTGATGGAGAAAATGGAGTCGAAGCTCTTGTGGGTCATGTTGCTTGCATGTGTGCAATCCGTCAGAGTGGCACTATCTGCCTAGTATATGTGCATGTTTTTGGTAACTATTGTAAGCCGTGGCTGTAGCTTCCCGAGCCTCATTCTTTGCTATGTTATTGGCTATTGCTACCTTCAAGTCATCTTGTATAGGGTGGCTTCTCGGTGCCTCTGTGAGTCGAATTTATCTCGTCTGTCAGCTCGTCAAGTTGGGTCGTCTTGCTTTTAGTCTTTCCCACTTGGTGTTGCTTGTGTCACGATTGCTTCTTTGGATGAAGCGTGACTCGCGATTGCTTCTTTGGATGAAGCATGCCATTGTTGTTGTGGGATGCTTTGCTAGGTCGTGGTTCTCCTATCAGTGCATATCTTAACGAGCTCTACAAACTAGCAAGAGCAGATGTTGAAGATCCATGCTCCATTCTTGGCTAATGTGTGTTGCCAATTGAAAGAAAGCTAGTTGGAGAATAGAGTAAAAGTCTCTTCCTCTCTCTCAATGGACTTATGTCAAAGGAAACATACCTCTCTATCTCAAGACCTCAATAAGGACGCTCTAGGAAGCGCATGCTCAAGATTTTCATCCCAAAGAACAAGAAGAACATGAGTAATCCTGATGAAAAGACAATGAACTAAGCTATGAGGGCAAGACCTAAGCCCTAATACCAGGAGAAAGATACGGATCATGCTAAGCTTAGTCTATAGTAGGTCATTAGAAGAACTAAGGAGGCTCAAAGTACTCTAAACAAGACATGAGAGAGAGACAGAAGTAGGCACACTCAATCTATTGCAATATGTGTACTTGAACAATACCATATATAGAGAGAGCCTTTAGAATAGTCAAACCATGTGGAATCCTCTGATCCACATATCACCTAGTGGTAGTCCTTGGTCCACATCTTCATATCATGTAGTCCACATCCTTGGGTGGCTACTTTGATTCTTTCTACACCATACCTTAGCCTCCAATTTATGTGCACATGGCACGATATTTGAATAGTTAGCCCCTCTTCCAGAGATTCCCTAGGCAGTAAGGTGGGCTCTATAGAAACAGGTTGGTTTTTCTGACAACAAGCTATTTTTCCCATTTTCCCTATGATTGGAGCCTTTGGATTATTGATTTATATGGTTGGTTTTTTCAAGCATTAATAGTTGTTCTTTTCACTAGAAAAAGAACTGTAAACCCTTGATGGTGATAAATAAATTTTAATGATGTAAACTTGTGTTTTGGAAAAAGTAGTCAAAGAAGGTGATAATTCAAGTTGATAGCGTTAGTACTTGCAATGCCACTAGTCCTTGCAACTTTTAGAGTTCTGGCATAAGAGGTATGGTCATGTGAATTTTAAAAATCCGAAATAGTTCAGAATCCAAAAATGGTCATTGGTATTCAAAGGCTCAAATTCCTAGGGAAAGTTTGTAAATTAGTTTTGGTAATAAATCCAAAGAAATTTTTAGTGGGACAACTAAAGCAAAGAGTTCTTGATTTAAAAAAAATAATCATTATATGGGGTCACCTTTATACTAGATGTAATAGATATTTTTGGGTATATTTTATCAAAGAGAAATCAAAACCATTAGAAATCAAAGCCATAGTAGAAATTCAAATTAGTGCGAAGGTCAAAGTATTGAGATGAGATAATGATGGTAAATATGTCTTCAACATTCTTTAAATTTTGCATAAATTATGGATTTAGAAGGCAATTTACATGTGTAGAGACACCATAATAACCTGACTAGAAAAAAGTAATAGAGCCAAGTTTAATGAAAAACTTGCCAACAAAATATGGGGTGAATGATAATACAAAAGGAATACAAGGCAAGACTCCTTATGAAGCTTTTATTGCATAGAAACCAAAGATGCATATCTTATGCTCACATTCAAGGAACTGCAAGATGCATCAAGAGCAATAGAAAAGCTGCTCCAGGTACCCTTGAAACCAAGAAACCAAACGCAAATGAAGATGGAGCTCTAGGGAGCCAACTAAGCTACAAAACGGTAGTTCAAGGCGGACAGTCGATCATGACCAATGCAAGGAGCTGTCCCAAGTGACATGAGACTAGCACGGCCACATGTAAAGCTTGGTAAAGGGGACGAACATGGTCTTTGATGCTATTGTGAAGTCCAGGGGCAATCGTGACCAAGGGAGCTTGCAAGCTGCTCATAGATGAATGTCTCACTACCACAAGCTTTGCTGTTGAGGCTATGGAGGCTAGAAAACAAAGGGGGAAAGAGGCAAAACAAAGAAGGAAAGAAGGGGGAGTAGGGGTGAGAGCGAGGAAGGGTGGAAGTAAAGGTGACAAGGAGCAAGAAAGGTAATGGGCGAGCTATAAGGGGGGGAGTAGGGACCTCGAAGTTACGGCCTAAAGAATTCTTCATAACAAGGTAGAATATTGCCCCTGTCGGCCTGAGTACCGAACATTGTAGATGAGCTTTAAGAGGGATGCATCGAGATGCCGAGTGTGGCAAAGGTTGAAGAGTTGCTCGGCTTTGGCCATGATCATCATTGTCGAGGCTCATGAGCTCCATGACAAGGATTCTAAGGGGGGGATATCGGGGCCAAGGAGGGAATTGGCAGTCCATTGCGAGGGGGTAAGGTCAGAGACTTAGGAGCCATGGCTACCCTACATGAAGGAGACAATGCGATGACAAACTAAAATGTGATGCTCGATACATGTTGCTTGATGAATGCCTAGGCTAAGCTGCAACAAGGTGAACAACACATGGAAGAGAGAGAGGCATTGCAAAGGAGCGAGTGGACCGGAACCCGAAACCAATTTAGAAATGAGCAATATTTAACTCACCCTCACTAAGGGCCTTATGTCACAGAGGGGGAAATAGCTATTTTTGTTATGTGCACCATGGGAAATAGAGGGGAAATAGGGGGGAAATAGAGTGGGATAGCACCCCATGCTCTACACCTCATGGTGCTATTTCCCTTACCCTTGAGAACCTTTGATGTGACATTTCCTTATAGCCCTCTCTCATTTTCCCTCAGATCGTTATGTCATGCATCATAGGAAAAACAACAAAATTAAGCTCTTTCAAGGGAAAAGCATCCAAATTAGCCATCATTATTTCCCTCCTATTTCTCCTCCATGACATGAGCCCCTAACATGACATGTGGACCTATACCCAATTTTGCGGCTCTCAGGACGACGACAAAATTCAAGCATTGATTTTAGGCTATGTTCACACATTGCATTGCCCATTCTTGAAAAGGTGGTGTGAAGGGCTACCATCTAGTTGGCCCAATAGGATGGATTGATACAAAAGATTTGTGTCTAGTCCATGAAAACTGCCCACTCCATGGCCAACTCTTACAACTGCTACATGATTGGCCCATTCCAGCTCCTTAAACAGTTACACCAATCACAGGTTGGTGACACAAATTGGCAGCCTGGCCAATTCTGCGGATGGTTTGAACCCACCCTTACCTTTTGAAGGAACACCATCACTATCGCCACCAGCAGCCATCCTCCAATTCTCTTTCCTCCTCCGTCAACAACAGCAATCGCCAAAAGATGAATGTGGATGGTTGGATGAGGTCCCTTCTGTAAACATATCCATCACCTCCAATGGTACTGGGCGCCCTAGGAAATGATGAGTCTGAAACCTGGTACAACTGGTCACCACAAGGATGCGCCACCCGCCGCCGTCGACAAACCTATCATGTGCCTTTCACCACTCATCAAGTCCTATCGCCATCTGCTCGATGTTGCGGTTTTGCCACGTGTCTTGATCAGGGGTCCGTTAGACGGCCAAAAATCGCCTTGGTTAGCAACAGGTTGAAACCGTCTCCAAATGTTCACGTGAGTCACCGGTTATGCCGGTTTCCGAGGGTAGCCGTCGCCTTGGCACGTGCTCCATGTGACGTGCCTAACACCATCACTCTTACCACTCTACTGATTGCATTTGGCCAATTGGACGGCTGGAAGAAGAACAGTGGAGATGGCTTCCTGCACTACGGTGTTGGCTAAGCCAGCCTCGCCCACCTTATCGTTTTCGCCTCCGCATAGCTTTCCCCCCTCCTCTGCCTTTTCTCTCCGCTCTTCTCCTCGCCTCTTGATCATCTCTTCCATTAACCTCTCACGATCTGCCCCAGTTCTCCCTTGCCGTGATAGTAGCCGTAACAATCTCGAGCCTGATAATGACGCAGAAGATGAGACGGGTGCCAAACTGGACCTCAGTGCTTTCGAATCAGCTCTTGGAAAGTCTTTTGGAAGCGTCCTGTGGTTTTCGGTATTGATTGGAACCTTTGCAATCTGTGCCGGCGGGTATGTGTATCTTCTCGTAAATTTTGGAGATTTTTCGGACATACCCATCTTCAACGGCTCTTCAAAGTGATTGACCCTGCAAGTCAGGCCCCGTCTTAAAGGAAGCGTGTGTTCCTTTCTTGGGTTGTCGCACAAGTTGCCCAAATGCTCTTGGACCGGCAATCTTTCTTGAACTATGTCTGATTGAATAATATGTGCCACAAGCAACGCACGTTTGTCTCGCAGGATGTCATGGAGGGACTTCCACCTACCATATGGAAAGTTGTTACCAGATTGGTGCATGGTTTATGTTGATGATGATGCCATGCTTTACGTTGGTGAAAGTGAGCATAATGTTTAAAGCTCGTAGGAGTGGGAGGTTGGTTTGCTTGTGTTGAAGCGTAATCTGAGCGTCGGCGTAATTATAGGGCGTGAGTAAGAGGACATAGTTCACACCCTGGACGATCTCTAAAGGAGCAGATGTCCTCCGTCGTTGGTACCATCCTAAGATGAACAGGTCAATCAACAGAACTTTCTCACAGTACGGGGTGCCAAGTGCCAAGCGATCGCCATAGCCGGCCTTCAACTTACCAGACTGTATTGTCATTTGCTTAGTTATTCATTTCAATTGGGTGAAGAGTTTGCAATGCTGGATTAAGGTTTGAATGATGATGTTAAAGAATATGTAGACCTATCATGTGTAAGGTTTTAAGTGTTGGAAAGACAAATGTTATGTCTCTTTTGAGCAGTCTGTAGTGTGACCCTCAAAACTCAGATGAGACGTAACAGGCAGCAAGATACATGATTGTGCTACACTTAACATGAGCAATCTTTTAGCTGATTGGCCCAAATTCCTCCTAAAGTTAACAGGATTTAGGCGGTTTCAGAATGTTTAGTTTTGAAGACAATCATATAGAAACTGTGCTTGCATGGGTTCCTCGGGAGTACACTTGAATTTCACCTTGTTTGGTAAGCCTTTCCAACATGGCAAAAGGTAAAGCTACTCTATTGGGATGAGAGTTTGACATTTCTTTTTCGACATACGAAGAATCAACGCTGAAATTATGGAGTCATGAGTCTATATGATGACAGTGTATGCCAGAGTGATTGTGTAGTTTGAGCAGCAGCCCAGGTCACGTCTAACGTTTTTCAGTAATGTTTCTTTATGCTCGCAGTTATGCTACTAATGATTTATGAAGAATCAACGTTGAAATTATGGAATCATTAGTCTTAGTAGTTTGACCAGCAGCTTAGGTCATGTCTAACGTTTTTCCGTAATGTTTCTTTTTGCTTGCAATTATACTAATAATGATTTGTAATTTGAGCGGTAGGTATATTGATAGTGTCACATACTCTTTTATTGCTTCAAAGTGTATTTGGTATTCTTCTCCGTTTTGGAAGTTGTAATGAACCCCCGCCCCCCCCCCCCTCCTCCTCTCTCTCTCTCTCTCTCTCTCTCTCTCTCTCTCTCTCTCTTGCGCGCACACACAAAAAGCTGATAGTACATAGATGTACTATGTACTATCGGCACGTGCGCGCACATACACACACAAAAAGCCGATAGTACATAGATATCTATTTTATTTATTAAGGAGAGGATCCACGTGCAACGTTGTGGAGGTTTGGAGAGAGGAGTAGGGAGGTAAGGAGGAGGTTCGAGAGTGTGGACACGTGGCAAAGCCACACAGACACATGCTGATGTGACGCGATCCATGTAGACTCGTAGGCTGTGTGCAACATGACGTGGCGCAGGCGGAGGCTACACGGCTTGCATCGCATGCGGAGCGGAGACGATTTGGCGTGCAAGCGAGGAGCAACGTGGTGGAGTGAGGGTGTGTTAGGCTACGTGTAAGATTGCGAGGAGCAGAGGGCACGAGATTGTACATTAGATTGAGAGGGCCACGTATATGATGTGCCACGTGTCACGTTGAGATTTGTGGTAAAATATTTACAAGAGATGCGATATGTACACTTCTACATTGCATGATGGAAGATTCCATTCCAAGTCAAGGGAATGGAAACTGTGTTGTGCCGATGTCATGAGGAAACAAATAGGGGAGTTCGTGAGTGAGCATCTAGTGAAAAAGAAACATCTTCCCCATCACATACTTGTATACTATGCCATCTTCTTGATGGAAAACTACTCCATATAGACTTCTTCAGTTAGCTCCATAGTTTTTGTTGGTCTACATCAATGTGCAACTTCAATACTGTCTTTTAAACTATTGTTCTAATACACCCTTTTCCATTTTAGATTCAATCACAGCCTTTGTGCTGTTGTACGTATTATACGTGAATAAAGCTTTCCAAGAGCACCTTGCATGTAGCTATAGGCAATAGGAACATCGAATTCTTCTATTGTGTCTTCGCAATTCCTTTCTTCACATTGCCATCATTTGTTGTTCATCATTGCAACGTTTAAGGGAAAAAATTTGAGGGGGAAATCAGAGTATATGTAATCCCTTGTGAGGCTCTTTTGAATAACTAAAACAACTTCTTCAGTCACACAAGGTGTCTATCTAACTATGAGCTTATAGACAGGCAAGCCACTGGCCTATAGATGGGGTGATAATTTATAATTGAGCATTCAATCCCACATCCAATATCACAAGTTTGCATAGCTTAGAGGGGCTTAATACAATTAGATTGAGGAACTTTGGCCACCTTTGAGCATAGCATCCCATGTAAGACAAAGTGAGGTCAGTTGTCTGCTGTTGGTATCTACTTCTTTAGCTTTGTACTCCGCCTTCCAAGCATAATGAGCAAATGACTTTCACCCTTCATGGACAACTCATAAAGGACACTCCCCCTTTAAGAGATGCCATGTGGTGTCTTCTTTTATCGTCACATGGCAAGCAAGTAATAGATTTGGTGCTGCGGATGAAGAATCTTTTACATTAAGTGTCCAAACTTGTGTTGTTTGGGGTGTGGGTTTTGTCCCAACGAGAGATGTATCATTACGTGGAAAGTCTTTATGGGGTTTGATTTAAAGGACGCATGAGTGAGTAAAGCATAAATATTTAAAAAAAGTAGCAGAGAAAAAAGAAAATCTAAAAAGTTATACTAGAGCTGAGAAGCACCAATATTATGAGAAAGTTAAAAGACCACTATAACAAAAAAATTCAAAATTTTCCTAGAATAGCTTACCATAGCTATCCTTGTACTTTCCATTAATAAACTAGGGCTCATGTCATGTTTATGGACATTAATATATGCTACTTAATAATAGAGAAATTAATGGGTATTTGACAAGCACACCCTTAGGAATATGTGTAGCATTCATGAGACAATTTAAAGGACTAGCCCTTGCCTAGTGAGATAAAATGGTACAAATCTGTTAGATATTAAGGTCGAGGGATAAAGAGTAGGCTTGTAGAAGCATGCGATTATTAAGGGATTTCATCTATGTACAATGTGATAGTCTCACATGCATCCACCAACCTTATAAACATAGTAGCATTCCTAGATGAGGACAACAAATCATGACAGAAAAATCGGTGCTTTGGGTCTATGGTGACTTTTCATCAATCTATTCAAATTGTATGGTTGAGTATTGATCAACCACCAACTTGGCTATTGACTTGTGCTTCTATATCTTTACTTGGAAGTTCCTAATAACAAAAATTTCCAACATTGTCCTAGAGAAGCTTACAATAACTATCCTCATACCTCCCACTAATACGCTAGAGTTCTGTCATATTTATGGACATCAATATATGAAGCTTAACAATTTAGAAATTCAAGGGTATAAACAATGTGCTCACCCATCAAAATATGTGTAGCATTCATCGTGAGACAATTTAAGGATTAGGCTTATGCATAGTCAAATAAAATGGTATTCATCTATTCATGTCAAATGGTCTCCACATGGACATCTCATGAGAATTCTTTATTTTAGAATAGCATCCAACAACATCTTGAAATGTGTTGTATATTAAGGTTGAGACATCTATGGAAGACTTGTAGCAAGCATGGGATTACTAACGGATTTTGTCTATGTACAATGTGGCACTGTTACCACACACATCCACCTACTTATGAATGTAGTGGCATGACTATATGAGGACTTTGAGTCTATGTGACTTTTTATCAATTTGGTCAAATTGGATGGTTGACTATACTGACTTGACTATTGACGTCTGCTTCTACATCTTTCTAGACTCGATTTTACATGATGAGCGCTTGTCCGTTTGTTACAACTAGATAGGGATACACTTGCCATATGAATGTAGTGACATGATTGAATGAGGGCAATAGGTCATGACTTAAACTTTGGTGACTTTGGGTATGTTTGTCAAACTATATGGTAGCTATTGATAACCATTGATTACTACTGACTTTTGCCTCTATATCTTTCTAAACCATTGTACATGGGCACTTGTCCTTTTACTATAACAAGTATTCTATGCTTTTGCAATCCATGTAGATGGGCATATGTTGGGAACGACATGCATGCATGTTACAACCAACACAACGGCAATAGTTCAATCAATGTTGCAGTCAAGATGAAAATGTAGGGTTTGGTCACCAATACCTTATAGCTAGGGTATGGGTATATTCACATTTGGAATTGGCCTATAAGATAAAGCCGTCAGGAAGGAAGTGCTCTTTGAAGTTCCCCCCCAGGTTGTAAGCAGATTAGGATGAGGGGCCATTGAATGTGGGAAGGTATTATCCCCAAAGTCCATCTGATCAGTCCTCCATCCTTTGGGACTAGGAGGCCAATACCTAGGTACCCATGGCTCAAAAGCCCTTGTGAAGGATGGTTCTCCCTCATAGAACTATACATGCGACCTTAAGGGTCCCTCGACTGATACGGGTACGGGGTTGCAAGTATGGGGTTGCTTGGTGAATTACCAGATACTCTAGTGGGTCTTATTGGTGGTCGCCCTATTTTGCCTGGAAAATGGATTGATTTGGTCGGGGTCAGCCAAGCTGAACCGTCCCATGAGATTGGAGAACAAACTCGCTAAAGCAAGAGGCTATGGTGGAAGGAATTGGGATTGGGGCCGTATAGGGCTATATTTGGGAGCCATAGAGGCTCTAGGATTTAGGCACATGTTTTCCCCCATCTCAACGTCGAAGCTCATAGTGTCCTCTAAACTTGAGGACTTTGTGTGCATGGGACCGTGTATGGAGTACGAGCTCAAGGTCAAGATACCGAACAAAATTGATAGTGCAGCACTAGATGGACCGGTTAGGATGTTGTTGGAAGCGCTATCCTCTAGCTCAGGTTCAACACCTATCACCCTCCCAGACCTCAGGCACATGTGTTGCCTACCCCGCCTAACTGCTTATAGTGGACTCACCTCTAGAAGATCCTCGTTTCTTCCCACACCTTCTCATCCCTTTCGGTAATAAAGGAAACACATACACATTGCACCCAAAGCATGAGATTCATGCAAAGATCTTGTGGAATTGCCTAGTGTTGTGCATAGCTTCTGCATTGCATTACGGACTAGCTCCTTGTGCAAGAATCTATCGAGCATCATGTGGAGATGTGTGGACACATTGTTCCATAGTGTACAAAGACATTTTTCATCCTTTTGTATATAGCATGCACACAATAGGTAGATTTATCCACATAAAAAACTCTAAAAGGGACAAATATGTGTGCAATCAAACCCTTTCATGTCCAACCACCTTTATTAGGAGGTGGGTTGCATCTAAAGACTCAAGTAGTTCTCACATCTAACGTTTCACAACATCCCAACAAGACGAGTTTAAATGGAAGCATGTTCAATCTCTAAACTGGCACTTTTGAGGGCCCTTTTTCATTTGCACTAGCATAGATGAAAAATGGTCTTGAAAATCTCCCCTTTCAAAATCTTGGCATGTCCAACCGCCTTTCTTATGTTGTATCTGTAACCCCTACATGGCATCTAAAAATCATGAAAGGGGCATTTTTGGAGGTCCTTTCTCATCTCCACTAGTGCAGATGAAAAAGGCCTCCATAAGTTCCCTTGTCGTGATTTTTTTGTGTAGTTGTCTAGGTGGGAAACCTTGCGTGCTCACATCTGACATTTTTAGCATGGACACCCTTGCCATTTCAAATCACCTAGGTAGCTATCTAGGTAGGAACCCCTGCGTGCTCACATTTGTGTAGCTGTCTAGGTAGGAAGCCCTACGTGCTCACATCTGACATTTTTAGCATGGACACCCTTGCCATTTCAAATCACCTATTCGTCATCAAATACCCGTAACAAAGTAAGCTTCATGGGAACCTCCTTATATAGATGTATGATAACTATTGAGCTCACATGAGTTGTTTTCCAAAACGTCACGATGGAATGAGTTCTCTTGGAAGCATGTTGAAGAATCTCATGTAGTGTACTTTTGAGTGTTTACTTTTGGTTGTATATATATATAGAACAAATTTTGATGTTTTTGACTAACTTGTTATATCCTATACTCTTCATGATGCATGCTTCACCTGCACCATAGCACTTGTAATGCTTTAATGGTATCATTCCAAATATTTATTCAAAATTTTTTTGGTCTCATGTTCACAATTGGAATGTGTACTACAACATGAAGACAAAGTTTATCGAATTCCATTGAGTAATGCACAAGTTATGGGTCAGGAAAGATAACCATATGCAAAAAATGCCCTAAACCTCACCAAAAATGGCTACACCCAAGAAAACATTGACCTTGATGCCCTCCCACTCTTTTCCCCTTAGTTTCTTATGTCATTTTGTGTGATTTTGGGTGCCTATCACTACTATGATCACAAAATCCACTGCTAGATTTTGCTATGATCTACAGACAATCGTGATACTAGAACCCCCTTAAATGGCACCTTATCGAGATGAGGGGGGAGGATCGGTTGCACATATGCAGAGTCCCAATTAAATATTCCAGGTAGCATCCACCTTACTGGTAGCCTAGCCTAGCCTAGCATAGGCAGTCATATATATCATCGTTTGGCCACAGGTGTATATTTATCTTACTCCATATCCCATGACATGCGATTAGATGGTTGCCATGGAAGAATTTAGTACTCATTAGATCCAAGATCATAATAATTCAATGGCAAGAAAACTAGCAAATTGAAAATTGTAACCATTTTGAATGGCAATATAACTAGAAATTTTAAAATTCATTCTGTTGCGCCTTTTGGAATCTCTGAATAGGCACTTTTGCACTTTTGAAGGCCCATTTTCATGTGCACTAGCGTAGATGAAAAAGGTCTTAAAATGTGGTCCTTTAATGGCATTTAGCATGCTCTTCAGAATAGTGAATGACATGTTCTGAAAGAGAATGAAAGGCTCAATTTCAAAAGAGGATGAAATCACAGGACTAAAAATTGTTAGAAGTTGCATGCACTAGGAGTTTGAGTAGAAGATGAAGATGCCAAAGCAATACTCTTACAAGATTACCACCGAGGTAAACTAAGTTGGTAACTATCGTACGGCTTAACTTTGATGCTCTTTCTTTCCATGACATTGTGTTGCAACTCATGTCGACACTACGAGGAGTCTTATGACACAATTGGCCTCATTCAACTCTCCAGTCACACAAAAGATGATGCAATGGCTATACTATGAAGAGTATGCCTCAGGATTTTGACTATGTTGTGACCACTTTAAAGAATCTTCTGAACCAACAGTATGCCTCAGGATTTTGACTATGTTGTGACCACTTTAAAGAATCTTCTGAACCAACACTAGAGAGCATTATTAGTGCTCTACAAGAAGAAGAGAGAAAGAAGAATTCAAGGAAGGTAGAAGATCAAACTCAAGCACTTGTAGTGAAGTTCTCGTCAAAGGGCAAGTACAAAGCATGCAAGCATTTGAGAAAGACGAATCATCTTGACAAAGATTTCCATAGGATCAAATTGTGGCAAAAAAAATCACTCTAAGAAGTTTTGCAATGAGAAGAATAAAGTCAAGGCAAATATGGTTGAAGAAAGAAATCCATCAGCCAATGAAGTAACAAATTTTGTGGTAGCATCATCAAATCAAGGAAAAAAATTTGTGGTAGAGGAAGATAAAGACTGTACCTTCTAAAGTCCAACATCTTTGAACTTTTGTCATCACTTGGTCATGTAGTCAATTTTGAGGTTCTCTGCCTGGAGTAGTACTCCAAAAGGAATGTTATGTGTTTTTGTTTCTTATAGACTTTGTAAATCACCTCTGGTCCCCATATGATGTAGGCCATGTGATATGTGTTTGCCTCCATTGTATCTCTTGCAGACATGAGAAAATAGGTCCACACAAAGGCCTAAGATTAACCCTTGTACATGCAAGAGAGAGAACCATTTGGGGGGGTTTTATCCCATTTTGTAAACCTTGACTCTTGGGCACTCTTGCTAGCATGAGATCCTAGCCATAGATTTATCCTTGACCACCATGAGATGGCATGTGAAACTATGTGACTAGATGTATCCTTGACATAGCATGAGGAAAACCCTTGAGGGAGGGTATGTTGAGATAGTTGTGATCAAGGGCTTGCTCTAAGGTGCATGTGTTCATCTAGTAGCAATCACACGTGTGTGTGTGTGTGTGTAGTGAAGCACACTTAGTGTTGTGGACCATGACACAGGTGATGATGTAATGCAAGTGTTGCAATGCTTCTGAGCTAGGAGATGAGAGTAGAAATCTATGTAGCAAGTATAAAGAACACGCTTTTGCAATAAAGCGAAAAGGGAAGGCCAAGGATAATGGCAGCAGGTCGTTTTGCAAATATTGTGGACATGAGGGTCACGAGGAGAAGAGCTACTACAAAAAGGCTTATGATGACAAGAATGGCATTGGGTGCTCAAATGCATACCTAATCAACAATAGTGAGCAAGATGAGCATGTAGCTAGGTTGGTCCAAGAAGATGAAATTCTACTATGCATTTTGACGCTTTCCCTAAGCTCATTTTTGGCTTGTCAAAATAAATTTTCCATCTTACTCGGTTTATAGGGGGGTTGTTGGCATTCATAGGTGATAGGAGTGTGGTAAACCCTCGTAACTAGAGAGTTTAGAACTATGAGGTTTGCAAAGGAAGTTGGAACTTCGTCTACAAGGGAACATTATTTTAAAGTGACATCTGTCAATATAAGTGTAAAAACCTCTAGAAATAACTTAGTTGTCCGCCATATCCAGTGTGATTAGAGTGGCAGTAGACACTTGGTGATTCATCATACAGTAGTATAAGGTGGTGAATATTAGAGACTGAGTTTTTTGTTCCCAGGTGGTTCATGACTCTTCCTCTCCCACGAGAGTCAACTTGCTTGAGTCTTGGCCATATTGTGGAGACAAGCTCGATCCAGTAGAGGATTCAAAGGGTGCTAAGTAATTGGAGGTCGATGTTGGAAACACAAGAGATGGTACAACATGTAGTTCTAGTAGACGGTTCGTAGCTCTATAAAAGTGACTCAGGCTCATGGTGCGTGTCACGTCAGATTGGGGACTGGTGTAGTTTGCTCTCTACTTGTGAGCCAACCTCTGAGCAATTGTGTTATCTATGGCTTTCGAGATTGTGTGTTGTTTCTTTGTCATTTTATGCAGTTATATCTATTCAACTGTGTGTCCATTACTTGTGTGGCTCCATACAAAAGTTTCTATTCGGCTATGTGCCGACTTTTTCTTGTGGAGTTGTACACCTTGACAACAAGACCCATAGTGATGCATGAAGGTTTGAGAGGTCTCTTTGCAATATAGTGATAATTTTGGTGTAACATTTCTCTGGAATCATTTATTGCATTTTCTATATTCTGTCTCTGAATTTTCAACAAGAGGGATAGTACTAGATAGATTTTTACTGCAGCCCACCATAGGTCTTCTTCTTCCCCTCTTATTGGGCTGCGATCCTAAAGGTTGGGTCCAGCTTCAAGAGTACCCTTTAGAGAGTTCGCCCTCCTTATAATGAAGCGATAGATAGGTAGCATGTCATGTGGAACGATAGCATACTTGGTGATCATGGTAGACCACTTGGTGCCTCTCACTATATACAAGGCTTAGTTAGTAAGAAATATGAGGGAGTGTAGGTAGGAATCAATAGATTGATGCATCCATTCTAGTGGATTAGATGAACATAGAGGAATGTTCCATTCGGATTGGAGTTTCATGAGAGAGAGCATTCCTCTACGGGTTATTGCTTTCTATAGTGTAGATGCCTTGGTTTTTGATGTCCTTGTGGGAGGCACACTGTCTAGATCGACCGATGAGGTGTTATTAGACTTTGCATTTCAGCCTGTCAGTATTGTTTCTCTTCTAGAGCATGGTTCAGACTCAAAGTGGTAATAGACCCTCACTCATGTCCTATTACCCGAGGTGCTTGGAGATTGTGACTTTATGGGGGTGTTCCCCTATAAAGTTATTGCAGTGTCATTCGGAGGAGTGGGAGTGGCCCAATGAAGGACATCGAGAGAAGAGCCTCCCCTTCTTTCGTTACACTATTAGTAATGTCATGAGAGAAGAGCCTCCTCTCTAGAGCACCCCATTGGGAGGGGTTTGAAATTTCGATTGACCTGCAAAAGAACTTTTGGAAGAGACTCTAGAAATCTGTCTTGAATAGAAAAATCACTCTCTTCTTTTGGCTTTCTATTCATGGTGGGATTGCAGTGAGCCTATGGAGATGTAGGTTCTTAGCCGACGCTACTTGACCTCCTTGCCTTTCTACTATGGAGTTAGTTTAGCATTGTTTATAGGATTGTAAATAGCTAGGATTATTTGGAGGGAGATAGCCAAGATTTTCAGTACTTTTATTCGTCACCCCTTCTTCATGACTTAAGGTTCAGTTTTGCTTGGCCTTCTCTTTCAAGGCCTCAGGTCTTGTATCAAAGACATGACTCCTCTTGGGCTTGATCAATTCAACACCACTTAGTTGAGCCATGCTTTTTGGATTATGTTCCTGTCTCACCCTTTAGAGATATGCATGCGTTTGTGGATTCTTCTTGGGAGATACTGGCAAGTATTGCAGCATGGCATATTTGGAGAGCCAAATGCATAGAGGCATTGGATGGATCCTAGGTTCATGCTTCTCACATTTTGGCCTATATATTGACAGACAATATACGTACAAGGATGGCCATTTGAGCGAGCATGTAGGGGCCCTCTTGGGTAGCTTCTGCTAGGAGGGCTATGTTCTTTAGAGAATGGAGGGATCTTCTCTAAGACTTCTATGGGGTTGAGATGGTAGTTTCAATCGCAATCTTGGTTGTTTTCTACCTCTTTCTGAGGAGTGTTTTTTTTCTCATGCATTGTATGATATATTTCCACTTTGAGCTTGTTCTCATGGGTTTTGTTCATACTTAATAGGAGTCCTTTTTTTGAGAGAAAAATGCAACTACCTACACAAATTTGAGTGCCAAATTGTCAATGCACACATGCTACCCCATGCTATAATTATATGTACCTGAAATAAAATCCCCAAGACATGAGGACCCAATGCAAGAAAAAATGGAGCAAAGTCTCAAATTTGCAAATGCCAAAGTGCCAAAATAAGGGTAGTAGAATGCCAAATTCTTAACAAATAAATCTCCATTGATGTGGAGACCTAAATTGTAGTCAAATCCCTCTAAAATACAAATGACTAGAGGGATAAATGATCAGGTAGATGAATACCACCAGTAGCTACACTCAATTATAGTTGATGATATGGTCAAACAAAGTCAATAACAAGTCAGCTTGTTTTTTTGGAGGACCCATCATGGAATATGTAGCCAGAGGTTGCAACTGTCTACCCTTTACAAGTAAGTTCTTTAGCCAAATATTTTCCTTCTCTAAGTCTCTTTCCAAAGAATCAATGTATATTTCCTCTAGGAAAGACATATTTTTGGCAACCATCTAATCCCCAAACCCCTCAATGGGTCACTTTCTAGATGATTACCATATGTTCCAAGGGGAGGAATCTTAGCCAAAATTCTTTGGAATATGGTAGGAATACTATATTCACTCCAAATTGTTTTGGTATCCAAATTTTCTACCAATAGCCCAAAAAAGACATTGTAGCTAGTCAAAACTAATCAAATGTTAGCTATGGTCACCAAATGTGGTCTACCAAATGTCAAAAACTGCAACAATGATATCACTAGATAAAGGCTTGGAAAGGTTTTTTTAGCATGGGAAAGAGGAGAATATAGGCAAATTTGAGTTAGCTCAATCATGTGAGGCATCAACTAGTGCTGTGTATAGTCAAACAGTATCTAGTTATAATTAATTGCCAAATTTAGCGAAAGTTTAGCTAAAAAGGTGACAAATATGGATTAGAGTATGAAGATATACCTCTGTAAATGAGTAGGTATTAATTCTATTTGAAGTTGGCTTGATTGTGGAGAACCAGGTGATAGTATCAGGACAAAAGACTTGTCAGGGCAATAGTAAAATTAACTTTTTCAGAAGGGTGGCAGCAAGCTTGAGTAGAACCATTGTAATGTTGAGCAGGTCAACCCAGCGAACGATGACACAAGGCAAGTCTAAACAACGCCAAACCTATTGTAGAGGTATGGCAACAACGGTTGTACTACTCACTTGAAGAGCTACACAATGCTAATAGGAGTATCTTGGTGCAAGAGTTCTCAACCTGCTATTTGGTTTTCCTAAGGTTAGGCAATGTAGAATAGAAGCATGAGAGATGTCCAATAACAAGGCACAAATCTGATTTTGAGAATCGACCAAGCTCATGGAGAAATGATGAGTGATGAGGTAGACAACTAGCAGCAAGGAAGACTCTTCTTGATGAAGAAAGGTCAATAGCAGTAGGATCATTGAATGATGGGATTAATGGTGGTTGGCTAAGATAGCTTTGATACCACTTGTTGGAGAGTGTGGAAGCAAGTACACAATGTCTTGATGTTTGAAACAAATTGGATGAGATTGGATAAGTGAGTGGCAACTAGTCATCTCACATAGTACAGAAGTATAAAGGCACATAGCACACCCACGATCACATGGAGTGTCAAAGTCGTGCTTATACGAAAACATAATATTGGAGTTAAAATTTGATAAACTTAGATTTTATTTTATTTTTTCCAAAAAGAAGACTTCTTTTTTGCCAAAAAGAATGAGGTGAAGAAGAAGACTTCTATTAAGTATGAAAGAAACTCCTCGAGCAAAGTTGGAGGGAGCAGTACATTATGCAAGACATGAATTCACAAACACCCTAATAGGCATGAAAAGATCACAGAGAATCTTAAGAATGGCATGGCTTTGGCCTATGAACACATTTGTGTCAAAACAAAGATATTTGGAATTTACTAGGCAATGTGCATGATACTTTCAAACAGAAGGATTAAGTTAAGCGGGCTGTTGCTTTTCCTAATTTGTTTCAACTACAAATTTTACATTATCTTTGGTTTTCCCACCATGTGTGGAGATGGTCTCTTAGAAACTTTGTAAGTACCGTGAAAACAATTTTATAATCTAATAAATACCCTTTTTTTCCCGCAAAACGAAAGTACTTTAAACATTACTAAAGAAGGGGTTCCATTAAAGTTTTGCAAAGTTTATCACATCATGTTATAGGGTTATCAAGATCGAATGCTTAAGACTAGAGGAATGCCTTTTTGGAATGGAATATTCCAATTGCATGTAACACTTGATGTTAAAAATTGGTAAACTTTGTGAGGAAACTTTATGTAATGTTAGCGTTGGCCAAATGGAAAATGTCAAAACGTGCAAATTGAGTGGGGGTATAGTGATTTGAGAGATTAGAGCTCTCTTCCTAGCCTTGCTTGGTAGATTGTAAGCTTCCTTGCATTGTTACTAAGTTCGCCAAAGCTTTTCAAATTCTATACTAAAACTGAAAAGCCCACTTTGATTGTATATTTTGCTTCAAACAATTTTCCTATCCTTTTATCGACGAGCATGCATGGAAAATAGAGAGTGCAATCAAAGATCCTTACCTACATAATTGCAATTGCTTTCTAGCTTCATTGGCCTCATCTCCACAAATCAGCCTTTGTCCACTCATCAATACCAAGATTAGCACATGCACATGTTTCCTCCGCGGTTTGTGAGCTATATCTAATCCTTTAGTTCTAAAATGACCCTTTTTCCTATCAGAGCGTTATGTGCACTTTTGCAAATTACAAGGTACCCGTCTAGCAAATTTGCAATTGCCTTTAAAAATTTCATCATTTGCATAGTTGAGGATATTTCTCACATTTAATGGACCACACAAGATATTTTCCACTTGTTTATTGATATTTTGTAGGTTTGCCCATCCATTGATCCCCTTATAGTTCAATTACCCTTCATTACCACCATAATCAAAAAATGTGTTACCTTGATACTTCAACAAGCAAGCAAGAGTAAGAAAAGTGAGAAACTTGAGTCACAAAACATGACAAGACATGCTCTTTGATGCCGCATGTTCTGAGGTATTCTATACAATTACAAAAATACGAGTCCATACAATCCCCAAAACAGTTCTATTGTTCCATTCCAAATACACTCTTACTTTTTCCAGTATCTTAAGTAGTTGCATTTGGTGATACTACCATATAATCGTTCCTAATGGTGGTAAAAATTATATATCATCGGTATTGTTTACCATTTTAAGAAGAAAAAGGAATGCTATTGGTCTTACTTCTAAGTCTCTGATTTTCTCCACTGTTGATAAGCATCCATAGTTGGTTCCTGATTTTGAAACTTTTAATGATTAACAGAAGCATACAGAAAAATTTCTAGCTACTTGCAAAATCTACTTCCATCTCGCTCTGCAGAGCAAAAAAGGGAGAAAGAAATGCTCATACCTATGGGTTTGTCAATATTATTAAACTTGTGAGGAAGCATTCTTGGGAGTATTAAAAGAACATACTTTCTTTATTAAGTAAAGAAAAAATCCTCATTAAGTCTTTTAAAGGATATTATTATCCAATAATGTTTGCATTCAAGTATTCTCTATAAATATGCTTAAAAAGGTTTGCCTATGTGGAAACATGAACACTTAAATCTTTCCAAACCCTTTGTGTCCCATCATATCGTCACACGATTACAGACATCATATAGCGCCAATAAGATCTTGCTGCACAAGAACAATTCACAAAGAGAAGAGATATCCCTTTATGTTCTGACAAATTTCACTCTATAAATGCATGAGCAGAACGATAACAAATGCAACAACCAAAATGAATTGCAAAAAATGGCCAGAAAAGGCTCAACCTCCGTTCAGACTAAAAACGAGTGCATTAATTTATTTTTGTAATCTGACGACATTCTATCATACAGTATGTTAATTGCTCTTACTTGTCCCCACGACAACCAGTCGCATGGTGGACAAATTGCAAACATTACATCCTTTGTATGCTGATTGTCTTTCTGTGTTATCATCACAGCTTTGAAAAAATTATACACACATAATCCAACAAGGTTACAATACACTTTTTGCAAGGTGTGTATAAACACTACTTCCCTGTTCTTTTGTGTCCCTTACTTTTCTTTGTGAGGGTAGATTTCTTCATTGACTTTCCAGTCGCCTTGAGCTTCCTAGGGCCTCCACTCTGAACTCATGAATATTTCACAGGTTCAAAGAATGAGCTCATGTATATCACTATCAGATTGCCCAAGAAGAAACTATAAATCCTCACTGATGAGCCAGCTCTCAATTATTTTTAAGCAAGACAATATTTGCCTTACCTTCCCAACATTCTTAGAGGTTCCTGCTTTGTTGGGTCTTTTAACGGATGCCTTTGCCACTTTCTGAATAATCCAATCACAGATTTAGCAAACCCAGCATCCTCATGAAAAGGCTAGCAAAAACATGACCTTGAAGAGAAAACTTCAAAGAAAGGACCATCATACAAAAGAAAAAAACAAAAACTTTTTTTGGTGATTTACCTTTGTGAGGCAGATATCTATGCACATGCAAAAACCAATGTTCCATGCACAAAGGAGAGCACACTAAGAGCACACTACAGTAAGAAATCTAAATCAGCTAGAGAAGAGGAGAACCCAAATTCTTCTTTCAAACTGCTTCATAAATTAGCTTAGGGGAAGGTAAGAAGTCCCCAATTCAACAAAATAAAAGATTAGCTACTGAGCCCCTTTTTAAAAATGCAAATTTCTGGCTGAAGCTGTAGGAAAACCTGGATATCTGATCCCAAGGTTTCTGAGAGTAGGAAAACAGGTGGGAGAAAAGTATGCACACCCACTTAATCAGATCCTTGACCGCCTTAGCACGGAGGACCTTACTCCGCTGTTAGGACTTTCAGAAAGACAATCTCTCTCTCTCTCTCCCCCCCTTCCCCCCCAAAAAGAAAATAATGCACTCTATTGCCCAATTTTAGAAGGCATTCCGGACAGTGCCAGGGAAGAAAGTATGGCAGCGAATAACAAACCTGACTATTCTCTAAGAGTTAAGAGAACCCACATTTAGAAAGTATGGGCAAGTCTTTAGTGGACACCAGACATAAGTAAAAGGAGCAGCGACATTCAATGAAACAGGCATGCCCTTTCTACTTGGCTTATTGATGAACTAGATGAGTAGGCTTTAGCTGCAGTTACATATCACATGGGCCAACATTGCAGGGTGCATCCTTTTTTGCTCCAAAATTAAGACCATATAGTCCACTTTGAAACGGAGAGGCATTTAGGCACATTAAGGACATCAGCATGCAGGTGAACATTGCCAACATAACGATCATGATCCCTGGGACATGTAAAAAACAAGTCGATTTTAAATAAAGGGAAAAGAGTTGGGAGCCACAAACACCTAGGACTGGACTTTGAAGGTCGCTACAAATGGAGTGCATGCGAGAAAGAAGCGTCCTAGGTGATACCAAAGCTCTTTTCAATTTTTAGAGAAAATGTAGAAATATACATCTTGGGATGGGCGATGAGGAAGTTACTCCACAGTATGTTCGCACAGACAGTGGTGCTGTACAAATGCCAATTATTGGGCCCTAGACACAATAGGGCATGCTGGAAGAGAAGAGAAATGGTACAAAAAAGATTCATCATCATAGAAGAATTAGCAGTCAAGGTACTTCATACTAATAGCCAAAATACGTATCTTACTTTGGGAAGGGGAAGCGCTATGTCAACACTCCAGTACCTCAATATAGTTGCAAAAATGGACACTAATAGATTGGGGTAGAATGGATGGAAATATTGGCGAAAAGATGTCATGGATCTTCCAGCCGAGGATGTAGCCACTGTGGTAACCAAAACATTTTCAAAAACACCTGAAAGAAAGCAAAAGAAAAAATGGCATCTACCATTTACAAGAGAGAAATCAATCTTATGCTGATTTGGAGAGGAGGGTACCTCAATGAGGAGAACTCCATTTTTAAAAGACACCTAATATCTAACATGAGAACCAGGTCATACAACCTTGATGTGGAAAAAGGACATGGCAAGAGAAGGAAAAAGACATGGAAAGGGGGGGCCGCACAGCGGATGAATACCACACACAGCTTTATTGCATAGAGGGACATCAGGGAGAAAGACAATATACAAGATCTAACAACCAATGATCTGCACACCCTCTTCAAATATTGTCCTGAGCAAGTTGGAGGATACATAAGAAATTATGGAGGATACATGAAGGTCTTAAATAGGGCACACATGTTCACCAAAGAGGTCCTAAAGGCAAACATATAAAATTAGGTGGTTGTCAGCTAAGCATAGAGATGCAAGTTGTAATCATTAGTGTCCCATAGATCCTTTTGGGTCTCCAATGAACATTAATAACATCATATCCTCTATCTGTGTGTGTGTGTGTGTGTGTGTGTGTGTGTGTAAAAGGCATCCTTCCTCACCAAGTTTTGTAAAACCTACGCGGGCCTTCGTCGTTGACCCTTTCATTCATGTTGTGGGGTGTGTGTGTGTGTTCGATTCCTAGGAATTGCTTTGGATGAGACAACTTGGCCCCTTGGCATTGTTGCTACGAAGTCAAAACCTCTCTCTCTCTCTCTCTCTCTCTCTCTCTCTCTCTCTCTCTCTCTCTGTAAAAGGCATCCTTCCTCACCAAGTTTTGTAAAACTTACGCAGGCCTTCGTGGTTGAGCCTTTCGTTCATGTTGTGGGGGGGGGGTGTGTGTCATCCTGCTTCAACATGTATCCACTTGCTTGGTACTATTTTTTTTTAATTTTCAATAGTATGCTTATTAAGAAATGAAATGTTTTCCTACTGTTCAGTTACGGACAATGGGGACTAGGTCTAGCATTTGAGGGTGGACCCCCTTGCTTGGGGTTATGGGCATTAGTGACCCACAAGAGTGATGGCCTCTCTTTGAGAGGGACATCTAGAAACCACACCCCACACAAGTACCCAAACATGGGACCAATCAAATGCACAAATTGCATACTGACCTAGGAACCATTCAAGAGAATGTTCCCTGAGCTTTGGGTGTGGGCTTGGCAGCATGCCAAGAGTAATGGAGATACAAGATAAGACGACAAACAAATGAGCTCAGTATGGCTCAATTATGACCTTAGAATACGTCAATAGATAGTCCAAGCTATTAAGAACCCGTGGGTGCGATCAGAATTGAATTCTAACAACTTTAAAATTTTAGGCTTTTTGGGAGTGACACGTGGCAGACTGCCACATGGAATCTGAGCTGGCAGGTCAGTCCACTTGTCCCACACATGTGGTAGCATGCATGGCAAGTGGCAGGGCATGCAGGCCAAGTATCTAGCCACAAATCTGGTAGATTTGAGGCAAGTTGCGGGCTGTCCTCTTTGGGACTGCAGCCCACCAAAAATCTGGGACAAGTGTCCACCTTCCACTCTGAGCCTTGGGGGGGGGGGGGGGGGGGCTGAGCCTATAAAAGAAAGCCTCTCCCCTTCATTCCCTACATGAGAAATTCGTCACTTTTCTTCTCCCTCCTTTTGGTTGATGCAGCAGAACCTCTCCAGCTCCTTGGGTGCAGCCAGCTTCTCCCCAGGAGCAGCACTTTCTCTCTCTACAACAGCACATTCTCTCTCTAGAGTTCCAGTCCCTCCTCTCCAGAAATCTGCCCCCTCTCAGCTCTTCTGGAACAGCAGCAGCATCCTCTCTCCTTCTCCTAGCCTGGAGCAGCCACAGCCCCTTTCTCTCTCCTGCTGCAATCTTTCCCTCTCTACTGCAGAATTTCTCTCTCTACTGTTCCAGCCCCTTGAAATTTGCCTTTCTCTGCACCTCTGGAACAACAGCAGCTCCTCTCTTACATCCCCTCCCTTGGGATCAGCATTGGCACTCTCTCTCTACAGCTATCACTCCATAAAAGCTTTCTCTCTCTAGCCTACAGGCTGTTTTTTCTAAGTTGTTTTCATTCCAGCCCCATTTCCACACTCTCCTCACCCAAGGTAGCTTCAGAGGCATCAAGGACTTCATCTACAAAAGGGTCAAGTCACGAAGGGAGTCTGTATTGTCAAGTTTATCTCATTTACAGCACTATTTCATGTTGTTTCTACTATCTTTCTAGAAACTAGTGCTTGCCTCTAATGTTGGATGTAAGTGGTGATTATTGCAAGCTTCTTCCTTGTGGATTGGGCAAGCGAAGAGTTGAAACCTGAGCTTGGAGTCCTCCTTTTTGTTGTCTACCTTGTACATATGCTCGAGTCTTGTATCTAGGTCCTAGGTTTTCACTGAGTTCATCAGTTTGGAAGGTACATTGCACCTTGGTCTTGTATCTCCATTTTCAAGAATAAAGTAAGCCTGGATAGGGGGGGGGGGGGGGGGCGTCTTGGCCCCTCAATCATATTGCAATTCCCAATGATGTCACTTTGTGTTTAAGCTGTATAAGTCTTAATTCTAGCTTAATTGCAAACTCTTAAGTTCAAGTATATGTGTTTGGCAACTCGCAATCATTTCATTCAAACGCCTCTGCAAAATCTGTTGTCTGAATTGATAGAAAGCACCGAGTAGTTTACATTGGTATCAGAGCTTAGGCAGTAGTCCTGTACTCTGTGCTTTCTCTTGTTGAGTCTCTCCTTCATTGAGTCATCTTGTCATCATGGCAGCCAATGGACCTGACCCTCCTCCTAATCTGCATGAGTTAAGTGCTCTCTTGTCAAAACATTGCTCAACAGGTTCAAGTGCTGGAAAGCAACCAAGCAGAAACTCATGACATAGGGCCCTAATCCCAATGAAGAGGTCGTGCGGACAACACCAACTCCAACAAGGAGGGAAGATCATCCTCTTCTTTCCCTTCTCGAGGTAGATGGCGTCATCGGAGTCCATCTCCTTCGAGACGTCCACGGAGACGAAGGTATGCAAAGCATAAGGTACCTCTTGGAGATAAGCTTTTCAAGTTTACCAAGTACAAGGGAGAGGACAAGCCCGAGGTCTTGCTGGCCTGGATCCAAGACCTCGAGTATTTCTTTGAGGGGGACGAGTACGAAGACAAGGCGAAGATCCGGTTTGCTGTCTTGCACATGCAAGACCGTGCTTCACTCTGGTGGGCAGCTATGGTCAACACTGGACATTAAGCCCACACCTAGAAGCGCTTCAAGAAGAACTTGATGAGGCACTTCCTACCTAAGGAGTTTAAGAGAGATACAATGGTGCAGTGGGACATCCTCCGCCAACACCAAGAAGAGAAAGTCAGTGAGTATGTTGATCGTTTTTGGGATACTTTGTTAAAAGTTCAAGCATTCAGTAGGAAGGATAAAAAAGAGCAGCAAAGGAAGTTCTTTGCTGGCCTACGGTATATCGTTCAGCATGAGGTGGACATTGCCACTCCTACTTCTCTCCAAGACACCATCAACATTGCCTTGAAGGTGGAGAAGAAACAGTCTTTCTCCAACAAGAATAACGGCAACAACAACAAGCGGAAGTCCCAGGGAACCTCTTCCAAGGAACAAAAGGGTAAGGAGACAGCAAAGGACGCACCAAAAGAGCAAAAGTCAGCCAGCCAGCCTCCTTCAAAGAAAGCAGCCCGCACTTTCAGCTCATTGTCTCCACAACAGAAGCAAAAGTATTACTCCGAAGGGCGGTGTTTCAAGTGTGGCGAGCGAGGCCACAACTTCTATGAATGCCCTCAAGCTGCCAAAAACAGCAGCAACAAAGAAACAGCCCCCAAAAACCCAGTTTTGGTTGTTAACAAGGTGGAAGCACCTCCAAAAAAGGAAGCTGTAAACGACACCCATAGTTTGTTGAAAACATGGAGTTAGGTAAAGGATCAATCCGCTTTGTTTTTGTTCGATAGTGGAGCTACTCACAACTTTATTTCTCATGAGATGGCACAGAACTTCGGGATAGCCCCAGAGGATAAAGGAGAAGCCTTGGAGGCAACTGCAGCCTTCAAGAACCAAGAAGAGAAGGTGTACCCCATCATCGGCAAGCTTCGGGTACACATCCAGGGGTACTTGGATCATCTACCCTTCATGGTGGCACCACTTCAAGGATCAGATGTAATTCTTGGCATGCCCTGGCATAAGCAAGTCAACCCCCGAATCGATTATGTGAAGAATATTCTAACCCTTGAACATAAGGGTAGAGATGTGAGCATTACAGCGGGAGTTTCAGGAAACACCATTCCTATGAGATAGACATATAAAATGGTCTACCTTTCTCAATCATTTCATTTTCAGATACAATATACTCTTGGAAAAGAGAATGCAGTGGCTGATGCCCTTTCTCGTAGACCACGGCTTCATATTTCAGTTCCCTATCATGATGAGCTAACAGCCCTCAAAGAATTCTATGACGGAGATGCTGATTTTGCTCAGCCATGGGCATATTTGAAAGATGGAGGCACCCATCATGCCTACCACATCAGGGATGGCTATTTATTCATGGAGAACAAACTATGTATCACAAAGCAGCTTAGATCTAAAGTGATGGAGGAAAGCCATAACCCACCCTATGCTGGTCATAGGGGTATTGTGGCCCCTTTTTCAGCCATGGATAAATTGTTCTACTGGCCTAACATGAAAAAGGACACTGCTGCCTACATTTCAGCTTGTCTCGCATGTCAAAAAGCTAAGTATGAGAGAGGAAAACCCAAGGGTTTACTTCAGCCCCTACCCATTCCTGAGAGACCATGGAAACACATCACCATGGACTTTATTACAGGAATTCCCAAGACCAATCAAAATCATGACATGATTTGGGTGATAGAAGATCGATTCAGCAACCAAGCCTACTTCATTCCTTGCAAAAAGAATCTCAAGGCACCTGAAGCTGCCCATTTATTTATTAGACACATCTTTAGACACCACGGCATGCCCAAGTCTATAGTATCAGATAGAGACTCAAAGTTCACTAGTAAATTCTGCTAGGCTTTGTTTGAGAACCTTGGAACTCTTCTAAGCTTCTCCTCAGCTTTTCATCCTCAAACAGATGGCCAAACTGAAGTTACGAATAGTACACTCTTGGATTTGCTGAAATTTTATGTGCAAGACCAGCAAACCTTTTGGGAGAAATTCCTTCCTCTTGTGGAGTTTGCTTATAACAACACAATTCATTCCTCCACTGGAAAAGCTCCTCTTGAAATTGTATATGGTAGATCTTTACCAACTCCACTCATGCAAACAAAAGAAAATCTTTGCCGCAGATCAATTCGTGGAGGATTATGACTCTACTTATGCCACGGTTTGAGCAGCCATTCAAAAGGCACTGGAGAAACAAAGCGCAGCTGCAAATAAAAGACGGAGGGCGTTTGCAGTGAAAGAAGGCCAATGGGTCTTATTGAAATTTGAGAAAGCCCGGTTAAAAACCAAAGTAGGCTACTTCAAGCTATCCTTTCGCTATTATGGTCCTTTTCAGGTGTTGCAAGTAATAAATGATGTCTCAGTCCGATTGAGACTTCCACCTTAAGAGCCCACACTAGACGATGCACCTGAAGTAGAGGACACTGAGATCTTGTTGATCCCACAGCAAATTATTCTGCATAACTTCACTACGGGACGTCGAGGCACGACTCGCAAGATGTACCTTTTGAAGTTCACAGGGCTCCCATCCCCCAATGGAGTGTCCTGAAATCCTGGATGCTTATGAGGAAGCATTTCAGTTGAGGACAACCGAATGAAAGACGAAGAGGATGTCATCCTGCTTCAACATGTATCCACTTGCTTGGTACTATTTCTTTTTGTTTTTCAATAGTATGCTTATTGAGAAATGAAATGTTTTCCTACTGTTCAGTTACGGACAATGGGGACTAGGTCTAGCATTTGAGGGTGGACCCCCTTGCTTGGGGTTATGGGCATTAGTGACCCACAAGAGTGATGGCCTCTCTTTGAGAGGGACATCTGGAAACCACATCCCACCTGAGTACCCAAACATGGGACCAATCAAATGCACAAATTGCATACTGACCTAGGAACCATTCAAGAGAATGTTCCCTGAGCTTTGGGTGTGGACCTGGCAGCATGCCAAGAGTAATGGAGATACAAGATAAGACGACAAACAAATGAGCTCAGTATGGCTCAATTATGACCTTAGAGTACGTCAATAGATAGTCCAAGCTATTAGGAACCCGTGGGTACGATCAGAATTGAATTCTAACAACTTTAAAATTTTAGGGTTTTTGGGAGTGACACGTGGTAGCTGACACGTGGCAGACTGCCGCATGGAATCTGAGCTGGCAGGTCAGTCCACCTGTCCCACACATGTGGCAGCATGCATGGCAAGTGGCAGGGCATGCAGGCCAAGTGTCTGGCCACAAATCTGGTAGATTTGGGGCAGGTTGCGGGCCTATAAAAGAAGGCCTCTCCCCTTCATTCCCTACATGAGAAATTCGTCACTTTTCTTCTCCCTCCTTTTGGTTGATGCAGCAAAACCTCTCCAGCTCCTTGGGTGCAGCCAGCTTCTCCCCTGGCCATTCTCTCACCTCAGCAGCACTTTCTCTCTCTACAACAGCACATTCTCTCTCTACAGTTCCAGCCCCTCCTCTCCAGAAATCTGCCCCCTCTCAGCTCTTCTGGAACAGCAGCAGCATCCTCTCTCCTTCTCCTAGCCTGGAGCAGCCACAGCCCCTTTCTCTCTCCTGCTGCAGTCTTTCCCTCTCTACTGCAGAATTTCTCTCTCTACTGTTCCAGCCCCTTCCCCTTGTAGAAATCTGCCTTTCTCTGCACCTCTGGAGCAACAGCAGCTCCTCTCTTACATCCCCTCCCTTGGGATCAGCATTGGCACTCTCTCTCTATAGCTATCACTCCATAAAGGCTTTCTCTCTCTAGCCTACAGGCTGTTTTTTCTAAGCTGGTTTCATTCCAGCCCCATTTCCACACTCTCCTCACCCAAGGTAGCTTCAGAGGCATCAAGGACTTCATCTACAAAAGGGTCAAGTCACGAAGGGAGTCTGTATTGTCAAGTTTATCTCATTTACAGCACTATTTCATGTTGTTTCTACTATCTTTCTAGAAACTAGTGCTTGCCTCTAATGTTGGATGTAAGTGGTGATTGTTGCAGGCTTCTTGCTTGTGGATTGGGCAAGCCAAGAGTTGAAACCTGAGCTTGGAGTCCTCCTTTTTGTTGTCTACCTTGTACATATGCTCTTGAGTCTTGTATCTAGGTCCTAGGTTTTCACTGAGTTCATCAGTTTGGAAGGTGCATTGCACCTTGGTCTTATATCTCCATTTTCAAGAATAAAGTGAGCCTGGATAAGGGGGGGGGGGCGTCTTGGCCCCTCAATCATATTGCAATTTCCAATGATGTCACTTTGTGTTTAAGCTGTATAAGTCTTAATTCCAGCTTAATTGCAAACTCTTAAGTTCAAGTATATGTGTTTGGCAACTCGCAATCATTTCATTCAAACGCCTCTGCAAAATCCGTTGTCTGAATTGATAGAAAGCACCGAGTAGTTTACAGTGTGTGTGTTCGATTCCTAGGAATTGCTTCGGATGAGACAACTTGGCTCCTTGGCATTGTTGCTATGAAGTCAAAACCTCTCTCTCTCTCTCTCTCTCTCTCTCTCTCTCTCGTGAGGCAGACTGCCATGCATGCAGCACCCTTTTGGGGAGTGACCTCTCGGCGACAAACTGGAGCAAGCTGCAAGTGATTATGGGGTCTAGGAAGATTTCAAGTAAGCCCTATGTCCCTCACCAAATAGTACATGCAGAGTTCGCCATGACACTACTTTAGATTGATGCCATCAGTCATGGGCCCAGGCATAGTAGAGAGAGTGTTTCTCAGCTTATAGACTCTGATGGAGTTTTGCAGTCGGATCCAAATAGTCGGATCCAAATGGAGGTCATGCGAAAAGCTACAGATTTTTATGCTTCCCTTTTCTCAGCACATCTTAGTAGCAAGGCCACAGATGATGCCAGACATGTCATATGGCAGTGTATTCCTATGTTGTTGAAACCAAATATGAGAGTCTCTCTTGATGCACCTTTCACCAACATAGAGCTCAAGTTTGCGTTTCTTACCCTCAATAAGGGGAAGTGCCCAGGTTCAGACGGGCTTACACCCTCTCTTTTCCTAACCTTTTGGGATATGAGAATCACATCACCTCAGCTCTTGCAGGGTGTTTGGGACTACGGTGAGATGCTTGACTCACTTACAAGGGATCTCATACATCTAATCCCAAAAGGGGGGTGCAAAAATTAAGTGTCACAACGGAGACCTATCACAATTTTGGGCACTTGCTATATAATCTTGGCAAAAGCAATCAGCCTGCGTTTGCATCCTATACTTCCAAATCTTATCCATGATATGCAGACGGGATTTGTTCATGGCAAAAGCATTTTTTATGATATTTTCTCTTTTTGGGAAGCTTTGGGCCATGCAGAGTGGACAAAAACTAGCCATTCTTCTCTTGGACTTTGAAAAATCCTATGACAGGGTAGATTGGGATTTCTTGGAGGGCACCCTTTATCATTTCAGATTTTCAGATGCATGGATCAAAGGGGTTTCAGCCTTGTACAGATCAGCCCACAGCCAGGTGCTTATCGGAGGGGTCAGGGGAGACAGATTTCAGATTTCCAAATCAGTCAGTCAGGGATGCCCTCTTGCACCTTTTCTTTTCCTTGTGGCTGAGGCTATGAGCATTTTTCTTAGATCTCGAGCTGACAATCTTGAGCTCAGACTACCGCTTAGACAAGAGGAGGACCTCGTTGATTGTGAGCTAGCAGATGACATTACTATTTTCTTGGAGGCCTCCTTGCAGACTCTCACTTCCTTTAGGGCAGCCTTAGACTTGTTTTGTATTGCAGCAGGTGCTCACATTAATTGGCACAAGTCCAATGGTTTTTGGATCAATGATGATGACACTCCGGACTAGGGGGCTGATTTGGGCTTCACTTGGACACAGAAGGGTTGATATCTAGGATGCCAAGTCGGGTTGGGTATCTCCTCTTCGCAATAGTTTGCTTCGGTGTTGGAGAGCATTAGGAGGAAACTCCTCTTTTGGAGTTCAGCCAGGTTGGACCTTGCATCCAGGGTGCAGGTCATTAACCAGGTTTTGCTGGCCACGGCTTGGTATGTTTGCTCTTGTTGGTGCAGCTTCAAGGATTGCATCACTCAGCTCATAAGGCCTAAAAGGAATTTTTTATGGCGTGGGCTAGTTGGCATAGCAGACACTATTGCTAGGGTGGTGTGGGAGACATTGATCCTTTCGACGCAGGAGGGGAGCCATCATAGACCCAGATTTGCAGTGTAAGGTCTTGCTTTGCAAGTTTGTGGTTAAAGGTCTTATGCCTGGGGATAAGCCTTGGAAAAAAAAATTAATTCATTGCATCCATCCTTGCTGCCCCTCCTCAGGTGGAGATTGGATGGACAGCACCAGATAGATTTTCACTTCAGCCCGTCTCAGATCTCCTACCTCCCCGCTTATGGTCGCTATTCTGAAAGCTTGGGCCAGCTTCATAAGTACCCTTCGAAGAGTTCCTCCCTCCTCTCTCGAAGAGATTGATAGGCAGCCTATCATGTGGAATGACACTAGCATGGTAGGCAGCTTGGTTTGTCTCATTATATTCAGTGGTCCACGTGGGAGAAGAGGCTTCCAAAAGATCGTCAACAGCAATTGTTCAGTCACCTCTGAGGAAGTACAAGGAGGATACTTCGGATAGATGCATCCTTATATACCTTTGTAAGACTAGAATAAGTCCAATCATACAAATTTAGATTTTTTGTTGTTCTAAAGATAAAAAATCTACACATAAAATAAAAGAGAATGTGAAAGAGAAGAAAAAAGAGGTAAACAAAAACTTTTAAGAAAAACAAAAGGAAGACATACTTAGCAAGCAAAGCAACACTTATGTCGTCATCAGTGCCCAACCATAAGCAGCTATACTGGGTTTCTAAAGACCCGCGGAGTCTCTTGGGCAAACCCAGTGCTTACTAAAATACGTCAAATAAACAAAAGAGAAAGAGAACAAAAAATAAAGAAGAAAGGAAGCAAGTGACTAAGCAAAAATAAACAAGCAAGTTAAGAAACAAAATCTTCCAAAAAATTGGAATATCGCTCTCTCTCTCTCTCTCTCTCTCTCTCTCACTCACTCTCACTTTCACTCTCACTCTTATTTCAAACATAAAAAGCTAAATGGTCCTTTACACTTTTGTATTGTTTCCTATAAAGAGTCAAAAATACATTTCTAACTTAGAAAGCACAAGCATACTCAAACAAACTCTCTTTTGAAACTAAAAGAAAAACGGGCTATTCAGCTCCCCGCTTTTTGTTTTCAGCTTATGTTCAATCATTCTAAACATGCCTAAGGCCGATACACCAAAGATAAAAGACTTCATATCTAAGATTGTGCGTACTTTTTTCATTATTTTCCTTGGATTATACCTCTTGTGTAATAGTAAAGTGATCAAATTACTACATTGAGTGATAAAAGACTCCTTAGTTGTACAAAGGCGGGAAAATCTATGGAATTGGGAAGAAATGACTCCATATTTTGCCAAATTAGAAATGTTTGAGTCAATGTGAGGCATTTTTATAATGTGTAAATCACTATATTCAGGTTGTTCGTGTTTATTGTATATATCAACCTCTAATCCTATGGTAGATTGACAAATTCTAAGATCTAAGAAAACACAAGAATCCCCTCTTGAAGTGCAGTTCAGTTCACAAGAGTCACGAGGATACATTCCTTCTCCAAAAGCACTAGCGTCTTTATACATAAAGTCTTGAAAGTTAGGAACATCTGGTACAAATAAATCATCTATAAAACGCCTAACTTGGCTGGGCAGGTATTGATAGAAATAAGACATTGCATAAACTCAAATTCATAAGTGAAAAGATAAAAGTTTGCTAAAAAGACGGCACAATTAGTGCCCATGGGGATTCCTATGATTTGTCGAAAGATGACAGGCTTGTAGTTTGTTCACAGTCGATGGGGGCTTTTTCGAGAACAGGTATTCCTCTTCAGGTCATTGCTTTTCTAGGAGCACAGGAAGATGCCTTGGTCTTCTTTTGGGCATGCCTTTTCAACCCGTAAGGATCATAGGTTATGTGGAACGGGGTAAGGACTCTGCTTGGCATATAGATCCGAGCCCTCGTCTTTCTTTCTCGGGTTCATGGAGGATGTGGCTCTATGGAGGAGTCCCCATAAAGTATCTTTAGTGGGACCCCAGAGAGTGGGAATGGATTGTTGCAGGGAACCAAGAGAAGAGTCTCCCATTCTTTGGTTACATGGTCAATAATGCTAGGGGGTTCCAAATCAATTGTAGAGGTTGGAAAGAAAAAGAAAGAAAAAAATTTTATTAGAGTCTTCGAAAGACAGATGGGTCTATGAAATTGAAAGAAAACCTGATACGAATCACAGTAAGGGTGGAGCTACTGAAACAAACATCATCACTCGTGCAGAATCCTAAGTCTGATCATACATAATCAAATACATCTGGATGTAACAATGAAAAGAAAAGGACTGGAGCGGAGCGGAATCCTCCGTATGTCATGTCGCCCTGACTGATGCATAGCCGGTGATGGGACGCTGGCGCCCGTCAAGGAGTGCCGTGCATCTCGGTCTCTTGGACGAGGCTCGACGCAAGACTAGAGCCACCGTGACTCCCGTGGGACATATCCCGGGTCTAAACAATGACGGGAGGTCTCCCAGAGTGATCTGTGTGTTCCCTCGACGTCTCATGTGTCGTGCTGCAGTCGTTGGGTTGGGGTCTCTGTCACGTCTGTGGCTAGAGATTGAACGATCAATGTCACTTGATGGGAAGAACTCTGTGATCCTGCTCTGAGAGGTGCCTGATGATGTGGCCAAGCCCCGTCGCCTAAGTAAGTACTCTCTGTGTCAGACCCCCTCGTGAATGAAGGCCGCGAGGCATCTCTGATCTGGGTAGGCGAGGAATCTGGAAAGGAACCTGGAGAGCTCTTTGAAGAGGCAGTGGTTAGTGACCTCGGATCTCGTAGTACACTGGGCACCTGAAAATAAAATGCTTCTCTGACTCAACCTCCTGACAGTCGCACAATATGCATAAGTGATGCTCCCTAGGAATCCCCTCTGCTCTGCTGCTCTCTATGCGGAGGCGGTGTGATGATACCCGAAACTGTCCGATGGAGATCCGTAGTGAGTAAGGCATATGAAGCTCAGTGTACCCCGGTGGTGTGATGAATCCCTCCTCCGAAAAACGAAGACAGTAATCTCTATAGAAAGTCAGCTTCACTGGAAGCTCCCTCGGCTCCAACCAAGTCCTAAAGGTGTGTAGCTACAGGAGATCCTCTCGAATGACCTGGTTGGTGTGTGGCCCGATCGGGATGGTGGGTGGGAGTACCAGAGGGGCATCTAAACTGTACTGAAAAGGAGGTATCCTATCGATGTGGAACCCTAGTCTCACAAACCATCTGTGAGTCCGTGCATACCAGCATCGCTCATCTCCCTCTGCTGCCAACCTCAGGGAGGAATCGAGAGCCAACCATGGCAACCTCTGTCTCCCTGATGTGCAGTCCCCATATGATCTAACCCGGTGTAGATATGTGATGGTCTGAAAGGCTGCATCTAGCTGGGGTGGAGAAGCACCAAACTCAGCCTGAATGATTTGCAGAAACTCTTTTGGAGAGCTTTGGAAATCCCAAAGAATTAGAAGGATCACCTTAAGTTTTTGCCTTTGCATTCATGGAGGGATTGCAGTGAACAGTTGGAGATCCAGGTTTGGGGCTGACTCCACTTGTCCTAGGTGCTTGTCTAAGGAGGAGTCGGTCTATCATTGCTTATGGGACTGCAGGCATGCGAGAGTCATATGGATAGGGGCTGCCACGATCAGTGGCTTGGCTCTCTTTGTCAGGACCTCAAATCTTCTATGAGTGGTAGGATGCTTCATGGGCCATCTCCATACGACAACACCTAGTCGAGCCTTGCTCATTGGAGGATGTGCCTATCTCCCGCTATAGACCAGTACATGCTGATGTGGATTCTGCTTGGGAGATACTGGCTAGTATTACAGCTTGGAAGTTTTGGAGGGCTAGATGCACAGAGGCCTTAGATGGATCTCATGTCCACCCTTCCCACACTTTGGTCAATATTTGGGCTGACACCATTCACACATTGATGGCTAGATGGGCGAGCATGCAGGGATCTTCTCGAGTAGCCTATGCCAGGAGGGTTATATTCCTTACGGAATGGAGGGGGCCCCCCTTTTTCTCAAAGACTACAGTAGGGTTGAGGTGGCATTTTCAGCCTCAATCTTGGTTTCTTTCTAGCTCTTTCTGAGTTTTTATTTATTCCTTTAGAGTATTTATTTTCCTCATACCCATCATGATGTATTTTTGCTTTGAGCTTGCTCACGCGGGTTTCTTTCATACTTAATAAAAGTCTTTTTCATGAGATTGATGAAGAATTGACGGTAATACTTCTGAGATTTTGTAGAGAACAAAAAGCTAAGAAATCAGAGTTTAGGGAAACATGGACAGTTATGGACAGCAAAAGGATTTAGTAGTCAGGGTTTATACACGTCAAGAAAGACCTAGAACCAGGGTTAGAGGAGAGACAAAAGAGGTGGTACCTAGGGAATATGAACAGAATTAAAATAAAACTAACCAAGGCTTAGAAGAGCCGTACAAATGAGTTTTTTTGAGACGGAATGCTTCAGAAGTGATGAAGTAAATAGTTCGAGAAAGGAGAATGAAAGTCAACCAGAATTATAAAGGTATGGAGTGAAAAAACCCACACAAAAACTCTGACTCACACACTTTGTAGATAACAGCAAAAAACCACAAAAGGAGGCAACAAAATGGTGAGCAGAGGCTGAGAGAGGGCTCGGGACTGCTGCCAAAACGAAACGCGACCTGCACACAGCACAAAATGCAGGACGGGGGAGGCTGTACAGCAGACATGAGCCTATAGGTTATCTTGTGACTGATGTAGTGACACCACACCAGCACTCTTGAAACCTCTGACCTGCAAGCAAACACAAGAACTCACCAAACATGAAGAATCTGAGCAGGTTCAACCATGACACGTACAGGATACCATCCCAAATTAGGAGATGTTCCCCTCGAGCCACGAGCTGAGTTGCTGGCACGAACTCCCAACCAGATCCTGACCAGCCTCATGTCCCATACGACCAGGTGGCGCCTGGAGGCCTTGGATCTGCTACTGGCCTTGGGCTACGCTAAGATGCAGGCGTGCGTCCACGACTCAAATAGACCTAGCACTAGGAAACTTGCTCCCATCAACTCTGTGAAAACGGAACCTCTGGGCCCGTTTTATAGGCTTGGCCCCAATGCGCCAAAAATAGCGAAGATCAGAATCTCGTACCCTTGCCACTCAACCCGAGAATCAAGCTTGCCTAGCCCTAAGTCTCCCCAAGCTACCTGAGCTAGTCTTGTGTACCCCAATACATGTCAGATACTAATCCGTGCACATGACATACTTCCCCTCCTTTAAGAACTCACTCCTGAGTTCACAAGAAAACCCAGGAATGTCCTCTGGAGGTTAGGTAATGTCTCCCATGTTGCGTCCTCCTCAAGACGATCCTTCCACTTGATCTTGTATTCCGTGATAGTTCTATTTCTGATCTGTCTTTCACGAAATTCAAGAATACTCTTAGGTTCATGTGAAATAAAATATAAATCATTAACTTCTATTATTTCTTAAGGAGAAACAAGCTGATCATCAGCACCCAGTAACTCTTTCAGTCTACTAACATGAAACATTGTATGTACTTTTACATCAGGAGGCAATTCTAGTTTATATGCAACTAGTCCAATTCTTTCAATAATCTTGAATGGACTGCAATATCAAGGGGATAATTTCGAAACCAAATCAGTAATTAGGCTCTTGGATTCCTTGGGAATAGGTAAATATACCATCGTCCCTTTAGAGTACTCTCTAGGTGAATAATGTCTATAAGCATAAAATCTATCCCGATCTTGGGCACTTCTAATAGACTCCTTGGCAAACTGTAATATTTCTTGCATGTTTTGCAAGAATGTCCTTGCAGCATTATGTGGAATTCCCTTGAACCCAACCATAACTGGTGACTTAGGTTGAAACCCGTACATAAGCATAAAAGGATTGTAACTAGTACTCGAATGCATTGCACTGTTGTAAGCAAATTTGATCATGGGGAGATAATCTTCCCATGAAGACTGTCTCTTAGAAACATATGCCCGAAGCATGTCTTCAACCAATTGGTTAACCTTCTCTGTACTGCCATCAGATTGTGAATGATCTGAGGAACTCATACTTCGAGCAGTTTCCAACTTCTTAAAAACAAGTGTCCAAAAGTTACTTGTAAACTTAGAGTCCCTGTCATTGACTATGCGGGAAGGCAAACCATATAGCTTAAACAATTGGTCCACAAACTCATGAGCTAACTGAACAGCTGATATGGTCGATCTAGTAGGTAAGAATCTAGCCATCTTTGTCAAATGGTCAACTATGACCCAAATGGAGTCATGACCCTTGCACGTTCTAGGAAAACCTGTAATAAAGTCCATGGAAATACTTTTCCATTTATTACCAAGGATTTGCAATGGTCCGCGCTTCTAAGGCGTTCTGCCTTAGTAAGCTGACAAACTCGGCAACCTACCACATAGCTTTCAATAAATGCACGCATCTTAGGCCAATAAAAGGTATGTTTCACAAGAGACAAGAGTCCAATGTATACCTGGATGTCTAGCACTAGGAGCATCATGAAACTCCCACAGAATCTTGGATCGAAGATCCGAAACATCGGGCACACATATCTTTCCATTCCAGAACAGCAAGCCATTCCTAACCATCCACTGACCTCCTGCCGCCTGTAAGCCAAAGCATCAACATCGTGATAGAAGCTTGAATCCCTTGGAGTTGCTGTGTCAACCCCATTGGATTCGCATTAACCAGCTCAAGCAATGTTGTTGCATCAACCCCATTTAATTTGCGTCGAGAGCGGTGGTGAATTCACTGAAGGCAGTCTTCGCAATCAATCATTGTAGATACCCTGGTCGTCCCCTCCGTGGTAATCCATGTCGTGAGTTATTTAGAGTACCTACATTGTAGTCTGAAAATCTGGAAACGTAGTCGGCCATACATTACTTTAAGATTGAGAGTCTTTTGATTTCGATTTAAATTCCTTGATGAGCGCTACGCCCTCACAGTACATTGCCCATTTTCAATCCATCCTAGCAGCCTTGACCTTAGCTAATTCTGTTGCCTTCTAGTTCCATTAATCTCATGTGATGATATGATATGATTGTATTAAAGTCCGCTTGAGACCCTTCAAGATCATGGCACTGGACACCACTATTAAATACATTGTAGATCTTAGACCAAAATTTTGCGAAAGAAGAAATCCATACAATATTTTGTTATACTACGAGTATGTACCCACTGCCTGGCTACGTCAAGGACTTTTTTGCGATGCCTTAATACTTCCTTAGGCAGGCTGCCAGTTTCTTAGCTGGCTATTCCAAGAGGGTTTTAAGGCTGGCCTCATTGTTGCTGTATTTTTGCCTGATATGCATGTATACTTGGCAATGGAGGAGCACATGTTCCTCCATTGCCCACTGCTCAATCCATCTGACCCCTTCTCTATGCCTTCCAATGGTTTTGTGGCCTCCATTGCCCTAGAGAGAGAGAGAGAGAGAGAGAGAGAACAAACAAACAGAAAACAAAAACAAACCAAAAAACCAAAACCAAGGAAAAAGGAAGACATGGAACAAAGCTAAAAGTAGAAAAAGAAGCTACTTAGTAAAGCTTTGGTTCTGCTCTCATCGATACCCACACATAAGCTTATTTGAATGCAATCCACAAACCACTTACACATTTTGCATCCCAAAGAAAAAAACCTGCCAAATGTGTTCCACCCATGCACATGTAGCAAACAATATGAGATCCCTCTGACTTCATTGTCATTCAACAAGATCTTCTCATCAGAGGTATTTTAACCATAAAACTTTGTTACTTAAAAAAAAAAAAACAGAAAACAAGCCATAGTGGTGTCCTACCAGAGTTTTTTCAGGTCTTGCTTTCTGTTGGGATTGTTTTCTTCCATCTTCAGATTCGTTTCCATCTTGTGGAACATTTGCTATTCCATGTGGTGCAGGTGCACGTTCTCCATCATCATCCAAATCAAAACCAAAATCTTCCAAAGTGCCTGTTTTTAAATCAGACTGAAGTAAGATAATCTTCTGGCTTCAACCAAGTTCAAGATATCATTGTCAATCTATAGAAGACTTGAGATGCCAAGAAACTTGAAAATTTAAAGAAATCAATATAGTTAGATTCACAATATTGTAGTCCCTCTATCTCAAGACTCAAGTACCATATAGAATTGTGAAAATTTCTATAAAAAACAAAACGGATCCTTTCAACCACAAGAACAGAGCTCATAACTAGATCATGCAGAGTTCTTGATATGTGATTTGCATAGCTTAAGGTCTCACAAGCCATGGAGAATATCACCCCAAGAAAACTATAAAACATGAGAAGTATATACCTAGATGAATCCAGGAACATTCCCAAACTCATCCTCTAAAAAGATATGTCAACAAACTATAAAACATGAGAAGTATATATATTTCAACAAACTTGAAATCATATGTCATGTGTGCAGCAGCAAAGTAGGACCACTTGCTCACAAAAAAAACTTATAACAGTCAGCCCCACTCTATGGTGGTCAGATTTACAGGACGGGAGTTGGCAAGAACAGAAAAGTAAGACTTGGCCTATGAAACCTGCAAAACTGAATTTGCTGCTCCCTTTGACCCTCTCATTTTCATGCTCCATGTGAGGGCGTGTTTGTGCTGTCAGAGTTTTTCATGTCATCCTCTTTGCATTTTATCATGTCTTTGTTATAGAAATATGGAAAGCTCTCCAGGTAAAAAATACAGTTGGAACTAGATATACAATCACGCAAAAGCCATCTCAGTGAATATGAAGTTTAATGAACCCAATGGACAATAATGCAAAGGCAACCAAAATTGTCTTTCTGATAGACTTTGGATTTTTCATTCTGTGTTGCTCAACAGATATATCTTAATTGCAACGTTGACCATAATATATAAAGAAATTTAAAAGCAATTTACACTCTGCCCCTCATGCCCCTCCCCATGGGGCCACCTCCCTACATCCTCTTGTTGAAAATGGGAGAGGGTGAGAGACACATGATTGGAGACAAGAGCTGAGGCACAATAGCTGATGTTGATAGTTGGTAGATTCGTAGCAAGTACATGGCCTCATTTATAGGCTGGCCTTATCTTCCCATACTGATACCTCATAGATGAGGTCACACACAAGAGAATCTAGATCCTATAATCTAGGGGAGGAATCACACCTACCACATGAGGTGGCACAAGTGGCCTCAAGACTCTTCACACTCACACAACTATAGGACACTCCTAGGACTCTAGGACCACGCACATTAGGACCACACACACTAGGACTCCGATTCCAACAAACCCCCCTTTGGAGCTAGGGTGAGAGACTATGACATCATCCAGACTGTGCATCCTAGGCAATCTCAGAGGCTAACAGCTGAGCATAATTCAGAGGTTGAACCAAGGACTCTCATGGCTTAGGTGTCAACGTGATAAGAGACTCAAATCTGAGCATGGATGCATGACCAACTCATAGGTCTAGGGAGTACACCAACATCCTGGAACTCGGCCAGGCCTGATAAAGGAAAGACATAACAACCCCCCTGTCTCCTAACTGGGTACATGGAAATAAGTGGAGCCTTTTATAGGACAAGGCACACAAAAATGACAAATTATTACATCATTTTAGGGAGACTACCCAAGTGACTCTAGAAAGCCCACTCTTCATCTATCACCTCATGGAGGGATAGACCAGAAACAGCAGCAGTGCAGGCTTGTTCCTCAGGTCCAGAAGGTGTAGCTTCATCGTCTTCGTCCTCGCTCTGCTCCGCAACTAGATTGGCATGTTCTTTGGCTTGTACCTTTGCCATTTTCTTGCAGCAACGATCCCCTCGATGGCCAAGTTTCTGACAATAATTACATTTAAGAGGTTTTCCATTCTTCTTGGGCTTATTCTTGAGAAAGAATGCTTTGCCAGATTCGAAGGAAGATTCTGCTTTCTCTGTAAGCCTACGGTCCTCATCAATGAGATGAGCTACCATATCCTTAAAGCTCATATTGCGGCTGACTCTTAGGACAGCAAGGATCTCATTGTACTTGGAAATGTCTTCAATACTGGAAGTACAACAACTTGATCATCATCTTCAACAATGGCTCGGATGGCAAATAATTGTTGGAGAATTGACCCAAGATTGCTCAAGTGTTCATTGAGGGTTTCAGTTTCCTTCATCTTGAGCTTGAAGAGTTTTTGTTTGAGAAATACTTTGGAATTATTGATCTTATTTCCAAACAAATTCTCTAACTTTTCCCAAACGTCATTTGCTCTCTTATCAAAATCCACATGGTGGATAAGGTTGTCAGCTAAAGCTAGGCCAATGATAGCCATTGCTTTATCATTTTGGTTCTCCCACCAACTGATTCTAGCATCATCACCTTGGGGTTTTGGCTCCTTGCCATTGGTGATATTCCATATGCCTTCTCGCATAAGAAGAAGCCGGAGTTTTGTCTGCCAAGTTGGGAAATTGCTCCCTGAGATTTCTTGATGAACGAGGAGTTTTTTATGCTATCCATTGGTGGGAAGGTCTTAGCTGTTATTACAGCCAGTGTCTAAATCCCTTACAATGTTTACTCAGATTTCAAAAAAGACCCAAATTTTACATGGTAGAAGCTTCAATTATGCCAAAGGAAGACACAGAACAGAAAAGCCCTAAATTTTAGGGTTAGGTTTGCTGCAAAATTAGGGTTTGCAGAGAATTGGGGCTTTTCTAAATTTCTGACAGAAGAGTTCTTGTTCAACAGTTGGGAACCCTCACATCATGAAAACACCCAAAAAATTCGAGAAGTTGAGCATAAATTGTAAAGGGGCGAAAATTAGGGTTTCGGGCAGGAAATTGGTCACGAACAGGACCTGTGTCAGTCAAAATAACGACTGAATTGCTGCAGTATTATCTTCATATGTTGGTGGAGAGGAATCAATTGGAGATCTTTAGAATGGCGAGCTTCGACACAGATAGAGCAGGGTTCAAGTCGGTCTGAATAGAGATAGAGCAGGGCTGCTACTGCATCAAGGCATCCTCAAGAGACAGGGAGGCAACAAGAAATCGATGAGCCAAATCATGGACAACAGATCGTGAGGTTTATGGGCCCACCCCGCTTCCGCTGCGTTGACGTGCGAGTCGATGGCCATGGCCCTCAGGTCGTCAGTCACCGGTACATACGAGACGCCGCCAAGTCATCGCCTTGTTACAAGACCGGAGCTGTCGCAGGTCTAGCTACGTGGACAGTAGGAGAAGTTGCGTGCGCAACTAGAAGCAACGTGGGTGTGCGGGCACTCAGCAGGCTCGAGTAGGTAGAAGCTCTGCAGTATGGCGGGCAGAATGGCGCACGAGCGCGCGTGGGCAGATTGCGAGGGAGGCCGACTCTGGTGGTGCATGCAGCGTAAGTAGAGCGTAAGTAGAGGCAGCAGAAGAGTGGCGCAAGTGTGGCAGCGCAGCTCCTTGTTGATGACGCTCATCACCTCAAGGAGAGGAGGAAATCACGAGTAGCTACAAGAGGAGCTTACGAGGAGAGGAATGGGCAGGACGCTTCAAGGTGGCTCTGATACCAACTGTTGAAAATGGGAGAGGGTGAGAGACACATGATTGGAGACAAGAGCTGAGGCACAATAGCTGATGTTGATAGTTGGTAGATTCGTAGCAAGTACATGGCCTCATTTATAGGCTGGGCAAGCCTTATCTTCCCATACTGATACCTCATAGATGAGGTCACACACAAGAGAATCTAGATCCTATAATCTAGGGGAGGAATCACACCTACCACATGAGGTGGCACAAGTGGCCTCAAGACTCTTCACACTTACACAACTATAGGACACTCCTAGGACTCTAGGACCACGCACACTAGGACCACACACACTAGGACTCCGATTCCAACACCTCTATCTGGCACCCCCGCCCCCACACAACCTCTCCATATGTCCCTGCCATTTGTTCACACAAAAAGCCACCCTGCCCACTTTAAGTCTCCCATTTGTGTTTGTCATTCCTCATAGATGTTTGTCATTACAAAACCAATTGACATAAGGCGTTTGAGCAGCATGTTTGTGTAGCTTTATCCCTTATTTTATTTACCTCAAATCCGGCCTCCAGAAACTTCTGAGGAAAAAATACAGCTAGAACTATATACACAATCACGCAAAAGCCATCTCAATAGATATGAAGTTTGAATGAACCCAATGGAAAACAATGCAAAGGCAACCCAATTTGTCTCTATATATAGATTTTGGATTTTTCAGTCTATGTTCCTTAACAGATAACTGTGCAAATCCCATATCTCAATTGCAATGTTGACGATAACATTTAATGAAATTTCGAAGCAATTTACTCTCTGCCCCTCACCCCCTCCCTATGGGCTACCTCCCTATATCCTATACCTGGCCCTCAGCCCCCGCACCTCCTCTCCATATGCCCCCACACACTCCATTAGTCCACACAAAAAGCCACCCTGCTCACTTTAATTCCCCCATTTACGTTTGTCATTCTTCATAGATGTGTGATAATTTGTTTCTATTTGATGCTCTTTATGCTTGATCTTCTCAATTGTCAAGAATGGTTTGGATTCTGTAGTCCACCGGTTTTCCATACGGGTTTCTATTTAGAGTCCTTTGTCTTTCTTGGTCATCAGTCGGCTCAGGTTGCTTTCTCCCTGAATGCTTTATTGCATGCTACTTCAATTTGCAGGTTTGTCTAAATGGTGTGCAATTGGCCATTTCTTGGCAAGTCAGCTTGATACTGGCATCCTTCTTTGATTCACATCTAAGGTCCATCTTTGATGTCTTTTGTGTCAACGTTTTTACGTTTTGTCTAACCAGCCAACCGATTGCCACATTGCATGCCGACTGCCATGTAAGCATCTGCTGCCACATGTATTGCCACGTCAGATCCATACAGCGCACATGGCTGTTTGCCATGTCAACAGCCTCCTACACTAGCCATGTTAGCACCGTACTGTCCATACATCTGCCTATGCGTTCCATGGTCTGTGGTGGCTCCTTGGTGTGTTGTCCATGTGTATAGGATGCCACGTCAAGGCCATGTCATCGCCTCGTGTGTCGGGTGCTGTGTGCCAACTCTGCATCCTTTTGGATGTGCATGGAGAGATGATCCGGACAGCCATATGCTGTCCTGAGCATGCAGCCCATCTCAAACAAGATGATGGATGGCTGCATCCTGATGCTCAGCATCTCATCTCCACCTAAACTACATGTGCATGGCTTCTCATCTAAGGCACTTACAGTGTGGGAAACTAAGCTACAGCAAAGCCTAATAGAGGGTGAAGGATTGACCTTAGAACCAGGCACTTGTCAACTATGGATAGAGTTGCAGCTTGTAATTGTTGATGCTACTTCTACTACACCAGAGGTCCTGTGGGGTCCCTAATGGACATTCATAATGTCAAATCATATGATCCCCTCCCTCTGTCTCTCTATTAACTTAAGTCCTCTACAGCCAGACTGTATAAAAGGGTCATAGCCGAGCTTAGTTGTCCCAGCAAAAATTCCACCCCTAAAGCCTCTTTTATCAATGACATAGGAGCGAAACAAGGCTGCCTCCCTCCCCACACTCTTTGGACTCTTCACAGATGGCCTAGAGCGATGGATAAGACAAAAGGGTGGATTGGGCATTCAGATTGCAGGATATATGGTTTCTACGCAGATAATATGGTCCCTTTTGCCAAAAATACAGCTCAGCTTCAAAAGCACCTTAATGTTCTCTTAGATTCTACAAAAACAGATGCATGATTGTAGACCAAGGTGATAAAGGATAATTCTGATTCTAATTTCTTTGATGGAAGCCACCTATAAGTGATGAAATCCTACTAGTATCCAGGACTGGATTTTGAGGACAACTACAAATGGAATCTATGTGTAGAAAAGAGGATACTTGGAGGTCTAAAAGCTTTGTTCATCTTACAAAACAAATGCAGGAAATCAGACATTTGGAATTGGAATATGAGGAAATTCTTTGTTCAACTCCAGTTCAGCCAGTGGTCTTGTACGGCTGTCAAGTATGGGGTACAACTCTAGCAAAAGAAATGTGGAAAAGAATAGAAAATTTCAGAAAAGGTTCCGAATACAAGAGCTAAGGTAAGAGTGCAAACTCCCTATCCCATGATTTTGGCAAAAACCAAAATGTGCTTCTTGAGGATGAAGCAAGATGTATCTTGATCTCTTACATGGTCAAACTGAGAAAATGGACAGCAACAGAATACCTTAGAAAGAGATGGAAGACACAAGAGAAAAAGGATGGTTCGAGGCACATAATTGGTTGGAAAGATGGGATATCTCAAGCCAAATTCTACCTGAGAAGAAAAGGACCATAAGGGACTTTGTGCAGCTGAAAGTGGTGGACACTTCGTGGAGAGGATGTAAGGGGAAAATGGAGTTCTACAAGAAAGATATCAACCCCATGCAGTACCTCAAAGCCAATATCTTCATGTACAAGAGACATGCTATTTGCAGATTTGGAGTCAGCTCCCACACAGGAGAGGCTCTGTGAAATCTGTGAGGATAGTTTGATAAAGGAGGAGCATCACTTTATATGTTCCTATCAGGGATACTCAGCGATCAGATTGACACAAGATATGCAGACGGTGATCCCACCAGATCTAACGACTTTTAGGCAGAGTTAGGATGTTGACTGGGTGGATAGAGGAGTCATGAGCAGGATAAGCTACAAGGCCAAAGTTGCTTGAACACATAGGGAGAGAATGGAAGAGTGAAAATGAAATTTGTAATCTCACATCTGACCACCTTGCAGTAGCCGTGTTGGCATCAAGGGAAGGTGTTGAGAATTGTGGTGCCATGGAGCATAAGAGTAATGGTGAGTGGTAGAAGAGTGGTAGGAAGTAGAAAAATATGTGATTGGAAGATGGAGATTGCAAGAATATGCCAATCTTGTGTCCTCATGGAGTGAGTTTCTTGTGTGGTTTGACCCCCCATGATCTTGTTGCTCATTCCACCTTGCACTAGGAGAGCTCGGTCCCACTTTCTTCACTAGCTGAGTTTGGAGCATCCCCACTACAGGTTCTCACAAATCTCTACCGTATTAAACACCATGGGTCTTGCATCACAGGGTGATGTAGGCTTCATTGGCTGGCTTTATGCTCCTCCATGGCACTAGTGGCAAAGGGTGAGTAGAGGTGTTGGTATGCACGTACATGCAGATGGTTTGAGAGCCTAGGGCTCCACATAGATAGGTTACCTCCCTTCAAAACAGTGTTGAGGCCCGTTAACCAGGTCATCCAAGAGGATCTTTTACAGTTACACACATTCAGGACTTGGTTGGCACCCCGCAAGCTCCTAGTGAAGCTCAATTTTTGTAAAGACCATTACGTGCTAATTTCAGCAGAGGTTTTTAATGATCCACCAGGGTATACACGGATCCCCACCTCTGCCACTCCCCAAAGATATCTATCGGGCAGTTCCACGTCTCATCCCACCGACTTCGCATTGAGATTGGACAAGCAAAGGTATATCCAAAGAGGGTCACATTTGCACGCTATGCTATTGTGAGGAGATCGAGTCGAAGGAGCATTTTGCTTTCAGATATACCAAGTGTATTACAAGATCAGAGGTCGCTTCACTGCCTCTTTAGGGATGGTTTTGGACCTCTATCCAGCCTTTTGTCTTACCCAGATTAGAGGTGCTTGGCAACTTTCATCCATGAGATCATCCGACATAGGGAGAATTTGCTACGCACAGCCACACTCCACTCATAGCAAAATCATTAGTTTTTCCAGCCAGACAGCACTAACCAGCAATGTTTAAGGAGATGACAAGCCCACGGAACAAAGGAGGAGGGACTTCAGACTTGCCAACGTGTTGAGACACAGATGAAACTAGAGGACCTCCCTTCCATGCTCACCAGATTGGAGACACGGCCGATTGGCATGACAGTAGCACTAGTTTGTTATAGGGCCGTTGTTGCTAGGAGACACAAGTACTAGCAGCCGTCAGCATCCATCACAAGTTTTATGCCACCACAGCAGCCTCAACACATCGACAACCCCCTCTTAGGCTTGGCTTCTCCACTAGCCCTCCCTAGATGGTCATCACAGTGCCGCCAGCCCTCACCCTCTCCATGAGCCCATAGAGTTCTCTCTCTTTATGTATCGGTATCGTTATAATCATGGTTTTCCTATTGTGTTCATCATGGGTGTTGATGCTCTAAGAAATGCTGTGGAACAGGTGCCAAAAGCAAGGAAATAGTGATACCTAAAATTTAAAGTAACACGCTTCTCTTGTTTGCAATTAACATGCAAGGCCTCACTCGTCACAGATCCAAGTATGAGGCAAGAGGGAGGCTTTGATGGCGATTGAAAGTACAAAGAAGACAAGCGCATAGCACAAAGAAATGTATTCCAGAATGAGCCACCAGAAAATAAACCACACAGAGAGTTGCTTTAGTAGGCCAACCTTTAAAAAGTCAAATGCTACAGTTCACTCGCTTACATAATGTGATTATTTTGCAGAAAAGTGAACTTCTATTAAGTATGACCCATGCACATAAAAACAAGATCAAATGCTACAATTGACTAGCTTACATAATGTGATTATTTTGCACAAAAGTGAACTTCTATTAAGTATGACCCATGCACATAGAAACAAGATAAAATCCAAAAACCTAATATAAAATCATGCAAAAAAGAAAGGAGGACGTCAAAATCATGAGATGCATCTACTTTTTAGTCTCACCGGTCCCTTTTTATCTTTGCAAAAGTTAAGAAGTCTCTCTCTTCTTTTTTCCTCTTCTTTCTATAATTACCATCACATTTATAGAGAAAAATTCCATCCCCAAAAAAAAAAAACATGGCACATTTCCTCATAATTACCTCATACCCAAATCGACTCAGCATTACTTTCCAAAATACACGTGCAAGAGAGGTAAATACACTTGTCCATCCCAAACTTTACTCCTTGCTACATGGCTACCAAGAATTCGAAAGACTAATGCAGCATACCTTCAACCATTGTTTCAGCTTCAAAAATGTTTGAACTTGCCTGCAGCTGAACGAAGTCATTCATAATAGCCTCCACCTGAGAAAAGAAAACATGAATAAAACTCAAGGACATAAGACACATGAATTGGTTAATCTCAATACTTTAACGTTCTAATAGAGAGAAGGAAAGAATGAATGAAAGTTTATTAAAGTCTTCATAAGACCAAGAGTCTATGAGACTAAAAGAACCTGATACAATGAGCTGAGAGGAGGAGCCTCTACGTGGGTATCAAATATAATAAAAACTCATAATCATAATACATGGAGAGAACTCTCTGAGCTCATGGCGGCGATGGGAGCTGGCGCCGCTGTGGTAATCATCTAGAAGTTGGCGGATATGTCAAGCCTAAGAGGGGATCGCCGATATGGGAGAGGCTGTTGTGGCAGCATGAAACCTGTGATGGGATGCTGACGACTGTCGGCTATGTGGTCCATTGTGGCCTCTTGGCTATGGCCCTGCGGCAAACAAGTGACAGTGTCACTCGTGTCGTCGTGTCTTTGATTTGGTGAGCATGGAGGGAAGGTCCCCTACTCTGATCTATGCCTCAACCCAATCATGATTCTAACGTGTCTCTTGCTCTAATACTTAGGAGCCTTGTCTCCCTGACCCCTGCTGGCCCATGCTGTATGGCTGGAAAAACGTAGTGATCATGCTCTGAGTGGGGTTTGGCTGTACAACTTGATCTTGCCTACACAACCTGAGCAAATGATCCCTATCTCCAACCGCCTCATGGATGAAAGGTGCCAGGATGCTTCGTGAGGATACGGGGGTATCCCCCTATCTAGATATCTACTCAGACATTGTGGAGTTCTCCAGACGCGGAGAGGTCCTCCTAGTTGGGGATTTCAACACAAGGACAGGTGCACATCAGACATCACTCCTGGACCTGGACTTCCACTCAGATCCGGTCCTATTACCTGAGATGGACACAGAGGACTCGGGCTTCCCCCGCTCCTCGGCTGACAGTCGCGCTCCCGTTACTGCGTATGGGCAGGCTCTTTTAAACCTTGGACGTATACATGATCTCGTCATCTACAATGGACTAGACCGGTGGCCTGCCTCCTCTGGTTTCACATGTTTCCCACATGGCGGAGAAGTCAATGTCGTGACTACATTCTCGGATCTCCTGCTTTAGCCCCACAGATCACTGCACCCTTACCCCCAGGAGCCGATCACACTAACCTGTTCTTTCATATCTTCGTGAGGATACGGGGGTATCCCCCTATCTAGATCTCTACTCAGACATTGTGGAGTTCTCCAGACGCGGAGAGGTCCTCCTAGTTGGGGATTTCAACGCAAGGACAGGTGCACATCAGACATCACTCCTGGACTTCCACTTAGATCCGGTCCTATTACCTGAGATGGACACAGAGGACTCGGGCTTCCCCCGCTCCTCGGCTGACAGTCGCGCTCCCGTTATTGCGTATGGGCAGGCTCTTTTGGACCTTGGACATATACATGATCTGGTCATCTACAATGGACTAGACCGGTGGCCTGCCTCCTCTGGTTTCACATGTTTCCCATATGGCGTAGGAGCCAGTGTCATCAACTACATTCTGGGATCTCCTGCTTTAGCCCCACAGATCACTGACTTCCGCACTGCACCCTTACGCCCAGGAGCCGATCACACTTACCTGTTCTTTCATATCCTTGCGCCCCGAGCCCCTCCCAGCCGCACCCCGCACTACACTACCTATCATGATATACACTTTGATCATAACCTCTCACCTGATTACTCAGCCCACCTAGCCTCCCTCCTCAGACACATAGACACCATACCCTCTCTAGATCACCGAGCCACCCTTATCACCCACTCCCTTCACAATGCAGCCCGCCACATTTTTCCTTCCACTACTCGGTCCACCCGCCCTCCACCCGCTGGCTCCACCCCTTGCAATAGTTGGTATGATGACGAGTGTAAAGCATTACGCCGCACACTCCGACTCACGACCCAACGAAATGCTAGGGCCAACCTATGTCTCACCAAGGATTATTGTCGACTAGTCCATCGCAAGAAGCTAGCCTTCCTGCGCCAGAATGAGGATACGTTACTGAACATTCTGTTTAGTAGCAACTCCAAGGATTTCTGGAGGAAATTCCTAGAACGCCGATCCCCCTCCCCCCTCACAGACACTTCCCTCTGGCACTCCTACGCACGTACACTCTATGATATCCCTGATCAGCCTCCTCCCGACCTCTCAGCCACCCCCCGCCCCACTTCTTGTATCCTCTTCACAACCCAGGGAGTCACCCATGCAGCGCATAAGCTTCACAACGGCCAAGCTAAGGATCATGAGGGCCTATGCACAGAGTTTGTTGCCTATGGCATCAAAACTCTAGCCCCCATCCTGGCAACGCTGTTCAATGAAGCTGTCTGCCACGGGTTCCCCAGAGCCTGGACCTAAACACTATCACACCCATCCACAAAGCAGGAGATCCCATGGATCCAGAGAATTACAGGACCATCATGATTGGACATGTTATGTCCAAGATCTATGCATCAGTGTTAGATGGCGAGGTCAGTGCTCGCGCACAAGTACAGGGGCTCAGGGCATCCGGACAAGCCCGCTTCAGGGCGGATCACTCGACTTACGATCACATTTTTACACTTAGAGGGATCATTGAGGAGGCCAGACACAAGAGACAGAGAGTATATTGTTGCTTTGTGGATTTCCGCAAGGCATTCGACACCGTTCCCCGTGCCCGACTCGTCAGACGCCTGCAGGAGTTAGGCTACGACTCGGTGATTATCTGGGCAGTAGTAGCTCTCTATGAGCGGGTGACGGGGCAGGTCAGGATTGGCACCAGCTAGACCCCAGTGATCACGAGCACTATCAGAGTCAAACAAGGATGTCCCTTGTCACCGACTCTATTTGGCCTCTACATCGACGAGCTCGAGACCACCATCAGGACACTCGGAGGTGCAGGCAGCTCTCTTGCGGAGGCTGTCATCCAGATTCTCCTATACGCAGACGATGTAGTACTACTATCCTCTTCTGCTACTGGTCTTCAACGACACCTGGATGGACTTCAGGTCTTCTGTGATACACATGACTTGAAGGTCAACCTTGGGAAAACCAAGGTGATGATCTTCAACACTTCCAGACCCGCTATGCACCGAGAGCAGTTCCTCTTCGCCGGCGACCCTGTTGAGATAGTTGACTCTTACACATACTTGGGCGTTGTCTTCTCAGGCCCGATCTTCACGATGCGCCCGGCCATGCAGGCCAGGATCAGCCGGGGATCAACGCCCTTGCCAGGCTGGAGCGACATTGCTACCACTCCCACTTCCAGGACCCGCGGACCAAGTCTCTCCTTTTTGATTCTTTGGTCCGCCCAGCAGGCATGTATGGTAGCCCGTGGTGGGGAGTCGACCTTTCAGACACAGAGTGGGCTCGAGTCGAGCGCCTACAGATACTGATGTTTGCTCGGATGATCCGCAGCAAACCATCGGTACCACACTAGATCATTCTAGTAGAGTTCGGCGCCTCACCCCTACAGCTTGATGCGGCTTTTCAAGCTATCACCTATCTCCACAGAGTCAGGGATTTCAGCTCCTCCGCCGACGGTCACCTCTGCCTACCTTGGCTAGCCCTATTCTCCTCTATGGCCTTATCCGTTGATGGGGACCAGCCATGCTCGTATAGTCGTCTTTCCAGTTGGTTCACCCGACTGGGCCTCGACTTAGACCGATTGCCTCCTTTTCAGTACAGCCTCGACGCTCCACCATCTCCCCTCTCCCCCACTGACCAGGAGGTCAACCGGCTCATTCGAGCGGATCTGCTCCAGCTCCACACCTGGCGGACATGGTTTCTTCACTCCGAGCTTCCTGTGAAGCTCGACTTCTACCGCCGACACTGCCTCCAGATTTCACAGGAGGGCTTCATCACACCTCCGGGTTACACACAGCTTCATCTACCACATGCGCTCCGGATCTCCCTCGGTCAGTTTAGGGTCTCGTCACACCGATTACGGATCGAGAGCGGACGCGCAGAGGGTATCCCACGAGAGGACCGCCTTTGCCCACTTTGCGACTTGCAGGAGATCAAGTCGGAGGAGCACTTTGCTTTCAGATGTCCTATCTATTATGCCATTCGAGGCCGGTACCACTGCCTCTTCCGCGACGGATTCGGCCCCCTCCCACACATGCTGCAGTTCTCGGATCAGCGATGCCTAGCCGCTTTCTTACATGAGATGACTCGCCACTGAGATACCTCTCTCCAAGCACGGCGACACGAGCAACACACACAATGTGAGGACACCCAGCGGCCTATCACTTATTTCTTCCAGTCACAGGATACCTCTCCTCAGTCTAGCCGACGATGCAGACATGAGCGAGAGCCAGAGCCACGACAGCTGCGCCAGCGGACAGACTCACACATCGGGGTCCATGACATCTCGTCTCTGCTCTCTGTCCGCCCCACCGAGGTTACCGTTGCCCTCATCCATAGGGCCACCCGCCGCCCCCGACGACCGAGCTCGATTAGGCCGCGTGACGTCAGAGGCCAATCATCTATCGCAGGGTTTTTTCTGGCCTCCCATTTGACGGCCCCTCTATGATTGGTCTCTGACGATCACCACCTGCACATATATACTGTATCTCCCCCCTCTATCCCATTTTTGTTTTTTGTATCATCTGGAGGTAGACACATATTTTTTGTATCAGGACTAGACACACCGTCCTTCATAGCCTCTTTTTTGTAGAAACGGTTGGCTGGCCCGTTTTGAGACCGCCACCGTTATGCTCATTGTATCAGTTATCTTTAGTCTCATAGACCTTCACGGTCTCCCAAAGACTTTAATAAACTTTCTTTCTTTCTTTCTTTCTTTCTAATTTGGGTAGGACATGAGACTAGATAGGGGTCCAAACCCATCCTTGAAGAGGCACTGGTGGCAACCTCTGATCTCATAGTACACCAGGCATCTGAGAGCAAAATGCTCCTCCAACTCAATCTCCTCATGATTGCATAGGGTGCAAATGAAACCCTCTCTAGTAATGCCCTCTGCCGTCCACTCTCAATGCGAAGTCGGTGTGATGGGACGCAAAACTGCCCAATAGATATCCTCAAGGAGTGGGAGGTGGATCCGTGTGTATCTTGGTGGATCAATGAAGCCCTCTGCTGAGATCCGCAAGCAATGGTCTCTGTAAAAACTGAGCTTCACATGGAGCTTGTGGGGTGCCAACTAGGTCGTGAATGTATGTAACTATAAGAGATCCTCTCAGATGACCTGGTTCACCTCGTAATATGTGAGTGGGACGAAGGGGGCCTCAATGTTGTCTTGGAAGAGAGCAATATGTCTATGTGGAGCCCCAGGTTCTCAAACCACCTGCGTGTATGTGCGTACTAGCACCTCTGGTCACCCTTAACCGCCACGGCCATGGATGCAAATAGGGCCAACCACCGTGCAAGAGCTCTACTCCTAATGTGGTAGAGATACAAGATAACTTGGAACACTATATCAAGCTGTAGTGGGGATGCTCCAAACTTGGCCAGGACTGAAGGCTTACTGTGGATCATCCGTGAGAGCATGAGAATTGAGGTCTCTCAACTTGGGCCCAATTGTCTCTGATATGTTTGGCCCCCAACAAGGGCTGCCATTGATAGGCCCCCAACAAGGGCTGCCATAATACTAGCTGGGCAGACCAAAGAGTCAAAGAGAAGAGTCTTGGTCCAGGGATTCTAGAAATGAGAGTGAAAGCACTACTGCCACTCAAGCCTAGATGGCTGCAGAGTGGATATACCAACCCATTCTTTTCCTCAAGATAGCTCTCCGGCATCAAGTTTCCTCATTTGGGCTGCTCAATCACACTTGTGACTAGCAAAAAGACGTTCTATATGTACAACAACAAACCAATTCCCAATGCTATGGAGACAGGATTGAAATTGGATGTCGATGTGAATGAGCCAAAAGAGATGCCACTTTGTCCATGCAGCTCGTGGGAAACTTGATTTTGGTGTAACATTTCATAAGCAATGAGTTGTGTCATTCTGTATATTGATGATTGCACATCCTAAGGCCACCCATTGGCAAGTAGCCACAAGAATCCTTGGGTATATCAAAGATACAATATATTTGGAATTCTTTAGTGGCGACACAAGAGAGTGCGGTCCTCATTCATTGAACAATCAATCATGCATCACTTTTGTGAAACATCATATGCATCATTCCAAGACTAAGCATTGATATTAAATATCATTTCATCAGTGAAAAGCTGAAAAATCAGCAAGTCCAAACGATTTATTACTCTACCAAGGACGATCCAACAAACATATTCATAAGGCTTTACGAAAGGACAGATATTCCCTTTGGAGGAATCTCCTTGGCATAGAGGATAACGTGTTTCTTCAAAAGGGGATTGATGATGCAAGAGAGGATGCAATCAGCCCTTTGGAGACTAGCATGAAATATATGCTTGAGAAGTTTGGGTTGGATCAATCTCACATTGAGAATGCATGAAGAGTGGGAAAGCAGACAATCCCTCGAGAAGCCATTGATCATCAAGCTTAAGCATGCCAAAGCAACATGAAGTCCTAACGAAGAGAAGAACCCCAAATTTTGTCAAAGAAGAGCTCACACAACTATAGATTGAGACCGGAAGGAGGGCATCAAAAGGGTGATGGAGGCAAGATAGGTTCATCATCCAAAAGTGAAAGCCCCACTGGACTTTATGTTTCTAACCGAGCACTTTTGTCGAGACTTTCTGAGAGAAAGAGCTCATACATAGTATACATGTATGCGCATCATAGCCCAAAGCCTAAAGACCTCATACATAGTATACACGTATGAACATTTGAGCCCAAATGCAGGGCTCCTATAGTACATGGGTGCACAAGGCAAAGTGGCAAACCATTTTTGCCCACACGTCACATTCAGAGGTACAAATGAGCATGCTTGTTACATGTGGATCCAAGTCAAGAGGCCCCATCCATAGATGTGTACATTGTGGCCTGTTACTTTTCTCCACAGACACCCGATTATGCTAGAATGACCTCGAGGAGGGACAGGTCTCACCATTTTTTACTCTATCAGGACATCCATAGATACATGCAGTAGGGAGACGGCTTACTCATAAGAGACGTCAATGCCAAGACCACATACAGTGGCACTGTGCACGCATGCAGCTCGTTAAAATCACTAATTTCCTTCCCTAGTTTTTAAGGTAACTGATTTTTATTAGTTTCGTAGACCCTTCGGTCTTTCAAAGACGTCAATTAAATTTCTTCCTTTCTTTCCCACAGGGGACCTTGTGAGTCTAGATCTGAGTCAGATGACTAATGGTGGAAAGGGTAGCACATTTCTGCTCAAAGGAGTCGATGAACTATTGATATCCTTCTAATCGTGAAGTGAAAAGACAGTTTTATATCTGCCTAATCTCATAGTATCTGAGATATCCGATCAAAACATCTCTGCTGCTACCTCTTGTGTGTCACAAAGGGTAGGTCTCTACAATGATATATGCTACAATGCATTGCTTTAGAATCCGTCGGATGCAGTTCTTAACTAGTAATCTGTACTACTTGAGAGGTTGTAAACCTGTCATCAGTATAATCTTGGATGACGTGATGACCTCTTGCTACGTGAGATGAAGGGGGTGTTTGGTTAGTATTGATATGGGGGTATGTGATTGATTGACATGCTCTGTGACTCGAACCATCTAGTGGCGCGTGTGTACCAACACTGCACATCCCCCTTAGATGCAAGCTGCATGGAATATGAGACAGCTATTACCCATGTCTGTCAAGCGGTGCTGCCTAATTATGTCCAAGTATGTGGTGATTTGGAATGAGGCATCCTTGTGGAGGGGTATCGCTGTGAAATCAGCCAAAATAATGTCATGTAGAGTGCATCTCTTCCCAAGATTTATGCGAGATAGCAGCACCTGTAATTTCTCAAAGCTAGTCCACTCATTCTCTCTATGGTCTACTGCGCAAAAGGCACTTGCATATAGAGTAGCTGGTCGAACTAGAGAGTCAAAAGGAGGGACTTCATGTTCACGTCTTGGAAGTGTGCTTGGAAGCATTCTCTCTCCGATATCAACAACGATGTATGCCCTATAGTCAAGCATTCTTGAGCTTCTAGTTTCATGGTAAGGTTTGGACTCCTGAAAATGCTTCCCAAGTATACATGAGATCGTACGATCTCAGTTTGTTTTCCTGCGAGAGTGAAACCCTCAAGCTGAAGTTGAGCCTCATTGGTATCAAGATAATTACCTTGGTTTTATTCAGCTTGGGCCTCCATATCCCAACTCTCACGAAAGGTCTGCAAAGCTATCAAATGCATCTGTAGTCCCTCTGCTACGTTTGAGATTAACACCACATCATTAGCATAAAAGCAAGATTGGTATGAGGATCTGTTGTTGAAGAAGTGAAAGGAAAGCATGAAGCTGAACATGAAACAAGAGAATGCATATAGAATGAAGAAGGGTGAGGTCCATATGTAGGCACCTCTACATGAGCCACCAAGCTCCACAATCATCTCCTCAATCAGCTCCTAGAATCTCTCAATCATCCTATGTGGCATCTACCACCACCTAACAGTGCTTATGGGCACCTAACTGTGCCTCTAGCACACCTCAGGCTATGTCAAGGATATATCTAGTCTCATAGTTTCTCATGCCATCTCATGGTGGTCAAGGATAAATCTATGGCTAGGATCTCATGCTAGCAAGGGTTCCCAAGGGTGTGAAGTAAACAAAGGGATACATAAGACCCCCCAATGGTTATCTCCCCTGCATGTACATGCACACAATGTCTGCAGGAGGTACCATGGAGTTAAACACATACACATGGCCTACACCATATGGTGACCAGAGGTGTTGACAAAACACAATAGTTTATTCCATTCATTTTGGAGGACTATCCATGCAGAGTACCTTGACTCAACATAAAAGAGAGATCTGGAGCATATGTGGAGCTAGTTCAAAAAGCATAATCATCATAGGAGGCCTCATTTTGTGGAGGCACATCAATTGAAAGTAAATTGGCAGTTTCTGGTTTTGTAGTTGCTTCCTTTTTGGCCTTACAAAACTTTTCATGGTGATTGTTTTTGCCACAATATTTGCAAGGATTGATCTTGAAGCAATCTTTTGAGAGGTGATTAGTCTTCCCACAATGTTTGCAAGGTTGAAACTTGCCCATTTGAGTTTTTATGGCATAGGCTATGTCACTGCCTCTCCGGAGTTCCTTGTGCCTTTCTTCTTCTTGAAGGGCAGTAATAAGACCTTCAAGAGTAGGATTAGGAAGATTTTTCAATGTGGTAACAACATGATCATAATCTTCAGGCATACTTTTAAGCAATACTGCCATTGCATCATCTGTAGTGATTGGAGAGTTGATAGAAGCAAGTTGAGTCATGAGACTCCGCATGTGATTGACATGGGCAGCCAAGGGAGTGCCACTAGCCATCTTCAATTCAAAGAAAGCAATCTTAAGTGACAATTTTGAGATGTGAGAGCTAGCACCAAAAAGAATATCAAGCTTTTGCCAAGCTTCAAAAGGAGACTCCAAATCAGAAATGTGATGAATATAGTCATCTCCTAAGCCAAGAGCAATAATGCCATAGGCTTTCTCCTCTCTAGCAGGATCTCGAACCGGGCGTGTAGGAGCTGAGGATTCTCCAGCATTAGAGGCTGTTGAAGAAGAAGTTGAAGCAGGTTTGACAAGCCCCCGGAGGTTTTCCCTCATCAATGCAAACTTAACTTTCATCTGCCATGTGTGAAAGCCTTTACCATTGAACTTATCAATATTCAAGAAGGTAGCCATGAGAGGGTCTAACCCAAAATGGGCAGTGTCTACTCTCTTACAAGGCTAGAAAAAGTTGAAAAGCTTCAAAGTACAAGCATTTGGTGTAGCAAAGACTTGTAACCAAATTCCATAAAAATCATAATGAAAATGATACTTCAACTTGCATGCTTCATAGAGGCGGCTAAATGAAAGTATTCCAAGTAAATCCAGGTATAGCAACCTAAAGGAAAGTTGTAGCCACAATTGTACTGATGCTATTCAACACTTTAAAACATCAGAAATGCCAAAGTAGCATCTAATGTAGCACCAAACTCACAACATTGTCAAAACTGTCCAAAACAGAGGCCTGATCTTGGAGGGCTTGTATCTCACTCTTCAAGGCAAAGAAAAGAGGGCTTTATAGGTAGAAATAAAGCTGGTATACCAGAGAAAAGCCACTGAAGAGGAAAGGCGAAATGCCGCGTCACGTCGCCATAGCTAGGAGCTTGATTATCGACTGGTTTTTTGTCTGTTTCTCCTCAAATGCTTAACCAAACGAGCTCAAACTTCATCAGCAGCTTGCTTGTAGTGTCGCCCAACTCGTGCTCAGAGGAATTTGGAAATGAGTGAGCATAGAGGCGGCATTACACGATACATCGGCGGACTGTTTTCTTGTTGGCACAGGCGATGGAGGCACAATTTCGCAACAAGCTTCGAGCTGAAGGTGTGCCCTACAGAGATTGTTCTACAGCACAAAGGGCTTGGAGAATGGTGAAACGACGAGGGAGAACAAGCTCTCACAAATTTGGGAAAGAAATGGTGAAGATGAAGAAGAAGAAGAAGATGATGACATGGCATAAATGGGCTCAAGGAGGATCATAGTGCTCTGATACCATGTTGAAGAAGTGAAAGGAAAGCATGAAGCTGAACATGAAACAAGAGAATGCGTATAGAATGAAGAAGGGTGAGGTCCATATGTAGGCACCTCTACATGAGCCACCAAGCTCCACAATCATCTCCTCAATCAGCTCCTAGAATCTCTCAATCAGCACACACACATAGAACCCAAGGTGTGCCTGGGGCATATACCTTGAGATATCCCAATATCTGTGCCAAGGTGGATCCAGGACCATCTAGTGTGCTCACAAAATAAGCCAGTTTGTCAATGTAGAGACCGAAGAGGGATGGATATAAGGGGCATGCCTATTTCAACCTAATGGTGTTGCTCCTCCGACAATCTATGGTGAGCACTCAGCCTGTGACTCATATGAAGCCACAGTCACCCACCTACCACTCTAATCTATGCGATGAGGCACAAGCCCATGCTACTAAGATAAAGGCCTTTCGAAAATCCACTAAGGAGGAGTATACTCTTTATTTCCAGTGTCTGGCTTCCTCTATGATAGCTCTGAGGGTGAAGATGTGGTCCAGTGTGGACCAATCTTGTCTAAAACCTTCTTGCCTAATCACTAACGTGTTGTTGCTCTTTTCATACTTACTGATTTTTCTCCATAGGTGACCTGTATACCTTGGCCATAAGTGGCCAACCATGACAGTCCAATAGTTGCATGCATCCATTGGACCCCCATCATTGTGAATGGATATGATAGTGTTGGAGGAAAAGCCTTTGTAAAAGGCATCATTGAATACCTTGGCTTGTATTGGAACAAGGCCCCACCTATGAGTTATAAGTTATACTTGAAGGCCCTCCTGATTCTAGGCCTTTTCGTTCTGCAACTTATTGATGGTTCTTTTTATCAAGCTATGTTAAAGGCCGTAGAAGTGGTGGGATGAGGAAGTCGTCTAGATTAGGCATGGGTTGATTAGGGATGTCATACAATGTATGTGCATAGGATTCCCAAAGACCAGGTCTTCAATAAAACATGGTAATCTCCTTTCTAGGAGTTTCCTTGGGAATTGTTGCTATACATGATCCTTGAGAGCTCTTGTTCGTGGCTGAAAGGAACTATTGTTTACCAAGCATGGGGTAATAGTGTTGGTTAAGTGCTTTGCATTCATCATCGTTTCAACAATTTTGGGGACAGACTCTTTGAATGATTTTCTCACAGTTTTGAATGCGTTGTGCTACAACATTGATGGATCTAGCGAGGAGGGTATTGATATCTCTGTCTACTTGGTGGTCTATGTGCTCTAGGAGGGGTGGAGAGATAGCTACCATAGATGTGGTCTAGGGAGTGATCAAAGTCGTATTGGTGATATGTGAATGACGTAGACGTGTGTGTCTTGTCAAATCGAAGGATAGATGTGAGTACTCCTACCCTAAGGGAGTGAGCTATGAGATTAATAAATGTGATGTGAAGGCAAGGGATCCCATCTATGTGGTCCACTCATGAGGCTCTCAGGTGCGCATGGATCCAATATCTCCCATACTATGTGGCTATGGATCTGGTGTGTATGTTTGGCATCCTCTTATGAATCCAAAGATATTTGCTTATGTAACCGAGCCTGGGTATCTCTGAATCGTATCACTAGGGGTCATGTCCTACACGCCAAGGCCCCTGAATGCCATGTTTGGGCACCCCAAAGGTGGAGATCACAAAAGTAGTAGCATCTGTGACAACGGAGGGGTGTGGGGAATCCCACGAACTCTAATGTTGAGAGCCTTACTAGCTCTCTACTACCACTCAAGTAAGGTGGTGGAAACAGTTCCCTTTGCAGGCTCTCGTCTCACGACATCCACCCACTTGGAGGCCCCCTCAATAGTAAACTACATTGTGGCAATCCATTCCTCTACAGCAAGGCTGCTCCCTGGGGTCAAATCTGCTCGACAATGAAGGTCATCTACCTCCTTTGAGACATCAAAGGCCCCCACTTAGGATCATGACGAAGTCACACCAGAGGCTATCTATCTATACCTACTACTCTTGAGCGCAAATGTGGTGCATCTTTGTGGAAGCTGCTGTAAGAGATTTTGGAGGTCAGGGGCTACTGTGGTGAGTATCCGTACAGCATGGAGGTGGATGGAAAAGGGCGAGCTAGAGAAAACCCAATCAAGGTGGAGTTCAGTACGGCATGGGTTCTAAGAAGAATAGGAATTGGGGGGGAGAGAATGCACTACATGAGGAGGACAGTGTCGGAGAATGAGATGAGTCAGGGAGGAATCGTCAGAGGGGCCCAAGGCTCAAAGAAGCTCCAAAGGGGGGGAGGCTGAGGTAGAGCCATGTCAGCATGTGGCAGTCCTATCCGCCTGATTCTCACTACCAGTCCTCGCGTTGAGATCGCCTTTGGTACACTCTGTAGCCTTTCCCTTTTCCTTGTCCTTCTTGTCCCTGTATTTTTCTTCCCTTATGATTCTCCATTTTTCAGGCCATGTAAAGCAAAGCGGAGAGTGCCCACGTATCCGGCGCTCTAATGTCTCAGCGCACCATCTCCCACACCATTCCTGTGGGGCCCAAGAGGAGGAAGGATGCAGCAAGGAGAGGGCAGCGAGGGAAACTGCAAGGAGTAGTCGCAACAAAACTTGTTTCTTTGTGAAAAAAAGGTTTCTTTCACAAAGAAACATGTGCGGATTATTGTAGATAAGGTTTTAGGGGTTTTTCAAAGCCTTGACGATTCGCGTGCCCTGGCATGTATTGTCGGCTGAATGATAAATCTGATGGCTCGCTGGCTGCTGATCATTTATGGTCTTTATTGCTCAATGGTACTTGTCTTTGCTATTGTTGACCATTGTTTGCTGAATGATAAATCTGATGGTTGGCTGGCTGCTAATCATTTCTGATCTTTACATTATTGGTCAATGTTCATGCAAGTGGCTGATACTTACTCATTATTTGGATTTCTTGTTGGATAATGGATTTCATGGGCCAAGGCCATTGACATTTGTGAGCTCAGGAGCTAGAAATACAATACATATTTCATACTTTAATGCTGTGAATGTCATTGGCAAGGGTAGTATTTATAGGAAATTCTACATGTTTAGCATCTACCATATATATGTGGGACATATTATATGCATTTCGGCACCAGAGAGTACAACCACGCATTTCAAAACTTTTTTTTTTTTTGAAACTTTTCATGTTTCTACCTTTCGAAATGTTTTTTGTGACTGCAGTTCAGAGCAAGGGCTGCTACATGAAGGAAACAAGGCTTGACAAGCAGTAGATGATCATTGACTTCGTCACAAGACAAGAAATGACTAGGGGGCACTAGGACTGTGCCCCTGAGTTCCAAATAGGCCACGTCAATAGGAGACTGAATACAAGACCCAAAAGCGCGTGCCCCATCTCTGGTATCATCATTGCTGCGTCTCAGCATGAAGCCGCCTCATGTCGCCCCCAGTACACCCCTAAGTGAGTGATGCCAGCACAAATCTCGGATATGTTCCAAAGATAGCATGATTCCCAATGGGACCCTCGAAATGCATGAGGGGATTGTCAATCCACTAGCAAACACCAATGATAATCTCAAAAACATGGAAACATGCCCATTTCTTAACAATATGGCATCATTGCTTTCTGTTCAATATAATCTCTTGTTTTAGTAAGGGATCGAACCCAAAACCCCAAATTCGACCAAAAACCAAACATCGAAAAAATTCAACATTTGTTTTTCATATTAAAATCCAATTTAGGGATCAACTGTTAGATATAAGCACATGATCATGCGCAATGTTAGAAATTATCGCACTGAGAAAACTTCTCACACATAGGTTTTCCTTTACAGGTTATTTGCATCATTTAGGACACGGGAGGAGAGAGTACTCTACAAGGTTGCAGAAGGTTGAAGACTAGTTAGTTTGACACGGAAAGAGCCAATTGAGGATGCTATTCTTCACACAATCTGAGTGGTTGGCCTCAATGATGGCCAATGGTGGGTAGATCCTCATTCCTTGCTTGTCTTTGGCATCTTTGGCTCTATGGTCGATGCCTGCTCCAACACTCACCATGGGACCCTAGAGAGTGGCAAAATCAGATGCGGCAGCTCCCTAGAAATCACTATCCTTCTTTGACTACACAATCAGGAATGCTAGGCGACGCCAACTTTAGAGCCTAAAAGGGCGAGCACACTAGGAGACCTATGGCATCACCTTGCCCATGAAAATCCATTTTTGGAGACAATTTTAGAGATCTACCGAAAGACATATTTTCATGTTTTTCGAGCTCTTCACGCACGTTGGACACCTAGTCAACACCTGGAGACAAACTCTCGATGCAAATCCCAAAAGCCCGTGATGCTTCAAAGCCTTTGAGCCCTTTCAGCATTGCATTTGGGTTGCAAAAAGGCCTAAAGGGTCTGACAGGGCATTCGCACATTTCTCTGCCAGAATGAGGAGAGGCACTTGTTACATCATTTGGGGATCTGTGGCCTGGCTCATACAAAGGTCCCCAGATTTTCTATGGAGCAGATTCAAATAGGGCCATTCTCGCCACCAAAGGAGTCCCATTGCTTATCGCTCTAGATGCAGTGCATGTTCTTTGCATAGACCTCAGTCTCCTTCTAAAGACTTGGCTTGGGCAATCATTGCCAGTCTCACTGCATGGCAGATTTGGAGATCCAAATGCACAGAGGCCTTAGATGGGACTTGGACTTTTGTCTTTCAGTCATTCTCAGTGACCAGGGCAGGATATATTGTACCCACCCTGATGGACGACTTCAGCAAGATCCAGTGCTCCTCGCATTATGTATCGGCCAAAAAAGCTTGTTTCAGGAAAGAGTGGTATCATGGTTTATTCTTCATGTATACACCCATAGAGCCTTCATGCCAAATCCACTCTCCAGATTGGTTACGACAGCATCATTTGTCGCAAACTCTGATTCAAACTTACGAAACTCTTTCCTGCGTTCATACAAGTCACGTCTCTTCTCCTTTTTCTGTTAGCACAATCACGGGCGATGGCCTTCAAATTTTCCTCCCAGCCAATTCTCAGGGACCTGATGCGTCATATTACGTATATATCCATCGTTATTTTCCATTATCCTTGTTCCTGAGACCCTCAATTCCCTAGATAGTTCTCCTTGCCAAATGTCAACATTTTGGCCTCTCCACTTGGTGCACCATTTTACCCCTCTCTTGGGGCACATTAAAATCCACTTGCCCCTTGGCATTATTGCACATTTAGGTGCACCTAGGCCTTAGCACTCAGAACTATCTAGTCAATGCCATTCCGCCCTCACCTAGGACCTTGGCAGTTACTTCTCTTGACCATTTTAATTACGCACATTAACTATTACAAAAGTTGGTCATCTAAGAGAAAATGCCCACCGATCTATCCGAGGTCATGCTATCTCGGCTAGAGCATAACATTCCTTCCCTCTTCAAGCATCAGCATCCTCGATGATGAAATCTGGGAACGCTCTCCGTAACTGGTATACGGATTCCCAGGTAGCTTCCGATAGAGGCTGACCATGCCATGCAACCAACACCGTGGGTATCTTCCGATTTCGTATCTGCATTGTTCCTCGGTCCAGGATTCTTGTTGGTTTGCGCCTTGCAATATCCTCTATCTCCTGAAACAAAACCACACCTTCGATTAGTGAGTCACCTGTATGCAAAAATTTCTTTAAGCGCAAAACATGAAAAACCGGGTGCACCTTACACCCCTGTGGCAATTCTAATTTATAGGCTACACTGCCTATTCTCTTTAGAATTAACCACGGCCCACAGTATCGAGGTGATAACTTAGCACACTCTCCTCAAGTCAACGACTTCGAGTGCGAAGATATTCTGAGAAAAACTTTCTCCTTCTTCAAATACTCTTATAGACCGATTTTCATCCGCATACACCTTGGCTCTATCCATAGCCTGGCGGATATTAGCTCTCGCAAGTGCTAGCATCTCCCGCATCTGAACTACAAAGTTCGCGGCACTAGGCACTTTCTGAGGTACTCCAACTATAGTCGGATTGGCTGGTCTATAACCATAGTTCAGCTCAAACGGACTGAACCCGGTAGATGAATGTTTCCTATCATTGTAGGCAAACTCCAACAATGGCAACCACTTGTCCCATGTATGTTGCCTCAATGACACATATGCCCTCAGCATATCCTCTAAAGTCTGGTTGACTCTCTCCGTCTGACCATCCGTCTCAGGATGATCCCCACTACTCATTCCTAACTCAGTCCTCAGTGTCTCGAATACCGCTATCCAGAAATGACCGGTAAATCTGACATCTCGGTCTGACACTATGGATCTAGGTAATCCATGCAGATGAAATATATGTCTAATGAACAAATCCGCCACTTGCGGGCACTTGCGGGGCACTAACAGACTCTCTATTCGGAATGAAGTGAGTCATCTTGGTTAGACGATCAACCACCACAAGGATAGAATTGTATCCCCCTTGTGTTGCAGGTAGCCCTACAATAAAATCCATGGAAATGCTCTCCCACTTACTTAGTGGTATTTCCAAGGGCTGTAAAACTCCGGGTGGCTTCACCCGCTCGGCCTTACTTACCTGACACGAGAAACACCGTGTCACATACTCATGAATATGCTTTTTCATCTTTGGCCAAAAGAAATCTCGCTTCACGGGATCATAGGTCTTCTCGACTCCTGGATGTCCCGCACATGGGCTATCATGGCATTGTCGAATGACTCTCTACCTGAGATCATTCTGACCAGGTACTACAACCTTGCCATTTCTAACTAGCATACCATCCCTTATGGTATATCTTGCATAAGTTTGGCCTTTTCTGGATGCCAGGTCATCCTTTTCACTTTCCCCGGGTTTTAACACATGAGCCTTAGGCCATAAGCTCTGGACAAACTCGTCCATCTTCTGAGTTTCTCGGATCTCGATCATTAGAGCACTCTCTAATACCGTGAAACTCAGGTTGTGCATAATGCGAGACAACGCATCAGCTACCTTATTGTCTTTTCCTCTTCGGTACCGAATCGTTAGATTAAACTCCTGCATGAGCTCTGCCCACCTAGCTTGGCGGCCCCTCAAGTCAGGCTGTTTACAAAAATGTTTCAGAGAATCATGATCCACATCCATATAAAACTCTGAACCATACAAATAATGTCTCCATGTTTTCAAAGCATGGATAACAGCATACAACTCCAATTCATGAGTTGGCCAATTCCTTTGAGAGGGAGAAAGCTTCTTGCTTTCAAAGGCTACTGGCCTTCCCTCTTGAAGGAGGACTGCTCCTACCGCAATACCACTTGCATCGGTTTCTAGGAACAACGGTTTCTGGGGATCAACTATTTTTAACACCGGTCTTGAGACCAGAGCTTGTTTTATGGTGTTAAAACTTTCCTGTTGATTCTGTCCCCAAATAAAAGGTACTTTATCTGAGGTCAGATCAGTCAATGGCGATACTATTCCGGAATATCCTTTGATATGCCTTCTATAAAACTGGACAAATCCCAAGAATGATCGCAGCAGCGCGGTCAGACTCTGAGGGATTGGCCAAGTTAGTATCGCAGCCACTTTCTTCGGATCCATTTCTACCCCCTGTGGAGTAATTATGAACCCTAAATACTCAAGCCTAACCATACACAGTATAGTTTTCTTTTTATTCACATAAAGACTGGCTTTCCTCAAAGTACTGAACACTATCCTTAAGTGTTCACGATGCTCAGTAACACTTTTACTGAATATCAAGATATCGTCAATAAAATGTACTACGAACTTTCCGATATACGGACGTAGTAAATCGTTCATAAGCATGACGAAGGTCGCTGGAGCATTGGTAAGTCCGAAGGGCATTACCAAAAACTCATAATGACCAAACCTGCTTCTAAAAGCGGTTTTATGCACATCCTCGGCTCTAATCCGGATCTGATGATAGCCGCACTTAAGATCTATCTAGCTGAAAATCACGGCTCCATGTAATGCATCTAGCAAATCATCAATCCGAGCCATCGGATACCTGTTCTTAACAGTGATATTATTCAATGCTCTGTAATCTATACACAGGCAAAACGTATCATCCTTTTTCCTCTTTAATATCACTGGTGAAGCAAAAGGTGAAAAACTTGGTTGAATCTGCCCTAACTTGAGGTATTCTTCCAGTTGTCTACGCACCTCCGCTTCTTCAGCAAAACTCATTCTATAGGGAGGTCTATTTACAGGTTCTGCCCCCGGGATCAGTTCAATCTTATGCTGAACCTTCCGCTCTGGAGGTAACCCATAAGGTAGTTCATCCCTAAAACACTCAGAGAACTCCTCTGTTATAAGATTAGCCAGCTTGGCCATCTCACCACTTTACGTAACATCAATGCTAGCCGAAGACTCATCCACCGGCTCTACCGATGCTGTGCAAAGGAATAAAAACTCTACTTGAGCTTTTCTGATTTCCATCACGGAAACCAACGGTCCCTGAGGTATATCTTTTTCACCTCGTAAGACATAAAGCACATCATTCATCTTGAATTGATATACGTGCTTTTTCCAATCAATGGCTGGATTCTTCCTAGAATGCCGCGCCATTCCCAGGGCTATATCTGCATGAGCAAGCTTGGTCATTTCAAAATCAAGCTTCTCAGCATAGTCCTGAATCCGAAGCTCCAACTGGGTAACCCTTTGGTCCCATACTTCAGTTGAACTTCCATCGGCCATCCTGACTGTATACGCATAGTCAGATGGACTTGTCTTTAATTTCAGCCTCTTTACGAGCTTGGAGTTAATCACATTGTGAGTTGACGCCGAGTCAAACAACACAATGACATCATGACTGGCCACTTGCCCTTTCATTTTAATTAACTCCGTATCATTAAAGGCCGTATACCCCGTTGCTGCGGGCTTAGATAGGATGTTATCAGGTGCACTCGTCACTAGCTTAGCAACAGACACACATAACAAACAAGGTACTAACCTCTGAGAAGGTCCCGCCAGTTGCATCTGCATATGTTCCGCACTGGGACTCTCCTGCATTTCTACGTCGCATTCAGATATTATCATATTAGCCGTGCGACGGTCCTTATTCAGTGGACAATCCTTCCACTGATGTCGCTGAGGGCAGCCGAAGCACAATCCTTCTTTTCTAGCTTTCTCTTTTTGTTCAGGGGTCAACGAGGACTTTGACCAAGCCCGGGCTGCCATTGGAGTTATTTTCCTTTTCACCCCAACGGTGGTACTTGTTTTTACTGGTTCCTCAACCGGCTTCACCTGCTTGGTTTGGCCACTTGGCTGCGAGACACTTGTCTTTGAAACCCATTTCCTCGGAAATCCCCCTTTTCTCGGGTGCTCATACTGAGTCCCTGCCTGCACAAATCCACCAGATCTGCCTCTGGCATCCTCATAGTTCAGGGCTACTGCTATAGATTCATCTAATGTAGTCACATATTTAGCCCGAACTTCCATTTTGATCTTGTCGTTCAGTCCATAGATATAGTCCTTTAACTGAACCGACATAGGGAGAGGGTTTGTTATCTTCATGACACATTCCCTGAATTTGTCAGTGTACTCTGCCACTGACAAGCTCCTCTGACGAAGATTTCTATAAGCATCCCAAGCTCGGGATTCTTCATCAGGTGGGAGAAAGTGTTTCTTGAACTCAGCTTTAAACCCTTCCCAGGTGGTTGGAGCAACTTGATCCTTCTGTTGCTTTATCCACCATCTGTCCGCTACCTCAATAAACAGGTGTGTGGCCTCGCGGATTTTCTTTAGATCGGATCTAATCTCACAAATGGCGAAGGCTTCTTCCCACTTGTGTAACCAAACCTCGATCACATCAGAGCTGCGCTCGGTCATCCGACCAGCGTACTTCTCCGGTCTATAATTAGCGATATTAGGCACTTTGACCCTTGCGCGCTCTAAGGAATGTATACTGGGCTCTGGCTCTGCTGGAGCTTTGCCCTTATCAATCCTAGACGGTCTAGCCGACAAGGCTTGCACCATCCCCCTAATCTCATTTTGACCAGCATTCACTTGAAGTTGCTGGTTCATAATCTGCTGTAAAGCATCCTCTAATATCGAAATCCTACCAATAAAAGTAGGTGCTGCCTGATGTGACATCTGTTGTGTAGACTGTACTCTAGACTCACTAGGATTCACTCTTGAATTCTGTCCTTCCACCTCCATAGTTTCACAAATGGAAAGGGGTTTTTTTTTTTTTTTCCTTCTCTTCTATTCCTTTTTTATTTCTTTTAAAAAAACATATACTCTCTCCCTTTTCTGGTTTTTTTTTTTTTCTCAACACGCCAAACTCCAAAGTAATATATATATACAACTTTTCGAATTTCTCTCTGTGGTATGCAATAACAGAGTGGAAATCGAAAAACCAGAAACTCAAACGAAAGGAAGAAGATGCTCCCTGGTAATTACTCCTGACCAAGATTTCCCTCTCTTTCCGACGGTTGAAACTCTGCACGATCAATTCCCCAATTTGCTCATGCGTAGCCCACAACTACAGCTTGCCTTCTTGCGTCTGCTTTCGAATCAGCATCCAGTCCCGAACCACGAACTAGCTCTTCCGTTTGTGATTCTGACTCTTTCGCTATCTGGTTCGACCGATTGACCCGCAAGCTACGTTGAGGCCTTCAAAAATCATACGTAAAGCCTTCACCCGCAAACTGCTCGTCAAGGACTCCAGTTCGTGCGCTGCCTTACGAGACATAGGCCGTTTCGCTATCCCAGATCGTGCGTCAATTAGATCCTACAAATGTCCACGTCCCCTCTGCGCTGCAGTTTCGATTAGAAAAACCCGCCTGGTTTTCTTTCCCGTCAGCGCGTCGCAACTCGTTGATCCACTTCTTGCGTTCAACCCGCTACCAGCCGCTGCGTCACGCCTGATTCCGTGACAAATTCTAGGCTTAACGACTTCCTTTCATGCACCGCCAAGGTCTTAGGTGAGGATGAGCCCGTCAGCTTTCCGTCGACCTTTACCGCCAGCTCTGATACCAAATGTCGCAAACTCTGATTCAAACTTACGAAACTCTTTCCTGCGTTAATACAAGTCACGTCTCTTCTCCTTTTTCTGTTAGCACAATCACGGGCGATGGCCTTCAAATTTTCCTCCCAGCCAATTCTCAGGGACCTGATGCGTCATATTACGTATATATCCATCGTTATTTTCCATTATCTTTGTCCCTGAGACCCTCAATTCCCTAGATAGTTCTCCTTGCCAAATGTCAACATTTTGGCCTCTCCACTTGGTGCACCATTTTACCCCTCTCTTGGGGCACATTAAATCCACTTGCCCCTTGGCATTATTGCACATTTAGGTGCACCTAGGCCTTAGCACTCAGAACTATCTAGTCAATGCCATTCCGCCCTCACCTAGGACCTTGGCAGTTACTTCTCTTGACCATTTTAATTACGCACATTAACTATTACAAAAGTTGGTCATCTAAGAGAAAATGCCCACCGATCTATCCGAGGTCATGCTATCTCGGCTAGAGCATAACATCATTTCTTTTCCGCAAGATTTTGTATGAGGTTTTCACTGGATTTTATCCTGTTCTATGTATTTTGGTCATACTTAATAGAAGTTTACCTTTCCCCCCCTTCCCCAAAAAAAAAGAAAGAAAAAAGAAGAATTACAAAAGCAAAAAATAGCTGACGTGCACCAGTGCATTTTCTTGAACTTCAAGTAGCTTGCTGCACTCCTTGTTTCCTTTTTGGTGACAGTTATTATGCATGCATAGTTTATCCTCTGTTACTAATTGCTTTTAGAAGAATACTCAGAAATATCAACTTTGATCTGATCAATATCTCCTATTTTCCTTCGTACTCCGGTGTCTGGATTGCTCCACAGGAACTCGTTTTCAGCCTTGGCAGAGAGTTCAGATTTCCCAGAGGAGGAGTTTGTGCCCGCTACTTTTGGGGAGCCAGTGGTTGGATTTCCTGTTGACAGGGCTTCTTCTTCAGGTGCCAGGATTCTTTCCCCTATTGACTTTCCTCCACTAGGTTCCTTCCCTCCTTCCTCGAGCAAGAGGTCTTCCCCTGTTGAGGGGTTTGTTTCCGCCACTAGGTCGGGTAAGGTGTTCCACTCTACATCCTCCCGTCGATGAGGATTATCAGTTGGAACATACAGGGCCTAGGTGGCGTCCCACATCGCCGCCGTAGACAGCTGATCCGGGATCAGCTTCATCCAGGTGTTACTGGGGGTCCCATTGATATATTATTTATTCAAGAGCACAAGCTGGATTATAGAGATTGTGCCAAGTCAGGCAAGTTGCTTTCAGGACATACTTTTTGGTCGCCTGCTTTGGGCACTAGGGGTGGCACTTCTATTTCAGTTTCGCATTCGGTTCTCCCCTTAGTTGTTGGGCACGGAGTCATTATCCCCTCTAGAGCTCAGTGGATTATTCTTTTGATTGGAGGGCGTAAGGTTGGCTTCCTCAACCTATATGCCTCCAACATTAGAGGGGAACGTGTCCTTATGTGGAAGACTTTGCTCTCCTGGGCCCCCATTGTGGATTCTTGGGTGATTGGAGGTGACTTTAACATGGTCGAGTTACCTTCAGACAAAAAAGGAGGTAGAGAAGGCGGACTTCACTCTTTGGAGAGAGCAGCTTGGGATGCCTTCCTTTTCCATTTCTGTGGCAGAGATACTTGGTGTGATGATGCCTTTCTTATTCAGCCACAGTCCCTCCTGTTCTCTTGGTCGAACAGGAGGCAACAGATGCCTATTCATGCACGCATTGACAGATTTTATGTAGATGACTGGGCACTAGACAGAGGTGGATCGGTATGCATTGATGCGGGGGTTTCCACCTCATACCATTTCCCTGTTGTTCTGGCTATCTCAGAGCCTCACTTGAGAGGCCGATCTGCCAGCATCAGGATTCCAGATGCCTTTTACACAGAGGAGGACCTTACAGAGGCAGCCCTACGGATATGGTTTGCTCATGTCCAGGGAGGGCAGCCACATCCTTCACATTTAGCCGCTGCCCTCTCTGGTATTAGCGACTTTTACTGCTCAGTTGCTTCTACCAGAAGACGAGATATTCTCAGACGTGAGATTGGTGTTCGCCAGCAGTTAGCAGCTTTGCAGAGGGAAGAGCAGAAACGGCCGTCAGATGCTTGGATTCAGGAGCGCCTTGCTGCAGCGAGGGCTCATCTGCAGTTATTGCTTGATCAGAGAGCAGAGTATGCCTTTCATCCACGGGAGTCCTTCTGGATTCAGATGGGTGGTAGAGTCAATAAACACTTTTTCTCTACTCTTGGCCCTAGACATAGTAGAGAGAGTGTATCTCAGCTTCTTGACTCACATGGGGTTTTACAGACAGAGCCAGATGACGTCTTACGCATAGCTTCAGATTTCTATGCCACCCTCCTTACTGCTGATCCTGAGACACACGATATAGAGGATGCTAGACAGGCTATTTGGCAGAGTATCCCAGTGTTGGTGAATCCGGATATGCAGGTTCTACTTGACGCACCTTTCACCAACACAGAGTTCAGGACTGCACTTTCAGCCCTTCACAAGGGCAAGTGCCCAGGTTTAGATGGCCTCACACCGTCCTTTTTCATTGCATTTTGGGATATGATTGGAGACTATATTACTTCAGCCATGCAGGCCATTTGGGACTCTGGCGAGATGCCTGAATCGCTTACAGAGGGCCTCATCCACCTTATCCCAAAAGGAGGTAGCAGAAATTTATTGTCCCAGTGGAGGCCTATCACACTTCTGGGGACTTGTTACAAGATTCTGGCCAAGGCTATCAGCCTCCGATTGCAGCCACTTCTCCCTGATCTTATCCACGACACTCAGACGGGATTTGTGCATGGCAGAAGTATTTTTGATAACATTTTTTCTTTCTGGGAAGCTTCAGAGTGGGCCATGCAGAGTGGCCAGAATCTTGCCATTCTACTGTTGGATTTTGAAAAAGCTTATGACATAGTAGATTGGAGTTTTTTGGAGGGCACCCTTCTACGCTTTGGATTCACTGATGTTTGGATCAGAGGTGTTTCCTCTTTGTACAGATCAGCCCATAGCCAGGTACTTATTGGTGGGGTAAGGGGTGAGAGATTTCAGATTTCGAGATCAGTCCGTCAGGGATGCCCCCTTGCTCCTTTCCTTTTTTTATTCGTGGCCGAAGCTATGAGCATCTATGTTAGATCTCAAGCTGACATCTTTGGGCTGAGACTTCCTATCAGAAGAGAAGAGGAGCTGCTTGACAGTGAGTTGGCTGATGACACAGCGATTTATTTGGATGCCTCTCCACAGACATTGACTTCTTTCAGGACAGCATTGGATTTATTTTGCTTGGCGGCAGGGGCGCAGATAAATTGGCATAAATCCAATGGCTTTTGGATCAGTGATGAGGACACTCCAGTTTGGGGACTTGACATAGGGTTCACTTGGGTTCAGAGGGGTGTGCCTATCAGGTATTTGGGCTGCCAGGTCGGCTTGGGTATTTCTACCACGCAGCAGTTTGCTCCCGTGTTGGAGAGCATCAGAAGGAAGCTTCTCTTTTGGAGCATCAGAAGGAAGCTGGATCTTGCCTCTAGAGTTGTGGTGGTCAACCAGGTCCTCTTGGCCACGGCCTGGTTTATTTGTTCATGTTGGTGCCGTTCCAGGGACTGCATCATTCAGCTCAGAAGACCGATCAGGAACTTTCTCTGGAGTGGGCTTGATGGCACAGCAGATGCCTTAGCCAGAGTGGCTTGGGAGACCCTCATCCTCCCTACACAGGATGGGGGTCTCAATATTATTGATCCAGATTTACAGTGCAGAGCCTTACTTTGCAAGATAGTGGTGCGAGGACTTATGCCAGGACAGGAACCGTGGAAGGACTTTCTTATCAGCAGCATACAGAGGTGCACACCTTCCTCAGGAGGAGACTGGATGAGCAGTGTTAGATGGATCTTCACCTCAGCACACCTCAGATCACCTTCATCCCCTCTCATGGTTGCCATTCTGAAAGCTTGGGCTAGTTTCAGAAGCTCTCTTCGGAGGATTCCTCCTTCCTCCCGGGAAGAGATTGATAGGCAGCCCATCATGTGGAACGACAGTATTTTAGATGATCGTGGCAGACCACTGGGTGCCTCACCCTACATGCAGTGGGCCAGGTGGGAGAGGGGACCTGCTTCTTCTTTAGGATCTTGGAAAGCCTTCCGTAGGCTTCCAGAGGAAACCAAGTCAAGGTTGACAGGACATCTCAGAGGGAGTGCAGGGAGGATCTTGCAGATTGAGACAGCCCTTCCAGAGGCTTGGATAGACACAGATGATATGCCTCACTACCTCCACTTGGGCAGGTACTTTCTCGAGAGGCGGGGTTCCACTTCAGGTCTTAGCCTTCCGAGATGCACAGGAGGATGCTTTAGTTTTCAGTGTCCAGGATGGTGGCAGATTGCTTAGATCTACAGATGATATATTGCTTGAGTCTGCTTTTCAGCCTATCAGGGTCGTAGGCCTTTTGATGCAGGGATCAGATTCAGAGTGGTTCTTGGACCCTGACCCCCAGTTACTCTCCACCGGGTCTTGGAGACTTTGGCTCTATGGAGGAGTTCCCATCAGGTATTTACAGTGGGACCCCGGAGAGTGGGAGTGGATTGACGCGGGGCATCGAGAGAAGACCATCCCCTTCTTTCGTTACACGGTCAGTAATGCCAGAAGATTTCAGCTCAGTAGTAGAGGCTGGAGACCCTCCAGAGTTCCTCATTGGGAGACTTTTGGTATTACTGCGGATCAGCAGAGGTACTTCTGGAGGAGGCTCTGGAAATCCCACAGGAATAGAAAGATCACTATCTTCTTTTGGCTTTCTATTCATGGAGGGATTGCAGTGAACCTTTGGAGGTCCAGATTCGGAGCCGACCCTACTTGCCCTCGTTGCCTTTCTGCTTCGGAGTCTATTCAGCATTGCTTATGGGATTGCAGACAGGCGAGATTGATTTGGATGGGGATAGCCAGGATCTTCAGTCACTTTGCCCATTCCCCACTCTTTATGACTTGGGGCTCGGTGGCTTGGCTTTCTCTTACAAGACCTCAGGTTTTCTATGAGGGACTTGACTCCTCCCGGGCCATTTCGGTTCGACGTCATCGGGTTGAGCTCTGCTCGTTGGATGTGGTTCCACACCGTCCTTTTACAGCTGTACATGCCTCTGTGGATACTTCTTGGGAGATTATAGCGAGCATAGCAGCCTGGCATATCTGGAGATCCAGATGCACAGAGGCTATGGAGGGTACTCAGGTTCATCCCTCGCACACATTGGCTAGTATCTGGACAGACATCGTACACACTCTGATGGCCGTATGGACGGGTATACAGGGGGACTCCCGTGCAGCCTCAGCTAGGAGGGTTTCTTTCTTCACGGAATGGAAGGATTCTCCTTTCTTCTCTGAATCTACTACAGGGTTGAGATGGCACTTTCAGCCTCAGCCTTGGTTTCTTTCCACCTCACTCTGAGGGGGTTTTTTATTATCCTCATGATTTCATGATGTATTCCGCTTTGAGCTTGCTCTCGCGGGTTTTTGTTCTTACTTAATAGAAGTCTTTTTCATGGAAAAAAAAAAAATATCTCCTATTTGTCATACCATAAGGACTAAATGTTCAGCTGACACACTATAATATTAAAAATAGGGTTTAAAAATATCATAGAATGCTGGAGAGAACTTTCTTCAAAAAAGGACCTAGGAAGAGGAGGAATTGAGGCTTAAAGCTCGAGATGGAGGCGGCAATGGGAATGTTGTGTTCCCTACCACTGCGAAAGGAAAAGGTGGTTCCTCCACCAAAGGTGGGTCCTCTACTAGTGGTGACAAAAAGAAGAAAAGCAGCAAGAAGAAGTTTCAGGGAGAATGCTTCTACTGCAAGAAGAAGGGCCATGTGATTGCAGATTGCCGGGTCAAGAAAGCAGATGAAAAGAATGGTACCCTGAGAAAACAGATAAGGGGAAAGAGACAGCTAACACAACGGAAGCAGAGTTGGATCTATTTCTGGCCACTGAGGAAGAGTGTTCCTCAGTTCAAGAAGCGCAATGAATACTCACAAATTAGGTTAAAGAGATGCAAAAATTCAACAGCACTTTTGTAACAAGGCAAGCTAAAGGGATCAAGCTTGATTGTACTTACCTTAGCCTCAGATGGCCCAATGTTGACCTGCCAAGAAGATTTAACTTCAAAGACATGAAAAAAGCAACTGCCAATTACAATAAATGATGATGGATAGCAGCATTTGCATATTGATCGTAATTAAACTATTTGCTCACATGACGACACCTGCACATAAAGCTACTTCAAATGTCCAAATTGAATTTTTTCATAGAATTTACAAGAAAAAAGGAAGAATATATACCACGAAAAAAGTATTTGAAGGTACAACAGTTCCCTTGTAAATGATTCCTGCACACGGAAAATAATTCAAAACAGCAGTAAGGAAACACGTCCAGCTCAATAATCCAGAAAGGTGTCTAAATCACCATGCTTACCCAAATGCATTGTGTACCATCCCGATTATTCAGAACCATTTGAAGCAGGTTCTACTTCCCATCTAGGAATTAAAATACCATCAATACATCTGTCCAGGAATACAAGATAAAGGATACTGATGGTTCCCTCAAATTAACTGGATCTTTTTATGCATCTATATCTCAGTTACTAGGCTAGGATATTAAATGCAGTGGGCAAGGCATTCAGGAATGCCACTAATCTCGATTCTCAATCTCAGTTAGTGTGATCTTTACAAAAGCAAGTGATGTCTTGTCTTATACTTGCCTTTTCCTCTGGAATATCCTCTCATTCTGCTCTACAACATTTTGCACGAATCAAGCACAAGTACAGACAAGACACCAAACTTGCAACTGTCCTTGGACCCATACATGACTTACTCCAAGCATTGAGATATGGGATCACAATCCAGCACAGCTCAGTTCAAGTATAGAGGCATGATGGATTACAATCCAGCATATCCCCTCAATCCTATATCATAGACAGCTATACAGAAAGGACTTAAGAGGCCTCACTAGTGGTTGCCAGTAATGGCATGGGCAGCTTGCTTATGAATCTTTACAACACCACTTTTGGAAAACAACATAAGAGAGAAAATAATAGAACTAAAGCATATAAGGAAATTGCCCCAAAAGAAACACACATCCACACACAAAGAGAAAAAGGGAGAAAGCTAGTTCAAACCAAAACACACACAATATAGCTCAACTTAAATGACAAAAAGAAAAGCAAAGTTCTCATCTAAATATTGAGCTTGTTTTTTTCATTTGGCACAATGATAAGAGGTAGAAAGAAGAGTTCTATGAAGTTAAGAGAAAGAGTTCCTACACTGCTCCTCCCAAATTGCGGAGGGGCAATAAAAAGGATCTCCCACGTGATGCTTCAATAAAACAATTACTCCGAAATGTAATGGACTACTTTTTTGTTACAGAATTTCAAGATCAAGCAACAAATGATGCTCCTTGTGTTGTTTATTTGGCAAGAAGATCAAAGGTGGAAAAGAAGAGGTCTATGAAAAAGAGTTCCTCCAGTGTCTCCTCCCAGAGTGGGGATGGGGAAAAAAAGGCTCCCCCATGTGATGCTTCAATGCTCCAAGGCCCATTCTAGTGAGAATGTGGGTGCTAAGTTTTCGAACCAGATAATCCTATTGTTGCAGATAAAAACACTACTGAGACTAATGTTGAGACGAAGATTGTAAAATTTCGGAAGGCCTCTGACACTGTCCTGCGATCCTGCATGATCAAGAGACTACAGGATATGCAGATTCCAGAGGTTCTAATCTGGGGAGTGGTGAGCCTATACAAGTCTGTTAGAGGGAGAGTTCGTGTCCCAGGAGGCCTATCAGACTGGGTTGAGAGCACAATCGGAGTAAAGCAGGGATGCCCTCTCTCACCGACTCTCTTCGGGCTCTACATTGATGAGATTACATCTTTTATAGACCGCCTAGGAGGCGAGGGAGCACCACTAGCAGACTTGATGATACAGATTCTACTATACGCGGATGACATAGTCCTCCTGTCATCGTCGGCAGAGGGACTACAGAGACATCTAGATGCCCTAGAGGTGTTCTGCACAGAGAGAGACCAGATGGTTAACCTTGGGAAGACCAAGGTCATGATCTTCAACACCTCTTACGCAGTGCTTCACCGACATAGCTTTACATACCAGAGTCAGCCAGTGGAGATTGTGCAGTCCTACACATACTTGGGTGCAGTTTTCACAGGGCCAATTTTCACGATGACCCACACAGCCAAAGCATGACTCACACGAGGGCATGGTGCCTTGGCCCGACTAGAGCGATAGTGCTTCCAGGCGCACTTCCAAGATCCACGGACAAAGTGTTGGCTTTTCGACACTCTAGTGAGGCGGACCGCCATGTATGCGGCACCTTTTTGGGGGTGTGGTATTTCAGCAGCGGAATGGAAGAGATTCGAGCAGCTACACGTGATTATGGGTTCCAGGATGATTCGGAGTAAGCCCTCGGTCCCCCATCAGATAGTACACGTAGAGTTTGCCATGATCCCTCTCCAGGTTGATGCCATTTTTCAGACAATGACCTTCCTCCATAGAGTCTGGGACCTACCTCGCGAGAGACTTCTGAGGCTGGCACTAGAGTCCTCCATACGACTATCTGAGAGTGGGGTAGGTACAACATGGTTTGCACGCGTCACCGCATGGTTTGCCAGTCACGGCATTGAAATGGATCGGCTTCCCCCATTTCAGTATAGCATGGATGCACCGCCCGAGTAGATCCCACGAGATGAGATTAACCGCATCATATGGTTAGATCTCCAGCTCCACACATCTCGCACTTTGGGGTGGGGGGGGGGGGGGCGGGCGGGGGACCAGAGTTCCCCACCAAGACCAAGCTCTACTATGACCACTTTTTGAGAGTATCGGAAGATGGGCTCATCATCAGACCTCAGTATCTCGAGGGCAGAGGAGTCGCACACGCATTGAGGATTGCCATCGGACAGATGCGGATCTTGTCCCATCAGCTGAGGATCGAGACGGGGAGAGCTGCATGCATACCCAGAGAGCGGTGGACTTGCAGGTTGTGCACGATGGGGGCGGTCGAGACAGAGGAGCACTTTCTATGTGTCCACCCAGCCTACTATGAGATCCAAGGGCGCTACCACTGCCTTTTTCAGGAGGGGTACGGCTTTGGCCCGCTTGGCCGCTTGCGACTTTCATATGAGGGAAAGGTGTCTCCATGGCCTCTCCATACCCCTTAAAAGTTAAACAAGGCAGGGCAATGGAGCTCACATGAGGACATGATGTGCACCCTTGTTGTGTTCAACACTTTCTTTTCGCTTTGGAAGAAGTGGGCTTTGAGAGTCACGCTTCTTTGAATGTGGAAATTGCACCAAGGTAAATGGTGAAGCACCCACGATCTACACCACAGGTTACTGAGGTAGACCGAGCGTAGAGGCAGGTCGTGGATTTCTATGCATTCGACTCATCCCCAAGGCACTCTGAGATAGAGGAGGAGGAGCTAGCTGACATGAGAGATATATGGATCAATGGAGGGAGCCGACACAGCATTGCCAGAAGAGGGGCGCAAAGATCGTACACGGCGTGACAGGCAACCAGAGCACACACGATCGAGGTCTGACCTATTTCAGCTCTCCTTAGGGGAGATTGATCGAGGCAAGGCATCACCCTTGACATAGCCCATCGGATCAAGAGATCGAGGAGACCACGTCCTCCACCACCACGGGAGACATCCCGATAAATGCACATACGTGAGCTCTTTGCATCTCATCAGAGAGCCATAATGGAGCCACGATACGTGGAGCCGGCTCACGCACTTGGGATTCTAGCTCTGAGCACTTGATATCTTTATGCCACTCTCATGCTATTTTGCTACTTTTTTTGCGATTTTGTACTAGTATAGCATTTTAGTACTCAGCAAGGGCCTTAGTGAGCCCTTTGCCCCAGCCCAAAGTGGTCTGTATGAGTTGCTTGATTCCGTACTTTGTCACATAGGCCCACAAGGCCTTTTGCGGATGTTAATATTGATAGGCATCGAGTGAGTCATGCCTTTGGCCCCGTCTGAAGGTAGGCATCGAGCGTGCCATGCCTTTGGTGTGCCGTCACACAGACAAACTATTCCTCTTTTAAACCCCAACAAAGTCACAGAAATCTGAGGATGCCATTCAAGCTTTCACCCACAAGAGGGCCTTGTTCTCCACCCACCTCCCCATGAATTGGACCATGGTGAGTTAAAACGTGAACGGGCCTCACGATCGCGATAGCAGCCACAGCAGATGATACTTCATCAAGAGTTATAGAAGTTTGTAATAAGATGAACAACGGATCTTCTCTTGATTCAAAAGTGCATGTTCTCAACAGCAAATATCAGATGCCAAGCCGCCTTCTCCTAGGGAGGGGACTTGAGGTTTGGTTTGCCCGCAATAGGCAAGAGGGTTGGAGCCTACTTTTTTGTTCTCATGTGCTAGCCCCAGTTGTTGTCGAACAGGGTGAGCTTATCATAGGGCAAGCAGTGTGGATGAATTTACGGGTGGGCGACTCCAAGATTGGGGTCCCAAACATGTATGCCCCAGCTTACAGACAGCAACACCATCGTTTCTTCACGGCGGCTTATCGAGAGCCTCCTAGATGTTGACCCTTGCATTGTTGAAGGAGACTTCAACAACCTAGAAAGAAAAAAAGAAAGAAAGTTTATTAAAGTCTTCGGAAGACCGATGGGTCTATGAGATTGTGAAAATCCTGATACAACAAGCTGTGGTAGTGGAGCTACTAAACGAGCATCCATACCAATGCAAAATGCAAAAATGCAGAATGGCAGTACTAAGTCCTAAGTACAACATAGTCATGTCCATGGTCGACTATATATCAATCTCAGCATCATCATCATCAGCGCCGCAGCAAGATATTAGAATGGATGAGGCAGTGGAGGCATGAAGTCGGCAATAGAGTGTTGTCGGCCACTCAGAAGTGCGGTCCTGGCACATCTCCTGGTCGTAGCTCTGCGTCTGACCAAGGCTAGTGTGACCCCCGGAGGGGATGTCCCCAAGTGCGATCTGTGTGTCGATCCTCTGTCTGAGCTGTCGGGTCACAGGCTTCGGGTCACGGTCATGTTGAGGCCTCGTCTCGTGGGGGTCCATGTGATCTAGCTAAAAGAATTCCATGATAGAGCTCTGAGAGGGATCAGCCGAGGAAGAAGTCTGCTCCTGTCTCCATGCTCGAAGTATCCTCTCGCGGTGTCTAAGTGCCTCATGAATGAAACTTGCCAAACACCGCTAGTCCGGGTAGGAGAGGAAACGGGCCAAAATCCCATAGCTATCCCTGAAGAGGCAGTGGAAACGCCCTTGGATCTCATAGTAAACAAGACACTTGAAGATGAAATGCTCCTCTGTCTCAACCTCCTGCATGTCACATAGTGTGCATATGTGCCTCTCCTTGGGTAGTCGCTCTGCTCTGCCGCTCTCAATGCGAAGTCTGTGTGAAGAGACCCAGAACTACCTAAGAGAGACCCTTAGCGAGTGGGGTAGGTGGATCTATGTGTATCCTAGTGGATCAATGAAACCCTCCACTGTGATATGTAAGAAGTGATCTCTATAGAAGCTAAGCTTCACTGGGAGTTCACTTGGTCCCAACTAGGTCCGAAATGTGCGCAGCTGTAGTAGATCCTCACGAATAACCTAGTTGACCTCATGTCATAGGAGGGGAGAGAACGGAGCATCCATGCTGTAGTGGAAGGGAGGTAGTCTATCCATGTGAAGCCCCAGTGGCTCAAACCATCTCTCTGTACGTGCATACCAACACCTCTGGTCCCCTCTTGTTGCAAGTGCCATAGAAGAGGATAGAGCTATCCATGGTAGCCTGCTACGCCCCGAGGTGTAATCCCCATATTCCCTAACTCGGTACAGGTACGTGATGACCTGAAATGCGGCATCTAACTATAAAGGGGGTGACCCAAACTCAGCCTGAATGATCTGATGAGGAATGGATGGCTTACCACGAATCATCCGTGATAACATGAGAACCTGTAGCTGCTCCACGTGGGCCCACTCTATATCCGACAAGTCTGGCCCCCAACAAGGGTTGCCGTACATCCCCGCTGGGCGAACCAAGGAGTCAAAAAGCAAACCCTTGGTGCATGGATCCTGAAAGTGTGAGCGGAAGCACTGCCTCTCTAGTCTGGCCAATGAAGCATACCCTCTGCTCAAGCGTGCCTGCATCGCGGGTCTCATAGTGAAGCTGGGTCTAGAAAAGATAACCCTAAGATAAGTGTATGATCAAACTATCTCAACAGGTGACCCCTCAAATGTGAACTGCTCCTGACGCACGATGGCTCGAGATGTATTGAAGATCATGACCTTGGTTTTACCCAGGTTCACCTTCAAATCATGAGACTCACAAAAGGACTGTAGTGCGTCTAGGTGTCTCTGGAGCCCCTTTGCCGAGGAAGACAAGAGAGCCACATCATCTGCGTAGAGCAATATCCGGATCAGCGTGCCCACAAGAGAGCAACCTACACCCCCCTCTGTCTGCATCACAGGCCAAACAAGGTAGGCGACAAAGGACACCCTTGTTTGATCCCGTTGGTGCTCATGATCTCGTCTGTCCATCCAAATCCTGCACGAACTCTGCCTAACTCTCTCGTAAAGTGCCATGACGGCCCAAATGATCTCCTGGTCATAACCCAAGTCCAATAGACGCCGTATGAGGCGGGCTCTCGGAACCGTGTCAAATGCCTTGCGGAAATCCACAAAGCAACAATAAACCCTCTGCTTCTATGCCCTCGCCTCCTCGATGATACATCTGAGCGTGAGAATGTGGTCCATAGTTCCATGATCACGCCGGAATCCGGCCTGTCTTGCTGCTCTAAGTCCTCGACACTCTGCAAATATGCTAACCTCGGAGTCAAGTACTGATGAATAATCTTGGACATGACATGTCCAATCATAATGGTCCTGTAGTTCTCCGGGCTCATGGGATCCCCTGCCTTGTGGATGGGTGAGATAGTGTTAATGGTCCAAGTGTGTGGAAACCCCAAACAAACAGCTTCATTAAAAAGCTTTGCTAAGATCGGGGCTAGGATGTTAATCCCATATGCAATGAACTCAGTGCATAACCCCTCATGATCCTTCGCTCAGCCATTATAAAGTTTCATTACGGCATCCTTTACCCCTCCTCTAGTGAAGAGGGTGCAGGATGTGGGGTGAGGCATGTGTGAGAGATTAGGGACTGGCTGATTTGGGATGTCATAAAGTGTGCGTGCATAATCAAACCAGATCTGAGTATCAGTGAGTGGCGGAGGGACCGTCCTTCTAGAAATCTCCGCCAGAAGTCCTTAGATTTGTTACTAAACAAAATGTTCAGTAGCTCCTCTTCGTTCCGACGAACGAAGTCTAGTTTCTTTCTCCGTACCAGTCTACGGTACTCGCGTAGCGTATCTGGTGTGCTTAGAAGATTGTTTTTGTTTCGAATCTAAGCTGACGGCGTAAAGCCGTACACTCATCATCGTACCAACTATTACAGGGTACGGTCCCAAGGGGTGGTGGATGGGTGGAGCGGGTGGTGTGGAGGAAAGCGTGAATGGCAACCTCGTGTAGTGAGTGGGTGACAAGGGCAGCACGATCCTCTAAAAGGGGTATGAAGTCAATATAAGCGAGAAGTATGTATAGACAGCCAGAGTAAGGAGGTGAATGATCCCGATCAAAGCGTATATCGTGGTAGGTGGAGTAAGAACTGAGTGGGATGGAAGGTGCTGTGTGAAGAGGGGTGGAGATGCTAAAGAAAAGGTATGTATGATCAGCCCCCGGGGGGAGAGGTGCTACAGTGAAGTCAATGATGCCAGCTGTAAAGGCAGGGGATCCCATGATGTAATCAACAACACTAGAGCCCCCCCATGTGGAAAGCATGTGAAACCACATGAGGCGGGCCACTTGTCAAGACCATTGTAGATAATGAGATCATGTATCCTGCCGAGGTCTAATAGAGCCTGCCCATAAGATGAGAATGGACCTTCCTGTCAGCCGAAACCCGTAGCATACCTATCTCCTCAAGGTCAATATCTGGCAATAGAGTAGAATCATCTCTGAAGTCAAGAAGTGGTACCTGACACGCCCTTATCCTCGCGTTGAAGTCCCCCACTAGGAGGACTTCTCCACGGCTAGAGAAGTCAACGATGGACTGATAAAGAGTAGCAAATGGGGATGTATCATCATTACCTCGGATATCTCTGTCAAAGTGGGAGGTCTCAGGGGGGAAGTAGCAAACTGCGACAAACAGATCCCGGCTGTCTATGTGCCGAATCCGGATCCAAAGAAATCTAGAATATGTATCTCTCTCCTCTACTGAAATGGTCCCCAGAAGTGTGGATCTGAAAAGGAATGCAACTCCACCTGAACCTCGAACTCCTCATGTACCCCTAATCTCATCTCTGTAGGCAGACTCCCATGTATATCCGTTGACTATTGGAAGAGGGCGCTCTGGACTCTAATGTGTATCTGTATAAAAGACTGTCGTGACCTGTATAGGATTCTGAGAAGTTCCCTGGTTCTGACCATTATGGTGCAGGACAGGGTCTCAGAAATCTGAGTCTCATAGATCCCGCTTCCCTATGTAGGGGAGGGGACACGTGCACTACGGGGGCCTGTAAGAAGTCGTCCCTCTCGTACCACTGCCCACTTCCCCTCCTTTCGGGCCTGATCCCGCTACTACAGCAAGGAGCACTTCTCCTCAACCTGTAGAGGTGTGAGGTCATCATCCATAGAGATCGCCGGCTGATCTCGAAGGACTAACCTACATCGTAGAGCTAAAAGTCGTGCCTGAGTGTCATGGAACCGTATGATCAGGGGTTGCTCTCGGTTGGGATCTCTCTCCACCCGCCATGCCCTCTCTATCCTGTGCTCAGTCACTCCTAGGGTAGCGGCCACGAACGCAGTCGCATCTGCCATCGGTGTAGCCTCAGTGCGTGGGATCCCACGTAGTCTGATGTTGAGAGCCTTACTAGCTCTCTGCTACTGCTCCATGAGGGTAGCCAAAACGGTTACCCTTGCGGGTTCCCCTTTGGCCACGTCAACCCATCTAGATGTCTTCTCAATAGCAGATTGCATGCTCATAATCTGTGCCTCGACCATCAGGGTACTCCCTAGGACAGTGTGTATGGCTGTGGCCTCCTGTCGGAGCTGCATGATATCATGTCTGAGTCCCTGAATGAGGCCAGCCTGCTCCCGAATGGCCCTAGCCTGCTCCTGTATGATGCGGCTCTGCTCCTGGTTGAAGCGGACATGCTCTCGTGCAAAACGAGTCAGCTCCATCTCACGCTCACGAAAACTATGTATCTCCATGAGCAGGGTCTCACAGGCCTCTGGCGTATCAGCCCACCCATGTCCAAGCTGAAACTCTGATGACTGAGGCATGAAAGTGTGGGACTGAGTCCGAAAACTCGACGGTGACTGAGTGAACTGGGTGAGGAACGAAGATGACAGTGGAATGCATGAGGTAGTCCCAACGGGGTGTGGAAGCGTGGGCTGACTGAGAGGGAGAGGGGAGAGTGAAGTGTAATGCAGAACAGTGTATGACACCTCCGAAGTAGGGGTCATAAGCGGTGCGAGGGCTGTAATAGGAGAGGAGGGGAAGGGAACAACCGGCGCCATGGGCATGAGTATGTCACTGTATCATAGATGTAGAGGAAGTTGAGGCTGGAACTGGAGCTGAGCCTGAAGTGGGGGCTGAAGTCAAAGTAGAGATAGAGATAGAGGGAGCTGAGGCTGGAACTGAAATTGAAACTCAAACTGTAGCGGGAGCGAGGTCGAGGTAGAGATAGAGGCTGAAGAGGCTGAGGCTGGTCTTGCCTTTGCTTTGCTGTCTACCCCGAGTGTCCACTTCGGTAGAGCCTCCTTTTTAGGGATGATTGTGGCTGGGAGGAGCACATAGGAGTAGTTCATCTTTGCGGTCAATGGTCGTGACCCCTAAAGATAGGTGAACTTTTATAGACTTCCGGGCAACCTTCCCTCTCCTTTGGTCAACAGAGGCATGACGACCTATTAGAGTGTCTTGATAGGTTTTATATAAGGGATGGGGGGATGCACAAATGAGGAGCCCCGGGAATTTTGGCAAGTGCAACGATGTATGATGCATGGACTCCCATAGAAGAGGTTTTATATTCCAATTGCCTTATTCTAGGAGAAGAACATTCAGCACTCAATTACAGAGGCAATAGCCAAAGAGCCCTCCTGGGGGCGGTTGGGCTACTGGATAGCATACGCGATTCAAAGGAGCATTGAGGAGCTCCAATCCCAAGCTCTTCATTTGACGGTACTCTCTTCAAGAGCGAGAGAGCATTGATGAGACAGAATCTGGCTTTCATAAGCGACTCAAAGAGCATGACCTAGTCTCACGGTGGGTCACAAACCGATTCAAGAGTGCGAGGCTTGACCTTCAGGCCACGGAGATCCATCAAGATGAGTTCTCTTATCGATCTTCCCAAGCACGGTGGGTACAGCAAGGAAACAAGATGACCAGGCAGTTCTTCCAGACGATTGGCCCCCATTCAACACGGACGCAGCTTCAGCGACTACAAAATCAAAGCGGATAGTTGCAATCGAACGCAGAGGAGATCCTAGAGATGACCACAAACTTCGATTGGCAATTGTTCCAGTCCAAGGTGTCACCCCCAAGGTTCTCTCATAAGGCAATATGGACTCATATCCTAATAGTGGTCTCTCTGAGTATAGGAGATTTGGGAGGCCCTCCCCCCTCAAAAATTCCTTGGGGAGGATGGATTGACACAATTCTTCTTTAGGTTCTTCTGGGAGCACATTAACACCCCTTATGTTGGCTTTCCGCAAGATTTTCGACTCTGGCTCTCTCCCTCAATCCTCAAGTCGTGGTTGGATTCATTTGATTCCAAAGGGGGGGGATAGGTATGACATTCGCCAATGGAGACCGATTACTTTGCTGGATACTGCTTACAAGGTCTTTGCAAACATCTTGAGCTTGCAGTTGCGACCCACCTCACTGATATCATTAACAACACACAAACAGGTTTTGTTCAAGAATGCAATATCTTGGACAACATCTTCACCTTTTGGGAGGCAGTTGGCTAGGCCCGCCGAGAGGAGTCTTAGGCTATTCGAGGGTCTTGGCTATGTATGCAAGGAGTGCAAGTCGAATGCTCATTGTTAGCCCTACAGGGGAGGCCTTTGCTCTTTCCCTCTTTGTTCAGCAAGGTTGCCTCCTAGCTCCCTTCCTTCGACTCTTGGTGGTAGAGGCTACACTCTCTGGCAGTAGGCCTTAATGGGATGCAGCTCAACCCGTCAAACGAAGGGTCTCGTAGATGACACGGTTCTCATTGTGAAGGGTTGGTGAAGAGCGTAGAGGGGGTCCAAAGAGCCCTAGAGACCCACTATTTGGCCTTGGGTGCTAAGATCAACTGGACCAAATCGATCGGCTTTCTCAAGTAGCTGAGGAGGTTCAGGAGATCCAAGATTTGGGGGGCTGTACTTGAGGGGTGCTTTCACATATGCCTCATTGATTAGCTCAGGCGGCTAGTGTGCAATTTGTTATGGGCAGATTCGGGTGGTACAAGACATGGGGCAAGTCCGACATGCCCGAGGGACTTCGAGAGGCAACCGCTTAAATGGGATCCCGAGGTTCATTGCAACAGCACACACACATTAATTGGGCCCAATGGGATAGTGGACCAGCTAGGTTCTTTGGGACTTCAAGATGCCTTCCTATAGCGGTGGAGTCATGAGGGTAGGCACTCTCTCATCTGAGGGGGGCAGGCACACGAATGGCAAAGATCGATGCAATCCTTGAGGCAAGGTGGGAGGCATTGTGCAGTGCCTCAAACCCTCATCCTTGGTACGGATAGTTTTGGAGGAGCCGGGTGCCTATCAGAATTTAGTTTTTGCAGCAATCCCTTGGCTCCTACTAGTGCAGACTCTACAAAGTGGAGATTGGAGACCTTCTTCAGCCCAAGGACAATGGCAGACCGTGAGGCGGATGAGATTTTGGACTCTCTTGAGTGGCAGAGGCTCAGTGTACTGGGCCGCTTGGGTAAGTTTGACCTAGTCCCGGTCTTCACAGGATAAGAGGGGGCACAATGGCGCCTTTGGTTATGGGAGGGCCAGCCTCTTCGGGAGATTCAGTAGGATCCGGGTGGTTCTAGCTCGCACGAGTAAGGCATGCAACAAGACTCCAATTGGGGGATGGTCGCGCGGCTAATAGAGGGGGTCATGTCTTCTCCATTGATCCAGCCTCTCCAGCATATACGATCCAGTGCCAACGGGTATTCAGGATAGAGGCACAAGAATGTGGCGCCTCCTCCCCACCTACCCATTGCCTTCGCTAGAGGATAGTGTATGGGAGACGGTGTCCACCATCACTACCTAGAACATCTGGATCGCCTGCTACAGTTTGGTGATGGAAGGCATCAGGTTCCCCTAGTAGCCACCCTTGTAGCCATCTAGCAGGATATCATTTACACCTTGCGCAATGCAAGACCTCATGGTCTAGGGCAACCACCGAAAGGAGGGAGCGCTTTTGCAAGGCTTGGCCTGCAAGTATTTTCTATGTTCTTACTGAGTGGAGGATTTGCTGGTTGTATAGACCTCAACCCTGGTTGTTAGCCCTTGTTCCAAAGATTTCCTAGGCAATGAGCTAGGTTCTCTGGAGACACAATACTTTTTCTGACAGCCAGTGTTTCTCTTTTCCATAATCAACACCTTTCAGATTGCTAATTTGTATGGTTGTTTTTTCAAGCATAAATAGAATCTCTTTTCTCTGGAAAAAACAAAGTATGCTTTACTTCTTTGTATATTTGTTTGAGCACTTTTTCTCAAATGTAGAAAAGTTACCTTGCTAACATTGAAGTCATCTTTATCTGTGTGACATAGACGGCTTGCAAGAGACGTATTTCTTGAAAAGGTGGAGACTCAATCATTGTTAGTTTTGCAAGACTTGTGTACAGTGTCAAGCATGCTTCATCTAATAGTTACTGAAGATTGTGCATTGCAACTATACTTGGAAGATATCAAATTTGAGGGGAGAAAGCACGTGTTCTCCACATTGCGAGCTGAGGATGGTAAAGCAAATATCAAGGTAGAAAGAAGAGGAGATGGCACCCCTCAAAATTTGTTAGAGCTTGACCTTCCACACACATGACAATCTTTGGGTAAGCAATCTAGTGCTATTCACTGCCCCAAAAAATACACATGTCTTACAGGTTTGCACTTCTCACATGATTCCTGATTGTAATGTTGTTTACATGATTGTCCTTAAGGTATCCTTTTTATTTGATGATAGAGAAAATGATACCCAAGTTACCGAAATCATGTGAGGGTGGATAGAAAATTGCAAATCCCACACTTTGCATATCTCCATTTACCATGCATTCAGTCATGCAACATGAACTTGCCATGCATTCACTCACGCAACCGGAACTTGCCAATTGCCCATGGTGGATAGACTTCACAACTGGACCTGTCCTGACAAGAGAGGGGGACAATTAGATGGAATCTGCCTCCAAGAAAAAGATGATTGAGGCCAACTCTGGGTAACTAAAGCATCAAATATCTACATGACAAATAAAGGCATCAACTGGAAGAATAGGTGAAACAAGAATTTGATTGCATGGCAATTGCTTGCTTTAGTTAGTTATTTTGGTGGATATATTAATATTTACTTCTTGAGATTAGTTATTTTGGTAGATATGTTGATATTTACTTCATGGTAATTTGTTTTAATTATAGGGATTGATTTGGATAGTTTTGCATAAGAGCAAATCGAGGAGGTCTTAAAAGATGAATTATTTTGTCGTTTTCATGACACAAAAAATTAAAGTAGCAAAGATTGTCACCTATTATGTATGGGTCATGGTTCCAATGCCATGTGAGGATGTTTAGTTGAGAGTATATCTCCATGGGAGTTCACTTTGCATCTGGCAAGCAGAATTCAATGTACTCAAAAATACATTTCTGCTGCTTGTCAATGGCTTCCAATGATCGGGTTTTCATCAGGATGGGTAAAAAAGTCAAGTGGGCTTCAGATTTCGTGCTTTTGGATTTCCCTTTAGGAAAAATTAGAGAGTGGTGTTGATGTCACGGGGACGTGAAGTTATGAACCGTGACTTACTTTGGCTTAGGGGGCTAGCCCAGGGGAAGAGACACTTCCCAAAAGTCCCTAGGTGCACACACTAGGCCTACTTGCTAGGGGCAAGGCAAGGCTTAGAGGAGTCTTAAAGTTAGGCCCAAGGAAACCAATGTTTCATTGGTTAGAAGGGGTTAGGATTTTAATGTGAGGGGCAAACCAATGTTCCATTGGTTTGCAAGGGTTAGAGCTTTAATGAGGGGGCCACGTGGCATTCCCTCATGCATACCTACCCTCTTCCTCTCCTTCCAAGGCAAATGGTATGGCCTTTCAACGCAGGCTGTACGGGATCTTTCACGTTGCACGAATCCCAAGGCGCTTTGATCATTGGCTGTACGGAGTCCTACGCACGCTGCATGATGTACGGCTATTGCACGCTCCTCGAGGCCACCGTACGGCTGTACGGACCTGCTGTTGGTGATTTGAAGCAGCCGTATTGCTGGACAGGCTACTGATCGAGGCTCGCTGCAAGTGTACAGGCTGCTGCACGACTCCCAAGGTCTTAATTGCTGGCTGTACAGACAGATGCATGCTTTTCTAGGCTGATTGTATGGACCTTTCACATGCTGTTGTACAGGATCCAAGGCGGACTGTATGGATGATTTTCCTGCTAGTACGAGTGATTTTGCTGGCTGTACGGACGTTTATTTGCTGGCTGTACAGACGTCATTAATGCTGCTGCTGCTGCACGGATTCCAAAGACTGCTGTATGGATGTTTATTTCCTGTTGTACGGCCCCTTTCCCTTGCTGTACGGCCTGTTTATCTTCTCTTTCCTACCCGTGATCCTCCTGCTCTTTCTCTCTCTCTGATTCCAGCTCGTAATCCCTCTCTTCCTTCCCCTCTCCTAGCTGCCTGTTACTCCGGCTAGCCTCAACACTGGATGTGTTGCTTCTGGAGGTGTTTCGGAGCTGAATTGAAGTCAATTGAAGCTGGTTTGAGTTCTCTTGTCGCTATCCTTTTCATGTGATTGCATTTGGAGATTTTTGGGAAGTGTCTGGATGCCTGGTCATTCACAGTTGGTTACAGTCTTTGTGAAATGTTTGGATACTTTTACAGTTGGTCATGGACAAATGGTGAATGCCTTAGCTTTGCCTTAGCACTTGGGTGCTAGTGTGTGCACTAGGATGGAATGCATCCAAGGTTTGGCTTGGATAGTGGAATTGCCCGTGGGGCAGAGCACAAGGAAGAGCCCTTGTTGTATGTACCAATTTCATTCCTAAAGAAATAAATAAATACCGGAAGGGGCGCCAAGTGTTTGGGGGCAGTGTGGTGTCTTGTACTTGGTTTTATTGAGCAGGGGCATTCTAGCCTCCATCTAGTTAGTTCTCAAGTTGTTTCTAAATGGTATTGTTTAAAGTTAAGTGGTTGGAAATGATGCAATGTGGCTGTGAATAATGAATATGCAATGCAAGTTATGGTCTACTACCCTTTAGGAAACTTAAGGCCGGTTTCAGTGGTTCCATTGCCGGGATATCACCATCTTCCTACAGAGGTGAGCCCTGGGAGTGTTGGGTGAAGAAAGCCCCATTGCATTTTTGTTACAGCCATATCATCAACAATCATGTTGCACTGCAAGAGATCACTGACTAGCTCCGAGCAGGAAGACAGCTTTGAGGATGGAGCACAACACCAGTGAGGGTGAAGAAGAGCAAAATGATGAGGGACAGCATGTTTCTCCTGAGCATGCCACTGAGGATTCGCAGGACGAGTTAGATGAGTCAGAGGAGCTTGATCCCAATGCCCTTTTTCAATTACAAATGCAAAGTGCAGTGGAAGCCCTGTCACAGCTGCAACAGACTTTCTTGGAGATTATGCAAGCTTATCCTGGTGGTAATGCTCCCCCTGGAAGCAAAAAGACAGCTGAGAAGAAGCAGACAAAGCATAAGACGACTCAAAGGCATGTATCTTTTAGTAGACAGCCACCAGAGATGCCCACAGTCACCCCTGTAGCGGGTAATGTCAATACTTTTCATTCAGTTAATCAAGGACAGCAAGTCCTTCCTCAGCCCATGAAGCCTCCAGGATATTTTGGCGGAGGATCGGTTTTTCAATCAATGGTGGGACAGCCCACCAAAGGGCTTCGTATGCCTGGTACATACTTGGGTAGTTTCCAGCCAGGAATGCAGAATTTGCAGCAGCATATGGAGGGTGGAATGCTCCCTGCAAATGCCAATATGATGTATGCAAACATAGGGATGCAACCCGGTATGCAGACAGGGATGCCAGGAATGATAAGCAACACTTGGAGTGTGCCACAGATGCAAGGAATGGGATCTGGAATGGTCAACCCCACTATGGGCACAGGCGATATGGTACAGAATATGGGATCCACGAAGCCTCCACCATATTTACAGCCCCCAGTCAGGATGACTCTTTCACGAAAAGGAAATTTGCCAAGACAACCAAAGTCAAGCTTGATGTGGACCAGCGACCTAATTGTAAGCCCAGTACCAGAGAGAGATTGTCTCCTGAGGAACGGCAAGCCCTATTTGAAGCTGGAAAGTGTTTCCTTTGCAAAGAAGCGGGCCATCATGCCAAAGATTGCCCCAATCGTAAACGGAAACAACCTATGGGAGCACAAGAAGTAAAAGGACAGCCACACGTGCTAGAAGATTTGTTTTCCTTTGGTAGAAAGCACGAATATTGGTATGCATGATTGTAACAGCCAGAAATTGGAGAGTCTCCTCTTTCTAGGCTGCTTTGTTATTTGCAGGATGTTTATTCCCTGCTAGTTTTGCATGGTAATTTGCAGGATGGTTCTTCCCTGCTAGTTTTGTTGTTTTTTGTATCAGTCAGAAGATGGAGAGTCTCCTCTTCTAGGCTGAATGGTAAATTGCAGAATAAGTAGTCCTTGTTACTGTTGGATTGCTCGTGTTGTCCGGCATGGCTAGAGCAGCACATCCATGTATCACATGCCTGTTTTGGATGCTCTTGTTGCCCGGCATGGCTCGAGCAGTAAATCCATTTAGTACATGCTAGTTGGTTTTTTATTTGAACCATGAGACAAGGATCCAAGTCTAGCATAGATCGGCTGAACCGATTCAGCTTGCGGTGATGCAAGTCTGAAAGGATTTCGAGTACCAGGATCTATGTTCCTAGGATCCATTATTGTGATGTGTGTGTGGTTTCAAGTTATTGGAGGTTAGTGAACTAGCAGATTTCACTTAGAGTGGTGTAGTCCACTCAGTTGTTGTGCTTTGAGCTGACTTCGGTTGTAGCTCCTTCAGGCTCAGTAGAGCATAGGTCTAGAGCATTGCCTGATGCTCAAGAGGGGGGTAGTTCCTCCAACCCCTTGTCAACAGACAGGCTCACGGTATCTATAAGTCGCTTGGTGACACTGTATGTCTCACCTGAGGTATTGTTTGCTTACAATACATCTGCTACGGGACTTCTATGATGAGTGTACTAGTCACTCCACACGGATGATGCATTGATATATGGATGGACACGCGCGCTCTCCAGACTCCTAGACCATATCATCATTGCTGGTGGTTTATGTTTATAGCAGCAAACTTGATAGTTTGCTGTTTCAAGAGGAGGGTATGTCACAAGGACGTGAAGTTATGAACCGTGACTTACTTTGGCAAATAAATGTCCGTACAGTAGTCTTTGGAATCCGTGCAGCAGCAACAGCATTAATGGCATCCGTACAGCCAGCAAATAAACGTCCGTACAGCCAGCAAAATCACTCGTACTAGCAGAAAAATCATCCGTACAGTCCGCCTTCGATCCCGTACAACAGCACGTGAAAGGTCCATACAATCAGCCTAGAAAAGCGTGCATCTGTCCATACAGCCAGCAATTAAGACCTTGGGAGTCGTGCAGCAGCCTGTACACTTGCAGCCAGCCTCGATCAGCAGCCTGTACAGCAGTACGGCTGCTTCAAATCACCAACAGCAGGTCCGTACAGTCGTACGGTGACCTCGAGGAGCGTGCAATAGCCGTACAGCATGCAGCGTGCGTAGGACTCCATACAGCCAATGATCAAAGCACCTTGGCATTCGTGCAACGTGAAAGATCCCGTGCAGCCTGCGTTGAAAGGCCATACCATTTGCCTTGGAAGGAGAGGAAGAGGGTAGGTATGCATGAGGGAATGCTACGTGGCCCCCTCATTAAAGCTCTAACCCTTGCAAACCAATGGAACATTGGTTTGCCCCTCACATTAAAATCCTAACCCCTTCTAACCAATAAAACATTGGTTTCCTTGGGCCTAACTTTAAAACCCCTCTAAGCCTTGCCTTGCCCCTGGCAAGTAGGCCTAGTGTGTGCACCTAGGGACTTTTGGGAAGTGTCTCTTCCCCTGCCTCTTGTACGGCCCCTTTCCCTTGCTATACGGCCTGTTTATCTTCTCTTTCCTACCCGTGATCCTCCTGCTCTTTCTCTCTCTTTGATTCCAGCTCGTAATCCCTCTCTTCCTTCCCCTCTCCTAGTTGCCTGTTACTTCGGCTAGCCTCAACACTAGATGTGTTGCTTCTGGAGGTGTTTCGGAGCTGGATTGAAGTCAGTTGAAGCTAGTTTGAGTTCTCTTGTCACTATCCTTTTCATGTGATTGCATTTGGAGATTTTTGGAAAGTGTCTGGATGCCTAGTCATTCACAGTTGGTTACAGTCTTTGTAAAATGTTTGGATACTTTTACAGTTGGTCATGGACAAATGGTGAATGCCTTAGCTTTGCCTTGGCACTTGGGTGCTAGTGTGTGCACTAGGATGGAATGCAGGTTATAGCCAAGGTTTGGCTTGGATGGTGGAATTGCCCGTGGGGCAGAGCACAAGGAAGAGCCCTTGTTGTATGTATTAATTTCATTCCTAAAGAAATAAATAAATACCGGAAGGGGCGCCAAGTGTTTGGGGCCAGTGTGGTGTCTTGTACTTGGTTTCATTGAGCAGGGGCATATTCTAGCCTCCATCCAGTTAGTTCTCAAGTTGTTTCTAAGTGGTATTGTTTAAAGTTAAGTGGTTGGAAATGATGCAATGTGGCTGTGAATAATGAATATGCAATGCAAGTTATGGTCTACAGCCCTTTAGGAAAGTGAAGGCCGGTTTCAGTTGAATTCATTACCTAGAATACATTGACTAAAGAAAGAAAACAAAGAAAGCTTATTAACATATATGGAAGACCGAAGGGTCTATGAGACTAAGAAAAACTAGATACGATGAAAGCTAAGGGGCAGGGCCACTAAACGGGCATCCACACCCAAGGCTGGTGTCTGTGATGAGAAAATAAATATATCATGCTGTCGCTATAAGAGAGAGAACCCACATGTAGCTATAAAGGGCAATGAGGGGAATTCTCTAGCCATCAGTCAACAGGTCAGCTATCCATTCGAGTGGGTTGGTTGGACCTATGTATGCTGTCTATGGGACCAACTCCATCTGTCAATTGAGAATAGGCAAGATGAGCTGGACTGACAACGGCTCTGGATCTAGTGAGGCCTAGCGTCATCGGGGAAGAAATGTTGTCTAGCAATTGCTGCAGTCACTCCAGTGGCTTTTCTCCCCACATCGAATAGAGAGGAGAAGTCTGCAATCCTCATGTGAGTGTCCATGAGAGGTCAAGTCTGTGACGTGCACTCCGGATCTCTACTACGTCAAGACCCCTGCTGCCCCTGGCTCGAGTCACCGAAGAAAAAATCTGTGATTGTCCTCTGACTTCTGCATCTATGAAAATTATGAAAATCTTGTATTCAAACTCCTACAATCATATGTGAATCATAGGATCTTTGTATGTGTTGCAGGCAGCAGAAACAAATGGTCCATTTTCCAAGCATTTGAAAACACATTTGCAAACGTGACATTTCCAAACGTGAGGCAACTATGCAGGCCACAGCTATTGTCAAGAAACGTGGGTCTTTTAAGTTTTTCAAAGCTGGGTGCACATTTCAAACTGATGAGTTTTGTAAAGCATTTGTTCCTGTGTACATTGATAAATGTTTGCTGAGCTGAAGTTGACAAATCCTCCACTCATCTCATTGCAGTCAAGTTGCCCTTGCCAAGAAAACGTCCTTACTATGGCTTTCTCTAGGTAAGATGGCTAAGTTGAAATAGGTATGACTGACAAGATTGTGTACTTCTGTTCTTCTTGGAGGAATTTGGAGATCTCCATAGGTGTTCCCAGACTTCATCTTCTTTGTTCCCTTTGGAATTGTGGAGCAATTATACTTGATGCATGAATAGCAAATGTGAGTTTGACATAACATAATAGACAAATCTCTCCTTCTTTTGCTTCTCTCTATTAAATGCCAAGAGAACGTCACCTTTGAGATCTAACAGAAAATGATCCTCCTGATTTGCCAACATGCTAATGCGACCAACTGCTCCAATATCACCACTTAGATCTGAAGCATCCCCATCACATTCCAAAAGAACCTGCCATAAAAGCGTGCTTCTTTAAATGCATATTGCTCCTAGCTTTTCAAAAATCATGTTGCCATCAACATTTGAGCACACATTTATAAACAATGCCAAAAAACTATTGTTTCACACAAGGGGATCGATATATAAACATGCAGTTTTGACTTGGCTGAACAAATTGTCATCATGAAAAACTGCATATCACATCATGGACACCTTGGAGCATAGATTATAGAAATGGGAGACAGTTGAGCTTGGTACAGTGAACCCAGTTGAAAGAGGGGGATGTGCTCCCCCCATTTTCTCAGGACGGGAGCAACAGATTTATTCAGCCGACTCCTGTCAGGATACACCGTGAAGCAGGTGTAACCCATATCTGTTAACGTACCTCCACTTCAATTCACTAGAAAAGGCCAGGATAGAGAACTGTCCACAAGATCTGAGATATATTGAAAATCTCTTGATTAGGAGAACAATAGAAAAACCATGTGCTCATTCAGTATCTTGCCGAGAATACTGTGATCCATCATGTGGAACAAGCATAACAATATCCATTCAGGACTGTTGAAAAAACAATTTTAAGTTATTGTGTTTACAGCTACTAGCAAAAAACACAATGGCATAGAATGATTAGTCCATGTTTGAAAACTCGTCCAAACAGTTGAAATTTCGGAAGTGATTGGAGCCTATAAGATGTGTGAATCTTTTGATGGTTACATAACAAAATAAGACTGGAGACCAATCTAAACTTTGCCACAATTGTTTTGAAACAAGAATTTGTATCTTAAATCTTCTGGTTAAGTTCTTCTATTTGGCCATCTAGTAAAGGACTTGAAAGCTCAAATGGTGTGTTGTAAATGGTGAAGTTTAATGTGTTAAGATGTTAATCCTTGTAGGTGGGATGTTGGAATGGTCCCCTCCCCATCTGTGAGCCCCCAAATGAGGGGAGGTGCACCAGGGTAGGTTACGAGCAATGTGGGCAGTAGGTGAGCCTGCCACATGGGCAGGTCTAACACGGAATGCAAGGCTGCCACATGGACAGCACATGGGCTGTCATGTGGGCAGCAAGGATACAAAGAACATGAAAAAGGTGTTGGAAAACGTGGGATAGAAGAGAAACATCTTGGAAGAGAAGTGAGAACACAAGATGCAAACCAAAAGTGTGTTCTATTCATTGTGAGAGGGAAGTCCCTCTTTTATAGAAATGGAGAGAGGGTGGCCTAAATCAATGGCACCTCTCCTACATCAAAGGAGGTAGCTCCTAAATCATAGGAACTCCACAATTATAGGCACCACCCCATGTGGGGGCCTTTGCATTACATCATCACCTATGTCATGGCCTATGGCACTAAGTGTGCCTCTTCTGCACACACACACACAACCATATGACTGCTAGTGGATGCACACATGCACCTAGCAAGCCCTTGATCACACATATCCCAACATACCCCCCCTCAAAGGTTTGCCTCTTGCTATGTCAAGGATACATCTAGTCACATAGTTTCTCATGCCATCTCATGGTGGTCAAGGATAAATCTATGGCTAGGATCTCATGCTAGCAAAGGTGCCCAAGGGTCAAGGCTTACAAAAATGGGATAGACCCCCCCAAATGGTTATCTCCCTTGCATGTTCAAGGATTAATCATAGGCCTTTGTATGGACCAAGTTTCTCATGTCTGCAAGAGGTACCATGGAGGCAAAGACATAACACATGGTCTACATCATATGGTGACTAGAGGTGATTTACAAAAGATACAACACTTAACATTCTTTTTGGAGTATTATTCCAGGCAGAAAACCTCAAAAATTTGACCAAGTGATGATTACGTTTATTTTAAAGATGTTGGACCTTAAAAGACCCAATCTTCTACCACAAAGTTTGTTTGTGCATTTGTTGAATTACTTTCCTCAATCAGATTTGCCTTGGCATTCTTTGTAAATGCTTGATCATCTTCAAGCTTTCTAGTATCCAAAAGTGATGTCTCTTGTTGAAGAGACTTTCAAGCAATATGAGTATCATCCTTCATCTTGAAACCTTTGAGGAAGCCTTTAATGTTGATCTTGACATCCATATACATCTTGTCATTTGCCAATGAAGTTGACATGAAATTAAAATGTGAAGAGAGTAGATCTTCCTTTTTCAATGGTAGCACCAGAAATATCTCATCAACAAGAATGTTGTAATTGAGAAGTACAAAACACTTCCAAAAGGAAACATACTTTGAAAAATAGTCATCAACATTTGCATCCATTCGTTCACCACTATGAGTGATCATAAACTTCATGATTGTAGAGGAGGATTCCATAAAGTTTGTCTCACCATATGCATACCATACTTGCTCATCTCCATATATGTTGGCATGTCTCCACCATGTTATGCTCACACCTTGTCCTGAGCACTTCAATTTGTGCTTGTTGTTGATGAAGGTCTTCATGAGATTTTTCTTGACTCTTGCCTCAAAAACATCATGATTTCTACCTCCCCTCAATGAGAATTGTCCAAACACCATCATATGCTCAAAAGTCAAGTCCATCATATGAAGAATTATTGACTAAAGACTATTTGACCATTCACATAGAAGTTTTGAATCAGTTACAAATGTGGTCAAAGTAATCAGTCAAAGACCATATCAGTGGTAGACTGAAGCAAACAAATACTGACTGATTTTCACAAAAGCCCCAAAAAATAAGTTTGACCACTCAACATTTTGACCATAAAACTGTCAAAAATCAAATCCAGCAATAGGCAAGGAATGGAGGGCAAAATTCAAACCGTTGAAGAGTGCATTCAAGGGGCATTTGCAGCAGAATGAAAGCTTGATTACCAAAGAACAAGCACCAGCAATGATAGGCGGAATAGTGCGCTATGTCACCCAGGAGACGTGCACCTTCTTGAGCTGTAGTTTTGGTGATTACTCCTCTTTAGAACAACCATTGGGCCTCATATTTGGACACAAGGGAGCTTGTGGTGTCGCCCACCTGTGGCTAGAAGGAATTGTCGAAGAGTCAAGGCATTGGGCAGAATTGTGTGAAAGTTTGCTAAGCGAAGAAGCTATCGGCACGAGCGTATGCGGGAATATATTTCTAATTGCTTGCAGCCAAGAGGTCGCCCATATTCAAGGATGCTTGGTATGAAATAATGCTAGCCTAGGCAAGATCTAGAACTTAAATCTATGATACCAAATGTTGGAAAATGTGGGATAGAAGAGATGCATCTTGGAAGAGAAGTGAGAACACAAGATGCAAACCAAAAGTGTGTTCTATTCATTGTGAGAGGGAAGTCCCTCTTTTATAGAAATGGAGAGAGTGTGGCCTAAATCAATGGCACCTCTCCTACATCAAAGGAGGTAGCTCCTAAATCATAGGAACTCCACAATCATAAACACCACCCCATGTGGGGGCCTTTGCATTACATCATCACCTGTGTCATGGCCTATGGCACTAAGTGTGCCTCTTCTACACACACACACACACACACAACCATATGACTGCTAGTGGATGCACACATGCACCTAGCAAGTGATCACACATATCCCAACAAAAGGTCTGTCATGTGGGCAGCAATCATACAAAGAACAAACAAGTAAAGAGATGCCGCATGGGCAGCACAATCAAAGAAGGTACCTAGCTGCTTGGAGAGATCTGCAACAGACTTGGAGCAGTAGAAGAGCTTGGAATCCTGCCAGATTCACCCGCAATGCCACATGGCATGGTCTAGGTTGTTCAGCAACAATACGGACAGATTCATGGCCTGGAACAGACCTAGAAGGTATCTGTCAGCCTGCATGGAGGTTTGAAGCACGGTGAGCATGATGGACCCACACGGGGAGCACCAGGAGCAAGCCAGGATGTCAGGCGTGAAGCACAGATTATAGAAATGGGAAATAGAGAGCTTGGTACAGTGAAACCCAATTGAAAGAGGGGATGTGCTTCCCCCATTTTCTTAGGACGGGAAACAAGAGATCTATTCAGCCTACTCCTGTCTGGATACACCATGAAGCAGGTGTACTCATATCTGTAAACGCACCTCCACTTTAACTTGCCAAGACAGAACTGTCCACAGGATATGAGATATATTGAAAATCTCTGGATTAGGGACCTCTTAGGTCTCTACACAAAGTGTGGAATTGAAATAACGGCGCTCCTGCGAGCTTCCCTCTCCCCATCGCTAGCTACCTCCACTCCCTAGCCCCCCCCCCCGCCGCGACCACCCCCCGCCCCCCGTCTCTCCACCCTCGCCTTCCGCTCGCCATCCCCCTCACCCGCCGCCTCGCTCACCCACCACCCATCCCTCCGCCTCGCTCGCCGCCTCCCATCCCCCGCCCCCTGCCTCTCCGCCCTCGCCCCCCCGCCCGCCCTCGCTCACCCGCCCCCCTCGCTCACCCGACCCGCCCCTCGCTCACCCGCCTCGCTCACTCCACCCAACCCCCTCGCTCCCCGCCTCCATCCCGCTCCCCCCCGTCCCCCGCGCCCTCACCCGCCTCTCCGCCACTCCGCCTTCCACCCCCCCTCGCCTCCATTCCGCTCCCCCCGCTTCCTTCTGCTCCACCCCCCCCTTTTTTTTTTTTTTTCGCCTCCACTCCGCTCCCCCGCCCTCCGATTCACCCCTCCGCCCCCGCCACATCACCCCCGCCCCCCCCGCCCTCCCGCGCCACCCGCCTGCCCCGTACCCTTCACCCCGCCTCGCCCGACCCCCCCCGTTCACCCACCTCGCTTCGCCCGCCCCTCTGCTTCACTTCACCACCCCGCCTCCACCCTCCGCCTCCGCCACCATCCCTTCCATACCCAGGCGCCATCCTCCCGCTTCGTCTCCCCTTTTGGGGTGGCAGCCTGTTCTTCATCGGAAGCTTGCAGTTAGTCTTGGCGGTATGGCGGCCCCCTGCCCCCTACCCGGATCCGGAGGCCCAGTCGGACCCTCCCTCTCCAGATGCCTACCGCGTTATCCTGACAGAGCAACAATCATCTCGTGTGCAGGAGGTTGCCACTGACTTTGCCCGTACCTCTGTTTACGGTAGAGTCATTGGACACTCTCCCTCCAGAGCAGCCATCAGGGACTGGCTCCAGTCCACTCTCCTGCTAGAGGATGGCCATATTGAGGAGGTGGCCCTTATGGGAAGGGGCATCTTCTGGCTCAAACTCTCCAATGAGAAAGCTGCGAGCAACCTGATTGCCGGTTCCCCCACATCGGTGGATGGAAAGATTATCATGATAGTCCCGTGGTACCGTGGATTCAACGCAGCAGATTTTGATGTTCGGTTCCGTATACCTCGCCACCCAGTGACACTAGTTTTTCCAGGGCTTGCTGCTGAGCTGCGGCCGATTGTCAGGGACTTGGGCTCCCATTTTGGATGGGTTATGCACGACACCTTCGCCGATGCGGTGACCACGGCAGGAGCCCCCCGTGTCCGAGTGGCTGTGGCAGACCCTGCGACCCTCCCTGCAGTGATCGAGATTGTGACAGATGCCGGCAGCATCACCCAGAGCATGATAGTCACCGGACAGCCAGGTCAGTGCCTGAGGTGCCATGGCTTTGGGCACTTGGCGGCTGCGTGCCCACGCTTCGCCAGTTCATCTCGACCCCCCCCGTCCCCGCCTCCTCCGCCCCCGCCCCCCCCCCCCCGGCGGACAGTCACGTCAGGAGGAGCCGAGGCAGGCGGAGCCCGGTCCAGAGTTAGTGGGTGGCTGGACCGAGGTTAGAAGGAAAAGAGGAAGGAACAAGAAGATCTCGGATAAAGGCAAGGAGGCAGAGGTTACCCTTCCGGCAGCAGCACCCCAGAGACCTGACAGGCAGCCGCCCGAGGGACCTGGGAGAGCTTCTTCGTCGACGGCAGGCCGCCCTTCACAGCCTCAGATCCCCCCCTCTCCCGCTCCCCCGTCCCTTCCCACTCAGTCCCAGTCCCCTCCCCAGTTTCCCCTCCCTTCGCCCGGCCCGCAGCCTCAGCCTCCGTCTCTTCCTCCTCAGTCTCCTTCTCCTCCCTCTCAGCCCCAGCTCCAGAGGAGTCCCCATCCCCCCCCTCCCTCCGCTCCCCTCGACTCCTCTACAGTGTTAGCTGCACCCTCGGCTTCCCAGTCGAGGGCAGCCCCCGATCCGCCTCCTCCACCTGCTCCGCCAGTCGCCCCCGTGGAGCTCGAGTCGCCTACCCCTCAGCCTCCTCCCCCTCCCCCCCCGCTGGCAGGACACCCGGAGTCTACACCACCACCGGAGCAGGCTTCCATGGCCGCTAGCCCCTCAGTGGCAGACTCTGATGGGTCTCAGCCTCAGGAGAGAGCGCTTCCTCGAGACTTTTACAGATCAGGCCCCTGGGACTACTTGGACGTGGCCGACCTTGGGACCTTCCCGGCTTATCTCGACATCAGCATCTTCTTGCTCCGCAAAGGGGCGGATGGGAAGATTGTCGCCTTGGCCCCTAGAGATGGCCCTAGCTTCGCCTTCACGTTCCTCAGCGATGGCACCGAGACCTGGACAGACGACTCGGTTTGGGAGGCGCTCAGAGAGCAGACACACGCCCAGGTCTGTTCCTGGATAGGCCCGTCCGGTGGGCAGCTTCTCGAGACTCAGTGGTCCGAGGGCGATGTGCGCTTGCGGTGGCGCTGCGCCGCCAAACGCTTCCGACTGATTGTGATCCTCAGACCTACCCCGTCATGGCCTCTCCCCCAGGATGTCAGAGCTTGGTCCCATCAGAAACTCCGCACCTTCTATGGGATGACCACTTCAGAGATCTCGAGCTGGCTCGAGAAAGCATTTGTTCATGGCACCAAAGGCCTCTCGCCTTTGTTGAAGGTGTTGAAGGACGGGCAGGACGATCCCGTCTCCCCCTCCAAACCTTCTCATAAGCGGCAACGCCTCCATTCCGACATGCCTGATTCTTCATCGCCTTCGACCGCGAGCAGACAGTTGTTCGCAGCACCCCATCCCTCGCCATGAGCCTACACCTCGTATCCTGGAATGTGAACGGGTTTCACTCTTCTGGCACCCGTGGTCCCAGGAAGCTCATTTTGCGGCAGGAACTTCAGCCTGCAGTGATTGGTCGTTTGGATGTACTTCTGCTCCAGGAGCACAAGCTCTCTGCGGCTCATTCCCGTAGCTGCGGGAAGGTTCTCCCTGGACGTTCCTACACTTACTGGGAGCCCTCGATCGGCGCACAGGGGAGGAGTGGGGGTGTCTGTACCTCCGTGTGCGAGCAGTTAGCCCAGGGAGTTTTCGGTCATGGCACATTGATCCCAGGCCGAGCCCTTTGGGTAGGCCTGGATTTGGAGGGATCCAAAATTGGAATACTCAACATCTACGCTCCTACAGACCTCCGATGCAGAGCCACTTTCTGGAGGACACTTACAGGGATTCTTCCAGTCATGGATTCCTGGATTGTTGGAGGTGACTTCAACAATCTGGAGTCATTGGAGGACCAGCAGGGCAGAGGTCCGGAGTTTACAGGTATGGCTCAGGCAGAGCAGTCAGCTTGGGACTCCTTCATCTTCGTGACAAGAGGTAGGGACAGCTGGAGAGACCCGTCCTTCCGGCGTTGGCACGGGAGCCTGGACTTCTCTTGGGGCTTCCGCAGGGAAGGAGGCAGACTCCTGGGACCATGCGCCGGTACTCCTCTCATTAGATTCGGCAGCCCAGACCCTCCCCCCCCGGTCATGCAGGATTCCCGATTCTATTTTCTCGAGGGAGGACGTGCGTAGCAGTATTTGCAGTCTTTGGGACAGAGATTGGGGGGAGTGCACGGATTTGGTGGACTCAGTTGCGCAGGCTCTGCAGGAGTCCAGCCAGATCTGCCAGCTAGCAGCCCTACAGGTTCGTCAGGAGTGGTGGAGTAGAGAGAGAGCTCTTCGGAGGGACCTCGCATCCATTCAGCGACTCCAGCAGGCTTCCCCGGGCTCGGAGGAGCTTCGGATCCAGGCCCTTCGAGCCAGAGCCCTCCTGGAGGAGACACTCCAGCGCCGCTCAGAGTTTTCCTATCACGCCTCTCTCTCCTTCTGGGCCCGGAAGGGTGATCGGATGTGCAGAGAGTTCTTCAGGACGCATGGCCAGAGAGCTGCAGGTGATCAGCTTCGGAGTCTCAGGACAGCGGATGGTCACATCGTTACGGATTCGGGGGAGGTCCTGGGGTTGGCCACTGACTTCTACAGGACCCTCTTCCAGCAGGAGCCGCTTGCCCCTCGTGCTAGTCGTGCCCGTGAGGAGGTGTGGAGGCACATTCCATCCCTGGTCCAGCCTAGCATGCAGGCGATGTTGTTGGCGCCGTTTACCTCGGATGAGATGTTGGAGGCCTTGATGGCTATCGACGGACAGAAATGCCCAGGAGAGGATGGGCTTCCCCGAGCTTTCTTCACTTCCTTCTGGGACCAGATCCATCAGCCCCTCCTTGCAGCTCTGCAGGGGATTTTCAGCAGCGGTTTGATGCCAGAGAGCCTCTCTTCGGGACTGATTTGCCTCATCCCGAAGGGAGGAGATAGACAGGAGATCCGCCAGTGGCGTCCGATCACTCTCCTTACTACCGCCTACAAAATCCTCGCTAAGATGATCAGTGCCAGAGTTCGGCCTCTACTCCCAGACCTCATTCATGACACTCAGACAGGCTTTGTCCAGGATCACAGTATCTTGGATAATGTCTTCACCTTTTCAAAGGCGGCGGAGTGGGCTCAGCACAGTGGATCACACCTTGCCATTTTACTTCTCGACTTTGAGAAGGCCTACGATCGCGTGGACTGGGCCTTTTTGGAGGGGACTCTGGAGCGGCTAGGTTTCCCCGCAGGATGGATTCAGGGTATCTCACCTTTGTACAGGACAGCGTCTAGCAGGGTCATCATTGGAGGCAGGATGGGTGAGCGCTTTAGCCTGGAGAGATCAGTGCGTCAGGGTTGCCCCCTTGCTCCTTACCTGTTTCTTTTCTTCGCCGAGGCCATGACTTACTACCTTCGGGCGAGGTCTACCGGGATCCGGGGGGTTCGCCTTCCACTTCGGGAGGACACGGAGCTTCTGGACTCGGAGTACGCAGATGATACAGCCCTTTATGTCCAGGATGATGAGAGGATGCTAGAGAGGGTGCGGATGGCCTTGGAGGTCTTCTGCTCGGCCGCTGGTGCGAAAATCAACCGGAACAAGTCAGTTGGTTTTCTCACAGACCCTGGGGCGTGTTCTCAGTGGGGGCGATTTCTGGGTTTCAGATGGATTCCACGAGGACAGACAGCTAGATACCTTGGCTTCCAGGTTGGCCTAGACATCACGCCAGCTCAGCAGTTTCTCCCGGTGCTAGACTCCATCCGACGGAAGCTGGCTTTCTGGAGTACTGCTAAGCTGTCTCTTGCAGGTCGTGCCCTGGTAGTTAACCAGGTCCTTCTAGCCACGGCTTGGTATGTGGCTTCATGCTGGTGCTTCTCGAGATCCAGCGTGGCACAGCTCAGGAGGTTGGTTCAGAACTTCCTTTGGTCTGGGGAGGATGGTCTTAGAGATACCAGAGCCAGGGTTGCTTGGCAGACAGTCATTCTTCCGCAGGCTGAGGGTGGCCTGGGGGTTATCGATCCAGAGCTTCAGAGTCAGGCCTTGTTAGGCAAGCTTATCATCCGCGGTTTGACCCCGGGGGGGCAGACGTGGAAGATGTTACTTCAGCAGGGAATAGGCTCTTGTGTCCCGCGCCGAGGTGGAGAGTGGCCACCGTCCCTCAGGTGGATCTTCACTTCTGCCCCGCTCACTCAGCCCCGTTCTCCACTCGTTCGTAGCCTCCTCATGGTTTGGAGGCGGCTTTGTCTCAGTCTCATACAGTCCCAGCCCAGCTGTCAGGAGGAGATCGATCGCCAGCCGCTCGTCTGGAATGGGCAAGTCAGAGACGCCGAGGGCCTTCAGTTGGGGGAGAGATCACATATCAGGTGGGACGGTTGGATGAGGGGGCCAGCCCGGTCCCTTCGAGTTTGGAGGGATACGTACAGACATCTGGAGATGACCGATCTTGCAGTCGCAGCTGGAGGTGCACGTGGAGTCCAAGCGAGACGCACGGAGATTGACGGAGCGATCCCAGCCGCTTGGTTGGCTCCACCTGAGCCTCAGGTCCTCATGCCTGGAGACACCCGTTGGCTGGGACAGTTCACCCCCCGTGGCATCCCACTGGTGGTCGCAGGACGTTTGGATGACTCCTCTATCGCCTTCTTCGCGGTTTCAGGGGATGGACGACTCAGGAGAGAGGATGCGCTCATCGACCCCCTACTCCCGTGGCAGAGGGTTAGGGTCGTAGGCCTCCTGGGGAAGGTCTGGCGTACCGACCCTAGTATCGAGCAGGACCAGTTGCAGCTTTGGCGTCTTTGGCTATGGGAGGGACGGGCCTTGTCAGAGCTTGAGTGGGACCCAGGAGAGTGGTGGTGGCCAGAGATTGTGCCAGGACAGGGGCCGACTTCCTTCTTCGCTTACAGCACGACTCTGGGCAGGCGAGTTCTCGGGAGGATGCAGAGCCGCCCCCCCACCCAACGACCTAGCTGGTACGCACAGGGTATTTCCAGGTTCTTTTTGCAGGCATTCTGGAAGGCCTTGTGGGAGAGCTGGCGGCCGCGGAAGATCTCATACTTCCTGTGGCTTCTTGCCCACAAAGGTCTTCCAGTGGGGAGCTGGTTGAGGCAGATAGGCCAGGACGGTTGCTGTCAGATTTGCCATGCGGACGAGGAGTCACCAAAACACTGCCTGTGGAGCTGCACGCGCGCCCAGGAAGTGTGGAGGTGGACCTTCGGGCTTCTTACCCGCGTAGCACCAGAGCTAGGAGTGATCACTTGGGGCGCGTTCTGTTGGTGCAGCACCGCACCTGGTCTTCATCACTTGTTCGAGGCATGCCAGCAGGACCCCACCTTCCTTATCACACAGGGGACGTGGGGGCCGCTCGAGGGTATCCCACAGCACCTGGCAGAGGCTGATACAGGAGTTCGGGAGAGGCAGCCAGTCTGGGAGATTATCAGCAGCATTACAGGATGGCACATCTGGACCTCGCGCTGCGCGCAGATCCTCGGTGGCACTTCCTTATCGACTGCCCAGATCATGGCGGAGATTTGGAGTGAGATTATTCATACCCTCAGAGGCCAGTGGGACCAGATTCAGGGAGACTCCCGGGCTGGTCAGGAGAAGCGGAGACGCTTCCTCCAGGCTTGGGACACACAGAGCCTCTTCTTCGAGCAGACTACGCAGGGCCTTCGGTGGCACTACTCACCACCCCGATGGCTGTTCATTCACACTCAGCATATCCCTCCGTGAGAGTATGATTTATTATGCTACCTTTTAGGGCTGCGTCCGGTTTGTGAACGCAGCCCGTCAGCTATAAGCTGACCTCTTGTATTTTGTTCTCGAAGTAATATAATTAGCACTGTTTTTTCGGAAAAAAAAAAAATCTCTGGATTAGGAGAACAATAGGAAAACCATGCGCTCATGCAGTGTCTTGCCAAGAATTACTGTGATCGATCATGTGGAACAAACGTAACAATATCATTGAGGACTGTTGACAAAATAATTTGAATTATTGTGTTGACCGCCACTAGCAAAAGAACACAATGGCATAGAATGATCACTCCATGTTTGAAAACTTGTCCAAGCAGTAGAAATTTGGGATGTGATTGGAGCCTATAAGACGTGTGAATATTTTGATGGCTACATAACAAATTGCCACATTTGTTTTGAAACAAAAGAGTGTATATTCAAACTTCTAGTTAAGGTCTTCTATTTGGCCATCTAGGAAAGGACTTGAAAGTTCATATGGTGTGTTGTAAATGGCCAAGTTCAATATAAGATGTTAAGCCCTGTAGGCACCTGATGTTGGAATGGTCACCTCCCCATCTATGAGCCCCCAAATGAGGGGAGGTGCACCAGGGTAGGTTAGGAGCAATGTGGGCAGGAGGCGAGCCTGACACATGGGCAGCTCTAACATGGAATGCAAGGCTTCACATGGACAGCACATGGGCTGTCATGTGGGCAGCAAGCATACAAAAAAAAAACATGAAAAAGGGCTGCCACATGGGCAGCACATGGGCTGCCATGTCAGCAGCACAAGGTACCTAGCTGCTTGGAGAGATCAGCAACAGACTTGGAGCAGCAACAAACCTTGGAATCCTGCCAAAAGCACCTGCAATGCCACATGGCATGGTCTGGAGGTGGTTCAGCAACAGTACAGACAGGTTCATGGCCTGGAACAGATTTGAAAGGTATCTGTCAGCCTGTGTGGAGGTTTGGAGTAGGTGGAGCATGATGCACCTGCGGGGCCAGCACCAAGCCCCCAAATGAGCAGTGCATGGGAGAGGTGTACCAAGGTAGGTTAGGAGCCATGTGGGCAATAGGTGAGCCTGCCACATATGTCAGCAACACAATCAAAGAAGGTACGTGACTGCTTGGAGACATCTGCAATAGACTTCAAGTAGTAGTAGAGCATGGAATCCTGCCAGAAGCATCCACAATGCCACGTGGCATGGTCTGGAGGTTGTTCAGCAACAGTACAGACAGGTTCATGGCCTGGAACAGACCCGAAGGTATCTGTCAGCCTGTATGGAGGTTTGGAGCAGGTGGAGCCTGCGGAGGTAGCACCAGGAGCAACCTGGGATGTTGGGCACCTGTTTTATAGACCTTATAGGAGCTTGGTCTGATGCTAAAGGGCTGGGACAGAGCTAGCAAACAGGCAGGGAAATTGGAGCTCATAGACAACTGTCTCAAGACGAGATCTGGGCCAGGAAAGAGCTGGAAAAGACCCCGTCTGGGACTATACAGAGCCTGGGCCATTGGCAGGCTTCCACAATGGGATAGAAAAGAGCTGCAGACAAGGTCGCGTACACAGACCACCAAATCAGTTTCTAGGTCAGCCATTATAGCTGATTGGTCGGCTTTTTTTTGGGGGTCCCTTTGGGCCTATAAAAGTGATCCCTACAGGGCTCATTTGTCATCCATTGAAGAGGTGCCAACCCAGGAGTGTACAAGGGCAAAAGGGAAGTGGCTGATTGCTGGCTACAAAGGAACTCAACGCTCTTCACCATTCAATCGCAGCAAGGAAGACGACATCAAGGAGATACTTGTGCCTCAGTTTGGGCTGCATCCAGAGCAGCAGGGAGGTCAAGGATCTACAGCAAGCACTATCTTACGAAGGGGCTGTCCAGGAGGATCAGTCGGCAGGTCTGATTGCAAGGCACCACAGAGCATGCAGGCCAAGTGTTTTGTAAGTGCCAAGAAGGTAGGAGAACAGCTTTGGGTATGTACTGGGGTCCACATCTATTCAGCACTCTACTGATAGAAGGTGGGACATTGGACATCGATTTTGTTTTGTGTCCACACTGGATGGAAATATAAGTTTTGCTGGTTCTATATCTCTCTCTTGAGCATTGTCTAATTACTGTTTGCACATCTATTCAATACTCATTAAGGAAGAAGTTTGAGATTGAAATACACCACTGTGTGAGTTCCTGGGCTCCTAACTCTACTCTAAGGTTGGCTTCCACTGCGTATACCCTCTGTTGCTTTCTCTAACACCTGAACAAGGTAGAAAAGAGCTAGAGATCAAGATCTTCTGTGACTCTCCATGCAGGTAGAAAATAAATTTCAAGGAACCACATGTGGTGAAACTTCTCCAAAGTCTAGTAGTGAGCAATAACAACGGAAAGAAAAGGATGCAAATTGGTTGCATCCTGAGCCTCATTTCAGGGGGTATCACTAAAAAAATGAAAGAAAGGTTGTAAAGCGTAGCATAGGGGCATCCAAATAGTATTTGGTTTATGGGCTTGCCACAAGAGTAAAGCATCTAATAGCTCACCCATACCAATACTCATCATCTACTAACTACATAGACAAGAAAAGTGCTTTTGGTCGATGCAATTGGTTATCTAGAAGGAGGTGTCCATGTGTAAAATCCTCGCTTGCAAACTCTGCGAGTATGATATTGTGTGGAGTGCATGGCTTACCCTCGATAACAAGAGAGCATAATGTGTCACTCCCCAACAAACTTGTATCCACTTGCTCGGTAAATTTTTTTCTTTTACATTTTAATTTTAATAGCATGCTTTGCAAAAGTAGATGAAAGTTTTCCTACAGTTTCAGTTAGGTCATGGGAGCTAGGTCTAGCATTTGAGGGTGGACCCCCTTGCCTTGGGTTATGGGCATTCGTGACCCACAAGAGTGATGCCTTCTCTTTGAGAAAGGACATCAGAAAATCACACCCCACCTAAGTTCCCATCTTTGGGACCAATCAAATGCACAAATTGCAGACCAACCTAGCAACCATCCAAAAGAATGTCTCAGGATATTGGGTGTGAGCTAGGAAACATGATAGCTCAAAACAGGCTCTAGAGTAGATCAATGTATAGGACTACCTACTAGGACCCCAACGGTGAAGTCAGAATTCAATTCTGACAACTTTCAAAATTTAGGGTTTTTGGCTGACGTGGCAGCCTTGACATGTGGCAGCTCATGACACACATGGCAACCTATGGGGACATGTAGAGGGCCATGCATGGACCATGGCACCACTTGTCACTGCAAGAAATACAGCCCCCATGCAGCCCACCAAAATCCAAGGGGAGCTAGCCCCCATTCTTAATTGGGCAGAGGGTGGGCTGAGCCTATAAAAGAAGACCTTGAGCAGCAAGAGCATCCCTTCTTGATAGTGAAACTTTGAAACTAAAGTAACTTTATAACTTATATATACCCAAATGTTCTAAATATAAATAATAAAATGAATTATATTTTTTTGGGGAAAAACTTGACATTGACATGAAACAAAACCATTCAAAACATCAAAATTAATTACACCACTATGAATTGGAAAATGTCAATCCACAATTGTTCCACCCCACATTGTTTACCAATATTGCAGGGGGGATAAAAGTGACAGTATGCATGCGCTTCTCTGCACGCTTTCCTACCTTTTCACCATTTAAGGTAAAGTGAAAGAACTATGACATGCCATCCTCCATGACCAATAGGTGTTCCTGCGCGTCCCTGAGAGTTCATTGTGACGTGACGGTCACATTCTTGACATCTCCTAAATGAGAATCAATACATAAACTTACCCCTGTATTATCATCATCGTTAGAGTCAAGGGGAGGCCAATTTCCACCTGTTTTCTTCCAGTGCCTATACTGGAAAGCAAAATATAACATTTGGCGGGAGATGTCGTACTTGACAACCACATTGTCCTTACATACATGGCATTGAAATAGATCACCCTTTTGTTCACCTGACCTGCTTCCCCAGCAGCACTCTCTCTCTAAAGCATTACTCCCTTACAAGCTTTCTCTCTGTACTGTTCCAGCCCTTCTCACGCAGAAATCAGCCTCTTCTCTGCACTTTTGGGACAGCAACAGCATCTCCTTTTCATCTCCTAGCCTGTGAGCAGCCATTACATTGTCTCTCTAAAGCATTACTCCAATACAATCTTTCTCTCTCTAGCTTGAAACACCTCTTTCTGAGTTTTTCTCTCTCCAGTCCCAAGCTTTCATCTATTCCAGCAAGAGGGGCTGCAAAGACACCAAGGGCACCTTAACCAAGGCAACCAATGAGAAAGGGAGCTTGAATCAGAAATCTATGGTTTGAAATTCAGTTTTTCATTGTGATTTCTTTCCCTCTTCTAGAGATCTAGATTGTGCAACTAATGTGGGTTGAAGTGATGATCATGCAGGCATCTTCCTTGCCGATTGTGGTGCCCCTGGAGTCCATTTCTCACTAGTTCCAGCCTTTGAGTCATGTCTTGTAAATAGCTCAACTTGAGCATTCTGAGATCTGCAGTTGTGTCTTTGTCCTCTCTCTCTCTCTCAAGAGTCTGAGTCTAAATTTGCTCCCCGTCTACAATCCCAAAGGCAGTGCTGTCACTGGGAATAGCATCTGCAGAGCTGCTGCTCCTCCTCGCTCCCTTGCTGCACCCTCTCCCTCAGCCCGTCCCTCCCTCTCTCCCTTGCCCTCAGCCCCTCCCTCTCCCTCAGCCACTCCCTCCCTTCCCCTCCTCCCCTTCAGCCCGCCCCCTTCCAGCCCGCTTCCTCTCCTCCCCCTCTCAGCCTGCTCCCCCGCCCCCTCCCTGCCTGCTCCCCCGCCCCCTCTCTGCCTCTCCGCCCCCTCCCTGCCTCTCAGCCCGCCGCCCCCTGCTCCCCCACCCCCTCCCTGCCTCTCCGCCCCCTCCTTGCCTGCTCCCCCGCCCCCTCCCTGCCTCTCCGCCCCCTCCCTGCCTCTCAGCCCGCCCCCTCCCTGCCTGCTCCCCTGCCCCCTCCCTGCCTCTCCGCCCCCTCTCTGCCTCTCAGCCCGCCCCCTCCTCTCCCTCTCCTCCCCCTTCCCTTCACTCCCCGCTCCCTCTCCTCCCCCTCTCAGCCTGCTCGTCGCCCCCTCCCTGCCCCTCCCTCTCCTTCCTCTCCCTCTCCTCTCCCTCTCAGCCCGCCCCCTCCCTGCCCCTCAGCCCGCCCCCTTCCTGCCTCTCCTTCCTCTCCCTTTCCTCTTCCTAGCCTGCCCCCTCCCTCCCTCTCAGCCTGCCCTCCTCCCCTTCAGCCTCTCAGCCTCTCCCCTTTACCCCTCCCCTTCTCGCCCCTTCCCCCCGCTCCCTCCTCACCTCCTTTCCCCTTTTTTCTACCCCCCTTTATCCTGCAATTTTTTTTTGGAGCAGAAGGAGCCTCCAAATTGTTAGAGTCGGCCTCCTCACCTCGATTGGCGATGGATACTCCGTCAGCCAATCCTACTCCACCTTCACCGGCCGTGAAAACTATTACCTTTTCTAAAGACGAGTTGCAGCAGCTCAAGAAGGATGTAGAGATTGAATGCTCTACCACGTTGCTAGCACGCATCTTCGGGTCTCACCCCTCCAGATCCCAAGCCAGAGACTGGATGCTTGCGGCTCTCCCCCCAAACCTCACTCTACGATTGTTAGATGTTCGTCATCTGGGACGAGGTTTTTTCCAGGTTGTTTTTGACACTCCAGGGGAGCGAGCACTGTGCTCAAGGCTGAGTTTTTACACCTGGGACACAGGAAGATCTTCTTTAAAGCCTTTCATATTGGTTTCGACCCAGTGGAGGCAGATAAGGAAATCTTTTCGCTCTTCATCAGATGCCCCGGGCTTCCCCAGGTTTACCATCGACTTCTTTCTGTTATTGGGGAGCATTTTGGCACAGTTGCTGAGATCCCACCCCTCCTTGGGTTGCCATTGACTGCAGCAGAGGCAACCAAGGCTGATGGGGTACCTAGAGTTAGGGTCCTTTGTAAGGATCCTAACCTCAAGATGGATCATGTTATGATCCAGCCCCCGGATGGTTCCTTTTTTCGCCAGAGAGTAGAGATTTCAGGCAGACAAGACTAGTGCAGGATATGCAGGACCATTGGACACTTTGCCAGGGATTGCCCCAGGAAGAAGAAAAGGCCCAAGAAGCCCTCTAGTACAGCTACCGCCCCATGGCCTCGACAGGGGGGACAGGGGGGTGGTATAGGTCCAGCACTTGCTCCTCGGCCTCGACAGAGGAGTGGTACAGGTCCAGCACCTGCTCCTCGACCTTCGCATGGTGGTCCTCCTCAAGATGGTGGTGGTACAGGTCCAGCACCTACTCCTCGGCCTCGACAGGGGGGGGTGGTACAAGTCCATCACCTGCTCCTCGACCCCCACCTACCTCAAGGGCACGCGGCGCTCTCCAGTGGGTTCCGGCACGTGTGCAGATCCCTCCTTCAGTTCACGAGGGTACATTAGTGGACTCTGCTTCACCTCGAGCTGTCCCTCCAGTCTCACCTTGCACAGTCCGAGACGCTGAAGCTTCGACCTCCTCCCCGGTTGCAGCTTCTTCCCTAGATCCAGCGGTGCCAGACGCTGTTCTTGAGGCAGTAGAGGTCTCCGCGGCTGGGCAGACAGGCTGGGCAGACACAGGATAGAGAGCAATCCTCACTTCCTCCCTGGGATAGGGGGAAGGGGATGGTTTACACTATTGATCCTCTTCCCTCAGAAGGGATCCTTCGCACTCCGGTGTCTGGCTTGCTTCACAGGAACTCGTTTTCAGCCCTAGCAGATGGTTCAGATTTCCCAGAGGAGTTTGTGCCTGCTACTTTTGGGGAGCCAGTGGTTGGGTTTCCTGTTGACAGGGCTTCTTCTTCAGGTGGCAAGGTTCTTTCCCCTGTTGATTTTCCGCCACTTGGTTCCATCCCTCCCTCCTCGAGCAGGAGGTCTTCCCCTGTTGAGGGGTTTGTTTCCGCCACTAGGTCGGGTAAGGTGTTCCACTCTACATCCTCCCGTCGATGAGGATTATTAGTTGGAACATACAGGGCCTAGGTGGCATCCCACATCGCCGCCGTAGACAGCTGATCCGGGATCAGCTTCATCCAGGTGTTACTGGGGGTTCCATTGATATCTTATTTATTCAAGAGCACAAGCTGGATTCTAGAGATTGTGCCAAGTCAGGCAAGTTGCTTTCTGGGCATACTTTTTGGTCGCCTGCCTTGGGCACCAAGGGGAGCACTTCTATTTCAGTTTCGCAGTCGGTTCTCCCCTTAGTTGTTGGACACGGAGTCATTATTCCCTCTAGAGCTCAGTGGATTGTTCTTTTGATTGGAGGGCGTAAGGTTGGTTTCCTTAACCTGTATGCCTCCAACATAAGAGGGGAACGTGTCCTTATGTGGAAGACTTTGCTCTCCTAGGCCCCCATTGTGGATTCATGGGTGATTGGAGGTGACTTTAACATGGTCGAGTTACCATCAGACAAAAAAGGGGGTAGCGAAGGTGGACTTCACTCTTTGGAGAGAGCAGCTTGGGATGCCTTCCTTTTTCACTTCTGTGGCAGAGATACTTGGTGTGATGATGCCTTTCCAGCCACAGTCCCTCCTTCTCTTGGTCGAACAGGAGGCAGCACATGCCTATTCATGCACGCATTGACAAATTCTATGTAGATGACTGGGCACTAGACAGAGGTGGATCGGTATGCATTGCTGCTGGGGTTTCCACTTCAGACCACTTTCCTGTTGTGCTGGCTATCTCAGAGCCTCACTTGAGAGGCCGGTCTGCCAGCATCAGGATTCCAGATGCCTTTTACACAGAGGCAGCCCTGCAGATATGGGTTTCTCATGTCCAGGGTGGGCAGCCATATCCATCACATGTAGCCGCTGCCCTTTCTGGTATTAGCGACTTCTACCGCTCAGTTGCTTGTACCAGGAGACGAGATATTCTCAAACGTGAGATTGGTGTTCGCCAGCAGTTGGCAGCTTTGCAAAGGGAAGAGCAGAAACGGCCTTCAGATGCTTGGATTCAGGAGCGCCTTGCTGCAGCAAGGGCTCATCAGCAGTTATTGCTTGATCAGAGAGCAGAGTATGCCTTTCATGCACGGGAGTCCTTCTGGATTCAGATGGGTGGTAGAGTCAATAAACACTTTTTCTCTACTCTTGGCCCTAGACATAGTAGAGAGAGTGTATCCCAGCTTATTGACTCACATGGGGTTTTACAGATAGAGCCTGATGATGTCTTACGCATAGCTTCAGATTTCTATGTAACCCTTCTTACTGCTCATCCTGAGACACATGATAGAGAGGATGCTAGACAAGCTATTTGGCAGAGTATCCCTGTGTTGGTGAATCCGGGTATGCATGTTCTACTCGATGCACCTTTCACCAACACAGAGTTCAAGACTGCACTTTCAGCCCTTCACAAGGGCAAGTGCCCAGGTTCGGATGGCCTCACCCCGTCTTTTTTCATTGCATTTTGGGATATGATTGGAGACTATATTACTTCAGCCCTGCAGGCCATTTGCGACTCTGGCGAGATGCTTGGGTCGCTTACAGAGGGCCTCATCCACCTTATCCCAAAAGGAGGTTGCAGAAATTTAGTGTCCCAATGGAGGCCTATCACACTTCTGGGGACTTGTTACAAGATTCTGGCCAAGGCTATCAGCCTCCGATTGCAGCCACTTCTCCCTGATCTTATTCATGACACTCAGACGGGATTTGTGCATGGCAGAAGCATTTTTTATAACATTTTTTCTTTCTGGGAAGCTTCAGAGTGGGCCATGCAGAGTGGCCAAAATCTTGCCATTCTACTTTTGGATTTTGAGAAAGCTTATGACACAGTAGATTGGGGTTTTTTGGAGGGCACCCTTCTACGCTTTGGCTTTACTGATGCTTGGATCAGAGGTGTTTCCTCTTTGTACAGATCAGCCCACAGCCGGGTACTTATTGGTGGGGTAAGGGGTGAGAGATTTCAGATTTCGAGATCAGTCCGTCAGGGATGCCCCCTTGCTCCTTTCCTTCTTTTGTTCGTGGCCGAAGCTATGAGAATCTATGTTAGATCTCAAGCTGACATCTTTGTGCTGAGACTTCCCATCAGAAGGAAAGAGGAGCTACTTGACAGTGAGTTGGTAGATGACACAGCAGTTTACTTGGATGCCACTCCACAGATGCTCACTTCTTTCAGGACAGCATTGGATTTATTTTGCTTGGCGGCACGGGCGCAGATAAATTGGCATAAATCCAATGGCTTTTGGATCAGTGATGAGGACACTCCAGTTTGGGGGCTTGACATAGGATTCACTTGGGTTCAGAGGGGTGAGCCTATCAGGTATTTGGGCTGCCAGGTCGGCTTGGATATTTCTACCACGCAGCAGTTTGCTCCCATTTTGGAGAGCATCAGAAGGAAGCTTCTTTTTTGGAGCTCAGCCAAGCTGGATCTTGCCTCTAGAGTTGTGGTGGTCAACCAGGTCCTCTTGGCCACGGCCTGGTTTGTTTATTCATGCTGATGCTGTTCTAGGGACTGCATCATTCAGCTCAGAAGACCGATCAGAAACTTTCTCTAGAGTGGGCTTGATGGCACAGCAGATGCCTTAGCCAGGGTGGCTTGGGAGACCCTCATCCTCCCTACACAGGAAGGGGGTCTCAATATTATTGATCCAGATTTACAGTGCATAGCTTCACTTTGCAAGATGGTGGTGCGGGGACTTATGCCAGGGTAGGAACCGTGGAAGGACTTTCTTATCAGCAGCATACAGAGGTGCACACCTTCTTCAGGTGGAGACTGGATGAGCAGTGTTGGGTGGATATTCACCACAGCACACCTCAGATCACCTTCGTCCCCTCTCATGGTTGCCATTCTGAAAGCTTGGGCCAGTTTCAGAAGCACTCTTCGGAGGATTCCTCCTTCCTCTCGGGAAGAGATTGATAGGCAACCCATCATGTGGAATGACAGTATTTTAGATGATCATGGCAGACCACTGGGTGCCTCACTCTACATGCAGTGGTCCAGGTGGGAGAGGGGACCTGCATCTTCTATGGGGTCTTGAAAAGCTTTCCGCATGCTTCCAGAGGAGACCAAATCAAGGTTGACTGGACATCTCAGAGCGAGTGCAGGGAGGATCTTGCAGATTGAGGCAGCCCTTCCACAGGTTTGGGTAGACACAGATGATATGCCACTCACTTCCTCCACTTGGGCAGGTACTTTTTCGAGAGGCGGTGTTCCGCTTCAGGTTTTGGCCTTTCGAGATGCACAGGAGGATGCTTTGGTTTTTAGTGTCCAGGATGGTGGCAGATTGCTCAGGTCCACAGAGGACATCTTGCTTGAGTCTGCTTTTCAGCCTATCAGGGTTGTAGGTCTTTTGGTGCAGGGATCAGATTCAGAGTGGTTCCTAGACCCAGACCCCCGGCTACTCTCCACCGGGTCTTGAAGGCTCTGGCTCTATGGGGGAGTTCCCATCAGGTATTTGCAGTGGGACCCCGAAGAGTGGGAGTGGATTGACACAGGGCATCGAGAGAAGAGCATTCTCTTCTTTCGTTACACTGTCAGCAATGCCAGGAGATATCGGCTCAGTAGTAGAGGTTGGAGACCTTCCAGAGTTCCTCATTGGGAAACTTTTGATATCATTGCGGATCTGCAGAGGTGCTTCTGGAGGAGACTCTGGAAATTCCACAGGAATAGAAAGATCACTATCTTCTTTTGGCTTTCTATCCATGGTGGGATTGCAGTGAACCTTTGGAGGTCCAGGTTCGGAGCCGACCCTACTTGCCCTTGATGCCTTTCTGCTTCGGAGACTATTCAGCATTGCTTATGGGATTGCAGACAGGCGAGGATGATTTGGATGGGGGTAGCCAGGATTTTCACTCACTTTGCCCACTCCCCATTTTTTATGACATGGGGCTCAGTGGCTTGGCTTTCTCTTACAGGACCTCAGGTTTTCTATGAGAGAGTTGACTCCTCTCGGGCCATTTCGGTTCGACGTCATCGGATTGAGTCCTGTTCGTTGGATGTGGTACCACACCTTCCTTTTACAGCTGTACATGCCTCTGTGGATACTTCTTGGGAGATTCTAGCGAGCATAGCATCCTGGCATATCTGGAAAGCCAGATGCACAGAGGCTTTGGAGGGTACTCAGGTTCATCCCTCGCACACATTGGCTAGTATCTGGACAGACACCGTACATACTTTGATGGCCGTATGGACGGGTATGCAGGGAGACTCCAGTGCAGCCTCAGCTAGAAGGGCTTCTTTCTTCAGGGAATGGAAGGATTCTCCTTTCTTCTCTGAGACTATATGCCGCTAATAAAGATGTCCTTCCAAGGCTCTTGCCCCGGCATAAATCCCCTCACCACCATCTTGCAGAGCAAGGCCCTGCGTTGTAAATCTGGATCTGTATATCTGTAAATCTGTAAATCAGCTACCCCTCTACAATCCAAAAGCATAGAAACATCCAACCAACCCTAGATGGCAAAGCATAACTCCTCACCCATTCCATTTTCCTAGCTACACAGCACTCACTTCCTTACCTGACCAAGACCAGAGGAAACACCCTCCACAGATCCGGTACTCAGAACGGTTGGTAAGATAAAGAGTGCAAATGCTGGCATTCTAAGACCAAACAAGGGCATCCAGACAAGAAAAAACTAAAAAAGAGTACCCACGCTCAATGTGATGCAAGAAACAATAGTTCATTGTGCAATACAAGTGGGAACTCTTAAGCATCCTCTAATGGAATGCAGACCCACTATAATGAAAAACACCTCCATGGCAGCAAGCACAAAACTCAACTGCAATGGCATATATTTCTGCTTGTGAAATGCCTTACCTGCAGAAGTCAAGATTTGCTGCCTTACCCATCTTCCGGCAATATCCATTGCACTTCTTCCTCAAAGGCACCCTTAATGTTAATATCCCAAAGCCAAAATCCCTAAAAGGTAGGGAAACCTTCATAAAAGGCACCTGCTGGAAGGAAAGTTTTAATGGGAGATGGCTCCTACACTAATGGGATATATAAGCTCTAGTGTGCCGAACCCCCCCTGATTTTACCTTGTGCGCCGACTCAACTTTTTAAAAAAAACTAAAATTGATGTGAAGACACCAAAGCAGTCAATATGTTCCTCTAGTCAACAAAATACCGAAATCACTAATCAAAATCAAGTGAGAGGGGAGAGGCAAAGGAGAGGTTGCTTAACAATTTTCATGCATTATTATAACCAAGAAAGTGGATGACACACAGGATTGCTGATTGGTCTGAAAAGAAATCTGGCAGGAGTGATGCCTAATCCTTTATCAAAAGACCATACAACCACATTATCATTTCCAGTATGACAACTGTGGAAATAAATGGAGACTTACCTTAGACCTGTGAACTTTATCCCCAAACACTAAAGGTAGAGCGGATAAAACCTGCACACCACCAAAAGGACCAAAAGGACAATGAAAAGCAAGGGCTAAGTCATGACAATGCAACTTTTCAGGTAGTTAAAACCATCATTGACCTTATGTATCACGTAAACATCTGCATTATGGAATCCTCTTCTGTTACAACTTAAATTCTTGCATTTATGACATCCTCTACTCAGCTGATGTGCTTGTGAGCAGAGAGATCATCACCAAAAAAAAAAAACCATTCAAGGTCATGCTCTCACTCGTTTTGTTCGGCGCTCTTGCCCTTCAGCTGCATCTTCTTCATGTACCTGAATAGACGAATGTTCCCATTATTTCAGGCACATTTGCAGAAGGTTAACTAAAAACATCATCACCCAAATACCTTCGGCAAAACTCCCAGAACTGGGCCTGCTTTTATCTGATCATCCTGATCTACCTCCATCTCCTCCTTTGGCTTTCTTGATGATTGGCTCGGCACTTTAATGTTTCTTTCATTTCCCTTGAATATGGGAACATCTTTCTTAGATGACTGAGTCCTTGTGGAAAAGACCTTTTGTCCCTCTTCACTGTCATCCTCATTAGAATCTAGGTCCACTACGTGACCAGCTCCAATCCCTGAATCCCTCTTTATAGACTGAGCAAAGTCAAGATCTTTATTGTTCGAGTGTGATTTCCCCAACCTTGATTTCTCTTTGCGAGTTGTATCATGTGATGAGGTCGATGTTGAAGAGGAAGGTAACGTTTGGAAGTCCTTCAACGGACTCTGGCAATGAAGAGACAAAACTCAAATCATGAAATTTGAATAACTTTGCAACAAGAACAAAATCACACGCGAATCCCAGGAGGACACAGGGTCAGCACAGCACAAGGCAATAAATATTTAACTATAGCACAACGTCAATCAAGCTTTCAAAGCCCATTAAACATGGTATCAGCTAAATATGGAATTGAAAGTCTAACAAAGCACCTACTGAGCTCCCTGTGCTTTTATCCAAAGCACACAATTACTATAATTTTGCTCACTTTGAAGCTCTTCGAGTATTATGTTCATCTCAAATAGCAAAATGGCAGATGCAGCAAGGACCAGATAGTTGTTGCCAAGAGAATTATTTTGACATGAGGGATAATTCCCCGTTCCAATACAATAAATTCCAAGGACCAATGTTCTACCAAAGCAGTCACACAGCTTGCAACAGTTGATCCCTATTCTTCAGTCAGCTGCATATGAAAGAACCTAGCTTGGTTGCAGACAATGGGAGGTCATTTGCCATGTACGCTACATTTGCCACGACAACAACAACAACAATGATGATGATGATGATTGTGTTATGGTCCACGGGATGCCAAACACAAAATATATAGCTTTTAAAACATATTGCAATAATTGCAAAAAATGAAGTGCAAAGCACCTCCATTACTAGCCAATGCAAACCGACAACTCCTCATCTCAAATACAGCAAGAATTGATTTATCAACAGAGTGTGTTTAAATATGAGTAACACACACACACTTTTTTTTTGTAAAAGAAACTTTGCATTCATAGCTGTCCGAGAGTGGGACAATAACACACACATATACCTAGATGAATCCAGGAACATTCCCAAACTCATCCTCTAAAAACACAACATAGTGCAGTTTCAATCTCACGATAGTCACTCATAAGATTGAAAACCATAAACTCCATCACGCCTAGTAGGGACTAGCTACTATGACTCCCTACTAACGTCATCAGCGCCCAAAGTGGGGGTAGACCATAGTATAAAAATATGCTCAAGTCCAAGATCTATTAATGTCATCCCCTTTTGCTCTCTATGGGGCACGAGAGCATCGGAGCTAGCCTAACATTGTGATGCAATAATGAGGGTGCCTCTAATGTGGTGAGAACTCATCGGGCCTATGTCTAGTCTCTTGGCGGTCTAACCTCTCTCAAGAGTGGGCTTAGGGTGCTAATCATGACAGCCTTCCCTAAAAGAAAATGTGAACCCCTGCTCTGGAGGAGCTGCCCCACATCAGGTCTCAATTGTAGTAAGGAGGAAGGAAGTAGGAAGGGGCACAGAGGAGAAGAAGGGCAAATGAAGGGGAAAGAGAAGGTGGGGATGAGGGGCAGCATGACGAGCAGGGAGGAGAACCTTAAGCCTGTATTCAAGCTGCAACTGCTTGTGAAGACTATACGATTTCATTTCAGTCTCTCCCAAACGAGCATTTCTACGCAAAAAATGCTTAGACAATCTAGCTGATAGGGCAACGCACCACTGGAGACGGAATGAATTTATTGCAATATCGGCAAGCCGCAACATTGACGAAAATGTCGCAAGGTAAAACTTGCACGTCTGCTAATACGACAGGAACATATATTTAGATGAACCAGGAACATGCCCAAACCTCTGAAAACCCAACAGTACAGTTTCAATCGCATGACCAAGCAGCATAAGTTCCTCTTATCAGACATGAACGTGTTTTAGGCAGCATCCTTCGTTTAAGATCCAAGTTTGCATATGCTTTGCGTGTGGCTTTTTTAGCTAAGTTTAAGACAATAGAATAATGTTTTCATACATGAACGGCTCAAAGGAACAAGAATTTACTTTTTTTGCTACAAGTCCCTCAAAAACAAGTACTGAGGTGTAAATGGAAGAATTTGGAAAAAAAGCTGAAACTGAGAAACTGAAATTCATGGCAATGCGGACGTTAAAACCTGAAATGTGCGCAGCCAATCGGGAGAAGCCTCCCTCTCGGGAGAGCTATCATCCATGCTTGGAGATTGCAACGCTTCAATCTGAATAGTCAAATCAGAAGCTCCAAAAATTCTTTGAAATTTTGCCCCACTTGATTTAACACAGCAGAACGACCAGTAACTTGTCAATATGGCAGATTCTGCACGTTGTTAGCCTGGAATAAACGGCTTCAGGCCTATCAAAAGCTGGCTATCGCTACTATGTAGTGCTTCTTCTCTTCTCTTTAAAATGGTCGATGCTGCTATATATGTATCATGCCATGGATTCAAATAGCAACCTGTAAAGTAGTATGTATACAGAAAAAAGAGAGGGATGCTGAAGAAAGGTAGGAGAGGAGCTCAATTAGTTTTCTGAATCAAGATTTTCAAATCGCTTTTGGGGGGAATTCTGCATTGTAACGTAACATAAAGACTTCCCCTACACAGACAATCCCACCACGCCCCTCTCTCTCTCTCTCTCTCTCTCTCTCTCTCTCTCTCGATACTAATCTTCTGCCCTACACAGCAATTCCGCACTATGCTGGTGTTCTATGAGCCTCATTCTCCAGCGATGATGCTGCTTTGCCGCAGCTGAACCGAGTAGTTATTAGTAATTATGTCCCCCATAAGAGTGTGATTTTATCGTCATAAGGTCAAAAGAACCATTCCGCTCATTTGAGCACTTCATCCTATTAATGGTATTCAAATGTATTCCCTTCAAAGATCAAATGTATTCCCTTCAAAGACTCAAAAGAACTAGAATTGGTCATTGGTTTAAAAGGTCGTCACAAGCACACTTGTCATCATTCTATGCTTTTCAATCCTTAAAAAAGGGATCCCATTCTGGCTACCAGGGCCTTGAGGCCAAGGTCCACAACAGTCGCTATTGCCATCCTAAACCCATCCTAGACCACTTCATACAGGATGGGAGTAATGATGACAAATAGATTACTATCCTAAACCCTTGCTAGTCCCATCCATGTGCTAAGGCTCTTTTAGTTTGGGTATGTATTCTCCATAAACCGTTTTCTCCAATTCGTCTAGATATTATGAGAAAACAAGGTTTGATGTCAAGTGATGGCAAAGTTTGAGAATTCATCTTGAAAATTCATAAATTCTAGGGTGTGCAAATTCTTTACCTATAGAGACAAAAGTAACATTTTTTTGTGTGTGTAGAGTAGTGGCAAAGCTCCGCTTGTACTTGCATAAGGCTTGGAATAATCTCTCTTAGGAATCCTCAACATGCACGTCCTACTTGTTGCGACTCCTACATGCATGTTCTACATACGATTCCTACATGCATGTTCTACATGCAAGTCCTACTTGCAAATCCTGCATGCATGTTCTACATGCAACTCCTACATGCAACATGCAACTCCTACATGTAACTTGCAACTCCTACATGCAACTTCTATATGCAAGTTCTACATGTAGAGAGAGAATATCTTACAATTCGTACATGTAGAGAGAGAAGCTCTCCAACTTGTATAAATACCCCATAATAGAATGAAGCCCACACTCTTTGGAGCATCGTGTTGAGTTCTACGTTGGTATTCCAAGCAATTTTCCAAGTGTCCATGATTCCTTGCACTCCACATCCAAAAGCATGTCCTAACCTTGCAACTCCTCCTCCCCTCTCCTCCAACCTTGCAACCCATCCTCTCCCTCTCCTCCTCCTCCTCTCTCCTCCTCCTCCTCCTCCCTCCTCCTCCTCTTTCCTCCTCCTCCCTCCTCCCTCCTTCTCTCTCTCCTTCTCCTCCATGCTCTTACATCTTCATCCTCTCCCACTTCTGTGCTCCCCCTAAACCCTTAGTTCCTCAACCCTTAACCTCCATGATCTACGAAGGGGATGAGTTCTCCACCATGTACTCTACCCTAAACCTTAGATCCTCCTTCTAACCCTTGAACCTCTTCTAAACTCTGGAACCTCTCTTCGAACCTTGGAACCCCCTTCTAAACCTTGAATCTCCCTCTAACCCTTAAACTCCTCCTAAACCCTTCAACCCTAATGAAGGTAAAAGCCTTCATTACCCCCACTATGATGATGCACGTTCCTTTCACACATGCGTGCACTATGTTTGCTTACCCCACTTAAGACTCAAGGTCCTAAGCTACACTTATACTACAAACGACAGCATTGATATATCTCTAGGTGACAAAAAGCCTTGGAACCCTGCATACTGAGATCACCCTACTCTTCCTGCAGAAGCCGTGGGAAAGAGCCAATATTTGGCGCCGCTATCGGTGAGACTAGCATCTCAAGTAACGAGTAAACATACGAAGTATGTGTAAAACACGAACTACTATGAACTTTCACGAACATAACACTCACGGGCAAGGAGAGTAAAATTTTTCCTAACTCTAGCCAAACATACCAACCCCAAGCATTAACCTTAGGTTACTACCTTAAGAAATTTCCTTTATTTCTTAAAAATAAGCCACTTGATAAACAAATCAAGCTAGGTAATGGGCACGAATGCGTAGAGCTTGCACTTTCGATCATTTCACCTTTTTGCAAAAGAGCGATCCGAGCTAACCATGAAAAGTTATGACTTGGAAAGCGTTTAGGGTTTAACCCTAAACCTACACCCATTTCATATAGAAACCCACTCCACCCCCTCATTCTTCTTCTTTCACATCTAGCCTCCATCCTCTTCCCCATTCCAAGCCCTATGCAAGACACTCCTCCCTCTCCATCGACTACCACCCTACTCCCATCCTCACACGGTGAGTTATTTCGAGCCCTTCTCGTAGCGATAACCTAGCCATCCACCCACCATCTATTTGCCATCAACAATCCCATTACATCGAGAAAGACTTGGAGGGCGTTAAGCTGACCATCTCTTCGTCCCTTTGGATTTTTGCCAAAGTTTTCTGTCCATCAAGTTCCTCCACCACCATCCCCTCCACCCCTCTCCCCCTCTACCCCCTCCCCCCCCCCCCCCCCCCGCCCCCCCCGCCCCCTCCATCTACCCCTTTCTCCCCCTCCATTTCCCCCCTCCCCCTTCACCCCCTCCACCATTCCCTCCAACCCCCCTTCCCCCCCTCCACCATCCCCTCCAACCCCCCCCTCTCCCCCCCCCCCCCCCCCCCCCACCCTTCATTCTCCCCCCCCCTCCAATCCCCCCCCCCCCCTCCATTCCACACCCCCCCCCCCCTCCACCCTTCCCCCCTTCTCCACCACCCCCTCCATACCCCCCCCCCCTCCCCCCTTCTTCCCCCCCCCCCCCCCCGCTCTCTCTCTCTCTCTCTCTCTCCCTCTCTCTTTCTCTCTCTCTCTCTCTCTCTCTCTCTCTCTCTCTCTCTCTCTCTCTCTCTCTCTCTCTTCTCACCCCCTCTTGGCCGCACCACTTCTACACCTACCTATCTACCTATCTAAAGGCTTAAGCCTTGCCTTGCAGCCTGCTCGTGCAATGCCCGTAATTGGCAGCACAGCCAACCGCCAACAGCACGCCTGCCCCACGATGCCTCAGGGGCGCCTCCCTCGCCTCAGCCACCTAAGGCCTTCAAAGGCCAAAGCCTAATCCTTCCCCTCTTGCTTCTACAACCCCCCCCCCTCCTCTGTTCGCGAAAAACTCCCCCTCTCAGATGCCGCCGCCGCCCGATGCCCCCCTTGTTTTTTTTGGGGGGGGAGGGGGAGAAAACCCTAATTTAACCCTAACCTAACCATAGTTAGCTTAGTACTAACCTATGTTAGGTTTGACTTACCTTAGGTTAGTTGACTAGTTAGGTTAGGTTAGGTTAGGTTAGCCTGACTGTAGTATAGTTAGTTCAACTAATTGTGGTTAGTTTAGCTAACTAAAGTCAATTTGATCCACAATTATAGGTTAGGTTAGATTAAGCTAGGTTAGAGTAACTCACAGTTAGAATAACTGGATAAGCTAGTCAGACTAACTGGAAGTGCCTTAGTTACTCCCCCTCAGTTAGACTTAAAGCCCATTCACAACAAAACTTAAGACCAGGACCCCCCCCCAAAAAAGGCCCATTTTACCCCTGCTTCAACCCCTCGTAACTCATCCGTTTGAGACCCAAACTAGACACGGTTTAAACCACAATTTCATACACAGAAACACCATGCTATGAGGCATTTTTCCAACCCATTGCACACCATTTTGGCATTCCTAGCACTCATCAATTTGCACCCCGTTCGTGAACCTTCGATTAACGATCCGTCTACACCGGCACATTTCCCTACACACGTGGGACAATCTTAGGCACATTATAAACACAATGGTCCCTACAACACTAACACATCTCTAACCCCCCTAACACAACTACATCAACACCTGCACTTGCGGCGGCAGAGACACCCTTTGCAACTCTCGCCCAATTTGCATGCAGCTATGCTCTGGCCAATGCCTCCGACACCAAGGCTCGCCAAATCCACATACACCTTTGCTGCGGCCAACGCCTTCGACAATCCTCTACCCCGATTTCCCCCCTGAAATTCAAGAAATCCCATTGACTCCTCCACGACACAACATGGCCACCATCACCGACGATGATGGGGATATTGACCTCGATGTGGAGGGTAACAATTTCTTTAATCGTAACAATAATAACAATCAAGGCAAGCACCCCTTGGGCAAACTCAAACTTCCCAAATATAATGGTAGGGGCGATCCAACCCAATTTCTCCAACATTTTGATGCCGCATGTCGAGCGGAGGGAGATCAATCCAATGAAACCAAGGTCGTCTGGTTCCCCATGGCCTTAACTGATGAAGCGTTAGAATGGTACCTAGACCTCCTAGTGGAAGAGAGAGCCACATGGGACTGCTTCAAACAGAATTCAAGAGGCACTTTCAAACGGAGAAACTACAAAGATGATCCTGCTATCCAACTAGGCAAGATCGAGCAAGGTCGCCCAGAAGATGTACGCATGTACTTGGGCAAGATGAAACGATTAATTGCCAAATGTGACCCACGTCCCGATGCAAGGTACCTCATGGCTTGGTTCATTGCAAGACTAAGGCCAAAAGAAGGCCAATAGATGGGCAATGTAGCTTTTACCATTAGGTATAGTGGATACATAATTGGTTAGCAGTAAGGATATGTGTTGAGCCCAGTCTTGTAGTTTTCCCCTGCCAAGGAGTGTAAGAGTTTTTACTTACATGCAATTTTTTCTCAATCCTATATGATTGAAAATGTCAACTAAAAACTTGGCTGCCTCTTTGCATATGGGGTCAAAATCATATCATGGCGTATTCACCCGCTTTGTGACTTTGTTAGGTGGGAATAAATCCTGAATCTCAGAGAATCTTCCATCAAAATGTTTCTTTGAATATTCTTCTTGTGCCTCTAGGAATGAGGAAAGGCTTCCTGCATTGTGGATCTACTAAGGTAGATCTGCAAGGACTTTTCATTATATGTTACTATGCCGTACTTATCCTTCTCCAACTCTTTGCTTTTATATGAAGTTATGAATTGACAAATGTATTCTATCATAGTAGTAGGTGTTGGTAAGAATGATTGTAGCTTCTCAAAAAGACTTCCTAGACCATTTGACTGCAATAACTTATATGCATCAGCTAACATGGCAAACATTGAGACTCGTGGCCATACAAGCTGTATTGTTCCATCTATTGTTAGCTCTTTGTTGGCTTGGGAATCAAGTTGTTATGCACCTACATCCTACATAGTCAATTGCTCTGTCCTTGTTATGCACCTGCAACCTATATAGTTGATTGCTCTGTCCTACGTACTCCTGATTCTAGGGTCCTTAAGTTTTGTGGCATAGATCTCCTTGGCATGCTGCATTTATTTGCTCATCACTATCACTGTCCAAAACCACCAAACTGTGGTCGTTTTGGTGTTGACCTCTGGTTTGGTGATCCTGGATCCTGTCCTTCTTCAGGTTGCTTAATTAGGGAGGCTTATTGAGGTTGAGGTTTGGGCCGTTTGCATGGTGTCACTTTGTCAATGGCATTGTAGGCCTTTTCACCATCTTAGTGGACTATCATTTTACACATGAATCAGCTCCTAGTCTGAAAATGCCAAGATAGTGCCATGTGCTAAGAGTGCCTATTTCTTTTATGAGTGGCTGATGCATTTTACTCTTTTTGTGAGATGAGGGTGCTGTGTGTGTGGACCAAAGCAAGTATCTCTTGGGGATTTTATTCGTGGAATTTATTCATGGTGCTCAAAACTTGTGTGTACACAAATGCATGATTACTGCGGTAGGCATTCCTCCTTTATGCTTAATTTGCTAGGGAAATAATCATAGGTAGCTAAATCATCACATCTGAGCCCTAGGTTGAAATCGATTGAAGCTACGTATTGAGAGTGCTCTCAACTGAAGCAGAACGGAAGAGGGAGAGAGAGAGACAAAGAGCCACACAAGTTTCTTGGTAGGTGCAGAACACCCGAATCTTCTTTTTCATTTATTTATATATGTGTTTGAGTATTCTACATAACCGGGGTAAAGGCACATTGACCTTTAACCCCCACAACCTCCCACTTAAAGAACAATGTGCCTTTAAGGAGGAACAACTAGTGAGCATACTATCCAATGCCCATCAATACACGACAATACTCAAACTACTGACTAGGTAGACTCTTCGTCAGCATATCTGTAGGGTTATCACCTGTATGAACCTTGACAAGCTCTATGCGCTTGTCGTCAAGTACCTCCCTGATGAAATGGTACCTGACCTCAATGTGTTCGTCTTTGCATGAAAGACCGGATTCCGTGATAGTTGAATAGCACTCATGGAATCACTATGCAATGTCGGTACACTTGTATGAATCCCCGAATCTCCCACTAGTTGATCAAGCCATATAGCCTCCTTGTAACCCTCTGTGGCTGCAACATACTCAGCCTCTGTGGTAGACAAAGCAACGCACTTCTATGCATGAGACATCCACGACATTGCACCACTTGCAAAGGTGAACACATAATGAGAAGTGGATCTCCTACTATCCACATGCCCTGCATAGTCTGAATCTGTGTATCCAAGTACACGCATGTCTCCTCTACCAAAGTAGATGCACATCTCCTTGGTACCCTTCATGTACCTCATGATGCACTTAACTGCCTCCCAATGCCTTTTTCCTAGATTAGCCATATATCGGCTAACAACTCCCATTGCAAATGCAATGTCTGTCTAGTAGCTATCATAGCATACATAAGGCCCCCAACCGCTAATGCATAAGGAACCTTGGCCATCATGGCCCTCTCCTCATCTGATTTGGGACTATCTGTATGACTCAGTTTCACATATGGAGGCAATGGAGTACTCACTGCCTTCCCCCCCTCCATATTGAAACGCTGCAATACTTTTGTAACATACTCCTTCTGTGAAAGACAAAGGAGTTTCCTACTCCGATCATGCGTGATGCGCATACCAAGAATATGACCTACAAGTCCCAAATCCTTCATATCAAAGGCCTCATGCCAACTTGGCCTTTAATGCATCTAGCTCATAATTATTCTTGCTAGCCAATAGCATATCATCCACATATAGTGCCAGGAGTATCATGCTATTATCCTTAGCCCTTTTAGTGTAGAGGCAGTGATCAATTTCACTCCTTCTAAAACCATGGGATCGAATGAAAGCATCAAACTTCTAATACCATTCTCTAGGCACTCGCTTAAGACCATAGAGACTCTTCTTCAGCTTGCAAACGAAATGCTCTTTGCCCTTTCTTCAAAGCCTTCCGGCTACACCATGTAAATTTCCTCATGCAAATCCCATGCAAGAAAGTTGTCTTGCCTCTGCTGCCACTAGTCCACTGCCACTAGTCCAAGCATGCATCTAAGTGTGGCCATCTTCATAACTAGAGAGCATATCTCATCAAAGTCCACACCCTTCTCTTGCTTAAACCCTTTAGTGACCAAACGGGCCTTGTACCTAGGCACATCATCACCTGTGACCTTCATCTTATAGACCCATTTACATGGCAATGCTTTCTTTCCATGTGGCAAAGAAACCAAGTCCCAAGTCTTATTCTTCATAAGTGACTTCATCTCTGATTGCATAGCATACTTCCACTTGCGTTGATCCTCGCGCATCATAGCCTCTCTGTAGCAAGAAGGCTCCCCGCAATCAGTAAGCATCACATAGTCCCCTAGAACAAACCTATCAGGTGGTCTAGACACTCTAGATGATCTTCTCAAGGGCATTTCAGCTTGCTGACCCACCTGCATATCAGTCACATTCGGCTCATCATTTCCACCAATAGATGATCCATCATCTCCCTTGATTGTATACCTCTAGGACTACTTGGTGGTACCATTTCTTGCACATTTGGTGCATGGGCAGCTTGTTGTCTATCGACATATGCAGATGGATTCACGTCCTGGAAAGTGATTCTCCTCATTTCCACATCCCTCATGGGTGCCTTATGCATCTTCTTCTCATTGAAGGCTACATCATGGCTGCATATGATCTTCTTTGCTTCTAGATCCCAGAGACGATAGCCCATCTCTCCACTTTCACCATAACCTAGAAAGATGCATTTCCTAGACTTAGGATCTAGCTTCTTTCGAAGCTCTTTTATCACATGTGCATATGCCTCACACCCAAATATATGCAAATGAGAGTAAGAGGGCTTCTTGCCACTCCATGCCTCTTCAGGAATACCACCATCCAAACTCTTACTAGGTGATCTATTGATCACATGCACTGTAGTCTTCATTGCCTCAGCCCAAAAACCACCAGAAAGACTTGCATTGGAAAAGCATGCATTGCAACCTTTCTTGAATAGTGCGGTTCATCTTTTTTGCAACTGGAGTTTTCTTTGGAGTACGAGGGGATGTGAGCTCCCTCTTAATCCCACGTGTATCACAGAAATTTTGAAAGTCATGAGAGAGATACTCTCCGCCATTGTCAGTCGTAGGCATTTAAGCGTTCTACCTGGCTAATTCTCAACCAAGGCTAGCCATTTCTGAAATACCTGGAACACATCACTCTTCCGAGCTATAGCATAAGCCCACACTTTCCTAGTTGCATCATTAATGAATGTCACATAGTATTAAGCCCCGCCTAATGACTGTGTAGGCATGGGACCACATATGTCTGAATGCACCAAATCAAGCTTTTCAAACTCTTTCTTTCCCCTTCTTTTATGGGCTGATTTAGTCTGCTTCCCATAGCAACAATGCTCACAAAATTCAAAATCAGAGAAACTTAAATGCGATACATAACCCAAACGGCATAAGAGTTTCACCCCATTTTGGCTCATATGGCCCAATCGATAATGACATAAAGAAGTGCTTGGTTACTCGATTATTGCAACAACATGATCAAACACCCCTGATATATGTAAGGGATACAAAGTCCCACACTTGGCACCCCTGGCCAAAAGCATAGAGCCCTTCTGAATTTCCAACTCCCAGAACCAAAGACGGTTTGAAAACAAGCATCATCTAGCTGACCCGTTGAAATGAGACTCTTGGTCAGCTTAGGCACGTCTCACATTTTTCAAAATAAATGCAGACCCATTTGCAAAAGAAAACTTTATGTCACCTACTCCCACTATGTCACATGCATAGTCATTTCCAAGATGCACACAACCTGTCTTTCCACTGTCATAAGTGGAGAACCATTCCCTATGGGGAGTAACATGGAATGAAGCACCAGAATCCAAAATCCAATCCTGGGAATATGCATCATCTGAAGTGGTAAGCAACTTTGTAGATAAACTAGACATGAAGAGAATGTCATTGTCATTATCATGTGTGACTACATTGATCTCCTCGATCTTCACTTTTTCTTTGTCCTCCCTTGGACTCTCTTCCTTCTGATTAGCATCCCAATTTGCATTCTTTTTCTTATACTTTTGCTCTCCTTTAAGCTTGTAGCAATCCTTTTTCATGTGGCCCTTCTTGCCACAATAGTGACACTCAATGTTCCATGCCTTGGACTTGCTACGGGACTTCCCTCTTTCTTGAAACTTCCCCTTGGACTGTGATCTACCCCTTTGCACATTTAAGGCTGCATCCTGCTTGTTGCCTTCCATTGACTTCCGTCTAATCTCCTCGGCCAACAAGCTACCAACCACATCATCAAAGTTCAATACTCCACTAGATACAGAGTTACTGATAGCAGTACGAAAGTATCCCATGAGGATGGTAATGAGCATAAGAGAATAATTGCCCTCATTTCCACATCAAAATTCAGCTTTTGAGCTTGAAGCTGACTGAAAGTGATATTAAATTCATTCAGGTGCAAAGCCATGGATACTCCCTCCTTCATGTGCAGCTCAAACAATCTCTTCATGAGATAGACTTTGTTTGAGGTAGTCTCTTTCTCATATGTAGCACACAGCTTCTCCCATAAAGCTTTCATAGTCTTTTTAGTGACTACTGTGAAATAAACTGTCTCCCCAAGATGAAGTCTAATAGTAGACTTTGCCAATGCATCCAACTCATTCCATTCATTTGTGGACATAGTCACAGGCTTAGCTCCAATCCCTTGCAAGGGTTTTATCTGCTTCTTTTGAATAAGCACATCCCTTATCTGTTCTTTCCACAAAGAAAAGTTTATCCCATCAAACTTTTTAATGCTAAAAACTCCTTTTCAAACACGGAAGAGATGCCATGATGCAAATAAAGCAAAATCCCAAACGTTAGTGCCTGCAAGAGAGAATCACACCAAATACCAAGTGCACCCAAATGTGTATGCCACAATAGAATGAAATATCATCAAAAACTCAAAGCTCAAAGCATCAAAAGATACAGCTGACTCATGTGCATGTACTATGCATCCATATGAGTAAATCTAGCCTAAAAGAACAACTGCAATGGCAATCCAAAATGCTAATAAGTGCCAAATGGCTTAAGCATAAACACCATCCATGGGCATATGCATCAACAATATCTCATCCAAGAGAGCATAACACTATTGGTGCATCACCTGCAATGTTTCAAATGGTTGTCCCTCAGCATAAAATAGCATCCATGTGCAAAGCATCCATAAAAAATAGCATCCCACAAGGCAATCCAGGCCTATCAATGACATCAGGAGAAATGGCAACAAGCACCTGAACTAGAGCACAAAAACAAAACCAGTAAGAAGTAGAACGGTTGATAGATAATGTAGACAGAAAGTTGAGAGAAGTGATCACCGATTGGCCAAGAAATTAAGGCAACAGAGTTGTGGAAAGTGAAGGGAAACCAAGAGGTGGGCTTGCTAGGTAAGCAAGGCAAAGAGAAGGCATGAGAGTCATGCAAGTGGAACGCAATGATGAATAGTTGGCAAGGTAGCTACGCTACTAACAAGAGAGGAAGCATGTGCAAGGTTGGCTAAGAGAGAGCACCAGAATTTTCTAAGGGGAATGTGGAAATAGGCAGAGCAACAAGCATAAGAGTGAGAGATGAAGAGCCAAGAAAAAGAAGGTAAATTTTGAGCATGAAAGATGGACAAAGCGTAGTGGACAAGAGTGTAGTGCAAAAGAAAATAGGTAAATAAAAAGTGACAAGTGCAACCATGCAATAAGAGCACAAAATGATGTCGTAGACTACTATCTAACAAGGAGGGATGGAGGGCACTAGCTATGAGCAAGAGAAGGCAACAAGTAGCAAATCCTTGGATCAGCCAAGTGTGTGAGCAATGAATAGAAAAGGAGGCATAACAACGACTTGAGTATAAGGAGCAACCATTGTGAGAACAAGGTGATTAACTGCAAGATGAGGAAGATTGAGAGTAGAATATGATTGTGAGTAGAATAAGAGGCAAACAGTAGCGAGCTGAGCGAAGAGGGATTGAGTGCACGAAAGGCGAAGAGAGGGTACGGCCATAGAGTAAGAGCAAAGGGGCATAAGTTAGACAAGAGTAGCAAGGGAAAGGACTTGAGGGGCAGCCATTCGGATGGATTGAAAAGGAACCTAACAAAAGGAGAAGAGAGTGGAGCCAACACAGGATGTAAGGCAATGAGCTCAAGGATGGCCAAGATGAGAGTTTGGTGGCAAAGCAGAGAGTCGAAAGGCAAGGAGGAGCAAGAATTTGGGTAGATAATGTAGAGGAGTAGAACTTCAAGCACTAATAAGGAATGAAACAAGAGGCATAACTATAGAGCACACATCTCTTGCTGTGACATGCATGGATATGGGTGGTGGTGCATGTGAGTGTTGGGGGGTGGGGGGTTGGGTATGGGTTGGGGTTGGGTTTAGAGGCCAGGGTTGCATAAAGGTTAAAGAGTGGGGGGGTGTTTAAACATGAGGCACCAAGTAAGCTAAGGAGCTGGTAAGGTGCTAAGTATAACAAAGATGGTTCAGTGAGAAAGGAGCAGGGGAGGTGGTTTATAAAACAAGCATAAGGGGAAGAGGTAGAGACCACCACTCCATGCATGGTCATGCAAGAGTTGGTTTTTGGGGGGAGGAAGAAGAAATAGCAAGGTTTGGCTTTAGGAATGGGTAGGAAATAAAACTTGCATCAAGGAATTTAAAAAGGGGAGGCTTTAAGGTCACTCAATGTACATTTGTAGTTAGTCTATAATCAAAGGGGTTGGCATATAAGGCTAAGAAGTGCCCATAAGGTTAAAAGTCAAGCTGAAGGCAAAAAAAAGGGGGCCAGTCATAACCCCACCAAGTAGCACACATCGAGGAGTCGATGAAGCATGAGGACCAAAGATAAGCATGAAGTTTCAAAACTTCAAATGGAGCGAGGGAGATAATCTATGTTCTTAGTTTTAAAATTTCCTAAGAACAATTGCAATCCTCCAAATCAATCGAGAGGAGGAGTACTTACTATATTTCCCTACCATGCTCATTAGCAAGGCCATTAAATGGTACGACCAATATCCCAATGGACACTTTGCCATGTATATATATATATATATATATATATATATATATACATTCTTGAAGGGTGCATTCTTGAAGAGGTTTTGGCACGAATTCAGCAAGGAACATGTATTGTTGAATGTTGAACCTTGCAGCTAACAGTACGATGAGTTATGTAAATATGGTGGGTAGTATCCCCATTGCAAATGGTACCTCTAGGGTTTGAGAAATTTGAGGTTGTGTGTGTGTTTGAGTGTAGCCAAGATGCTATTGTATTGAGCCATTTGGCTCTTTGTAATATAATGAATCAAGTAATCAAACATCTCTCTCTCTCTCTCTCTCTCTCTTTCTCTCTCTCTTTCTCTCCCTCTCTCCCTCTCTCCCTCTCTCTCTCTCTCTCTCTCTCTCTCTCTCTCTCTCTCTCTCACCTATTTTCGAGGGAGATCGCCCGACCAAAGGAGTCAACATGGCCCATTAGATACAGAGACACAAAGACCATGCCCCCCACCCTCAAGAGACACGACCTAGTAGACACGAATAGTAGATATTTTTATAGCTCATAGGAGAGCCACCTGCATCAACAAGCTATGTATTTTGACCTTGAGTTTTAAGTACTAGTTTTGTTATATTTGTTTTAGCTTAGTGCTCAGAAAGGGCCTTAGTGAGCCCTTTGCTTTAGCCCACAATGGCTTGTATGGACTACTTTTGTGATTGTACTTTGTCTCAAGAGGCCTCCAAAAGATTGTAATTCATCTTTCTTTCTTTATTTCTCCATCTCCACGTGGTTGCACCATTTGGCAATCATTCTACCATGTTTTTTCCACTATCTCACATTCGTTGCCTCTCTGTTCATGTAAAAAAGGCAATCGCCTTGCCACCTAGACAAAAGGGCTAGTTGACCTGATAGCTTGCAACAACATTAGGAGTTTGTAGTTGGCATTTTGGCATTAACATTTGGTGATCCTATTGGAGAGTTTACTTATGTGCACTAGAGTATCCAGTGGAGAGTAACCAAAGTGACTTTGGTGAATGACAGAGCAAGAAGACAATGGAAGCACCCACAATAGTGAGAGTGATTGGTTGTGGAGATTGGAATGCCAATAAGTAAAAGACTCACAACAATCATCTAGGGAGACAAATCCTTGATAGAGGAATGTGGGTAGGCTGACTATTTCATCATCAATGCACCCATAGCTCCTCCCAAAATACTTGGGTTGACACCCAACGACTACCAGAATGACACCCACCAATACCCCAACCAACACGAGACAATCCAACCCCATGTCCAAGCCCACCCAAGGAGGAAAAGGGAAAGGGAATCATGAACCTCAAATCTGACATGACGACGAGGAAGGAAGAAGCAGCCACCCCATAGCTTTTATATACCCATCACTCAGGAGCCATCCTCATCCATAGGAGGGGCATTGGTCCACATATAATGTCCCAATGACCTTAGCCCCCCAACTAGACACATAAGCTTTGGCTTAACCAAAATGTGCAATGTGATTTGCTTCATGGTAGATCACTACCTCCCACCAAGGCTCATGTGCTACTAATCACACAAATTGGAAAAAGAGAACGAAACACTTTGAGCAACGTGCATCACATACATCACAAGCCCAAGTTCTAGTAGGACGATGCCAAGAGGGATTAGGCAGAGAAGTCCATAGCTATGTTTAAATCTAATTAAGACAAAGAATAGGTCGAATTCTTGCAAGACAAACACAAGAAAATGAAGCAAAAAGGCACCAAATGAGGAAGGAAGCAAGTGATGCTTGAGCACAAAGAAGCTAAGTCAACAAAGAGAATCTCTTGCTATGAACCATTATCAATCTCCTAGAAGCCCAATGTGCTAACACCATAGACAAAAGACCTAATCTCATGAGATTTATTGCAAGAGGATCACAAATGCCTAACATCCACCACCATGGAAGCTTTTGAGGGGATTTGCGAGTAGAGAGACATCTAGTAGTAATAGGTGAAAAGATCTGTTACAATAGTAGACGCAACCCCAAGAACTAGAGAAAGAGAAAGCACACCCAAATGAGGATGACAAGGGGGAAGGAGGCAATGCAGTGATAGCAGGCTAAAACCCTCAATGATGCTAGAATCATCCAAGCATGGGGCTGGGGCCTCCAAAAGTGCACAGCCTAGTTAAAAGAAGGGAGTTGAAAAAGAAAAGAGGAGGTGGGTAATATACAAGCGCATAGCCTAGTGGCTAACATAAATAAAGGAGGAGGTGGGTAACATAAAAGTGTGGGGGTTAAAGGTCACTGTGCCTTTACCCCGGTTATGTACAATACTCAAACACATATATAAATGAATGAAAAAAGAAGATTAGGGTGGTTCTGCACCCACCAAAACTTGTGTGGCTCTCTGTCTCTCTCTCTCTCCTTCTTTCGTTCTTGCTTCCGTTGAGAGCACTCTCAACTGGTATCAGAGCTCGAGTGATCTAGCTGAGCGTGCGTGAATGCTTGAAGCTCAGTAGCTCTGTGGGAGGAAGGAGAAGCTCTGTGGGAAGCTTTGTGGGTGACTTTACTTGCATCCGAGTGTGCAGAGACCTTGGAGGAACATTTGGAAAAGTCACTTTGGCTTTGCGAAGTGGTTTTGAGAGCCTGTTAAGAGCTTTCAAAGAAAAAGTCGTTTTTTGAGCTTTTCCCTGTTCCGTTCGATGACAGAGACTCCATATTGACTTGTAGAGGCAACTATTACTTGCTTTTGGTGTCCACATTACTTCAGGAGCTTGGAAACACCTTCATTCTTGAATCTGGGATCATTTCATTGGATTTCTGACTCACTGTGTCAGTTCCTGCGTTTTTTGCCCGAGTGTTGGAACTCAAGTTTGGAGCAACCATTTGCAGATCTGTCAGTTCTGGTGGACTCAGGAGGTCCTAAAACTTCTATGTTGCTCATCATTCGCACTCCGGTGGAGTTTACAAACAGCTCTGTTTCCAAAAACGTTTTTCAGTCCGTGTGTTGGACCCAGTGATTGAGACCACGGTTTCCAAAACCGTCTATCCCATTGCGTTCCGGATGCCCAAAAACCCCTACCTATCAGTTCTTGCGCGATTCGGTGGAGGATTTTCAGAGTTATAGATCTCTGTGTATTCGATTTCGTCTCTCTGTTATGCATTTTTCATTCTAAGGTTTTGAAACCTTAGATTTATGCCACATGGCAGTGGATAAGTGTTGACTCCCATTTCGCACTCATCGGTTGGGATTTTGGAGTTCTGGCAGAAGAGAGATATTTGCAGATTTTCTTGCTGAGTTTGATTATGCAATGGCGCCCATGTTTTGAAGCATCTCAGGTTCTATTTTTAGTAGCGCTCATTACCGTGGGACTATGATTTCTTGAGCATACCTTATGCAGATCACTCTGGTTGCAGTTTGAGTAGTGTGCGCTCATTCGTGGTATGCATTGGGTTGCAGTGGATGATTTATAGGCCATTTGGATGCATTGCGGTCCTTGTTGGATGCGCTGATAGGCCCAAATTGCCTTGTGGGATGCTATTTTTTATGGACGCTTTGCACATGGATGCTATTTTAAGCTGAGGGATAGCTTTGACACATTGCAGGTGATGCACTGATAGTGCTATGCTCTCTTGGATGAGATATTATTGATGCATATGCCAGTGGACGGTGGTTATGCTTGAGTCATTTGGCACTTATTGGCATTTTCTTTTGGGCCAGATTTGCTCATATGGATGCATAGTATATGCACATGAGTCAGATGCATCTTTTGATGCTTTGAGCTTTGAGTTTTTTGTGATATTTCAGTCTATTGTGGCATACACATTTGGGTGCACCTGGTATTTGGTGTGATTCTCTCTTGCAGGGACTAGCATTTGGGATTTTGTTTCATTTGCATCATGGCATCCTCTTCCATGCCTGAAAAGGAGTTTTTCAGCATTAAAAAGTTTGATGGGACAAACTTTTCTTTGTGGAAAGAACAAATAAGGGATGTGCTTATTCAAAAGAAGCAGATTAAACCCTTGGCAGGGATGGAAGCTAAGCCTGCAAATATGTCTGAGGATGATTGGAATGAGTTGGATGCATTAGCAAAGTCTACTATTAGACTTCATCTTGCAGAGTCAATTTATTTCACAGTAGTAAATGAGCACACTACGGAAGATTTGTGGAAGAAACTGTGTGCCACTTATGAGAAGGAAACTGCCTCTAATAAAGTTTACCTCATGAAGAGGTTGTTTGAGCCAGATGAAGGAAGGGGTCTCCATTGCTTCTCACTTGAATGAATTCAATATTATTTTCAGCCAGCTTCAGGCTCAGAAAATGAATTTTGATGCGGAGACTAAGGGAATATTTCTCTTATGTTCATTGCCATCCTCATGGGATACCTTCCGTATAGCTGTCAATAACTCTGTACCTGGTGGAGTACTAAAATTTGATGATGTTGTGGGTAGCTTGTTGGCCGAGGAGATTAGACGGAAGTCTATGGATGGCAACAAGCAGGATGCAGCCTTAAATGTGCAAAGGGGTAGATCACAGTTCAGGGGGAAGTCCCAAGAAAGAGTGAAGTCACGTAGCAAATCCAGGGCACGGAACATTGAGTGTTACCATTGTGGCAAGAAGGGCCATATGAAAAAGGATTGCTACAAGCTGAAAAGAGAGCAAAAGGATAAGAAAAAGAATGCAAATTGGGGTGCAAATCAAAAGGAAGAGAGTCCAAGGGAGGACAAAGGAAAAGTGAAGATCGAGGAGATCAATGCAGTCACACATGATAGTGACAATGATGTTCTCTTCATGTCTACTTTATCTACAGAGTTGCTTACCACTTCAGATGATGCATATTCCCAGGATTGGATTTTGGATTCTGGTGCTTCATTCCATGTTACTCCCCATAGGGAATGGTTCTCCACTTATGATAGTGGAAAGACAGGTTGTGTGCATCTTGGAAATGACTATGCATGTGACATAGTGGGAGTAGGTGACATAAAGTTTTCTTTTGCAAATGGGTCTGCATTTGTTTTGAAACATGTGAGACATGTGCCTAAGCTGACCAAGAGTCTTATTTCAGTGGGTCAGCTAGATGATGCTGGTTTTCACACCACTTTTGGCTTTGAAAGTTGGAAAATTCAGAAGGGCTCTATGCTTTTGGCTAGGGGTGCCAAGTGTGGGACTTTGTATCCCTTACATGTATCAGGGGTATTTGATCATGTTGTTGCAATAACCGAGCAGCCAAGCACTTCTTTGTGGCATTGCAGGTTGGGGCACATGAGCCAGAATGGAATGAAACTCTTATGCCGTTTGGGTTATGTATTGCATTTGAGTTTCTCTGATTTTGAATTTTGTGAGCACTGTCTCTATGGGAAGCAGACTAAATCAGCCCATAAAAGAAGGGGAAAGAAAGAGTTTGATTTGGTGCATTCAGATGTTTGCGGTCCCATGCCTACACTGTCATTAGGCGGGGCTGAATATTATGTGACATTCATTGATGATGCAACTAGGAAAGTGTGGGCTTATGCTATAGCTCGGAAGAGTAATGTGTTCCAGGTATTTCAGAAATGGCTGGCCTTGGTTGAGAATCAGTGAGGTAGAACGCTTAAATGCCTACGAACTGACAATGGTGGAGAGTATCTCTCTCATGACTTTTAGAATTTCTGTGATACACGTGGGATTAAGAGGGAGCTCACATCCCCTCGTACTCCAGAGCAAAATCCAATTGTAGAAAAGATGAACCGTACCATTCAAGAAAGGTTGCAATGCATGCTTTCCAATGCAAGTCTTTCTGGTGGTTTTTGGGCTGAGTTAATGAAGACTGCAGTGCATGTGATCAATAGATCACCTAGTAAGAGTTTGGATGGTGGTATTCCTGAAGAGGCATGGAGTGGCAAGAAGCCCTCTTACTCTCATTTGCGTATATTTGGGTGTGAGGCATATGCACATGTGCCAAAAGAGCTTCGAAAGAAGCTAGATCCTAAGTCTAGGAAGTGCATCTTTCTAGGTTATGGTGAAAGTGGAGAGATGGGCTATCGTCTCTGGGATCCAGAAGCAAAGAAGATCATACGCAGCCATGATGTGGTCTTCAATGAGAAGAAGATGCATAAGGCACCCATGAGGGATGTGGAAATGAGGAGAATCACTTTCCAGGATGTGAATCCACCTGCATATGTTGATAGACAGCAAGCTGTCCATGCACCAAATGTGCAAGAAATGGTACCACCAAGTACTCCCACAGGTATACAATCAAGGGTAGATGATGGATCATCTATTGGTGGAAATGATGAGCCAAATGTGGCTGATATGCAGATGGGATAGCAAGCTGAAATGCCCTTGAGAAGATCATCTAGAGTGTCTAGACTGCCTGATAGGTTTGTTCCAGGGGTAGACTATGTGATGCTTACTGATTGCGGGGAGCCTTCTTGCTACAGAGAGGCTATGATGCATGAGGATAAACGCAAGTTGGAGTATGCTATGCAATCAGAGATGAGTTCACTTATGAAGAATAAGACTTGGGACTTGGTTTCTTTGCCACATGGAAAGAAAGCATTGCCATGTAAATGGGTCTACAAAATGAAGGTCACAGGTGATGATGTGCCTAGGTACAAGGCCCGTTTGGTTGCTAAAGGGTTCAAGCAAGAGAAGGGTGTGGACTTTGATGAGATATTGTCTCCAGTTGTGAAGATGACCACACTTAGATGCATGCTTGGACTAGTGGCATCAGAGGATATGGAGCTTATGCAGATGGATGTCAAGACAGCTTTCTTGCATGGGGATTTGCATGAGGAAATTTACATGGTGCAGCCGGAAGGCTTTGAAGAAAAGGGCAAAGAGCATTTAGTTTGCAAGCTGAAGAAGAGTCTCTATGGTCTTAAGCAAGCGCCTAGAGAATGGTATTAGAAGTTTGATGGTTTCATTCGGTCCCAGGGTTTTAGAAGGAGTGAAATTGATCACTGCCTCTACACTAAAAGGGCTAAGGATAATAGCCTGATAATCCTGGCACTATATGTGGATGATATGCTATTGGCTAGCAAGAATACTTATGAGCTAGATGCATTAAAGGCCAAGTTGCATGAGGCCTTTGATATGAAGGATTTGGGACTTGCAGGTCATATTCTTGGTATGCGCATCACGCATGATCGGAGTAGGAAACTCCTTTGGCTTTCACAAAAAGAGCATGTTACAAAAGTATTGCAGCATTTCAATATGGAGGGGGGGAAGGCAGTGAGTACTCCATTGCCTCCATATGTGAAACTGAGTCATACAGATAGTCCCAAATCAGAAGAGGAGAGGGCCATGATGGCTAAGGTTCCTTATGCATCAGCAGTTGGGAGTCTTATGTATGCTATGATAGCTACTAGACCAGACATTGCATTTGCAGTGGGAGTTGTTAGCCGATATATGGCTAATCCAGGAAAGAGGCATTGGGAGGCAGTTAAGTGCATCATGAGGTACATGAAGGGTACCAAGGAGATGTGCATTTGCTTTGGTAGAGGAGACATGCGTGTACTTGGGTACACAGATTCAGACTATGCAGGGCATGTGGATAGTAGGAGATCCACTTCTGATTATGTGTTCATCTTTGCAGGTGGTGCAGTGTCGTGGATGTCTCGCGCACAGAAGGGCGTTGCTTTGTCTACCACAGCGGCTGAGTATGTTGTAGCCACAGAGGGTTGCAAGGAGGCTATATGGCTTGATCGGCTAGTGGGAGATTTGGGGATTCATATAGGTGTACCGACATTGCATGGTGATTCCATGAGTGCTATTCAGCTAGCACGGAATCCGGTCTTTCATGCAAAGACCAAACACATTGAGGTCAGGTACCATTTCATTAGGGAGGTACTTGAGGACAAGCGCATAGAGCTTGTCAAGGTTCATACTGATGATAACCCTGCAGATATGCTGACGAAGAGTCTACCTAGTCAGCGGTTTGAGTATTGTCATGTATTGATGGGCATTGGATAGTATGTTCACTGGTCGTTCTCCCTTAAAGGCACATTGTCCTTTAAGTGGGAGGTTGTGGGGGTTAAAGGTCAATGTGCCTTTACCCCGGTTATGTACAATACTCAAACACATCTATAAATGAATGAAAAAAGAAGATTAGGGTGGTTCTGCACCCACCAAAACTTGTGTGGCTCTTTGTCTCTCTCTCTCTCCTTCTTCCGTTCTTGCTTCCATTGAGAGCACTCTCAAAAAGCGCACAGCCTAGTGGCTAGTTAAAAGAAGGGAGTGGAAAAATAAAAGAGGAGCTGGGTAACATGAAACCCTTGACAACCATGAATGATAGAGTGACAAATGTGAGAAGCAGTGACCAAGACAAAAACTTATGGGGAGTGTGAGATAGATTTTTGAACGTAGCTTGTAGTACATAAGGAGAATTTCAAGGGGGATCTAAACAATTGCACCACCCATAGATGATGAGGTGGCATGGAAACAATTATGGTAGAAATAGAAGAACCCCCTAACTGCTATCCCCAAGACAAATGCGAGGGCAAACCCATTGGGAAACCGCCCATGTAGGGGAACACTTACAACATATCCCCTTATCCTTCACCATTACATTAAAGCTAAACCAAGGCTAGCAAAGTGCCATGAAAAGGAGAACATGTCATGCTTCCAAAATTCAAGCCATGGCATGACCCATAGGCATACCTTGGTAAGCAATATGGCAACCATCCGACTCAATATTGAATCTCAAAGTTTATAAAATTTAATTTAGGGGTTACATATGCTCAAACACTATCTATAGGAAACTAATTGAGATCTATGTCCACTAGAGGCTCAGAAGTCCTATAAAGTCTTCCAAACATGCTCAAGACCCTGTGGTAGCAAACCAAGGGACAACAACATCAAACCAAGTGACAAAGCAAAGTTATCGAGGACAAAGCTTGATATACAGAGTTGAGGCAAATGTTGAATCCCAAAGTTGACACTTCGGGTCTCAAACTCAAACTAAAGAAAGTACTCCAGCTGCTTATGATTGCATCAACAAACCCAACAAGGAGCATCATAACAAAGGACTCATTTAGATGAATCCAACATGCAATTAATGGCACTTACTCACTTGATAGAGTCATGACAATTCATGTAAGTATGGTGAGCATTACCCATTGCAAATGTTAGGTAGTTAGCATAGTATAAAAGGATAGAGGGTTGGAGGTGTAGAAAGAGAAGAGTCAAATATTGCCTTGAAGAACGTATTTGCTAAAATGAATAACACCTCTTGGAGATTGATGCAAGAATAAAGGATGAGAAACTTATTCTTTCTGCATTGACTCAGTGAAGGCACGAGATTTTAGCCTTAATTAAATGTCACAACATTTTGAAGAGGAACCTACTATTCTCTTTTTAACAAATGTTTTTGTCATTGTGCATGCTTTTTTGTCATTGTATAAGATGTATGGAAATAAGTGTGTGCATCCCTATTTTGTATAGGCATAGACATATATGAAGATGCAAGAGCAAATGATGGTAGGGCTCAATATGCAATCATGGGATTAGATAGTTTCTGATTCTGCTATCTCAAGTGCCTATGAATCATTGAAGCATTTTTTTTTGCATTTGGAAAATTTGTAAGTATGACCTCAACTCTTATTTAAAATATTGCATAATTAAGATCAAGCATTGTCTAACTTTTGTTTTCTTTGTTACTTGGGATTCCCATGTCCAAGTAATTTTTTAGCACACATTGAGCTCACAACCAGAGAAGGAGAGGAGAGAAGGTATACACCTTGTATATATTGATGATCACATGAAAACTTTTAGTCCTCTCTTGAATCCTTTAAGAATTAACTACTACAATATCTATTGTTGTGACATGAGCCAATCTTGTAGCAAATATCCCCAAGAAAGTTTGTAACGTAGCTAGAGCAAATATCCATTATGGATTTAGGTTAAAAGAAAAGTAAATCATATAGTTTTAGGTCATAATAAGATTGATACGATAGTCTCAACCTTCAAAGTGCACACATGGCTCAAAATTAGAGCATTATTATTTTTCATTCTATAGCAATTAGCTTATGTGACCAAAGCACTCATGGACGCTACTCAAGAGAGTATGATCTGGAAAGTTTATTGTAACTTAGTGTATCACCTTTAATGTATGCTAGATGTTACTACTATAGCTTTGGACATGTTTTAATCTTTGTATTTATTGATTTGGTTAACTAGGTAAGACAAACTTGAAGCATATACTTGGAAATAAGATGATACATGTCTCTAAAATGATCATTAATTCTCCTTAACAGAGAAGTTAAAATAGTTTTGCATTGTCCTAGAACAAATGTAAGTAATATATTTCATTTCCCATAGTGATACAAAAGCCACAATATGTAGAGAATAGCAAGTCCATCACCAAGCCACACCAAAAGCCACAACATTTGATCAATGAGGATTTGATCTATTCACAATTCAAGATGATTAGGTTAGTTAATTTTTTGTCATGACAGGGAAGACCAAAGTTGTGCTCTCTAGAAGAATAGGCACTATGTGGCACTTGAGAAAGATCCCTTGCAAGCATTATTTATCTTCAACCAGTGTGATTTGTAAATGATCTTCTTGAAGTTGATTAAGAGGTGGGAGAAAAATTTAGCTTGCATATTGAGAAAGTAAAATTGGCATTTGGAGATCCCCAACCTTCCTTCAATGATGAAGAATCTAAGCTTGCAAAGCTAGAAGAGCGTTTTAATTTAATTTACTTTATACTTGTGAAAATTCTAATTTATAAAATTTTGAATAGTAGATGATAAAGGGGTTGATCCCTCAACCAAGAGCAACATAATAGAGAGAAGGATGAGGAGCCTACTACTGATTACTAACTTCTAGATATTTAGAGCTATATTTCTCTATAACATGTATTGACAAAAAAAATTATATACACATTTGAGTAAATATGAGTTCTCCTCCCTTTTCATCATGTGTCATTACAATCAATTGTTTTTTTGTCAATTATTACATTGTTCTTTGTTCTTAATAATTTTAAAATAAAAAAATTGGAATGTTTATCCATTAATCAATTAATATCTTTTTACTTTCATATCATCTTGCTTATGATTTTTCAGAGATCAATAGTTGGAGATGTAGGATTTTTCCTATTTAAAAAATGTAACATGATTAGATGCCTTGAGGTTTAGAACTCATAATTAATAGATCTAGTTGAATGAAATGTTTCAATTAAAAGGTGTGTAAATTATGTAAAATATAATTCCTTTTGTTCTTAAACCTTTCTCCTGAGATCCAACTGTCATTGATTATCCCACATTGAAATTTCCTTTCTTGTCTATAGGCATATATAATTTTATACCATTGCATGATACTCATGGCTAGGAGCAAAGAAGTGGTAGTGTCGTCAATGTAACCACATGGCATTCCCACCTATGAAAGCTTACTTTTAATATATGTGGGAAATTTGGATAGTGGAACATACAGTTTTATAATTTTAAAATCAAATAAGACATTCATCTGCCTCATGCCTTGGTCTATATAGTTCACTTCATACAAGGGAAAATGTTAATATATGTGGGAACTTTGGATAGTGGAACATGCAGTTTTATAATTTTAAAATCAAATAAGACACTCATCTACCTCATGCCTTGGTCTATATAGTTTAGTTCATACAAGCGAGGAGATGAAAGTAGTGCAATAAATTTAAGGAAAGTCGTTAGGGGACATTTGGTGCTTCTCATCTCAAGAGAGTCTCCCTTTCGAAGTATTTATATATTGTCTTTTTGTGTAATTGGTAACATTCTATTTTGTTTAAAGTGTTTTTCCAAGCTTATATAGTAGGTCATGAATTCAATAAAAATAACTATTCAAGAAAAGAATAATTGCCACTACCCAAAATAATAGATATTAGTCTATAATAAAATATGCATCACAAAGTGCAGCTTATAAAAATTTATGATCTCTAAATCATGAAGGATTTTACAATTATCTATTTCTTTTTTACAATCTAATACAAAAAAGAAATAGCTTTTTTGACATTAGGATATGTAAAATTAGCTCCAGTAAATATGTTATATCAAATTCTTCTCTTTATTTATAGATAGGTAGAAATTATATTAGTATTAAAATTTAGATAAAACCTATTAGGATCTTAAAAGTGGGTAACATGCATTAGTCCTTAATTAATAAGTGGTGGTTTTTATTCATGGAGGCATGCTTCATTCCATTCTAGCCATACTAATGAACAACAAAAGCAAAACATTACGCAAGCTATATATTGCTGAACTTGATACATAAAGAAAACTTGATACATAAAGAAAATTTGATACATTAAGAAAAGAATGCATAGAATTACAAACCACAATCTCAGATGAAGTCTCAAGCCATAGTCTTAGATAAAGTCTTCTTGATTGGGAAACAAATGTTAGAGAAAGTTGAAAAACACTCATAAAGTATCAAACATGTGCATGATAGTTGGATCTTTCACAAAGAAATTGCATTGGAATCCAATTCTTGAAATGACCACATTCAATACTACCAACTCTCAAATGAAGCATCAAGAAGATTATTTATTTATAAATATACTAAACATATTCAAAACAACCAATATGACATTGACACAATCAATTTTATGTGATAGCACCTCTGTTAACCCAATGGCAAACGAGGGCCAGAAGTGCAATCTAGAGCAACACAACGATGAGATCATTGTGTGTATAGAGTAGCGATGACAAAGCTCTGCATGTAATATCTTTAGCTTGAAAGATGGGTTGTTGAATCTTAAAGGATGAGGACAGCCAAAATCCTCTCTAGAAAAGATCCAATCATGCTTCCAAAATCAGGATCTAGAGGGAGAAAGACTAAATATAGAGAGAGAAAGACTAAAAGCCTACCCTTTTTGAGGTCCCCCCACTTTGTGTAGAGACCCAAAAGGCCCCCCCACTTTGTGTAGAGACCTAAAGGTCCCCCCACTTTGTGTAGAGACCCAAAAGGTCCCCTCAAAAAGTGGAGGACTCTTATCCAAAGGTCTCTTGCAAAAGAGGTCCCCTAGAGGTACCTACAAATTGTGTAGAGACCAACATGTATAAATATCTCACAATGGAATAAAGCTCGCACTCTTTGGGGTTCCATGTTCAAGCTCACTATTGTGTTCATGTGATTGATCTCCATTGTGTCCATGCTCCCCTACACTATCATGTTCTAGCATCCCCTTACCCTTGCACTCCCTACCCTTGTACTCCCTCCTCCTCCTCTCTCCTCCTCCTCCTCCCTCCTCCTCCTCATTTTCCCTCCTACTCCCTACTCCCTACTCCTCCTCTCTCCTCCTCCTCTCCCTCCTCCTCCTCCTTCTCCTTGTCTTCCCTCCCTCCTCCCTCTTGCTCCTCCTCCTCTCTGGTCATCCCTCCTCCCTGTTGGTCCCTCCTCCTCAAACCTTACCCCTCGAAGTTGCAAAGGAGACTAGCCTTTTACACCCCCTTCCTCTCTCCACCCCACATCCCCTTCCCCCCTCCACCCCACCATCCCCTACCTCCTCCACCATCTCTCTACCTCCCTCGACAATCCCTTCTACCCCTCTAACCCCCCATCCACTCCCCCTCCACCATCTCTCTACCTCCCTCTATACCCCCATCTTCCTCCACCCCTCCATCCTGCCCTTTCTCCCACTCTCTCTCTACCTCCCCCTAAAACCCCTTCCACCCCTCTATTCCTCCACCCCCCCACCTCCTCTCTACCACTACCCCTTCCCCCACCCTTTCCACCACCCACCCACCACCCCCCCTCCCCTCCTCTACCCCCCCCAATTCTCTCCTCTCCATTCTATCTCTCCTCCTCCATCCTCCCTCCTCCTCCTTCCTCCTCCTTTCTTCTCTCTCCTCCACCCCCAATCTTCTCCCCCCCCTTCACCTCCACTCATCCTTGGGTGTCGATTGTGAAAGCCATGCCTCAGGCATAGGTTGTGTCGTGCCCCTAGTGTTGGGTACCAGTGCTCCGAGCAACATGCCAACAGTTGTGTAGGCTATGCCATGCCTCGGGCATCAATTGGTAGCACTTCGAGTAGCATGTCAGCCATGCAGCGCCATTAAGCATCAGTCACACTATGCATTAGACAGAACACCCATGCTAGGCCAATGTCGTTGCCATGCATAAAATTGCCACCATGGCCTCGCAACAATATGCCGCCACTGCCACCTTGCATAACATGCCACACCATCGCTGTTGCCTCGTAAAATGCACTGCAGCATCACGATTACCTACGAGTGAGAGAAGAGAGAGTAGAGAGAATAGGTAGAAGAGAGAGAGAGAGAGAGAGAGAGAGAGAGAGAGAGAGAGAGAGTAGGGTAGGGTAGGGTAGGGTAGGGCTAACTAATGCTTAGGATAGTCAAACTAACCATATTAAATTAGGTTAGGTTAGGGCCCCTCCGCAAGAAAAAAAAAGGAAGGGATCTAACTCATAGGTAGTTAGGGACGTTAGGTTAGGTTAAGGTAACCAATCCTCCCCAAAACCACACCCCAAAAGAGAGAGAGAGAGAGAGAGAGAGAGAGAGAGAGAGAGAGAGAGAGAGAGAGAGAGAGAGAGAGAGGGAGAGAGAGGGTCTTTATAAAAAAATTACCTTATTTTGCCCCTTCTTCAAGGGCCAGCATCTTGGCCGTTTGTATGCTAAATCACACCAGGTTTGAACCCAAATTTCACACACATAAAGATCTATATCAAGAGAATATTTTCAAGTATTTTTACTATCGCTTTGGATCTTGGTAGTTGCCACCACATAGACACTAATTTTGACCAGTCGATCTCATATCTTTTACCATTTTCGAGCTACGATGGTCAAAATCAATTGTAGAATTCAAAGTCAGATTCACTCACTTGAAAGACACAATTAAGAATTGTGTATGCACCTCATATCTAGACGAAGATTAGCACCTGCATACTTTCATGAACTTTCTTTTGCCCTCGACACTCTCCAAGAATTCAACCTCTCATTATCAACAAGCAGCATGAAGGACCTAAGGATGAGACACTTTGGAAAATTGGAAATGCCAAAGTACAATGGATGAGGGGATCCTATGAAATTTCTTCAACTCTTCAATGCAACATGTTCTGCAAGAGGTGATCATTCAAATGAAACAAAAGCCACCTGGTTTTCGATGTCTCTAACCAATGAGGCCTCAAAATGGTACCTTGACCTTCTTGTAGAAGAAAGAGCCACATGGGCACTGCTATTCAAGCAGTTCAAAATGACCCCACACCTCAACTGGGAAATATGGAAATGCATTATAAAGAAAAGATTGGAATATACTTAGGAAGAATGAAAAATGTGTTCCCCGTTTGGACAACAAGTACTTCATAGCATGGTTCATCTTTGGATTGAAAAAATCCATTCTCAAGGACATGAAATAAGTTAGTAGTGGCTATGTGCATTTTAGCAATGCTCATGAAGCTGCAATTGACATTAAGGACAGCATGACCGCTTCTAACAGCGATAGTGATGACTATAAATCAAGTCATTATGACAAGAAATATTTGAAGAAGGGAAGCACGTCCACCAAGGATCGCACCACCGAGGACAGAGTGGAAGCCATGGCCCTAAGAGTAAAGGACGAAATGATGCAGGCCATAGAGCAAAAGTTGTGTGTCTCTCAGCCACCATAGTACCCATGAAGAGAGAATGTCTAGTGCCAACACTGTATGGCCAACCATATGGCCAATGAGTGCCCAATCCTCAGGAACAGACTTAACCCCCACTAGAAGTGGCTCAACCCCCACAACTATGGTGTGACATTTGCATTATTGCAAGCCATGATGTAAATAGCTATTTCTACAATATGAGGGTAGCACAACCCGACCTTAATAGTACCAATAGCCACCAATCCCAATATCTAGGCAGCCACCACTAGCACCCAATGCACAAGTGTCAGATATCAACCCCCTCTCAATGAGGACACAAGTGCCTCAAATATTGAGAAATCCCAATCCTCCACAATACTCTCAAGCCCCCAATCTTGCTCCAGTAGTTCCAATGCAACAACTCTAACTTGAAGATTTGGAACCTCACTATGAGTATGATACAGAATACCCTATGTACTACATGGATGGTGTTGAAGGACTCATTCTTGTATATGCAAATCAAGTAATACCAACCACATATCGAACACCCATCAAGTGTTTTGGTTGTGGGGAAAGCCACCGCATAGCGGAATGCCCACACAAGGGTAACCCTGTTACATTTCAACCTTTGTGCAGAGAATGTGGAGTTGGGCATGCATGCATGGATTGCCCACTCAAAGCAAAGCCTCACCCAACCAATGAAGTAAAAATTGATGTACCTCTAGGAATGATTAGTGTGGAAAATCATAGTGTGTCTATACAAAGTGTGGTATCACATCTAGTCTTAGTCATAACAAGGCAACTGAAAGAAGCAGCATGGCAAAAACTCCTTTCCACTCAAAAAGCAAAGAGCCCTCTAGCAAAATAAGCCTCACCGATCCCATAACAGTGAGGCCATGCCTAGCACATCTATGGATAGTGCCCGTCAAGAAGCAAAGGAAGCCTACCCCAATGCTAAAATTGAAAAAGCTCGTTATCAAGCCTTGAAGCAATGGGTACAACAAAAGCAAGAGAAATTTGAGGTAGACAAGATAGCAATAGCAAAGGTTAGAGCACTCTCATCACCCAGCATTGACAAAGTGATTGATCACAACACTTTCTAAAGGGCAATCGAGCAACAGGTAATACATGCCCAATTTTATGGTACTGCACTAGCTAGCTTGATAAGTTGCCCGTCATGATGCCAACCTTACTAAGGAATTGCCCTATAATGTGGGAGAGTTTCAAAGGATGAATAGAATCTTCACAATGCTTCCCCCCACCTGGAGAAGAGGAAAAGGTTATTTTAGTAAAATTCAGTGCTAGGGATGACAAAAAAAAAGTAATTATCCTACTGCAGCATAAAGCCTTTGGCCAATACCTTGCAATAGTGGACGGTGGAGCCGATGTAAACATTTTAGCAAGAGATCTTTATGAAGAATGGTTCCTACCTCCAATGCAGAAGGCTACATTCAACATCCACCTAGCCAACCACACTAAAATGAAGCCATTGGGCATTGTTGACAATGTGCCAACAAAAATTGTTGGAGTCAAGTTCACTCTCCAGTTTACTATCTTGGATCTTCCCAAGGGAGCCATAGCGTACCAGATATTGTTGGGAAGACCATGGCTTTAGGAAGCTTTGGTACTCCATGATTGGGACACTAATTGAATCACAATCCAAAACATAGAAACCAGTGTCAAGATCAATTTGGGAATAGGGGAAATCAAACCCACTTTTCACAAAAATATTGAAGACACTTCTTCCACTACAGCCATGAAATATGGTCTACAAGTCAGATAGTGCTTTGACCAATGCCTTCTGCATAAAGAAAATTGCAAATCCTCAATCATCATATTGAAATATTCTTCAATAAATGTTGATCACAAATGTGGCCTCCGTAATAGAAGTCATCCACAAATGAGTCCTTCATGACTATTCATATAAAACAATCAATTTTCTCATAATACCTTCAATATTCCTTCGGTTGTACATTTTTAAGGAGTATATAATACAACCAAGTGGTTTAAACACTTGGATATATAGATAGCATTAGTATATCGGTGTAGTGCTTAATGTAATGATTTGAAACTTATAATGTCAAAGGGGTGTTTTATTGTGAAGTGCATTTGTCCATTTGGGAAAGTAAGCATAAATCCACTCAAAGACATTGGCTTGAAGGCTCAATTTTGGTGACATCTTTAGCTTCCATTTCATTTTTAGTTAGTTTCCCTTGCATTGACTTCAAACTTGTAATATCAAAGGGGTGTTTTATCGTGAAGTGTATAAATCTAGGAGTTCTAGTAGAAGAGAGATATTTGCAGATTGTCTTGCTGAGTCTGATTATGCAATGGTGCCCATGTTTTGAGGCATCTTAGGTTCTATTTTCAATAGCGGTCATTGCCATGGGACCATGATTTCTTGAGCATACCTTAGGCAGATCACTTCGGTTGCAATTTGAGCCATGTGCGCTCATTCATGGTGTGCATTGGGTTGTAGTGGATGATTTATAGGCCATTTGGATGCATTACAATTCTTATTGGATGCGCTACCCTATAAATCCAAAATACGCACTCATACTGAGGGAAGAAATCTAGAAACTCATAGATGCTTTCATCTATGAGATTGAGCATACGGGCTGGGTATCACCCATCATAATAGTCCTAAAGAAAAGTGGAAACATTAGAGTATGTGGATTTGAAAAAGGTTAATGCCACCACCAGATGTGACCACTACCCCTTGCCATTCACGGAACATGTTTTGGAAAGGGTAGCCAGAAAGGAAGCTTATAGCTTTCTTGGCCTATATTTTCCCACCTCTTCTCTATGTACTTCATGTTCCTTGGCTATATTGATATATTGGCTTGCTTAGTTCTGTTGTTGCTCACATCCTTTTTAAGCTATGCTCGTATTGACTAGTTCACAACACCTTCTGAGTCTCCTCTCTATGGGATGGCAACACTTTACAAGTCTAAAAGCTCCCCTTTGATGCCTTTTTTGCTTTGCATGAGCTTTCACGCACCCCTAGCCCTGCCATGCTGTTCTGCCCCTAGCCCCATCATGCTGCTCAGCTCTACTATGCTCCACCCTGCCATGCTACTCCGCCACCTCCTTCAGCCCTCCCACCATGCTGCTTTGCCGCCCCTTGGCAGCCTAGCAGCCTCCCTAGCCTAATAGCCTGTGCCACCTCCCCTAGCCTTTCTGCCTCTAGCCTCCCCACCTTAGCTCCTATCCTCTTTGCCTCAGCCCCTAGCCCCTAGCCCTACCCCCAGCCCCTAGTCCTGCCACCCTAGCCTAGCCCGCTGCACAAACCCCCCTAGCCCCGCCTCTCAACCTCAAGCCTCGCCTCAGCCCCTAACCTCTCCACCTCTGCCCACTACCCTGCCACTAGTCTACCTCCCACCTACTGTTTAGCACTAGTTGCCTTACCTATGTACCTAAACAATACAACAAGCTTGCATGAGGGCCAATAAAGTCCCTTGAAATTCTGTGCCAGGGGTACATAGGCCCTTCGGGCTGTGACTGAACAGAGAAGCCCCCCCCGAACTGCAATCGCAAGATGATGCCCCAGGCTCCCCCGTGAGTTGCTACCTCCACTCCACTAGCAAACTGCAGAAAAAAGAAGCTAAAAAATCAGGTTAAAAAAAAAAAGAAAAGACCAGCCTGATGACACGGAGCTATGTTAAGGCACTCGACAATGCAATGCAAGTGTACATGGCAGGAACACCCCCAAAGAATACCTCCGAGGTATTGACCCACCTTGGCAAAACTTGCTTGGCCTTGATCGAAAAGGTCAATAGCCTCAAGACCACTAATGTGGCATTGATGGTAGAAAAGATGCATATTGACAAGACCTTGAATAAAATCAAGAAGCAAGGAGGGTGTATACAAGAAGAATGGCGAAAGAAGAAAGGGAAGAAGGATGAATGGGAAAAGGAGAAAGAGGCATGGGAAGATGAGAAGATCATAATCAAGGACAAAATGTAGGCCATGGGGATAGAATTACAGCAATTGAGAGATATGCAGGGGGTACCAGAAGGTATGTGCAAAGCAATGGAAGAGATGAGAGCCGAGAATGAGATGCTTAAGAAGGAGATGGCAACGCTACAAATAACCATACAAGGGAAGCATGCTGAGTTCACATAGCAAATCAGTAAAGGTAATGCAGACATACTAGAACGAAAGAATCTGGTTAAGAAGGGTACGGCAGCCCCCAAGAAAGAGATCATCTCTGAAGCCTTGGAGGAAGAGAAAAGGAGGAGTAGCAAGGCATTGAATGTCCTGGTTAGAGGCCTAACAGTTGGAGACACCCTTATGTCCGATGCTACGACATTGTTCACCAAAATGGGAGTCAAAGAATTGACAGAGGTGACAAGGGAGAAGGGAAGAAAGGGGAGAAAGAAGAGGGTGAACTATGATGGTGCCAGAGCCAGGAGAAGAGTGCACAAAACAAGCTGAGTATGGCTATATGGAATTGTAATGGCACACATTGGTCTGACCCAAGTGTTGTGGGGCAGGATACACCTGGGAATCTGCTCATAGGAAAGAAATGGTGAGAGATAGTGGGGTATGAGGCTCTAGAGGTGTAGCTGTCCTTTTCAAAACACACTTAAGGCCACTCATATCTATGGTACGAAGAGAGGAACATGCACATCACATGTGGATACGAGTGCAACCACTAGATGCCCGACCTATCTTCATTGCAGTATAATATTTCCCTTTGCACACATCATCATATGCCCATGATGTCACTACGGAGGGGCACAGCCCTTATGAGACAATACATGAGGATATCATAGAGTTCTCCAGACAGGGAGACACCCTCCTTCTGGGGGATTTCAATGCAAGGACAAGGGACAGGCAAGTGGACTTATTTGACTTCACATATGAGAGAGATCCCCACATGATGCCAGAGTTAGATGCTGTAGAACTTGGGACTTAAAGACTCTCTGTAGATACTTCGCATGTGATAGCATACAGGTGACACCTGCTTGAGTTGGGAGCTGTCTACGACCTCATCATCTACAATGGCCTTCAGAGATGGCCATCATCTGAGGGATTCACATGCTTCCCACATGGAGGTGGGACTAGCACAATGGACTACCTATTGGGCCCACTGGCTTTTGTCTCATGAATACATGACCTCACCATAACCCCCCCACTTGGAGCTGACCACTCATACCCGGCCTTCGATGTTCTTGTTACTACACTAGACACAGGGAGAGTTCCTACCGCTACCTGTACCCAGATCCACTTTGACCGTGCTCTTGATCCAGTGTATGTGTGCCACTTAGCCAAAGAGCTTTCGGCCTTATTGGAGGCTAATCTAGACCTTGCCCATGCCTCAGTTACCCTTGTCACAGTGATACAAGATGTTGCCACTAGATCCTTTCCTATGACCCAATCTTCACGAGTACGAGATGGGAAGATACCTCAGAACCCTTGGTTTGATGATGAGTGCAAAGAGATGCGAGCCCACCTCACACGGGAGTGAGCCCTAGGTTAGTTGGAACCACACGAGGCACACATGATATTTTAGCGACGACTGACATGCCGCAAGAGATGAGCCTTCCTCACACATAGGATGGATGAGATCATTAGATTATTTCGTGGAGGAGACCCAACCACTGGGTGGGGATTCTTTGTGGAGGGAAAGCCACCCATCCCCATCACCGATCCAGGCATGTGGCACACCTACGCATGCTCAATATATGATGTCTCGAGGCAGACACCGCCAGACATGTCCACTATGCCCAGGTCCACTACTTATCATCTATTCACTATGCAGAATGTGCAGGCAGCACTTCGCCAGCTTCACAACCGAAAACATAGGATCACGAAGGCCTTCAGATAGAGCATTTTGGCTAGGCTTTCCAAAATAATGTTAACTTGTGACCCCCCATCCACATTGACACCTTGTATATTTTGCTTCTTGACCTTGATAGTGACAATGAGCACTACCTTGCCAACAATTGGTTGTGTAGGTTACTAGGATGGTGTCCAACAACTCTATCATAGTGTGTTTTTCTTAGGATTCTTTGCAAGCTACCTTACAAAAGAATTTGAGGTGATAGAGGGACTAGTCGCAATAGTTGCTCTACTATTATGTGATGAACTTTAAATCTTAAAAGGTATCCATGCTTAGATTTCCTCGTTGTTTCTTGGCTTGGCTCTAGGTTGCTTTGTGAGGAGCTTGATGCTGTACTTGTAGCTTGCTATAATCTAGCTTCAGTCAAGTTTGCATGGTCCTATGTTGAACATCTATTGGGTGCTTAGGGCTACCTTTTGGTTCAAGTTCTATTATAGGGGCTTTCCCCTTTTTTTCCCTTACTGTCTTGCCCACGGCTCTATGTATTCCTTCAAATTTATGTATTTTCCTCCAAGTTGTGCCTTCATTTCCACAAGGGCCTGTCATTGTGAATGACAACATTGACCCCGATTTTCACCTCATGTACTTTTGCAAGTACTACATCGCCTCACCCACATCAGTGTCCACTTCTCACATTCCAACATTGTTTTGTAAAGTAGCTTAATATGCATGTGCTAGAGCCTGCACTCTGACTTAAGGTGGCCCTCTTTTTCATAGAAGAAAGACTTGACCCTTGTCTTTCCCTTATCTTGATCTTATTAGGGCTCTCCATGGTTCCTCCCTTCCTTGATCTTTTTTTAAGGTGTGATGTCCTATTATATCTCAGCTTGTTTTGTCACTATGTCACTTAATTAGCATCAACGGTCCATTTTTTTATGGTACCAACATTCTAAGCTATCATGGACATGATTCACACATGTATCACAATATTTTGTGGGCATTATAGTCTCGTATGAGTCCTATTATGTGAAAATTTGCTACACCAATTATTGCTAGCTCTGAGACTTCCTCAAATGCCTAGCTTGTGTAATGCTTTCTTTCATTGTTCTTCTTTCTTTGGTTTTAGAGATAGGTTCTCCTTTTCCTCACTCTCCATGTGTTATTTTAAGGATTCTATTTAACCATGCCATGCTTCTCTAGGAAATTTTTTTGGTCAAGAAGCTCTCCATAAGTATGTGTGGGATTCACTATCTCTAAGAAGTAAAGATCCATTAGCATATTGCTTAGTTGTCAGGTGCACATTGTCTTGACATAGGGTAACCTACTCAACCATTGCTTAGAGCCCTCATCCATAGGACAAAGTCCTAGATTGATTCTCCTTTTCTTTGAATTAAGATAATTGAGATTTGCTCAATTGTCATGCTTGTTCACTTCCTGGTGTAATCACCTAAGGGAGGCTTGTGTCATGTGCTGCCAATCTTGGAAATAGCTAGTAGGGAATTGGTTGAACCAACTTTGCATCATCTTCACCAAAGTTAGAGGCCACTTTGTGGTATTTTCCTATGGTCCTTAGCCTACCTTGGTTGAGAGGTGGCCAAGTCTGGTTTGCTTCTAGTCTCACCAAAGTAGTTTGATGCAACAAGTATTGACATAGCTAGGCTCGGCGGTCTCATTACAACTCATGATCCTCACTATCTTATGTTGTTATGCAGTCCTCTTGCTCCAATTCTATGGTTTCCAATGCCAATTTCCAAATCTACTTCCAATCTCTCCTGTTCTTGGTCATTCCATTCCATCTCACCTCATTTCTCAACAGGTTCTCCTCACATTGGGCAACATACCTTTGATGGATACCAAATCGATTGGGTAGCCAAAACGTGTCATGATGCTTTGGTAAATAAACTTTGCTTATGCTATCAACTGTATTATACCTTAGTGCTTATGCCTCCACCCATTTTGTGTAGTAATCCATAGCTACCAAGATGTACTTGTTTCCTATATATTTGGCAACAGGTTTAAATGGTCCAATGAAATCTAGCCCCAGTTCTGGAATGGTTCTAGAGGTAACATTGGATTTAGTGTTATTTTATTTGTGCTTACCAAATGACCACCCCTTTGGCAATATCAACATTGACATGCATAGTCATGTGAATCCTTGAGAAGTATTTAGGGTGGTAAAATTTTTGCATGATACTAGACATATTAAGAGAGATGGAGGGGAGAGAGTTATGTCATGATAACATGCATAGTCACATATATAAGTGTGCTTAATATGTGTGTGTGTGTGTGTGTGTGTGTGTGTGTGTGTGTATGTGCACATGTGCATGCGTGTGTGCATGCATGCATTCATGTAAAGGTATGTGCACATGTGATTGTGTGTGCTTACCCAATATGTGTGTACACCCCTCAACTATGTGTGTGTTGTGTATGCATGTGCATGTACATGTGTATGTGTGCTTGTGTGTGTGTGTGTGTGTGTGTGTGTGTGTGTGTGTGTGTGTGTGTGTGTGTGTGTGCGTGCGCGTGCGTGCATGTGTATGTGTTTGTGTGTGTGTGTGCATGCGTGTGTATGCGTGCGTGCGTGCGTGTGTGTGTGTGTGTGTGTGTGTGTGTGCGTGCATGTATAGTCACAAGGATCTAGGAGAGGGAGGGATTGAAAGAGTGAGTGTTCATTGTCCTTACGAAGTGGTCGACTGTTCCGAAATCATACATGTTGGGGTATGGATTTCTCACAATCACAATACAATGAATGCTATCATGAACATGAAGCGACGGGTGAGGTTCCTTAATTTTGTCTTTCTTGAAAAGTTATATTGGTTTCGTTCGGCATGACTATAGTCCAGAGCTCCTACAACTAGTGTGGTGGGGTTAGGCAGACGATAATAAAGTCATAAGAATCTAAGGAGGAAAAATGTGAGAGAATGAGTGCTCATTGTGCTTGTCGAAGAGTTGGGGAAGTGGTCTATTGCCCCAATATCTCACATCTTGGGCTAACTTTTCACCACAACTACAAGACAATGAATTTGATTGTTGTGAACATGGAGTGATAGGTGAGGTTTCTAATATTTGCTTTTCTTGAAAAGTTTGATTGGTTTCCTTTGGAAAAAGTTTAGTCCCAAGCTCCTATACCTAGTGTGCTAGATTGAATGATTCATGGATGCAAAGGAGTGCATTTCAATCTTCTTATGTTTCTTTGAATGATGCATAGATGCAAATGCTTTTGTACATAGTTATTCATCATAAAGAAAACAATTGATTCATAAGGTAGTGTTTCCATAGCATATGCTTAAAGCCATTCTACTTACATTTGACATGCCATACATTAGTGGCCATCCAGATGTAAATCCCCAAGACCCAAAATCTCATGTGTTCACATGCCATAGAGTAATGGACATTTGGATAATAATACCACAACTTGTTATCATACTTGGAGGATTATTGATAATAGTATGGTGACTAATGATGGTATTTGACCTACTACCAGTGGTAGTAAGCCTATCAATGATGGTAGTCAGTGTTTTTATTGGCAAGACATGGCTTATAAACGGTGATAGTGCGCTTGCTTATCAATTGTAAAGGTCAGGTCTTAAATCTAACTGAGGAGATCTAGAACAGAGATAGCACTCATACTCCTCTTCAAGCATAGTTGCATTCGATTCATTCCAAAGTCTCTATATTTCTATACAAGTACCACAATTAGTGGCATTGCATCTATACCACAAACTGGTGGCACTGCACATGTGTATGTTAATTATCTTATACCACCTACAATGGAGGTATATAACATGGACATGATGCATATGTACAAATCAAATATGCACAACATATAGTTGTTGGTTTTTTGGGACCTCCTAATGATGTCAATGAAGGGTTGAGGATATATATGGAGGTGTTCCTTGCAGTCGCCCCTCTAGAATACCCCCCCCCCCCCAAAATGGCCCTTGATCCATGTCCCATACTTTAGGAAATTGCACACCGGCTCATTTTGTATTCCTTAGAGTTACCAAAAACCCTTGAAACCCTATGTTGCACTTTTGTAAAATCCATATTGGCTCCCTTTGTATATATTGTGGCAAATCCCCTTTCAATAATAGTCATTTTTTGTATTTCTGTGTACAATTATTCTACAATTTGCATGGTTGCAATTAGAGAGAGAGAGAGACTAATATTCCACTCCATCTCTCAAATACTAGCTTAGATTTTGCATAACTTAAGGATCTCTTTCTTAGTAGTCTCTAAAGCTCCTACTAGGTCTTGCTCCATCTCCTCATTCTATGAGAGTTCATATACATTTGGTAAAGGTACCCTTGTTGCTTTGGTATTGCTCTTGTCTGCATTCATCTGTGCTTGTGGGACAACCAAAACCTCTTCATCATCGCTATTTGGAGGATTATTAGGCTTTTGCTTTTTTTGAGGCTTATCAAGTTTTATACATACTTGGCGGCTCCCCTAGGACCAATTAAACTTTCCTTCTCCACCACTGTAACTTTCCCTATTCCTTGCTTGAGATCAATTGTTGCTTGGTTGTGCATGGAAACCAATTGTTGCTTGGTTGTCCACTACAGATAGAGTATTTAGGGGAAAAAATTGAAGAGGATATTTTTTACAAGCCATATACCTTGCTTAAGGACACCAAAAATCCATAGGTTTTCATATGCTAATATTCGCTAGCTTGAATGTTGTCTAATTTGTTAATTTGAAGGTTCTCTTTCTTTTGATTGGTTACTATTTTGCACTAGATGAATTTAAGAGATACCATAGCATTGCCACAAGCTTATCAACTACTAGGGATTATCCTGAGTTTAAGGCCATCAAAAAATTGGTGTCTCCTACTCATTTTCATAGGCCAAGGCAGGGACCAATGCACATGGACATTAGGCTATGCAATTATATTTGCATAGAGAGCTTATGGCTATGTAAGTTGGTAGTACCAGAGTGCCACGTGTTTGCTTGGAATCAGCCCAATCTCTCAACAATCGTTGATGGAAATTATTGGTCATATCGTTGAAAAAATTATTGAAGGGCATGATAGGACAGGACTATTGAGGATGCTAAATTACTAGATTCACTATAGTGAGTGGTGTAAGTGACATCCAACCGTCAAAAGGTTGGGGTCGGCAAAAGATGCATCTAGACCATTAGATCGAAAAAGTTCCTTAATGGTAATCGCCTCCTCCCGATTGTGGCTGCCCAAATAAAATTTGCTCGGAACCACCTACCCAAAAATTACACATGACGTCATATAACCACCCTTCCCAAGGTGGGGGAGGGGCCCTTTCCCCCTCAAAAATGGCTTGTGGGCTCCCACCCCCGCTCACCATTTTCTAAGATTGTCGCCCCCCCCCCCCTCATTTTCCCTATTCCATCTTGGTTGTCCTATTGTACAACACGCGTGGAAGGGGTATTTGGTAGCTATAGGAACCATGGCTGAATAACCTCAGAGAGCCCGCTCATAATTTTCTAAGGTTGTCCCCCCTCGCCCCCCCCCCTCCCCCCAAATCACTTTCCCTGTTCCATCTTGGTAGTCCTATTGTACAACATAGGCCATCTTTTGTTGCACATGAACCCAAGTTTGCCTTGGCTTCTTCGTGCTTGTTCTTTCACTCATTATCGCAACCTTTTTCTTTTCCTGCTCCATGTGAGCAAATGCATAGATGTTAGACATCAAGACATAAGCTGCATCGCCCAATTCATCCAATTGTACTGCATGTTCAAAGGCTTGTCTTCCAAGCTCAACATTATCCCACTTTTGACAAGCCCCCAACACAGTATTCCACACCACAAGATTAGGTTGGAAAGGCATCTTGTCCAGGATCCCCACTGCCTCACCTAATTGGCCTGCACGGCCAAGGAGATCAACCATGCAAATATGGTGTTCAATACTTGGGGTGATGCCATAGATGTTGCACATGTCCTCAAAATACTTATGGGCCTTATCTACTAGACCCCCATGACTCCATGCAGTCAGAGCACTAAGGAACGTGACTCCATCTGCCTTTATACCTTCTCCTTTCATTCTTTCGAGCATATGGAAAACGATTTTACTTTCTCCTAGCTGGGCATATCCTGAAATTATTACACGTCATGAAACTGCGTTCTGAACTGAAAGCTTGTCAAACACTTCCCTTGCTTTTGCGAGCGAGCCACATTTCACGTACATGTCGATCAAGGTGTTGCCAACAAAAGGATCTCTTCCCAAGTCCTGTCTGGCAATCTCAGCATGTATTTCTTGGCCCTTGCCTACGGCTCCTATGCTACCACAAGCTTTCAAGCTGCAAGCAAAGGTGACAGCATTCGCAGAGACACCCTGCAGTTGCATCTGTCGGAAACAGTTCAGTGCTTCCTCCCCAAGCCCACGTTCAGCATATCCTGCAATAAGTGCAGTCCAGCAGACTACATCCCGAACTAGCAACTTGTCAAATACTTCCTGTGCTTTTGCAAGCCAGCCACCTTTGGCATACATGTCGATCAAGGCATTGCCAAGAAAAGGATCTCTGTCCAATTCCTGTCTGGTAATCTCAGCATGTATTTCTTGGCCCCTGTCTATGTCTCCAATGCTGCAACAAGCTTTCAAGCTGTAAACAAACGTAATAGCATTCGGAGAGACACAATCCACTTGCATCTCTTTGAACCGATTCAATGCTTCCTCACCAAGCGCACATTCAGCATATCCTGCAACAAGTGCAGTCCACAAGACCACATCTTGAACTAGCACCTTGTTAAACACTTCCTGTGCTTTGGCAAACAAGCCCCATTAGGAATACATGTCAACCAAGGTGTTGCCAACACCAGGAAATATTTCCATTTCCTGTTTCGCAATCCCAGCATGGATTTCTCGGCCCTTATTTATGGCTCCAATTTTGCCACAAGCTTTCAAGCTGCAAACAAATGTGACAGCATTTGGAGAGATACCCTCATGTTTCATCTGTTCAAAACAATTCAGTGCTTCATCACTAAACCCGAATTCAGTATATCCTGCGATTAGTATGTTCCAGGACACTACATCTCGAAATAACAGTGTGTCAAACACTGCCTGTGCTTTGGAAAGGGAGCAACATTTGGCATACATGTCGACCAAGGCGTTGCCAACCAAAGGATCTCTGTCCAATTCCTTTATGGCAATCTCAGTGTGTATTTCTTGGCCCTTGTCTATGGCTCCTATGCTCACAGGCTTTCAAGCTGCAAACTAGAGTGACAGCAGTTGGAGAGACATCCTCCCGTTGCATCTGTTCAAAACAGTTCAGTGCTTTCTCACCAAGTCCATGGTCATTATATCCTGCAATAAGTATGTTCCATGACACTACATCCCGAACTAGCAGCTTGTCAAACACTTTCCGTGCTTTTTTTATTTCCATTTTTTGCATTATTTTTTGATTAGGTGGAAAGTTTCAGTTGCATGTCAGTTGGAGCATGCATTGGATTGAGTACTCAAAATCTCCTTGTTTTGGCGCGTCTATCGTTATTGACGACTTCGTTGCACAGCTGGTTGAGTCGCTTTCGGATAAATTATGGCCGTAATGTAGCTCTGACAAGGTGCTATCCTAGAAATCGAGCATCAGCGTCGGCCTCCAAGCGGCTGAATGGCATCGTCGTGCAAATTAGTCTCCTGCTTGTTTTAATGTTGATTAAAACTGATGATTCGTTTGTCAACGATGTTTGGATTGTCCATGTAAAGACACCTGTGGCGAATATTTCTTGGATTGCGAAAATCCTCAGTGTTCGTTGTTATGCTCTATTTCGCCCGTCAATAAATCTGCGATGGTATGCAATTTCGCCGCACTTGCCTTCTGATACGTTAGGAACAAAGCAAACACCAGCAATGGAGGGATCGATGGACATGATGGAAACGGACAGTGGTGCATTCGAGAAGGGTGGATTTACGTTCCTTTTGTCTTTCTTTTGTTTTAAGACGTCCTTCCGTATATTCTTACTGTCTGTGTGCAGGACTTGCAAAAGCATGCCCTAAACTGTTAGGATCTCTTGTCACACCAGTTTTAGAGAAAGCTCTTGTTTTGGAAGCTGGAAACGATGGCTTGAAACGACCCAAGGAAGTTGCTGCTGGTAGACTCTTTCGTGTATCTTTTGATATTATTGCTCTTGTTTTGCAAGAGTATCGCTCTTTGATGCATGTTTTCAGCCCATCTCACGTCTTCAAATTTTTTGTGAGCATTGAGAACGTAAGTTTTAACGTTTTCTTTGATTCATGCAAATCCCAGCCCATCTCGTGTCTTCGACTTTCTGTAAGAACATAAGTCTTGACGTTTCTTTTGATCTCATGCAATGGTCTTCGTTTGGAACTGTCAACGTATGATTCACATCTTCGTTTGAAACCGTCCAGTTGAGAAGAATGTAATCACACAATAGCTTATTCTGAACAGTCATCGTATTTTTCGTGTGTACAACATCTGTTACGTCTGGTGCGTCAATCGTCATTCGTGACACAGTGTGATTTACTTGGTTTTCTTGAGTTAAATGTTTACAATCCGTCCACCATTTCCACCATCAATCGCAACGTAGGGTGCTTTGCGCCTCTGTTGTTTGATTCTTTGGATCAATAGCTTCATATAGTGTTCATTTGTGAATGTTAATGAAAGTAAATGGTGCTGCCTCTCATAGCTGTCAAAAACCTTGCTCATGGTTGCAATACTCTGAGGACCAATTGGAGCATCTGCAGGAGAAAAACAAGCTTGTGAATTTGCTCTCTCTCTTCTCTCTCTCTGTGTCTCTGTGCCCATAAGTCCACTTTTACGAGAACCGGCCACACAACACATCATTTGCTCTCTCTCTCTCTCTCTCTCTCTCTCTCTCTCTCTCTGCCCATAAGTCTACTTTTACGATAACTAGCCACAAAACACACTGCCAACCCTCTTCTCTTCCTTCCTTTTCACACTTTCTTCTGCTTTATGTTCTATTCCCTACCATCCCTAAAAACACACTGTGTTTATCAGGACGTACTGAGGCGAGCAATGTTGCAAGGAAATCAGATCTTGTGTGCGCAGCACCTGATGTTTCGGTTTTGAGCAGCAGAATGATTCAAATTTTATTTGGGTATTGTATTTATGTTGCGCGAATCTTATACAATGGTGAAGTTTCTAAAAACGTTTATACCATAGGAACTATTTTGCTCCTATTTTGTTACACTATGCTACAAAGATGTGAAGAATGAAAAGTATGCTTGCATTGAAAGAGTTGTTGTCAACCCCTTTGTACGAACATAACAACGTTCGTATAAATGACCTTTGGGAGCAACATGTACAAAATCATACAAGCGACAGACAAGCACATGAAAAAAAAGAACAACACTTTGATGAAACAATGGAGGAACAATTCCTCATGGATACTTTACTTCATGGCATTTACACAAGTCAACAAGCTGTTGACTTTGAAGGACAAACTATTGAAAATTCACCCTCTAAAGGATTTTCACCATTAAGCATTTAAGATAAATTTTGTGAAGAACTATCGTTTCCTAATCTTTTCTTTGGAAACCCACGAAAGTACAACATTCGAAGCATATTTCCTATCAAGACATCGCAAGGTGGGAGTTGACAAATGCAGACCGCCGCTTTGCTTTAAGTATAGAGAACCTCATCTTCAAAACAATGAAAATTTTGGTAAGGCAAGTTTTATCATCATCTCGGGTTCAAATGCAAAAAGCCCAAACAAAAGGAATAGCACTTCAAGCAAAGGACGTCCTCTTACATACAAACATTAAGAAAAGACTTCAAAAAATACTTCATTCAAACATAGGATAACGGGACTTCTCACACCTAAGAAAATTAGCTGACTATAAGCACTATCTCAAAAGAAACCTTTTCTCAATGTTGAGGTAACTAGGTCCCCCAACCTCTTTGTCACACTATCCCGCAGCTGAAAGATGATGGAAACCATTGATCAAAGCAATTCACAAATTAAGTGGAGACACGACGAAGGAGTACCCAAACACACAAGAAGAAATACGTCATTTGCTTCAATCTGATCTCATCACTATAGCTCAATGTTATGTGCACAAATTCCAAGTGCTTAAAAATTTGGTGAGGAAAGATAAAAATATTCTTGGAAAAATAAACAATTTCTACTTCGTAATAGAATTCCAAAATAGAGGAATTCAACATGATCATGGCCTTCTATGGATTGAGAACGCACCCACCATTGGAATATCTTCGAATCATGACATTGAAGCTTTTGTTAACAAATGCATTTCAAAAGACATATCGACTTTCCCATGTGATCAAAGAGACATTCAAGTGCACAAACATTGTAAAACATGCTTTAAAAAAAAGAATAAATATCGATTTAGTTATCCTCGGCCACCCATGTCTTGCACAAAAGTCTTGGTTCCATTACAACGTGAGTTAAGATCAACTACTCTTAAAAACAAAATTAATTCGATTAATTCAACTTTGCTAAAAGAAGAGACACGACCATTAGACTATAATGCATACTTGGCCTCTTTAAATATGACAGAAGAAGAGTACATGTTTGCTCTATAATCATCTATTTCACAACCAACACTGTTCTTGAAAAGACAACCCAAAGAAATTTACACTAACAACTTCAATCCTAATTTGTCAAGGTTATGGGGTGCAAACACTGACATCTAATTCATACTTAATCCTCATGGTGCAGCTGCTTATTGCACATCTTACATGACAAAAGTAGACAAAGAAACAACTCTTGCAGTTAAAGAAGCCCTATCACAAAGCATAAACTCTACGCACCACCTATCGAATGAATTAGGGACAACAATCTATTCAGTGCTACATCTTCCACTAATGGCATCTCACCACATGAGTCTTTCACCAGAAAAATTGCAAGAACTATCACAATTCTATCAAGATCTTGAACTTGTTGTCTTTGACGAGGTGTCCTTGATTGGACATAGCACATTGGTTGCAGCAGATATGCGCCTAAGAGAAATCAAGCACAACCACCTTCAACCATTTGGAGGGCTTGATGTTTTATTATGTGGGGACTTCTACCAAGCTAGCCCCACAAAAGATGCATGGATCTTCATCGACCAATCAACACAAACATCAATGCAAACATCGTTTTGAAAAGCTAATGTCTTGCAATATGAGATCACAACTCCAATGCGTCAAATGAACACCAAATTCATAGAAATACTAAATAGAATACGAACAAGAAAGCATACACTAGAAGGCATCTCCTACATTAACAACAACTATCTAAGACAACCATTGCTGCACAAACAAAAGATTCTGCACCTATTCTACACTAATGCATCAAAAGATATTCATAACAAGGAAGTGTTTCATTTGCTCGAATATAGTCCTCATATTCTAGAAGCTACAGACAAGAGACACAAGACATGCAGCAAGACCATAACAATCCCTTTGAACCCAAGCCAAACAGCCGATTTGCACAAAACTCTACATTTGAAACTAGGAATGATAGTTAAAATATGTTCAGGAAATCTCGACATTGCAGATGGCTTGGTAAATGGAGTAGAGGGAATATTCAAAGATTCAAAAATAACAAATGAACAATAACATGTTTGGATATTATTCAACAACACCAAAATAGGTAAAGAAGCTCGCATTAGAAACTCGTCCCTTTATAACATTGGCATTCCAAAGATGTGGATGCCTATACATCAAATCACAAAGGAGCTCCAAATAGGTAAAAACAACTTAAATAAAATTTCTCGAAGGCAATCCCCCATACAAGCAACTGCTGCTAGAACAATCCACCGTTCACAAGGACTATCCATGGATTACCTTGCATTTGACCCATCCCTCATTAAAACACATGGTCTAGCATACACAGCACTATCACATCTACGAAACCCAGAGAACCTTTAAAACTCATCGAACCATTGGAACCTAAGCAGTAGATACCAACGTCTTAAAAGAAATGCACCGCCTCAAATCTGATAGACAATGGATTCTCCAACAGCAAAGCTTCTCATCATTACAAAACAACCACATCACAATGCAATCTCTAAATACACGTGCATTCTGCTCTCATTTCATAGACATAATGAATGACAAAATCCTCCTAACAACCACAATCTTGTGCCTCCAAGAGTTACATATCAACACATCAACACAAATATCCTTACCAAGATTCACATGCTTGCAAAAGACAAACAGTGTGGGTATAGCAATATGTTACACAAGGAAGACATGCAATTGCTTCAACAACATTACATTGAAGACAAAGCATCATAATACTTACTACCTTCCAAACAAAGAACTCTACACCTATTGCCGTCATAAATGCATACAACTCTCTGTTGTCAACAATTACAACACTACTTGCATCGCTTGAAAAACTTCTTCAAAACATTGAAAATGATTTACCAACAACCAACAACCAACAACCAACAACAATCGTCGGAGATTTCAACATTAACTTCAACCAACCAACCAACAATAACAAAAAACTGACAACTTTCATGAAACACAAAAAATTCTCACAATTGATTCTTCAACCCCGACTACAGTTCATGGATCAACTATTGACCACATATGGACAAACACAAAAAATAAACACAAATTATATGGTACAAACTTTATTTACTTGTCAGACCACTCTCTCCTTTACATAAACATTAATTTCTCTTACAAAATTAAAAAACTCCAATTGGATAATAGTGAGGATTCAGGTCCAATTTGGAGTTAGAGCCATGACGGAAAGGCTGCCTAGGGCAACCTAGTTTATTCCTTGAAATTAAGGGCAACATACAGACTCATATACTACTCTTTTGTAAGTGACTCTTGCTGAATGGTCTTGTTACATCTCTTGGTTTTCCTTGTTGCCACTTGTTATTTCTTAGCTCTAAGATCAATCCACTCTCTGAGATCAGCGAGGACTTGGCTGATGTTCTCATCGGTCTCACCCTGAATAAGCGAGTGATACATGCCGTCGTAGAGCTTGATGGTCTTATCTGTGCTCTGAGCTTTGTCGTAAACAAGCTGGCTGCCCTCTACAGCAGCCAGATCATCTGAAGTTCCATGCAGGAGAAGCAACGGGATCTCTACCTCCTGGCATCTCTTCTGAATTGTATCACACATTCGGCTTAGCTGCCTCATCGTTCCCACCCTTGGTCGCCCTCTGTATCGCCGCGGATTGCTGCCTATCACCTTGGCTTTCGCTGGATCCTTCACAGCTCGCTTCACCATGTTGCTGTCCGGCATCACTGCCCATGACTCCGCCAGTCCCCCCAGCAATCCATACGCCGTCAAATGCAGCCTCGATGGCTTCATCGGCCCCGGAATCTCAAAGAGTGGCGCAGAAAACATCGCTCCGTCCCAGCCTTTCGGGTCCTGCAGTACCATCAGTAGCGTTGCTCCCCCTCCCATCGACTCGCCGAACAAGTATTTGGAGAGGCCTTCGTACTCCGGACGATCGCGTACAGACTTGTAGAAGAAGAGCACTGCTGCAGCTAGCTTCTCGGCGTCTTCTACATAGCCGTGGATGCCATCCGACCGGCCGTGGCCTAGCAAATCGCATGCGAAGGCACCGTATCCCCATTGCGCAAACGCTATAGGGATCGTCTGAAACATCCAGTTGGAGTCGCTGCCGTATCCGTGCGTGCAGCAAACGATCCCATTGAGTTGATCTCCGTTTGCTGGCAGCCAGGATTGAGTGAAGAGTGTCCCATGCGGCGTCCTGAAGTACTCTTTCTTGTTCACAACGCCTTGTGAGGCGTAGTATTCATCTTTCGGCATGGCGCCCCAGAAGTTGGGGGGTACGCCAGGTGCATCTTTAGCGGCGGCCATCGTCTCTCCGTCTTTCCCTCTCTCTCTCTCTCTCTCTTTCTCCCCCGCCTGCCAAGATTCAAGCAGATGCTATGTGCAGGAAAGGGAGCTGTAACCATAACCTCCCCCACCCCCGGTCTTTGTGAACGATGGAAGACCAATCCTTCGCTTCTGCCCCCGAATTGCTAGGCGCAGAGCGAGCTCCTGTCATCTAAAAACGCTCTCTCTGTCTCTCTCCCTGCCTGTAAAAGGCAAGATACCTCTGCCTTCCTCCCCATTGCTCTCTGCAAATGGAGCAATCGCTGATCCTCTTGCACACTCTCTCGGGTCTTCTTCTGTAATAGAGGAAGGTAGAGACAATGTCCCGGTGCCAGATGTGATGTGCAAAGCACCAGCTCTGGGAGATTGTCTGTACCTTCCTCTATTACTGGTGCCAGATGCGATGTGCAAAGCGAGCTACCCGACGGAAAGTTCATCTCAACGACCACCAGCTCTAGCAAGGCGATGGTTCATTGGTTGTGACGAGTTGGTGCGAAAACGTGAGTCGTTAATTGAAAGTTAGGGCACCCGCTAATGCCACCAAGTCATGAATATCTGCGAGTTGGTGGTGTGGATTAGCACTACGTTGAGACTATGGGTTTTTCTTTTGAGTGAGGCATGAGTGTGGTTGCTTTGAGGTTGGTGGAGGTACTATGTGAGGTGTGGATGAGGCCTATGCTTACTTCGTGTCCACTAGAAACATAAAACTTCTTTGTGAACACTAGTGTGGTTGCCTTGAGGTTGGTGGAGGTACTATGTGAGGTGTGGATGAGGCCTATGCTTACCTCGTGTCCACTAGTGTTCACAAAGAAGTTTTATGTTTCTAGAGGTTTTACCTACAACAAGTTTTATGTTTCTAGAGGTTTTACCTACAACTTTTGAAGTTTAAGGCCAAAATATAAACAAGAAATCACAATTGGGCGAGGACACTGCCTTCTAGATAGTGGTAATACAAGTGCTTTTTGGATGTAAACGGGAAAGCAAATGCTTTTTTAAGAGCGTTGGGCTATTAAAAGGTAATTTTTATACGATGATCTACACAAATGGTAATTTGAAATGTACAACTCAATTAAGGACTTAAAAAAATAGGCCTTAAATGCAAGTGAGTGACATGTCTCTCATCTTAGGGATATGCTACCCACTCAACTATCATGGACCAACCACTTTATCACCAACTACTTTAAGCATTCTTCACACCACCTTGTTGGACCCTCCTCCTCATTAGTGCACTTGCTCCTTTGGGGTTCCTTTTTGTGACTTCACTTAATAATAAAGGAATGTTATCCTAGTGTTTTGCTTTCAAATGTAACTAAAATGACATCTAGACATTTATGTAGAAGTGTAACCTTTAGGTAAATAAATCATCGATGTGTGTGTGTGTGTGTGCGCGTGCATTATGTGTACACACACATTGGCACGTGTGCACACACATACACATTATATCATCCTATTTTTGGGCTTTTTCCAATTTTTAGAACTCTAAAAAAAGGGCAAGAAAATCCTCTTAAAACAAATGGGACTTACCTTATAAGGAATGGTTTGCCCAAAGTCAAGATGGAGTCATTAACGTGGTAAACATGATATCATTTGGGTGGCCAAGTGATGATGTTGACATCACTTGTTGGAGCTCCAAATGTATGATGTCATTATTTGGTTGGTCATCATTAGCAATGACATTAGCACTTGGGTGGCTCTTCTCATTCAAAAGATCAGGCCTTATATGCTCCTTGACTTTGCAACTTGGAGCAGTCATGCCATGCTCCAAACTTGCGAATTTGAGGAAATTGCTTCAAAAAAGGTTGCGAACTGAAGGCCAGGTATTGCCCCTCCCTAAAAGGAGGGGTACCATCTTGAAGCAAGTCCGATCATCATCTCCACTAATAGATTTTCATTTGCATAGCCAAAGAACGTAAATGCACACAATTGTGAGATTCCTCCTCCAACCAAATTTACTAGTTCTCTCGAAACAACCTTGGACATGTGATCATGATACCCACAAAGACTTACACAAACCATGGGCATGGCGTGACTCCTTTCTAAGGAGGGTATGTTAGACACATAAGTTTTAAGATCTTATTAGGCCCGGTTGGTTTCTTTACCTTTTGAAGATTTTCTGAGCCTTTACTTAAGGTTTACTAGCTCTTTGCAGGCCCTAGATTGTTGGCAACTCCTGCTTTTTGAGCCTTTGGCTTGTATTTAATAGTTTGATCCTTTGTTGGTCATTGCCTCTACTATGGATATCGCTTAGGATTTTTCATAGGTCTTCAAATCCTTTTGTAGGCTTCGATTGAGCAACATGTCATTGTTTAATCTATTGAGGCCTCCTTTGCTTGCTAAGCATTGATTTGCAAACTTAGCTTGTTGTCTTGTAGCTGTTGCCCAGGCTGTTTGTAAAACTACACCGCCTGCTAAGTGAGCCATTGCGATACAATGTTGTCATACTAACATTTACCTGGAGGTGCTCAAAGGCATGCAAGATCTTGTCTATGCTCAAGCTTTGTTTTTTCTTTTAAAAAGACTCTTAAAGACTTCCCATGCACTACTGCTCGCTAATCACATAGAGCAACTTGAATCCAAGAGCTTCTAGTTTTAGAAACTTTGTGTACAGCTATTGCCCAACCTTTGTTAGCCTGTCAAAGCATGTTGCCAATGCTTTATTCTAGTTGAACAATAGTTCAATGCGATTGAACATAAGTTCCTTTTGAGATTGGACAAGAATTTGAGAGTTCACATGTCGATACCTAGCACATTGTTTCCTTCTTTCTCCAAGTGTTTCAACAATGATAATTAGTAGATCGTATGTGTAGGATGGTATAAAGTAAGAAAAGCCTAGGGCCACTAAACACCTATGTGCCCCTCGAACACACATGCTATATAGGTTTTTCACATAGTAAATATACCACGTTGTAATGAGGACGTGCTACTTTACTTAACTTGTAACTTTATGGATGTAAAAATAGTTTTTGTTATCAATTGGAGCCATGCACTTAAAAAAAAAGAACCATCATATTTTTAGCACTATCTCCATAGGAGCGAGTGCTTTAGTGGACAATTGGAAATTTCCATGTGTGAGTTCCAACACCCGGGTAGAAAAACGTTGAAACTGACACAGTGAGTCAGAAATCCAACGAAATGATCCGAAATTCAAGAATGAAGGTGTTTCCAAGCTCTTGAAGTGAAATGGACACCAAAAGTAGGCAATGGTTGCCTCTACAAGTCAATACAGAGTCTCTATCAGCTTTGGAACAGGGAAAAGCTTAAAAAACGACTTTTTCTTTGAAAACACTTAACAGGATCTCGAAACCACTTCGCAAAACCAAAGTGACTTTTCCAAAGGTTCTTTCAAGGTCTCTGCACACTCAGATGCAAGTAAAGTCACCCACAAAGCTTTCCACGGAGCTTGTCCTTCCTCCCACAAAGCTGCTGAGCTTCTAGGCATTCACACACGCTTAGCTAGATCACTCGGGCTCTAATACCAGTTGAGAGTGCTCTCAATGGAAGCAGAGAGCCACACAAGTTTTTGGTGGGTGCAGAACACCCTAATCTTCTTTTTCATTCAGTTATATATGTGTTTGAGTATTGTACATAATCGGGGTAAAGGCACAGTGACCTTTAACCCCTGTAGATTCTAGAGTTCTCCCTGAAGCCTCCTTGTTGAACTCTTACCTTCCGTTCCTTCTCTTTTCGTGGAGCTTCCCTCTAGAATCTCCCCTGAACCCAGTGCTTGCCACTTGGAGCCCAATTGAGTGCCACATGTCCATTATTGCCCTTTAGGCCTTAATATTGCATGCAAGCACTGTCGAGCCCTTTGGTTTCCCGCTTCACTGTAACCACACCAAACAATGTCGGGATTATATCTGACGTAACATTTCCTTCCCCTTAAGAATGATTTACGTCCTTGAAAATAAAATTGGGAAACCTCCTCTGGAGACTACTTACCCTTTCCCATGTTAAACTCTCTTCAGATCTATCTTTCCACTTAACCAAACATTCTTGCCATATAGTATGTCGCGTTCTTTTTTCTTGTCTATCTCAAATTCTTTCTGGTTCATGTGGTAAAGATGCAGGTTCAATGAGTTCAACTAGGACTTCATTTCCAATGAGATTATCATCATCTCCTAATTTTCTTTTTAGCCTACTAACATGAAAAACTCGATGTACTCTACATCCCTCAGGTAAGGCTAATTTGTAAGCAAGTTCTCCTATCCTCTTAAGTATTGTGAATGTTCGACAATACCTAGGAGACAACTTTGGACATTTACCTATCTTTAGAGATTCTGAAGATTCAGGTACCGTAAGGTAGACTTTCTCATTTACTTCAAACTCCAACTTTCTATGGTGGGGGTTTGCATAACTTCATGCTATATCTTGAGCTCTTCTTATGCTATCTTTAGCTAACTTAAGCGTTTGATTCATATCCTCAAGAAAGTCTTTGGCCGCTTGAACCTTCTCTTTTCGAGTCCCACTGTCATTGGGGCTCTTGGTTGAAATTTATACATCATCATGAATGGACTAAAACCTGTAGCTGAATGTTTGGCATTGTTATATGCAAATTCTAATATGGGCAAATACTGTTTCCAATTAGTTTGCCGTTTACTTACATATGCTCGAAGCATATCCTCAATGATCTGATTGACCCTTTCAGTTTGTTGACCATCACTTTGTGGATGATCCATAGTGCTCATATTCAATGAAGTTTCCAACCTCTTGAACACAGCCCTTCAAAAATGGTTGTTAAATTTGCTATCCCAATCACTAACAATACCGGCGGCTGGTAGCCCATACAGTCTATAGATATGCTCCACAAATAGCCTGGCTAATTCTAGAGTTCTAATATCTTCACTAGCAGGAATAAAATGAGCCATCTTGGTCAACCGATCCACAATTACCCACACAGAGTTGTGTCCCCTCTATGTCCTAGGTAATCCCACAATAAAGTCCATGGAGATGGTTTCCCATTTGCCAGATGGAATCTCCAATGGGTGTAGGAGACCTCCTACCTTAAGGTGTTTAGCCTTATTGACGTGGCATTTTTGGCACTCCAAAACATAATCTTGGGCGTCCTTACCTATTCTAGGCCAAAAGAATTGTCTTTTCAGAAGCACATATGTCTTCTAAATTCTCGGGTGTCCAGCACTCAGACTATCATGACATTCAAAAAGAATTTGGCACCTAATGTCAGTATTATCCGGGACACATACTCTACCCTTGTAGAGCAGGTAGCCATCTTCAATAGTATATTTTTTCCACTTGAGTCCTTTATCACCAACTTGTGGTGTGTCACCATTTCCATGCGACTCCTCAGTGAAAACCTCTCGATTAGCTGGATCTGCTTTCCATGTTTCAGAGAAGTTAGGATCATGATCACATTTCCCCTTTAAGGACTCCAGGAAATCATTCTGAAATTGAGTAAAACTCAATTCATTAACAATTGGCATTCGGCTAAGAGAGTCTACTACCACATTGAAATTCCCTTTCCTATATGTCAATTGTATATCAAACTCTTGCATTAACTCAGCCCATCTAGCTTTTCTACCTTTAAGCTCTAGTTAATTACAAATCCAGTTAATGCTCTCTTGATCAAAGATGATCTCAAATTTTGCACCATATAAATAGTGCCTCCACTTTTTTAAAGCATAGACTATAGCATATAGCTCCTTCTCATATGCCGAGTAATTCCATGGGCACGATCTAACTTTTTGCTTTCAAAAGCCATTGGTCAACCTTTTTCTATAAGTACCGCCCCAACTCAAAATCACTAGCATCTGTCTCAACCACAAATGGTTCATTGGGATCCACTACTTTTAAGACAAGAGCTGCTGCTATAGCTACCTTTAATTTTTCAAAACTTCTCTTTTGAGGTTCATCCCATATGAAGGTGCTTCCCTTCCCCTTAAGCTGGTGTGTCATCGGAACAACAATCCTAGCATAATCTTGGATGAATCTCCTATAGAATCCTGACAAACCTAAGAATATCTATAATTCTTCTAGATTTGTAGGATGTGGCCATTCCAATATGGCCCTTACTTTGTCAGGATCCATACATACCCCTTCTTGGGATATTATGTGTCCCAAGTATTTCACTTCTTTTGCAAAGAATTCACATTTGGATTCTTTAGCAAAGAGTGATTTATCCCTAAGCAGTTGGAACACTTTTCGTAAATGTTCCAAATGCTTTTTTTTGGTTTTACTATAAATAAGGATATTGTCTAAAAATACTACAACAAATTTTCCTAGATATGGCCTTAAGACACTATTCATAAGTGTCATGAAATTTGCTTATCCAAATGGCACTACTTAAAATTGATAATGCCCATACCTAGTACGAAATGATGTCTTAGGGCATCCTCTTCCCTAATTCATACTTGGTGATATCCTGATCTTAAATCAATTTTAGTAAAGTATTTTGCCCCTTGCAATTGATCAAAGAGCTCATCAATACGAGGCATAGGATACTTATTTTTTATGGTGATTTTATTTAGTGCTCGGTAATCTATGCATAAATGCATAGTACCATCCTTTTTCTTTACCAGTAAAACTGGTGCAGAGCAAGGTGAGCTACTTGTTTGGATTTGGCCCTTCCTAAGATATTCGGTTAACTGTCTTTCGACGTCATGTTCGTCCATTTGACTAAGCCTATATGGGGGTTTACAAATAGGGGTAGATCTAGGAATTATTTATCTATTATATGATCTACTTCTCTCTCAGGAGGTAAACCATCAGGTAAATTAGATGGGAAAACATCTTTAAATTCAAACATTAAATCATTGAAAGAAGATTTATACTTTTTAACATTATCAAAAACAACATTACTTTTTTCCGATGCTAACATAAAATCACCAATAAAAGTAAGTTCACAAAGATATACCTCACATTCTTCTTAGTGTAGTAGTTGTTCCAATTCCATCGAACAAATAAGAGGAGAGTTAGGCACATCATGTTCTCCTTGAATCTGGAAGACTCTACCCTCTTTTTCAAACATAATGGAGTTATTAAGATAACTCCTTTGTAAGCTATGCCCAAGACTATATAGCCATTCTCGACCAAGCACTACATTTGTTCACTCGAGATGCATGATTTGGAAATCCAAGGCATCCTAATAGCCTTGAATATGCACCTCTACACCATATATCATGGTGTCTCAAACTTTTTTATCACTGCCCTTTGCCAAAGAGACCACATATTTATGGGCACTAGGACTCTCAAGCAATTTTATTTTCTTAACTAACAAATAGTTCAAGAAATTATGTGTTGCATTATCATCGACCATCACTCTTACTCTTTGCCCCTTAATTTTTCCATGCATCCTCATTAAATCATGAGGACCAAAGGTGGGCTACCACATTGCCGATGATAGACAACACATGTGGTGCTATCCTCATGATAGACCTCTACTTCAGTGTACTTTGTAGTACCATTAAGTAGTAACACTTGCATCGCATGCACTTGTCTTTGGGGAGGTCTATTTGGGGCTTTAGCTCTCGCTAGTTTATTTTTAGGGCATTCCAAGCAGCATGGTCTTTGCCCAAACATTTGAAGCAAAGATTTTCTTGCCTGGCCCTTTCATAATCCTCTTTCTTCAAGAGAGGATAATTTTGTGTTTGGGGTTTCTTAGGTGGTGCTTGAGGAACCTCCTTCTTAAAGTGCCCCTCCCTTTTCAAATTGGGAAATTTATTGAACTTTGGAACAAAACCTATTTGCTTTGAAGTTCCAACTTTGAATTTCCCCGTCATATCATCATATATTTGCGCATACTTAATGGCTTCCTCAAAGGTTTTAGGAGAATTTCTTTTCACTTCAACCTTATAAGTGTCTTTAAGACCTCTCACAAAACCCCTTATCTTTTGGAATTCATTCCCTTCAACTTAAGGACTGCCTCCCTATAGTTTGCTATGTACTGTATTAGAGTGTTTTTACCCATAGTGCAATTGTCCCAAGCCTCCCACGCTCTTTCTAATTTATTTTCTGGTAAAAACTCTTTCAAGAAGGCTTGTTCAAACTCAGTCCAATATCTAGGAATTCTATCACTCTCCCTAAGGCTCATCCACCATTAATAGGCTTTATTTCCAAGGGAAAGACTTACTTCCACGACTTGATTTTGAGGAGGTGTATTCGAGTGTCAGTGGAAGTCTTGCCACTTTTACAAGAATGTATTAATCAAATCTTTAATACGCTCTTTTTCGTCCCCATTGAAAATTGGGGGTTTTAAGTCCTTAAGGATGTTCGAGGTTTTTCTAAGTCGAGAGGTGGACCTCTCAACTTGATTAGGAGGAATCGGTGATTTTTCAGTAATAGATACCGATTGAGAATCGGCTATCTTAGTTATAGTTTCAGCTAGGGTTTTTAGTGTTTCATTGATAACTCCTAGCTGTGTTTCTATATTTTGCATTCGAGTTTCAAGTTTATGGAATTCCATATACGGAATTCCATAATCACCGTAGTCTATGTCCTCCATTTCCACATCTTCCTCTTGATTTTTAGTTTGTACCTCCTCATGTGTTTCCTCTCTGACTAATGCTTTTCCCTTTCTAGCCCTTTCCTCGGCCTCCCTAATCATACCATCCCTTTTTGGAGTGGTCATTATAAAGACGTATATTTTCCAGAAATTATAAAGCAAAACGCTTTATGTCAGAGAGAAAAATGTGATGCCCACTTCCCTAGTATTTGTTCAAGGCATTGGATTCTTCTTGAAAGTGTCTCACTTTCTTTGATTCACACCTTCTCATTTTCTTTCAATTCACAATCTTTTGATCCTGCTTCTTCCGTTTCCCTCGATGTAGAACCTTGAACTCCTCGACACCTTCTTCTTCTTCTTCTTTCAATTTGGTGAGGCTAAGGAGTTTTGGAAGAAGAAGAGGGTAAAAGAAAGGGGGGCTTTAGATTTTAGGGAGGGGTATTAATGCTCTTAATGAGGTGGCTTTTTTCCAAAGATTTCTCAACCTTTGGATGACATGGCTACTGTTACAATTTCCTTTCTTGCTCTCTGTGCAATGATGATGTAGACGCTCGCGGCTTCTTTTCTTCTTCCATGTTCATAAATTCATAAGGCTCTGGAGTCTCTAACTCTCTCAGAGCATGGCTAATCCAAGTTGTAGCTCATATGGAACCATGGGCAAAGGCGGTAGCAATATTGGGAGGAGGCACAGAAGCTGAGCTGAAACAGGCGGACGGGGAGAAGAAAAGCAATATAAACTAGGAAGGGAAGAGCATTGAGTAGGAAGAGAGCTGCTAGCGATTATAATAGCACCCATGAAATACGGACCCCATTGAATGGTTTACTCGGACTTGCCGAAGCTTTGGGAGCTTGTGAGTGCCATCCTGTCTTTTGGGATCATAATCGTTGATGTTTTGAGTGACATCCTTGATCTTGCTAGCATGGAGTTTGGTAAGCCATGCACTGTTTGATCGGGTTTATTCCTTTCTTTGGAACCATTGCGACAACAAAGTTTTGCTCTACTTAGCTCACAATTTTTACAAGGCTTCCCTCTCATTGGAATAGGGAGCTATGTTTCTGGACTACTTTGCATCGTAATTCTAGATCAACTCGGCTCTAATACCAGTGTTACAAGACCTTCAAGGGCTCTCTTGGATTCTCCACCCAGCCACGATTCTAGAGTTCTCCCTGAAGCTTCCCTGCTGAACTCTTACCTTCCATTCCTTCTCTTTTCATGGAGCTTCCCTCTAGAATCTCCCCTGAACCCAATGCTTGCCGCTTGGAGCCCAATTGAGTGCCACATGTCCATAATGGACCTTAGAACCTTACTGCCCTTTAGGCCTTAATATTGCATTCCCTATTGATGCAAGCACTATTGAGCCCTTTGGTTTCCCGCTTCACCGTAACCACACCAGACAATGTCAACATTATGGCTGACGTAACAACTCTTTAGTATGGAGCGTGTTATGAGTAGCATGTAAGAGACTTCTTTTAGTGATGATTGGCTCATAGATTCGGGAGACATGAACCAGGATGAGATGCCCGATGAGGAGTTTGTTTGTACAGGAGATGATACTATGCACAAGACTACTCATATTGGTGATATTCCTTTGAGGGATAAATATGGTGTGGAGAATACTTTGGGATATGTTTTATATTGCTCACAATCACTAAAAATCTTGCTTCTGTTAGTCAAATGGCTGATGAAGACTACCGAGTGCACTTTAAGAAGTCTGGATGCTTTGTTGAGGAGTTTCATAATAGCAAAGTGGGCAAGATTTTTGCCAAAGGGAAAAAGAGAGGAAGATTGTTCACATTTGATGCAAGAAAGTCCTATTTGCAGCAAGATGTGTATGCCAATAATGCTCCCGAACAAGATCAAGAGGTTCAACTTTGGCACAATATACTTGGGCATATTAATCATAGATGCTTGCAGGAGATGCAAACCAAAGAATTGGTGAGAGGGTTGCCCATATTTCGTCATTTAGATTTTAGATGTGTATGCCTTGCATGTTAATTTGCAAAACAAACAAGGTTTTCAAAGAGGGGGAGAATAAGCGAGTACCCTTTGAAAATAGTTCACTCAGATATTTGGGGACCAACGGATCATGCAACACCCAGGGGGGGGAGTAAGATATTATATTACTTTTATAGATGATTATAGTCGGATGACATGGGTCTATTTCTTGAAAGCCAAAAGTGATGCCTTTCAAGTGTTTTGCCAATTTAAAATAATGATAGAGAAGGAGTTTAGGTTTTGTATCAAGTGCTTTCATATGGACAATGGTGGAGAATTTATGTCCTATGAATTTGATGAGTTTCTATATGGTCAAGGCATTAAGAGATGTGTTACTTGTAGATATGCTTCTTAACAAAACTCCATTGTGGAAAGAAAAAATAGGGTGATAGTTGACATGGCTAGAGCCATGATGGATGAGATGTATATGCCATTGATTTTTTGGGCTGAAGTGGTGCATACGGCCATGTATATAATGAATAGAACACCCACGAATGCCATACATGGGTTGACACCTTTTGAAAAGCTTTATGGGTACATGAAAACCTTAGCTTATTTGTTGAAAGTGTTTGGCTGTGTTTGTTATGTGCATGTGCCAAGTGAGATAAGGAAGAAGTTGGAGCCAAGGGCTATAAAATGTGTGTTTTTTTGATACTCAACTGAGAGAAAGGGGTATAAATGCTATGATCCCATCATTGGACAAGTATATGAAAGTTGGGATGTGAAGTTTAGTGAGCTTGAAGCATGGGATATGCCCAGACCAATTGTTGTAGAGGATGAGCACATGCCAAAGGTTGAAAAAATGAAATTACAGCAAGCTGTACCCTCAAGTAAAGTAATCTTAGGACCATCACAACATGAGGAAAGTGTTGATAGTGTGAGCCCATGGGGTGGTATATTGAGGGGAGCAAGCATGTGGACAAAGGCAAGGGTCATTGTTTGCTTGGGTGTAGCCATTTTTGGTGAGGTTCAGGGACTTTTTTGTATATGGGTATATTGCATGACCCATAACATTTGCATTGCTCAACGGAATTCGGCAAACTTTGTCTTTTAGTTGTAGTATGCATTTCAGACTTGAACATGAGAGCAAAAAATTATGGAGTAAGGATTTAGAACGAGACCGTTAGAGCATTACAAGTGCTATGTTACATGTGAAGCATGCATCTTGAAGACTATAGGATATAGAAATTTATTCAAAAACATCAAAATTTTATTCTATACATACATGCAACCAAGTAATCATTCTAAAGTACACTATGTGAGCTTCTCCTCAACCCAAGGACACACCTAAATGAGATAATTATGCATGGCTTAATGGGCCTCCAATGTTGTGCTAAAGTGATGCATTCCCATTTGAGGGCACGCTCCATAACTTATTTTTGATTTGTTGAAAACCAAAACGGATTGAAAATTTGGAATCCAAACTAGTGGGACTAGTGCATGGTGGTCTTAAAACATTGATAGTTATTGGTATTGGTATCTAGATTCACCCTAAAATGGAAGGACTTGGAAAAGTCCAATTTGTGCATGTGAAAATATATTTTAATAAATCCAATGCTATTTATAATTTTGAATTGTTTCTTTTTCCATGCACTTGCTTTCTATATGGCTCATAAGAATGCCAAAGGTCATTGCATTTAATAATACACAACACCAAATCCAATAGCATGCCCTTTGGCCTATTTGTGTTTTTAAGCATTTTAGGCCACATTGCACTTGTTTGGGATATCCAATTCTACTAACGTGTATCTGGAGGAGGGAAAACCGATGGCTGAAATTTTGCTACTCACACAAATTTAAATTTTCACACCTCCGTCCCATCAAATCTTGGAAGATTAAGTACCTGCGATATCATTAACTGATTATTCAGTGGCCAAATTGCACATCATTTGATTTCACACACACATGCCATCATTGTAAAGCCTATTTGGCTATTTTTCAGCATTGTGCACATCATATCAAGCCTTATAAAGCCTCTTGGCTATTCCTAGCATCATTTGCCACACAAGCCTTGTAATAGATTGGATTATATATTGCAGTTTTATCTTCATTGACAGTTCATATTTCACTTGACACAGTCAGTGTTTTACATTTGATTCAGAGAGTGATTTCACATACAATTTGAGTGCATTTCTTGCACCATGTCTATGACTAGCAACCTCAATTTGGAGGCATCTACTAAGCTAGACAACTCCAATTATGGCACATGGAAGTACCAAATGTTAAAAATGGCTAACTGCTTAAATGCCTAAATGCCTTTTCTCTTATTCTTTTAACATGTTTCTAAATTATGCTTACTCACGTCTTCCATATGTTCTTTTGCTTATTTTACACAAAATAGGCACCTTTTTTTGGGGGCGGGGGATGAAATCCCAAACCCCACACACACACACCCGCCTTCGACGGGACTTGCAAACTCTTACCACAGCCATTACACATGTGTGCGTGCTTTTTGTGTGCATGTATATATGTGTGTATGTGTATTGCATACGTGTACGCATGTGTATGTGTGTGGTAGTCCAAGAGCTTGTGGTAGTTCATGAGTACGGAAAAGTCCAAGAGTCCAAGGGTTGTAATCCAAGAGGTAGTGATAGCCTAAGAGTCCAAGGGTGGCACGTGGCATAGTTCAAGAGCCTGTGGTAGTCCAAGAACTTGTGGTAGTCCAGAAGCCGTAGTCCAGAGCCCGTGGTAGTCTAAGAGTCCAAGGGTGGTAGTCCAAGAGCTTGTGGTGGTTCATGAGTCCGTAAAAGTCCAAGAGTCCAAGCGTGATAATCCAAGAGTCTAAGGGTTGTAATCCAAGACGTATTGATAGTCCAAGAGTCCAAGGGCACATGGCAGCATTTCCTAAGCTCTTCTTCATTAAGCCGCCACGTGTCAAAAACGTCTTTTTTTTGGGGGGGGTCTATGGGTAGTAGGTAGAATAGACATACATACATACATACTATAAATAAATAAATATATCATGCATAACCAAATTATGCAAATTGTCAAGAAGTTCTTAGAAATCAGTTGCAACTTTAAAAAAATGGTGAAGTTGAGAAAATAAAAGCGCTTTATCTGAGAGCCTAGAGGGAGAGATACATGAGCACTTTCGAAAAGCCCCTCTAAGCTTTGCATGCCACCTTAATTATTGTGAGCTTGACAAAACCTAATATTAGGGGGAGGTCCCCACATCCCATGATGTAAGCTCGAGGAGTCCTATGGTTGAGTGGCGAGTTCCAAAATGGTGCGTCATGGTTTGTCAGCACAATCTTTGGTTCAATGGAGCTATACTAGGGGTCAAACCCCAACTTAAAGTTGTGTTAGTTGTGACTTCCATGATTACGCATGGACTTTAAGTCGATAAATCCATTTGCATGACAGTACTTTCTTACCAGTAGGCAAGGGTACCAATTCCCAAGTGCCATTTTTGTGAAGACTGTCCATTTCAGACTTCATAGCAAGATCCCATTGAACCTTGTCTGCCCTCTGCCTAGCCTCTCTGTAGCATGAAGGCTCTCCACAATCAGTGAGCATTAGATAATCAAAGCCAGGAATAAATCTGTCTGGCTGCCGTGTCGATCTGGTTGACCTTCTAACCTGATGACCATCATCATGAGGTGGCTGTCTAGCCTGTTCATCACCCAGTTCTGGCTGCATTTGCATGTCAGGAAGATCATCTAACTATGGTACATCCATTGGGATATCATCTGCCATATCTGGCTGTCCATTTGGACCTGCTACAGCATCATTTAATGGCTGATTATGCTGCTGTTGTGGCTGATTTACAGCTGGTCTGTGTTGCCCATGATGCTTGTCATCATCAATAGTTACTTTTAAAGGTCCCTGTTGTACAACAGGTTCCTTGAACATGATGGTTTCATCAAACACGACATCATTGTTGCGTATAAGTTTTCTGTTTGTGGGATCCCATAGTCTGTAGCCCATCTCACCTTTGTCACCATACCCTAGGAAAATGCATTTTAGAGACTTTGGATCTAATTTAGTCCTGTCCTCCTTGCGTACATGCACATACACGACACAACCAAAGACCCGTAGGTGTTTGTAAGACGGAGGCTTACCCGTCCATGCCTCTTCAGGCACACCACCACATAATCTCTTATTCGGTGACCTATTTATAAGGTGCACAGCTGTCTTTACAGCTTCAGCCCAAAAAGTGTGGGGCAACGCAGCATGTGACAACATAGATCTGACCTTTTCTTGAATGGTCCTGAACATTTTCTCAGCGGTACCATTCTGTGGTGGATCATACGGTGCAGATAACACCCTTTGAATGCCCTTTGCCTCACAGAATTCCTGGAACTCTTTGGACAAATACTCTCCACCATTGTCAGACCTCAAAGCTTTTAGTTTCTTGCCTGTCTCATTTTCGACCAGTGCAACAAACTTAGTGAAAGCAGTAAAGGTATCACTCTTTCTTTTAAGAGTGTAAACCCACACTTTGCGGGTGGCATCATCTATAAATGACAAAATGTACTTTGCTCCTCCTAAAGATACAGTAGGCATCTCACATACATCGGTATGGACAAGCTCCAAGAGCTGTAATTTCTGATTTGATGCCCTCTTATGAGGAATCTGTACTTGACGACCGTAGAGACAAAATTCACATTTCTTTAAATCTGAAAATTTTAGACTCGGCAAGTAACCAAAATGAGCCAGTTGCTCCATTCCCTTAACACTCATATGGCCAAGCCGGCTATGCCACAATGAAATCTTTGGCAGCTCGGCGGCATTTACATCGGAATGCGGACAATGTCCTGCATGAAGTGAATACAAAGTATCAAGTTTAGGACCTCTGGCTATAGCCATTGCCCCTTTGCTGATTTTCCACTTCTGATTACCAAAGGTGGTATGATAACCATCGTCATCCAACAACCTTGTGGAAATCAAGTTCTTCTTTACCTCAGGAACATGCCTGACCCCTTTGAGCATTACCTGCTGGCCATTCTCAAGAACAAGCTTGACATCACCTATGCCAATGATGGAACATGCATGGTTATCACCAAGAAAAACAACTCCCTTTTGCCCACCTGCATATCTGACAAACAGATCTCTGTAGGGTGTCACATGAAAGGAAGCACCTGAATCTATAATCGAGGAAAGCATATCTGATCCATCTCCAGCATGAAGTGTATGAGCCTTCAGTGATGAAGTGAAGCATACCTCACGTCCACTGTCACTGTCACTAACATAAGTAACATGCAGCTCCTCTTTTTCTTTGCCCTTTGACTTGCCTTGAGCCTTGCCTTCTTTGGCTCTTTCGTCGTTCTTTTTCTGAAAACATTTTTTCTCTACATGTCCCTTCTTGCCACAATAATTGCAGACAAGATCTTTCTTCGAGCGGGACTTGCTCCTTTCTCTTTCTTTGTCTTTACCACGTGTCTTTGACCTGCTGCGTGCATTCAAGGCATTTGACTTCCCAACAGCATTATTCTTTCTATTCATCTCTTCCTATAGAAGAGCGCTCTCCACCTCTGCAAATAATAGTATGGTATTCGAATTGCTGGTAGAAGTCCTGAATGTATCCCATGACTCAGGAAGAGAACATAGGATAAGTGTAGCCTTCAGCTCATCATCGAGCTTCAACCCTTGGTTGATCACCTGGCTGAAAATGCTGTTGAACTCAATAATATGAGTGGACATAGGTGTCCCCTCCTTCATCTGAAGCCCAACAAGCTTCTTCAACTAGTAAGCTTTGCCCGTGGCACTTTTCTTGGCATATGTATCCTCAAGACACTGCCACATTCTCCACGCAGTAGGTTCATCTCTGATGCCTACAACCAGTGAATCAACAACTGTAAGCATTATGGTTGACATGGCCAAGTTGTCATCTTCTCCCACTGCTCATCAGTAATGTTGGAGGGCTTAACACCCTTCTCCTTTATAGGTTTGTACTGGTCCTTCTGCATCAACACATTGTAGCATTGTGTCCTCCATATGTCGTAGTTTTTAGCTCCTTCGAGCTTCTTTATCTGGAACAAGGACGACACGTCGCTGCTAGAACTCATGGTAAAGAAAGAAGAGTTTGTTCCTCAATGGAACTGCCTGACTCCCTGTAGGTGTGCAATTAAGCACTAGTCACTCCAAGAAAATTCTCCCGCGGCGGAAGTACGATCAAAAGTCAACTGTTTCAGTGGCACAAAACCAATTGAATATTCTTCTCCCACTTGCTGCAGAAACAGTACAGCTCTGCTGTTTTGACTGGCGAAAATGCAGTACAGCTGCGTATAAATGCTCCAGAAAAATTCGAGAATTGATATAATAATTTACAGCTGCACTATTTGAATTCTGCTGGTCAAAATCAGGTCAAACCTGCTGTGTGACAGTCCCAGACTGTCAAAAAAAAACAATAAATCTCTGATTTTTTGATGAAAATCCCTGATTTTAGACCTCTAAATGCTCCAGTAACTTCCCCCCCAACTGAATATACAATCTAGAGGTGAAGTGGCTCAAAAGCCCTCTGAATGCGTGAAGATAATCAGAGATTTGATCGTAAAACCTGATAATTTTGACTTTTGACCAAAAAACCTCTAATTCATTTTGCACTTTCAAGGCATAGATGCACTCCACGAGACAAGAGAATGCATCCTGAGTACTCTCACTAGACAAATTGTTGGTCAGGCTACAAAAGCCCCAATTTGACAAAAGTCAAAGTTGGACAAAATTGAACAAATCTGCCCCAAAAGTGAATGTACTCACAGCAACAAATTACAGCAGTAATTCCAAGCACTATAGCATCATAAGCCCCATAAACTGACAGCACATTCCGTGCACTAACACAGTAAGTGTCATCAACAACTGCTACTCACAAGGCATTTGACTACATATCCATTTGGGTTGCATCCAACATAGCATACGCTGCAAGTATCAAGCACAGATCTGCCCAATGCATACACTCAGTGCCAACACTGATGTACAATCACTGGCCAAGTGATAAGACTTGTCTCGACACTGTTTACGGCATAAGCTAAGCCTCAGTGCGAGTGTAAGCCATGCCACAAGTAGAACCCCTGCACCTGTACGTGTATATGCGCAGTACGTGGTACAAGGAAATGAAAATGGCAGGAATGGAAAGTACAATGCAAGTAATATAGAGTACCTGGCTAATGTGCCAATGGCAAAATGTGAGGAGCAGCTCTCAAAACCAGAAATGAGCAGCCCACAGCAACTGGAAGAGGACTGCTTAGACTGTGGTCAGCCACAATAGCAGCAACTAGCGATGTTGATCTCAGAAAAGGAGCAGCAGCTTTAGAACATCTATCACATAGCTGCCAGGTACTCACAGAATGCAGCCTCGACATTTCATGCCTTCCATCCTTCTGAAGCCTCTGCTGAACTCCTTAAGCTGGCTGTTGGTGATTGCGCTAGCGGAAATGTTGACTTTTCTAGCTCTGCCTACCCAAAATGCCTGTGTCAGGTCATTTTCCCTTCCTAAAGGATACGGCTACAGGAGAGGTGATGGCTTCTCCAGAAAAATATCTGAGTTGGAGGATACGTTGTTCGATGTGCAGGACGCAGTTTCACCGAAGAGGAGAGCTCGTGAGGATGGAGGGGATGAGGGGAGGGAGCCTTTGCTCTGATACCAATTGACGAAGAACCGGAGTGAGTAGGAGTAGGGAGTGAGGAGAGGAGACACACCCACAGTAGACACCAATAGGTGGGGATAAACAATGAGTGGTACATCCCCAAGTACACACAGTAGTATATATATATCTTTGGATAAGGCTAGGACCACTAGGCACTAAGTACAATGCATACTTAGTGTACTTAGCAGTACTAGACTAAAAACTGTTACATAGGGTGGCCAGTGCCTTTACCCCAACATACTGCAGGTTGTACATTGAGGTCGATGGCTAGCGTTGCACTATCTTGGATCAACCCGAGTTGCTGGAACGATGGTGGTTGGTGCTGCATTTTTGCGGGCTTTGGCTGTCGAGCTTGTTGGCTGTGAGGCTGCAGGTCCACCATTGTGTGGAACTCGATGATGGAGCCGCAAGAGCCACACAAGCTTGTAGGAGGCTTTGGATGTTGCACTGCGTGTTGATTGTGGAGCTCGTTCATTGCAAGTGTCGTCTCAGGCTATTGGAGCGCTATTGGACGTTGCACTGCGTGTTGATTGTGGACCTCGTTCATTGCAAGTGTCGTCTCAAGCTATTGGAGTGGGCTTGGCTTCTCGCTATGAAGAGGCTTACAGGATGCAGAAATCCAGTTACATCTGAAGCTCGTTTGGAAGGCCTTTCTCTTGCATATAGTTGCAGAGTTGCCTATGTTGGAGCTGAGCTTTGAAATTGGCTATTTTTGGAGTCGATATGAAAGGTCTTTGCTAGAACTTGTTGTAGAAGAGAACATTCCTCATGAAGAAGAAGAACTAAGAACCAAAACAATAGCAGAGAACTCGTAAAGTTCTCTTAATCAAATAAACCTCTATCTCTTTCTCACATGAATGAATATCAAGCTCTCTCTCTCTCTCTCTCTCTCTCTCTCTCTCTCTCTCTCTCGACTAACTACCTCTTTTCTCTCACTCGAACTAGTAGAGCTTCGGGCTCTTTCTCTCAAATCTCAGACTCTCTCACAATGGAAATCTCTCAAGAACAATGACGGAAATTTCTTTCAAATGGATGGATGAAGATCTCTCACCGGAAGTGGACTCTCATGGAGAACACTCAAGAGAACTCTCAATCTCATAATCTCTCTCACACTCTCAACAAGGTGGATGGTGCCTCAACGGAAGGTAGAATCATGCTCTGATACCATGACAAAATATGAAGAGGGGAGAGGAGAAGAGTGGAGATGAGGAGAGAGGGCACAGCTAGAGAGCACACCACAAATGACTAACTATAACTAGATTTAGTTGAAAAAATAGAATATATACGAACCCTTTTAGGGTTAGGGTTAGGGGATCCAACCCTTTCCTTTATAGCAGTCTATAAGCTTAGTGCTATGCACATATGATCACGTGATGGTGCTATGCACACATGATCACATGATGTTGAGCATGAACTCTCAACAAAAGGGCCAAGCATGGGAAGTGCTTATATGGCTTGGTGGATTGTTGAGAGGGACATTTTGAAGGAAGATGCAAGGCCAGAGGCGAAGCTGGATACAGCATGACTAAACAAACTGCATTGCAAAAGATGGTGTAAAATTGATGGAATCAAGCTCACAACTCTTTGCACTATGCCACCCATATATTAGATCCGCAATGGTGGGAATATCATACGATAGATTATGCAGTCATGGCATGATCTTCTTGGATGTTTCTTTGAGGATAGGACAAAGTGTGCCTCTACTGTTAAGGAACTCTTAACTTTTCAAAATAGAGAAGGATTGTTTGCCTATCCAAGAATCAAAGAATTAGCAAAATACATGCCAACATGGAGATGGTGGGAAGAGTGTGAAGCATCCATGGCTCATTTGCAAGCCTTGGCCATGAAGGTGTCTTCACAACCTTGTAGCAACTCCTCTGGAGTAACTATAAGTTTGTGCATTCCATCACAAGGAACCGCTTGACCTCGGAAAGATTGAAGAAGTTGGTTTACCTCTATGCGAATGGTAGAGTGCTAGATGATGTGAATGGGGTATGCAGTGACAGGGTGATATGCCAAAGTGGGTACAAATGGATCTTCCAGGTCCCTTGCATGATGCCCCTGTAATGACACACCCTCAACTAAATTTTAGTGACTCAGAAGAAGAGACATTGGTGTGATGTATGGTTTGTTTATTGATAAATTTTGCAATTAGAAGTAAAATGCAAATGAGACAATTGCAATTCACACTTCTCTTTTCTCATCAAATGAAATGTTGCAATTGCAATTCTTTTAGCATGCAATCCTTTTGAAATGCAATTCTTTTAAAATGCAATCATAAGGTAATCCACTTAAAATGAAATTCTTTCAAGATGCAAACCTTTTAAAATGCAATTTATTTGATATGCAATTGCATTTGCTAGAGGCCGGAGCAATGTGTGCTAGCCCTTGATGAAATTATAAGCACACTTTGCATAAGGAGCATAAACCCCAACAAAGTGTTTGTGAAGATTTATAATTTCAATGATGGCTAATCTGTGACAATTTACACTTCACCAAACACGACGCCAAACATGACAATTTTCATTTCAATAAACATGACAATGGCTTGTCGTCATATTATATAATTTCAAAGTGTACACGAGAGCATTTGTAGATTTCGGGCAAAGTATACATTTTATGCCACAAATGATAGGAGCAAAGTATACATGTGCTCACTTTGCAAAATTTACAGTTACATTTGAGGTGGCCAAAAAAATACAAGGCCCATTTTCTAAAAATTTAAACCATCCTTTTGACACTTCTATGGGTTTGTGTCAATTCTAAGGTCCACATGAACAATTGCATCATGTGCAATTGTTTAAAAGAATGAGAAATAATCCACACAAGAGCACCACCAGTACGAGCATAGCCAGGATGGAAAGAAATATGATCAACATTCTTGCTAGATGCATGTACGTTTGAAAAAATCGATTTGCAAAACCCAAGCATTAAAGTCGTGCAACATTTACTTAGGTATATCAAAACAATCACCTCTGAAAATTCTATTTTTAAAAAATAAACCAAAAAACAATAATCATGATCAAATAAAAATTTAACATGCTAACGAGTATACTTCATCGCATCAACTCCAAAATCCATCAACAAAATTGATATATGTCTCTATAATCTTCACAATCGAGGATCCATTGAAAATGTTGCTCCAATGCCAAGAACATCGTACAATTACTTGGCCTGAGGATCATTACAAATTGGGCAGGCACTCCTGACCTTCAACATATTTGCCAGGCATACCAGGTGAAATCGATGGTGACACAAGAGCGCATAGTATCCGGTCATCACCGTATCAAAATGGTCTTGGCATATTGGACATAACGTCCCATCATTCACAAAGGTGATATGTGATGGAAGGGTGGAGGGTTTTTTGGTAGCCAAGCCTACAAAATTTGGATCCAAATTATGAACACGACCTCTGTATTCAATGTGTTGGAGGGCGGCTTGTGCATCATGCGCTTGCTGAGAATACGCAGCAAAGATGCGGCATTGCTCCTCATAGGCATTTTTGAGGTCTTGCCTCTGTCCGACTTGTTGGAGCATTGCATTCTGACGATTGACTTCAGCAATAAGTAGGCGCTCATCCTCGCTCATCACTCATTGATACTCAAAGATAACATCATGCACTATGATGCTTAGAAAGGTGAGATCTTCCCGTGATGCAATTTGCGGCATAGGCTATGGACCCTCTGCACCGTCACCCCCCTCTACACCTCCATCTCTCGTGACTTCACGCATGTTCAAAATAATTCAGAGCTTGTCACAGAAACTATACATTTAACCACAATATGGCCAATGTACACTATGTATGATATAACAATTGTGAGCACACGTGTAACAAAATGGCATGTACTTCACTTACCTGAAGTTAGGCTTCCCACATGGTGTTGCAACAACAAGATAAGCGGTGATGCCAACTGGTCCTTGGTTGCATTGGGTTTTGGCTGTGTGTCTTAGGTTGAGAGGCGAAGTTTACAAGCACGTCCAACACGAACTTTGCATATAACATCTTTGCAAAGTAAAGTGGCACTACTCCGCTATGAGGATTTTCAAATTTGATCATGCAATGAACGTAATATGCATTCTCCCTCATATGGGTGGCGATAGTTTTTGATGGTCCATCGTCCATGTGAGGCATCGCCGCAATCCTACACAGCTTCTATGTCATCGTTGGAGACCACTGCATTGATGCGATCATACTTCCAACTGTTCGGATCACGAACAACACTTGCATTGGCAATTGTGCATACAATTCAAGGACATTACAACTTTGGCAATGAAAGTGCGATCATATGAGTCAAGCTCAAAAAAGATGCAGCTTATATTCAGCAACATGTCTTCATTTCCTCAATGGGTCGCATTGTCACATCCTAGTTTACATTGAAACTATGCATTTTTGTCAAAATTGCTCCAATGGAAGGTTGATCCTTTGGATCAGTCCTGCATAGCGCATTCCCACAATCAATCAAGAGCTTGATTGCAATGTCTCTCTTCACGGAGTTGTCACTAAGAGCGTTTGTAGCATCTATGAGAAATCTGGTAATTTTCCTAAATAGCCAACCAATAGCAAAACAATCTGACTCTCATGCCCATGCACCCTTGGGATTTGCCTATGTAGTTATACTGGCATATAATTTTGGTGCTAACCATGGAAATGCCTTTAAGGGAGCATAAGCCGGGTCTTGCAGATATCGACTTTTGGTCCAATAGAAGCTTCTTCCCCAATCAATTATCCCAACTCGTATAGACTTGTCATCCCTCATAAAGTCTAGCATGTAATTGGTGCTTGCAAATCGATGTGTGCATATCTCTATTCGTGAACTGCTTTCAAACCACTAGCAATAGCAGCAACAATGGACAATCCATGATGATAGAACAACCTTGCTCGCTTGCAACCTAGTGAGTGGAGAGTTCTAGTCAAAGTGTTTAACAAGCATTCCTCTACTTTTGCCACCACGAGCCATTCCATTCTCTCTTTGACAAGCATTTCTCATTGCATCACTATTGTTGTGATGCTCTTAAATTTTCAATATAATAAGCTCCTTTCACCTTTTATTCACTTGTTCTCAGTTTCACGCATGAGTGGTAGCCTTTTTGTTGAAGAGTCAATGACCATAGCAAGAAAATGCCTCAGTGAGTACAATGCAAGTTAAATCATCACAAGGCAAGGATAATCAAGTTCTAATATATGCATAACTTCTTGATCTGGAGGACCCAGAGAATTGGATGTATCTCAAGCACAACAATGTCCCTCAATATGAGATATGTTTCTCAAATAGAGCTAGGGGTCGTAATTGTAGACTCAGATTTCTAATAGTTAGAGCACATGGGAGCCACTACCACTCACCAAGAATTCTCACCAAATTAGGTCCTAAAACTCAGCAAGCTTACCATTCCAATTGGATACAAAGGAGCAAAGAGGGATGAAGGTCCCAAGGCTACCCAAAATAAAGAGGCCAAATAGCCCAAGAAGCTTGAAAAACCGGCATCCCTAGAAGAATTCAAGAACGACATAAGCTTAAAAAAGGAAAAGGAGGAAAATATGCAAACCATTACTCCAAGCAAGGGAAGGATACATAACAATCCTCATTCAATAGTTGTCATTTCTGTTGGTCCTATTCAATGTAATTCCAAGCAGTCATTTGATAGAACAAAAGTAGAAGAATATAGAGGTATTATCTTCTTGGTGGATCACATTCAACCAAAGCAAAGGGGAAATTGCATGTAGAGTATCCAAATAATCATTTTCATAACGTTTGTAGTTACAAAGTATTTGTAGTATCTTGCTTAGAATCAAGTAAGAAATGTCAAATGAGTTCATTGCATTAGTTTCTCTACATTTGATGCTAAAGCTAAATTTCATAATTTTTATGATGTTATGCTTTTGGAATGCCAATGATTTTGTTATGCTTTTGAAAATGGTAATGAACTTTTTATTTTCATGTAAGGCATAAAATTTAGATTCAAATTCAAGAGCACATGATGCAGCTCTTAAATTGTGCAGACTAGAAGGTGTTGGTACAAGAGTACCTTGAATCAAGAAAAATGGAGTCCCTTACTCTTTTCAATATGGTTTCAAAAACATGAATGAATTTTTTTCTATAACTTCATTATTCATTGTTCATTAACTTGATTTCATTTCTAATCGTAATGTCTTTGCTCTCAAAAACATTCAAAAGGTGGATAAGAAAATAAGGTTCCAAATATATTTCAAAACTCAAAGGATGGCCAAAACCAACAATCACCTACTGCAACAACAACAAGTACATAATTCAATAAAAACTATGATTGGAATGATTAGAGGATTACCAAAAGGTGAGCGACAAAAAGTGAGCGAGCCAAAAAAAGCGAGCAATAAAAAACAATAAAAGATTTATAAATCCCCCATTTCAGTAGCAAAAAATAATAACTTATTCAAAAGTCCATATGTTTCCTCAATTATAGAAGGTTAAATATGCATATAACTTTCTAAACCACTAACACTAATTTCACATCATCCATGAGATAGTTTGTATGTTCAATTTCCAATTCATTGTTTGTATTAAAGACAAACCCTACAGTAACTGCAATCAAGTTCTCTCTTTCCACTAGAGTAATTGAGATCATTAATGCAACCTTCCACACAGGTGGGGCGTTTCCAAGGACTCCTTGCATGGATTAGTCTAGATTCCATGCATATGTAAATGCTTAGCTTTTTTAACTCTGTTCACTCTTGGAATGAAACCCATGTTTCTTTGTTACTGGAAAAATATGCTTCCCTAATGATTTATTCTTAGCTCCTACTAATCTAACCAATGCAACAAATTAACCACAAATTCATATTTTGGTGCATTAAATTTTACTAGATGGTGCACAAAGACATGATAATCATCTAAAGTACGCCTTGCCATTTGATTTGATATGTAACATGTCCCTGTTTGGACTTGTAAATCAAAAGATACAAGGATGTGAAAATGTCCTCTTTTGGGGGGAAACAGGGAGCGCGGGCCAAAACAAGGAGCGCGTAAATGCGCTCCCTGTTTTGGCTTAAAAGAGGACATTTTCGCATCCTTGTATTTTTGCAAGATGTCAACATATGATTTTTTTGGCCCAAAAGATGAGTTTTTAACATCCCTACATCTTTTTATTGTCAAATATAAATGGCATAATGTGTGAAGATTGTGGGAGAGAGGGAAGGAGTCTCACTTGCGGCTTTCACACATGCACAATGGGGGAATACACACAAAGGTGGAGGCTGAAAACAGTTTTCCTCTTCTTAGTTGTGTAAGCCAAAAGAACTCTAGTACAAAGAAATAGCAGAACCCTATATGTGGGTCTTAAACCAAACTCAACTAACTAAGGTGGCATACTAACTGAGCCACAAACTAGAGTAGATAAGGATAGCTATCATCCAGCTATTATTCGTGGGCGGTGTACCAACCGCATCTCCAGCTAACAGGTTGGTGACATAAATGCACAACAGTCACCCTGGCATATATTGCGAGTGGAGCTCGATATCTCAACACTCCCCCTCGAGCTCAATCCCAATTCCTGCACACCAAGCAGGTCTCTGAACTTGCGCAGCTTCTCTGCGCCCAATGCTTTCGTGAAGATGTCAGCTACCTGATCCTCTGTACTGACATAAACTAGATCAATGAGACCTAGTAAAACCTTCTCCCGCACATAGTGATAATGCACCTCAATGTGCTTTGTTCTGGCATGAAAGACTGGGTTCTTTGCCAAATGTATACTGCTCATGTTGTCACAATAAATGACAACTGGCCCATCTGTAGACTGATGCATATCATAGAGTAGCTTATGCAACCAAGCTACCTCACATGCAGCCATTGCTGCACCCCTGTACTCAGGCTCTGTGCTCGACAAGGCAACTGTAGGCTGTTTCTTGCTGCTCCAAGTGACTGCAGCACTCCCAAAAGAGAACACATATCCACTGGTAGATCGTCTATCAGAAATGCTACCAGCCCAATCAGCATCAGTGTATCCATGCAACTATATCTGAACCCCAGCCTCATAAAATAGTCCATACTCCAATGTGGACTTCACATACCTGAGTATGCGTCTAGCCGCATCCAAATGCGGTTTCCTTGGAGCCTGCATAAACTGACTTACCAACCCAACAGCATAGCTCAAATCTGGCCTGGTAATAGTCATGTAAATCAAACTTCCTACTATGCGTCTGTACATAGTAGGGTCTTCCAGAAGCTCACCTGCATCTGTGCTCAGCTTCACATTCTGCTCCAAAGGAACTGAAATAGGCTTACAGCCTGTCATCCCATATTTGGACAGCATGTCCAATCCATACTGCCTCTGCAAGAGCTGTATCCCACTTGGTGATCTAATCACCTCAATGCCCAAGAAATAACGCAGCTCTCCCAAATCCTTCATCTCAAACTTCTGCCTCAATAGCATTTTCACATGAAGGATATCTTCATCACTATCACCTGTGATGATCAAATCATCAACATAAATGACCAGCAGCATAATCCCTTTCTCTGTTTTTCTCACATAGAGTGAGAAATCTACCTTGGAAATCTGAAAGCCAATAGTGACAAGATACTGTCCTATCTTGTCAGACCATGCTCTAGGTGCTTGCTTCAAGCCAGACAAGGCTTTCTTCAACCTGCAAACAAACTCAGGATGAATAGCATGAACATAACCTGCTGGCTGCTCCATAAAGACCTCTTCTTGCAAATCACCATGCAAGAAGGCATTCTTTACATCCATCTGATGTAAGGACCATCCCTTTGATGCGGCCATAGCAATGGCTGCTCTTACGGTTGCCATCCTTGCAACCGGGCTGAAAGTTTCTTCATAATCAATGCCATATGTCTGCGCATACCCCTTGACAACTAATCTTGCCTTGTATCTATTCACAGAACCATCTGCATTGTGCTTGATCTTATAAACCCACTTACAGCCAATTGCATTCTTGCCTTTAGGCAAAGGCACCAATTCCCATGTAGCATTAGCATCCAAGGCATCCATTTCTTCATCCATGGCTTTCTCCCATTTTTCATTTCCCATGGCTTGCTCAAAAGAAGTGGGTTTTGGTTCCTGTATCACTTTGACCATATAGGCATAGTGAATGGCTGTAAATCCATCATATTTGAGCCTATCCACAGGATACCTAACTCTGGTAGACCTGCGCAAAATAAGCTCACTTCCAGGTGCTCTCAAAACATCCCTGGTCTTCCTTACTCCAGGTGTAACAACAGAAGGAATACCCAACTCATCATCAATGCTCTGTTCTGAGCCACTGGATTCACCATGCACATAAGAGTGACCTGCATTCACATCAAACATGGGCTGATCTACCTTCTCTTTTCCTTTTCGTGATACCTGCGTACCACTATCTGCATTGCTTTGAGGGGATTCTCCTGATCTCAATCTGCCTGTCCATGGCGAAGTATGTGAACCACTGGTAGAGGACACTCTAGGTCCACTGATATTTTGTGATTGCTGCTGTGCATTCTGTGCAGCATTACCATTTTGTGCATCTACATCAATCATCACATTTACTGGTTTATACCAGCTGCTCATCTCATCAAAAACAACATCTTTGCTCACTGTGAACTTACGTGTAGAAGGGTTATAGCATCTATACCCTTTCTGCTGCAGAGAATAACCAATAAAGATGCACTTCTCAGCTTTTGGATCCAACTTGGACCTCAACTCATCTGGCACATGGACATAAGCAATGCAACCAAAAATCTTCAAATGAGAAATATCTGGTTTCCTACCAGTATACATCTCCTCTGGCGTCATGCCATGTATTGCTGCAGTGGGAGTCCTGTTCATTATATAGACTGTTGTAGCAACTGCTTCAGCCCAATAATAATCTGGTAGATCTTTTTCATTTAGCATAGCCCGAGACACCTCTCCAATATGCCTGTTTTTTCTTTCTGCAATTCCATTTTGCTGTGGGGTATGACTGCATGAATATTGCTGCTTTATACCATGCTCCTGCAAGAACCTTGCAAACTCATTTGAGAGGTACTCTCCCCCTCCATCTGACCTTACGCATTTTATTTGCAGGCATGTTTCTTTTTCAACCATAGCTTTGAAAGCTTTGAAGTGCCCAAACACTTCACTTTTCTTTTTCATAAAATACACCCACAGTTTTCTGCTGAAGTCATCAATAAATGTGACAAAATAGTGACAGCCTCCAATAGATGCAGCTTTTGTAGTCCACACATCAGAGTGGATTAATTCCAATGGTTTTTTACTCTCTTGAACATGCCTAGGAAAAGGTTTCCTTGCCTGTTTCCCAAATTGACAGGCTTCACAAACCTTGTGCATTTCTGCAACCTTGAATTTAGGCAATCTTGCAACAATATTTTGGGCTTGCATTGATTTTAGTCGCTGTATATTAACATGACCAATGCGTTTGTGCCAGATATCAATATCTGCAACTACACCGGTCCCATGTGCAAACATTGCTGCACTCAATTCAGGCATGTCTGCATCCAACGTAAACATCCTGCCCTTCTTCTTTCCTTTTGCTATCAAGCGACCGTTATTTTTCATATCCTCAACAAAGCATCCATGAGGATTAAATCTAACCTGCAAGCCCTGCTCAACCATTTGACCAATAGAAACCAGGTTCTTGGTGATGTTCGGGACATGAAATACATCAGACAAGTATTTCTTTTTCCCATCCTGCATAGACAAAGGAATTTTGCCAATCTGCACAATAGGATGTGCAGTATCATCACCAGTCTCCACAAATCCTGGTTTTTCCATTTTTCTTGCATCCTGCATCCATTCAGCGTGACCTGTCATGTGGTTTGACGCACCTGAGTCAACATACCACACATCATTGCTTTCTTCTGCACTTGTTACAGAATTTGTCATATGCTGTACCATAAACAAATGCTCATTTCTGTCATCGCCCTGTCTACTAGAGGATGCATAATTGCCTTGCTGCAATTTTCCACTCATAATGTCATTCTGCTTTTTGTAGCAGTCTTTAGCCATATGACCCATTTTGCCACAATAGTAGCATTCAACATTGCTGTTTGCATTTTGGCTTCTCTGCCATCCACCACGGCCTCTTTGGCTCCCCCTGCCTCTAGAGTTACCACGTCCTCCTGCATAGGACTGGTTTTCTTGCGTTTGCTGCATATTCTGATTTCTACCACGGCCTCTGCAGATCGGCCTCCTCTACCTCTGCCTCTACCTCTGCCAGCATTTGAGTAGAAGACAGTTTCTTTTGAAGTTCGTGCTGAAGAAGATGCACCCCCATTTCTCTGCTCTTCAGAAATTAGAAGAGCAATCAACTCCTCAAAATCAGGAAAGTTTTCACGGACGGCAATGGATGTCTGGAACTGTCCATAATCCTTTCCTAGACCATTCAAGGTCACAGAAACCAAATCATCATCATCCACTGGCGACCCAATGGAAGCAAGTGCATTTGCAATTTTCTTCACTTTCATGTGGTAGTCATTTATGCTCAAATTTTCTCTCTGCACATTGTGCAACTCCTGTTTGAGTTGCATTTTCCTGGCTTGCGTATTTGTGCTATACATTTTTGCCAAAGTATCCCATGCCTCCTTTGGCATATTTGCATCCTGAATATGCACAATCATTGAGTCCGAAATACTGATAGATAGCCAGTACATAACTTTCCTGGCTCTCTCATGCCATCCTTTGAATGCCTGCATTTCCTGTTGACTGGGAACATTAGGAAGAACAGGTTCTTCTTCATTTCCTGTAATGAATTCCCAATAGCCTTTTCCCATCAAGAAATTCGTCATTCTAAACTTCCATGCCTGGAAGTTATTCTTGTCAAGCTTTTCAGTGACAATCTATGAAAGAGAATTAGATGCCATTACAGAGCACTGCAAAATATTCTGTCACTGCAAAAAACACAGCTTTTGCCTCACACGGGCAGATCTGCAAAACTGACGAAAGTGGTATTTCACCACACAGTCACTTCCTAGTGACGATTTTGCATCAACAGGCAACAGGCATGAATCTGCAATTCCCAATATCTCTGCACACAGGCATACGATGCCATTTCTGTGGCACCTTTCCACCGACTAGCTGGGCAGTGGTCGCACACAGTGGTCGCACATCAAAAAACAGGGCCTTTTTCTGAGTGCCTGCGAAGAACTTCCGCCTTCAAAACGGGCCCCGAAACGGCCTCAAATCAGAAAAATAAAGTCACTGAGGGCTTCGCCTTCACCCGCAGCATATACTGCGCTCTCGCCACACCGCGAAGGGCGTCTCAATCTGAACCAGTGCACTCCTGCACTTCTGGCTGTGCTACCTGCAGAGATTGCAAAAATCAAATACTAGGGGCAACTAAGCAAAACTTTACATCTACATTTCCCCCCAAAGCCGCTATATCTTACGCTATTGAATCTTGCACACAAGATCTATTGTAGTGATAACTACTCTAATTACATAATTGATGTGCTTGAGATTTAAGTCGATTCTAACGGTGATTTTCTAGACTCCTTTGACAACCAAGTGATTCAAACTTTCATCTTCCAAAGAGGATAGTTTGACCCATCCATCTTTTTGGCCTCCCCAAAGTTGGAGATCAACAATCAGCTAGCCATCTTGAGGTGAACCTTGTGAGTCAATATGGATTCGGTGATTAACTAAATCATTGAGGTTTTTTTTGATGACATCCAATTGCACATATTCATCATTAGGTAAGTGTTGGAACTAGCTTTTGTAATGAGAAGGAAAATTAGACATGCACAATAAACCCTATGACATACCTTACAAATGTAGTGAGCTTGCTGATGACATTCCTAACATCTACAATACTATAGTAACAATAATATATTAGTAAATTGAAACAAGAGATGAAAAGTGTTTTGAATTCAAAAGGAAACAATGTTACCTATATCATTTTGTGCGAATGATGAGACTTGAGAACACTTAACTTTCCACTCACTTTCCATCTGCATTAAAGGCACCCTTCAAGTTGTGCATATACCTACTCCAGGTTTTCATAACTAGGGCATCACTTTTCACATATATCTCTTCTATTTTTGTCAACACTCATGGTTCCCTTGGTAAAATCACCTTGCCATTGATATTTTTTGGTCAGAAGGCTCTTTTGGTTTTTTTCATTGATGTTTTTTAGTCAGAAGGCCATTTTGGTTCCCATGTCTTTCAAGTCTTGTTGTGCTTTCATGCTATCTCTATCGCCAGTCATATAATTTTGTATAATTTTAGCCAAATTTATGAATCTATGCATTGGATCTAATAAATATGTGACTTTTAGATGCTTTGAATAAGGAAGAGTGTAAAATATGGAAAGAGGATGCATGCTACTAGAGGTATTCATGTGCTAGAATCATGCTGAAATTGCTCCCAATCTCCACATCTAGTGACTAAAGGAAGAGGAGCTACTTCTATAACACCAACGTATGGATCCACTTGATATGGATGGTTCATACTAAGAGACATCCTATTTCTCATATACCATCTTTGAAAGATCCTTGGAATGCCAACAACACAAGCTATCTCCACAAGATGGACTTGCAAAAGAGTATTTGAACACTTGGAGACCTTTCACACTTGAGCAATTGTGTGAGCCATGATAATCATATATTGTCCACATTAGAATTCCTTTGCCTTGAAAGTGACTTTGGCCCAAAGTTCTTGAAATGTTATAAATGACCATGACATTCCATAATTTTTGAAACTCATCTGTCAAAGGAGTTAGATATAGATCCATACTCTTCACTATGCTTGTGCATTCAATCCTACAAAAATTAGTTCCAAATGAATACCTAGCTCCCAAAACCTATGTGTTAACATACACAATTAGGATCATACTAGCTGTAGCTACATTTATGCAAAAATAAAAGTAGCTATTCTATTGATCATTGAGTTACATGATGACATAAAAAATGCAAGATGTTGGCCTAAAACTCCACACCAGTGTTTTGGGAATCACATTACTCAGCCATTTCAACAAATTTCTCTTTAGTACCTCTTGAATATGTTTAAAATAGTCTAAGGCCTCTTGTGAGATCCATTCAATTTGAGCTTCAATGAGCTCTTGGTACGATTGATTAACTAAATATATGTTTCTTTTCCATTCCAAATAGTCTTTTAAATATGAGCCTTGTTGTTTGAAGGAGATTCAAGGGCATTAGTTCCAACCTTATGTGATGTATGCTAATCATCAAACTTTATATTGGTTTGATGAATCTTTCGCATGGTATCTAGCATGTGTTCCATCAAAATTGTCAAGTTACTTGCCAAATTTTAGGAAGCATATCATTGATGTATGTTTTGTGTGAAGCATTTCAATTTGTCTTCCATAAACTTGCTATTTATATTCCAATGCAATACCAAAGGTAGGTCGATTTGTAGCCTTCTTTCATTTAATTGCTCGCTCGATAATACAATCAAGGAGTGCACCTCATTAGATGTCATCCTATTCCAATAGAAAATATCTACAATGTCTATTTCATATTTGGTTTCCTTTACAACATGTACTACGTATTAGAGAACATTTTGTTTTGTGACCATTCAAACTAGCTATATAAGGTGAAAGCAAGATTAGGTGGAGAAAAAGCATTTCCTTGAGATCACACTTTTAAATCTCCTTGAGCACTTTATTTTCAACTATAGACATGCGCAAAATGCAAAATTGCATATTGTGCTATAGATCCTTGGACAACTCTTGCTGAGAATTTTGATAGATTTGGATTTAATTTGCAAAATTTTTACCAAAGGTGCCATTTACAACATTTTCATAGCTTTCTTTGAAAAAGTGTACCACTAATCTTGATTTCACCCTATTCCCAGTTGAAAGTATAATATGTGGAGGAATTTGAATTAAAGATTCATTAGCCAATGTTTCATTGCAATTATGTAATGGATGTCACCACTTAGCCTTCAAATTGAGCAAGATTTGATTGCATAGAAGTTGCTATTTCTATTTATCTTCTTCATTATATGGTGATGTCATTTGGGATAAAGTGTGCTAATTTGTAATTTTCTCCTTTATGTCCTTTATGTGCTGTGCATGATTTCAAGTTTTTGAATTGAAGGAATGATACTACATAAATCTTTTAGGAAGTAGCATCTACAATTGAGACAATGATGCTAATTCTACACAATGCTTGAAAAAGTGGTGTCTAAATCATAACTGCCTACTATTGACTTTTTTGTGTAGAATGTTTCATCATTAAGGAAAAGTAAGGTGGCTTGTTATATGTAACAAATGCATACCAAGAATCTTTGATTCTTTAGGTCTTATGCTTGGGCTCATGTGCACAAGGATTTTAGATTAATCTTGATTCACATAGCAAAAGTGCACCTTCATCAACTGCCAAGGCATATTGGATGTTGGAATGGTAATACACAATATTGGTGATATGGTCTCATAAGTGATCAAATTCCTGAAAGCCCTACATCACACTTTGGTGAAGGATTGAATTTAGTTTTAATAGTGAACCCAAATCTAGGATTAAGGGCTAAAGAATCCTAGACTCTACAATCATTTGGTTGTGAGAAACTCCACGTCCTTCAATATGTGTTGCAAGTTGGCAATCCATTTGGAAGATAACACGATGGACAAATTGTCAAAGAAAATGATCCAACATGTAGGAAGGACCCATCAGAAGTGTCTATTCCCACTAGCTCCAAAAAACAAGGGACCCTAAGGATTCTAGAACTCTAATTTTGGGATAATGTGGTGGAAGAATTAAGAGAAACAAATTTAAATCAAATGAACCAATAGCTCAACCTAGGGGCAAGACATGAGGGTCCTAGTAATCCTTACCTATTCCCTAGAAGGGATTTGGTCTTGTTTGCTATTTGTAAGCAAAACCATATAAGAATCATATGCCCACAGCTTTGAGCCATACCAGCTCTCTATTGTGCCATTGTCAAAGGTTAAGTAATCACGATAATACACACTATAGATACCCTAAGGTCCAAACTAGAGCCCACTATAGGCAAACCCTTGCTTTGGCCGCACCACCAAATGCTTCCAATAAGCAAGTGGCCCAAACCATAAACCTAGGCTAGAGCCATGTAGAGGGATGATGAAGCTCTATTCCCACTATCGATTTTTCTACCACGATTGCCACCACCTAGAGTGAATTTGGTTAAGCAAATTTTTCCTAAAGGGATAAAGTACTGGGATGGTGCCAACTCAAAAATAATTGACCTAAGATGATGATGCCTTATCTTGATCGAGCTAATACATCATCTAAGGTGTTGTTCCAATGCTTGCATTCCAAAGTTCAGTGGTTACAAATATGGCATACATAAACAACATGGCGTGAAAATCAACATTACCAAAGGCCATATCAAATTGCAATATACACAAAATAGAACCCTACTCCAATTTGAAACCCCACATCATCAATAGTTGTATGTAATGGGTGTGTAATTGCACATCTTTATAAGGGTTGTACCCTCATGAGTTCATCAACATCTGCTTTGCCAACTAGTAAGCTAGCCATCCTAGGTCCCATGATCTATAAATGAGGAGGTAGGTCCCCCTCACTTGACACTCAACCCCAATGCCTCCTTACCGTCGTAAGGCCCCCAATCTCCCCTTATGTATACTTGGCATAGCCACTCTCCCTCACCCTCACCCTCATTCCACAAGCTTTTCCCTTTCGCTTCTACATCTAACCTAGGGTGTACGGAGAAGCTAGCTTAGGGATCTGAATCAATCCATTTGGTAAAGTATATGTGACAATATTGAGGCATGACTTTTGCCCTCTATTTAAGTTATACTTTTAGATTCTACTTGTCCTTGAGTACCAATTCTTTGCTGCTATAATATTTGTTGTACTAGAAATTTGTTACTGAGGCATATTCTAGGTTTAGATTTTGTTGCCATCTTTGGTTGAGTTGATTTGGATTGCACCTCATTAGATGCCATCCTATTCTAATAGAAAATATTTACAATGTTTATTTCATATTTGGTTCCCTTACAACATGTACTATGTATTAGAGAACATTTTGTTTTGTGAGCATTCAAACTAGCTATATTAGGTGAAAGCAAGATTAGGTGGAAAAAAATGCATTTCCTTGACATCACACTTTTAAATCTCCTTGAGCGCTTTATTTTCAACTATAGACATGCGCAAAATGCAAAATTGTATATCGCGCTATAGATCCTTGGACAACTCTTAACGAGAACTATCCAAATGTTTAAATTTTGATAGATTTGGATTTAATTTGAAAAATTTTTTAAATTCAAATATGCAAGGGAAAAATATGAAAATTTCATGTCCCCCCACCCACAAAATATAAGTATATACCTTGAAAAATATGTAAGATTTTAAATTTTGTACACATTTTTGATAATATGTGAGGCCCAAGGGGGGGGGTCTTTTGGATGAGGGCAGGTAAAAGGAAAAATACACTAAAATATGAAAACCCATCTCCTTTCAAATTAATTTAACTTTTTCATGTGTTACCCAAATTTCAAGGTCTAAAGACATATTTGAAGCTCTTTTACTATAGAACACAACAATGTTCATTTGAATAATTTCTACTCATGGCATATTGTTAAATTCATCTCATACTCAAGATTTTGATGGGTTTTCTTACTAAAGGGAATTGGCACCCTAGGCAGTAGAGAGTATGATCTGCATTGGATTTAATGTATCCCAAATTAGCAAACTACTTATGGCGTTTGCATTAAGCCGTAGAGACTTTTCTTGAGATCGCAAACCTAATTCTCTTTTCATGGTTCAACATAACCTACTGGTTGTTGCATGTAGACTTCCTCATCTAGGTAACCATTGAGAAAAGCATTCTTGACATCTAGCTGGTACACATTCCATCTGTTGAGTATTGTTAGGGATATCAAAAACCATATGGAATTTATCTTTGCTACTAGATCATAAGTCTTATCATAGACTTGACCATATTGCTATGACCAGAGATGCCATTTACACCATTGTTGCAACTTTCTTTGAAAAAGTGTACCACCTAATCTTGATTTCATCCTATTACTAGTTGAAAGTATAATATCCTAAACAATAAATGCCATGCATTATTCAAAGGAGGCTTAGTGTCCTCCCGTGGTTCCCAATAAGTCTCAAGATTGACCACTTGTTCAAGATGCACAACATCGAACTATATTTAGTTGTCTTTTATGGACCCCATTCAAACATCATTGTAGGAGTTGCTTATTTTTCCCCTTTTTCTCCTTGTCAGCCCATTTTCATGGTAGATCAGCATTCTTTTGAAGTGGAGCTCTGAGAGCAAGATGATATGGAAATTTGAGAGCAATATGATTTGGAAATTAGATGGATTTGGAGCAAGATGGATCCATCTATGTGGAGGTGCCCTGTTTATGTCCAACCTCCTTCAACATGCATCTCAAGATGTTGCACCTTCGCCCAATTGCAGGATGGATCCATCCAAGTGGATGTGCCCTATTTATGTCCAACCTCCTTCAACATGCATCTCAAGACATTGTGCCTCGCCCAATTGCAGGGTCCAAGAACCTCTAGCCCAATTTTGTCTTAAGATAAATATTATTTTGCCAAATTTTGTAATGATACAAACACACTTCTCTTCTCTCATATTCTCTTGCCAAATGGTGAATCTGTTTGAACTGTTATAACAAAAAATTTGTAATATAGTAAAGTATGAGACGATAAATCTTGAAGTCAAGAGTAAATGGTTTGGGCTCCTATTTGGGGTACCAAGGGATTTCTAGCCCTTGAATGCACATCATTGTTTTTTACATAAGATGCAATCCGTTCTTAGTGATATCATGAGCACGTGCTAATAGTGATAAGAAGTTTCCAAAAGTGCCAAAAGTGCATTCTTCTACAGTTGTGGTTGGGATGCTAAGGGAATCAGATTCATTCCCTTGAATGCATATTACAGTTTAATTTTCTATTTAGTCAAGTTATCTTCTATCTTAAATCCAAAAGGAAAGAAGAAGGGTAGGATGTTTACATTGGATGAGGACATGCCTGAATTGAGTGCAGCAATGTTTGCACATGGGACCGGTGTTGTTGCAGATATTGATATCTGGCATAAACGCATTGGTCATGTTAATGTACAGCGACTTAAATCAATGCAAGCCCAAAATATTGTTGTAGGATTGCCTAAATTCAAGGTTGTAGAAATGCATAAGGTATGCGAAGCTTGTCAATTTGGAAAACAGGCAAGGAAACCATTTCCTAGGCATGTTCAAGAGAGTAAGAAGCCATTGGAATTAATCCACTCTGATGTGTGGACTACTAAAGCTGCATCTATTGGAGGCTGTCATTATTTTGTCACTTTTATTGATGACTACAGTAGAAAAGTTTGGGTACTTAGTAGAGGGGGTTTAAATAGGGAGAGATGAGAGTAGTCGAGAGGTTCAGGTAGGAGAGGAGGTCAAGGCCCGAGGCCCGAGATATTTGGGGTGATGGATGCCCAAATTGATGGAAGGGCATACAGATATCGAGGAGTCAGGGAGGCCGAGTAGCAATTTGTGTAAGATGTGTGGGTTTAGAGGGCAAGGAGGTTTTACATGGCGTGTGGAGGTTTAGTGTATAATTTTTAAAGGGAAAAGAAAAAAAGGGTTGGGGGGAGGGGAGGTCGTTTGTTTTAATAAAGGAAAAAATAAAAGAATGGGAACAAAATGAGGGGAATGATTTATAGAAAAATTTTATAAAAAAACAATTTAAAAACCACAAGGAGGGAGATATTAATAAAACAATGTTTAACTAATGAGAAAAAAATTAGGAAGAAAGGGAAAATAGAAATTGGGATAACTTATGGGAGGTAGTTGTGAAGGGGGGGCAGCCACAAAAGAAAACGGATGGGAGCAAGATAAGTAAATGAGAGGGGATAAAAAAATTAGGAGAATTTTTAAAATTAATTAAGGAAAATTAGGCAAAAAATAGGGAGAAATAACTAGGCCAAATTAGAGGGAGTGTAACTAAGCTATGCAGTGAAAAGAGAAAATAGGAAAATTAAGAGAAATCTTTGGAAATTAGGAAATAATTAGGGGGAATATAATGAGCTAGAGAGAGGGGATAAGTTGTTGGGAAAGGGTTTTCAAGGGAAAAAAGTAATCAGAATGGTCAAAAGGAAAAAGAGGATAGTGTGTGTGTGTGTGTTTGTGTGTGTGTGTGTGTGTGTGTGCGTGCGTGCATGTGTTTGTATGTGTGAGTGTGTGTGTGGCGGGGGGGTGTTTGTGTGTGTACAACATGTATAGTCTTATTCAAAGGATTTCAAGGGATCCAAATCATTTAAAGGATGGATTTTCTCCTTAATAGTCTCTACCTGAGCACATTTACTTACTCGCATAAAAATTATGCTTGAGGTGGAAGACATTCAATTTTAATGAAAAAGTGCCATATCAAAGCCAATGGGAGAGATCATCATCAAGAGAAAGATATCTAACAGTCTCTTGACAATCAACCCAACAATAGAAAGGTGATAATATCCAACTCATATCTGTTGAGAAACCATGCTCAACATCATGTGATCATATGTGCCTAGCACTAACCTAATGGAGTGCTATAAAGGAAAGGGTTAGATGCCCTATCCCTTACCCTAAAAGGGTTTGTATATATTCTACAATTTCAACTAAATCTAGTGTACAGTTAGTCATTTGTGGTGTGCTCTCTAGCTGTGCCCTCTCTCCTCATTTCCATTCTTCTCCTCCCCCTCTTCATATTTTGTCATGGTATCAGAGCTCCCTTGCCTTTTGTTAGGCATTGCAATCCGTATGAGAGAGTGTGATTGATTGAGAGATTGATCTTCATGCTTTCATTCCGTTGATGAAAGATTTCCATTCATTGGAAGAAGTTTCCGTTCATAGCTCTTCTCAGAGTTTTGAGAGGATTTTCATTTTCAGTGAGAGATTCTTGAGTGTGAGTGAAAAATTCCTTGCATTTCTTCAGATTGTGAGAGACTTGTGAGGTAGAGAACTTTCAAATCTCCAATTTATAGGGAAAGAGAGACTATTCTCTATTCTTCTTGAGAGCTCCTGAGAGATCTAAATTGTGGCACTAAGGCACTAAGAGCAAGCTTCTACAACAAACTACATCGACATCAGAGACTCTACATGCAAAAGCAGCCAGCACAACATAGCACCATGCACTAGAAGCAGAGGATGCTCACATAGCAGCAAACAACATCGACCAATCACAATAGCTCGGCTACTACTATTAACTAGAAAAGAATTCGAGGCATGATGCTAGACGCGAGGCATGGCGACACTCGAGGGCCATAGGGGAAAAGGGGACGTGAGGGAAGAAGCATAAACATAGGTGGGGAAAAAGGACTAAGAGGGGTGGGAATGAAGAGAGGGACTATGCCACAAGGGGGAAGGGAGAGGGGGAAGAGGAGCATGTACATGATGGGAGGTGGAATGTAGAGATGGAGACATCAAGGGAAGAGAGTCATGCATTATTTGAAAGGAAATATGGGGGGGGGGAATCAAAGTACTAGCTAGGTGGCTTTACAAGAATGAGCATGTCCCATCAAGGAATAGCCCCCTCCTTTTATAGCCAAGAGAGGGGGTCTCTCCCAATAAATGTGTCCTCCCACATGCATGGTGTGTGTGGAAGAGTCTCCCATGTGGGCTAGGTGGGTACGCACTCTCAATTGTTTGCGACAACCCTTTGCCTCATTTTTCCACATAAATCAAACCCCATATCTCAAGTCTAAGATACTCCCTTGGTCTCCTCTCAATTTTATAATTCATTCAAACATCTAGGAGGACAAGTGGAGGGTTGGCACAAGAAGTCTTGCCACCTCATCCTACTTTCCCAATTATTTAACTTGCATTCTTTGACTATCTACACCCCCCCACATGGGCCTATCCTACATGGAGGGAATAATCCGATATAATATCCATCTCCACCTATTTTATATGACTTCTCCCATGGTCCTTGGGCCATGTCTCACTAAATGCAGGCATGGGGCTGCCTAGGTGGAGGGGTGGCACATGGAGGAACCATGCCACCTTACCATTTTATAATATAACTACCATGGATTATGTGCAACACACTTATGGGTCCTCTTACGTGGAAGGGTAGCACATGGTCATGCCCTGCCACCTCAACCCTAGGCCCTATCCACACCATATTTTATTATACTATTGCCACACATATATTTATGCCTTTTACCTTGGTCAAATTTATCCATAACAGTTCCCCCCCCAGGCAAGGAGTGCACAGCATTTCCATGCCTGCACCATCACAAACAAAGAAGGGCGTGAAATAATGTTTGTTGATCACCTTCTTGCCATATGGCTCATGCAGCTCCTGTACTTGTACAGACCCATTGCTATGTTCCTTGATGACTTTGTATGGACTGGTCCACAGTGGAAGGAACTTTTTATCCATTTGGTGGTCCAATCTGTTATCAAAGCATAGCACAACATCCCCCTCAGCAAAGTGTCTTTCCCATCCCTTGCGAATCTTAGCATCCAAGTGGGCCTTTTGTCAGTTCTTTTGGATCTCTGTTTGATGGAGTGCAAGGCGTCGAGTTTCATCTAGCTTCTCAAGTTGTACCAACCTGGCCTCTACATGTTCATCTTCTGTCATCCTCTATTCTTGTGCCAATCTCAAGGCTAGAATTTCTATCTCTAGTAGTAAAATTGCCTTAGTACTGTACACCAACTCAAAAGGAGTGTGACCTGTAGACGTTTTATGGGTGATGTTGTAAGGCCACACGGCTTCAGTGACCTTTTGATCCTAGTGGCTCCTATTCCCCGTGGCCATTTTCCCCATGGTTTTACAAAGGAGGCCGTTGGTCCACTCCGTTTGTCCCATGGATGCTGGATAATAGATGCTAGAAGTGCGATGATCAATACCCATGTGATCCATGAGCAACTCCATTGTTTCATTTAAGAATGGACTCCCATGGTCAGATACTATTTCCATGGGTGTCCCAAATCTTGTGCAGATACATTCAAATATGAAATTTGAAACTGCCTTACCATTTGCAGCGAGGAGGGCAATAGCTTCAACCCACTTAGTGACATACTGAGTGGCTACTAGAAGATACTTCTTTTTGCGGGCAGTCATGGGCAGGGGCCTGACAAAATCTATTCCCCACTTCTGAAACAGATGGATGGACATCACTGGGTGATGTTGCCCAGGATGCATATCCTTCCCACCAAAGAATTGGCATGGTTCACAAGTTTTGCAATACATAGTGACATCCTTGAACAAGGTCGGCCAATAGTACCCAGCATGTAAAATATTCTTAGCTGTATAGTCACCGGCATAGTGGCCTCCAAAAAATCCATCATGATAATGCTTCAATACCTTAGGTACTTCATCTGCATCAATGGCCCGTCTTAGTACCCCATCCATGCCTTGATGATACAACACCCCATCAAAGAGAGTGTAGCGCCTACTATCTCTGCGGATCTTCTTTCTCTCATAGCTAGTACTTTCTGGAGGAAAGGAGAAAGTGGTCAGAAATCTATAGATACCACCATACCATGGATCCCCAACTTCTATGGCCACTACAAGGGTTACATTGAGGCACTCCTCTAAATCAATCAAAGCATTCTTCAAGTTGGAACAACCCCCTTTTCCAATTTTGAAAGAAAATTCATATTCTTGTAAACTGCCAACCATTTGGCCAACCGGCCCATGGGAATTGGTGATTGAAGAACCTACTTTGCAAGACCATTGCTAGAGATTTTAATGAAGGACTTTCTAGCCACATAATGCTTAAATTTCTCAATGCAAAACACCAAAGACAAGGCATGCTTGTCAGCTTTAGAGTAGCATCTTTCAATTTTGAGCAATTGTCGAGAAGCAAATCGAATGGGATACATGAACCGATCCTCCCCTTGCTGGGGACGAATACCCGCCAGAGTGTGTTCACTAAACCTAGGATTGATATAGAAAGTCTTTGACTAATCAGGATTGCATAGAATGGGTTTTGAAGCCAGAGCACTCTTGATTTGTACAAACCCATGATCACAATCCTGATCCCAAGAGAAATCAACTCCATTTTTTAATAGCATAGTCAAGGGTCGCATCAAAGCAGCATATAGATCAATGAAGCGGTGATAGTATCCTACTAGATTAACAAATGAGCGTACTTGATTTTTGGTTGTTGGTAGGGAGAGCTTGAGGATAGCTTCGACCTTCTCGGGGTTTAGGCTTGATGCCATCGGATGAGACAATATGCCCTGGTAACCTCCCTTGAGTGGCTCCAATGGTGCATTTATCAGGGTTGAGGCTGCCATTTGCATCATTGACCCTTTGGAAGGCCAACCTAACCTTCATGACATGCTCCTTCCGTGCCGAGAATATACAAAAATCATCTAAAAATACCTCCAAGAAAACCCCCAAATAAGGAGCAAACACCATTTGCATAAATCTTTGAAAGGTAGCAGGACCATTAGTGAGGCCAAATGGCATTACTTTGAATGCAAACATCCCCTAAGGTGTGGCCAATGTGCTTTTAAGCACATCCTCCTCGGAAATTCTGATTTGATAAAACCCAGAGTAACCATCACAGAAAGTATACATCTCATGACCACTTACATTCTCAAGAATGACGTCTTGAAAGAGCAGAGGATGATGGTCCCTCTTGGTGGCCACATTGAGTTTCTTATAATTGATGCAAACCTGCCACTTGTTGTTTTTCTTTGGGGTGACTACCACTGGTGAAACCCATTCAATATTGTGGACCGGAACAATAAACCTAGCTCCTACAAGCTTCTGCAACTCTAAGCGCAAAGCGTCGGTTTGTAGGGGCATGGTGGTAGCTAGTTGCAAAGAGGTCAAGGAAATCTTTGAACATTTCTAGGAACTCATCTTTCTCACTCGAAGTGAGGTCAGGGGAAAGCATAGATTCAAGCTGTTGAGGACTAGCTGTTACCTTTTCTATGGGTGGCAGGGTCAGAGACACCCCCATCATGTAAACTTCTTCCTTTGAGAACTCCTCCCCCCTATCTAAATCTTCCATTGACTCAGACATTGAGGATGAGAGAGTATCCTTGTCTTGCTTTTCTTCTTTTGGTTTAGTGGCACCTAGTTGCACCGGGATCTTCTCCTTTGAAGCACCAAGAGACATGTGTCCTATCTTCCAATAGCTGACTGCATCACTCTTTCTCAACCACGGCCTCCCAAGAATGGCTGGGTAGCTCCTGCCTGTATCTTCAATGTCTACTACATAGAAATTGACGGTGGTGGTCAATCCATTGACAATGACGGGCAAATCCTCAATGACTCCCAGGGTGGCGAGTCGTCAACCATCTACTACCTTGATTTGAGTGGAGGAAGACCTAGTGCATTTCAAATTCAACTTCTTCAAGATACGAGGCACCATGATATTACATGCAGCTCCCCCATCAACACACACACTTTTGATACGACAATTATGTATGATGACATCTATTGTATGCAGGTGACAATCAACTTCTTTAGAGATAGAAGAAATCTCTCATACCTTTCCCTTTGTCTTGCTCTTCCTTGTTGAGAGCCCTTGCTACAGCTCATGTCTCATCTTAGGGCTTAATGCTATTAGTTGAGGAAGCGTGATGCTCAAAGACCGATGAGCAAGGTCCTAAATGACTAGATAGTCTTCTTGCCCTGAGCTAATAGAAAAATACGAGGGCAACCACTTACTCCTACAAGATCTTTTAGTCTTTTCTATTGGTGGGTCTGCCATCTCAGCATCTAAGGGCTCTGAGAAGGACACCTTCTTCCTAAGCCGGCCCAGTCCATAGTTTGGAGAGGGGTCCAAGGTGGTACAACTTCTCTTCCCAAAGTCAAGGATCTCTACATCAGAATCTTTGGTGCCTGACTCACTTAGAAGATTCACCCTTGGAATATTGGGACATTAGGTGCGATAATGACCCTTGGTGGCACTCATAGCGTGGCACTCATAGCACACAACATTGGCACGTTCTCTTGGAGGGTGATTGGCTTGATTTCTGATGCCTACCACCTCAAGCCGAAGATCATTCAGGGCCTTGGCTAGGTCATTGACTCCGGGTTCTTTAGCAGGAGGGGCCGGGGGAGTAGGAATGAGGGGGCTCATGGGCGAGGGTGGGAAAATCTCCCAAGCGAAGGGTGAGGATATACACCTTATTGAGGCTAAGCATCTAAGGGAGGACCATACATTTGAGGTGGAGGCAGTGGATACATCCCTGATGAGGGGTGGGGGTATGCCCCCCAGGTTGTTGCTGTAAGAATTGAGGGGGTTGCGAAGGGACAATCGTCTTCTTTGAAGCGGGGTCAGATTGAACTTTATCAAACTTTTGAGCAATCTCATGTGCTAACACCATGGTTTTTGGATTCTCCCATTTAAGCTTGAGGCGAAATTCATCACTTGCTCCTACTACAAGGTAGCCCAACACATGCTGAGTCATTCCAACTCAAAATTCGGTGTTGTCCTCTTGTGTGGCAATTAAACGGTCTAGGAGCATGGTCGCTCGATCCACATATCGACACGCCATCTCACCTTCTGACTACTTCAGGTTTGCCACCTGCAGGTACACATTCTCCGGCTCCTCTTCTTTGCCGAAATACTCGATCATAGCTGCTGTCAACCTCGGCCAACTTTGGTGAACGTCTTCAGCATGCTTCTCATACCACACTTGAGCCAAACCCTCTAGAAATGTGGGAAGAACCAACAACCATCTATCTTCATTAAGAAAGTTGAGAGAAACACAACGGTGCTTGAAGGCTACAAGATCCTCATTTGGATTTTCTTCAACCCGACCACAGAATACGAGAATGTCAGCCATGCTTGGAAAATGGAAAAGAGAGAGGCGAAATGAGGCTTATCTATTGGCAAACAATGGAAAGAGGTAGCTTGAACTGAAAATAAGGTGAAGATACGTCCACAAGGCACACATAGGCAAGGTAGGGTGTGACTGGTGTATTGTGAAATACTACACGGGAAGAATCTTTAGCATAGAATAGCTCATAAACAATTTTAAAAGGACCAACCCTCATGATTTTGCATCCATCTTTACAAGCAAGGGTTAGAGACATGGCGCTACATGAGGTTGTTCATCAAGGCAAACAAGAATGCCATGACAAATGTCAAGAGTTGGAGAGCTTGCACATCACCTTCAGCTTCTTCCAGTTCTTGTAGTCGCCATGCTATTTCTTCAAGGGGTGTGCGGTCTAGCATCCTTCTTTTGAGCAATGTCCTTGAGGACCTTTCAGATGATCTTCGGAAGTTGGTAAACTCGTATCAAATATGCCCAACACTTAGTTTCATGATGACCACAACCTTTGCATTCCTTACAAATGATCACCCTCATTCATGGCTTGCGGCTTTGTTGGGGTGGTGCCTCCACTTCCTTCATGCATGATTGAAGTACAAGATTCATGTGCCAAGAAATCAGCAACTAAATTTTAAGCTCGAGGGATATGCTGAATTTTTACCTCTTCAAATTGTTGGCAAAGTTCCAATGCTTGTTGATGTCATGGATGTTGAGATATCGAGCTCCACACTCGCGATATGCCAGGGTGACTGTTGTGCATTTATGTCACCGACTTGTTAGCTGGAGATGCGGTTGGTACACCGCTCATGAATAATAGCTAGATGACAGCTATCCTTATCTACACTAGTTAGTATGCCACCTTAGTTAGTTGAGTTTGGTTTGAGACCCACATATAGGGTTCTTCTATTTCTTTGTACTAGAGTTCTTTTGGCTTTCACAACTAAGAAGAGGAAAACTGTTTTCAGCCTCCACCTTTGTGTGTATTCCCCCATTGTGCATGTGTGAAAGCCGCAAGTGAGACTCCTTCCCTCTCTCCCACAATCTTCACATGGTATCAGAGCCTTGTTCATGGTAAGGAGCTCAAGAAAGCAAGCCAAGTTCGTGGTGTCCTGGTAAGAGGACCAGTGTTGCTTTCCTATTTCGAGTTTGGGAGCAAATCTCTGCAGGTAGCACAGCCAGAAGTGCAGGAGTGCACTATTTCAGATTGAGACGTCCTTCGCGGTGTGGTGAGAGCGCAGTATATGCTGCGGGTGAAGGCGAAGCCCTCAGTGACTTTATTTTTCTGATTTGAGGCCGTTTCGGGGCCCGTTTTGAAGGCGGAAGTTCTTCGCAGGCACTCAGAAAAAGGCCCTGTTTTTTGCTGTGCGACCACTGCGCGGCTAGTCAGTGGAAAGGTGCCGCAGAAATTGCATCGTATGCCTGTGTGCAGAGATATTGGGAGTTGCAGATTCATGCCTGTTGCCTGTTGATGCAAAATCGTCACTAGGAAGTGACTGTGTGGTGAAATACCAATTTCGTCAGTTTTGCAGATCTGCCCGTGTGGGGCAAAAGCTGTGTTTTTTGCAGTGATAGAATATTTTGCAGTGTTCTGTAATGGCATCTGATTCTCTTTCACAGATTGTCACTGAAAAGCTTGACAAGAACAACTTCTAGGCATGGAAGTTTAGAATGACAAATTTCTTGATGGGAAAAGGCTAATGGGAATTCATTACAGGAAATGAAGAAGAACCTGTTCTTCCTAATGTTCCCAGTCAACAGGAAATGCAGGCATTCAAAGGATGGCATGAGAGAGCCAGGAAAGTTATGTACTGGCTGTCTATCAATATTTCGGACTCCATGATTGTGCATATTCAGGATGCAAATACGCCAAAGGAGGCATGGGATACTTTGGCAAAAATGTATAGCACAAATACGCAAGCCAGGAAAATGCAACTCAAACAGGAGTTGCACAATGTGCAAAGAGAAAATTTGAGCATAAATGACTACCACATGAAAGTGAAGAAAATTGCAGATGCACTTGCTTCCATTGGGTCGCCAGTGGATGATGACGATTTGGTTTCTGTGACCTTGAATGGTCTAGGAAAGGATTATGCACAATTCCGGACATCCATTTCCGTCCGTGAAAAATTTCCAGATTTTGAGGAGTTGATTGCTCTTCTAATTTCTGAAGAGCAGAGAAATGGGGGTGCATCTTCTTCAGCAGGAACTTCAAAAGAAACTGTCTTCTACTCAAATGCTGGCAGAGGTAGAGGCAGAGGTAGAGGAGGCCGATCTGTAGGCCGTGGCAGAAATCAGAATATGCAGCAAACGCAAGAAAACCAATCCTATGCAGGAGGACGTGGTAACTCTAGAGGCAGGGGGAGCCAAAGAGGCCGTGGTAGTTGGCAGAGAAGCCAAAATGCAAACAACAATGTTGAATGCTACTATTGTGGCAAAATGGGTCATATGGCTAAGGACTGCTACAAAAAGCAGAATGACATTATGAATGGAAAATTGCAGCAAGGCAATTATGCATCTTCTAGCAGGCAGGGTGATGACAGAAATGAGCATCTTTTTATGGTGCAGCATATGACCAATTCTGTGACAAGTGCAGAAATGATGTGTGGTATGTTGACTCAGGTGCGTCAAACCACATGACAGGTCATGCAGAATGGATGCAAGATGCAAGGAAAATGGAAAAGCCAGGATTTGTGGAGACTGGTGATGATACTGCACATCCTATTGTGCAGATTGGCAAAATTCCTTTGTCTATGCAGGATGGGAAAAAGAAATACTTGTCTGATGTATTTCATGTCCCGAACATCACCAAGAACCTGGTTTCTATTGGTCAAATGGTTGAGCAGGGCTTGCAGGTCAGATTTAATCCTCATGGATGCTTTGTTGAGGATATGAAAAATAATGGTCGCTTGATAGCAAAAGGAAAGAAGAAGGGCAGGATGTTTACGTTGGATGCAGCCATGCCTGAATTGAGTGTAGCAATGTTTGTACATGGGACCGGTGTAGTTGCAGATATTGATATCTGGCACAAACGCATTGGTCATGTTAATATACAGCAACTTAAATCAATGCAAGCCCAAAATATTGTTGCAGGATTGCCTAAATTCAAGGTTGCAGAAATGCACAAGGTTTGTGAAGCCTGTCAATTTGGGAAACAGGCAAGGAAACCTTTTCCTAGGCATGTTCAAGAGAGTAAAAAGCCATTGGAATTAATCCACTCTGATGTGTGGACTACAAAAGCTGCATCTATTGGAGGCTGTCACTATTTTGTCACATTTATTGATGACTTCAGCAGAAAACTGTGGGTGTATTTTATGAAAAAGAAAAGTGAAGTGTTTGGGCACTTCAAAGCTTTCAAAGCTATGGTTGAAAAAGAAACAGGCCTGCAAATAAAATGCCTAAGGTCAGATGGAGGGGGAGAGTACCTCTCAAATGAGTTTGCAAGGTTCTTGCAGGAGCATGGTATAAAGAAGCAATATTCATGCAGTCATACCCCACAGCAAAATGGAATTGCAGAAAGAAAAAACAGGCATATTGGAGAGGTATCTTGGGCTATGCTAAATGAAAAAGATCTACCAGATTATTATTGGGCCGAAGCAGTTGCTACAGCAGTCTATATAATGAACAGGACTCCCACTGCAGCAATACACGGCATGACGCCAGAGGAGATGTATACTGGTAGGAAACCAGATATTTCTCATTTGAAGATTTTTGGTTGCATTGCCTATGTCCATGTGCCAGATGAGTTGAGGTCCAAGTTGGATCTAAAAGCTGAGAAGTGCGTCTTTATTGGTTATTCTCTGTAGCAGAAAGGGTATAGATGCTATAACCCTTCTACACGTAAGTTCACAGTGAGCAGAGATGTTGTTTTTGATGAGATGAGCAGCTGGTATAAACCAGTAAATGTGATGATTGATGTAGATGCACAAAATGGTAATGCTGCACAGAATGCACAGCAGCAGTCACAAAATATCAGTGGACCTGGAGTGTCCTCTACCAGTGGTTCACATGCTTCGCCATGGACAGGCAGATTGAGATCAGGAGAATCCCCTCAAAGCAATGCAGAGAGTGGTACGTAGGTATCACAAAAAGGAAAAGAGAAGGTAGATCAGCCCATGTATGATGTGAATGCAGGTCACTCTTGTGTGGATGGTGAATCCAGTGGCTCAGAACAGAGAGCATTGATGATGAGTTGGGTATTCCTTCTGTTGTTACACTTGGAGTAAGGAAGACCAGGGATGTTTTGAGAGCACCTGGAAGTGAGCCTGTTTTGCACAGGTCTACCAGGGTTAGGTATCCTGTGGATAGGCTGAAATATGATGGATTTACAGCCATTCACTATGCCTATATGGTCAAAGTGATATAGGAACCAGAACCCACTTCTTTTGAGCAAGCCATGGGAAATGAAAAATGGGAGAAAGCCATGGATGAAGAAATGGATGCCTTGGATGCTAATGCTACATGGGAATTGGTGCCTTTGCCTAAAGGCAAGAATGCAATTGGCTGTAAGTGGGTTTATAAGATCAAGCACAATGCAGATGGTTCTGTGAATAGATACAAGGCAAGATTAGTTGTCAAGGGGTATGCACAGACATATGGCATTGATTATGAAGAAACTTTCAGCCCGGTTGCAAGGATGGCAACTGTAAGAGCAGCCATTGCTATGGCTACATCAAAGGGATGGTCTTTACATCAGATGGATGTAAAGAATGCCTTCTTGCATGGTGATTTGCAAGAAGAGGTCTTTATGGAGCAGCCAGCAGGTTATGTTCATGCTACTCATCCCGAGTTTGTTTGCAGAGGTTGAAGAAAGCCTTGTATGGCTTGAAGCAAGCACCTAGAGCATGGTCTGACAAGATAGGACAGTATCTTGTCACTATTGGCTTTCAGATTTCCAAGGCAGATTTCTCACTCTATGTGAGAAAAACAGAGAAAGGGATTATGCTGCTGGTCATTTATGTTGATGATTTGATCATCACAGGTGATAGTGATGAAGATATCCTTCATGTGAAAATGCTATTGAGGCAGAAGTTTGAGATGAAGGATTTGGGAGAGCTGCGTTATTTCTTGGGCATTGAGGTGATTAGATCACCAAGTGGGATACAGTTCTTGCAGAGGCAGTATGGACTGGACATGCTGTCCAAATATGGGACGATAGGCTGTAAGCCTATTTCAGTTCCTTTGGAGCAGAATGTGAAGCTGAGTGCAGATGCACGTGAGCTTCTGGAGGACCCTACTATGTACAGACGCATAGTAGGAAGTTTGATTTACATGACTATTACCAGGCCAGATTTGAGCTATGCTGTTGGGTTGGTAAGTCAGTTTATGCAGGCTCCAAGGGAACCGCATTTGGATGCAGCTAGACACATACTCAGGTATGTGAAGTCCACATTGCAGTATGGACTATTTTATGAGGCTGGGGTTTAGATACAGTTGCATGGATACACTGATGCTGATTGGGCTGGTAGCATTTCAGATAGACGATCTACCAGTGGATATGTGTTCTCTTTTGGGAGTGCTGCAGTCACTTGGAGCAGCAAGAAACAGCCTACAGTTGCCTTGTCGAGCACAGAGGCTGAGTACAGGGGTGCAGCAATGGCTGCATGTGAGGTAGCTTGGTTGCATAAGCTACTCTATGATATGCATCAGTTGTCATTTATTGTGACAACATGAGTAGTAACAGATGGGCCAGTTGTCATTTATTGTGACAACATGAGTAGTATACATTTGGCAAAGAACCCAGTCTTTCATGCCAGAACAAAGCACATTGAGGTGCATTATCACTATGTGCGGGAGAAGGTTTTACTAGGTCTTATTGATCTAGTTTATGTCAGCACAGAGGATCAGGTAGCTGACATCTTGACGAAAGCATTGGGCGCAGAGAAGCTGCGCAAGTTCAGAGACCTACTTGGTGTGCAGGAATTGGGATTGAGCTCGAGGGGGAGTGTTGAGATATCGAGCTCCACTCGCGATATGCCAGGGTGACTGTTGTGCATTTATGTCACCGACTTGTTAGCTGGAGATGCGGTTGGTACACCGCTCATGAATAATAGCTGGATGACAGCTATCCTTATCTACACTAGTTCATGGCTCAATTAGTATGCCACCTTAGTTAGTTGAGTTTGGTTTGAGACCCACATATAGGGTTCTTCTATTTCTTTGTACTAGAGTTCTTTTGGCTTTCACAACTAAGAAGAGGAAAACTGTTTTCAGCCTCCACCTTTGTGTGTATTCCCCCATTGTGCATGTGAGAAAGCCGCAAGTGAGACTCCTTCCCTCTCTCCCACAATCTTCACAATGGAACCAAGCCTTTGCTCTACACCTTCCACCTTCCACTAAGTTGTTCACACACGAGTAGAGAATCTCCTTGCACCTCAAGTTGCTTGATGCGATGTTCTTGCACCTTTTTCAAGCAGGAATATGGTGTTGACTTTGATGAGATATTCTGTCTTGTCGTTAAGATAACTCTCAGAACTGTATTAGCATTGGTTGCACATGCAGATATGGACTTGGTCCAAATGGATGTCAAGACGGCATTTCTTCATGGTGATTTACATGAAGAGATTTTTATGCAGCAGCCAGAAGGTTTTACAGAGAAGGGAAAGGAGAAGCTTGTGTGCAGACTGAAGAAAAGTCTTTATGGTCTTAAGCAGGCACCCAAAGAATGGTACCATAAGTTTGATACATTCATGCGAACCCAAGGTTATAGGAGAAGTGACATTGATCACTGCTTGTATACCAAGAAAGCTTCAGATGGGCAGTTTACTGATCCTCATTTTGTATGTGGATGATAGGTTGATTGCTGGAAAATCTCATAAGGAGATCAATGCCTTCAAGAAAAGATTGCTCCAAACCTTTGATATGAAGGATCTTGGTGATGCCAACCATATACTGGGCATGCGGATACTTCGGGATAGGGAAAAGCAGTTGCTATACTTGTCTCAGAAGGAATACATTGGCAAGGTCTTGCAGAGATTTCACATGGAGGGGGGGAAGAGTATTGGTACTCCATTGTCTCCTTATGTGAAAATCAGTGCTTTGGACAGCCCTCAGACAGATGCTGAGAGGGCTGAGATGTCAAAGATTCCGTATGCATCAGCGTGTGGCAGTCTCATGTATGCTATGGTTGCAACCAGGCCCGATATTGCGCTTGCAGTGGGAGTGGTTAGTAGATACATGGCTAAACCTGGCAAGAAGCATTGGGATGCAGTGAAAGGTGTCATGAGATACCTGAAGGGTACACAGGACTTGTGTATATGTTTCGGCAGTCAAGATGCAAAAGTGCAGGGTTATATAGACTTTGATTGTGCCGGTCACCCTGATACCCGGAAGTCTACTACCGGATATGTTTTCACTTTCACTAGAGGTGCAGTGTCGTGGGTATCTAGAATGCAGCAGTGCATTGCTCTGTCTACTACAGAAGCTGAATATATTTGCAGCCACTGAGGCATGCAAGGAAGCTATATGGCTATCTCGGCTAGTGGCAGATTTGGGCTACTCTAGTGATACTCCATTGTTGCATTGTGACAGTCAGAGTGCCATACAGTTGGCACGAAATCCTGTTTTTCATGCAAAGATGAAGCACATCGACGTGAAGTATCATTTTATCAGGGAGGTGCTTGAGAACAAGCAACTTCAGCTTGTGAAAGTTCACACTGATGACAATCCAGCAGATCTGTTGACCAAAGGATTGGCTGCTGAGCGGTTTGCACATTGCAGACGGCTAATGGGTATAGGTTAAGGCCAGTCTACTGGTCTTGTACATTATGATGTATATGCTGTTTTTTTTTTTTCTTTTCTTTCTCTTGAGGGCACATTGCCTTTAAGTGGGAGGTTGTTGGGGTAAAGGCACTAGCCACCCTATGTAACAGTTTTTAGTCTAGTACTGCTAAGTACACTAAGTATGCATTGTACTTAGTGCCTAGTGGTCCTAGCCTTATCCAAAGATATATATATACTACTGTGTGTACTTGGGGATGTACCACTCATTGTTTATCCCCACCTATTGGTGTCTACTGTGGGTGTGTCTCCTCACCTCACTCCCTACTCCTACTCACTCCGGTTCTTCATCACAGTAGCGCCGCTCCTCAATGAGGAACAATGAGCAGCCCATGCTTCAGCGCCTCAACTCGATGACCGGCCACCTCTCCAAGTAGGCCCGCGACCTCCTACTCCAAGCATTGACCAGCAAACCTTCAGACAAACAAAGCTTCACGAGAAGCAACAGCAGTGACGCCACAATAGCAGACTCCAAACGGTATTCCGTCGATGGAATCTTGAAGATTCTGTTAGGACCTTGCAAGATTCCAGTCGACCTCCTTCTAAGCGACACGTGGCAGATAGCCACTCAACATGTGGCATCTTCCCAAGCTCTTATCCTCCATGTGGCATCTTATCTGCCACATCAACAGTCCACATCACTGACTACCACATCACCATTGACTGCCACATCACTTGTGCCACATCATTGCCCTCGCTCAGCATGCCATGTCAGTTGACACATCATCATTGCCATGTCAGCTGCCACATCAGCCTATCCACATCATCAACCATGTCAACAACTACCACGTCAGCAGCCCAACTCAGTTGACACATCATCAGTGCCACGTAAGTAGGCCACGCCATCCTACCACATCACCACAGCCACATCATCACTGCCATGCCAGCATTGCCACATCACCTCTACCACCTCAGTAGTGCCACATCAGTAGTGCCAACTCAGCAGTGCCACCTCAGGAGTGCCACCTCAGGATTGCCACCTTAGCTATCCAGTCAGCATTGATCCCTGCCAGGCACACACAGTGCTTCACAGTCACAGCATGTGCACACAGCTACCACCTCAGCACAGGGCTTCACAGGCACACCTCTTGCTAGGCATAGTGCCACATCATCAGTGCATGTGACTTGCAGTGACATATCATCATTGAGCACCATTTACACTCTTTTGCCCCTCCACCTAGATCAAGTCATATCTCTTGATCCAGGAAGAATTTGAGGGCACTCCAAAAAGGAAAGTCGCTTATTTTTTTGTGCTCTACACGCTCGTCACATCATGTGCACATTTCAACGCAAGTTACACTCACATTTGAGCCTCACCGGCAAAACCACTTCCTTCATGCACATTTGCCTCTACATCGACGCATCTGACCCAGCACTTAAAAAGAACAAAAGAAAAGGAATTATTTGTTGTTCTTTCATCGATCGATGGTTGGTTTAGATCTAGATCAGAGTAGACTAGATCGCCATAGAGGGGACGCTTTGAATTTCCCCAAAATGCCAATCTAAGCCATGCCCGAAATTCCTGACTAGTACCTACTCGGAGTTAGTCCATACACTCACATACGGTTTCACATCATTACGTTACCTGAAACCTTACATTCATTAGTTCAATGAGCAGACTTCAGAGTTCAGAGGCATTGCAGATTGATTCAGTGGGCAGATAGCATTTGATTTCACACACACATGCCACCATTGTAAAGCCTATTCGGCTATCTCACGGCATCGTGCACATCATTTTCAGCCTTATGAAGCCTCTTGGCTATTCTCGGCATCATTGCCACAAGCCTTGTAATACAGATCAGATTGTATATATTGCAGTTCTATCTTCACCGATGGTACATAGATTTCACTTGGCATATTCAGTGTATTTGCAGTTGATTCATACAGAGATTTTCATGACACTTTTGAGTACATTTCTTGCACCATGTCGACTAGCAACCTCAATCTGAAGGCATCTGCTAAGTTAGACAACTCCAATTATAGTACATGGAAATACCGAATGGAGACCATTCTTGTACTTCAGGACAAATGGGTCGATGGGTCTACACCTAGACCATTGGATGATCCAGCTACCAGTAGCTCTACTCCATCTATTGTCACAGCACTAGTAACGGGATCTACATCTACACAAACAGTTGCTGCACCAGTAGCAGATCCTGCCATTGCCCGAGCTCAAGCAGAATGGGATAAGAAAGACAAGTATGCCTATCACCTGATCAAGCAGAATGTGCAAGATGTCATGCTAGGATAACTCAACATAGTCAAGACATCAAAAGAAGCATGGGATATGTTCGCAGCTCTCTACGAGTCCAAGAACACATCTAGGATTCTCACCTTGAGAAACCAGATCAACTAGAGTTTCCGCAACAGCAGTGAAACCGGTCATGCTTATGTACTCCGCATAAAAGACTACAACAATCAACTTGCAACAGTAGGAGAGACTATGAACCCCGCAGAAATGGTTCAAGTCATTCTGAATGGACTAAGAGAGGGATACGAGAATCTAGTCTAGAGTATTGCCATCTAATGGCAAATTCCGACACTGGAAGAACTTCAGTCAGTCCTACTTGGTGAAGAACTCAGGAATCATGCCATTCAAGCACGTACAGGTCATTCTAATGATCAGGCATTCACAGCTTTAGACAGAAGCAGAGGCAAAGGTAGAGGCAGAGGTAGATCATACCAAGAAAGTGGTCATCATCAACAAAATCAAAGTTAGAATCAGCATCAGCATCATCCTCAGCAACATCAAAATCAGCAAAGAGGAAATCATTCCAACCGAGGAAGATTCCAAGGATGAGGGAATACATCCACCAATGTGTCAAACATTCAGTGCAACTACTGTCACAAGTTTAGACACTATGAAAGAGATTTCCGCAAGAAGCAGTATGACCAAGGCGTGAATCCAGTAGTAATCGAGGGAATTCTCAAGGAAGAGGAAATCATCATGGTGGACATTCTAGTCACAGTCATTTTGCAAATGAACATGGAAATATGTTTCTTGCAAGTGAGGAATTGCATCAGACTGATACAATGCACCTAGACACTGATTTCAATCCCAAAGAGGATTTTAGCTATCAAGTCGACCAAGTGGAACAGGATCCTTGGTACATCGACAACGGTGCATCATCTCATATGACAAATCAGGAATGGTTCACAAAGATGAAACCATTAGAAGGATAGAAAAATGTCATCTACACAGCAGACAATACACCGAATCCAGTTCAAGGGATAGGTGTTATCCCTATGAACAATTTTACTGGTACAAAAGGATTAGTTAAAGATGTGCTCTATGTTCTGAAGCTCAGCAAGAACCTTTTGTCAGTAGGTCAAATGACAGAACACAATTACAAAGTCATCTACGATGGTGATGAATGCACTATCAGAGACAAATCCAAAAGAGGTTAGCTAGTAGCAAAAGGTGTCAAGGAAGGACGCTTATACAGAATGCTAGCTATAGTACCAGATAAGCATGCCATGTCAGCTCAACCGCAATAGATGCCACTATCTGCAAAATGGCACAAGAGATATGGTCATGTCAACTTCAAGTACTTGTTAGATCTCAGGAATCAGAACATGGCAATTGGGATTCCAAAGCTACAATTTCTTGGAAAAGTTTGCAAAGCATGCTGCTTCGGCAAACAAAAGCGAACCAATTTTGTCAGAAGTACCTCTCGTGCATGAGGTATTCTTGATTTGATACATACAAATGTATGGGGTTATGCCCAGACCCGCAGCATTAATGGTTCACTTTACTACTTGACCTTCATCAACGACTACAGCAGATATTGTTGGGTCTACTTTCTAAAAGAGAAATCTGAAGTGTTTTCCAGATTTCAAGAATTCAAAGCCATGGTAGAAATCCAAATAGGCAGAAAGATTAAGGTCATGAGATCAGACAAAGGAGATGAATACATGTCTTCAGCATTCATGAACTTTTGCAAAAATCACGGCATTCGAAGACAATTCACATGTGCAGATACTTCTTAGTAGAATGCAATAGCTGAAAGGAAGAATGGGACTTTAGCAGACAGTGCTAGAGCAATGCTTAGTGAAAAGCATCTTTCGAATCAGTATTGGGCAGAAGCAATAGCTACAGCAAACTACTTGCTTAATCGGCTTCCTACCAAACCGATACAAGGTATGACTCCTTATGAAGCATTCACTGAACACAAGCCACGCATTGGGCATCTCTGCATATTTGGTTGCATAGCATATCCCCACATACATGATGATCATCGCAGGAAATTGGATGCGAAGTCACGCAAATGCATCATGGTTGGCTACAGTGAAGAAAGCAAAGCATACAAATCATATGATCCCATCAACCGCAAAGTCATTATCTCTAGAGATGTAATCTTTGATGAGGAATCAGAATGAAAAACCTCACCTACACAGAAGATAGACGCGTCGACTGCACAGTCATCTATAGAATAGGTTGATGAAGAAGAGCAAGAATTGCCAGCAACACCCTAAGTAGAGCCACAGCAACTCAGACAGTCTACTAGGGAAAGCAGACCACCAGCCAAATTAACGTATGCTTAGAAAGGCAAAGCAATTCAGGTGGAAACCACCAACTATGCTCTTATGACTACCATCATGGCTACAAAAGAGCCAGTGTACTTCGAAGACGCAGTAGACAAGCCAAAATGGCAAATTGCTATGAATGAAGAAATGGATGCTTTGTATAAGAATAATACTTGGGAATTATGCGACCTTCCACCAGGAAAGAAGGCCATAGCAAACAAATGGGTATACAAAGTGAAGTACAATCCAAATGGCAGTATTCAGAGATACAAAGCCAGATTAGTTGCAAAAGGATTTACAATATGGTCAAGACTATGATGAGACTTATGCTCTAGTAGCAAAGATGGATTCCATATGGTTCTTGATATCACTAGCGACACTCAGCAAATGGAATGTGTATTAGCTCGATGTCAAGAATGCATTTCTCAATGGTTATCTAGATGAGGAAGTCTACATGCAACAACCAGCAGGTTATGTTGAACAAGGAAAGGAGAATAAGGTTGCTCAAGAGCTGGACACAACTACTCAACAGCCACCAAAATGAGATGGCAAATGAGGGCTGAGGGGGCCCTATAAATAGGCCCCCAGCCCCTTCCTAGTCGGGTGCAGCATGCTGGCCGACCAGCCTACACAGTGGCAGACAGCCCTATATGAGGGCACCCCTCTCTGCCTAGGGAGCCCACTATGTAGTCCTATAGGGGCCAACCAGGCTGCCTCAATGAGACCAGCCACACCCCTATATAAGGGGCTCACCTACCCCTATGTGAGGGCTGACCAAGAGCCCTGTAGGGCCGACTCCATAGGCCTAGGTGGCCAACCAGCAGGTCGGCCCACCTCAGCCCTATAGGAAGTGCAACAAGTGACCATACTGGCCCTCCCTCCTAGTCTACAAGATGCACAGCAAAGGTTTCTCTAAGGATTGCCTATGCAGCAAACAAGCAGGTTCACCAGGCTAATCTATCCCTGGCCCTTGCCCATCACCTCATAAGTGACCCAAACAAGAGCTGAGAGGGGGTATTGGAGATCAACATCTCCTAATGTCACTATAGAGAGAGAGGGCCAGTGCTTGTGGGTGTGCCCGCCTAGAGAGGGTAGGTTAGACTACAAAGAGAGGGCCTTTGCTTGTGGGTGTGCCTTCCCCCCAATGAGGCTAGGATCTTGGGATGGCCTCTGCCATAGATGGAACAAAGACGCCAAGGAGCTGGATGTGCCACTGGAACAATTGGAGGAATCCATCATGTGATACTCCATCGCTCAAGGCCACCAAAGGGATTGTCGAAGAAGCCCCCTCTTGGCATTGACCATCTCAGCATGATCATTGGAAACGTTGTACTATTGCTCCCAGGCCAATGGTGTAAGGTCCACTCCTCTGGTTCGGTACTCGTACAATACGTCATCTGGTACAACAATCCAACTCCTGGTACTAGAACATCACTCCAACAGAAGACACTGGAACAATAATCCAACGAATATTGCCCTCGATGCAAGGTCCCCTTCCCTGCATGGGCACTTGTATCACAGAGCTAGAAAGCCCCCTCTCAAGTCCAAACTGGTACACTGTCGCCAGATCAACGAACTTTACTACTCTAATGACAATGGGCATATAACAACTCACAAGGATCAATAAATTGTGTTTGGATTCCCACACTGGCAATCTGTTGACCCATCCGGATCTCCAATAGCTCACCCCCTCTGAATCTACCAGGTCATAACATCCAAACAAAATACATACTAGTAACCTACTGCCACCTAACTCAGCAGGAACAACTCCTCATGGCTCAAGCTCCTGCCTAAAAGCTTGCCTTAGTGAAAGACTCCCTTCCTACTTCACATGTCTAGTAGGCACCGCTGCCAAAAACAAGCAAGTAATCCTCCATCTGGATCTGGAAAGTCTACTAGCAACGCATCTTGCCTCGTGCTACTAAAAGACTAGAGTAGATGTTATCGTGGCAGTAACACTGTCGAGCTAGTTACTAGTCCCCTCACCATTCCTTTCAAGATAATGCCACCAATAATGACCTTTCAGCCACATGTACGTGAAGCCTTGAGTGCTTCCAGTTCTTCAGTTGTCAACTGCTTCTATCCTTTCTGCTGAACTGCCAAAGCCTCAGGCTAACTCTCATAGGTACAATCTGCAAATCTCCATACTGAGAGGATAACTAGGACGAGATTTATGGCCACGTCCTCGAATGATATATGCTTCCCTACGTGGAGGATCTCCTACTAAAGTTCCTATAGCTTGTTGATGTGCTCCTACATCGATGAAGACTTCTTGGGATCCAACCATCTCATCTGGACTTCCAAAGAAACCCTCTTCATGGGCGAGGTTCAATTATACAAGGACGCCAAGTGCTCCCATATACTCTTGGCCACCGTCATGTGCTTCACGTGATTAATCACCTAAGGAGAACAATTAAGGAAAATCAACGACCTTGCATTCACATGGGTCCCAGAGCTGAGACATGGACTCAGCCTCCTTTTACTCCAAGATGCCAAGATTGGACGCAAGGGGATCGGGTCTAGCAACTCCTATCAATATGAAATCTGCCAAATCATACAACTATAGCACAGACTCCAGCATCACCCACTAGACTCCGTAATTGAGCCCATCCAACTGGCAGTCAATCGAGAACATGGGCAAATCTACGATTTTTGTCTTGTTCTCTGCCATCGTAGACAAAGTCACCATGTTAGAGTGAAGAGAAGGTGGATGGGATAGAGGGGGACATAAGGTTGAATAAGAGGGCTGGAGAAGAGGATGAAGGGGCTGACAGGCTAATATATCTTCACTCCTAGCTATCCATCCCTCGGAACCACCTCCTCTCTGATCTGAAAACACCCTTCAAAGTCACCCCTTGTTGGTCACCCGAACAGTCCACTCCTCACACACGCTCCTTCTCAAAGACACCTCTGAACAGCTTCCTAAAACCTCCTGTCTATATGCTGGCTCAACACTCCTCCGCTCCTCGGGTCTCTAGTCAACCGTGGCTCTGATACCATGTGAGAAGTGGAGCAGAAATGAACAGAGCCAAGGAGAGAGAGAGAGAGAGAGAGAGAGAGAGAGAGAGAGAGAGAGAGAGAGAGAACCTCACGCTCACCACACTGAGAGGGAGAGAAAGAAACAAGAGAGAACTGCAAGTGATCTCTGGCAAAAGCCCCTCTACAGCTATTAAAAACCTCTGCACAAGAGGCTGGTCAAGAGCTGGACACAACCGCTCAACAGCCACCAAGATGAGATGACACATGAGGGCTGAGGGGGGGCCTATAAATAGCCCCCAAGCCCCTCCCTTGTCAGATGCAGCATGCTGGCCGACCAGCCTACGCAGTGGGCAGCCCACCCTCCAGCCCAATATTAGGGCACCCCTCTTTGCCTATGGAGCCCACTCAGCAGCCCTATAGGGGCCAACCAGGCTGCCTCAATGAGGCTAGCTACACCCCTATATAAGGGGCTCACCCCCCCTATGTGAGGGCTGACCAAGAGCCCTATAGGGCCCACTCCACAGGCCTACGTGGCCAACCAGTAGGTCGGCCCACCTCAGCCCTACAGGAAGCCCAACAAGCTGCAATATTGGCCCTCCCTCTTAGTCTACAAGGTGCACATCAAGGGCTGCTCTAGGAACTACCTATGCAGCACCACCATGTTGATCTATCCTTGGCCCTTGCACAGCACCTCATAAGTGACCTAAACATGGCAGAGGCCATTACAAGATCTTAGCCTCACAGGGGGGCAGTCACACCCACAAGCAAAGGCCCTCTCTCTGCAATCTAACCTACCATGTCTCTAGGCAGGTATGCCCACAAGCACTGACAGATTAAAGAGCAGTAGGAGGTGACAAGACCACAGGATACGGAGGATGATAAAGCACAACAACACGTCACAGACTTCTATGCATTTGAGTCAGCTCCAAGACATAGCAGGGTAGAGGAGGAGGAGATAGCTAACATGTGGGTAGCCTAGATCACTGAGAGAGGGACGCAGAGACCACCTACAGCATGGAGAGCAACTAGAGTTCACTCTATTAAGGTTGGGCCTATCACAACTTTCCTCAGAGAAGACCTCCCGAGACGGGGGGGATCACTCTGAACATAGCCCAACAGGTTCAGAGATCGAGGAGACCACGCCCTTCCCGTGAGACAACACGAGAGAGGCGCCCACAGTCGAGTCACCACGATGCCGGGCTTCGGCTTCTGAGTCCAGCTCTCAACCTACTTCAACTAGTCTCTAACTCTGATTCATATATTTGTATCTGATCTGTTCGAGCTATTGAGCTCCGTAGCCCTAGCATGCCCTTCGCTCTAGCCCCTTGAGGCTTGTACGAGATTCTCCTTTTGGATGTATTGTGTACCTTGTCCCATAGGCTCATGAGGCCTCTTGAGGACGTTAATACATCTTCCTTTCTTTCTTTCTTTCTTTCTTTCTATAGTGACATCAGCACTATCCAAAAGTGCAGCAAACAACAACTACTAATCAATCCGGTAGGAGATAGGGGTGGTCCTGGATAATGGTTTCTGACTGCCATGAATTTTCATCCTCAGGCAGTCCCCGTCGCTTGATAAGATACTCTACGTAGGCCTTGTTTTAGAGTACATGGTCTCTGAAACCCACGATGCGCTCCGAAACATAGAGGATGTGGCCATGTTCATCCATAGGTGGTAACTCCGAAAGAACATGGACATGCTGTCCAACATGTGGTTTCAACAAGGACACATGGAAATCATCATGGATCTTGGAGGTACTGGATAGCTCCAACTGATATGCTACCTCTCCAACCTTGCGGATGATCTTTCAATGACCGTAATACCTATGAGCAAGCTTTGTGTTGGCATTACCTTTCAGCGAGGCATAATGGTTGTTATGGAGACGTGGCTTGTTGCCAACTGCAAAAGGGCATTCATCCCATCCAAGTCATTCCGTGCTTGCTGATTTTTCACAGCCATGTCAACAATTGAAGAAGGCATCCCAACCTTGCATCCGTACATTGCCTCAAACGGGCTCATGCCAATGGAGAGATGCTTGGTACTCTTGTAGCAAAATTTAGCACGTGACAACCATTTATCCCAAGACTTCTGAGTATCATGACAAAAATGCCTCAAATATTCCTCCACCCATTTGCTCACCCTTTCTTATTGTCCTTCACTCTTAGGATGGTAAGCAGTGCTAGGTGTGAGAAACCATGATGCTTAAAGACATGCTCAACGAATTGCCAAGCAACCTATGATGCTGAGTACTGGGTCTTAGTGGGTATGAAATGGGCATCTTTTGTCATTCTATCCACCACAACAAAGATGTCCCATCTCCTCTCTATAGAAGGCAATCGTGTGATGAAATCCATTGCTATGTGTGTCCATTTGCCCTCTGGAATAGGTAATGGCTGCAAGAGACCTGCAGGTAATTTGTTGTCCACTTTATTATGTTGGCAACGCAAGCATTCAGCCACATATTTAACCACATCTTTCCACATGCCTTCCCAGGTAAAGCTCTGCTTGATTCTTTCATATGTTTTAGTGATACCTGCATGTCCAGCCATGGGAGAGGAGTGCATTATTGCAAAACCAACATGCGATATTTTGAGTCTGGCACTAAATAAATACTGTCTTGGCACCACAACAGCCCATTATGCAATTTGAAATCTGGATGACCCTAACTAGAATGCTTCTGTAAATCTGAAAATATGGGAGTTGCCTTAGAATTCTGCATATACTCTTCTTGAATGCCATGAATCCACTCCAGATATATGGTAGAGATAGCAAACAACTTGCAAGCCCACATCCTGGACAAGGCATTGACAACCACATTTTCCTTCCCTTTTATGTACTCAATGTCAAAATCATAGGATTGAATGGCACTCAACTACCTCTTCTGCTTATATGATAAATTTAGCTGGGTGAGGAAGAATCTGAGTGTCCTATGATCTGTTTTCACCATAAATTTACTTCTGTACATATAGTGGTGTTAATTTCTTGAAAGCATGCAAGATAGCCAGCATCTCCTGATCATAAACATGGTAATTGAGTTCTTTGGCATCAAACTTCCTGCATCCAAAGGCTATTACCCCGTGTTCATGCCTCAGAACAGTCCCCAATCCTTTGCCACTGGTATCTGCCTCCACAATGAAAGAATGCAAAAAATCAGGGCATACCAAGACTGTTGAGATATCGAGCTCCACTCGCGATATGCCAGGGTGACTGTTGTGCATTTATGTCACCGACTTGTTAGCTGGAGATGCGGTTGGTACACCGCCCACGAATAATAGCTACACTAGTTCGTAGCTCAGTTAGTATGCCACCTTAGTTAGTTGAGTTTGGTTTGAGACCCACATATAGGGTTCTTCTATTTCTTTGTACTAGAGTTCTTTTGGCTTTCACAACTAAGAAGAGGAAAACTATTTTCAGCCTCCACCTTTGTGTGTATTCCCCCATTGTGCATGTGAGAAAGCCGCAAGTGAGACTCCTTCCCTCTCTCCCACTATCTTCACATGGTATCAGAGCCTTGTTCGTGGTAAGGAGCTCAAGAAAGCAAGCCAAGTTCGTGGTGTCCTGGTAAGAGGACCAGTGTTGCTTTCCTATTTCGAGTTTGGGAGCAAATCTCTGCAGGTAGCACAGCTAGAAGTGCAGGAGTGCACTGTTTCAGATTGAGACACCCTTCGTGGTGTGGCGAGAGCGCAGTATATGCTGCGGGTAAGGGCAAAGCCCAGAGTGACTTTATTTTTCTGATTTGAGGCCATTTCGGGGCCCGTTTTGAAGGCGGAAGTTCTTCGCAGGCACTCAGAAAAAGGCCCTGTTTTTTGCTGTGCGACCACTGCGCGGCTAGTCAGTGGAAAGGTGCCGCAGAAATTGCATCGTATGCCTGTGTGCAGAGATATTGGGAGTTGCAGATTCGTGCCTGTTGCCTGTTGATGCAAAATCGTCACTAGGAAGTGACTGTGTGGTGAAATACCACTTTTGTCAGTTTTGTAGATCTGCCCATGTGAGGCAAAAGCTGTGTTTTTTTGCAGTGACAGAATATTTTGCAGTGTTCTGTAATGGCATCTGATTCTCTTTCACAGATTGTCACTAAAAAGCTTGACAAGAACAACTTCCAGGCATGGAAGTTTAGAATGACGAATTTCTTGATGGGAAAAGGCTATTGGGAATTCAATACAGGAAATGAAGAAGAACCTGTTCTTCCTAATGTTCCCAGTCAACAGGAAATGCAAGCATTCAAAGGATGGCATGAGAGAGCCAGGAAAGTTATGTACTGGCTATCTATCAGTATTTCGGACTCCATGATTGTGCATATTCAGGATGCAAGTACGCCAAAGGAGGCATGGGATACTTTGGCAAAAATGTACAGCACAAATACGCAAGCCAGGAAAATGCAACTCAAACAGGAGTTGCACAATGTGCAGAGAGAAAATTTGAGCATAAATGACTACCACATGAAAGTGAAGAAAATTGCAGATGCACTTGCTTCCATTGGGTCGCCAGTGGATGATGATGATTTGGTTTCTGTGACCTTGAATGGTCTAGGAAAGGATTATGCATAGTTCTGGACATCCATTGCCATCCGTGAAAAATTTCCTGATTTTGAGGAGCTGATTGCTCTTCTAATTTCTGAAGAGCAGAGAAATGGTGGTGCATCTTCTTCAGCAGGAACTTCAAGAGAAACTGTCTTCTACTCAAATGCTGGCAGAGGTAGAGGCAGAGGTAGAGGAGGCCGATCTGCAGGCCATGGTAGAAATCAAAATATGCAGCAAACGTAAGAAAACCAGTCCTATGCAGGAGGACGTGGTAACTCTAGAGGCAGGGGGAGCCAAAGAGGCCGTGGTGGATGGCAGAGAAGCCAAAATGCAAACAACAATGTTGAATGCTACTATTGTGGCAAAATGGGTCATATGGCTAAGGACTGCTACAAAAAGCAGAATGACATTATGAATGGAAAATTGCAGCAAGGCAATTATGCATCTTCTAGCAGGCAGGGTGATGACAGAAATGAGCATCTATTTATGGTGCAGCATATGACCAATTCTGTGACAAGTGCAGAAGAACAAAATGATGTGTGGTATGTTGACTCAGGTGCGTCAAACCACATGACAGGTCATGCAGAATGGATGTAAGATGCAAGGAAGATCGAAAAGCCAGGATTTGTGGAGACTGGTGATGATACTGCACATCCTATTGTGCAGATTGGCAAAATTCCTTTGTCTATGCAGGATGGGAAAAAGAAATACTTGTTTGATGTATTTCATGTCCCGAACCTCACCAAGAACCTAGTTTCTGTTGGTCAGATGGTTGAGCAGGGCTTGTAGGTCAGATTTAATCCTGATGGATGCTTTGTTGAGGATATGAAAAATAATGGTCGCTTGATAGCAAAAGGAAAGAAGAAGGGCAGGATGTTTACGTTGGATGCAGACATGCCTGAATTGAGTGCAGCAATGTTTGCACATGGGACCGGTGTAGTTGCAGATATTGATATCTGGCACAAACGCATTGGTCATGTTAATATACAACGACTTAAATCAATGCAAGTCCAAAATATTATTGCAGGATTGCCTAAATTCAAGGTTGCAGAAATGCACAAGGTTTGTGAAGCCTGTCAATTTGGGAAACAGGCAAGGAAACCTTTTCCTAGGCATGTTCAAGAGAGTAAAAAGCCATTGGAATTAATCCACTCTGATGTGTGGACTACAAAAGCTGCATCTATTGGAGGCTGTCACTATTTTGTCACATTTATTGATGACTTCAGCAGAAAACTGTGGGTGTATTTTATGAAAAAGAAAAGTGAAGTGTTTGGGCACTTCAAAGCTTTCAAAGCTATGGTTGAAAAAGAAACAGGCCTGCAAATAAAATGCCTAAGGTCAGATGGAGGGGGAGAGTAGCTCTCAAATGAGTTTGCAAGGTTCTTGCAGGAGCATGGTATAAAGCAGCAATATTCATGCAGTCATTACCCACAGCAAAATGGAATTGCAGAAAGGAAAAATAGGCATATTGGAGAGGTATCTCGGGCTATGCTAAATGAAAAAGATCTACCAGATTATTATTGGGCCGAAGCAGTTGCTACAGCAGTCTATATAATGAACAGGACTCCCACTGCAGCAATACATGGCATGACGCCAGAGGAGATGTATACTGGTAGGAAACCAGATATTTCTCATTTGAAGATTTTTGGTTGCATTGCCTATGTCCATGTGCCAGATGAGTTGAGGTCCAAGTTGGATCCAAAAGCGGAGAAGTGCATCTTTATTGGTTATTCTCTGCAGCAGAAAGGGTATAGATGCTATAACCCTTCTACACGTAAGTTCACAGTGAGTAGAGATGTTGTTTTTGATGAGATGAGCAGCTGGTATAAACCAGTAAATGTGATGATTGATGTAGATGCACAAAATGGTAATGCTGCACAGAATGCACAACAGCAATCACAAAATATCAGTGGACCTGGAGTGTCCTCTACCAGTGGTTCACATACTTCGCCATGGACAGGCAGATTGAGATCAGGAGAATCTCCTCAAAGCAATGCAGAAGTGGTACGCAGGTATCACGAAAAGGAAAACAGAAGGTAGATCAGCCCATGTTTGATGTGAATGCAGGTCACTCTTATGTGGATGGTGAATCCAGTGGCTCAGAACAGAGCATTGATGATGAGTTGGGTATTCCTTCTATCGTTACACCTGGAGTAAGGAAGACCAGGGATGTTTTGAGAGCACCTGGAAGTGAGCCTATATTGCGCAGGTCTACCAGGGTTAGGTATCCTGTGGATAGGCTGAAATATGATGGATTTACAGCCATTCACTATGCTTGTATGGTCAAAGTGATACAGGAACCAGAACCCACTTCTTTTGAGCAAGCCATGGGAAATGAAAAATGGGAGAAAGCCATGGATGAAGAAATGGATGCCTTGGATGCTAATGCTACATGGGAATTGGTGCCTTTGCCTAAAGGCAAGAATGCAATTGGTTGTAAGTGGGTTTAAGATCAAGCACAATGCAGATGGTTCTGTGAATAGATACAAGGCAAGATTAGTTGTCAAGGGGTATGCACAGACATATGGCATTGATTATGAAGAAACTTTCAGCTCGATTGTAAGGATGGCAACCGTAAGAGCAGCCATTGCTATGGCTGCATCAAAGGGATGGTCTTTACATCAGATGGATGTAAAGAATGCCTTCTTGCATGGTGATTTGCAAGAAGAGGTCTTTATGGAGCAGCCAGTAGGTTATGTTCATGCTATTCATCTCGAGTTTGTTTGCAGGTTGAAGAAAGCCTTGTATGGCTTGAAGCAAGCACCTAGAGCGTGGTCTGACAAGATAGGACAGTATCTTGTCACTATTGGCTTTCAGATTTCCAAGGCAGATTTCTCACTCTATGTGAGAAAAACAGAGAAAGGGATTATGCTGCTGGTCATTTATGTTGATGATTTGATCATCACAGGTGATAGTGATGAAGATATCCTTCATGTGAAAATGCTATTGAGGCAGAAGTTTGAGATGAAGGATTTGGGAGAGCTGCGTTATTTCTTGGGCATTGAGGTGATTAGATCACCAAGTGGGATACAGCTCTTGCAGAGGCAGTATGGATTGGACATGCTGTCCAAATATGTGATGACAGGCTTTCAGTTCATTTGGAGCAGAATGTGAAGCTGAGTGCAGATGCAGGTGAGCTTCTGGAGGATCCTACTATGTACAGACGCATAGTAGGAAGTTTGATTTACATGACTATTACCAGGCCAGATTTGAGCTATGCTGTTGGGTTGGTAAGTCAGTTTATGCAAGCTCCAAGGAAACCGCATTTGGATGCGGCTAGACGCATACTCAGGTATGTGAAGTCCACATTGCAGTATGGACTATTTTATGAGGCTGGGGTTCAGATACAGTTGCATGGATACACTGATGCTGATTGGGCTGGTAGCATTTCAGATAGACGATCTACCAGTGGATATGTGTTCTCTTTTGGGAGTGCTGCAGTCACTTGGAGCAGCAAGAAACAGCCTACAGTTGCCTTGTCGAGCACAAAGGCTGAGTACAGGGGTGCAGCAATGGCTGCATGTGAGGTAGCTTGGTTGCATAAGCTACTTTATGATATGCATCAGTCTACAGATGGGCCGGTTGTCATTTATTGTGACAACATGAGCAGTATATATTTGGCAAAGAACCCAGTCTTTCATGCTAGAACAAAGCACATTGAGGTGCATCATCACTATGTGCAGGAGAAGGTTTTACTAGGTCTTATTGATCTAGTTTATGTCAGCACAGAGGATCAGGTAGTTGACATATTCACGAAAGCATTGAACATAAAGAACCTCTGCGCAAGTTCAGAGACCTGCTTGGTGTGCAGGATTTGGGATTGAGCTCGAGGGGGAGTGTTGAGATATCGAGCTCCACTCGCGATATGCCAGGGTGACTGTTGTGCATTTATGTCACCGACTTGTTAACTGGAGATGCGGTTGGTACACCGCCCACGAATAATAGCTACACTAGTTCATAGCTCAGTTAGTATGCCACCTTAGTTAGTTGAGTTTGGTTTGAGACCCACATATAGGGTTCTTCTATTTCTTTGTACTAGAGTTCTTTTGGCTTTCACAACTAAGAAGAGGAAAATTGTTTTCAGCCTCCACCTTTGTGTGTATTCCCCCATTGTGCATGTGAGAAAGCCGCAAGTGAGACTCCTTCCCTCTCTCCCACTATCTTCACAAAGACAGGTGCAAGGGTGAGAGCAAATTTCAGTTCTTCAAAGCTACGTTGTGCTTCCTTTAACCACCGAAAAGCATCCTTCTTCAAGAGGTCAGTAAGAGGAGCTGCCCTCTTGGCAAATTTGCGAATAAAGTACCTGTAGAAGGAAGCAAGACCTAAGAATCCTCTCAACTGGGTGGGATTTTGTCGTTGTGGCCAATCTTTGATGCATTTCACCTTTGTGGGATCCACCCGAATGCCACGTCTACTCACAATATGCCCCAGGTACTCAACCTCCTTTGCCATAAAAGTGCATTTGTTGGCTTTTGCATAAAGCTGATGCATCCTCAAATTTCCAACACTTGCTTCACATGCTTAATGCGCTCTTGTCTATCCTTGCTATAAATGAGGATATCATCAAAGAAAACCAGCATGCATCTAAAAAGAAGTGGCTGCAATATCTTGTTCATCAGTGTCTAGAAGGTGGCTGGTGCATTAGTCAATCCAAAAGGCATCACCTTGAATTCATACAAGCCCCGTTCTGTGCAGAAGGCCGTCTTGTGCTCATCTCCTTCTTTCACCCTGATTTGATAGTAACCAGACCTCAAATCTATCTTCGTGAAAAACTGAGCACCCTTGAGTTCATCCAACAGGTCATCTATCCTGAGGATTGGAAACCTGTTCTTAATAGTGGCCTTATTTAAATCCCTGTAATCAATGCACATGCGGTACGATCCATCCTTCTTTACCAAAAGCACTGGAGAGGCAAAAGGAGAAGTGCTATGAGAGATGAAGTTCTTCTCAAGCAATTCCCTCACACTACTATCGTACTGATACACAAAGCAGGAGATCTCATGGACACCGGGAACTATCGCACCCTCATGATTGGCCACACACTGGCCAAGATCTATAGATCGGTACTAGAGAGAGAGATTAGCAGTCATACAGAGGCACGAGGGCAATGAGCACTAGGGTAGGCAAGATTCAGGCAAGATTCAGGAGGTAGCACTCTACTCTAGACCATATCTTCACTCTGAGGGCTATCATTGAGGAGGCGAGGTCCAGACATCATGGAGTCTACACATGCTTCGTAGACTTTCGAAAAGCCTTTGACACTGTTACACGATCCCACATGATCAGGAGACCACAGGAGATGCAGATCCCAGAGATGCTGATTTGGGGTGTGATGAGCTTATATGAGTCAATCAGAGGTAGGGTCCGTGCCCCAGAGGCAGTCTATCGGATTGGGTCGAGAGCACCATTAGGGTGAAGCAGGGCTGCCTTGTCTCACCGACTCTCTTTGGACTCTACATTGATGAGATTGCATCTTTCATAGATCGCCTAGGTGGCGAGGGCTCATTATTAGGGGATCTCCTCATACAGATATTGTTATATGCCGATGATATAGTCCTTATATCCTCTTCAGCAAAGGGGATACAGAGAGATCTGGAGGCATTAGAGGTGTTTTCCAGAGAGAGAGATATGACGGTCAACCTTGGGAAAACTAAGGTCATGATCTTCAACACCTCACGAGCAGTGACTAACTGACTTACTTTCACCTATCATGGTAAACCAGTGGAGATAGTGCAGTCATACACATATTTGGGAGCAGTCTTCACAGGACCCATCTTCACAATGAAACATGCAGTCCAGGCAAGACTCACACGAGGGCGTAGTGCTTTGGCTAGACTAGAGCGGCAGTGTTTCGAGGCGCACTTCTAGGATCCACCGACAAAGGACTGGCTTTTCGCCACACTAGTGCGGCTGACTGTCATGTATGCAGCACCTTTCTGGGGGTGGGATCTTCCGAGGACAAATTGGAGGAGCTTGGAGCGGCTACAGGTGACGATGGGATCCAGAATGATCTGATCTAAGCCCTGAGTTCCACATGAGATAGTACAGGTAGAGTTCACCATGACACCTCTCCACGTTGATGCTATCTTTCAGACACTGACTTTCATCCACAGAGTCTGGGACTCATCCCATTGGAGACTTCCGAGGTTGGCCCTAGAGTCATCCAAATGACTCGTAGAGAGCAGGGCAGACATATGGTATGCACGCATATCTACATGGCTTGCCAGGCACGGTATCCAGATGGACAGGCTTCCCCCCTTTCAGTACAGCATGGATGCACCTCATGAGTCAATCCCGCGAGATGAGATCAACCGTATCATATAGTTAGACCTCCTCCAGCTTCACACATCCCAGACTTGGGGGGGGACCACGAGCTTCCCACCAAGACCCAGTTTTATCGCGACCACTTCCTAAGAGTATCAGAGGAGGGATTCGTTATCAGACCTTAGTATCTCGAGGATAGCGGAGTATCTCATGCATTGATGCGGGTTTCATCCCATCAGCTCAGGATTGAGGCAAGGAGGGTAGCGGGTATACTTAGAGAGCAGCGGGTCTGCACGCTATGTACGCTGGGGGCGGTTGAGACAGAGGAGCATTTTCTTTGTGTTTGCCCAACCTACTACAAGATTCGGGGACGCTACCAATATCTCTACCTAGAGGGGAGTGGCTTTAGTCCTTTGTCTCAACTGATCCATTTCCACGACCAGGTCTCTATCGGGCTTTATCTAATGGAGATGCGACGACAGAGGGAGATGCTTCTATGACAAATCAGAGAAAAGAGCAGCACGGGATGGTCAGAGACCACTACAGGACCTAGAGGGTGACCAGGCACAGCGGCACAACACAGACTTCTATGCATTTGAGTCAGCCCTCGAACACAGTGGAGTGGAGGAAGAGGAGCTAGCTGATATGAGAGTAGTTTGGATGAGCAACCAGCACAGTACCACCGAGAGAGGGGCGCAGAGGCCACATGTGCAATAGAGAGGCCCCAGAGTACACTCTATTGAGTTCCGACCTATCACACCTTTCCTCAGGGGAGACCGATAGAGACGAGGGGTCACTCTAGACATAGCCCAGAGGATCCAGAGAGCGAGGAGACCTCGCCCCCCATCGCAATGCAAGAGAGCTTGACAGACGCAGATACGAGACATTTTTGCAACCCACCAGAGAGCCATCACTGTACCAGGCTTCGGTTTCATCCCAACGCCTAGATAGATTGATTGATATGATTATGATTATGATTATGATTATGATTCTATTAGCATAAACTAGTACTCAGTAGTACTCAGCAAGGGTCCTAGCATACCCTTTGCTTCAGCCCACGGAGGCTTGTATGAGTTCGCTTTTCTGTGCACTTTGTCCCATAGGCCCCGCAAGGTCTCCCGTGGACATTAATATATCTTTCTTTCTCCCTCTCAATGTGGTGTGCGTGAGGTTCTCTCTCTCTCTCTCTCTCTCTCTCTCTCTCTGGCTCTATTCATTTCCGCTGCACTTCTCACATGGTATCAAAGCTACGGTTGGCTAGAGACCTGAGGAGCGGAGGAGTGTTGAGCCATCATACAGAGAGAGGTTTTAGGAAGTTGTTCGAAGGTGTCTTTGAGAAGGAGCGTGTGTGAGGAGTGGACTGTTCGGGTGACCAGCAAGGGGTGACTTTGAAGGGTGTTTTCAGATCAGAGAGGAGGTGTTCCCGAGGGATGGATAGCTAGGATTGAAGACACATTAGCCTGCCAGCCCCTTCATCCTCTTCTCCAGCCCTCTTTTTTAACCTTATGTTCCCCTCTATCCCATCCACCTTCTCTTCACTTTGACATGGCGACTTTGTCTGAGATGGCAAAGAACTAGACAAAAATCGTAGATTTGCCCACGTTCTTGATTGACCGTCAGTTGGATGGGCTCAATTACGTAGTCTAGTGGGTGATGCTAGAGTCTGTTCTACAATCGTATGATTTGTCAGATTTCATATTGATAGGAGTTCCCAAACCCGATCCCCTTGCGTCCAATCTTGGCATCCTGGAGTAAAAGGAGGCGGAGTCCATGTCTCAGCTCTAGGACGCATGTGAATGCAAGGGTAAGGTCGTTGATTTTCCTTAACTGTACTCCTTAGGTGATTAATCCCGTGAAGCACATGATGGTGGCCAAGAGTATATGGGAGCACTCGACGTCCCTGTATAATCGAACCTCTCCCATGAAGAGGTTTCTTTGGAAGTCCAAATGAGATGGTTGGATCCCAAGAAGTCTTCATCGGTGTAGGAGCGCATCAACAAGCTACAGGAACTTCAGCAGGAGATCCTCCAGGCAGGGAAACATATATCGTTCAAGGAGGTGGCCATAAATCTCGTCCCAGTTATCCTCTCAGTATGGAGCCCTCTATTCGTCCTTGATTACAAGTGGAAGGATGAATGCATTGACCTGGGAGGAATTGGTCCCGATGGTGCTTGACAAGTAGGAGAGATTTGTAGATTGTACCTATGAGAGTTAGCCTGAGGCTTTGGTAGTTGAGCAGAAGGATAGAAGCACTTGACAACTGAAGAACTGGAAGCACTCAAGGCGTCACGTACATGTAATTGATGTGCCTGAAAGGTCATTATTGGCGTTCCGGTTTAGGGTTTTTGTCTATAGCGACCAGCGGCCCTATTTTCTGCGCCATTTTGACCTCCACCTACTCCCTCCCGCCTACTCCTCCAACTAGCGGCTCTCCTACTACTCTTTCCCTCCCTCCTTCCATCCAACTCCTCCCTCCCTCCATCGTTATACCCCATCCTTCCATCTACTCCCTCTCCATCCAACAACTCCCTCCCTCCATCCATCTACTCTTGCTTCAGCCCCCTCCCTTCCCTCAAGCCTCAAGGCTCAAGCCCTCTCCCGAGTCCCGTTCCTCAGGCCTCAAGGCTCAGCCCTCTCCTCCTGCTTGCTTGCAAAAGGTAGAGCCAGGGCGGGTGTAGATAGGCTCAAACGAGTGTGAGTTTTATATTTATATATATTTTTTCTAGAGGATGCTTTTGAGAAAGCTCTCCACATTGACTCACACGGGTCAAGAGTAAAAGGGCATGTCACACGTGCTTCATACTCACTCAAATAGTCCTTTTAGAAGGACCTTGAAAGCTATCCAATTTCTCTACATACACCCATCACTTTTTTTGAAATAACTTAGTAAACTTTTGTTGTCTAGTATAAAATGTCAAACTCTATCTCTCATTTATGGAAGTTGTGTTGCATTTTACAATCTCCCACCCGATTCATCATCTCTCTCTCTCTCTCTCTCTCTCTCTCTCTCTCTCGGGTTGTATGGGATGCCAAGGGCAACCAGCGGCCTTTGCTAAATAGGTCCTCTGTGTTACTTGTTAAAACTCTGTCTTTGGTCATGCACATCATGTTCCACCAATTTTCTAAATAGACAACAGATGGTAGCAAATAGCGTACAGAATTCAAGTGGCAGATGCACACTAGAATCAATGCAAATAGAGAGCAACAGATCACTGACACATGATAAAGCAATAGTGGAGAGAAGGATTACAAGTGATGTAAAAGATAGTAGCCAAGACAAGCTGCAACAAACTTGTGGAAGCTAAGCATGTGGACAGTGCATAGCAAACACATGGCAAGAACAAAAATGGATGGACAAATAAAGGGGAGGTAATAAGACCCTTCCTAAGTTTAAAATTCACACACAAAAAATGAATTGTGAAATACAAATCCTCCAAGGTAAGCCATGCAAGGAGCAAGTGTTCTGATTAATCAACATGGAATCAAGGAGATCTCCATGCAATGAAGCTATGAAAGGACCAGGAAGCCCCACCCCTTGGAAAAATGGACCACATGCAAGCTGCCCCATGCATCATGAATCCAAATATGCATTGGAGCCCTCAGATTACAAAGGGGTCATGTGAAGATGGAAATCGATGGTAGTTAGAACCCGACTCATGATTGAGGGGGGCTATTGAAGTGTGTGCAATCATGAGTGCATGGATGGTCCAAGTATTAATAGGGAGAGAGCTAACCGGGAACCTCACCTCTCAATGACATGTGGAAAATGGTACAATGGATTAATCCCACTTACAAAAGAGGGCCTAAAGTTGAAGGCATATAGGTTAACAAAGAGCTAGATAGGAGAGTGTGGTTTGCATGCAAGGAGAGGTAGCCCTAGCGCTTGCATAACACGGGGTACCGGGATGGGAGTGGTCTTAAGTCTCCAGCTAAACGTAAGCGTGTAGAGGAGCAGCTTGGTAGAGGAAAGAGTACCCAAGTTGGAAGTGGAGATGCAGTGTCGAAGTCGGATAGGACGGAGAAATCAGAGCAAGGTGATGCCCCAGGCGCACAGTCCTCTGCAGAAATCTTGGCACACAAAATGGTTCTCTCCACTGGAGGTGGAAGAGGCGTCCAGATTGCTACAGGCAGAGATTGAGCGTCGCACCAAAGACTCTGAAAGAAAAGGCTGGCTAGAAGCTGGCATGAGTGGAGGAAGTCATGCCAAAGACCTTGAAAGAAAAGGCTCGCTCGGTCACATGCGAAATACAACTGGAGGAAGTCATGCCGGAACTGGAACGGTTGGCACGGGGCGGGCTCTACCTCTTTTTCCGGTCGCATCCCATCATTGGATGAACTGCAGCAGTTTCTCACGTATTAGTGTGATCTATCACAAGATGCTTACACTGCGGGGACGAGCATTTTCTGAGCGAAATCTTCCGAGCGTCCGAGCGAAGGAAAAAAAAAGCTTCCAACTATGCATAAATATGGCAAAAATCGATCAAAAGAAAACATAGTTTCACTTAGAAATATGCAAAGTATTATAGCAATGCCTATTTTATACAAAAATCTTTAGGTGAATCTATAGGAATGGTGAGAGCATAATGGGATGGCTTTTGAAGAAACCCACATGTAGAGTAGACTTCTCTATGAAAATTCCCTAATGATCCTTCTTACAACTTTTACTTAATAGGGGGTGACATTGAAAACCCTCTCTCAACCTATCTTCATGAAAGAGTTTCTTCAAAGAAAACTCATTGAAGCAAGCCATTCAGGTAGTTTCGCTAGCGAAACCCCTTTGAAGCAAGTCTCCCAAGGTAGTTTCGCTGGCGAAACTACCTTGGACAGCACTTTTAAAAGTGACATAACTTTCATATCCAATGTCCAAATATAGTCATTCAACCACTCAAATTGATCGGAACACCCCATTTGAGCACATCTATGAAGTTATATTTTGGAAAATCTTTCATATATAGTATTAAATATTACATGTATTTTATGAGAGTGATATATAAGCCCAAGTTAATACTTATTTATAGTAATTTAAATTTCTTTAAAAACATGTCCATAAATATGCTATAAACACACTAAAAAGATATTGCCATATGATATAAATGTGTTAATAAGTAATTATATATGCATAGTATTATTACATTGAGAGTGATTATGAGGAATGTTTCTTAAAGGAATCAACACTTTTTAAAGGTAATAACAGGGGTACAAAGGGATGTCTCTAAATAAGAAAATTATGTTGTGTAAAAATGCATGAGTGACTAGTCTATATATTTTTATGATAAAGGGATCTAGTTCTAGTGAAAATAAAAGTGTAAAAACCATGTTTCCTAAAGAAAAACATTTTTAAAAATCTTTTGAAAAACACGCTCGGATAAACCTGCTCATAGGTTTTTGCTCGTAAAATTGACGCATCCTTACACTGCGACATTCCTGGAAAAGGGTTTTTCCTGTCAAATGTATCTCCGAGCCGGTCTGCAACGATATGCTGGGGAAGCCATTCATGTTTTGCTAGAGCGACAGTTCTGGCAATCCCGTGGAGTCCTTCCTTCTCCATCGAGGAGTTCCTATTTCATGACTACCCGGTCTAGGCGATGCAATCGAAAAGCTGGCAACTACGCTGGGTAGAGTTCTGCTTATTCCGCCTTCAGCTAGAGCTCCGTTTGGAAGGAAAGAGTATGGATCCTCTGGGATAGGGCGCAGCCAACGCCAGACTTCATCGAAGCGCAGCTCCCGGGCAGCCTCATACTCCCCATCCAGGTTACGTTTGGGTTCTTTCCAGATGCGTGTTTTGTCTGTAGGAAAGTTGGCCACTTTGCTAGAGCGTGCCCCGATAGATCGGCGAACACAGCTCTGGCGCGAGGTGACAAGACGGATCAAGACCCTTCCACTAAGGACAAAGGCCAAGATGCTGCTAGCGATTCCAAGCCACTACAGGAGCCCCCAGCGCATCAGTCGATTGATCGAGAGGTCGATTCGGAGGATGTCACGGAGGTCGTCCCATCAGGTGACGGATGGAAGGTTGTCAATAAGAAAGGTAAGCCTGAGCTATGGCGGGCTGCTGTAGTGAGCGGAAATTAACATAGGATGAGCAGCTTCTTCAATGTAGCATTAGCTTCTTCAACGTAGTACAAATCTGAGCACCCCTTCCCCTTGCTTCAATTTCCTCAGCTTCTCCCTTCAGCATGTCTGATTATACCACCCATTTTGGTGTCTATTCTGTCTCCCTAGGTGACCACGGCTATGACAACCACCACAGGGGCGATTAGTCACCCCATCAAGTTGCTGTTTAAAAGGAAGGCTTCATCATAGAGAGGTGGAAAGGGAATTAGCTTCTATTTAAAATTTTGTGAAGAACAGGCAATGGAAGCCCCAGATTTGAGCGGTTGCCAGGAGTTGCAGGTGGTGAGAGTTGAGGAAGACAGGGTGTTTAAGGGAATTCCCAAGTTGGGAAACAGGAGTATGCTAAGAAAACTAACACTCTCCTTTTAGGGTTGCACAGGGTTGAGTTGGTGCCCCCCGACTTAAGCGGCCTAGTAAACCTTAGATATTTGTCTCTAAAGCATTGTCCGAGTTTGGTGCACTTGAGTGGCATCTAGGAGGGGCATTGTTGAGCCTTAACTTATACAATTGCATGCACTTCACAAGTTTCAATGAAATCCCCACCTTGAGGGCATTGGAGAGGCTTACCATAAGCCAATGCCAGCACTTGACAAGTTTGAATGGCATCGACAATCTTACCACCCTCATAGAGATAAGAATCGAGATATGTCACGCCTTGGAAGAGGTGCCATTGTTGTCCAAATTAAGCCAATTGGAGGATTTGCGCATGTGGGGGCTCACAAGCTTGCGGCGTTGTCCTCTAGACCCCGATCAAGAGTTGCCCATCTGTCTCAAGATTCTGGAGATAAACGCGTGTTGGTTTCTAAGCAGGGATGAGGGCCTACTATCGAGATGGTTCAACAAGCAAGATCTCCCTACTTTCCTTCATGGTGTCTTCACAATAGCCTTTGCGAAATGTTTTTAGGTAATAATATGCCCCTTCACTTCTGTCTCCCCCCCCCTCCCCCCCTCCCAAACCAAAAAATATAAACTATAAAAAAAGGTAAAAGAGCCAAATATTTTTCTCTTTCACATATCAATAAGGATTTAAAAATGATATTGAGCGTCAAGTGTGGTATGGCTTCCCAAACAAAAAAAGACTTTACTAATTTTAGTCCCCATCCAAATACCTTTTATCTTTTACATATAAACAAGGATTAAAAATTGACCTTGGGCATAAGGTGTGGTATGGTTCCCAAAAAAAACAATGGGTCTTCACAAATTTTAGTCTCAATTCATAATACCTTCAAATTTCTTGGAAGGAGAATCCAAATGTATATAGTTTGACAAATTTGGATTTAATTTGCAAAAATTTTACCAAAGGTTTCATTTGTGGGGGTTAAAGGTCACTGCGCCTTTACCTCGGTTATGTACAATACTCAAACACATATAAATGAATGAAAAAGAAGATTAGGGTGGTTCTGCACGCACCAAAACTTGTGTGACTCTCTGTCTCTCTGTCTCTCTCTCTCTTCCGTTCTTACTTCCGTTGAGAGCACTCTCAACTCGTATTAGAGCCCGGGTGATCTAGCTGAGCATGCGTGAATGCTTGAAGCTCAACAATTCTGTGGGAGGAAGGAGAAGCTTTGTGGGAAGCTTTATGGGTGACTTTACTTGCATCCGAGTGTGTAGAGACCTTGGAGGAACCTTTGGAAAAGTCAATTTGGTTTTGCGAAGTGGTTTTGAGAGCTTGTTAAGTGTTTTCAAAGAAAAAGTCATTTTTTGAGCTTTTCCCTGTTCTGTTCGATGACAGAGACTCCGTATTGACTTGTAGAGGCAACTATTGCTTGCTTTTGATATCCACTTCACTTCAAGAGCTTGGAAACACCTTCATTCTTGAATCTGGGATCATATTATTGAATTTATGACTCACTGTGTCAGTTTCTGCGTTTTTCAGCCTGGGTATTGGAACTCAAGTTTGGAGCAACCATTTGCAGATTTGTCAGTTCCGGTGGACTTAGGAGATCCTAAAACTTCTATGTTGCTCATCATTTGCACTCCGGTGGAGTTTACAAATAGCTCTGTTTTCAAAAACGTTTTTCAATCCGTGTGTTGGATCCAGTGATTGAGACCACGGTTTTCAAAACCGTCTGTCCCATTGCGTTCCGGACGTCCAAAAACCCCTGCTTGTCAGTTCTTACGTGATTCGGTGGAGGATTTTCAGAGTTATAGATCTCTGTGTATTCGACTTCGTCTCTGTTATGCATTTTTCATTCTAAGGTTTTGAAACCTTAGATTTATGCCACATGGTAGTGGATAAGTGTTGACTCCCATTTCTTACTTATCGGTTGGGATTTTGAAGTTCCGACAGAAGAGAGATATTTGCAGATTTTCTTGCTGAGTCCGATTATGCAATGGCGCCCATGTTTTGAGGCATCTCAGGTTCTATTTTTAGTAGCGGTCTTTTCCGTGGGACCATATGCTCTCTTGGATGAGATATTATTAATGCATATGCTAGTGGACGGTATTTATGCTTGGTCATTTGGCACTTATTGGCATTTTGGATTGCCATTGCAGTTGGTATTTTCTTTTGGGCCAGATTTGCTCATATGGATGCATAGTATATGCACATGAGTCAGATGCTTTGAGCTTTAAGTTTTGGTGATATTTCAGTCTATTGTGGCATACACATTTGGGTGCACTTGGTATTTGGTGTGATTCTCTCTTACAAGCACTAGCAATTGGGATTTTGCTTTATTTGCATCATGGCATCCTTTTCCATGTCTAAAAAGGAGTTTTTCAACATTAAAAAGTTTGATGGGACAAACTTTTCTTTGTGGAAAGAACAGATAAGGGATGTGCTTATTCAAAAGAAGCAAATTAAACCCTTGGCAGGGATTGAAGCTAAGCTTGCAAATATGTCTGAGGATGATTGGAATGAGTTGGATGCATTAGCAAAATCTACTATTAGACTTCATCTTGCAGAGTCAGTTTATTTAAAAGTAGTAAATGAGCAAACTACGGAAAATTTGTGGAAGAAACTGTGTGCCACTTATGAAAAGAAAACTGCCTCTAATAAAGTTTACCTCATGAAGAGATTGTTTGAGCTGCAGATGAAGGAAGGGGTCTCCATTGCTTCTCACTTGAATGAATTCAATATTATTTTCAGCCGGCTTCAGGCTCAGAAGATGAATTTTGATGCGGAGACTAAGGCAATATTTCTCTTATTTCATTGCCATCCTCATGGGATACCTTTCGTACAGCTGTCGGTAACTCTGCACCTGGTGGAGTACTGAAATTTGATGATGTTGTGGGTAGCTTGTTGGCCGAGGAGATTAGACGAAAGTCTATGGATGGCAACAAGCAGGATGCAGCCTTAAATGTGCAAAGGGACAGATGACAGTTCAAGGGGAAGTCCCAAGAAAGAGAGAAGTCTCGTAGCAAATCCATGGCACGGAACATTGAGTGTTACCACTGTGGTAAGAAGGGCCATATGAAAAAGGATTGCTACAAGCTCAAAAGAGAGCAAAAGGATAAGAAAAAGAATGTAAATTGGGGTGCAAATCAAAAGGAAGAGAGTCCAAGGGAGGACAAAGAAAAAGTGAAGATCGAGGAGATCAATGCAGTCACACATGATAGTGACAATGACGTTCTCTTCATGTCTAGTTTATCTGCAGAGTTGCTTACCACTTCAAATGATGCATATTCCCAGGATTGGATTTTGGATTCTGGTGCTTATTCCATGTTACTCCTGTTAGAAAATACCCAACAGCGGGTACACGTAGCGGAAGATTTATAGTAATGCCCAGGAGCTCACACAGTGTGCGGTGTGGGTGTGGAATCACAGACTTCTTTACTTATGTGCATACAATAGGTGTGCAGACTCATCAATAGACAATGAACCAAACCAGATAGAGAAACCACCAAATAATATATTTCCGTCCACAGCTATGGACACAATACAAAAGGGACAGATCCAGAGTCCCATGTGGTCCTCTGATCTTACCACAAAAGTCCTTCTCCTATCTGCTGGCTATCTCTAGACTAGAGTCCGCGTGCTCCACCTCGAGCGTGAGTAGACTTTTCGTCTAAAATGATCTTCTCCACCTTGCTGTCTGGAAACCAGTCTAGGTGGGCAGCTTCCTGTTAGCTAAGTCTGCATAGCTAAGTCTGCAGCACAAGGTACTACTTTCTCCTCCTGACTGTAGGCCCAAAGATAGCCCTGTTGCTGCTCCTTCTGCTGGTGGAATTGCTGCTCCAGATGATGCAGAAATGAGGCCTGAATGGCCTCCTTATATAGCCCTCAAGGGCCTGGCCAGCCAACCGACTCAGTCTGTACAAAAACCGACTGAGTCTGTACAAAAAACCGACCCAGTCTACTTGGGAAAAACTGCCCTTAAAGGGCTCACAATTCAGGCCTTTTATGGCCCAAACTTCCAGGGTTTTTGGCCCTCCATTCAAGGCAAATATGCAGCCTATAAAAGGCCTGCCACCTCCCCACTGCCAGTCACATTCCTTGCTGCAGATCTGAGCCTGCACTCCCTGCCATGTCTGCGCCTCTGCAAACAGTGCGCCTCCATGTCCTAGATCCTGCGCAATCTGTCCCAGACTGTCTTGCTTCTACTCCGTACTTTCCTGGCCTTGTGTCCTGCCCTTAACAGTCCTAGATGTGCTGCCCACATACCAGCCATGATGCTGTCTATGTGGCAGCCCCTTTCTCTCTTTTCCTGTTGGGCACTGCCCTAGGTCTCCCTCCCCCATGCTCTCCTCATATGGGGGCTTACAGATGGGGAGGTGACCTTTCCAACACTCCCTCTCACCGACACATCTCAGCCCAATGCCAACACGTCGATGAAGATGCTCCAGTAACTCCCTGGTCGTAGTCCTCTGGAACCTTTCGGTGTCGAAATCTTTTCCTGGCTTTTCATCCAGTGGCTCTTGCTCCACCAGGTCCGGTTCCGCTTCCGCACACCATCCTGGTACACAGGTCCATCTCTGGTAGCACCTCCTGGTAGCACCTCCTTCAGTCACATTCCCGCCTCTGAACTTGAGCAACCCAGCCGTCACGATCTTCCAGTCGTCCCCCTCATAATGAGTGAACAACCTGGAGTCTTCCAGGCACCATGCTCTGAGGGTCTGTTTCAACCCGTCCTTCCTTTGGCAAGGTCTGCAACCAATGAATTTATCCAGATAACCTGGACCATGAAGTCTCGCTGAGTTCTCAAGCAGGTACTCTTCTGGCTTCAGTACTCGTTGTCCACCACCTTCTAGCAATCTGCGTCCGAGATTTGAAGAAGCACCAAAACTTCCCCTTCTGCCTTCGAAGAAGGCCAATTCCTTCCAATCTCTTATCACCTGAGACAAATGAAGAGCAGAATCTCTCCACAGCATGCTATAAAGGCTCAAATGCAGAATATCAAATACATACCAGACTGTTGTACTGCCTGAATGTTCGCTCTGAAAGCAAACCCTGTACCTCAATGAGGCACCTGCCAAGATCCTGTGTAATCCTGTACGATCCCCTTCTGAAGTCCAGCATCCATCTGACCATGAGACCCGAGGGCTTTCCATGGAATCCACCCTCGTGTCAGTGTCAACAGCTACACACCTGGAAGGTTCCAAGTACTCCATACTGTCCTTCACCTTCACAAAGGCATCTGACTCCTCGTCGACCCAACTCTTATGTCAGACATCCTTACTGTGATTTCGGGATCAACATACCTGATCTCGGTAACACTCGGTGATGTCACCAAGAACAATTCTTCGATTACCACATCAGCTTTGGCCTTTCCCTCTGAATCTGGGTCAGACTCCTGTTTGTTTTTCAGATCCGCCTTTTTCTTCCTGCAGTCCTTTGCAAAATGTCCAGGCGTATCACAATAGAAACTCTTCTTCTTGTGCTTCCTCTTCGAAGTCCCCTCGTCATCAGAGTCATCTTTATTGGACTTGCCATTGTTAGGCTTGCCCTTTCCCTTACCTGCGGAATCCTTCACCAGCATCGCCTTGTCATCTTTGTCCCCGTTGTAGAGCTTCTCTCGAGCTTCCTCCTGTAGCAGTAAGGGACACAACTCCTCAAATGTCAGAGGTTTGGTCCTCTGTCCTGCTGTCACAGCTGTAACAAAGCTCTTGAAACTCCGAGGCAATCTCCTCAGTACCATCAAGGCCAGATGGCATGAGTCTGTCTTCTGACCAATCACTGCTAACTGATCCCGCACCACCTTGACCTTCGTCAGATGATCATGCACCGTATCGCCTTCTTCCATATCAAGATTGTAGAGTTGATGCTGAAGAAGCACGATTCGGGAGGTATTATCTGTTTCGTACAGATCCTTCAGGGTGGCCCACGCCTCTACTGACATCTCGGCCAACTGGATATGTGGAAGAACAGAGTCTGCCGTAGTCCCTATGATTATTGCCAGGGCATGGGCATCTCTTTCTTCCCAAGCTTCAAGCTCCTCTCTGTCTACTGCCATGAGTACCTTCCCTTTACTGTCCACCATGTCTGCCGGCTTCGACTCCTCTCCCGTGGTCAGCTTCCACAACTTCCGAGCCACTAAATGACTCCGGATCTTCACTTTCCAGATCGGGTAATTAGTCCCGTCCAGGTTCCCAGACTCTCCAAAGTTAGGGATAGTGAAAGAGAGAAGACTGGAGGAGGAGGAAGGGATAGCAGGGGCTGAAGAGGCTGTCGACATCTCTGCTGTATATACCACACAGCAAAGTCAACCAAACTCAAATGCAGTAAACTAGAACTCTGAACGCACCTGATTGAACCTGAGTCACCCTCCTTCTAGCAAGGGCACAATCCTCTAGTCGTGGAAGTCGATTCCCAAGAGCTTCTGAATCAGGGTCGTCCTTCAGCAAGGTCCCTGCCTTCAGGCTCCCACACCTGTGAGCCTCCTACTTGGGCTCTGATACCATGTTAGAAAATACCCAACAGAGGGTACACGTAGCGGAAGACTTATAGTAATGCCCAGGAGCTCACACAGTGTGCGGTGTGGGTGTGGAATCACAGACTTCTTTACTTATGTGCATACAATAGGTGTGCAGACTCATCAATAGACAATGAACCAAACCAGATAGAGAAACCACCAAATTATATATTTCCGTCCACAGCTATGGACACAATACAAAAGGGACAGATCCAGAGTCCCACCAATGGTGTGGTCCTCTGATCTTACCACAAAAGTCCTTCTCCTATCTGCTGGCTATCTCTAGACTAGAGTCCGCGTGCTCCACCTCGAGCGTCAGTAGACTTTCCGTCTAGAATGATCTTCTCCACCTTGCTGTCTGGAAACCAGTCTAGGTGGGCAGCTTCCTGTTAGCTAAGTCTGCAGCACAAGGTACTACTTTCTCCTCCTGACTGTAGGCCCAAAGATAGCCCTGCTGCTGCTCCTTCTGCTGGTGGAATTGCTGCTCCAGATGATGCAGAAATGAGGCCTGAATGGCCTCCTTATATAGCCCTCAAGGGCTTGGCCAGCCAACCGACTCAGTCTGTACAAAAACCGACTGAGTCTCTACAAAAAACCGACCCAGTCTGCTTGGGAAAAACTGCCCTTAAAGGGCTCACAATTCAGGCCTTTTATGGCCCAAACTTCCAGGGTTTTTGGCCCTCCATTCAAGGCAAATATGCAGCCTATAAAAGGCCTGCCACCTCCCCACTGCCAGTCACATTCCTTGCTGCAGATCTGAGCCTGCACTCCCTGCCATGTCTGCGCCTCTGCAAACAGTGCGCCTCCATGTCCTAGATCCTGCGCAATCTGTCCCAGACTGTCTTGCTTCTGCTCCGTACTTTCCTGGCCCTGTGTCCTGCCCTTAACAGTCCTAGATGTGCTGCCCACATACCAGCCATGATGCTGTCTATGTGGCAGCCCCTTTCTCTCTTTTCCTGTTGGGCACTGCCCTAGGTCTCCCTCCCCCATGCTCTCCTCATATGGGGGCTTACAGATGGGGAGGTGACCTTTCCAACAACTCCCCATAGGGAATGGTTCTCCACTTATGACAATGGAAAGATAGGTTGTGTGCATCTTGGAAATGACTATGCATGTGACATAGTGGGAGTAGGTGACAAAGTTTTCTTTTGCAAATGGGTCTGCATTTATTTTGAAACATGTGAGACATGTGCCTAAGTTGACCAAGAGTCTTATTTCAGTGGGTCAGCTAGATGATGCTGGTTTTCACACCACTTTTAGCTTTCAGAGTTGGAAAATTCAGAAGGGCTCTATGCTTTTGGCCAGGGGTGCCAAGTGTGGGACTTTGTATCCCTTACATGTATCAGGGGTATTTGATCATGTTGTTGCAATAACCAAGCAGCCAAGCACTTCTTTGTGGCATTGCAGGTTGGGGCACATGAGCCAGAATGGAATGAAACTCTTATGCCATTTGGGTTGTGTACCGCATTTGAGTTTCTCTGATTTTGAATTTTGTGAGCACTGTCTCTATGGGAAGCAGACTAAATCAGCCCATAAAAGAAACATGTGAGACATGTGCCTAAGTTGACCAAGAGTCTTATTTCAGTGGGTCAGCTAGATGATGCTGGTTTTCACACCACTTTTGGCTTTCAGAGTTAGAAAATTCAGAAGAGCTCTATGCTTTTGGCCAGGGGTGCCAAGTGTGGGACTTTGTATCCCTTACATGTATCAGGGGTATTTGATCATGTTGTTGCAATAACCAAGCAGCCAAGCACTTCTTTGTGGCATTGCAGGTTGGGGCACATGAGCCAGAATGGAATGAAACTCTTATGCCATTTGGGTTATGTACCGCATTTGAGTTTCTCTGATTTTGAATTTGTGAGCACTGTCTCTATGGGAAGCAGACTAAATCAGCCCATAAAAGAAGGGGAAAGAAAGAGTTTGAAAAGCTTGATTTGGTGCATTCAGACGTATGTGGTCCCATGCCTACACGGTCATTAGGCGAGGCTGAATACTATGTGACATTCATTGATGATGCAACTAGGAAAGTGTGGGCTTATGCTATAGCTCGGAAGAGTGATGTGTTCCAGGTATTTCAGAAATGGCTGGCCTTGGTTGAGAATCAGTCAGGTAGAACGCTTAAATGCCTACGGACTGACAATGGTGGAGAGTATCTCTCTCATGACTTTCAGCATTTTTGTGATACACGTGGGATTAAGAGGGAGCTCACATCCCCTCGTACTCCAGAGCAAAATCCAGTTGCAGAAAAGATGAACCGTACCATTCAAGAAAGGTTGCAATGCATGCTTTCCAATGCAAGTCTTTCTGGTGGTTTTTGGGCTGAAGCAATGAAAACTGCAGTGCATGTGATCAATAAATCACCTAGTAAGAGTTTGGATGGTGGTATTCCTGAAGAGGCATGGAGTGGCAAGAAGCCCCCTTACTCTCATTTGCGTATATTTGGGTGTGAGGCATATGCACATATGCCAAAAGAGCTTCAAAAGAAGCTAGATCCTAAGTCTAGGAAAGGCATCTTTCTGGGTTATGGTGAAAGTGGAGAGATGGGCTATCATCTCTGGGATCTAGAAGCAAAGAAGATCATACGCAGCCATGATGTAGTCTTCAATGAAAAGAAGATGCATAAGGCACCCATGAGGGATGTGGAAATGAGGAGAATCACTTTCCAGGATGTGAATCCACCTGCATATGTTGATAGACAACAAGCTGTCCGTGCACCGAATGTGCAAGAAATGGTACCACCAAGTACTCCCACAGGTATACAATCAAGGGTAGATGATGGATCATCTATTGGTGGAAATGATGAGCCAAATGTGGCTGATATGCAGGTGGGACAGCAAGCTGAAATGCCATGCCCTTGAGAAGATCATCTAGAGTGTCTAGAATGCCTAATAGGTTTGTTCCAGGGGTAGACTATGTGATGCTTACTGACTGCGGGGAGCCTTCTTGCTACAAAGAGGCTATGATGCGCGAGGATCAACGCAAGTGGGAGTATGCTATGCAATCAAAGACGAGTTCACTTATGATAAATAAGACTTGGGACTTGGTTTCCTTGTCACATGGAAAGAAAGCATTGCCATATAAATGGGTCTACAAAATAAAGGTCAAGTGATGATGTGCCTAGGTACAAGGCCCGTTTGGTCGCTAAAGGGTTCAAGCAAGAGAAGGGTGTGGACTTTGATGAGATATTCTCTCCGGTTGTGAAGATGACTACACTTAGATGCATGCTTGGACTAGTGGCATCAGAGGATATGGAGCTTATGCAGATGGATGTCAAGATAGCTTTCTTGCATGGGGATTTGCATGAGGAAATTTACATGGTGCAGCCGGAAGGCTTTGAAGAAAAGGGCAAAGAGCATTTAGTTTGCAAGCTGAAGAAGAGTCTCTATGGTCTTAAGCAAGCGCCTGGAGAATGGTATCAAAAGTTTGATGCTTTCATTCGGTCCCAGGGTTTTAGAAGGAGTGAAATTGATCACTGCCTCTACACTAAAAGGGCTAAGGATAATAGCCTGATAATCTTGGCACTATATGTGGATGATATGCTATTGGCTAGCAACCATACTTATGAGCTAGATGCATTAAAGGCCAAGTTGCATGAGGCCTTTGATATGAAGGATTTGGGACTTGCAGGTCATATTCTTGGTATGCGCATCACGCGTGATCGGAGTAGGAAACTCCTTTGGCTTTCACAAAAAGAGTATGTTACAAAAGTATTGCAGCGTTTCAATATGGAGGGGGGGAAGGCAATGAGTACTCCATTGCCTCCATATGTGAAACTGAGTCATACAGATAGTCCCAAATCAGATGAGGAAAGGGCCATGATGGCCAAGGTTCCTTATGCATCAGTAGTTGGGAGTCTTATGTATGCTATGATAGCTACTAGACCAGACATTGCATTTGCAGTGGGAGTTGTTAGCCGGTATATGGCTAATCCAAGAAAGAGGCATTGGGAGGCAGTTAAGTGTATCATGAGGTACATGAAGGGTACCAAGGAGATGTGGATCTGCTTTGGTAGAGGAGACATGCGTGTACTTGGGTACACAGATTCAGACTATGCAGGGCATGTGGATAGTAGGAGATCCGCTTCTAGTTATGTGTTCACCTTTGCAGGTGGTGCAGTGTCGTGGATGTCTCGCGCACAGAAGTGCGTTGCTTTGTCTACCACAGAGGCTGAGTATGTTGCAGCCACGGAGGGTTGCAAGGAGGCTATATGGCTTGATCGGCTAGTGGGAGATTTGGGGATTCATACAGGTGTACCGACATTGCATAATGATTCCATGAGTGCTATTCAACTAGCACGGAATCCGGTCTTTCATGCAAAGACCAAACACATTGAGGTCAGGTACCATTTCATCAGGGAGGTACTTGAGGATAAGCGCATAGAGCTTGTCAAGGTTCATACGGATGATAACCCTGTAGATATGCTGACGAAGAGTCTACCTAGTCAGCGGTTTGAGTATTGTCATGTATTGATGGGCATTGGATAGTATGCTCACTGGTTGTTCTCCCTTAAAGGCACATTGTCCTTTAAGTGGAAGGTTGTGGGGGTTAAAGGTCACTGTGCCTTTACCCCGGTTATGTACAATACTCAAACACATATATAAATGAACGAAAAAGAAGATTAGGGTGGTTCTGCACCCACCAAAACTTGTGTGGCTTTCTGTCTCTCTCTCTCTCTCTCTCTCTCTCTCTCTTCCGTTCTTTCTTCCGTTGAGAGCACTTTCACCGTTTACATCTTTTTCTTTGAAAAACTATATCACCTAATCTTTTGCTTTCACCCCGTTACCAAAAGAAAGTATAATGCATGGGAGGAATTTTAATTAAAGATTCATTAGTCAATTTTTCATTGCCATTATGTAATGGATTTCACCACCTAGCCTATAAGTTCAAAAAGATTTCGTTGCATAGAAGCTGCTATTCTATTTAGTTTCTTCATTATATGGTGATGTATTCATGTTATTTGGGATGAAATGTGCTCATATGTAATGTTCTGTTTTATGCCCTTTATTTGGTGTGCATGATTACAACGCTTTGAATTAAAGTAATGATACAACTATGTGATGCTTTTAGGAAGTAGTATCTACCATTGAAACAATGATGCCAATTCTACATAATGCTTGCAAAAGTATTGTCTAAATCATAACCGTGTACTATAGGACTTTGTTGTGCATAATGTTTCATCATTAAGGTAGAGTAGGATGGTTTCTTATATGCAACAAATGCATACCAAGCATCTTTGAGTATTTAGGTCTTATGCTTAGGCGCTTCTGCATGAGGACTTCAAGAACCTATCTAGATAGCACCCAAGGTGTATTGGATGTTTGATCGGTAATACACAAAATTGGTGATCAATCTCACGAGCGACTAAATTCTCAAATGCCCTGCATCATGCTTTAGTAAAGGATTGAATTCAATTTTAGTAGTGAAACCAAATCGAGGATTAAGGGCTAAAGAATCCCCAACTCCACTTGGTTGTGAGCAACCCCACGTTTCTTCAAGATTTGTTGCAAATTGGCTATTTAAAGACACTATCCAGTACCTCCAAGATCCATGATGATTTCCATGTGTCTTTGCTGAAACCACATGTTGGACAGCATGTCCATGTTCTTTCGGAGTTGCCACCTATGGATGAACATGGCCACATCCTCTATGTTTCGGAGCGCATCGTGGGTTTCAGAGACCATGTACTCTAAAACAAGGCCTACGTAGAGTATCCTATCAAGCGGCGGGGACTTCGTGAGGATGAAAATTCATGGCAGTCAGAAAGCATTATCCAGGACCACCCCTATCTCCTACCGGATTGATTAGTAGTTGTTGTTTGCTGCACTTTTGGATAGTGCTGATGTCACTATAGAAAGAAAGAAAGAAAGAAAGAAAGGAAGATGTATTAACGTCCTCGAGAGGCCTCATGAGCCTATGGGACAAGGTACAGAGTACATCCAAAAGGAGAATCTCATACAAGCCTCAAGGGGCTAGAGCGAAGGGCATGCTAGGGCTACGGAGCTCAATAGTTCGAACAGATCAGATACAAATATATGAATCAGAGTTAGGGACTAGTTGAAGTAGGTTGAGAGCTGGACTCAGAAGCCGAAGCCCGGCATCGTGGTGACTCGACTGTGGGCGCCTCTCTCGTGTTGTCTCACAGGAAGGGCGTGGTCTCCTTGATCTCTGAACCTGTTGGGCTATGTTCAGAGTGATCCCTCCTGTCTCGGGAGGTCTTCTCTGAGGAAAGTTGTGATAGGCCCAACCTTAATAGAGTGAACTCTAGTCGCTCTCCATGCTGTAGGTGGTCTCTGCGTCCCTCTCTCAGTGATCCAGGCTGCCCACATGTTAGCTATCTCCTCCTCCTCTACCCCGCTACGTCCTGGAGCTGACTCAAATGCATAGAAGTCTGTGACGTGTTGTTGTGCTTTATCATCCTCCGTATCCTTTGGTCTTGTCGCCTCCTACTACTCTTTAATCTGTCAGTGCTTGTGGGCATGCCCGCCTAGAGACAGGATAGGTTAGATTGCAGAGAGAGGGCCTTTGCTTGTGGGTGTGATCGCCCCCCTGTGAGGCTAAGATCTTGTAATGGCCTCTGCCATGTTTAGGTCACTTATGAGGTGCTGTGCAAGGGCCAAGGATAGATCAGCATGGTGGTGCTGCATAGGTAGTTCCTAGAGCAGCCCTTGATGTGCACCTTGTAGACCAAGAGGGAGGGCCAATATTGCAGCTTGTTGGGCTTCCTGTAGGGCTGAGGTGGGCCGACCTGCTGGTTGGCCACGTATGCCTGTGGAGCGGGCCCTACAGGGCTCTTGGTCAGCCCTCACATAGGGGGGGTGAGCCCCTTATATAGGGGTGTGGCTGGCCTCATTGAGGCAGCCTGGTTGGCCCCTATAGGGCTGCTGAGTGGGCTCCATAGGCAAAGAGGGGTGCCCTAATATTGGGCTGGAGGGTGGGCTGCCCACTGTGCAGGCTGGTCAGCCAGCATGCTGCATCTGACAAGGGAGGGGCTTGGGGGCTATTTATAGGCCCCCCCTCAGCCCTCATGTGTCATCTCATCTTGGTGGCTGTTGAGCGGTTGTGTCCAGCTCTTGACCAGCCTCTTGTGCAGAGGTTTTTAACAGCTGTAGAGGGGCTTTTGCCAGAGATCACTTGCAGTTCTCTCTTGTTTCTTTCTCTCCCTCTCAGTGTGGTGAGCGTGAGGTTCTCTCTCTCTCTCTCTCTCTCTCTCCTTGGCTCTGTTCATTTCTGCTCCACTTCTCACATGGTATCAGAGCCACGGTTGACTAGAGACCCGAGGAGCGGAGTGTTGAGCCAGCATACAGAGAGGAGGTTTTAGGAAGCTGTTTGGAGGTGTCTTTGAGAAGGAGCGTGTGTGAGGAGTGGACTGTTCGGGTGACCAGCAAGGGGTGACTTTGAAGGGTGTTTTCAGATCAGAGAGGAGGTGTTCCCGAGGGATGGATAGCTAGGAGTGAAGATATATTAGCCTGTCAGCCCCTTCATCCTCTTCTCCAGCCCTCTTATTCAACCTTATGTCCCCCTCTATCCCATCCACCTTCTCTTCACTCTGACATGGTGACTTTGTCTACGATGGCAGAGAACAAGACAAAAATCGCAGATTTGCCCATGTTCTCGATTGACCGTCAGTTGGATGGGCTCAATTACGGAGTCTAGTGGGTGATGCTGGAGTCTGTGCTACAGTTGTATGATTTCACAGATTTCATATTGATAGGAGTTGCCAGACCCGATCCCCTTGCGTCCAATCTTGGCATCCCGGAGTAAAAGGAGGCTGAGTCCATGTCTCAGCTCTGGGACCCATGTGAATGCAAGGTCGTTGATTTTCCTTAATTGTACTCCTTAGGTGATTAATCACGTGAAGCACATGACGGTGGCCAAGAGTATATGGGAGCACTTGGCGTCCTTGTATAATTGAACCTCACCCATGAAGAGGGTTTCTTTGGAAGTCCAGATGAGATGGTTGGATCCCAAGAAGTCTTCATCGATGTAGGAGCGCATCAACAAGCTAGAGGAACTTCAGTAGGAGATCCTCCACGTAGGGAAGCATATATCATTCGAGGACATGGCCATAAATCTCGTCCCAGTTATCCTCTCAGTATGGAGATTTGCAGATTGTGCCTATGAGAGTTAGCCTGAGGCTTTGGCAGTTCAGCAGAAAGGATAGAAGCAGTTGACAACTGAAGAACTGGAAGCACTCAAGGCTTCACGTACATGTGGCTGAAAGGTCATTATTGGCGGCATTGTCCTGAAAGGAATGGTGAGGGGACTAGTAACTAGCTCGACAGTGTTACCGCCGTGATAACATCTACTCTAGTCTTTTAGTAGCACGAGGCAAGATGCGTTGCTAGTAGACTTTCCAGATCCAGATAGAGGATTACTTGCTTGTTTTTGGCAGCGGTGCCTACTAGACATGTGAAGTAGGAAGGGAGTCTTTCACTAAGGCAAGCTTTTAGGCAGGAGCTCGAGCCATGAGGAGCTGTTCCTGCTGAGTTAGGTGGCAGTAGGTTACTAGTATGTATTTTGTTTGGATGTTATGGCCTGGTAGATTCATAGGGGGTGAGCTGTTGGAGATCCGGATGGGTCAACAGATTGTCAGTGTGGGAATCCAAACACAATTGATTGATCCTTGTGAGTTGTTATATGCCCATTGTCATTAGAGCACTAAAGTTCGTTGATCTGGCGACAGTGTACCAGTTTGGACTTGAGAGGGGGCTTTCTAGCTCTATGATACAGGTGCCCATGCAGGGAAGGGGACCTTGCACCGAGGGCAGTATTAGTTGGATTATTGTTCCAGTGTCTTCTGTTGGAGTGATGTTCTAGTACCAGGAGTTGGATTGTTGTACCAGATGACGTATTGTACGAGTACCGGACCAGAGGAGTGGACCTTACACGATTGGCCTGGGAGCAATAGTACAACGTTTCCAATGATCATGCTGAGATGGTCAATGCCAAGAGGGGGCTTCTTCGACAATCCCTTTGGTGGCCTTGAGCGATGGAGTATCACACGATGGATTCCTCCAATTGTTCCAGTGGCACACCCAGCTCCTTGGCGTCTTTGTTCCATCTATGGCGGAGGCCATCCCAAGATCCTAGCCTCATTGGGGGGAAGGCACACCCACAAGCAAAGGCCCTCTCTTTGTAGTCTAACCTACCCTCTCTAGGCGGGCACACCCACAAGCAGTGGCCCTCTCTCTCTATACCCCCTCTCAGCTCTTGTTTGGGTCACTTATGAGGTGATGGGCAAGGGCCAGGGATAGATCAGCCTGGTGAACCTGCTTGTTTGCTGCATAGGCAATCCTTAGAGAAACCTTTGCTGTGCATCTTGTAGACTAGGAGGGAGGGCCAGTATGGTCACTTGTTGCGCTTCTATAGGGCTGAGGTGGGCCGACCTGCTGGTTGGCCACCTAGGCCTGTGGAGTCGGCCCTACAGGGCTCTTGGTCAGCCCTCACATAGGGGTAGGTGAGCCCCTTATATAGGGGTGTGGCTGGTCTCATTGAGGCAGCCTGGTTGGCCCCTATAGGACTGCATAGTGGGCTCCCTAGGCAGAGAGGGGTGCCCTCATATAGGGCTGTCTGCCACTGTGCAGGCTGGTCGGCCAGCATGCTGCACCCGACTAGGAAGGGGCTGGGGGCCTATTTATAGGGCCCCCTCAGCCCTCATTTGCCATCTCATTTTGGTGGCTGTTGAGCAGTTGTGTCCAGCTCTTGAGCAGCCTGTTGTGTAGAGGTTTATCCCCATCTGTAGAGGGACTTTTGCCACCGGGGGGGCTTCTTCGACAATACCTGTGGCAGTCTTCAGCGATGGAGTATCACATGATGGATTCCTCCAGTTGTTCTAGTGGCACACCCAGCTCCCTGGCATCTTTGTTTTATCTAGGGGCTGAGAGGGGGTATTGGACGTCAACATCTCCTGATGTCACTGTAGAGAGAGAGGGCCATTGCTTGTGGGGGTGTGCTTGCTCAAAGAGAGGGTAGGTTAGACTATAGAGAGAGGGCCTTTGCTTGAGGGTGTGCTCGCCCCTCCGTGAGGCTAGGATCTTGTGATGGCCTCCGCCATGTTTGAGTCACTAATGAGGTGTTGCACAAGGGCTAGGGATAGATCAGCCTTGTGGACCTGCTCATGTGCTGCATAGGCAGTCCCTGGAGCAGCCCTTGCTGTGCACCTTGTAGACCAAGAGGGAGGGCCAGTATGGTGCTTGTTGGGCTTCCTATAGGGCTGAGGTGGGCCGACCTGTTGATCGGCCACCTAGGTCTGTGGAGTCGGCCCTACAGGGCTCTTGGTCAGCCCTCATATAGGGGGAGGTGAGCCCCTTATGTAGGGGTGTGGCTGGCCTCATTGAGGCAGCCTGGTTGGCCCCTATAGGGCTGCTGAGTGAGCTCCCTAGGCACAGACCCTCATATAGGGCTGTGTGCCAGCCCTATGGGCTGGAGGGTGAGTTGGCCACTGTACAGGCTTGTTGGCCACCCGACTAAGGAGGGACTGGGGACTATTTATAGGCCCACCCTCAGCCCTCATTTGTCATCTCATTTTGGTGGCTGCTGAACAGTTGTGTCCAGCTCTTGAGCAGCCTGTTGTGCAGAGGTTTTTCCCCAATTGTAGAGGGGCTTCTGCTAGAGATCACTTGCAGGTCTCTGTTGTTTCTTTCTCTCCCTCTTAGTGTGGTGTGTGTGAGGTTTGCACTCTCTCTCTGCATTTCTGTTCATTTCCAGTGCACTTCTCACAGACTCTCTGTCCAGTGATCCCTTCCCACCTTGTTGTCCGGATAGCCAGCCTAGGTTGGCAGCTCTTGGTGAGCTAAGTCAGAAGATCTTCAGCCTAGTTTACCTGCTGGATAAGGCCCAACTACTGCTGCTGTTGCTGCTTCTTCCGGCTCCTCAGAGGCTGCTCCAAGTGATGAGGAATGGGGCCCCAAATGGCCCCTTTTATAGGGTTGAACCCCCTGCCATAAAAAGCGACTGGGTAGGGGGATCCTGGCCGACTCAAACAGGCCCCCCACCGACTTTTTCTTACAGCCTGTAAAGCCCCCCTTGGGGGCACACCTTTAGACTTTGGCTGGGCCCCTTTTGTAGGGTTGAACCCCCTTCCATAAAAACTGACTGGGTAGGGGGATCCTGGCTGACTCAAACAGGCCCCTGACCGACTTTTTCTTGCAGCCTATAAAGCCCCCCTTGGGGGCACACCTTTAGACTTTGGCTGGCCCTGCCTGGCCATGTGACAGGCTGCCATTGGCCCAGGCAGGCCTGCCCACAGTCCAGCCTGATTTCCAGGTCCATAGCCCTGCCAAACTGTCAATACATGCAGCGCCTCTGCTTCCTGCAGATCCTGCCTCTGTTCAGCCTTTCTCTAGGTCCCAGACGGCCTCGAAACAGGTCGTACTGAGGTTGGTACTGCTCTGTAACCTTTGCTGATGTCAGCACCTTGTCCACAGAGTCCTTGCTTGCTGGAAACCCTGCCCAGATCTGCCCCAAATGTGTCCTCTATGGTGGCTAGCATCCTGCAACACTCCCCCTCATGATGGATGAACAGCATGAAGTCCTCCAGGCATCAAGCTCTCAAGGTCTGTTTCAACCCATCCTTTGTCTGGCTAGGTCTACAACCAAACAACATACCGGAGACATTATATCCTAGGCATAAATCCAAATTACCTGGACCGTGAAGCTCCATCTGTGGTTCTGTGTTCTCCCCCTATAAGTCACAGCCTCCATCTGACCCTGAGTCCTTAGGTCCTATTGAAGAATCCCCCTCTGCTTCACCAACCAGCCAAGCACCCAGATGGCTTCAAGCACTCAGCACTTTCCATCACCTTCAATGTCAGACATCGTGGCAGTAACACCAGGGTCCGTATACCTAATCTCAGCAGCACTCAGAGTTGCCACCAAGAAAAGTTCCTCTGTGACCACCAACTGGGCTAAATTCTTTGACTCTGATCTGGCACCCTTCTTTTTCTGATCAGGCTTCTTCTTTTTGCATCATAATAGAAGCATTCTTTTCTTTCTCTTCTTCTTGTTGTCTTCACCTGAAGAGTCCGCTCCTTCCGCAGATTTGTCCTTGGGCTTGCCTTTGTGAGGCTTTTTGCCCGAGCTTCTTGTTGCAGTAGGAATGGAACCAGCTCCTTGAAAGTCATCTCGTCCTTTGACCAACTGCCACCAGTTGATCCCGCACCACCTTCATCTTGGTGATGTGTTTCCGTACCGATTCCCCTTCATCCATCCTCATGCCGTATAGTTTTGTCTCGAGGTCCAAGATTCTCGCCTCGTTGTTGAACGTATCCCTTAATATTGTCCAAGCCTTGAGAGAAGAGTTCGTCATCTGTATGTGAGGAAGCACCATGTCTGCCATTGTACCCACAACGATGGCCAAGGCTTCCACATCCCGGATCTACCATGACCTCACTAAAAGAGGGTCCGTTGGTGTCGATACCATTGCTATTGTCGATGGGGCTAGGGTAGTCACGGTGGCCTAAGGCAACAGCTCTGTCCCCGTTGCAATCCCCCACAACTCTCTCAGCACTAAGTGGTTCCGAACCTTCATTTTCCACAATGCTTGATTAGCCCCGTCGAGCTTGCTGTCTCACCAAAATTTAAGATCTGGTATCTATTGGCCATGGTAATGAACAGAAAGAGGTAAAGAGTTTAGAGTGTCGTACACTTGCCTAAATCTGAGCCTCCCTCTTGGATGCAATCCTTCAGACGGTTGCATGAACCTAAGCCTCCCACTTGGGTACAACCTTTCAAACACTGAAGCTAATTCCTTCGAACAAAGAATCCAGGTTGTCCTTCAGCAAGGTCCTTGCCTTCAAGCTCCACTTCCTGAGAACTTCTGTCAGGGTTCTGATACCATGTTAGAAATGAAAATCCCACAAAAGGGTATCCCACAGCAGAGGAAGATTGATAGATGAGCCCAGGAATTACATCTGGAAGTGTTTCACTATGGAATCAAACTTCATTCAGTGTGTGTACTTCACAATCATAGATGTGCATGTGTGCAAGCCAGAATAGACACTGCATCCAAGACAAATATAGAAGTAACACTCACATATTTCCGTAGGTCCACAAACTGGACACAATGCAAAAGGAGATGCGGAGTCCCAACAAATTGTGGTCCTCCAATCTTACCAAAATTTCCTACTATTGCCTGGCACCTCTAGATCTTTGAGCCTGCGTGCTCCTGTGAGCTTATGTAGACTCTTCGTCCAGTGATCCCTTCCACCTTGCTGTCCGGATAGCCAGCCTGGGTGGGCAGCACTTGCTGAGCTAAGTCTGCAGATCTTCAGCTTAGGTCACCTCTTGGATAAGGCCCAACTACTGGTGCTGTTTCTGCTCCTTCCTTCTCCTCAGAGGCTGCTCTAAGTGATGAGGAGCGGGGCCCCAAATGGCCCCTTTAATAGGGCTGAACCCCTTGCCATAAAAACTGACTGGGTAGGGGGATCCTGGCCGACTCAAACAGGCCCCCCCACTGACTTTTTCTTGCAGCCTATAAAGCCCCCCTTCAGACCTTGCCTGGCCACGCGGCAGGCTGCCACTGGCCCAAGCAGGCCTGCCCACAATCGCCTGATTTCCAGGCCCATAGGCTTTCCAAACTGCCGACACATGCAGCGCCTCTGCTTCCTGTAGATTTTGCCTCTGTTCAGCCTTGCTCTAGGTCCCGGGTAGCCTCCAAAAAGTCCGTACTGAGGTTGGTACTGCTCCGTAACCTTTGCTGATGTCAGCGCCTTGTCCATGCAGTCCTTGCTTGCTGCCCAGTCCATTTGTGGACAGTCTCTACGAGATCTAACCTCCATGGTGGCTCTCCTCTGCCAGGGATCTCCTTTCTCTCTCTCTCTCTCTCTCTCTACTGCCCACATGGCAGCCCCTACCAGGGTACAATCCTTTAGACACCTAAGCTAATTCCTCCGAGCAGTGAATCAAGGTTGTCCTTCAGCCAGGTACTTGCCTTCCCGATAACTTCTGTCAGGGCTCTGATACCATGTTAGAGAATGAAATCCCACCAAACTGGTAAATGAATTACACACGGAAGTGTTTCACTATGGAATCAAGCTTCATCGTACTTCACAACCATTCAAGTGTGTGGAAGCCATTAAATAGACTGTGCATCAAGACAAATACAGAAGCAACACTTATATATTTGTGTCCATCCACAGTTGGGACACAATACAATACAAAATGTTTTCCTACTATCCGCCTGGCACCTCTAGATCTTTGAGCCCGCGTTCTCCATTGAGCAAAATGTTCTGCTACTATCCGCCTGGTGCCTCTAGATCTTTGAGCCCGCGTACTCCATTGAGCTTATGTAGACTCTCTATCCAAAGGATCTCTTCCACCTTGCTGTCCGGAAAGCTAGCCTATGTGGTCTGCCACTCTAGCTCAGTCTGTAGCTTTTGCGGGTCACCTACTCCTCCTGAATGTAGGTCTACGGTAGGTCCGTTTGCTGCTCCTGTGTTGTTTGAGGGGTGCTCCAAGTGATGAGAAATGGGGCCCCATATGGTCCCTTTTATAGGGCTGTTTGCCCCTACTAAAAAACTGACGGGAACAGGCCCTGTAGCTCACTCGGCCTTTCTAGCCTAAAAATCTCCCTCTGGGGGCTCACTTGCAGACCTTTTGCTGGCCCTGCCTGGCCACGTGGCTAGCTGCCACTGGCCCAGGAAGGCCTGCCCATAATCAGCCTTATTTTCAAGCCCTTAGGGTCCTCGCTTGCTGACCTGGTTTCCTTGTGTATTTATGTCCTCTCATGTATGGCCAACATCTGGATCCAAATCTGCCCTCCATAGTGGATCTCCTCTGCCGGGTACCTCCACACTCTCTCTACTGCCCCCACGACAGCCCATGTGTTGTCCATGTGGCCGCTCCATGCCTATTACTATTTTATGGTTCACCCCTCTTAATGCACTCCTCATATGGGGGCTCATAGGTGGAGAGGTGACTAATCCTATTCCAACACCCCCTCTCATTGACCCCCATATTGGCCAGATCCAATTCCGTTGATGAAGATGCTCCAATAGCTCCCGCATCGGGTGTTGTCATAGTCTTTTCCTACTTTCATTACCTTCTCCTTACATTAAGGGAGAATTGGGGTCTTCAAAGGGCCCCCAATTAGGGTTTCCTAATTTCAAGGGATTAGTGAGGTATTTGAGGTGTACAAATGGGAGTGCTCCTTTTTGTGGGGCAATGCCATGTTGAGGTGGAGGGTGGGTAGACCTGCAAACAGTCCCTATTGGCTACTCCTCTTACATCGGGGATCACTCAAACCATCCCCCCCCCCTCCCCCCCTCAACCCATGCTTGACCCTTCTCCCATATGCATCTCCCTCAAACAAACCTGTAAGTCATTCAAGAGGCGGTGGGCCCTTCTGGGCGAATTTTCCCCCCTCTCAGCTTGTTATAGGCGTGCCCCCTCCTTTTCTCTGGTCCAGCTTCATTCTCTCTCTATTTTTCAAACATGGGAACTCATTTGGCATCTTCTCTGTCCCCTCTTGCTTTGGTCCATTGTGTCTCCCCCCGTTCTCCCTCTCCAGCAGCTCCTGTAGCAGCTGCTCATTCTCTCTCCATTCCTAGCTACAACACCTCCTACATTAGCAGCTGCTCATCCCCCTCTGCTCTTTCTCCCTCCATTCCTAGCTACAGTACCTCCTGTAGTGGTTGCTCATCCCCCTCTGCTCTTTCTCCCTCCATTCCTAGCTGCAACACCTCCTGGAGCAGCTGCTCATCATATATATAGGTTATAAAGTTACTTTAGTTTCAAAGTTTTACTATCATAGCCATAGTTCTCCTAGCTACCAAACTACCATGGATTCTGCTAGGTCTGCCTTCCACGATTTCATCTCCCGTACTCCATTAATTGATAGAGAGGAGGATTTATTTTCAGTCTTTGATAAGCGCATAGATGTCCTAGGCACCTACTTGGGAGCCCGAGACGATTTTGAAGACCTCATCAAGTACATGCAAGACTACATCTCGAGTTTTGCATATTAACTTGATGAGTCTACAAAAAGATGGATCCCAATTGATTATTTGTCAAGCGTTTAGATCCCTTTCGAGCCTAGCTCACACTTCTGAGGTGGACACTAATGACCTCCTAGCATGTGGAGTCGTCGGAAACACAGGAAATAGGTTTCTATCTTGGGAAATGACCTTTATTTTTCTTCTTTAGGAGAGACAAATGGAAGAGGAGGCCTCGACCTCAAGCCTAGACCCTGCACTTGTCCTTTCCGATCCTCTTATTTCTATAGATGAGCCCAACATCTATAATGAAGAGTCCATAGATGAAGAAGCTGAGGAGCGGGAAGCTGCATTGGTCTTGGAAGTGCTCCAGCGACCTCCTGAACCCCATTCTACTTCTCAAATTCCATCCACCTTAGGTACCACCTCTGTTGACCCCATAACAATGATATGGTTTCTTGCTCTCCTTCTTGTCAATGGAGAACAATACCTCTTCTCCATGACATAGAGGTTATGTTTGGTCTCTAGGAGGATGAAGCTCTTGGTGTCCTGTGTGGATATGAGGTGGACACGACTATGCAAGAACGTGGGTTTTTTGGAGTAGATGATTCAATAGAAGAGGTTCTTGCTTTAACACTGGCCCAAATCAAAGATGCAGAGACATTAATCTACTCCAACCTACCTGATGTTCCAGAAGAAGCCTCTATATCTCACTCCAGACAGCAGGAGGCCTCTGGATCCATCCTCATTGACAAAGAGGAAGGGATTGAGCATGACGACTCCATAGTGATAAGAAACTATGAGCTTTGAATTTCTTCTCTTGGTATACTTTTGCTTTAACGGAATTCTAATGTAATGTTGGACTCTTGTAGGAGGCATTTGAGGTCGACCTATTCTCATCTCGGCAACGCCTTGTTCGAAGTAGCTTCGGCCAAGATCACTCATTGGCACATTACCTTGGCCAAGCAAAAGGGCGCTTTGTGGTTATCCATAAAAAGTTTTCTCCACATGACATTGATGACCTCTTGAAGTGCAAGGCCTTGTCACGAGTAATTGGTCATGCTGACATCAATTGCAATGTTGACAACGTCATTTTGGTGAATCGCATGGCTACCCTCAATGCCTTTGGAATCAATTTTCAAGGTATGGTATTGACGGTAGTAGCCATGTCTCTGGTCAGCAACGACAATAGCGTTGACTCTCTATTGACTAGGTTTAGAGCTAGGAGTGTATTTGGGAATTTAAAGCCCGATGTTCTTAGTGTTTTAGAGAAGAGAGAAAGGCTCTGAAGCCTTATTGTATAGAAATTTTATTTTATATGAATACAGATATACTTTTTATACAGTGCCTCATTTTGTGTTCTTTTACAAAATTTATTTTATATTGTCATTGTATTTTGTGACTTTAATTGTTGTTGCCATTAATATTTTCATTCACTATTCTGTTCAAAAGCATGCTATCAGATAAATATTTACGCTATAATGGTAATTTTTTAGCAATCCAGCAAGAATCTCACCATGCGACAGAAGGCAAATGTGTTCGACATAGTGCGGGGAGCCTAGAAAAGCAAAAACCCGCTATGGCACGTATGGGGCTTGTTTGACCAACATAGCGGCTCTTTGCTTTTCTGGGTTCCCCGCACGATGCCAAGTCAAACAGGTCCCATACGTGCCATAGTGGGTTTTTGCTTTTTTGGGCTCGCGCGATGCCGAACACATTTGCCTTCTGCACCACAATGAAAAAAACATCATTTGACCACTCAAATTCACACTAAACTTGCATAAACTGATGGAAAGCATCACGTAATATGTATAATAACATGGGAATAGTAATAGAACAAAAAAATTCATTGGCCTCAAAGGGCAGAGATTTACAAAATGATTCAAGTTACACCAAATGAACCTAAACAACATTTAGGGCCTAAGGGAGGGATCGGAGCGGATGCGCTTGGCGAGGGTAAGATCCTTGTCCATCACTGTTACTCTTTTGGCATGGATAGCACATAAGTTTGCGTCTTCAAAAAGACTTATTGTCATCTGCTCCGTTGTCTCCTGAATTGCTCCCATAGCGCTTGAAGTGAAACGCACACCATCCTTGTAATGCTGTGCTATTTCACATACAACACGCTGGAAGGATGCACGGGGAATGAGATTGTCCATAGTGGTTTGGAACTTGCGGATCTCTTGAAGGACCTTCACGTCTGATTTTTTGTGCCTCTTAATCTTTGGGAGACCCTGCACTGGCCTCCGGACATGGCTCCATGGCCGCTTGTCTGCTTTGAACTTCTTTCGCCTCTCCTCCCTTGCAACCACCTCTTCAGACTCCTCTTCCTGTGTGTGGTGGGTCCTTCGAGGTGGCTTGTCGCGCCTAGGGATTTGCTTTGTCCTTGGTCTCTTTTCCTTTTCATGAGGCTATGAGACAGCAGGCTGAGGCTCTTGCTCAACTCATACTAGAGGCTCCTCATATCTGATAATTTCGAGGCACAGAGAGTTGATGATGCTCTTTCGTGCGGTCTGCTTGGTTGGAGGATCGGGGCCAAGGTTCATTATATTTGCGAGCCTGCCAAATACTTCCTCTTGTTGTGGCCCCTGTAATCTCTCCATCTCCTCTCTTTGCCTTTCTTGCTCCCCTTGTTGCTCTAGATGCTCCATGCCAAGATCCCACGGAGGAGGGAGGGGCCATTGATTAAAATTGAGAGGACTGAGAGGACCCCTGATCGTGCTTGGATCCTTCCTTGTGCTGGGATTCCTCATGGTGCTGAGATCCTTGGGATCCGCCATGAGAGTCGAATGGTGGGGACTCGCATTGCTTGGACTCCTGATGATGAGAACTACCTTCAGATCGCTCTTGATCATTGCCTTGTTGGCCACTGGGGCTTGCAGTGTGTTCGAAGGCCATGGAGTTGTGAGGACAACGGGTAGTGTCTAAACGCCGTCCAGTGGGGAGATCCTACATACTATTATGCATTGCCACAGTAGTAATATTTTCCAAATGTGCAAGTTCTTCTGCTTGGGCTCTTAGTACCTCGCTTGCTTGCATAGCCAATGTCTGAGAATGGTTCAATCGATTGCAATAACCGAGCACTCCAGCATATCCCTTGCCAACAAACCGAACAACATCATGCACTGTATGAAAAGGAGAACTCTTTTGGGTGGTAGAATCTAAAGGATACAAGTTTCCATCCACTCAAAGGTCAAGATGCTTCTTCCCTTGCAATCGAAGATTGTGGAGCACACTTTGAGGAGTTCCACTATATCCCAAAGAGCGTGTGCTTGCATATTCTACCTCCAGTTGTAGGTTCACATGGTACTTATTGGATATGTCCTCGAATGGTGCCATGAGTACTCAAAGAGAGGTATCAGTGATGCAGGCTAAAATGTAGGGGAGAGTTGGCAAAGATGGAGCAGTGAGAGGGAGAGAGTAGCAAGGAAGAGGGAGGAGGAGAAGCAGATGAGGGAAAGAGGAAGAGGAGGAGGAGAGTAGAGCGACAGGTGTAGAAGGGAGGGAAGGAACTACTGCAGAAGGGAGGAGGGAAGAGATGCTGCAGGAGGGAGGAGGAGGGGAGAGATTCTGCAGGAGGGAGGAGCAAAGGAGAGGGAGCCTGGGCGGCTGGAGGAGGGAAGAAGGAGGAGGGAGGAGGAGCCAAAAGGAGAAGGAGGGGAGAGGGAGGAGGAGGAGCAAGACGGAGGAAGGGAGAGATGCTACAGGAGGGAGGAGGAGGGGAGAGATTCTATAGGAGGGAGGAGAAGAAGAGAGGGAGCTTGGGCGGTTGGAGAAGGAGGGGAGAGGAAGGAGGGAGGAGGAGCCAGAAGGAGGAGGAGACGGGGAGAGGGAGGAGGGAGGAGGAGGAGCATGACGAATGAGGGGAGAGGAGGAGGGAGGGGGAGGGAGGGAGAGGGAGAGGGAGGAGGAGGGAGAGAGAGAGGAGGGAGGGAGAGAGAGGGAGGGAGGGAGGGAAGGAGATTCGAAATTTGAAATTCAAATCAAAAAGTGCCCCCCTCCCCTCATTGATGGGGGAAGAGGTGGGCTCAAATGTGGGCTTAACCCACCTAGGTTGGGCTGGTTAGGCATCTTTGGGACCCTCCAAGCCCCTTGCATTAGCCCACTAAGCATTCCCTAATCCATTCCTTATGAGGCCCTTTTGAGACCCCGATTCTCCCCTAATGGGGATCCTTTTGTGCCTCCAAATCTCCACTAATGTCTTTGTTGAGGAGTCTTCTCATTTGTTTGGGTATTAGTTGCTTGTTATCTACATTAGTTGGCAATGCCATTTGATGGATAGTGACAAGTCCATAGAGCTAGGATCGTGCCTTGGAGCCAAATGGGCCCAAGCTGATTGTAAAGAATGAGGATAGAGGGTGTAGTATAAAGGGAATAGGGTTGACCCTCTCTTTAAAAGGTGGCATGTATAAAAGGCTAAATGGTTGACTTTGGTCTTTAGTTGTTGGTTGCACACATTGAATACAAGCTCCTTTCTCCTCACATCATAGTTGTCTCTTGTTCCCTCATAGGGCCTTTCGTGAATGCCACGTTCTCTTCTCCTCTTTTCTCTTCTTCTCCTCCTCGCCCTTTGTTACTCCCCTCTCCCCTCCCTCTTCTTCGCCTTGTGGATTCACAATCGCAATAAGCCAAGAGTCGCTAGAGTGACCCTAATAGATGGTTCTTGCATGCATTGCTCTCAACCCATGTAGCTTAGAGGAGTACTCCATCGGTGTTCGTACAAGATCCCCACGACACGTGCGTCACCATTGGACTACACATTTTTGGCATCATTGTCGAGGAGTTCCAGGTGCTCTTGCATTGCATTTGTTTTTCTCGTTACCCACCCATTGCCCAACACTAAGTAAGCTTAGTGAAAAGCTATTGGTTTTTTATGTATAGAAATGCGTGAGTAAAATAGAGGTATTGGAAGTCATTTGGAGTGATTTTGAAGTAGTTTTGGTGTGTTTTAGTATTCAAAGTTTATCAAAAGGTAGTTAAGGTGTGTGTGATAGCAAATCCCCCAAAAAACACTAAGAAATAATGCTAGGAGTGATTTTCAAAGTGGTTTGAAAGGAGAGAATTGTCACTTTTTGCAAAACACCCCATTTTTCCTTTCAAAAGTTGTTATTTCTTGTTGTTTTTTTAGTTACTTCATATTTGTAAGTAGGTAGAGTAGGTAGAAAAGCACTCCTCAAGCGCTCCAAACATTGCACATAAGCTCCAAAAGCTTAGAAATCTCCAAAATTTTCCATTGACGAAAGGGTCTAGGAGAGACACATTGCATTAAAATTAATGTAGCGCATGCTGCAATAAATATAACACAATGCATTACGGGTTAAAAATTATTATTCATTTCAGCTAGTATTGACCAGAAGAGAGGGTCAGCCTATCTCTCTAATACAAAAGGACCAAAGCAGTAGGGAGACTAAGGAAGAGCTAAGTGATTAACCCCCGATCGCTCTACGAGGACCGTCTGGGGACTGCGACAAATAAGTTTGGCTATCCACGGTGGGTAGTGTTTGTCTCTCTCTCCCTCTCCCTCTCCCTCTCCCTTTCTATATTTTGATCTATCCATCTATCTATCTATCTAATAGTTCTTTTCATACACCACTCTTCCTACTACACAACTATTGGAGACCTCAACCTAAAGCACATTAAAGAAGAGCCACTAGCTAGAGCAGCACATCCTCACGGAGGTCATTACCAAATTATTGTCGCATCTCTAGACCAATCTTCACCCAAGGAAGATCTTTTATTTCTTCTAATTGTTGTTCCATGAGGACCTACCCATTGACTCATGGCTAGTGTAGATGTGGAGAGATGGAGCTATTATTGTTGTTCGATGTAACAATAGTCAGTTAAGGGCCCTATTAGTTTATAAAAGGATCGCAACAATTGCAGTCTTTTCATATTTTTTAACATACAATAGATTTCGTGGGAAGAGATTGTCTCCCTCCTCCTGCACTATGCTCCAACCATTCTCAAATGCTTTACCTCATCTTGTTAGGATCCTTGTTGCACCAATGGCCTCGTCCATCAACTCCATGAAGAAGGTCTATAAAATTGACAAAATCTCAAATACGAACTACTAGTTGTGGCCCATCAAGATGCAAACCTCTAGGATGCATGGATGGCACATCTGTTACTCATTATCGGTTTACCTGATGCCCTCAAAGCCTAGAAATCGATAGATGCCAAGGAAATCATTTTGGATTGCGGAGACTCCCATAAACACTTGGTCCATACACTCAAAATCGCAAGGGACGTTTGGGAAAAGTTAAAGGTCACTTATGACTGAGCCCAGGTTCATGCTCACCATATGTTGATGAATCTCAATCTTGAGGAGATCGAACTTTGTACTAGATTTTTTGGACCATTGGCAAGGCTACTTGGATGAAATAATCAATGTCCGGGCTCGGGCTTCTTGCAACATAGCAAGTGGCAAAGCTAAGTGGTGTTCTTTCCTCTTTAGTGGAAACCATTCGTTACGACTTAGGTGGGCCTTGCAAATCTCGATCTCCCCACACTCATAAACAAGATCCTCAAGGAAGACCTAATGTGGAGGCACAAGGACCAAAACTCCTCACAAAGCTCCAATCCATCGGCCTTTTTGATGCCAACCCCAGGCGATCATTCCATCGTCAAAGCTATGGCACAATGGCCCTCTTCCAATCTCTTGACCACTCTGGGAAAATCTCATTCTCCTACATAGAAGAATTGCCCTCGCAAGAACTTCAGCAACAATTGCTCTTCCAACATTTGGGCCTCTATCATGTGGAAATGAGCCTTCCTTGATGGGACGATGCAAACTTTGCAACTGCTCCCATAGACTTGGCCCATTTGTGGGGTAGCAAGTCCCCCCATCAAGACTTCGCTCTCGCGATCCCGTTTGTGAAGCTGGTGTGATGGGCAAACATCACTTGAAATCCTTCGCAGGTTTGTATGGCTCCCGCATAGATGCCTTACTAGATCTTATTCATGGAGACTAGTGGACCCATGCAAACCAAAACCCTCAATGGAACCTCTTACTTTCTCATCTTGATTGACGATTTGAGCTCACACATACGGGTCTATTTCCTGAAGAAGAAGAGTGAAAGCAAGCAATCATCCAATCCAGTTGCCCCCTGAAGGTCTTTCAAACTAATGATGGTGGCAAATTATTCTCATGCCAATTCAACGACTATTATGCTACTCATGGAATCGCATGCCAATAACCATCCCATAGACTCCCTCACAAAATGGAGGTGTTGAACGGAAATTTCGAACTACCTGAGAGTCTTCTCACTCCATGCTTCAGGATGCCCATCTTCTGCACATCTTGTAGAGTGAAGGCACAATTGTCCACCTCCAGAACATCACCTCTTTCAGCTCATTTCACAATTATACTCCACATAAACTGAGAGCCAGGTCCAGGACTTTGGCTCGATGGCATATGTCCATGTACTGCCGACACTTCCACGATGTGTCTGACGTCCCTGATCCGAATGCTTTTGATGCCATCCGATCAGCCATCCCATGCAACTTCAACCCTCCATCAAACCAGAAGCCTTCAGTTTGTATGTGAATGATCTCCTCTTAGCAAGAAATGATCTCGATTTTTAGCTTCAGATTGAAACTGCACTATGTTGTGTTTGTAGAGGATGAGTTTGGGACTGTTCTTCGATTCAGCTAGGTGTATGTATATAAATTACAATTCTCCATGAGTTTGAAATGATCGATAACGGACCTGCACAATATTGTTTTCTTATCTAATGGTCCGATCACTCTGTTGCAAACAAGCGCAAGTTTCAGATGAGCGATGTCAAGCCGCAATTGACTCCCATGGAGGCCAGCTTGAAGTTGACTCCCCACCATCGAAGCCACTCAAGAATCCTTGCAGTTGATCCCTATCGACAACCTGTTGGATCAATTCGGTACTTGGTGACGTGCATATGCCTAGAAATTGCTTACGCAGCTTCGCAAGTTAGTCAATATATGCAAAATCCTGGCCCACAGCACATTGGTTTTCAGTCAAGTGCCTATTCCATTACTTCGCTACACTCAGGCAGCCGGAATCGCCTATCAAGCTAATGATCAAATTGACTCGATCGACTAGTGCGACTCTGATTGGGGCGGCGGCCGTGATACAAGAAAATCTACATAAGGTCATGTTTTCCATCTAGTTGCAGGACCGATCACGTGGTACAGCAAGAACCAATCGATATACTACAGAGGCGAAATACATTGCCCTCTCGACGGCGCTCTCTGGTGGAATCTAGATTGCTGGACTCTTAAGAGAACTTGGCTTCCCTCTTAAGGCACCTTTTACCTTTCAAATAGCATTAGATTAGCCTTTCAAATAAATCTAATGCTAGATTACCTTCTATAAGGATGCGCGCCTACAAGGCTCGACTACGTTTGCAACCGAAGCCTCGTCTGATGCTTGTTCACTCATTCTTATACATGTAGCCTTCGTTGGCTGAATAATACAACGTTCTCAGTTTTTCCTCGGACTGATCGATCTGTCAATCCTTCTCTCTCATGCCCATCTCCCTTTTCACCGCATCAGTTGCATCGCACTTGCTACGTTTGTACATAATTCATTTAAATTTAGCAAGTTGCGTCGAATCATAGCGACTCCGGTGGGCAAAGGCATTCATTTAAATTTATCAAGTTCACTTCAGCTATGTTTCAACGTGTGTTTGCAGCCCTACATCTCCTGAAAGCTTTCTTGAGTCGAACCAATGTTTTTCTGGTTTTAGATAACATTTCTGAGAGCCGTGAGTCTTTTGCACCTTGGAAACGATCTTTTGTGTGACACAATGCTTGTTCCAGAGATAAGTGAGGATGAAGCTATCAGCATTCTTCTTTATCACACGAAGGGTTACCGATGCGTGTTGTCCGATTTTTCCTCTGAGAGGAAGCGTGATGCAAAACATGGGATTTGCAAGGAAATTTCATTTTCGAGAGCCTCAGGGTGATACAGTCCACTACCATCCTATGGCGATGGAAATAATAGGTCATTTGTTGCGAATTTATCATGATGATGAGGATGTGACAACTTGGATGGGCAAACTGAGCAGTCTCCCAATGAAGAAACTAGAGTGGTACAGGTATGCGTGTTTTTTTGCAATTAGTGTGTGTATCGTGAAAGATGGGTAGGCAAGGATGTATACGCAGCTATGTGTTGGCAGGTTTGGTAGCTGGTTCGGTATTGACGTCTGTGTTTTTTTTCGTAGTTGAAAGACTTGAAGTTGGCCGGTGTCGTAACATGGGGGCCTGGGAAGCTGCTTGGGATGCATGCATTGTACGAGGAGTTTGCTTGAAGGATGGTGAAAGAGAGTACAAGCCAGTATGTGCACCAGAGAGGAGCAAGACAAGTGCCGGCGGCAGGAGGAGGATGCATCAGACGATTAAGTCTTGTGGAGGGGAGTTTCGAGAGAGCAGACCTGCACGAGTACACAAAGGTGGAGGTTGTGAGTTTGAAGAATTGCGAATCGCTGAGGGAGTTGAATCTGCATGGGATGACATCCCTGCGTAGTTTGGAGGTGGAGGGGTGTGCAAGGCTGAGCAGCATCCATGGCCACAGGTCACTAGTCAAGCGCAAGCCGGTGCTGCGGCTGGTACGATATCGTTCGCAACACGATGATCAGTGGAGGAATGCGTGGCGAATCCCAGGGGGTGGTGTAATAGGGGGGTTGCGGCAGACGATGAGTGGTGGGAATTTGCGGAGTTTGGAGTTGGGGAACAGAGGGATGGAGCGGTTATTGGAACTGAGCAACTGGGTGGAGCTGAGGAAGCACTTGAAAGCGGTCATTGACATTTGCAAGCACTTGAAAAGTTTGAATGGCATCTCCAATCTCGGATACCTAGAAATCTCCCATTGTGAAGCCTTGGAAGACTTGCCATTGTTGTCCAAATTAAGCCAATTAAGGGAGCTATACATGTTCAATCTCAACAGTTTGCGGCATTTTCCACTAGACCTCGATCAAGAGCTACCCATCCGTCTCATGTGGTTGCACATACACAATTGAGAGGCTACTATCCAAATGGTTTGACAAGCAAGGGTGTCCTACTTTGCTCCATGAAGCCTTCACAAGCGCCTTTGCACAACATTTCCAGGTAAGAAATGCCTTTTCCTAAGAACAAATCTCTTTGCTCTCCCGCCCCTCTCTCCCCAACACAACCCCCCTCCCTCTTTAAAAAAAAAAGAAAAAGAAGAAGGTAAAAAGCCCAAATATTTCTCTCTTTCACATATAAACAAGGATTTAAAAATGACCTCAAGCATACCACGTGGTATGGTATGGCTCCAAAAAAAACCAAACTTCACCAATTTTAGTCCCAATCCAAATACTTTTTGTCTGTCACATATAAACAAGGATGATCTTGCACATAAGGCATGGTATGGTCTTCACAAATTTTAGTCTCGATTCATAATACCTTCAGATTCGTTGTAGTATTTATTCATATACTTCTCTCAATACAAAACTTTTATAAGCAAGCCTGTAATCTCAACGAGAGAAGACGCCTACATAGTCAACTACTTGCATCAACAATAGTCATTGCACGTCTTTTGCACGAGGCTTGCTGTGAACAGAAAACATATTATCTCATCAAATTAGTACATGCTTTATTGTTATTGTTATGGTTGTGTTGGGATGAGGGGCATCCACAAGAACATGCATTTCAGCAATTTTGGGTCAAGTCAGTATTTCATCATTTGCGCATTCAATCCTGCAAAAGTTAGTTCCAATATATCTTCATAAAGATCTAAATGTCATAGCCTATGTGTTAACATACACAATCGAGATCCTAGCAGCTATAACTTACACTACAAGATTCATGGACTATGACGGCCACATTTATGCGGAAATAAAGGCACCTATTCTATTGATCATCGAGTTATATAATGACATAAAAGATGCAAGACAGTGGTCTCAAATTCCACACCAGTGTTGTGGAAATCACTTTCCTCAACCATTTCAACAAAGTGCTCTTCAGCACCTTTTGACTATGTTTGAAATATTCCCAGAAACAAGATCCACTCGATTTGAGCTTCAATGAACTCTTGATTCAAGATGATTCATTAAGAAGTGGAACGAGGTGAGATAGCATCATATGATAAGAAGTAAATATTGTTACATCCTTTCTTGTAAGGGAGATAATCTACACAATTAATTCTCCATGGCCCTTTTCTATCTATTTCTCTAAAATAGTATGTTAAGATTCGAGCCTTGGTGTTTGGAGGATATTCAAGGGCATTAGTGTCTACCCTATGTGATGCATTTCAATCATCAAATTTTATATTAGTTTGATGAATTTTTGGCATGGTAGCTAGTGGGGGGGTTTCCATCATGATTGTCAAGTTACTTGTCAAATTAAAGGGAACCATCTCATTGATATATGTTGTGTGAAGTGTTTCAATTTGTCTTCCATAAACTTTAATATTTATATTCCAATGCAATACCAAAGGTCAATCGACATTGCAGGCTTCTTTCCTTTAATTTCTCCATAATATAATTAAGGAGTGCACCTCACTAGATGTCCTCTATTTTGACAAAAAATATTTGCAGTGTTTATTTCATATTTGGTTGCCCTTTAAGGCATGTACACACGTATTAGAGAACATCTTGTTCTGTGAGCACGCTCAAACTAGGTATGTTGGGTGAAAGCAATTAGGTGGACAAAAAAGTGTCATTGACATCATAATTTATAAAGCTTCCTAAGCACTTTATTTTCAATTACAGGCATGTGCAAAAAATAAAAATTGCATATCATGCTATAGATCCTTGGATAGCTCTTGAGGAGGAGAATCAAGATGTATAAAATTTGATAGATTTGGATTTAATTTACAAAAATTTTACCAGAGGTGCCATTTACAACTTTTTCATAGCCTTCTTTGAAAAACAGTACCACCTATTATTGCTTTCACCATGTTACCAATAGAAAGTATAATGCATGGGAGGAATTCGATTTACAGATTCATTAGTCAATGTTTCACTGTCATTATGTAATGGATTTCACCACCTAGCCACAAGTTGAGAAAGATTCCACTGCAAAGAAGTTGCTGTTTCTATTAATCTTCTTTATTATGTGGTGATGTATTCATGTTGTTTTGGGATAAGGTGAGCTCATTTGTAATGTTCCTTTTTATGTCCTTTATTGGTGTGCATGATTTCAAGGTTTTGAATTGAAGGTATGATACGACTACATAATCTTTTAGGAAGTAGTATCTACCATTGAACAATGATTGCAATTCTACATAATGCTTGCAAAAGTAGTGTCTAAATCACAATCATGTACTTTTCAACTTTGTTGTGCATAATATTTCATCATTAAGGTAGAGTAGGGTGGTTTGTTATATGCAAAAAATGCATATCAAGCATCTATAAGTGTTTAGATCGTATGCTTGGGTCCATGTGCACAAGGATTCCTAGACCAATCTTGATCCACATAGCTAAAATGCACCTTCATTAGCTACAACAAACTATGGTGGCATGAAATTAAGTAGCGGCTTATGATTCCATAATTGGATGGGTTTGCATGACGATGATTATTTTTGTGCCAAAACAAGCAAGTCCCACTCATCGTGGTTCCCTCACCTTTAATTATGGTGGCTCAAATTTTGATTAATTGAAGATGGCTCATGATCATTTGGATGGCACCATTGGGTCTCTAGTCGCACACTAGCTAGCTCAGATTCGATTTATTTAAGGTGGCTTATTAAGATAGCTCATGATTATTTGATTTGGCACCACTGGGCCTCCAGTCGCCATGGTGGATCAAATTTTGATTAATTTAAGGCTGCAATTTAACATTAGATGGGTGAAGCATGCTACGGTGTCTAAAAAAGTACTATTTTTGGCAAAAGTTCTAGCATAGATATAGTACTAAATTATGTACTAAAAGCTGCTAATAGTTGGATTAGATTTCCACATATTGAGGAGTCCACGATCTGCAATCTGCAATCCACTCTCAATCGAGGATGATTTCCTCACACATCGAGGAATCCACGATCTGCAATCTACTCTCAATTGACTCTCTTTTCTCTGGTGGAATCACTCGCACATGTTTGAAACCATTGACAGTTGACTCTCTTCTCTCGTGGAGTCCTATCTGTGTCCCTGCAATTATCTCTACTCATCTTCACTAGAGGTCCATTGCTCCCTCTCTTAGAGGTCCATTGCTCTCCCTTCCCGGCTCTTTCCATTCTTTGTGCAAACTGGCTCTCCCCTTCTCTCTCATTGAAGCCCTCACACTTTGGACTGTATGTTCTCTTTGGTGCAAAAATCAATTATGTTTAAGCGATTCTACAGCTCTCTCTCTCTCTCTCTCTCTCTCTCTCTCTCTCTCTCTCTCAGGATGACTTTTGCGTACATTAAGATTGAGCATGCATGTTTTGACGTATTGTCTTCTTGTGTCATTCATTAATTTATGATTTACCATTGAAATATGGTTGTGCATAGGATGGAGAACTTTGCATTAGAAGTGCCACACCATGAAGGGAACTCACTCAATGCACTGCCACAGCATTGCTTTGAAAGGAACATGAGACACTTGACATTAGCAGTTGTGCGACATTTCAAGCATACCACAAAGAACTTGGACTTGAGAACGAAGGCTAACATTTTGTCTAAGGTTATAAAACATCCATATATGAAAGAGGTTGTTGATGAGATGAATTTTCAAAGCCAGTTCATATCAATGGCAATAGTGGATAATCTAAAGACGTCATTGAGTCTTGTGAAAAGAGTAGAAAGTGATGATAAGTTAGCTGCAAAGAGAGCAACTCTCCACATGATTGCTAACACTTCAGCATTTAAAAAATATAGTGATAGCAAAGTAGCCAAAGCCCTTGGAATTCAAGCAAGGAATCTGAAGAAACATCGCGTGGACGTAAAGACAAGCTTCCTTCAAATGGGCAAATGGAGGTCGAAAGCATAGTGATTCCTTAAGTTGTGAGGTTGTTCAATGTGTTGTCCAATTCTAGAGAGACAACACTAGGGTTTCCCCAAACAAGAAGGATGTTTGCAAGTATAGACTTGGCCCAAAAAAGTATGCAATACATCCCACCCATTTCTTGGAGCTCATAGAGGTGCATCTTCCTTCTTTCAATGAAGCCCAAGTTACACACTATTATTTGGTACTCTTTACAACTATTTAGTACTATCAGGGATAATATTAGTATTGTTCAAATGTTAAAGCTAACATTTAACACTGTAACAAACTCTATATGAATCGAATTTAGTACTAAATCATAATATCACAGTACTAAATACTACACCAGGGACTTAATACGTTTATAGTATAGACCATATTTTAGAAATCAGTCCTAGGAATAAAGATAGGATAAAATAGTATTGTTTGCTCTTTTAAGTCAGTTATTATGACTAAATAGAATACTCATTATGACTAAATAGTACTATTTAGTATTAATTAGTAAAGTGATGTTTAAAATTGTTTGTATTAGAGAAGGACTTTGAGCATAATCATTCTCTCCTTGCACTAACTCTGCTACTAGTTCTATTTAGTACTATCTAGTACTATCCCTTGCACTAACCCTGCTACTAGTACTATATAGTATTGTTTAGATATTGTTCTCTTCCTTGCCTTAACTCTACTATTACTACTATTAGTTCTATTTAGTATTATTTTGCAGTATTTTAGTACTATTTGGTACTTTGTAGCACTTAATAACATTTAGCATTGAGTAAGTACTATTTACTGAGTACTATTTAGGACTCAATAATTCTTAGTGCTTAGTAATATTAGCACTTAGTAAGTACTCTTCAATACTATCTAGCACTTAGTAATATTAGCACTTACTATTCAATACTAATAGTACTATATAGCACCTAGTAATATCACACTTACCATCTAGCACTTGCTATTTAGTACTGATAGTACTACAGATCAAGAATTTACTATTTAGTAATATTAGCACTTGCTATCCAACACTTAGTAATATTAGCACTTACTAATAGTACTAATATTAGCACTTACTAATAGTACTAAACTAGCAGTTATAGTAATATTTACACTTAGTACTATCTAGCATTTAGTAAAATATTTAGCACTTAGTACTATGTAAACATATTTAGTACTATCTAGCATTTACTATTTAGTACTTACTATATAGTACTATCTAGAATTTACAACAATACTTAGCACCTAGTACTATTTAGCATTAGTACTATCTAGCACTTTTATTGATATTTGGCACTACTAGTAGCAGTTAAGACTTAGTAATTGAGTGATAGAACTTAGAAAAATAATGATGGCACTCTAAGTTTTATAGTTTTTTTGTTTGCTGTCTAGGTTTAAATAATATTGATTGTTGATGATTGATTTTGCAAGTAGAATTTTTTCTTAATTTCACGGAGGAGCATCATTCCATAGATATTGGTTTCCATTCTTTTTAGAATCTGAAGCCCTATTTCATTAAAAAACTAAAGGAAAGGAATACTTGTTGTATTTACCATACAAGAATAGAGTTGTTCCGACTAGCAATGAATTCCATGAGGTAGAATAGCACATTGCTGCATGGAGATATGTGTGTGCTTATGCAAGGTTTGTAGGTCCCAAGGGAAGGACACGTGTGTTGCCCACACCAACAGTTGTTCTTCTATGTCTAAACTATGGCGTTCAGTAGTATGTCCAAAGGAAGAGGATGCTGAATGGCACAAGCTTGAATGCTTATTGCGCAAATGTGGCAAGTGCCCACAACCATTGTTTTACTCATGTGAGTTGGATGATGCAGATGGTGCATTGATAAGATGGATTACGTATGAATATGTCACCGAGGATACAAAAAAATGTGATGCAAAGAAAAGAATAAATTTCTTATACAAGGAAACTCCTCCATCCATCATCATCCCTCAATACTTGCAACACTTAAATGTATTTATCACTCGCAACTTCCGTAGTTACTAGTGGCAACACTCTCAATTCAAAGAGTGCACCACAAATTTTTCTGATGATGTGGTGCTTTTAGTTGTTGACTTTGTAGAGAACTATACATTCAAAGTGCGAAAGAGGTTCAATCAATGCATTGGCATAATGACCAAGTGAACATCTTGGTTCATATTTGCTATTGGAAGGAGACGAGTGAGATAAAAAAGCAATCCATCTTTTATATTTCAGATGACAAAGAACATGAAACACTATTTATGCAGCATTGCTTTATGCTCCACCATCAATGGTTGGTGTCTAAAGGCTTGAAGTTTAAAAGGTTTGGTCAGATGAGACAGCATCTCGGTTCAAGGCCGCTCGTCCATTTTACTTTGTTGCAAGGTAAGACATTGGACACTGCCCCCTTATTTTCTACATCACACTAAAGATGTTGCATATTTTAAAATGCAATATATATGTTGTTTGTTATGCTAGGTATTGCTCTTTGACTAGCATTTGGATGATGTGGAACTTTTTTGGAAGCGGTCATGGCAAGGGAGAACATGATGGGACTGGTGCAGTCATAAAGCGTGCACTAACCAGTGAGCAATTGGATGTAAATGGTGCAAAGCTACAAAATGCACATGTTGTTGTGGAATGGTTGGCATGGAAGATGGGAGATGATTCTAAACAAAGGCTCTTTGTAGAAGTAAAGGTTGGTGATGTTGACAGGTCTAAATCATGGAACTGCCAGACCATCAAAGGAAGTCATTCAACACACTACATATTGGGTTTTAGTAGCAAAGATCCCACACAAGCCTTGTTTAGACATTTGTCATGCTTTTGTTCATTTTTCATGGATGAAACATGGGATAAGTACACCAATTTATCTCATGCAAGTCCATGGACCTTGAACAGGCTAGAGCCCATCAAGGGACAAATTGCATTAGACATGGAGAAGGAATCTATAACATATGCGATGGATGGAGACTAGCTGGCTGACATGCTTCAGATGGGTGACCATTTTGCAGTACTACGGTCCCCTACAAATGAAGATAATGAGGATTATTATGTGGTGCTGTGCTCAAAATAAAAAACAGTCCTCATAGAGCAAGAGACGGATGGCTGCGGTAATGTCTTCAACATTGGGGATCAAGTGGCTTCTGGAATCTTTTATGCAAAAATCCCAAAATGCAAAAGCAGTTACGCATTACTAAAAGATGCACCTCTTGCTATAGTGCATGTTGATTTGGTGTTGGCAATAAAGGTCCAAATGTTGCAAGCAAAGCACAAGGTTAAAGGCCAGAGAACGGTGTATCGTGTACCCCAGGAGGTGCACAAACAAATCTTGGCAAACATTTCTCTTTAAGAACTGTTGCTGAGCACGTATTTTTGCAATGGCTCTTACATATTTTTATGCGCGTTTTGTATTTTTAGCTGCCCCTTTAAGGGTTGCTTTTTGTAATACAAAGGCATCTTGTTTCTCTTGGGGATGCTCCGCAGTAGTAGTGAGGATCTTAAACAGTGATTGTGTACTATTGTAGTAATTTTTGTAGTTCATATTAAGTTTGTTCTATTGTCATATCATACTACTTATTACTATTTGGTTAGTACTATGTACTACTATCTTAAGTAACTCATCTGTTGTTAATTGAGAGAGAAAGAGAGATTGAGAGAGAGAGAGAGAGAGAGAGAGAGAGAGAGAGAGAGAGAGAGAGAGAGAGAACCATTGTACTAATGTTATATCATACTATTTAGTACTATTTGGTTAGTACTATATGATACTATGTAGTACTATCTTAAGTAGCACATATGCTGTCAATTGTGTGTGTGTGTGTGAGAGAGAGAGAGAGAGAGAGAGAGAGAGAGAGAGAGAGAGAGAGAGAGAGAGAGAGAGAGAGAGAGAACCATTGTACTACTGCCATATCATATTTTTGTAATGTTCCCCTTTTTAATATATTGCACTTATAATTCAGAATGAGCCATACAAAATCAGAAGGCACCATATAAAATCATAATGAGACATATAGAATCAGTCATATGACATTATGGATCCCAAATCTCATGTGGAAGGTCTGCTATTCTTTGTTGGATGATAAACCAATCCGTGGGCTTTGGATCTTCAGTTAACAGATGAAACGACAGCATCAACACACCCCATGTCAACATAATTTGCAGAAAAGACTTCAACGAATAATTTGGCTGTATGCTCACCACGAGCAGCTGCTGTAATGCGCTCAATCACATGGCCTTCATAAGGGTATCTCATGGTAAAGGTAGGAACACTTTCTCTGGCATTTGCTAAATCCAATAAGTATGGGAGCAACTGATCTGATAGCTCATCATCATTAGGATCTCTGTCATAGGCAAAAGGAGTTATGCAGAAACCGGGTGGATTTAATGCTGCTTTCAAAGAAGTGCCGTCAACCAGGAGTGTGTTCATGGGATCATAGTTAATGTCATGTGTAGCCAATGCACTAAATGGCTTAAGCAGACACATCTCATCCAGCCGTGTTGCGTGGTGGAATTCTTCCCTTGTACAACAATCCTCCTGTGCGAAATTGAACAAGAACTTGAACTCCCTAAACTCATCATATCCGCTTTCTATCAAAGACACTATGGGACTAACATTTCTCCTTGTCATACTGCTCCATGTAGCGATCTCAAAATGCTTCCACAAATATTTCATGAAATTGATCAACTGTGGCTGCAAAGAGATGAATGGTTGCCTAATTTATAAACATCACCACCTTGACCATTTTAGGAGCAGTCTGCCACCACCTCTTTAACAATATTCCATTCAAATCAAAGATTAACAACTTTTTTTGAGGCAGAACATCTCCGGAGTTACCTAGAAGCAACAATAACACATATACAAATCCATCATACTTGAGTTGATGAATTGCAAAAAGAATTTCATATAACTTACGAGAAGATAAATTGCAAAAAGAATTTCATTAAAAAAACAAGGAAGATAAATTGCAAAAATAATTTCATTCAAAAAACAAGAAGATAAATTGTAATAAAACAAGAAGATAAATTGCAAAAAGAGTTTCATTTAAAACTTGCAAGATCACCTCTCATACAATGTCAATTTCATAGACGTTTTGGTCCTAACATTTGGGGTTGGGCATTTGCTAGGATCAATCAAATACGACTTTGTTACAAAAATTATATATCTGATATATCTTGCTTTGGACATTATTATTTTAGTCAAGTGTGACTATGGCAAAGTACTCCATAGGAGCACACCGGACGTGGCAAGGGTCCTAGTGGATACTTTGTGTGGTTAGTTGGGGATGGGTGACTAGCTTGTGTTTTGCCGTGCTAGATGGTTGGTATTGTGGGTGATTCCATGTTAATACTGATGTCACTATTGTTATTAATGTTGTGCTTGATTATTGTGCTTTAAGCGTGATTATGTTGGGATCGGTTGATTTGGTGATTCGTTCAATCGATTGTTAATAACTAATGTAATTGGCATCTTGAGTACATGTGATGGAACGCATGTGAGGATTGGAGTTAGTGCGAGGGTACCGATCAAGGTGTTGCATAGCACATTTTATATGGCCATGGGCCAATTTTGTATTTGCTTTATTATTGCAAGTTTGAGCAATATATTTTGTATTGGACATAATTCATTTTTGGGCCCTAAGATGGCTATGTAAAGCAAATCCCTCATTTTGGAAGAGAGGGATAATTTTGGCTCCTTGGTGCTTTTATGAAATATCATAAATACTCTAGATGAGGAAGCGTGAGCCACTCATCTGGGGGGGGAGATTGTACCCAATCTGGTGTCGCTTTCATGGTGTGATTGTGCTCTTCTTCCCCAATTGATTAAGTGGTGAATTTGTGGTTAAGGTAATTACCTTTTGGGTTTCAGTGGTATCAGAACTTTGGTGGTGCTCTTATGAAAGAAAAAGGCTACCTTGTGGCTCGTGTGAGAAGTTAATGAGAAGAGAGAAAGCCCATGGAAAGGGAGGAAGAAAGAAAAATTTTGAGGCTTTTACCATGGTTATCTTGTTGCAAAAGGGAACCGGCCTATAGCACTAAAGTGATAAAGGAGCTGCCACCACAAATTGCACTGACCAACCACTGGGTCACCGCCTCGTGTGCACAGCCAGAGGACCAAAGGACCTTTGGGATTTGGGATGCACTACACTGCAGTGAGCAGCCCGACACCCACGCACCCATCTGCAACTCCGTGCACCTACTTGTAAACCTAAGAAAAACAATGGCCCTCGGGAGTCGGCTCATTAAGGTAGCCTCTGCCCACTGCAGACTCTCCTAGAGTCTCTCTCTCTCTGTGCGTGCCCATCTCTGCATACCTATAGTACCAATGTCATTAGAGACCTTGGAAGCCTCTCTCCTTTTGTGCAACCCCATCTGCAGACCTGCAGCCACCTGCAGGACTTCGGCCTGCATACCATCTTGAACTCCAAACCCAATGCACTGAAGCAGCATGCAGGCAATCTCTGGTCCTTTGCCATTGTGAACAGGAATCTGCAGACCGTGACACTATGTAGATTTTATTGCATCGTGTCACTGCCATTGGGGCAACAATCTTTGTAGAGCCTTTATCTCACTGCACGCAGTCCTCTAAGCACTTATAACTTAGGACAGATGTATTGGTCTTTGCGCGCACCATCCTACCATGCCCTCATGGACTTCGGAGCACTAAGCAGCCTTTGACTGAGTCTGATATCCTTGGCGGCTCTGTCTCTACTCAATCATCACAGTATCTCAGCTTACATCCTCATCCATGCCCTCAAGGAGTCTGACTATCTGAGACTCTAAGCTATTTTGTCTGCCTCGGACGCCGAACCCATATAAGCCTTATTACTCTGGTTGACATCCATATACAAGTCTGCATCATTGGTCGGGGTTGTCAAGCAAAAGGTTCTTTGCCAAAAATTCAAGCAAGGCCACTCCATCGACTAGCAAAGGGCATATTTTAAAAAAAAGAAAAGAAAAGAGAGCAAAGCAAAATCTGAAGAACCTCGAATCAAGAAGGCGATTGGAATCACGAAATCACCATGCAATTAATTGGAGAGCGGTCGAGCACAAAGATGACTATAAGCGACATCATCGGTCACATATCTCCCACTCTAGTCTTTTCTACTTTCGATCAAAGAGCGATGTAAGTGATTTCTTTTGCTTTATATTTCATACACTATCTTTTGCCATCCATTTCTTACCATACACTTGAATCACACTTTCTTTCATCCGTTTAATTTTCATACACTTATTATCCTTATTTCCCTCCACTCTATTTTTCTTGTATTTATTGGTGCATTAGCCACAACCACGCATGCTTCAAGAGTAGTTAGATGCACTTTAGCACAGTTGGTCGATGAGTGTGAGCTTAGGGAGAGATTGGAAAAGAAAATCAATGGTAAGAAAAGGAAGAGGCATTCATCTGACAATGATCCTATTATCAGGACAGTCAAAGCCACACTGAGAGCACATAATTCGAGGAAGGAGAGTAAGATAAGTAGAAAAGCTTTCTCATTTCAAAATTTCTATGGAAAGAAGGAAGCATGCACTGTCTTGTCTTCGATCAGTCAGCTAGATGATTATTTTTTAGGGGAGAAATTTTTTGAAAAGGACAAGATTAAATGTGCTACAAATCATCTATTTTAGTAGAGAGTGCTGCACTTTGGTGGAACATCATTAAGCACAATAAAAGGCGACCAAAATCTTGGAAGTCCTTTCAAAAGCTCATCAAGAGAGATTTCCTTCCCTCACATTTCAAAGAAAAAGCCAGACAACAGTGGGATACTTTCAGGCAATTCAATAAGGAAATGATCTCCACATATACTGATAGGTTTTGGCAAATGTTGATCCAGTTATAGTCCTTGGAGAAAGTTAATGAGCGAGATCAACACAGGAAGTATGTGGTAGGTCTAAAATCTAAGTTGAGAGCCGAGATTAACATGTTTCATCCTCGCTCACTGAACTCTACGATTTCTCTTGCAATGAATTGTGAAAGGAAGAATGGGATCCCAAAAGAAGGGAAAGATTTGGAATGGCATGTGCCCTTCAATAAAAAAAAGAGATTTAATAAAAAGCCCTTCTTTAAATCTAAAAATGGCTTTGTTCCATAGAAGAAAGATTCTTCTTTGAAGCCGAACGGTGTAAATTTTCCAAAGAAAGAAATAAGGTGTTTCAAGTGCAACAAGGTGGGACACATAGCTGCTGAGTGTCCCGAAAGAAAGAAGACCTGATGGCCAAAGTGTACATGATTGACGATGAAGCAGCCAAGCAAGAGGGAGGTAAGTATAATTGTCATGCTCTTCTAAAAATGAAAGGTTTCATCAATGGCAAAGAGGTTGTTATTCTGCATGATGATGGTAGTACACATGATTTCATTTCGGAAAGAGCCTTAGCAAAGCTAAACCTAGAGTCTTTCCCATCTAACTACGATAAGGTTAAAGCTGCTTTTACCAAGACAAAGTACAATTGCACTAGAGAAGTTAAGAATCTTGAAATCTCAATCAAACCCTACAAGGATACACGATACTTTCTAGTGGCACCCCTACAGGGAGTGGACATCATCTTAGGAATGCCATGGAGGCATCAATATAATCCTAAGATAGATAACGATTCACATCAGGTGTGGATTGAGAAGGACATACAAGAAATATGTTTGAAAAGCTCAATGAAACCTAAGATCAGTCGTTTACTCAACCACACACAAGCCAAAAGAGCAATTAGCAAATGTGAGAAGACATATCTAATTTTGTTGAATACAGTAACGACTACTCAGCCAAACACTAAGCCTACACACCAAAAGTTTCTTTCTCAAATTTTTGATTGTTTCTTAGAGGAGTTACCACCTGGAATACCATGTTCTCAACCTGAAGATCATAGGATGGAAATCCTACCAGGTAATACTCCACCTTGCAAGGCTCCTTATAGAGTCAATCAGCTAGAACAAAAGGAAATTCAAAAGTAAGTGGAGGAACTGATAGAGAGGGGATTGATAAGACCCTAGCAATTCTCCTTATGGAGCACCTGTCTTATTAGTCAAAAAGAAAAATGGAACCTATCAAATGTGCATAGACTATCGTGCACTAAACAAAATCACAGTGAAGAACAAATATCCAATCCCTAGGATTGATGGTCTTTTACACAAATTGAAAGGGGCCAAGGTCTTCAATAAGATAGATCTCAAATCCGGCTATCATTAAGTTTTTATGGTAGAAGAGGATATATACAAGACTACCTTTAGAACTCAAACGGGACATTATGAGTTCCTAGTTATGCCTTTTGGGCTAACTAATGCTCTAGCTACTTTTAGTAGAATGATGAACTGAATCTCTCTTAAATGCCAAGATTGTGTGGTAGTATTTTTTGATGATATTCTGGTGTTTAGCAAAGACGTTGAGGAGCATAAGGAACATCTAAAGCTAGTCTTTTCACTCTTGAAAGAAAATCAATTGTACATAAATCTTGAAAAGAGTAGTTTCTTTCAAGATCAGATAGAGTATTTGGGTCACATTGTATCCGTCGATGGGATTCAAGTAGATCTAAAGAAGATTGACTGCATAGTCACATGGCCGCATACATTGCACATCCATTGATAGACCTTCTTAGAAAAGCTAAGCATTTCTTATGGACCGAGCGTCAAGATAAATCTTTTATAGCTTTGAAAGAAGCTCTCACACAAGCTCTTGTGTTGCAACTACCCGATTTCTCTAGACCATTCTTTGTAGTTGTAACCGATGCTAGTGGATATGGAATTGGAGCTGTACTTATGTAAGATGGTCATCCAATAGCATATGAGAGCCCAAAATTAAAAACCAGCAGAATGCAATTATAGTACATATGATAAAGAATTAACCACTGTTGTGCATGCCTTATGAATGTGGAAACACTATTTGATGGGAGCTGAGTTTCTTATCAAAACCGATCAGTAAAGTATCAAGCATTTGTTGACTCAGCCACTTATATCCAATAGGCATATCAAATCGGCATCATTTATACAAAGTTTTCAGCCCATGATTCAGTATTAACATAGAGAAGAAAATGTAGTTGCTGATGCTTTTAGCAAAAAGCCAAGTATTAATCACATCACTGCTGTAGAGACCCAGCCTTTCGAAGGTATGAAGAATTCTTATCAAGGGGATCCTGACTTTTTTTAGATATGGAACAAATCAGAGAATAATAATTGGAATCCTATGTTGGACTATTCATGCAATGATGGATACCTCTTTTATCAAAAGAAATTATGCATCACTCGACCCTTTAGACAAATTGTAATGGAGGAAATTTGCACCAACCACCATATATGGGACATAGGGGAGTGACTACCACTTTACAAGTGATAGCAAGAGAATTTCATTGGCCTACTATAAGAAAAGATGTGGCTAAGTTTGTAGTTGAATGCATCTCTTGCCAAAAGATCAAGAGTTACAAAGGAAAGACCCCAGGATTGCTAATGCTTTTGCCTATTCCTACGCAACCTTGGGAACAAATATCCATGGATTTCATAATAGGTTTTCCTACTATATCGAATCAAAATGATATGATTTGGATGATAGTAGATTGCTTTAGTAAGCAAGCCCTTCAAAGGACCTTTACCTATTCATCCTGTCTATGAAGAGGGCCCATTGATTGTTGATGAAGAAGAAATTCTAGAACCCGAATGCTTTATGGATCATCAACAAACCTCGACCCGAAAAGGAAATGTCTATACTAAATACTTGCTCAAATTTAAGAATCATCCAAGAGATGATGCTCCGTGGATGCCTGAGCGGTTCTTTTAAACTTTTCCAGACCTCATTAGTTCCTATAATTAAACACGCAAGTGAGTTTAGTTGCAATCCAAGCAAGAGGGATGTTATGAACATTATATTTCTCATATATCTTGCTTTGGACATTATTATTTTAGTCAAGTGTGACTATGGCAAAGTACTCCATAGGAGCGCATCGGACACAGCAGGGGTCCTAGTGGATACTTTGTGTGGTTAGTTGGGGATGCTTGACTAGCTTATGTTTTGCCATGCTAGATGGTCGGTATTGTGGGTGATTCCATGTTAATACTGATGTTGCTAGTGTTATTGGTGTTGTGCTTGATTATTATGCTTTGATTGTGGTTATGTTGGGATTAGTTGATTCGGTGATTCGTTCAATCGATTGTTAATAACTAATGTAATTGGCGACTTGAGTACAGGTGATGGAACTCATAGCAAGGATTGGAGTTAGTGCGAGGGTACCAATCGAGGTGTCACACAATGCATTTTATATGGCCATGAGCCAATTTTGCATTTGCATTATTATTGCAAGTTTGAGCAATATATTTTGTATTGGACATAATTCATTTTTGGGCCGTAAGATGGCTATGTAAAGCAAATCCCTCATTTTGGAAGAGAGGGATAATTTTGGCTCCTTGGTGCTTTTATGAAATATCATAGATACTCTAGATGAGGAAGTATGAGTCACTCATCTAGGGGGGAAGATTGTACCCAGTCTACTGTCACTTTTGTGGTGGGATTGTGCTCTTCTTCTCCAATTGATTAAGTGGTGAATTTGTGGTGAAGATAATTACCTTTTGGGTTTCAAACTTAGTAACTATTTGACTAAATTTCATCTTCTTTGTCCCCATAGGGAGAAGGCTATCTAGTACTATGTCATCCTCCATTTGCTCTCCATCAGAGCTGTCAGACAGTTTAGGCTTTAGCCTTAATATAATCTCAGCTACCTCAGTGACTCTCTCGCCACTATCTGTGTCGAGCTTTTCACCACTATCCGTGTGTTCACCCTTGCTATTCTTTCCAGTCAACTCCCCATTGCCACCTATGTCTTCATCCTTGTTGTGGTTTCCCAATAAGTCTTGCATGTCCAATCTTGCTATCGCTTCCTCTATAATCCTGTCCCGTTGCTGCAGATTTTCTTCATTCAAGTTCAGTAGATGATTTTCATCCAAGTGCTGATCATCTTCGATGTCTCTAGTTAGATTGTCTACAAAGAAATAAGGTCACCAAATGCTAAATTGTACTTGATGCTAAATAGTGCTTGAATAGTACTAAATGACAAATACTACTAAATGCCAAATAGTGTTAAATGCTAAATAGTGCTGAAACACACAGTACTAGCAGTGCTAAATAGTGCTAAATAGTACTAGTGAATGCTAAATAGTGCTGAATACTACTAAATGCTGAATAGTGCTAAATAGTACTAAAGTCTAGATAGTGCAAAATGTTAAACATTGCTAAATGCCAAATAGTTCTAAATCCTAAATATTGCTAAATCACATAAATAGTACTATTTAGTACTAAATAACTAACTTCAAATGTTCAGCATGTACAATATTATATTACTCTATTGAGTAATAAGTAATAAGAAGAAAAGAGTGAAGAGAATATACCTGCTTTATCAAAGCCCATGGCAGCCGACCATGCATTTGACACCAATACATTACAGGATGGATGAATACATCGTAGATTCTTAGAAAAATGAAATTGTACCCTTTCACTCATGCAGTACACCTTCTTGCTCCACGTTGAACTTCTGTTGACCCTGTAAACTTACAAGCTCCTGTTTTACTGTAGACGTGCCTACATCACGTTCGTGCTTGATACACATGTTGCCAAAGCTAGTCGAGTGTAGATTCATGTCTCTATGTTGGGAAAAGTCATCCCAATCCACATCTACTCCATGAGTAGATGCAGCAAATGCCCGTGCCAACACTGTACTAACTTCATTGTTCATGGTTGTTTTCGAATTCTAAATCCTATAGTAAATCTTTATAAAATCATTCAGCAATGATTTCTTCAGCCGACCTATATGAAAGCCACACCGGCTCTCTTTGTCATTGTTTCCCCATATTTCTTGGATCCAGGTGTCTAACTCCAGATATGAGTCTTGGAGAAAGGACACCGGGCTTCTTGGAGGTGGGAGATGTGATGCCTTTGGGCTTCCTTGGAGACAAAGCAATCTTGAGCTATTGCAAAGAGAGTAAATTTTAGTACTAGGACTCACACTAAGATGAAACGGAGTAAAATAACAAAGAGATAGAGAGAGAGAGAGAGAGAGCAACAACAAAAGCAGAAAGTTTGCATGTCGATAGAAGGAATGGCAAAAGACAATCGCATGCAGGCTCCATGCAGGTCCAAATATTGAATTATGGGGGGAAAGCATTAAGAGAATGAGGAAAAGCAAAGAACGAATAGAGAATGGGGGAAAAGAGAAGAATGAATAGAGAGAGAGAGAGAGAGAGAGAGAGAGAGAGAGAGAGTACTCACGAGAGAGCAACCTGCGTCAATGTCTTACCAAAAAATTTGAGGTGGAAATTAAAAGTTTAGAAGTTCAAAAGTGGAAGTGATGGAGTGTAGGTTCGAAAGTGAAACACCTAAGAGGAGACATAGTGCATGAAAATGTGTGTATGAGCATGAGAATGCATACGTGAGAATATCTTGTGCATGAGAATCTATAATCAATAAATATATTACTACACATCGATTCGGGAAATCTCTCCATATTGCACACTACTTAGTACTACCACATTCTTGCCAATAGTACATACACCGTAGCATGCTTTCACCCAGATTACCACTATTACTATATAATCATGGGCCTGAACATGATTTGGCTACTTTTATCTCATCTGCCCTTGCTCAGCTACTTTGCTCCATGCTCGCTCCTCTAGCTCTCATCCACCCTTAATCAACTATCTTGCTCCATGCTCCCTCCTCCATCTCTCATATACTCATCTACTCTTCTACTCATCCACTCCATTGCTCACCCACTCTTTTCACCATGCCAGAAACTGTAGGAAATGTAGCCAACATTACTACTTGCCCTTGATACAACATGATCCCAATCTTTTTTGCTTTCTCATAAAAGGTCATTAAATGTTGCACTTGCCAAGGCTTGAAATGATAACTCTTGTGGAATGTCTTTGTAATCTCCATCAATTCCCCCCACATCTAAATGTCACTACCTTGGATGGCATGCACACAGTTGGCCTCTTTATGGTTATGCTCTATGGGTTCCCTATAGACGTTGACTAAGGGCTAAGGATTTTGAAAGCAAAGTTTTCTCATGTTGTTGGGGAGGCCAAAATCTAAGTCTTGCATTTGTATGGTCTTCGGCCTCTCCATTGGCTCCCCAAAAATTCAAATGCAGTAAGCTGGGTGGCCTTTGAATACGAGAATGTATAATGGTCTATCAGCAATCGGCAATACTGAGTTGTATAAATATCCTCTTTGCAACTTTTGATCAATGAGGCTCATAACAAAGAGATAACCACTCAGCAATGGCTGAGTAGTTAACCTCACTGAATGTAATCTTTTGGGCTCTAAGTCTCTTAGCAATTGCATAGTTTTTATAAATGTAATCTCTTTTGTCCAATTTTTGCTCCATCATGAGGCTCTCAGCAATTGCCAAGTTGTAAGTTTTTAAAAACTATCTTTGGATGTAGATGGAATCTCTTTTATTCAATTTTTACTCGATGATGTAATCTTTTGGGCTCTAAAGCTCTTAGCAATTGCTAAGTTTTATAACTTTAATCTCTTTTGTTCAATTTTTACTCCGTGAGGCTCTCACCAATTGCTGAGGTGACCGTTTTTATGAATTGTCTTTGGATGTAGATGTAATCTCTTTTTTTTATCTTACTTAATGAGGCTCTTAGCAATTACTGAGTTGTTCTAAATTGTCTTTAGATGCCAAGTGTAATCTCTTTTAAGTTTTAACTTTAATATAAACAATACAATTTGCTGGTGGTAGTCATTCGTGGTAGCGGTCATTGCTGGTTACAGTCATTGCACAATCAATTGGTGCACAAGGAAACACACTTTCCTTGGTTTTAGGATTAACTATAAGCAGCACTAAAATAGTTCCAAGAACTAGCATGGTGGTTGTAAGGAAATACATTTTGCTTGGTTTAGGATTAACTGTTGGGATATCTCAAGGTGTATGCCTCAGGCACACCTTATGTTTCTATGTGTGAGTGCTAGAGGCACAGTTAGGTGCCCACAAGCACAGTTAGGTGGTGGAAAAGCCACATAGGATGATTGAGTGAATCTAGGAGCAGATTGAGGAGATGATTGAGGAGCTTTGAGGTCATCAGTGATGTCAGTGACCTTGTATGAGGTGCCTACTTAAGGACCTCTTTCTTCTTCATTCTATATGCAAGTATTCTGATTTTGTGTCAACTCTACTCTCTCCTTACAGTGTTCCAACATGGTATCAGAGCCATTTGATCCTCCTTGAGCCCATTTCTGCCACATCATCATCTTCTTCTTCTTCTTCTTCTTCACCATCTCTCCCTCTTCTCCCAAAATTTTGCTTGAGCTTGTTCTCCTTCAATCCTCAACCATTTCCCACGCCCTTTCTGCTGGAGATCCCTCTGGTTGGGGCGAACTTTGGGCTGGAAGGAATCAACGAAATTCGCGCGCTGCTCGTCGCCATTGTAGAAAAGTCGTCGAAATCCTCTACTGCAAGTTCTCTGCACCTGCTCTGTCTTTTCCTAATTCCTTCCAGGGCAAGCTTCTCCATCCTAGAGCTACCTTGTGCTGAAATCTGAGCAGCAATGGCTGCATATTGAAGGAGAAAACAGAGAAAAACCAGTCGACTTTGTTCATGAAGGTGAAGGCGACCTGATGCATATTTTCGCCTCTTCTTTCTAGAGGATCTACTGTGGTATACCAGCTTTCTTTTGCCTCAGAAAGCCCTCTTTCTTTTGCTTTGAAGAGTGTGATATGAGCCCTCCAAATTCAGCTCTTTAGTTTTGACAGTTTTGACATACTTTTGAAAATGATGCTACATAAAATGCTACTCTAGCATTTCTGGTCTTTTGAAGTTTTTAATAACTTCACTACAAGTGTTGCTTTAGCTTTGTTTTGACTTGCTAGACTTGGATGTGATTGGAAAGTGTTTATTTCATTCACTCCTATGAAGCATGCAAAAGTAGCATCATTGTTTGAAAACTAGTCACTACTATTTGCTACATCAAGTGGCTATACTTTGGAAGTATTTCAGTTCTTTTTGCCTTGTAAGAGAGATAGACACTGCCCAATATCTGGGTTAGACCCTCTCATGGCTACTTTATATAATCTTGAGAAGTTCAATGGAAAGGGGTTCCATACATGGCAAATGAAGGTAAAATTTGCATTAATGCGGGAGAACTTATGGGGACTTGTGTCAAACCTACTCCTACCGCTTCTTCTACGGCCTCAAATGCTGGGGAATCTTCAGCTCCGACACGACCGGCAAGGGATCCAGCAAGAGAAGAAAAAGCATATGGTATAATTGCTTTAGCTTTGTTTGATGATTACATACATCATATATCTGACTTGGAGTCTCCATCGGAAGCATGGCAGAAGCTAGATTTGATTTTTGGTGCAAGCTCTCATATTTCTAAAATATCACTTAAAATCTCTTTCTTTGAATTAAAGATGGCAAGTGATACTACTTTAGCTTCCCATGTCAACTATATGCGGAGTCTTATGACTCAGTTAGCTTCTATTAACTCTCCTATCACCCCTGATGATGCTATGGCAGTACTACTTAAGAGTATGCCTGAAAGCTTTGATCACATTGTAAGCACTTTGAAGAATCTTCCCAATCCAAACCTTGAAGGCATTATCTCAGCTCTCCAAGAAGAAGAAAGACATATGGAGTTAAGGAAAGGCAATGACACTGCTTATGTTATGAAATTCCAGAAGGGCAAGTATTCTCCTTGCAATCACTGTGGAAAGACAAATCACCTTTCAAAGGACTGCTTCAAAGTTAATCCATGTAAGCACTGTGGCAAAAACAACCATAGTGAGAAGTTCTGCAGAGACAAAGCAAAGACAGAAAATGCAAATCTACTTACAGTGAATTTGCCTCCACAAGATGAGGCATCCCATGAAGATTATGCATTTTAAATCATCTCTATGTATGCTCCAGATCACTCTTTTTATGTCAAGGTACTCAGCCTGGATAGTCCTCCAAAATGAATGAAAATAAATTATTGTGTGTTGTGTGTTTTGTAAACACCTCTGGTCACCTTATGATGTAGGCCATGTGTATGTTTTGTTCCATGGTACCTCCTACAGACATTGTGTGCATGTACATGTAGGGGAGATAACCATTGGAAGGTCTGTTTGTATCCCTTTCTGTTTACCTTACACCCAAGGAAACCCTTGCTAGCATGAGAACCTAGCCATAGATTTATCCTTGACCACCATGAGATGGCATGAGAAACTATGAGACTAGATGTATCCTTGACATAGCCTGAGGCATCTCCTTGAGGGGGGGTTTGTTGGGATATCTCAAGGTGTATGCCTCAGGCACACCTTATGTTTCTATGTGTGAGTGCTAGAGGCACAGTTAGGTGCCCACAAGCACAGTTAGGTGGTGGAAAAGCCACATAGGATGATTGAGTGAATCTAGGAGCAGATTGAGGAGATGATTGAGGAGCTTTGAGGTCATCAGTGATGTCAGTGACCTTGTATGAGGTGCCTACTTAAGGACCTCTTTCTTCTTCATTCTATATGCAAGTATTCTGATTTTGTGTCAACTCTACTCTCTCCTTTCAGTGTTCCAACATTAACTACAACCCGAACTTAAATAGAACCAATGTAGTGGTTGCACAAGAAAATACATTTTTTTTTTCATATTAACTTTACTTGTTTTAAACTCGATGCAAAATATGACCTCCAAGAACTAGCACGATGGTCACTTTAAGCCAATGTCAGTGCAATGGTTGCAAATTTAGATCAGCGTGGGAGAGTTGTATCTTTGCTCTCTGGGCAAGATCTAAGGTCTTACTTTTGAAGCCTCTATATGTCTTTTCTCTTCTCTTATAGGTGCTCTTATTTATCATCTTGTTAGTGTCGTGGTCTCCCTTATGATGGGTACACTTAATGAACTACCCTACCTTGTAGAGCTCGTATGCAAAATTATTCCAGAGCTTGCATTGGTCCTCCATTGGTCGCTACACCAAAAAAATTTTAGCTCTTGGATGTGGGTTCAAATGAGCTTAGAATGGGTGTCTTACTTTACAGAGCTTGCAAGATTCTATGAATAGGAGGGGAATTTATTAGACCTAGGCAATAGTAAGAATTTTGACTTTAAAAGAAAAATAAAGAAAGGAAGTGAGGACCCATATGTAGCTTATGCTTTTGAATCAACCTTGAATGCATAGCCTATGTAGGGATTTACACAATGAAGCCCGCTAGCAACATCCTCATCATACATGCAATGATTTGGAAGCCTCTAGATCTCTTTGCTCTTCTCTTATAGGTGCCCTTATTTAACATCTTTCTAGTGGCATGGTCTCCCTTATGACGGGTCCACTTGATGAACTACCCTACCTCATAGAGCTCATATGCAAAATTATTCCAAATCTTGCATTAGTCGGTGCACCAAAAATAATTTAGCTCTAGGATGTGGGTTCAAATGATTTTAGAAGGGGTGTCTTACTTTATTGAGCTCACAAGAATCTATGAATAGGAGGGGAATTTATTAGAACCAATAGTAAGAATTTAAACATTATAAGAAAAAAGAAGAAAAGAAGTGAGGACCCATATGTAGCTTATGCTTTTAAAGCAACCTTGAATGCACAACCTATGTAGGGATTTACACCAATGAAGCCCACCTGCAACATCCTCATCATACATGCATTGATTTAGGAGAGAACTTATTGCATGCCATGGAGCACACCCTTGGGATTGCTCCCTCAACCCCTAGTTCTAAGGAGACATGAGATAATAGTTACAATGCCTCAATTTTGTATTTGTAAGATGAATTATTGTTTAAGTATTTATCCTTGAGTGAGCTACATTGACTTCCATCTATGCCATCACTTTTGCATAAAAAGACATGGTTCAAAGATACCTTAAATTAGTTGGTGCCAACGTCATTACAATTCAGTGGGTCTAAGACAAGAGACATGATCACTTGAAGTTGGCACTTTACTTATATACATAATAAGATTAAAAAATGCTAACTTCCTACAACCCCATGTTTTATCTAATCAATACTTAGCTACATCCACAATATAGAACAAGAAAACCTAGGGGGTTGTACCAGTCCCAATGTCTCTTGAAGGCAGCTTCAAATTTTGTATGAAGACCCAAAGGGCATCTACTTTCAAGATTCCTTACATATCTTGTTTAATGGAAAAGATGCAACATTCAAACCATAAAACTAGCAATATACCATTCCGATCTACCTCTTCCCTAAATGAGGACTAGTGAAACACTTTAAAGTGATTGTTAACATATCAAACTTCCCCCATGCCCACCACACTGTTCTTATCTCTAGTTGTCTTAAATTGATAATTAAGTATTTATTTTCAATTTGCAAATGGCAATTTTAGAAGGCACATTTGCTTCCAATATTTGTCATTTGCTTGTATCTTTGCTCTATTTGGGTAATATCTAAGATCTAACTTTTGAAGCCTCTACATCGCTTTGCTCTTCTCTTATGGGTGCTCTTATTGAGCATCTTGCTAGTGTTATGCTCCCCCTTATCATGTGTATACTTGATGATCTACCCCACCTCGTAGAGCTTACATGCAAATTTTTTATAGAGCTTACATTGGTGGGTGAATGAAAAACAATTTAACTCTAGGATGTGCATTCAAATGACTCAACGAGCTTAGAAGGGGTGTCTTAATCTAAAGATCTGACAAAAATCTACATATAGGAGGGGAATTTATTAGATTCAACATTAAGAATTTAAAATTTTATAAGAAAAAAGAAGAAAGGAAACAACCTTGAATGCACATCCTATGTAGGGATTTACACCAATGAAGCCCGCTAACAACATGCTCATCATACATGCATTGATATAGGATAGAACTTGGAGCACACCCTTGGGATTGCTACTTAGACCCCTTATTCCAAGGTAAGAGGAGATACTAGTTAGCATAGAAAGGATGTGCATGCATACGATGCTTCAATTTAGTATTTTTCAGATGAATTGTTGTGAATGTCATCGCTTTTGCACTAGAACACATGATCCAAACATAGGGCACAAATGCAAACATTGAAGATTTCCTACTCCTAATGTGCATCTACATAATTCCATAGTTATGCTATCCAAATGGAAACAGTGAAGATTTTCTACTGCTAATGTGTATCTACAGAATTCCATAGTCATGATATCCAATGGACACCCGCGCTGCATTGTGTACACTAAACATAGCCTCTTGTGCAGAAGCAATACCCATGAGGTGTTATGATGTGCATGGATGTCTACAGGCATGATGTTGCATATCAATGCCGATTGGGATTAATCTTCTAACAACCACACCCATATATAATTTGGAGACAGAGAGGTGGACATCAGAGTTCACCAAAAACAGACAAACTATGTAGGATGAAACTTATCTACCTAAGAGGTTTAGCTTTGTAATTTTAAAAGTTTATTATTTTTTTAATATTTTATTAGCATTGCCTCCTTATGGTGGAGGATTGGAATTGCTTCTTTTTTAATTTTCATTTGTAATTTCTTTCAAAAAAAGTTAATTGAGTTGTATGTTTCAAATTGCCATTTGTGGTGATCATCCTTCAGAAATTGCCTTTTAATAGCCCAACTCCTTTTTAAAAAGCATTGGCTTTCTCGTTTGCATCAAAAAGTACTTTGTGTTACCACTATACTAGGAGGCGGTGCCCCCATGCAATTGTGCACTCTTGTTTATATTTTGGCCTTAAACTTGAAAAGTTATAGGTAAAACTTAAGTAAAGCTTCTTTGTGAACACTCGTGCACATGAAGTAAGCATAAGCCTCATCCTCACCTCACATAGTGGTAACCCACCTCCACTTACTCAAAGGAAAAAGCACACTACTCAAAAGAATTACCCATAATCTTAAGTAATGGTAGTGCTCATCCACACCTAGAACTTTGATATGTTCATGACTTGGTTCCTTAAGCCGTTTTCGCATCAACTCGTCAACCATTGGATCATTGCCTTGTAAGAGCTGGCGGTCGTTGAGATGAACTTTTCATGGGGGTAGCTCGCTTTGCACATCGCATCTGGCGCCGAGAGATTGTCTCTACCATCCTCTATTAGAGAGGAAGACCCACTGAGATGGGGAAGGAGAGACTTTGCGGGAGGGAAAGTGTGCAAGAAGGATTCAATTTCACACGACGAGTGCTCCATTTGCAAAGAGCAACAGGGAGGCAGGGAGAGGCATCTTGCCTTTTACAGGGAGAGAGAGACACACACAGTACAGAGAGAGAGAGAGAGAGACAGAGAGACAGAGAGAGAGAGAGTTTTTAGATGACAAGAGCTGGCTCTGCGCATAGCGATTCGGAGGATGAATCTTCCATCGTTCAATATAAGGGAGGTTATGTTTATAGAAGCCTATAGCTCCCTTTCATGCACATAGCATCTGCTTGAATCTTGGCAGGCGGGAAGGAGAGAGAGAGAGAGAGGGAAAAAGGCCGGAGAGACGATGGCCGCCGCTAAAGATGCACCTGATGGGCAGCCCGGCGTACCCCCCAACTTCTGGGGCGCCATGCCGAAAGATGAATACTACGCCTCACAAGGCGTTGTGAACAAGAAAGAGTACTGCAGGACGCCGCATGGGACACTCTTCACTCAATCCTGGCTGCCAGCAAACGGAGATCAACTCAATGGGATCGTTTGCTGCACGCACGGATACGGCAGCGACTCCAACTGGATGTTTCAGACGATCCCTATAGCGTTTGCGCAATGGGGATACGGTGCCTTCGCATGCGATTTGCTAGGCCACGGCCGGTCGGATGGCATCCACGGCTATGTAGAAGACGCCGAGAAGCTAGCTGCAGCAGTGCTCTTCTTCTACAAGTCTGTACGCGATCGTCCGGAGTATGAAGGCCTCTCCAAATACTTGTTCGGCGAGTCGATGGGAGGGGGAGCAACGCTACTGATGGTACTGCAGGACCCGAAAGGCTGGGACGGAGCGATGTTTTCTGCGCCACTCTTTGAGATTCCGGGGCCGATGAAGCCATCGAGGCTGCATTTGACGGCGTATGGATTGCTGGGGGGACTGGCGGAGTCATGGGCAGTGATGCCGGACAGCAACATGGTGAAGCGAGCTGTGAAGGATCCAGCGAAAGCCAAGGTGATAGGCAGCAATCCACGGCGGTACAGAGGGCGACCAAGGGTGGGAACGATGAGGCAGCTAAGCCGAATGTGTGATACAATTCAGAAGAGATGCCAGGAGGTAGAGATCCCGTTGCTTCTCCTGCATGGAACTTCAGATGATCTGGCTGCTGTAGAGGGCAGCCAGCTTGTTTACGACAAAGCTCAGAGCACAGATAAGACCATCAAGCTCTATGACGGCATGTATCACTCGCTTATTCAGGGTGAGACTGATGAGAACATCAGCCAAGTCCTCGCTGATCTCAGAGAGTGGATTGATCTTAGAGCTAAGAAATAACAAGTGGCAACAAGGAAAACCAAGAGATGTAACAAGACCATTCAGCAAGAGACTACTTTTAAGAACAAAAGTGTAGTATATGAGTCTCAATGTTACCCTCAATTTCAAGGAATAAAATATGAGATTTTATTTATAAATCTCAATATATTTAGGTGGTTTTTTAAAGGAATATTTCGAATTGGATCTCAATTAAGCCTTAGCATTAGCATATGATCCCCATGTGTACACATACTCATGTGTATAAATGCTCGTGTAGGTGTACACATGTATGCTTATATGTTTTACACATGTATGGAACATGTATGCTTATATGTCTACACATGTATTTGTTTGCCTATGTGTGCATCCGCATGCCATGGAGTGTCTACACAAATGCACATGTGGGTGGACTCTTTGGGCATGTTTGAGTGTGTATGTCTCTATCTACATATGCGTGCGGTCTGTCCTTATGCGTGTGTATATGTGCAACATTGGAGTGTGCCTACAATGTTGGGATTCGTGCCATTGCTATATGCTTTGACATCAACTTGCTTGCTATGTTCTTTCACATCAACTTGCTTATGTAGGAGACTTACCTTGGACATGGAACGCATTTGAGGAGTAATAGTTGGAATCACTTATTGGCTCACACTTGGCTTTCATGTTACTAATACCTAGGATTAGCCTCAAGGCTAAACTGTAATGGAGCTCTTAACTTTGTGATCAACAAACTGCATTTTAAAATTCAAATGATGACGATGAGCAAATGGTTCCAAAATGAGATGAGAAATTGACATTGACCAACCTAATCTTGTTGAACTTTGCTTATCACTACCTACTTATTTTGTGGTCAACCACTAAAATTTCATGAAGAAATCAGTAAGGTTGCTAGTCAATGACACCAGGGTCATTGTTTGCTTGGGTATAGCCATTTTTGGTGAGGTTCAAGGACTTTTCTATGTATAGGTATCTTGCATGACCCATAACTTATGCATTATTGAACGGAATTCGATAAACTTTGTCTTCAAGTTGTAGTACACATTCCAAACTTGAACATGAGAGCAAAAAATTATGGAATAAGGATTTGAAATGAGACCGTTAAAGCATTACAAGTGCTATGTTGCATGTGAAGAATGCATCCTGAAGACTATATTATATAGCAATTTATTCAAAACATCAAAATTTTATTCTATACATACATGCAACCAAGTGATCATTCAAAAGTACACTATGTGAGCTTCTTCTCAACCCAAGGACACACCTAAATGAGAACATTATGCATGGGTTAATGGGCCTCCCAATGTTGTGCTAAAGTGATACATGTAACTTGCCCCCGCCCTGCAAATGCCCTGCAACCCGTACGCACCTCGACGTGACCTTGCGTAGACTTTGGTTTGCCATTGTCTTCTTTCGGGTAAGTTGTCTTCTATTCTTTGCTTGCCTCACCAACTAGGTTCTCTGGGTCTATTCTGAACTGATCGTGGCCATGGCGTCAATGGCAACATGCAGCTCGCCCGGCATGGTTGAGTAGAAATTAACAACAATATATTTTGCAATATATTATTATTTTACTAAACTAGCTCGGTGGTTGGAACGTCATGCAACCATGGCTGCTTAAGCTCAATTACCAATTATGTGATTGTCTTGAACCAGCATGGTTGAATAGCATATCAGCCACATTTGGCTCATCATTTCCACCAATAGATGATCCATCATCTACCCTTGATTGTATACCTGTGGGAGTACTACCATTTCTTGCACATTTGGTGCATGGAGGTGTTTCCAAGCTCCTGAAGTGAAGTGGACACCAAAAGCAAGCAATAGTTGCCTCTACAAGTCAATATGGAGTCTCTGTCATCGAACGGAACAGGGAAAAGCTCAAAAAACGACTTTTTCTTTGAAACCACTTAACAGTCTCTCAAAACCACTTCGCAAAGCCAAAGTGACTTTTCCAAAGGTTTCTCCAAGGTCTCTGCACACTCGGATGCAAGTAAAGTCGCCCACAAAGCTTCCCACAGAGCTTCTCCTTCCTCCCACAGAGCTGCTGAGCTTCAAGCATTCACGCACGCTCAGCTAGATCACTCGGGCTCTGATACCAGTTGAGAGTGCTCTCAACGGAAGCAAGAACGGAAGAAGGAGAGAGAGAGAGATAGAGAGCCACACAAGTTTTTGATGGGTGCAGAACCACCCTAATCTTCTTTTTCATTCATTTATATATGTGTTTGAGTATTGTACATAACTGGGGTGAAGGCACAGTGACCTTTAACCCCCACAGTTTGTCCAAAGGGAGACCATGAGTGGCATAGGATTGAATGCATTCGTGGCACATGCAAGCATTGCAGTTTGAAGCTAAAGAACATGACATTCAATGTATGTCCAAATGAAATGAGGGAAGACAACCATGTTGCTCTAAAATGGAGGATATTTGAAAATCTCAATGTTGAAGGATCTGATAAAAAGAGATGGCTACTGTCATATAAGAGCACCTAGCCAAGGAAGCTTGTAGGTCACGTGGTTCAATCTATCCCAAAATATGCGCTTCACAATTTCACAGCCAGTTGGTAGGATAAGTAGTTCAAGACGTGCCTTGCCAATTTTCCCCGTGACACTATTATATCTGTCATAGATTTTGCAAAAAATTATTCTTTTCAAGAACAAGATGAGATACAAAGTGCTCACTGGTACAACAAGCAGATAATAATTCTTGTGCATATCACGTACAATCATTTGCTTGATTCTTCCACGCATGATGCCAATCTTCTTGCTGACTCATAGGAGTCCAGGTCAGTGCAACGCACGTACCATTTCTACATTTTAGATGATAGGGAACATGACACCTTATTTGTGCAGCATGCTTTTCTATTGCATTGGGAATGGTTGAAAAAGAAAAATTCCCATGTAAAAAATATAAACAACATTGGGTGTGGTCAGATGGTGTTGTCTCTCAATTTAAATCAGCCCATGGATTCTACTTTGTCTTAAGGTTCAAATCCTTGTCCAATCTAGACATGATGTGGAATGTCTTTGGGTCTAGCCATGGCAAGGGTGAACATGATGGATGTGGTGGTGTTATTAAGCAAGCTCTATTTAAAACTAATTAGCATGCCCTCAAGAAAAACTCAATGATGCCCATGATGCTGTAACATGGATTACAACCAACCTCTCCACAAGTGCGCATTCAACATATAGTAAACAAAGCCTTAAGAATACTGTAGTACGCACAGTGTTCCATGAAGTGAAAGTGGATGAAGTGCAAAGGAGCAGCTGGCACAATTGCGAGAAAATTAAAGGAGTTTGTGGTCTGCACAACATATGGGGATTTTCAAACAACCGATTGATTAAAATAAGAAAACTTTCTTGTTTTTGCAGTACGTGCATCATAGGGTATCATGACGATTGTGAGAACATTGCGATTGTGAAGACATGGGAGCGAGTTCAAGTTTTTCCCCTACATTCAGATGGAGTGACAAACAATGGAGAGACAAACAACTCATCATAGTTTTGGGAGAGTTTGATGACCTCACTGATTGTCTGGAAGAGGGGGATAACTTTGCAGTTGTCACACAAGGATAATTGGGGAACAACCTATGAGAAGTGAGATATAGTAGTTGGAGCTTTTTGGTACAAAAAAGCATCCAAGAGAGGCCGCAATTATGAACTTCTACATAAGAGTCCACAAACATGTGTGTACTCTCATCTAGTAAGAGCTATTAAGTTCCAGATGCGACTTATGCCACAATGAAAGAAGGGCAGGAGTGTCTTCCAAGTGGATTTAGACATGCATGAGCACATCTTGGGTATCTTGGAGCGGTGGATGAGGACAACTACGATAGTACTAAGAAAATGTATGTAGTCTCATTGCAAGGAAACAATGTCTACTTGTCTTACAAAATGGAATTTGTATTTGAGACTATGCTTCTTTTTAGTATATCCCAAACAACCACCGTGTTGGTTTTATTATTATTTTTTTAAAATCCCAAATGATAAATCCCATGCTTGTTTTTAGTATATCCCAACAACCACCGCACTGGTTTCCCATAACAAATCCACACATCCTAGAAATTCATTCATCTTGTAATAATAGAAGCAAACCACCACGCTGGTGGCTGTTAATATCCTAGTGCAAACCAACCACCATGCTGGCGATCACTTATCCTGCACTCCTACTGTGCTATCCCTACACTACTGCCATGCTATCCTAAAATTTATTGTGCAATGCTATACTAAGGCAGTGTCCTTTAGATGGTTTATTTTTTCGTTAACCATCAGATTTTATCCCATGCTTGTTTCTAGTATATCCCAACCACCACCGCACTGATTTCCTATAACAAATCAACACATCCTACAAATCCATTCATCTTGTAATAATAGAAGTGAACCACTGCGCTGGTGGCTTTTAATATCCTTATTCCTCTATTATATATATATGAGTATATGAAGGCCCTGTACAAGTGGGTGGGCACATTGCCCTTTACCCCAACAACCTCCCACTTAAAGGCAGTGTGCCTTTTAAAAGAGTATAGTACATGTACAATACAATTAGCCATAGGCTGAAAAACAAGATGACAAGACTGTCATCCTATGCCCATGGGCACTCTACAATGTGCAAAGTGCATAGAGGATAAGCTACTAGCAGACATCAGGTTTGCAAAAGATAGAAAATGACAAGCTGGATGTCATGAAGGCACACTGGCATAATAATGAGATACAATCTATTTGTTTTGAACACCGCATACATGGCATCTCTACACTGCTTCGTGCAACGCAATCTCTGGCCTACACCGCCTCATGTAGATCATTAAAATTGAAGCTTGTCTTGGAGAGACCACCGCACTGGTTCTTGGCGTAATAATTAGATACAATCTATCATTCTGAACACCACCATAGCGTAGTCTCTGGCCTGACCACCTATCATCGTGCAGCCTTTTGCCGCATCTTTGCCTATAGCCCAGGAGAGACCACCGCACTGGTTTTTGGCATAATAATGAGACGCAATCTATTATTCTGAGCATCGCCTCAGTGCATGACAACCCGTCATCGCCCAGGATTCAAGGTTGTCTTGGAGAGACCACTGCACTGGTTCTTGGAGTTATAGCTCTATTACCTATTTTATATATTACAGGAGGATGTCTATGATGACCAGTGCACTAGCAAATAGAAAAAGATTTATGAAAGCCACCGCGCTAGTTCTTGGAGTTATATATTGGTGTACCAAGGAAAATGTATTCCATTGTGCAACTAAGCAAAATGCAATTGACGATATGGCACTTTAGGGGTCCCCTTTAGGGGCAAGGGCAATATCAACATGCCATTTCTGTCCAGTGGCATCCTGGATATTGTATAATGCACATCAATATGGCCCTTGCCCCTAGAGGGGACCCCTCCAGGGCCATATCGTCAATTGCATTTTTTGAAAGCTTAATTGTATTTTTCTAGATGTATCTCCATGCAACCACAACAGTGGGTCGTTGGAGTTATTTTAGCACTATTTTGGTCATAAACCAAGGAAATTTTTAGTCCTTGTTGAAATAAATATAAATGAGGGCAAAAGTACAATTGATCGAGTGAAAATTGAGCAAAAGAGATTACAATGTACATGTACGTCTAATAACAGGTTATTAAAAAATTATCAACTTATACCAAGCAAAAATTGAATAGAGGATCTTACATTATAAAAATTTGGCAATTAGTGAGAGCTTGAGAGGCCAAAAGATTACAAATAGCGGCCATAGCCATTCAAATATAAAAGCTAACGACAGTGCAGACTGAGAGCCTCAAATTGAACAAAAAGAGATTACATAAATGTAATAAAAACTCAACAATTGCTGAGAGCCTTAGAGACCAAAACATTACATTATTAAGAGCCTTAGAGGCCAAAAGATTACATCCAGCCATTGCTAAGAGCCTCATCTGAGCAAGAAGGAATTTGTACAACTCAGTTTTCTGCCAGTCTAGCTTGTTGCATTAAAAAATTTTAGGGAGCCAAAGGAGGATAAGATGGAGAGGCCAAAGAGCATGCACATTTCCAGGACTCAGATTATGCCCCCCCCCGCCCCCCAACAAGTTGAGAGTACTCTACTCTGAAAGTACTAAGGCCCTCATCAACATCTAGGGGGAACCCATATAGCACAGCCATAAAGAGGTCCTCTGTGAGCATGTCATTTAAGGTGGTGACATGTAGATGTGTGGGGAATCGACTGTGGGAATGAAGGGTCTCCACTAGTGCTAGCATTTCTACTCTAGGTGAGTGCAACACAGTCACCTTATATGAGAAGGCATATAACATTGGGATCACAGACCATCGAGGGGGGGTGGTAGTAGGCATGCTGAAGATGAGTGGGTGAGCAACAGATGAGCAGGGGAGCAAATGAGTGATGAGAGTTGGAGGAGGGAGCATGGAGCAAAGTAGAGCAGAGGTAGAAAAGAGCTAGAGGAGGGGTGTGGAGCAAAGTAGCAGAGCAGGAGCGAATGAGAGCAATGTAGTAAAATGCTAAATGCCACAGATCTTATATATATTATAAAGTTCGAGCCACCATCGTGGCTGGAGCCCAAGGTTCTATCCATATTAATTACAAGCCACCATGGTAGAATCTTAGGTGCCACCCTAGATGGGCTAGTAATCATGAAGAAGACGTCATGTGGTGCCACTCCGGTGGCTAGTAATTAACTGCCAGCCCAGTGGAATCTTAGTCATGACAGATGTGGCTGACGAGAGCCACCACCTCCGAGCAGTAATTCCCACTCTCTCTCTTTCTCTCTCTCTCTCTCTCTCTCTTTCTCTCTCTCTCTCTCACACACACACACTCAAACACACACATGACATGCACACTTACACACATCTGTAGCTTCACAAATAGCAAGGCATAACAGGTGCTCTTTACAGGTGACACTACCCTTCCTAGTAGTCCATGGGGAAGTCGACATTGTCATGAAGCTCTAATCACTCATTACCATGCACTCTAGTTCTTTACTGAGCATGCGAGCCTGATGACTGGCAATTTTTACTGCACTCATAGTGAGATCTCATGCATGCTTAAGCTCGGTGGTGGCTGAGCCGTGGTTGGTAATTTTAACTGCCAGCCCAGTGGAATCGTAGCCATGAACGACATGGTTGTAATCACTCGCGCACTCTAGTACTCTAGTGAGCATGCAAGCCTGATGATTGGTAATTTTTAATGCACTCGTAGTGGTCATGCATGCTTAAGCTTGCTGGTGGGTGAGTAGTGGCTAGTAATTTTAACTGCCAGCACGGTGGAATCGTAGCCATGACAGGCGTGGCTGATGACAGCCACCATCATTGGGCAGTAATTCCCACAAAAGTAAATCATGAATCCTAACCTCTAGTCCCTCATTACCATGCACTCTAGTACTCTCCTGAGCATGCAAGCCCGGTGACTAGTAATTGACTACACTTGTAGTAATCATGCATGCAAGCTCGGTGGTGGTAATTGGAAGCTAAGTAATTGTGGGCCACTGCGGTGGCTGATAACTAAGTGCTAGCCCGATGGGTTTTAGCCGCCACCATAGACATGGTTGGGAAAATATTAGATGCCACCACCTCTAATCATTCATTACCATGCCAGTCAGTACAGCCGCCTTGAATTAATCAAAATTCAGGCCAACCACTGCGGTGGCTCTCCCCTTGATAGTGTAGTCAGGCTACAACCACTGCGGTGGCTCTCACGTTGACAATGTAGTCAGGCTACAAATCACTATTCCATTCCCTTAACCATTTTTTCTTCTATCCCTCTTGACTGTTTTGTCCTCCCTTGCAATCTCAAGCCTCCACTATTGCATTTCCTTCAATGCTTCATATTCTATCCCTCTCGACCATTTCTTTCTCCCTTGCAATCGGACTGCAAACTCAAGCCTCCACTATTCCATTTCCTTCATTATTTCCTCTTCTATCCCTCTAGACCATTTCTATCTCCCTTGCACTCTTCCTACAACCTCTATCCCCTCTTGTAATGGACCCTGCACAATCCAAGAGCTCCTTACACAATCTTTCCTCCCCCTCGACAGCATAGTGCGAGATCCCCTCCTCCCCTAATCTTCAAAAGCCCAATTTGGATGCTCTCCAAAACTTCACCAGATTGGTACAGGAGGTGAATGTGAAGGAGGGGCAACTAGTCTGTCAAGGTCAGAAGATTACCATCAATGAAAGCATGATTGAAAATGCTCTAGGAATTTCTGGAGGCAGTTTACAAGCACACTTTTTCGAGAAGCAGTGGAAGAGACAGGATATTCTCGATGTATACCCCAACACTCAGATTAGTAAAGATGGTGGAGTCAAGATTTCAAGCTTGCCAACAGACCTCCGAGATGTGCTCAAGAAGACCATTCACTTCTTTTCTGATACGAGAGGAACCTGCAAGTTCTCGCAGGTTCAAGCAATAGTAGAGCAACTGAAAGGACGTGATGTATCTTTCTCAAGGGTGATCTCCAAGAGTGTGTTAACCAACCTGAAGAATTGCATGGATGGCAAATCCCAATTGTCATCTCAATCTGCTGGAGTTGCAATGCACCTCATGGCATCTACCCTCAAAGGGACTTTGAGTAATACGATAAGCAGATGTCTCAGAAGGTGACTTTTCTACAAGAGAAAGCCACTGATGCAACAAAGGCAGCACAACTTGAGAAAAGTCTCAGGGAAGGTGTAGAAGCCAAGGTAAAGGAGGCATAAGCAAGGGCCTTGCAGGTAGAAGAGCAATCTGAGGCCACTACAAAAATGATTGCCATGGAAAGGCATAGAAGAGAAGAAGCAGAGAAGCGCATGAAGGAGCTCCGAGATAGGATCGAAGAAGTGAGAAATGACAGGGACATGGCAAACAAGGAGCTAGAAAAGATGTGAAAGGATCTTGAAGATCAGAGAGCCAAAAAGGAGGGTCTTTACAAATAGCTCTGCAACATGAAGAACGCATTGAACATTAAAAAAGACCAAATGATGAAGGAGCTGAAAAGGGAGAATGCAAAAACCAAAAAGGTGATGCAGGAACTGCGAGAGAGCTTCAAGTCTAGGAAGGATGGGGCAAAGAGTAGCTGGGATGGAGAAGACAACAAGGCAGCTCCCTAGGCCATGAAGGATGCAGAGAGCAACCATGATGGAGCAAGTTATAGCAGCCACGGTGGAGCAATTTGCGGCAGCCACAGTGAGTGTTGTTTTTTGAAACACTGTTGGAAGTCCAAAGAGTAAGCTACAAGACCATGCAAGAAGATCACGATAGATGTGTGCACGAGCTTGCCGTGGCTTTCTACAGTTATGAAAAGCAATCCATCATCCTAAGAGATTTCCAAAATAGATTGGAAGTCTTGGAAACGGCCCATGAATATGTTTTTCAGCAATTTACGCAGCTTCAATAGATGCTGAGGTATTCAGATGAAGTTGTTGCACATAGTGAGCAAAAGGTGGAGCAGATGAAGGAGAACATCCACAACCTTAGGATGAGGGAGGAAGGAAGCAAGAAGCAACTTTGTCATGTACAGAGCAAGACTGTGGTATTGACAGCCGCAATAGTTAAATTGGATGCCTATCCTACTATGCAACATGGTTCAAAATGCATGGTCTGCCATACCCCTATCATAGATGACTGTTGTATCTGATGGCTTGCATGCGCTACCACCTTGTGCACGTCTTTTGCTTTGGAGTGTTTGTGCATACAAAGTCGCTATGTAGAGAATGCCATTTGCCATTGCCCATGACATGGACAAATCAAATGTGCCTGCCTACTACAGCTATCTACGATGAGAAAGTAGATGCTGTAGCTCAATTTGCCATTTGGGCAAAAGATCTTAAAGACAAGGAGCTCAAATTGAAGAAGGCCAACACTGAGCCTGACTGCGAGGAAAAGGAGCTTGAAGGGAGGAACTAGCCCCCTTCAAGAAAGGAGAAAGAAGGGCCGAGCCTATAACCAGGAAGCTCAAATCAAGGAAAGAGGAAGCGGCATGAAGGGAGGGGCCGCGGGCCCCTGCAGGAAGAATTGAAGAAGGCCAACACCAAGCCTGACTACGAGGAAAAGGAGCCTGAAGGGAGGAACTAGCCCCCTTCAAGAAAGGAGAAAGAAGGGCTGAGCCTATAACCAGGAAGCTCAAATCAAGGAAAGAGGAAGCGGCATGAAGGGAGGGGCTGCGGGCCCTTGTAGGAAGGAACCAGCCCCACCATTCTGGAAAGGAGCAAGGAGGGCCAAGCCTGCAATCACGGAGCTCAACAAGGAGTCCTTGAGATATAATCTGAAGTAAATGAGTCTTTGAGATTGTAATCTATGTAATCTGTGTGTAATCTATTGAATTGTTAATCTTCTCTAGCATTTACTTGGGCAATGTTTTCTTAGCTATGTGAGTAGATAGATCCATGCCAACGCGGTGATAATAATGAGATGAAAGATTTTGATTTGATAAGTAATGTGAGACGAAAGATTTTGATTAGATCACAAATGTAAGACTGAAAGATTTTAATTAGTGAAGTAATGTGAGACAAAATATTTCGATTAGACAACTAATGTGAGATGAAAGATTTTGATTAGACAACTAACATGAGACTGAAGAATGAGAAGGTCGGGCTCAATGAACTCAAAGAGTTCAATTACCAAGCTAGCATGATACTGGTGAATATCAATTTCCTTGGCTATTGTTTTTCGTGCTCCTTTAAGGTACTTGTCAAGCGCATGATGTAGTTTTCTTTTGGCAAGACATGATAGAAGTGCAAAGATGTATAGAGTGCAAAGGCCAGGATGAAGAGAACCCCCAATGAAAGGAGGAGTTACTATGGGCGTATAAGTCAACAGAGTTAAGAAAGCAATGTGTCATCCAAGTGTGTGAAGAGGTTTGCCATTGTGCATCAGACTGGCTAAAGAGCTGGGAGATGCTTGCCATAGAGAGCCTGATAAGATAGTTGGGAGTTTGAAATTTCCTTGAAAAAGCAAAATGTCATCGTATTTTAAAGCAATAAAAACCTTGCGGACATTTCTTAGACTTGTGGACTTTCTCATGGTGCTCGTAATACCTGATTTTGTATTGACCTACTTCCATGTTAGTACTTAAAGTTTTAAGTAGCCCGGTGGTTGAAATCTGATGGTTAACGATATCTAGTCTAAAGGGCACTAGCACTGTGCAACAAACTTTAGGACAGTAAGGAAGTAGTGTAGGGATAGCACGGTAGTAATGTAGGATAAGTTATCACCAGCGCAGTGGTTGGTTACACTAGGATATTAACAGCCACTATCATGGTGGTTTGCTTCTATTATTACAAGATGATGGATTTGTAGGATGTGTGGATTCATTATGGGAAACCAGTGCGGTGGTTCTCGGGATATAGTATAGCACTGTGCAACAAATTTTAGGATAGCACGGCAGTGGTGTAGGGATAGCATGGTAGTAGTGCAGGATAAGTTATTGGTTGGTTACACTAGCTGGAGTAGCTTTTGCTCTACCACTTCCAGTGTCTCCTTATCCCTTTGTGGATGCTCTCCTCTCCTACAGCCTTGACTCCCATGGGTCCATTCAACTCAATCAAATATCTAACAATTATAGGCCAAGGCTCGCTATAGAGTGAAGCTTGAGGAACCATTTGGCAATCATGTTCGTAACCCTTTGAGACCAATTCCACCCTCTTTCTTACTGGCCACCATGTAATTCCAATCAATGTCATGCCATTGATCCCCCCAAATAAAATTCCTAATAGATATGTCCATCTTCATTAGTGCATTATCAGAAAATGGAAGAGCAGAAATCACATAAATAGAGAGGGACATCAGAACTTGCTTTAGAACAAGTCTTCCTGCAAATGACAGTTCAGCTTTTTCCCAAGCAGCAAATATGTTGAGAATTTTACTCAAACACCATCCAAACTTATGTTTCAGGCTAACTGCAAATCCAATGGGACAACCCAAGTATCTGACAACTTCATTTTCCCTAATCTATCTAAAAGAGAAATGAATAGACCAATCAAGTAAGGCATCCCATCCTAGCCAAATAGCATTGGTTTTATCATGATTAATCTTGGAATCTAAGACCAGAAAAAACGCATACCATAAAGCTCTTTATGTTCAACTCAATTCCAACCAAGAGGCTAGAATTATAATCAACAAAAAATTGAGTGCATAGATTAGAGCCATCTTGCAAAGGCATCCCCTTAATGCAACCTTGATTCTACCAATAGTCCAATTGACAAAGAAGAGGCTCAGTCACAATGGCAAAGATCCACTAATAGGGTCTTTCTATTAGATTACATGATGATGTCACAAACAATATACAATGAAAGGATTTTAAATCCTTATCCTCACAAATAAGAGGGGAAGGATTTAAAATTCTCACCCTCATATATATGAGGGGAGGGCCCCCTCCCCCTCATAAATTGAGGGACATCTTATTAATCACTCTCCTCTTTAACCCCTAGGACACCCCCGGCCCCCCCCTTTATCAATAATTAATACTTTTTTGAATTCTATGAGACCTATTAGATAAAGAAAATTCCCATTGAGTTGTGTAGTGATCCAATAGTGAGGAGTCAAAAACTTCACCTACTTCAATAGGCCTCATTCAACCACCACCCACCATGAGAGACATAGAATTAGTCATGCATGTTAGATGAACAAATACAAGTGGCTATTGATTTGGGGCAAATAAAGGCATCAATCAAGTTCACCTTCCTCATACAAACCACCACAGCCCACTAAATTGAAAGAATCTTTCAATTCATCCCAATTGGTGATTTAAGTAGCTAGTTTGTCTCCCCTCTTTTGAGATCTATCATCCTCAAGGTTCCCATCACCACCCAATAGCTGATACACATCATCCATATTGTATTGAAACATTTTCCATGAATGTACCCTATCCTAGCAAGCATTTAGAGCATATACTGAAGCAATTATGTGCCCAATATGATCATATATACTGTGTAGCCGATCTTGGTTCTCACCGGCAAAAAAAAAGGCCTTTATAATCCTTAGATTCCTCCATTGTACCTCTGGTCCCATGTAAAGGGGCATGAAAAAATGGATGGTTATACACAAAATCTTCTAAGAAACATTACAAAGTCTCATGACCCTAGTTAATCTCTTGTAGAAGCACCACATCAAAATTCTTTTTACATACAAATCTTATAATAGGTAATCGCTTAAGTCCATCACATGCATGCAAATTTTACAAAATGTTCTTCAACCTTTGTCACTTGGAGCTGCCATATTGATAATTTTGAAGTCTCATCATCCAAAGTAGCTAAGTTGACCCCTCCTCCAGCACTGAAAACCTATTATTTCCTTCCCTACATCTCTTTGATTGTCTTCTTGCTCAATATTGCTAATTTTGAAGTGTAGTCATCCAAAGAGGCTCTGTCAACTCCTCCTCCAACAATGAAAACCTACTACTTCTTTCACTACATCCGACCAAATCAAAAGCAAGAGTAGTAGTCGGAATTGATCGATCCTATGGAACAATTTTCGTGAGATAGTGTATTAAACAAGAAATTGTAGAATTTCGTCCCGTTCTATATAAATAAACATAGATATCATTAAATTCTAGATAGATAGATGATCTACATAGATAGACCCATCTGTCTATCGATCAAGACGTCCATCTCACTCATCCCTTTTATTATGATTTCTCTTTGATTGTCTTCTTTCTCAACGTCAAATGTGGCTAGATGTCAAATGAGTGGCTACCTTAACCCCTTGACCTTCTAAAAGCATCCCAATAGACATAGTGAAGGAATCTTTTATACATCTTTGGTGCTTCATCTATTCCTGGTTCCTCCTTTCTTTTTAGCCAAGGAGTTCCTCTTGCATAATTGGTTGGTTAGGGTCATCTTCCAAGACAACAGGACGTCATATGTAAATAAATGCTTCTTCCCTGAATATCCCCTTCTCTCAACCTTACAACATTTAATATCCTATCTAAGAAAACGTAAGATCTCGAAGGAGTATCACAAGAACCCTTGCATAAGATCTTAAAGGAGTATCCCAAGAACCCTTGCACAAGATCTCAAAGGAGTATATCTCTTAATGTGTTTAGAAACCCCAAGGACCCTTGCATATCTTGAAGGGGTATCCCTCTCAAAGTATTGAGTCTAGCACTGAGTAGCATCCACAATCATTGAATCATCACATAATGAGTCTTTAGAATATATTATCTCGAAACAAGGCACTGTAATGATAATATCAAGATGACATGATTCAACTCTCAATCCCATTCAAGCTGAGGTATAATAACGTGCATGCCTCATTGAAGTAGTTCTTGCTTTCTCTTTTGTTCTCATACCAAGGAAGTTAGGGCTTGAAGGCACATCGATAGCAGGGTGCGTTTACGGTTTAAGCTTGTCTCCCTTGGTGAACGTCACTATATTGCATGAATATCTCTTCTTGGTGTGGGTGAGACCGACATTGCACATACACACACGTGTGTGTGTGTAAAATAGAAAATAAGGATTTCTATATGAATACGGCCCTCATAAACACACACACACACACACACACACTCACACACCCATTCACCGACCTGTTTGGGCCTATCGAGGGGCACCGGCCTTGGGCCTATGCTGCATGGTTCAAGGGCCAGATTGATAATAGAAATCCTCATTTTGTATTATTTGGGCCTTTTTGCAAAGTAATAATACACGATTGCCGTGTCTTCTCTCACAGAAAGACAGGAAGACTTTTAAGGCAAAGCTCATTTTGCCTTGTGTTGTGTTGTGCCATAGCCTCAGCTCCCTATACCCTCAGAGTAACTTCCCCATCCATAGCCTCCCAGCTTCTCGCATGGCTCCCCTCCCTTCCTCCATCATCATGACTTAGGCCCCAGGCCCCTGCTTCTACCGCCAGTTGCTGCCTTCGCCTCCTCCTCTCTGGCCATGGCGACCTTGAACCCCTTCGCATTGCTAGGCGACGAGGAGAGCGATGCCTTTGCCGTCATCGACCGCGCTGCTGCCCCCGACAAACCCCCAGCAGCAGCAGCAAAGAAACAGCAGCAGCTTGCTCCCGCTAAGCTTCCCTCCAAGCCGCTGCCCCCCGCCCAAGCTGGTACGGAGTCATGAGATTCTTATGTGTCGGGGGTTTCGTGGAGCGTTATGATGGGTTTCTATAAGGTGCTTAGAAATGCATATAACAACACTGGTTTCTTGTGGTTTTGGTAGAATCTTGAATTGCCGACAAAGGAATATAGCAAGTAACCTTTTTTATGCTTTAACTTTCAGATTTTTTGGGTAAACCGATTTTCTATGCGTCGTTTAATGTTGTCCCGCAGTGAAAGAGCCTAAATTTTCTCAGCTTGATAGCGGCAGTGGTAGGGGGGGGCGTGGGGGAGGACGGGGTAGCTATGGTAGCAGAGACAGAGAGCGTGAAGGTGGATTCAATCGTCCAGTTCGTGATGGAGGTTTCCAAGGGGATCGCAGCAGCTACAATTACCGTAGTAACAGCTACAATCGTGATGGAAATGATTTCCAAGGTGGTCGTGGGGGTTATCACGGCAGAGGTGGAGCGTCCTTTTATGGGGGCTCTGGAAACGGTCCATCTTTTGGGCAGGATGGAGAAGGTGGACAGAATTTTGAAGGTGCGAGAGGCCGCGGGAGAGGACGAGGCCGGGGTCGTGGTTATGGTGATGGTGCCGAGGGTGGTCGAGGCCGAGGCCGAGGTCGTGGCTATGGTGAAGGTTCCGAGGGTGGTCGTCGTGGGTATGGAGATGGTTTCAATGGTGAAGAGCAACATCGAAATCAGGACTATGAAAGTGGCACAGGACGAGGGTAATTGCTGTGACCCATAGGTGTCAGGCTTACATTTTGATCAAATTTGTTATCGTACAATTGATGGTGGCTTCGTACTTTTCAGAAATGGCTTTAAGAGGGATGGTTTTGGAGGTGGAGAGTTGGTTACCGAGATCGAACAGGGTGTATCCCAGTGAGTGTTTTCTTCCATTGTGGCAGTTAAGCGCATATGTGGAGCTTCTTAGAAGTTATCAATGTCTCGTTTGTTCTTTCTTCTGGCAATCTCTAGTTGCGTTAAGATTAGAGTACTTACGTGCATAGGGGACCTCTGGATGCCAGGACTACTGAAGATGAGAAGCGTGTGACTGAAGTAGTAGAGAAGCAGGCTACAGAGGAGACGAAAGTTGAGCCTGGGACAGTCGAAGAGAAGAAAGAAGAGGAAGAAGACAATGTATAATTCTCATTAACTCTAGGACTGGCAATTCTTTCTGATTGTGAGGCTTTCTGTGGATGATTTTATAATTCTCACTACTGCCTGTTATAAGCACGGCAACTTGCAGGAGATGCTCTTAGATGACTACTACAAACTTTTGAACGAGAAGAGGAAACATTTAGACTCTTTGCGGTCAGACGAAAGGAAAGTGATAGTTGACAAGGATTTTGAAAGAATGCAACTCGTGAATAAGAAACAGGAGGAGGAAAATTTGCTAAAACTAGTAAGTTGATCTACCCTTGTTGAAGTTTTTACATTATGGGATCTTGTTTTGGTGCTATGACAAGGAACGTGTCCTTGTGCCAATGATTTTCTGTGTTTGGTACCCTGAAGTATGTTAGATGGATACATGTTCTGAAAAAGTATAAGTTTATTTTAACAACATTTATATAACAAAATTTTTATCATATTGTAGCTAGCTTGTGTTTTCCATTGTATGGCTAGCAGTGCAGCTTTGGTGTTTTGGACGACATGGATGGGTGTATCAGTAACTGAAAGTCTGGCTATATGACAGGGCTATGAAAAAGACAAAGGCAAGAAGAAGGAGATTTCTGATAAGGAGGATAAAACAAAAAAGGTACACATATTTCCAGTATTTCTTCCTACTGGAATGACCTGTTCCTTGGATGTCCCTTTTTGTACAGAAATACTGACTTTCTTTATGAGACTCCTCACAAAAGTTACATTGTTGTTTGAAGAGCTTGAGCATCAATGAATTTTTGAGGCCTACAGAAAGAGAGGAGTATTACAGTCCTGTGCGTGGGCGTGGGCGTGGTCGTGGACGTAGTGACCGTGGAGGATACAGAGGCGGTTTTGGAGGCAGTTATAATACTGCTCGGCAAGCCTTGGCACCTCGCATTGAGGACCCTGGTCAGTTCCCCACGCTGGGTGCAAAATAAATAGATCACAGATGGAGTTGAGGATATGAAAAGTGCAGTATCAAACTCGTTTTTGTAGACAGCCTAGGTTACCAAACTTAGCTGAGGATCAACTTTCTGGGTTGGTTCTATCCAGTGATGCAGTGTCCCTTTCTACAGATCAGGCTTAGGATAGTGTTTAGTATTGTAAAAGGAGATGAGTTTACAGTTGACCCTACTTCTGGTCATTGGCATCAGCATACTTGGCTGGTTTTCAATTGCTGATTGCAAGCATTACAGACGTTGAGAGGAAACATTTCTGACTTTTGTTATGGAGGTGCTTTGTACTTGTGCAGTAGCGATACAGAGTCTTATTCCTGTCTATTGCACAAATAGTCTGTCATCTGCTTTTGTCAGGTGAATTCTGACTTGCAAGGCAGCTGTGCTATCTCTGTAGGGTCAGATTACATTTATTCTTTATGGTTATGATTTATTGTGAAGCCTATTTTTCTTGTAAGTCCAATCTAGAACTTTGTGGATTGAAGTTTGAGTAGGAGTTTTTGGACTATGTGCTTGTCAGTTGACAGATTCTCAGACTCCCTGGATTTCAAGTGGTTGACAATTTTTTCTTCAGTAATTTTAATGTCAAGCTTCTTGTGATTCTCCGTTTTCAAGAATATGTTGGTTATCCAATGAAGATGGAAAGGCAGTGACCTCAATAGAAGACATGGCAGCAAGTCCAGCGACTAGTTTACCCTGTGTTGTCGGAATGGAATAGCAAGTACTATATGCAGTCTCAAATAGTCAAGGCAGCAAGTCCAGCGGCTAGTTTACACCCTGTGTTGTCGGAATGGAATAGCAAGCACTATATGCAGTTGAATGGATTCTTTGCTTCTATAATGAAGGAGAGATTTTAGGCTAAAGTGATGTAGGCTAATGGTTTTGGCCTAGCACTAGTGGATATTTGATTTATCACTGCATGACATAATTGTAATATATAGGAGAAATTTAGGCTAATTCGGAAGTGATGTGGGCTAATGGGTTGGGCCTAGCACTAGTGAACATTTTCATTTATCACTTCACTTAATAGGACATAATGGGTAATACATAGATCTTTTTCTGTGATTGAGCATGCTCTATTTGGGCATATTGCTTTCCTCTGTATTTGCCCCTTTCCCTCCCTCCCTCTATGGAGTTGTCAGGAAGGTAATTAGAGGTACTCTCATTTTCCCCTTTCTTTCCTGTCTTTATCCCTTTCTCATTCCTGTCCTATATTTCCCCTGTTCTCTAGATCTGTTTCACCAAATATATATATATATATATATATATAGAGAGAGAGAGAGAGAGAGAGAGAGAGAGAGAGAGAGAATTGACGATGTCAACATCTATGGGAGGCTATATATACAGCATTACAATAATAGCACAAAAATGATGTGATGTTTGCTGCCATGAAGCTGCTCGAATAGTTACTTCCTGGTCTCCATGACTGGAGTACTGTATGATCCAGCCAGGTGGTGTACTTAAGCCAGTTTAGGGGATCCTTGGGGCCTCTTGATTTTGTGGTTGTTCATAAAAAAGTTGCGTGCGAGGGTCAAGCTGCTATAGGAGATGTGTGGCAACAAAGGAGAAGCAGCAGTTAGGAGATGTGTGGCAACAAAGGAGAAGAAGCAGATTAATGCGACCCATGACAAAAGAAAATCGGATATAATTCATGCAACTAATCATTATCTTTATGGTCTGTATTAAGGTAAAGACTTATCTAGAAGACATATTTTCAATTGTAGACCGTTTTACTCCTGCAAGAATCAATTGTAGCTCCTACACAGAAAAGATGCTGGAGTTTGTGCAAAGTCGCGATGTTGACATTGAATACACGTGAGGGAAACTCACTTTTGTCGATGTTTTCTCTCGGATTTGGTACATTCCATAACCATTCATTCATTCACAGAGAACTATATGGATTGGGTGCATGCTAGATATGAGGAGTATCTTGAGGATGCAGAGACATAAGAAGCTTTCAACCTTTACATGTTTTGGAATAACAAATCCAAGACATGCTTCTCATTTTATGGAGAATGTTTTTAAATTGTCTGGACCACCTCAAGAAGTCGTAATATGACAAGGGCTTACTCTCCATTGTAAGAATTTGGAAGGAGTTATTTTCTGAAATGGGACCAAACTCATAACAGGCATGAAAGTTACAAACTAAGAGAGAGTTACTATCGGCATACATGAAAGGGGACCCTTTTCTGAGCTTTTCACAGACGCAGGCAGCTTGTGAAAGACCCAACCTGGTCTGTGGGTCATCCGAACAGGTCAGGCCAACTGACCTGGTATGTGGATCAACCAACCGGGTCAGGGCCAGATCTGGGCCTGTAAAAGGCTCCCGTTCTGCGATGGACTTTACTGGAGATTCGACCTGGTCAGTGTAAGGTCTGGGTGTATAAAAAACCCTGTTCTGACCTGGATCTCGAGGCAGATCTGCTGCAAGTGTCTGAGATGGCTCTGGCCTGTTCAAATAACCTACCTGGTCTGTGGGTTAGCCGACTAGATCGGGGTCAGATCTGGGCCTGTAAAAGTCCCTGTTCTACCCTGGATGTTACTGCAGTTCTGCTGCAAGCTGCTGGGAAGCCTTGTTCTGCTGGATTTCTGCTGTTCTGCAATTCCGATGTGACTGTTTGGCTGTGAGACCCACCCTGTTTGCTGTTTCATTGCTGTACGGATGATGTTGTAGCCGGCATGGTTGCCACATGGATCTTTTGTTGCTTCTGCCGTATTAGTGGACATACAAATTTTACCTTCCGAAGATTTCGTCCATGTTGTGGCCTGACGATATTGCAATAAAATTCTTTGTATCTTAAGTGGTGTGTTGCCCTATCAGCTAGATGGTCTAAGCATTTTTTTGCTTGGATGCTCGTTTGGGAGACTTAAATGAAATCGTTTAGTCTCCACAAGCAGTTGTAGCTTGAATGAAAAGAATGTGGACCACTTTGTGATTAGCCTTCTCCTTTAGTGCTAGCCTTTGTCACGACTGAGTCTGCCCTTCACCTCCGTTGTGCCGATAGAAACTCAGACGATGACCTTGTGTAAGTGGATGCTCAAGTATGTGTGGGTGTGTGGATTTGTATGTGAGAGCATATGTTGATACTATTGTCTACACCCACTGTTGGGCGCTGATGACATCAGTGGGAATGTCATGGTAGCTAGTCCCTGCTATGCATGATGGAGTATGTGGTTTTCAACCTTATGAATATCATGAGATTGAAACTGTACTATGTGCTGTGTTTTTAGAGGATGAGTTTGGGCATGTTCCTGGATTCATCTAAGATATCTGATGGACTGCACTATGTCTCTTGGAACTGATCTAATCGTGGCTGAGGGTTTGGCTTGAGGTGGCTGTCTTGTGGGCAAGTACACTGCCACAGGCAGTCGGTGTTGGATGTGGGGAGCACTGGAAGGAAGCTGGAATGCCAGGAGGAGACAACGGGCTGAAGGAACTGAATTGTACTTGCAAATGGATAATGAGAAAGTACAAAGAGTGGGAATATGGGGCTTGAAGTCAACTTAGGCCAAGTGTCCTAAATGAACTAGGACTAGACTTCTGAAATGGGAACCTGTCTTGTCACTGCATGCTTTGAATACACCATTGACCATTGATATTCAGTACAATTTATGGAGTCAAATCCCCTACGAGTCCTTATACTTGTGATCTAGCCGTTAGCTTTTGGCAAAGTAGCAGCCATAGCAAGGCCTGCCCAATGCACAGCTTGCATTCCAAGGAGTTCTTAGATTACTTGAGTTCTTGGGTTAATACTGACTTAGAGATCTCAAAAGCCTTAAACCATGAAGAGGCCTACTGAAATGGAAGAACCTCAGTATGCCAGCAAGTACAAGCCAACTTGGGCAGCACAAAGGTGAACACCTAGAGCCTGTTCACTTGATTGAAGTTGATACGTATGGTTTGCAATTTTTTTGAACTTGGTTGCTAGTTAAGATGTTCATGCGTGCGGTTATTTTCTTAATGATTGCATTTGATGAAAAAATTGGTTTCTTGACGGACCCCTTCTTCGAAGGAGGGGCTTAACAAAAAAAACAGCGTTTGCAAGTTGACACACGTCATATTTTTGTGCTGCAGAGTTTGAATGCCTACAGAAAAACTGCTTGCAAAGTCTTGCGCATGAACCAAAAAACAACCAGCATTGAAAAACCAGGCTTGATTTCAAATCAGATTGCAACATCATGGTTTTTGGCTGATGTGGGAACAGACCCATAGGATAGTAGAAAATTACTCGGTTGGCATGATAAAATGCCATCCGAGGAGAGATTGTGCATCCCATATCACGTAGTCCCATCTGTCCACAAATGTTGTTAGGGAGAGAGAGGCTTGGACAGGCTCTCATCCTAGCTAGGTATTCGTGGAAGCCCGAGCTCAAGAATGACCCAAGTGAGTAATGGCTCGCACGTATATGGATATAGGGTGTCTTAGGTGTCTCAGGCCTATGACTACCTTTAGTGCACCAAAGGTACCACGTGCCCTAAGTGTCCCAAGGTTAGGATACATGACCATAGGTTAACATGACCTCCATAACAGTAGACACGTTATTCCTTGACGTCTATTCCTTGACGTGGACGTATGATTCTCCCCCCCTTATTTAAGTAGTGAGACATGGTTATGATGCAAAAGAGAATCAATACTTTTCCCAAGTAGTGTCCTCTTCTTAGCAATCTTTTCATAAGCTTCAGCTTTGGAATAACCTTGTCCCTCGGCTATTGGTCTCTATAATCCCAAACCTAAATTTGTACAATTGGATATATTCTAGTCTTACAAATAAATCGAAAGACATTTGGGATGGGGTACATGAGTTGTCAAATTCTCTAGTCGTATGAGTTCATCCTCAAAGACCAAGTTATCTTGAGCACGTAGTACCTCTTTCAATCTATTGATGTGAAAGATTGGATGTACCCGAGCGTATCAAGTAATTGTAGTTTATAAGCCCCATCATTGATCTTTTTAAGGATCATGAATAGAGGAATAGAATATCACATTCCAAAACTTTAGGAGTATAGGAAGATCTAGCTTCCAACCCATCTATTTCTTGATCTTCCATTTTATTATCTATTTTCACATCTTGAAAGACATGTCGGTTTCTAGGTGCAACTCAAATCACAAACCACCACTGGTTGTCCACTCGATCTTATATGTTGACGCAAGCTTTAATGAAGTGAAATATCCATATAAGAAAGTGCTTACTTGTTCATAGTGAGTGGGTAGCATGAATGTGTTAGTAAGATCATCCCAAATTTTGTTGCATCAATGGCAAAAAACCCACTTGGATCCTTTCTGACTGCAGCTTAAGCACCTCTGTAGATGACTTTGAACCATTTCACATCAAATATAAATACTTTGAATTTTTTAAAATTCACTTGCAAAATGTATTGTATAGTTCCAACATAATCCATTTGGCCTGCAATGAGATTTTTATCCCTCGCACTGGTTATGCTATCTTGCGAGAAGTTGGCCATGACTCCTCGATCGAATGTGGTGCGCTTTATCTCTACTCAGTAGTGATTACCATACGCCCACATTGCATTGAAGGAACGGTACTGTAGAGGTATTGAAAATTCTTTAGCACATACATAAAGGTTATGAACGATCAAATGTAAATAAAAGCATCCTTAAGAGCATCTTCCAATCAATTGGTGGTGCATTTAGCATGAATTACTGATAACTCTAGGGATAAGGCCTAACTCTATTGGCCCTTCGTCATGCCTTCTGTCCTCCTCTCTTTTCTTCATATCATTTGATCCAATTCTCCACAATTGTAAAGACAAAAGGTGTTCACTTTGAGTTACAAGGAGATATAAATTTTCTTTTTTCTTTCCCTTTCCTTGTTCAACCTCTCCTACAACCCTTGGATCATCACTATCATCCCAAAGTAAAGGCATGTCTGGATTAAGTTGTATAAGAAACTCTATAATGTAAAACATTGATTCTAGCCATCCTTCTACCATGCTACACTCTGGTCTAGCTTTTTGCCTTACATACCCTTTCAACACCTTCACAAACGGTTCCAAGAAAAACATCCACCGACTATGCAAAGTTTCTACATATGCCACTTCATCTACGAAGTACACGATTAGATGCAATTTAATGTCAATAATACTTGTTGGAAATGCCTTTTCAATCAAACATACGGCTTCGATGGCTGGAATTCTCATTTCTTGAATGGATGATTTCTTTCTCTCTTTTGATGGAATCCATCTGCATATACCCATCGAATAGGCGTTGGAACTAGTTTTTGCAATGAGAAGGAAAATTAGATTTTGAACAATAGACCCTCCAACATACCTTACAATATATTGAGCTTATTGATGGCATTCGATGCATCTTTAGTACTACATCCCTGCAAAGCAAGTGGAAGTACATACTGTAGAGGAAATAATGTGTCATTAAAGTGAAACAAGAGTTCTTGAACATTTTGAATTCAAGAGGAAATAATGTTACTTGTATCATTTTGTGTCAATCATGCAACTTGAGACCACTTAGTTTTCCATTAGAAGTGAAGGTACCCTTCAAGTTGGGATTTTAATACCCACGATAACACTTTTCACATAGCTCTCTTCCATTTTTGTCAACACCCACTGTGCCTTTGGTAAAATCGCCTTGCCATTGATGCATTTTTTCCAAAAGGCCCTTCTGGTTCCCATCACTTTCAAGTCCTCTCATGCTTTCACATTGTCTCTATCTCCAATCATATGCTTCCATATACTTTGTGTCACATTTTTGAATATATGCACTAGGTCCAATGGACATGTGACTTTATGATGCCTCCAATAAGGAAGAGTGTAAAATATGAAAGTCGTTGCATGCCTGGTGGAGGCATGGTGACCTCAAGATCATGCCAAAGTCACTCCCAATCTCCGAATCATATGATTGGATGAATATCAGTTAGTTCTGCAGCACCAAGGATGGATCCACTCGATATGGATGGTTCATAGGAAGAAACCGCATGTGCTTCTCATATACCATCTTCGAAAGATGTTTGGAGTACCAACTAGACAAACTATCTCCACAAGTTGGACATGTGTAGTATTCGGACACTTGGAGACATGTTTAAGCAAGAGGATACATTGAGACAGACTTGAGAGGGGTAAAAAGAACACAATCAATAGCAGATTAATTTTGGTGAGTTGAGCGGAAGAGAATTTTTATACCTGAGCAATCATTCAAGTCGGGATAATCATGCATTGTCCACATCAGAATGCCTTTGACTTGAAAATGGCATTGGTCCAAAGGCCTTGAAATATCATAAACCTCCATGCCATTCCATATTATTTGCAACTCATCACATCCATGTTCTTTACCTTATGCTTGCTTGGCACAGTGAGTGCCAACATCAGATGCCCCTTCTTTATGGTCAACCATGGAGGAATATTGTAGATTGTGACTACCACCGACCATGTGGACCATGACGTGGATTGTCGCCCAAATGGATTAACCCCATCCATAGCCAGTCCAAGACACAAATGCCGAGGCTCCAAAGCAAACTCTGACCACATATTTTCTACATGTCTCCAAGCCTTTCCATCTGTGGGGATCCTTAATGTTCCATCCATAGAGCGGTTGCAAGAATGCCAATCCATAAGTCCATCCACAACAATTCACAACGAAACAGGGGTGCTTAATGCGTGTCAAGATGGGCATGTGTCACAATACCTTTCCGGAATCTTATCGCCTTGTGTGTATATAGAGATGCACCACATTGTGGACAAGGTGTAGAGTGCTCGTGTATTCCTCTATAAAGAATACAATCATTGGGGCATGCATGAATTGACTTGTAATCCATTCCTAATGATGCAACTATTCTCTCTGCATCATTTCTTGAGCCGAGAATTGCATTGCCTTTGGGAAGTAGTGTTTGAAGTAACCTGAGTCATCGATCCATTCAATATATTTGAAACATCAATTTGGAAGTACATGCAATGAAACATTTTAATCAAGTAACTTAGAATTCTTACCGAAAGAGGGATGAAATGCTAGTGTCTGACCATGTTTGACCATCCATAAGTTGCAAGACTAGAAGAATTCTTGCAAGATGAGATTTACTTGCCCCTTCATATAATACAGTATTTGCCTCACGTCGTAAGCTCTCCTCCTCAGAACTCATGTTATGGTTGGGGGGTTGGGTCCTCTCTCATTGCTTCGACATCTTCATCTCTTTTCATCTTGGGGTGAAGGAGGATCAAAGTAAGTGTTTATCATGGCATGCATCACATCATCCTCATTTAGTGCATCCTCCTCTTCAATGCTTCTATCATGTTGCACCTCTAGCTCTCGATCTTCCCTGAGATAATTTCAATATTCTTGGGACAACATTGAATCATGAGGACGACTATACAATATGTGTGCTCTCAAACTTCCTGGAACAAGCTCATCTCCCTATATGAAAAAGACTTTAGTGAATTGAATCAAAAATCCCACGTACAAGAAAGCATTTCTATCATGATTGCAAACATAGAAAAGGGTGGAAGTGATCTCATCATTAAATGATTTTGTACCTCATCATTAAACTCAACCTCGGGTAAAGGCTGGAAGCAACCCCATTTTTTTATGTGTGTCATTGATATGGTGCATAGTCTCATTATAACACCTTTGTGCCGCGCATAATCACACAAGATCCGTTCATAAAGATTCCCTTTCCTATAGTGTCTTCTTCGAATGTCAATGAGCTCGAAGACATCTACAAAAATAACACCAAACCTGTTACACTATGTCACAAAATCCTATATCAATAACAAAAAATGCATGAGATGAATCCTAATTTGGACAACTTGTGCAACTAGTTTGTTCCATCGATATTACCATCGATATAGATTTTGGAAAATATACCAGAGTCGATATTTCCATCGATAAAACCGTTGATATTAGCGTCAATATAGAGCTTTCTACTACCAACACCCCATCATCTGTCTTCACTATTCAAACACATGACATGTAGACCTATTAAATCACTTGGAGAGCTGATGGGGGAAACATAGCATGTACTCACAAAGTTTCATGCGGATCGGATATCATTATGGTCTCCCTCTACAACTGCATCCACCAACAGAATGGACATGAAAGTTTAGGAGGGCATGCCACCAAAAGAAGATGATGCTGAAGTTGATCTTCTTGATGTACCCAATCCATAGTACTGTAAGGTTGATCTTCTGGCAGGATATTTTATAATGGAAGAACATGAAGGATGGCAAAAAACTTTAAGATGGCAAGAAAGTTTAGGAAGAAAGAAGAGGGAGTATGGCAGGTCAATTTAGGATGAAGGGAAGGGAGTGTAGGGATACAATACTCTTACAATACTCTGGATGGGGAAACATCAAGAATATCAACTTGGGCATCATCTTCTTCTCACCACCACCACAAGCCTCCCTCAACCTTACTTTGAGGTTCTTATTGATCTTCTCGATCTTAGGATGGGTATGATACCCATATTGCATATAAGAAAACGAAAGCAACAATGTGAGAATCCAAGTGTCCCAAAAGCTTGGTGAAGGAAAGATACTATCAATAATGCAAATGTTCAATCACTGGAGATGCGATCTAGATGTAGAAGGCCTCATAAATGTATATCTTTCAACACTCATGTTTTCTACCACGCATCATGCATGAGTGTTGAAAGATATGCATTTGTGAGCTTCGAGCCTATGTGTGTGTCTTCGATGGGTACGATACTTTTCAGAAGCCTTAATGTGAGTAAGATCAAGGCACTTGAAAAGTATCATACCCGTAAAAACTCATTTGCATGGTTGGATTTTCATATATCCTTGTTTCCTACCGCGCATCATGCATGAGTGTTGAAAAATATGCACTTGTAAGCTTTGAGCCTATGCGTGTGTGTCTCAGATGGGTATGATACTTTGAACAGGCCTTAATGTGAGTAAGATAAAGGCCCATGCAAAGTGTCATACCCATAGGAACTCCTTTGCATGGTGGGGTATGCATATTTTCTTGTTTCGTACCACGCTAATGCATGAGTGTTAAAGAATATGGATTTGTGAGCTCCGGGCCTATGGGTGTGTCTCCTATGGGTATGATACTTTGCACAGGCCTTGATGTGAGTAAGATAAAAGCACGTGCAAAGCATCATACTCATTGGAACTCATTTGCATGGTTGGGTATGCATATTTCCGCATTTCCTACCATGCATCATGCATGAGTGTTGAAAAATATGCCTATCTGTGTGTCTCCGATGGGTATGATGCTTTTCATAGGCCTTAAAATGAGTAATATAAAGGCCTGTGCAGAGTATCATACCATTAGAACTCATTTTCATGGTTGGGCATTTATAATTCCTTGTTTAGTATCATGCAGTACGCGTTTAAAAATATTCATTGGTGTGCTTCTAGCATATGTATGTGCTCTCTATATGGGAAAACATTTGGCATGAAGCGTGGTCCACTAGTGTACTAGAGGCACACCAAGTCTTGTCCCATTATAAGACACGGAGCCATGGAGTTGGCCTTACCCTATCGAAAATTAATCAACTTAGGGTGTGGTAAAAAATGGTATTCATACATTGAAACAAGGCCTTGCACTAGTCCAAATGGAAAAAATAACCAGCATAAATATTTGTCCCATCATGATTTAGAGACCTAGCAATTTTGGTCCTGTTCCAGCCACTGATTCCCAACATCCCATGTAAAACCAATGTTTGCGGACCCACACATGTCACCGTGTATGCCACTAGGGTTTTCTTAAAAAGGTGCCTTGCATACATTTTTATGAGACAATATTTGGCACAGAGCTTGGTCCACTAGTGTTCTAGAGGCACACTAAGTCCTGTACCATTTAAAGACATGGGACCATGGATTTGATCTTACTCTATCGAAAATTAATAAGCTTAGGGTGCGGTAAAAAATGGCATTCAAGCATTAAAAGAGGCCTTGCGCTACTCCAAAATGCAAAAATACCTAGCATAAATCTTTGTCCCATCATGATTTAGAGGCCTACCACTTTTAATTGCATTTTGGCCACTGATGCCCAACATCCCCATGAAAAACCAATGTTTGCGGACCCCCACATGCCCTCGTGCTGCATTCCGCTAGGGTTTTCTTAAACAGGTGCCTTGCATACATTTTTATGGGACAATATTTGGCATGGATCTTGGTACATTGGTGTCCTAGAGGCACACTAGGTATTGTCCCATTTGAAGACACGGAGCCATGGATTTGGCCTTATCCTATCAAAAATTAATCAGCTTAGGGTGTGGTAAATATGGCATTCACACATTAAAGCAAGGCCTTGTCTTACTCCAAATGCAAAAATACTTAGCATGAATATTTTTTTCATCATAATTTAGAGGCCTACCAATTTTGGTCCCGTTCTGGCCACCGATGCCTAACATCCCCATGCAAAACCAATGTTTGTAGACCTATCTCTAACTCTATACCGAGTTGATCTCCTATATCATCATTTAACTCTAGCATTATACGTTTACCTAAGACTTGATCATCTTCTTCAATAAAATGTGGTGATTCTTGATGATCATCATCTTCTTCCTCAATATCGTAATCTCCATCTTCCTCTTGTACGATGTCATTATGCGCATCTTCCTCTTGGCTCATATTGTGATCTTCATCTTCTTTGCTAGATCGTACGTTCACCTAAGACTTGATCATCTTCTTCAATAAAGTGTGGTGATTCTTGATGATCGTCATCTTCTTCCTCAATATCGTAATCTCCATCTTCCTCCCGTACGATGTCATTATGCGCATCTTCCTCTTGGCTCATATTGTGATCTTCATCTTCTTTGCAGGACCCATCTGGATCAATTGGATCCGGCATTGGTAGTGGTATCTCCATATCCACATCAATATCTTCAAAATTTTGCTTACTTCGTGGTGCAACTTGGATCTCATGTCACCATCTTGGATCAGTTAAAAACGAAAGCTTCGATCAATTAAATCATTAGTATGCACCTACTCACAGTGCTCGGGAAGAAAAAAGTATCACTTTCATCGGTCCAAAGTTTGGTGGAGTCTATTGCAAAGAAACTGCTACTGTCTTTTCTAACTATCGCATGGGGACCGTTGTAAATAGTTCTAAACCATTTTACATCAAGAATGAAAATTATAAATCGTCTGAAATCAATTTCATAGATTTTGCGTATGGTTCCACAATAATCCAACTGTGGGGAGAGAAGATTGGTATCTGAAGCACTTGCTCGGCTATCTTGTGTGAAGTTAGCCATGACCCCACAAGCATACGTGACTCTCTTTGAATCGATGTGTTCCACATGAAAATGTCATCCATATGACCATAATGCACTGTACTTTTTGTACTGCAAAAGAGCATCATTAAAACAATGAAGATGCATCTATCTTATAGCGTATATTGCCACAAATAATTACTTAATTACATCAAGAGAGAAAAAACTTACATGCATCATACATCCAGATGATAACTCTCGCTCGTGCTCGTTTATTGTCTCTCCATCGCATTCGGCTTTGTGTAGAGCCAGTTGTAGCCCAATCAAGTGACATGTGAGCGGGAGAAGGGCAAGATCCCATGGATATGGTTGCGATTGCTTGTATTACTCTAAATCTCTTCCTTGCAACTATTTTCTACTTTGCCTGCTTCATATCTCTCAATCCACTTTTGCATCTCCTTGCTATTAAGGATACAAAACTTATTGAATTTCTCCATTTTCTCTTCGCTCATCTTTCTTTCAATCCCTTTTCCTTGGGGAACCTCGCCAATAATGCGATCATCATCCTTGTTATGCCAAGCCTGCGGCATATCAGGATCTGTGGATGCAAGAATCTCTGTGATATATACTAATGACTCTTGCACAAGCCATCCCTCTGCCATGCTTGCTTCTAGTCTTGCTCTTTGTCTTACAAATCCCTTCAAAGTTTTCATAAACCGCTCGAGAAAAAACATCCAGTGACTATGAATGGTACCTGCAATGGCCACCTCATCAACTATGTGCACAAGCAAGTGCACTTGAGTTGTCATAATGCTCAAGGGAAAGTGCTTCTCAAGCAAGCATATGGCCTCAATGGAATCCACCCTAGACTTATCGATGCTCGATATGGAGATCTCTTTTTGAGATATCCACCTATTTCACATGCCCATGTAACATATATTCATAATCAATCTATAGATTATTCAGCTTAAATTGAAGAAAATGCAATCAATGCGATATGATAGTAAGCATGCCTCACAATACCACTGATCTTGAATATAGCATTTCTAACATCTTCTTGTAAGCACCCTTTTATTGTAATTGGGAGGATGAACTATCAAAGCAACAAAGAAGTCATGTCAATAATATAACATAATCATAATTGCACTAACACATCATGATTATCGATACACTAATCCTACAGCTTAGAATACCTGTAAGACCTTGTGCCAATCATGGGACTTGACCCCACTAAGCTTATTTCCTTTGAAAATGCTCCTTTCAAGCAATGCATGTACCTTGTGGGTGTTTGAAAAGAGGCAATGTCCGCCTTGACCGTTGCCTCCTCTCTCATGGAGAGGATCCATGTTGCTTTCGGGAGGATAACTTTTTTCGAAGCACGCACTTGGGGCCACAAACGAGACATCCTATTCATAGCACACAAGTCTTCTCACACTCCTCTCGAGTCTTTGGAACCAACCAAGTGTGCCCAAATAGTAGCTCCCACATTCTTGAAGATATGCATGGGATCCAAGAGATGATTGATTTGTAATTGACCCCAATAAGGAAGCTCATGAAAGATCGATAGCCTCTTCATACCACAAGGAGGTTCCATTCGCCCTCCAAGCCTAAATCCAGTCACTTGCCTTCAAATATGGTGGTGGTGGATCAAGCTGATCTCCACACGTGAGATGGTCCAACGGAAGGCATCGAGCATGACCTTCATAAACATTTTTCCTCATATGTTTGGAGTATCATGCAAGTGATTTCAAACCCAGTCCACAAATAGGACAAGCATGGTACATGAATGTGTTAGCATAAGACATGCATGTGAAAGAGAGTCATAAAAGCATAATCCTATATTATACATGTAAAGACACAACCATGTACCTGCGCACTCTCCATATCGTGGGTTGTCATGCATGGTCCACATCAAGATACCCCTGACTAAAATATCATTGGTATGTCTAGGAGCATATGTAACTCCTCTATCAAAGGTGCCATGTACACATCCATATTTTTGGCCTTGTACTTCCCTGGCACAAGTAGTGCAAGCATGAGGTGTCCCTTTTTTATTGTTAGCCATGGTGGGATATTGTAATTCACCAAGACTATGGGCCATGTTGACGAAGATGTCGAGCGTAACCCGAAAGGATTCACAACGTCCATGGCGAGCTCAAGATGTAAGTTGCATAGCTCCCTCGCAAAGTCCGGCCACTAATTGTCTATGTGCTTCCAAGCCACACAATCTACGAAAATCCTCAATGTGTCATTAGTGGATCGATGAGATGCATGCCAAGTCATCAACTCCGCTATGGATTTGCATCGGAACATGTGATATATTCTTGCAATGATGGGAAAATGTCTCAAGACCTTTACCGGTATCTGTTCACCCTACAAGTCATCTCTATATCGTTGTTTCCCACACTTCGAACAACTAGCCAAATCTCCATGCTCACGATGAAAGAGAATACAATCATTACGCCAAGCATGGATGGTATCATATTCCATACCCACTGTTGTTAGCATCTTCTTCGCTTCATCTCTTGATGTGGGCATGGAATTTGATGCAGGCAACATCTTCTAGAGCAACCTATCGCAATTCAAACATACATAGGCTTCGAATAATGATGATTCTCAAACATACATGATGCTTCTCAAAACAAACAATATCTAAATAATGAGTCAAATTAATGCGGGAGCTAACCTCATTAAGGTCGAGACACTTGTATCCCACCACCCATACTTTGCTTGTAGATTCAAGATTGAGAGACAAGCCCGCAGTTTAGACATCCTAGCACCCTCGTACAACTATGTTTGCAACTCTCGCATATTGACCTCAGGCTCTGACATCACGTGTACATGTGAAGTAGTGCCCCTAAAAATAGAATCCATCATGTCCACCATACCCTTGTCATCATCTAGCACATCCGGGAGACTATAGTCTTGCTCAAAGTGTAAAGGTATATGTGCACCCTCGCCAACCTCCTCATCCTGTCTCAAGATTTCATGTAAATATAAGATCTTGTCTCAAAGTTTCGTGTCATAATGGTATCCAATATTAATCACGAACTCTATATAGCGACACTGGCCACCCTTCTCCTCTCTACTTGTGTGAAAGGAAGTTTTTCTAGAGGGTGTGTCTCTTTAAACAATGTAGGTTCATTTTTTGTGAGATTTCGTTTTGTGAGTGTTGAAGCATGTTTCTCCTTGTATTGCTAATGCTATGTGCTAATTTTCATGCTTGATTTTCAGAGGCTAAGGACAAAAAATGAGATTTGGTGAAAGAAAGAAAACTCACCTCTTCTCTTTTTGGTATTTCTCTTCCTCCTTTTTCTCCTTGTTTGTAGGCTTATGCTTTCTCCTTGTTTGTAGGCTTCTCCAAACTCATCCAATCCCTTTGAAAAGTTGCTTCTCCAAACTCCTCCTTCCTCTAACTAGTTATCTGAAAAAATGGTATGTTTCCTCTGTTTTGTAGGGCCAGGTAAAAAAGTACTTCCTCTTTTTCCCTTTTGTTATTTCTGTTATTTGCATTGGCTTGCAGCTAACACCTTAAGTGGTAGCTACAGTGATGGGCGTAGGAACCCTCTCTTTCCCTCTCTTCTCTTATTCCCTCTTCTTCCTCTCTTTTCCTCTTTTCCTACCTCTTTCCCCCCTCTTTCCCTCAAATGCTCATGCATAAGATAAGCGTATGCTTTCTCTCTTTTTCTCTTATGCATATGCTTTTCCTTCTCTTATGCTTATGCTCTTTTCCCCTCTTTCAATCTCTTTTTCCCTCTTCCTTCTCTTATTTTCCACTCTCTTTTTTCCTTTCTTTGTCTCCTATGCTTATGCATGTGCATGTATATGCTCATATGCTCATGCATAAGCACAAGCTTATGCTTTCTCTCTTTTTCTCTTATGCTCATATGTTCATGCATAAGTATAAGCATATGCTTTCTTTCTTTTTCATAAGCATATGCCTATGCCTATGCTTATGCTTATGCTTATGCATGAGCATATGCTCATATGCTTATGCATAAGCACAAGCATATGCTTTCTCTCTTTTTCCCTCTCTTTTTCTCTTCTTTTCATAAGCATATGCCTATGCCTATGCCTATGCTTATGCTTATGCTTATGCATGAGCATCTGCTCATATGCTTATGCATAAGCACAAGCACATGCTTTCTCTCTTTTTCTCTTATGCTCATATGCTCCTGCATAAGCATAAGCATATGATTTCTTTCTTTTTCTCTTATGCTTATGCTCTTTTTCCCTCTTCCTTCTCTTATGCTTATGCTCTTTTCCTCTCTTCTTTTTCCCCTCTTTCGATCTCTTTTTCCCTCTTCCTTCTCTTCTTTTTCCCTCTTCTTTTTCCCCTCTTATGCTTCTCTTTTCCCCTCTTCCTTCTCTTATGCTTATGCTCTTTTCCCCTCTTCCTTTTCCCCTCTTTCAATCTCTTTTCCCCTCTTTCAATCTCTTCCCCCTCTTTCAAACATGTGCTTTCTCTCTTTTTCTCTCATGCTCATATGCTCATGCATAAGCATAAGCATATGCTTTCTTTCTTTTCTCTTATGCTTATGCTCTTTTTCCCTCTTCCTTCTCTTATGCTTATGCTCTTTTCCCCTCTTCTTTTTCCCTTCTTTCAATCTCTTTTCCCCTCTTCCTTCTCTTCTTTTCCTCTCTTATTTTTCCCTTCTTTTAATCTCTTTTCCCCTCTTTCAATCTCTTTTTCCCCTCTTTTAATCTATTTTTCCCTCTTTCAAACATATATTTTCTCTCTTTTTCTCTTATGCTCATATGCTCATGCATAAGCATAAGCATATGCTTTCTTTCTTTTTTCCTTATGCTTATGCTCTTTTCCTCTCTTCTTTTTTCCCTCTTTTGATCTCTTTTTCCCTCTTCCTTCTTGAGTTTGAATTTCATAATTGTCTCAAGTAATTAATTGTCTTTTCGCTTCTCACCCACTCTTGTTTTTTGTTTTCGTGTTTGTGTCTACGTTTGTCCAATCCCCCCAAATTAGACCGAGGACCATGTCGCACGTCTAACAAGTACAGAAACCTTCGTAGGAGGAGACATCATGATCTCTACTCTCCAGAGGACTTTGATTCCACTCAAGCGACACCTCAGAAGCCTACCCTTGTGACTACTCCTGATCGATGCCTCTCGGATGTAGCACTGTGACTACCCTCTGGGAACTCCTTTGCTAGTAGCCCATGGCTTTGTTGGGAGTCCCGACGAGTTTGTCGCATAGATGACTGATGCGGAGGCAATGAGATTCTTCTCTTTGCTATCCCAAAGGACCTCAGCAAACCCTCTCTTACATCGATGGTTGGACCTATTGTCCAACCGTCCCCTCTAGCCCCTTCGACTGAGGGGTCATCACCTAGGCATGCCCATCGTAAGGGAAGGAATTGTAGGAACATACATGCATCACAACTCTTCTAATGCTTCTAGTGGAGACTGTGGCAACTCTTATGATGCTTCCAATGGAGGCTGTGGTGCTCTAGATGTACACTCAGTCTCTACTTCTTTCTGTAGTATGTAGTGCTTTCAGAGTAGACTTAGTATCCTCTTCCTTAAATGCAAAAGCAGAGGCTGTGGCAACTCTTCTGATGCTTCCAGTGGAGGCTATGGTGCTGTAGGTGTACACTGAGTCTCTACTTATTCTGTAGTGTGCAGTGCTTCCACAGTAGACTCAGTCTCCTCTTCCTTAAATGCAAGCTCTGATATTGCTTCAGTTGCACGTTCTATTCTAATGGCAGCAATTAGGTCTCGAATGATTTCAGCCCTAAACAATTATATATCCTCCTTTGAATATTTGAGCTCCAAAGAGTTTTCCAATGAGACCTGTGGCTTAAGTGAGAAAATTTCTTTGAAAATCAAATGCAGTTATATGCAACTCTCCACCACAACTATGCCCATCTTCTTGCTCTACTACTAAACGCTTTTGGAAGTCTAGCGAGTTTTTGTACTATCCTATTTCTTTGATAGTAGATACCAACTTCTCAACCGACCTGCTCATCATGACATATTAAAAAAACTTAGTGTGTCTATTACATAAGGTACATAATATAGAAGTAACAACAGATTAATAGAATACTTACGTTTGCACTGAGCCATGAAAGCTTGCAATTGAGTTGACAAACCAGTAATACTTGCCTTCAAGGTCCCAAACCACCAGACTCCAATGTTCCCTACATGAAAAATTAAGAACCATTATTATTTAACACAATGTTGCCAGTATAAGATGAAAATAAAGGTTGCCATGATACTTACATCTTGTGATATGCCATAAATAGGACTCGCACGCCATGTAAATGTAAAGACTGTAACTATTGGAAAACTGAAGGAAAAGAGTAGAGTGGACACAAACTCAGAATACTTGCATTACTTGCTTGTAGAATGAAGAAGAGTGAGGTCCTTAAGTAGGCACCTCATACATGCTCACTGACATCACTGATGACCTCAGAGCTCCACAATCATCTCCTCAATCTGCTCCTAGATTCTCTCAATCATCCTATGTGGCTCTCCACCACCTAACTGTGCTTGTGGGCACCTAACTGTGCCTCTAGCACTCACACATAGAAACATAAGGTGTGCCTGAGGCATACACCTTGAGATATCCCAACAAACCCCCCCTCAAGGAAATGCCTCAGACTATGTCAAGGATACATCTAGTCTCATAGTTTCTCATGCCATCTCATGGTGGTCAAGGATAAATCTATGGCTAGGTTCTCATGCTAGCAAGGGTTCCCTTGGGTGTAAGGTAAACAAAAAGGGATACAGAAAGACCTTCGAATGGTTATCTCCCCTACATGTACATGCACACAATGTCTACAGGAGGTACCATGGAACAAAACATACACATGGCCTACATCATAAGGTGACCAGAGGTGTTTACAAAACACACAAAAGACAATAGTTTATTTTCATTCATTTTGGAGGACTATCCAGGCTGAGTACCTTGACATAAAAAGAGAGATCTGGAGCATACATAGAGATGTTTAAAATGCATAATCTTCATGGGATGCCTCATCTTGTGGAGGCTCAACTGAAAGTAGATTTGCATTTTCTTTCTTTGCTTTGGCTCTGCAAAACTTCTCATTATGGTTGTTCTTGCCACAGTGCTTGCATGGATTAATTTTGAAGCAGTCCTTTGAAAGGTGATTTGTCTTTCCACAGTGATTGCAAGGAGTATACTTGCCCTTCTGGACTTTTATAGCATAAGCAGTGTCATTGCCTTTCCTGAGCTCCATATGCCTTTCTTCTTCTTGGAGAGCAAAGATAATACCTTCAAGATTAGGATTAGGAAGATTTTTCAAAGTGGTAACTATGTGATCATAATCTTCAGGCATGCTCTTAAGTAACACTGCCATAGCATCATCTGGAGAAATAGGAGAGTTGATAGAAGCTAATTGAGTCATAAGACTCTGCATATAGTTGACATGAGCTGCTAAAGTAGTACCACTAGTCATCTTCAATTCAAAGAAAGAGATTTTAAGTGATAGTTTAGAGATGTGAGAGCTAGCACCAAAAATCATGTCAAGCTTCTGCCAAGCTTCCGAAGGAGACTCCAAGTCAGAGATATGGTGTATATAATCATCTCCTAAAGCAAGAGCAATGATACCATATGCTTTTTCTTCTCTAGCTGGATCCCTTGTCGGTCGTGTCAGAGTTGAGGATTCTCCAGCATTGGAGGCCGTAGAAGAAGCGGTAGGAGTAGGTTTGACAAGTCCCCATAAGTTCTCCCTCATCAATGCAAATTTCACCTTCATCTGCCATGTATGGAAGCCCTTTCCATTGAACTTTTCTAGATTCAATAGGGTAGCCATGAGAGGGTCTAACCCAGATATTGGGCAGTGTCTATCTCTCTTACAAGGCAAAAAAAAAAAAACTGAAAGACTTCCAAAATATGAGCACTTGATGTAGCAAAGACTAGTGACCAATATTCAAACAATGATGCTTCTTCTTACATGCTTCACAGAGGTGGCTTAAAATGAGAACTTTCCAATCAAAACCAGGTCTAGTAATTCAAAACAAAACTGAAGCCACACTTGTACTGAAGTTATTGAAAGCTTCAAAATACCAGAATTGCTAGAGTAGCATTTTATGTAGCATCATCTTCAACAGCTTATCAAAACTGTCAAAACTAAAGAGCTGAACTTGGAGGGCTTATAGCTCACTCTTCAAAGCAAAAGAAAGGGGGATTTTTGAGGCAAAAGAAAGCTGGTATACCACAGTAGATTCTCTGGGAAGAAGAGGCACAAAAACGCATCAGGTCACCTTCTCTTTCTTCTACAAAGTCGACTAGTTTTTCTCTGTTTTCTCCTTCAATATGCAGCCATTGCTGCTCAAATTTCAGCACAAGGTAGCCCAAGGATGGAGAAGCTTCCCCTAAAAGGAATTAGAGAAAGAAGGAGCAGGCGCAGAGAAAACACAGGAAGAGAAATCGACGAAAACCTTGTAATGGCGATCAGCAGAGATGGAGGTTCTTCAATTCCTTGCAGTCAAAAGTTCGCCCCTTCAAGGTGGATCTCCAGCAGGAAGGGCATGGGAAATGGTTGAGAACCTGAGGAGAATAGGCTTAAGCAAATTTTGGGAAGAAGAGGGAGAGATGGTGAAGAAGAAGAAGATGATGATGATGATGATGTGGTAGAAATGGGCTCAAGGGGGATCAAATGGCTCTGATACCATGTTGGAAAGCATATGTGTCTACATGTTGTCTATAATAGGGTGCACACTCCCTCTTCTCCTTCGAGGAAAATCTCTCCTTCCTTGCTCAAATCGTCCTCCTTTCGTTCCTCCATTATCTTCATTTTCTTTGAAATTCTCTCCTTTCCTTTGATATTCAAGCCCCTCTCATCTTCCCCTAGCATCCATGGACCCTACACATCTCTCTCTCTCTCTCTCTCTCTCTCTCTCTCTCTCTCTCTCTTAAAATGAACCACATACAAACATTCTATAAAAATCCCCCCCTCCCCCCCCCCCACACACACAAATAAAAACACACACACACACTCTCTCTCTCTCTCCCCTCACTCTCTCTTGCCATCTCTGGCCTTCCACTTTAGCCCGCTGCCCTATCTCCCTTCATTGTGCACACCATGTCTACCTCAGCTGTCTTCTACATCAAATAGCCTCAATAGCATTTTGGAGTGCTCTTGTGAGCCATTTGGAGGGGTTTGGACCTGTTGTAGCACTCTTTTTCACACTTTGAGGCATATCTTTGCTGCTCTTTGATTCGGGTTCACATTTGGAGCATCACTAGGCATTTATATATGCTCTTTTGCACACAATGAGAATGTTGTTTTGTTTTGAAGACTGTGACCAGCCCATTTATTTTCTGGTTCTTCATCTTAGCTTGCCGCCCACCTTCACACAAGTCTTTGCTATCATGACCATTGTCTTCTACTTCCTTGCTCGTGGAGAACTCTGAGGGGGATGGTTTTGCTGCAGCAAACCAAATTGCTAATGTATTGCTGTGGATTGAGAAAACTTATTAGTTGTACTGCATGAATGGACTCCATCATTAAGCTAATGTATTGCTGTAGAGAATAGTCCATATCTCAAGACATGAGCTCACCAGCAAAAAGGCAATGCATAAGATCAAATATATTTGAATGTGATGATAAGTCTAATGTAGAAGATGATGGAGATGGTTTCAAACACCCTCCTATCATGAAAGATGCTTCCTTGTGGAGACTACACAGATGTATAGAAGTACCTTACTATCTAAATCCACTCTTGCAGCTTGGGAGAAAGAGATTGTTTGAATTAATATGAAGTTGAATGCAAGGAAAGTATCAAGAGATGATAATTTTGAGCTATTAACAGAGGATTTAGATGGGAAGCCAATGGTTCGAGTATGGTGTCATGAATGCGGTATACCATATGGTTCTGGCTCTATTGAAGGAAAGCAAGCAGCCTATAACTATCCCTCAAACTTCATGAGAACTCATATATTGGAAGGAAAGGGACATGAAAGAAGATATCTGATTAATCGTGGCTTAAAATTAGAAGCATCAACACACAATAAAACCATCAAAATAAAATACATCAATGTCTTCAATGTCCTCCAAGTCATGAAGAAAACCTTTGCAAATGCCAAATTCCCAACCTACAATTTTTGGACAGCTTGTACTACTCAAACACATTGTTTGATGTTACATGAGGGATAAAATATAAAATTTTCATGCATTTCTCTAAATGCTTGCCTACCTTTTCACCATTTCAAGTAAAGTTGAAGGGCTATACATGTCATTATCCATGACTAAAGGGTATTCCTACACATAACTTAGAGACAGTCCATTGTTAGTAATATCAAAGATTCCACTACTTTTCACCCCTATGTTGAAATAGGCTCTTGAGACCCCCACTTGTAAAGAATATAGGCAAGGAAGGTACATACACTTGTTGCAACTTGGGAAGAGATACTTCCTCTCCTTGAAGTTCAAGATGTGGCAACACATCCTTCCTCTTGGGAAGCTTATGTGGACCCTTACCAAAACCTTCTGACTATATTTACTTAGTCAAACTATAAGTTCAAGTCATCCAATGCATTTTAAGAGTTCTAGAACATACTAGAGTTGATAATATTGTCAACTTCTGTCACTTTCTTCTTGATCTTACCTCTACAACACATTAGAGCACACAATATTGCCAGCTTTGGTCACTTTGTTCATAACCATGCCTCTACAACACATTGGAGCTCACAATATTGCCAGCTCGTGTCAGTTTCTTCCTGACCATGCCTGCAAAACACACTAGAGCTCACAATATGGCTAGCTTTGGTCACTTTGTTCCTGACCATGCCTCTACAACACACTGGAGCTCACAATATTGCTTTTTGTGTCACTTTCTTCCTTCCCATGCCTCTCGAACACACTAGGGCTCACAACATTGCCATCTTTTGTCACTTTGTTCCAAACCATGCTTGTTGGGAAAACAATAGATGTAGGAGGGGAAAGAGCTATTGTATCCTATGTGACATGGAAAAGCAAGAGGAAAAAAGCACCCATAGGGGGGCAAAGAGTTGATGTAGCAAAAGGAAAAGCACTGTAGAAGGGAAATAGCATCTATAGAAGGGAAAGAGCACTTGTAGTAGCAGAGGGCTGAGCAAGAGGCCATAGTGCAAAAGAGGGTAGATCAAGAGAGGAAAGAGAAGGCAACGGTAGAGCATGAGGGGATAGAGTAGGAGGAGACACAAAAATAGTGGTAAGAGTAGGAGAGAGAAGATGAGCTGTAGGAGGTGCTGCAACCCAAATTTTGAAAAATGGAGGGACATAACAGTTGGACCAGAGCAGAGGAGAAGAGAGAGAGGGGGGCAGGCCTACAATAGCCTAGAGGACAATAGAAATTCGTCCAAAAGGTCCCACAATGCAGTTGGACCAGAGCAGAGGAGCAAAGAAAGAGGGGGTAGACCTGCAATACACCCAAGGAGAAGAAACATTTACCCACAAGGGCCCCCAAAGACTTAAATGAGATTTGGGGCTGATCTAGGGTGGGTGCACATGGAAGGGTGGTCAAGCAAGGGTTAAAGGAAGGGAGGATGGTTTGGGTGGTCCCCAATGTAACAGGGATAGACAATAGGGGATCTTTGCATGCCTGCCATCCCTCCACCTCAACATACCATTGCCCCACACAAATGAGTACTCTCATTGGTACACCTCAAATCCCTCTCTAATCCCTTGAAATTTAGAAACACTAATTGGAGGCTCTTTTGAGACGCCATTTCTCTCGTAATGTTTTCTTTGCTTTAGTTTTAGAATTTGCTTTAGAGTTCTTGTCTTTTCCATTTTTCTTCCTCTTTTTCCCTTCTGCTTCCTCATCCAAATATTTGTCGAAACTGTCATCCTCTGAACTATGACTTTCCTCGGTCTTTGAGTCAAAATCCTCCTCCTCATCAGACTCTGAGTCAGAATCACTATGCTTTTTCTTCTTGACCTTCTTTTCTTTGTTCTTTTTCACACCAAATCTTCTCTCCGCTCTTTGAATTCAACTAGGTTATTGAAATCATTTTCTCCAACAAGTTGGTCACGGTGCTACTGCAGTCTGCAACTCCTTGTTGAGTCCTTTGCAAAAATAGTCTCCCAACTGTTCTTTAGAGGATTTTTGCCATGTTGCAAGTCTTTTATTTAGGTTTTTGAATTTTTGTTCATAGTCTTTCACCAATAAGTCTTTTTGCTTCATGTTGTGAAGTCTTTTAAGCACTGTCTCTGGCGTCTTTTCCTTCCAAAGGCTTTTGAAGAATGATCCCTTCAAAGTATCATATGTAGTAAAGTGTGCTAGCCCATACTGCATGAACTAACTCATTGGCTTCCCTTCCAATGTGGCTACAAACTAATCCTTTACATCATCAGTTAATCCCTAGAAACCACTTGCAATCCATCAGGTTTCAAACTACCCTACATGATTGTCAGGGTCTTGTTCTTTTTGCGTGCAAACTTTGCATCTTTAACCAATTGATTTTGGTTTGGGTGTGCGTTTGGGTTTTGGCTTGGCTTCGGAATTGGATTTGGATTTGGGTTTGCCATGATGACAGGTACTGGGACAAGTTGTCTCCTTCTTGGTTGAGGTGGCAATGGATTGAACCTGCTTTTTTGAGTTGCTACACAAACTCTTGCTGCCAGATAGGATCCATAGGTAGTTCTGATAAATCACCTAAAGTGCTGGATGCACTGTGGCATGTATCTCTGCATGCGGCAGAAGATGTGAGTGCCTTGTACTGATGAGGGCTTATGTGTTGAATAATTGCATGATCATAGGTAAACTCTTGCTGAGTATCTGCATCTGTGGCAAAAGATGGAGTCAAATCCATGCATAAGAGTGATGATGATTGTACATTACTAGAATCAGACTGAGTTGATGTAGATGGGACTACCTCATATTGAGGATTTATTATCAAATATGCCTTATGCTGAGGGCTTATTGCCAAATGTGCCTCATGCTGAGAGCTTACCAAGAAGTGTGCCTCATGCTGAGGGCTTACCAAGGAATGTGCATGATCAAAAACTGCGGGATGATCCATGCTAACATGTGAAGAATCTCCATTTGATCTGTCAAGGCCAATGAGGCTCGAGTCTGCATCATATACTGGTACATACCTTGTGGCAAAAAATGGTTGAAGAAGGTTCTCTTTCCACTCACAGATCTCATTTGGATTCATGACTGGTATATCATCAATTGTGTGATGTGGATAACTCCATGCTGGAGGCAGTCTCGGCTCTATGCAAGAGGCTTAAAGAGTAGAGTGGACACAAACTCAGAATACTTGCATTACTTGCTTGTAGAATGAAGAAGAGTGAGGTCCTTAAGTAGGCACCTCATACATGCTCACTGACATCACTGATGACCTCAGAGCTCCACAATCATCTCCTCAATCTGCTCCTAGATTCTCTCAATCATCCTATGTGGCTCTCCACCACCTAACTATGCTTGTGGGAACCTAACTGTGCCTCTAGCACTCACACATAGAAACATAAGGTGTGCCTGAGGCATACACCTTGAGATATCCCAATAGTAACCATTTACAAACATCAACTATCGTCTTTCCACTATCACTATGTATAGGAGAAAGGAGGGAATCCAACATATACACATGGTTTTGTACAGCTCTACAAAATCGTGAGATAACTATACTGCACAACAAATAAATGAATATTAGCTTATTAGATTTAATCAAAATATTGAATTATCAAGCAGAGAAAAATTTTGTATCAAACCTGAGAATGGCCATCATAACATTGTTATTGACCTCATTTGAAGCTCTAAAGAAAATTGAAATCTCCTCTCCACCAAATTCAAGATATTGAGGTCTATGTTGAATCATAACCCTAATAATAAAAGAGCTTCCCAATTCTTCCAATGAAGCCATGTTTGTAGAGTTGCGGTCTTCCATCCCCTTTGACTCTTTGACGGCATTCATTTCGCACTTCTCAAAGCCATTATCTATTTGACTTGTGGGAGGGTCCATAATGTTCCCCTTAATGATTGCTTGAATGGTACATGGTATAAATGCATAGAGATGCAAGTCCGTATATGTTGATAGTGTGGTGTCATTTTGTATCTCAAAAATTTGACCAAGTACCAAAAAGCAATTGTAGCCCACCCTCCATCCACAATTATAGATGTGGCTATCCTCTTGATGTGATACCTGACATGTTATATACTCTATTTGTTGTGCCAAGTCACGTTGCTTCATTACTGTGTCGATAGAACCTACCAACTTTTGAGCCGATCTACACATCAAAACATATAACAATAGTGAATATGTGCATTGCATATCAATCTACTTGTCAAGAAGTGACAACAAGTGTAGTCTATACTTACTCTAACATAGTGCCATGGATGGATGTCATTGAGTTTGCAAAGAAGCACTTCTTAGAAAAGACGTCCACGACCACCAAACTCCAATGTGAGCTGCATTATCAATAAAGAATAATTACTATGTTTGAGACAATTCTAGCAACGCAATAGAAAAAAACAAGTAGGGTTTGATGCTTACTTCTCATAATATGCTGTAAAGATAACTCGTGCCTCATTCATAGGAACGTGCTTCAACCACTTGCAAACATCCTCTATGGTTTCTTTTTTGTTTCTAAGCACTTCCGAAATAAGAGGATCAAGCATATATTAAACTCTTTGTATATTTTGAGGAAAATCTGCTATAACATTACTATATTTTTTTAAAAAAGTATTAGCTTCTTGGGTTTAATCAAAATAAGCAAAGTATAAAGCCAAGGAAAAGGCTACATCAAACTTGAGGATGGTTGTAATGACTTTGACATTAACCTCTTTCTTAGGATTCAAGAGATTAAAATCTCTTCTTCACCAAATTCAAAAAAATGAGGTTGTTGTCGAATTAACAACATAGCAGTGAATGAACTTCCAATCTGCTACAATAGAGTCATATTTTCATGACTCATCTTATTGAGAGAGTAGTCTACATCATATTCTTCTTCACTTGCTATGTCTTCTACATCCTCCTTTTGCTATAAAAATATAAAAAAGTTATGAGATGTACACATCCCAAATAAAGGCTTAAACAAGCATAGAAATATAAAGATAAGATTTCATACATGCTACAATGTAGTCATATTTTTAGGTTGGGGAAGAGAAAGAAAAAGATCAAGTACTTCTATTGCAACAAGGCAAGGTACAAGTAGAATGAGTGCCGAAAGAAGATTGCAGATGAGAAGAACGGAGTGAAGAAAGAGTCTAGCAATAGCGCGCAGATAGTACCTATAGAGCTATTCATAGCAATTGAGGAGATTTGCATGGAGGCAGTTCATGTACCTGCGGATGAACCTTAGATCATGACAGTGGTGCATCGTGCCACATGACTAGTCAGAAGGATTGGTATACCTCTCTACAGCTGGTAGGGAATGACATCATGGTAGCAGTTGGCAATGATGCAAAATGTCTAGCAAAAGGAAAAGGTACGATTGCTCTCAAGTCAGATGGAGTTGTAAAATAGTTGTCCGATATTCTTTATGTGCCAGATATCAAGAGGAACTTTTTGTCCATTTCTGCGATCACGGATCGGGACCTCAAAGTTCAATTAGATAAGAATGGTGCACAAATCCTGGATCTTTAAGGAAAGGTCATTGGTAAAGTTACACGGTGCAACAACATTTACGAACTCTTAGCTTTCAGTGCTCAAGTGGATGTGAAGAACACTAAGATGTGGCATGAGAGGTTTGGTCATCTTAACCTTAGTTCTTTGAAGGAGATGCATAAAAGTGGAATGATTGCAGACCTACCAGAAATTTCAGATCTGCCCAATGTATGTGAAGCTTGCATGATGGGCAAGCAGCATCGGCAGCCCTTTCCTAAAGAGGCCAACAAGGCAAAGGCTCCTCTAGAGCTCGTTCACATGGACCTCTACAGAAAGATGGAGATGGAAGCTTTGGGTGGTTCCTTCTACTTCATGACGCTGATCCATGACTACAATAGAAGGATATGGGTATACTTCTTGAAGACGAAAGACGAGGCTTTCAATAGGTTCAAGGAATGGCATGTAATAGTCGAGAAAGAATTTGGGAGGAAAGTGAAGAAGCTGAGATCAGATAGAGGTGGAGAGTTCACATCAACTGAATTCGAAAGTTACTACAAAAGTCATGGAATCAAGAGGCAAAAACCCCTGCCACATACATCACAGCAAAATGGAGTAGCAGAACACAACATGCGCGTCATCTGCGAAATGGGCTGGAGTATGATGAAAGGGAAAATTTTGCCAAAGTCTTTCTGGGCTAAATCATGTAACACTACAGTTTACATCCTCAATCGTAGCTACACGAAGGCTGTGAACGGGATGACTCCACTACAAGCTTTCTCTGGTAAGAAACCTTCAGTTGCACATTTCAGAGTTTTTGGATGTGATTGTTTTGTGCATGTCCCTAATGCTACCAGGACCAAATGGGAACCGAAGAGCCAGAAGTGTATTTTCTTGGGCTACAGTGAAGAGGCAAAGGATTATCGTCTCTATAACCCTGTTACCAAGAAGGTAATTGTAAGTCACGATGTGGTCTTCTCAAAACAGCCACATCAATTGGAGGAGGATGCTTCCTTCCCAGACAACGAGGACCAGGATATCCATCCAGTACCGCCACCAATAGCAAACCGAACTCCCCCAATGGTGCTTGGGAGGATTCAAGACAAAGAAGATGAAGAAGAGCCTGCAGAACCACAATGGCAATGGCCATTCTTGAAGTGGGTAAAGCAACTTTTGGATGGCAAAGAACCTCTAGCCATTGAGGAGAAACCATCCAAACACCACCGGTCCAGGAGATTAGAGGAGCAAAGAAGGGCGCAGAAACACTTAGTCAACTATGCTTTGATGACAGAAGTGATCCGTGCTGATGAACCCAAGTGTCTTAAAGAGGCATAGGGCGATGATAGGTGGACGAAGGCTATGCAGTTGGAGTATGGCTCCATAATGAAGAACAACACTTGGGACCTTGTGGTTCGACCACCAAAATGCAAGGTAATCGGGACCCACTTCAAATACAAGTCCAACAGCACGTTGGATAAGTACAAGGCTTGGCTCGTGGCAAAAGGATTTGCACAGGTACATGGTTTTGATTATCAAGATACTTTTGCTCCCACAGCTCAACTAACCACAATTCGCAGTGTTTTGGCATTAGCTGCCTAGGGAAGTTGGCCCGTGTTTCAGATGGATGTGAAATCTGCCTTTCTGAATGGAGATCTCAAGGAGGAGGTATACATGGAACAACCACCAGGTTTTGAGATCCCCGGTTCAGAAGGTAAAGTCTGCAAGCTAAAGAAGGCACTTTATGAGCTGAAACAGGCCCCATGAGCGTGGTACCAATGAATTGATGCCTACTTTCTACAAAACAGGTTTAGGAGGAGTCCATCTGATGCAAATTTGTATATCTTCAGGGATTTTCTCTCTCTCTCTCTCTCCTCCTAATTCTCTCTATAGCCATAGTCAAGACACCTCATTCTCTCTCTTAATCTCTCTCTCTCTCTCTGACAACTCTTATGTCTTTCCCTCTCTCTCCTCATCCCACTCATTCTCTCTCTTACTTTATCTCAAGTCTCTCTTTCTCTCCCTCCCATGGCCGCTAGGATTTATCATTCTCTCTCTTCATCTCTCTCTCTCCCCCTAGGATTTGTAATTATTTCTCTCTCTCTCTCTCCACCTCTCTCTCTAGAGATTTATTATACTCTCTCTTGATCTCTCTCTAGGATTTGTAATTTTCTCTCTCTCTCTACCTAAGATTTATAATTCTCTCTCTTCATATCTCTCTCTCTCTCTCTCTCTCTCTCTCTCTCTCTCTCTCTCTCTCTCTCTTTCTCTCTCTCTCTCTCTCTCTTACCTTCTCTACCTCCCTCCCTCTATCCTCTTGGCCGCTAGGATTTGTCATTCTTTCCCTCTCTATGTCTCTCTCTCTCTCTCTGAATTCTCTCTCTTAATCTCTCACTGCCTTCCTCCCTCCCTCCCTCCCTCTTCTCTCTCTCATCTGTCCCTCTTCTCACTCTTAATCTCTCTTTCTCTCCCTCCCCTCATCTCTCTCATTTCTTATTCTCTTTCTCTCTCTCTCTCTCTCTCCCTCCCTCCCTCCCTCGGCGGCCACGAATAAATTTGAATTTTTAAAAAGAGGGAAATTTGAATTCATTCTTCTAGATAAATTTGAATTCAAATTTGTATTCAACATTCTTCTTGATACTTTCTTCTCATACGTCCCTTTTGAATTCAAATTTGTGCTCAACATTCTTCTTGATACTTTCTTCTCGTACGTCCCTCTTCATTCTTCTCGTAAGTCAAATCTTATTTGTTGCTCTTGCTCGTGATTGTTCTACTCTTAGTTGTAAGAATTCAACCTCTCTCCCTCTACTCCTCTCCTCTTCTCTATGTAGTGGGCTCTCTCTCTCTCTAATGGAGCTCCCTCTCTATGCGATGGAGCTCCCTCTCTAGTCGCATATCTCTCTCTCTCTAGTCGCATACCTTCCCAACCTTCCTCTAGTTGCGTACCTTCCTCTCTCCCTCAAGTCTTCTCATCTCTCCTCTCTCTCTAGTCACTTACCTTCCCCTCTCCCTAAAGTCTTCTCATCTCTCTTCTCTCTCTACTAGTGTTTCCCTCTCCATCACGTCTTCTCACCCCCCTCCCTCCCTCACTCCTCTCCCTCCCTTACTCCTCTAACTCTCCTCTCATCCCTGGGGGCCGTGGCCCCCAGGAGTCCTCTCTCTCTCTCTCTCTCTCTCTCTCTCTCTCTCCCCTCCCTCCCCTCACTCCTCTCTCTCTCTCCCCTACCTTTTCCTCACTCCTCTCACCCTAGGGCTGTGGCTGCCAGGACCCCCCTCTCTCTCTCTCTCCCTCCCCTCCCTCTCCTCACTCCTCTCACCCTCCTCTCTCTCTCTCTCGCTCTCTCTCTCCCTTCCCTCCCTCCTCTCTCTCTCTCCCTCCCCTCCCTCTCACCCTGGGGGCCGCGGCCGCTAGGACCCCCCCTCTCTCTCTCTCTCTCTCTCTCTCTCTCTCTCTCTCTCTCTCCCCTCCCTCCCCTCCCTCTCACTCGGGGGTCGTAGCCACCAGGACCCCTCTCTCTCTCTCTCTCTCTCTCTCTCTCTCTCTCTCTCTCTCTCTCTCTCTCTCTCTCTCTCTCTCGCTCGCTCGCTCCCTCCCCTCCCTCCTCTCTCTCTCTCCCTCCCCTCCCTCTCACCCTCGGGGCCGCCAGGACCCCCCCTCTCTCTCTCTCGCTCTCGTTCTCTCTCTCCCTCCCCTCCCTCCCTTCCCTCTCTCACCTCCCTCCCCTCCCTCTCACCTTGGGGGCCATAGCTGCCAAGACCCCCCCTTCTCTCTCTCTCTCTCTCTCTCTCTCTCTCTCTCTCTCTCTCTCTCTCTCGCTCTCTCTCTCGCTCCTCTCTCTCTCTCCCTCCCCTCCCTCCCCTCCCTCTCACCCTAGGGGCTGTGGTCGCCAGGACCCCCCCTCTCTCTCTTCTTTCTCTCTCGCTCTCTCTCTCCCTCCCCTCCCTCCCCTCTCTCTCTCCCGTCCCTCCCCTTCCTCTCACCCTGGGGGCCACAACTGCCAGGACCCTCTCTCTCTCTCTCTCTCTCTCTCTCTCTCTCTCTCTCTCTCTCTCTCTCTACCTCCCCTCCCTCCCCTCCCTCTCACCCTGGCGGTCACGGCTGCGAGGACCCCCCCCCTCTCTCTCTCTCTCTCTCTCTCTCTCTCTCTCTCTCTCCCCTCCCCTCCCTCCTCTCTCCCTCCCCTCCCTTCCCTCCCTCTCACCCTGGGAGCCGCAGCCGCCAGGACTCCCCCCCTTCTCTCTCTCTCTCTCTCTCTCTCTCTCTCTCTCTCTCCCTAGGGGCCGTGGCTGCCATGAACCCCCTCTCTCTCTCTGGTGCTCTCTCTCTCTCTTTCCCTCCCCTCCCTCCCCTCACTCCTCCCGCTGCCCCCTCACCCTCCCGCTGCCTCCCCCTACCCTTGCTCCCCCCTCTCGCCTCCCCCTACCCCGTCGCCCCCTACCCCGCCTTCCCCCCTCCCGCCTCCTGCCTCCCCCTACCCCACCGCCCCCTACCCCCGCTCCCTCCCCTCCCTCCTCTCTCTCTCTCCCTCACCTCCCTCTCACCCTGGTGACTGCGGCTGCTAGGACCCCCCCTCTCTCTCTCTCTCTCTCTCTCTCTCCCTCCCCTCCCTCCTCTCTCTCTCCCTCCCCTCCCTCTCACCCTGGGGGCCGCGGCTGCCAGGACCCCCCCCCTCTCTCTCTCTCTCTCTCTCTCTCTCCCCCCCTCCCTAGGGGTTGCGACCGCCACGACCCCCTCTCTCTCTAGTGCTCTCTCTCTCTCTCTCTCTCTCTCTCTCTCTCTCTCTCTCTCTCTCTCTCTCTCTCTCTCTCTCCCCCTCCCTCCCCTCACTCCTCCCGCCGCCTCCTCACCCTCCCACTGCCTCCCCCTACCCCCACTCCCCCTACCCCCGCTCCCCCTACCTCGCCGCCCCCTACCCCACCTGCCCCCCTCCCACCTCCTGCCTCCCCCTACCCTACTGCCCCCTACCCCCGCTCGCCCCTCCTGCCTCACCCTACCCTCGCTCCCTACCCTGCCTCCCCCCTCCCGCCTCCCCCTACCCCTGCTCCCTACCCCGCCGCCCCCTACCCCGACTCCCCCCTCCCTACCCCCGCTCCCTCCTTTTGCCTCCCCCTACCCCGCCGCCCCCTACCCTCGCTCCCCCCTCCTGCCTCTCTACCCCGCTGCCCCCCTCCCACCTCCCCCTCCCCCCGCTCCCTACCCTGTCGCCCCCTACAACTTTTGGAATACAAGCTCTCTCATTCTCTCTATCTTCTTGTGAGTTGTTGCCTTGTGATTGCCATTCCTACCCCCATGCACCTCAACCTAGTTTAGCTTGACTGGGGTGCAAAGTGGAGCCCCCATCCGATAAGTTCTTGTTTGAATAACACACCTATTACCGTGTTTTTTTATGGTTGTGCATTACACTAAGGCAAAAACGGTGTTTTATGCTTGATCGACAATGCAAAGCATATTCGATGGACATAATACTTTGCACACCTTAAACTAAGTGAAATTGACTTACATGCAAAGTGGAGCACCCATCCCATAAGTACTTGATCGAATAACATATCTAGCAGCGTGTATTTTTACGGATGTGCATGACACGAGCAAAAATGGCATTTAATGCTCGATCGACCATGCAAAGCATATCCGATGGGCACAATACTTTTCCTATGCCTCAACCTAGGTGGTATTGAAATGTTCTCAAAGAGGCATACCCATCCGATAAGTACTTGGTCAGATAACATACCTAAGGGCGTGTTTTTTTGTGGATGTGCATATCACTATAGCAAAAACGGTGGATAATGTGTGCTCGACCATGCAAAGCATATCCGATGGTCACAATAGTTTGCACGCACCTCAACCTAGTTGAAACAGACTTGTGTGCAAAGTGGAGCACCCATCCCATAAGTACTTGATCGAATAACATACCTAGAAACGTGTTTTTTTACGGATGTTACCTTGTGATTGCCATTCCTACCCCCATGCACCTCAACCTAGTTTAGCTTGACTGGGGTGCAAAGTGGAGCCCCCATCCGATAAGTTCTTGTTTGAATAACACACCTAGGACCGTGTTTTTTTATGGTTGTGCATTACACTAAGGCAAAAACGGTGTTTTATGCTTGATCGACAATGCAAAGCATATCCGATGGGCATAATACTTTGCACACGCCTTAAACTAGGTCAAATTGACTTACATGCAAAGTGGAGCACCCATCCCATAAGTACTTGATCGAATAACATACCTAGCAGCATGTATTTTTACGGATGTGCATGACACTGGAGCAAAAATGGCATTTAATGCTCGATCGACCATGCAAAGCATATCCCATGGGCACAATACTTTTCCTATGCCTCAACCTAGGTGGTATTGAAATGTTCTCAAAGAGGCATACCCATCTGATAAGTACTTGGTCAGATAACATACCTAAGGGCGTGTTTTTTTGCGGATGTGCATATCACTATGGCAAAAACGGTGGATAATGCGTGATCGACCATGCAAAGCATATCCGATGGTCACAATACTTTGCACGCACCTCAACCTAGTTGAAACATACTCGTGTGCAAAGTGGAGCGCCCATCCCATAAGTACTTGATCGAATAACATACCTAGAAATGTGTTTTTTTGCGAATGTGCATGACACTATGGCAAACACGGTGTTTTATGCCTGATCGACAATGCAAAGCATATCTGATGGGCATAATACTTTTCACACACCTTAAACTAGGGGAAATTGACTTACATGCAAAGTGGAGCACCCATCCCATAAGTACTTGATCGGATAACATGCCTAGCAGCATGTTTTTTTATGAAGGTGCATGACACTAGAGCAAAAATAGTATTTAATGCCCGATCGACCATGAAAACGATATCCGATGGACACAATACTTTTCCTACACCTCAATCTAGGTGGTATTGAAATGTTCTCAAAGAGGCACACCCATTCGATAAGTACTTGGTCAGATAACATACCTAAGGGCGTGTTTTTTTGCAGATGTGTATATCACTACCGGAAAAACGTTCTATAATGTGTGATCGACCATGCAAAGCATATCCAATGGTGACAATACTTTACACACACCTCAACCTAGTTGAAATAGACTTGCGTGCAAAGTGGATCCCCCATCCGATAAGTACTTGTTTGAATAACACACCTAGGACCGTGTTTTTTTATGGTTGTGCATGACACTAAGGCAACAATGGTGTTTTATGCTTGATCGACAATGCAAAGCATATCCGATGAGCACAATACTTTGCACACACCTTAAACTAGGTGGAATTGACTTACATGCAAAGTGGCATTCCCATCGCATAAGTACTTGATCGGATAACACACCTAGCAGTGTGTTTTTTTACGGATGTGCATGACACTAAGGCAAAAATGGTATTTAATGCTCGATCGACCATAAAAAGCATATCTGATGGGCACAACAATTTTCCTATGCCTTAACCTAGGTGGTATTGAAATGTTCTCATAGTGGGATTGACTTACATGCAAAGTGGCATTCCCATGGCATAAGTACTTGATCGGATAACACACCTAGCAGCAGGTTTTTTTAGGGATGTGCATGACACTAAGGCAAAAATGGTATTTAATGCTTGATCGACCATGAAAAAGGATATCCAATGGGCACAATACTTTTCCTACGCCTTAACCCAGGTGGTATTGAAATGTTCTCAAAGAGACACACCCATCCGATAAGTACTTGGTCAGATAACATACCTAAGGGCGTGTTTTTTTATAGATGTGCATATCACTATAGGAAAAACATTGTATAATGCGTGATCGACCATGCAAAGCGTATCCGATGGTGATAATAATTTGCATACACCTCAACCTAGTTAAAACAGACTTTTTTGCAAAGTGGAGCCCCCATCCGATAAGTACTTGTTTGAGTAACTCACCTAGGAGTCCGCTGTTTTTTTATGGTTGTGCATGACACTAAGGTAAAAATGGTGTTTTATGCTTGATCGACAATGCAAAGCATATTCGATGGGCACAATAATTTGCACACACCTTCAACTAGGTGGAATTTACTTACATGCAAAGTGGCATTCCCATCGCATAACTACTTGATCGGATAACATACCTAAGGGCGTGTTTTTTTATGGATGTGCATATCACTACTAGAAAAACATTGTATAATGCGTGATCAACCATGCAAAGCATATTTGATGGTGACAATACTTTGCACACACCTCCACCTAGTTGAAATGGACTTGTGTGCAAAGTGGAGCCCCCATCCAATAAGTACTTGTTTAAATAACACACCTAGGACCGTGTTTTTTTATGGTTGTGCAATACACTAGAGTCAAAATGGTGTTTTATGCTTCATCGATAATGCAAAGCATATCTGATGGGCATAATACTTTGCACACACCTTAAACTAGGTGGAATTGACTTACATGCAAAGTGGCATGCTTATCTCATAAGTACTTGATCGGATAACATACCCAGTAACCTGTTTTTTTACGGATGTGCATGACACCAAGGCAAAAATGGTATTTAATGCTCGATCGACCATGCAAAGAATATCCGATGAGCACAATACTTTCCCTACCCATTAACCTAGGTGGTATTGACATGTTCTCAAACAAGCACACCCATCCGATAAGTACTTGGTCAGATAACATACCTAAGGGCGTGTTTCTTTGCGAATGTGCATATCACTAGGGAAAAAACGGTGTATAATGCATGATCGACCATGAAAAGCATATCCAATGGTCACTACACTTTGCACGCACCTCAACCTAGTTGAACGATACTTGCATGCAAAGGGGAGCCCCCATCCGATAAGTACTTCTTTGAATAACACACCTACGACCGTGTTTTTTTATGGTTGTGCATTACACTAAGGCAAAAACGGGGTTTTATGCTTGATCAACAATGAAAAGCATATCTGATGGGCACAATACTTTGCACACATCTTCAACTAAGTGTCATTGACTTACATGCAAAGTGGCGCACCCATACCATAAGTACTTGATCGGATAACATACCTAGCAACGTGTTTTTTTTTGGATGTGCATGACACTAGAGCGAAAATAGTATTTAATGCTCAATCGACCATGCAAAGGATATCTGATGGGCACAAGACTTTTCCTATGCCTCAACCTAGGTGGTATTGAAATGTTCTTGAAGAGGCACACCCATTCGATAAGTACTTGGTCAGATAACATACCTAAGGGCGTGTTTTTTTGCGGATGTGCATATCACTACGGGAAAAACGGTGGACAATGCGTGATTGACCATGCAAAACACATCTGATGGTCACAATACTTTGCACGCATCTCAACCCAGTTGAAATAGACTTGCAGGCAAAGTGGAGCACCCATTCCATAAGTACTTGATCGGATAACATACCTAGCAGCGTGTTTTTTTACGGATGTGCGTGACACTAAGGTAAAAACGGTGTTTTATGCTTGATCGACAATGCAAAGCATATCCGATGGGCACAATACTTTGCACACACCTTCAACTAGATGGAATTAACTTACATGCAAAGTGGCATGCCCATCCCATAAGTACTTAATCGAATAACATACCTACCAGCATGTTTTTTTTATGGATGTGCATGACACTAGAGCAAAAATGGTATTTAATGCTCGATCGACAATGCAAAGGATATCCGATGGGCACAATACTTTTCCTATGCCTCAATCTAGGTGGTATTTACATGTTCTCAAAGAGGCACACCCATCAAATAAGTACTTCGTTGGATAACACACCTAAGGGCATGTTTTTTTGTGGATGTGCATATCACTAGGGAAAAAACAGTGTATAATGCGTGATGGACTGCGCAAAGCATATCCGATGGTCACAATACTTTGGACACACCTCAACCTTGTTGGAACCATCTGAGAAGTACTTGTTTGAATAACACACCTAGGACTGTGTTTTTTTATGGTTATGCGTGACACTAAGGCAAAAATGGTGTTTTATGCTTGATCGACAATGCAAAGCACATATGATGGGTACAATACTTTGCACACACCTTAAACGAGATGGAATTGACTTACATGCAGGTGGCATGCCCATCCCATAAGTATTTGATCGGACAACATACCTAGCAGCGTGTTTTTTTACGGATGTGCATGACACCAAGGCCAAAATGATATTTAATGCTCGATCAACCATGCAAAGCATATCCGATGGGCACAATACTTTTCCTAAACCTCACCCTAGGTGGTATTGACATGTTTTCAAATAGGCACACCCATCCAATAAGTACTTGGTCAGATAACACACCTAAGGGCTTTTTTTTTTGCAAATGTGCATATCACTAGGGAAAAAACGGTGTCTAATGCACGATCGGCCATGCAAAGCATATCCGATGGTCACAATACTTTGCAAGAACCTCAAGCTAGTTGAAACTGACTTGTGTGCAAAGTGGAGCCCCCATCTTAGAAGTACTTGTTTGAATAACACACCTAGGACGTGTTTTTTTATGGTTGTGTATGACACTAAGGCAAAAATAGTGTTTTATGCTTGATCGACAATGCAAAGCATATCCAATGGGCACAATACTTTGTACACACGTTCAAATAGGTGGAATTGACTTACTTGCAAAGTGGCACACCCATCCCATAAGTAATTGATCGGATAACATACCTAGCAGCGTGTTTTTTTACGAATGTGCATGACACTAGAGCAAAAATAGTATTTAATGCTCGATCGACCATGCAAAGGATATCCGATGGGCACAATAATTTTCATATGCCTCAATGTAGGTGGTATTGAAATTTTCTTAAAGAGGCACACCCATCCGATAAGTACTTGGTTAGATAACATACCTAAAGGTGTGTTTTTTTGCGGATGTGCATATCACTATGGTAAAAACGGTGGATAATGCGTGATCAACCATGCAAAGCATATCTGATGGTCACAATACTTTGCACGCACCTCAACCTAGTTGAAATAGACTTGGGTGCAAAGTGGAGCACCCATCCCATAAGTACTTGATCGAATAACATACCTAGCAGTGTGTTTTTTTACGGATGTGCATGACACTAAGGCAAAAACGGTGTTTTATGCTTGATCAATAGTGCAAAGCATATCCAATGGGCAAAATACTTTGCATACACCTTCAACTAGGTGGAATTAACTTACATGCAAAGTGGCACACCCATCCCATAAGTACTTGATCGGATAACATACCTAGCAGTGTGTTTTTTTACGGATGTGCATGATACTAGAGCAAAAATGGTATTTAATGCTCGATCGACAATGCAAAGGATATCCGATGAGCACAATACTTTTCCTATGCCTCAACCTAGGTGGTATTGGCATGTTCTCAAAGAGGCACACCCATCAAATAAGTACTTGTCTAGATAACACACCTAAGGGTGTGTTTTTTTACGGATGTGCATATCACTAGGGAAAAACGGTGTATAATGCGTGATGGGCCATGCAAAGTATATCTGATGGTCACAATTCTTTACATGCACCTCAACCTAGTTGAAATGGAATTGCATGCAAAGTGGATTCCCCATCTGAGAAGTAATTGTTTGAATAAAACACCTAGGACCGTGTTTTTTTATGGTTGTGCATGACACTTAGGTAAAAACGGTGTTTTATGCTTGATTGATAATGCAAAGCATATCCGATGGGTACAATTCTTTGCAAACAACTTAAAATAGGTGGAATTGACTTACATGCAAAGTGGCATGTCCATCCCATAAGTACTTGATCGGATAACATAACTAGCAGCGTGTTTTTTTAGGATGTGCATGACACTAAGGCAAAAATGGTATATAATGCTCGATCGACCATGCAAAGCATATCCGATGGGCACAATACTTTTCCTATGCCTCAACCTCGGTGGTATTGGCTTGTTTTCAAAGAGGTACACCCATCCAATAAGTACTTGGTCAGATAACACACCTAAGGGTGTGTTTTTTGTTTATGTGCATATCATTAGGGGGAAAACGGTGTATAATGCGTGATTGACCATGCAAAGCATATCTGACTTGTTTGCAAAGTGGAGCCCCCATCCGATAAGTACTTGTTTGAATAGCACACCTAGGACCGTGTTTTTTATGGTTGTGTATGACACTGAGGCACAAAAGGTGTTTAATGCGTGATATACCATGCAAAGCATAGACGATGGGCACAATACTTTGCACGCACCTCAACGTAGGTGTTATTGAGTTGCATGCAAAGTGGCGTGTCCATTTGATGAGTACTTGATCAGGTAACTTCTCCCACCAATAAATTAAGTACTAATTAAAAATTATAATAAATGAGTAGATTATTAAAAAGAGACTAATATTTATGTAATTGTTGCTACTGCAGCTTAGCTTGCTTGCAAAGGACTCTCACAAAGGAGATGGATATAGATTTTGTTCTAGGGATGGATGTGATTTTATGTCGCAAAAGAGAAGTAGTTGCATTTGCTACAATCCATGATAGTGATCCCAATTCAGTTTGCCACTTTCGAAGACTTGGCGAAGATAAGGTGGCAGTTACTGTATCAAATATTCTTAGCACACATGTTGAGCTAAAGTATAAATGTGGAGATATGGAAACACTTGGAGATGTTATGCCCTACGATACATCCAACAAATCATTTATAGCATGGGACAAAGATGAGACTTATGCAACAGACATTATCAAGAATACAAAGCCACCACTTGGATTTTACTATAGGGGACATTTTACAAATGAGATCTTTTGCAAATAAGACTGTAGTAGAAGGTGAAGTATTAGGATTTGAACAAGTGGAGCAATGGTCATTTGCACAGATGAGGATTCTAAAAGTCACTGATGATGGTATCGTTGATAACATAACATCCTTATGTAATCCCTACTATGAGGTAGGCAAGAATATGAGATGGAGCATGCAATTTTTAAACATGAGAAAGAGGCACGTGGTTTTCAATGATAAAGACAAAGTATACTACAATATCAAAGGACCTAAAAAGCATGCCATGTGCTAGGCTCTATCACTTCAAATGTGGATGATTTCAATGTACTCAATTATAGAACTGACATCCTATCTGGAGTGGATGAGTTCATTGGTTCCAAGAAACAAAATGATTTTAAAAGCGAAGCCTTATCTAGGGTGGATGAATTCTTGCACAGTGAGAAGGGCAAAGGTTTCAATAGCGATGTCTTGTCAAGTGTGGATGAGTTCATGCATATTAACAAACCTGGTGTCAATCAAGCTTGTGGATTTGTGAAAGCCATGCAAGATGTCCCAATGAGCGATGTTCTCTCAGGAGTAGAAGAGTTTCAAGGTTCTCAATACTCTCATACAATATTGAATTCATTCAATGGTCCTAAGAGTATGTTAAAAATGAGGATGAGATCAACAGAGGATTATTCAATATTTAACTTTGATTGTGATATGGCCAAGGATGCAACGACCAATCATGGATGCTTAGTTACAAACAAATCTGAGGAGAAGAAATGCATAAATATAGATAACAACGTGCACGAGGAACGAAAATGGTCATACATATGCATGAAGAGAAAGCGAATCGAGGCAGATCCACAAAAGCAACCAAAGAGGAAGAGAGTAATGAAGGAGGAGAACATGTTAAATGCATTGGGATATCTATGTTGCAAGTGAAGATGTATGCGCTTCATTGATCTTGCAGACATCAGGGAATGTAGAGGACACATGTGGCAAAGAAGAGGAAGCGAAAGAAATGAATACCTTCTCACAAGTCTCTCTTGCTTTCTTCAGAATGGCAACAAAAGGCTAAGTTCAAGACAAAAGGTAAAACCTCTCGTAAATGGAAAAAAGATTTGCAATAAGGCATATCGCAATATTACTAGATTATCCCATGGTACATATTGGGATTTAGTCACCAAGGCAAAGGGTGGCAACAAATTTAGAATTCACAGTAATAGAGGAAGGTCTAAATCAAGAATCTCAACTGTCAGGGCAGCAACAATTTTGCAAGACTTCATAAATGAAAATGCTTTACCTCAACCCCATATATCTACCAAACTCCCTAACATGACGCGATCACTGAAATGCACCTTCTAATGGGCTTGACAAAGCTCGAAGTATTTGACTCTATTGCAGAAAAGCAAGGCAAAGAGGGGATGCCATAGCTTCTTCTCATACTTTGTATACTCTTTGAAAGAAGAACTTTGGATATGTTAAAATCCCAAGGAGGAAAAAAATGTCAAAGTGCAATGTCTGTGATGATTTAAAGCGAGCGATTGAGAGTGCAACATGTCCAAATCAAAGGGAATTATACAAAAAAAACCGAAAATCTCATCATGACCTTATTCGACATTCCAGACAAAAATATGCATTTTGGAAGGAGCAAGCTATTTCGCATCCCGATGACTATATGTGCCTTATTGTAGATGGCATGGATCAGAATACAACAACATTGCTTCGTTTTGTTGCCACTCCACCTAAATTACAAGGAAAGCACTTTCTAAAGACACATCTATGTGGAGTGTTAGTGCATGGAATTAAGTTCTTTGCAGATATATGGATTGATTCCTTACATCTACATGATAGCAATCAAGTTGTAACATCTATTATGAAGGCAATTTGCAATGTACATGCAAAAAAAGGTTGCCTACCATCGACTTTGAGAATACAAGCTGATAATTGCTGGCGAGAAAATGAGAATGTACTCATGTTTGCATTCTGCTCCATGCTAGTTGCTCATCGAATCTTCAATGAGGTCGAATGTGAATTTTTGTATGTTGGACATACACATGAGGATATCGATCAGGTTTTTAGTATAGTCTCAAGAGAACTTAAATGCAAGGATGTGGAGACAATAGATGACTTAGTAAGAAGATGTGGCAGGCAAATTGGTGGTCGTAAGGAAAGTACAGTATGTGAGAGGCTCGAAAGAATGTATGATTGGAAGACCTTCATTCTACCTTTCATACAAATGGGTGGTGATGCATTGACAGGTCATACCAATCCACACTACTTTTGTTTTTTTTTTAAAGATGAAAAACCCGTAATGCAATGGCAACAGTATTCGCATGATACAAAATGGGAACCTGAAGAACCTTACAGTCTCTTAACTTCAATTCTCAGCAAGGAAAGGTATCTAACATGGGCTCCTATACAAGAATTCAATGAGAGGTCTAACTGTGAAATAGAAGGATTAAAAGCATTTATTACATACAAAGAGGAAATGCTCTGGAGATATCCTGTTTTGAAGCCTACTTGGAGAGAGCACACTACCACTGTAATTAACAAGACACAAAAATTAATAAAGGACCTTGAGAGAATGTGAGGCTCAAAGGATACAGCGGTATGGTATGAGCCAAAGGGCAGGAAGGAGAATATGGATAACAACACATTTTATACCTCTTGTATACTAATTGTATAATGAAGCAGTGGGTCCCAAATGATGAAGCGGTCTCACAAGTTTCAATGGAGACAATCATAGTGTCTTGGCATTCAAGGGCAAAGAAATCAAAGAAGCACATGGGATATGAGGTAGAAGGAAAAATAAAAATACCACAGCAAAGTATTTTGCATATACATGAATTTTTAAGGATGCTCGCCATGGAGGAAGTAGAAGGAGACAGCGCAAATGAAGAATGTCCATGATTAAAGCTTTGTATTGAAGTCCATTGAAGGATTTTATTTGGGTACTAGGCAAGAAGCCAATTGATAATTATAATCAGAGTCATCACCTCCTATGTCAAATGAGAGTCAAAAGATGCACTGGATATCACCCAAGGGTCAAGGCTTGGCAAGATAATAGGGAGTTAATGCAGATGGCACCTGGCAAGGGACTGTCACATTGAGCAATAAGACAATGGGGAGTCAATGCACCCAAGGGGCAGGCTTGGCAAGACAAGTGGGAGTTAATGCAGATGGCACCTAGCAAGGGACTGTCATGACATTGAGTAATAAGACAATGGGGAGTCAAATTATGCAGATGGCACGAATTGAGGCTCTTTAAGAGCAACAATTTAAATTGTAAACATATGTTCAATCTATATCATTTTATACAAAGACTCTAGCTGAGAGCAACGTCTCTCAATGTAAACATATAATGATAGCTATAATTGCTATTATAATTCTTTGGTTCAATACAAAACTTGGGTCTTATGGCATCATGTCTTTTTTCTATTTATTAAAAGTTTTAAAACTTTTGTGCATATTGCGAATGACAATGTTATTTACATGAAATATATAAGTCTCCTTTCATGGATTTATAAATTTATCACGTCAAGGAAAAATATTAAAAATAATTAAATTAACAAATAACTTAGGTATAGCTAGAATTACTAAAATAGGATTATTTCAAATTCTTGCATGTTGGTGCAAAAGTATAGATTGAAAAAACAAGATTTTTATGTGAATATGATAGTGCCACAAAGTGAACTTTTGATTTGGGAAGAATATTTTCAGAAAGTAAAATTTTGATTTGGGAAGGATATTTTCACAAAGTAAACTTTTCATTTGGGAAGGATTTTTGGGCTTCGTCCAAAAACAATAGAAAAAGTTTAAAATCAATGAAATAGGTGTTATCCACCACCCATAAGTGGATGAGGGAGTCAACATGACCGAAGGACTTTGATGAGATGATGAAGAGGAGGAGTTCCTTTGAAACAACCCCAACATTTTTACTCTCTTCAAGGTGGACATACTCTCCAACAAGTACCACTTCCCTCAGGAAAGACCGATGCTAGATGATGATATACCAGTTGAGGATGATCCAAATTCATTATCATAAGTAATCAAAGATGCCTTGTTCGATATCTTGAACCTCGTTATGACAGAGGAAGATTTTGAGATGGAATTGCAACACTCTCAAAGGGTGATCATGCCCTAACAAACATTAACCTTGGAATCGAGAACAACCCATGGATGGTTCGCATCAGCCACACGAGTTTGGGAAAAAACTAGAAGACCTCCTTGGGAGATTTGCTGACATCTTTACATGGAGATATATGGATATGAAGGGTATTGACCCTCGGTTTTATTAGCACAAGATTGTCCTTCAAGGTGATGCCAAACTGATCCGGCAATAGAATTACCAGATGAACCTGAACAATGAAAAACGGGTTAAGGAAGATATGTGGTTGCTTTCATATACCCCATTTACAAGGTGACCTAGATCTCCCTGATTGTAATTGTACCCAAACAGAACAATAAGTTGTAGGTTTGTGTGGATTATTGCAAGCTCAACTTTGCAACCATGACCAATCCATTCCCTCTCCCGTTCATGGATTCCATGGTAGATGTTGTCGCAGGTCATGAAATGTACTCATTTCTTGATGGGTTTAGTGGGTATAATCAGCTGCAAATGGGCAAAGAGAACCAATAAAAAATGGCATTCATAATTGAATGGGGGGTCTTTGCCTCCAATGTAATGATGTTTGGCCTAAAAAATATGTATAAAAGGGATGTGTATCATCATGGTTGAGGTAATGAAGGCTTTCACCTTCACTGGGGGTTGTAGGGTTTAGGAGGAGTTTAAGGGTTTGGAGGAGGTTCCAGGGTTTAGAAGAGGTTCCAAGGTTAGAAGGGGTTCCAAGGTTAGAAGGAGTTCCAAGGTTTAGAAGGAGGTTCCAGATTTTAGAAGAGGTTCCAGGGTTAGAAGGAGTTCCAAGGTTTACAAGGAGGTTCCAGGGTTAGAAGGAGTTCTAGGGTTAGAAGGGGTTCCAATGTTTAGAAGGAGGTTCCAAGGTTAGAAGGAGTTCCAGGGTTAGAAGGGGTTCCAAGGTTTAGAGTAGAGTACATGGTGGAGAACTCGTCTCCCTCGTAGGTCATGGAGATTAAGGGTTGAGGAACTAAGGGTTTAGGGGGAGCATAGAAGTGGGAGAGGAAGAAGGTGTAAGAGCATGGGGGAACGAAGAGAGAGGAGGGAGGAGGAGGAGAGAGGAGGAGGAGGAGGAGGGAGGAGGAGGAGGAGGAGGAGGGAGGAGGAGGAGGAAGGAGGAGGAGGGAGGAGGAGAGGGAGAGGATGGGTTGCAAGGTTGGAGGAGAGGGGAGGAGGAGTTGCAAGGTTAGGACATGCTTTTGGACGTGGAGTGCAAGGAAGCATGGACAGTTGAGACAAATGCTTGGAATACCAAAGTAGACTCAACACAATGTCCCAAAGAGTGTGGGCTTCATTCCATTATGGGGTATTTGTACAAGTTGGAGAGCTTCTCTCTCTGCATGTAGGAATTATAACACATTCTCTCTCTACATGTAGAAGTCATATGTAGAAGTTGTCACACATTCTCTTTCTACATGTAGAAGTCGTATGTAGAAGTTGATGGGTTGCAAGGTTGGAGGAGAGGGGAGGAGGAGTTGCAAGGTTAGGACATGCTTTTGGACGTGGAGTGCAAGGAAGCATGGACACTTGAGACAAATGCTTGGAATACCAAAGTAGACTCAACACAATGTCCCAAAGAGTGTGGGCTTCATTCCATTATGGGGTATTTGTACAAGTTGGAGAGCTTCTCTCTCTGCATGTAGGAATTATAACACATTCTCTCTCTACATGTAGAAGTCATATGTAGAAGTTGTCACACATTCTCTTTCTACATGTAGAAGTCGTATGTAGAAGTTGTAACACATTCTCTTTCTACATATAGAACTCGTATGTAGAAGTTGTAACACATTCTCTTTCTACATGTAGAAGTCGTATGTAGAAGTTGTAACACATTCTCTTTCTACATGTAGAAGTCGTAACACATTCTCTTTCTACATGTAGAACTTGCATATAGAAATTGATTGTAGAACTTGCATGTAGAACATGCAAATTGGATTTCTAAGAGGGATTATTTCTAGCCTTATGCAAGTACAAGTGGAGCTTTGCCGCTACTCTACACACACATTCTGTTCTACCTAAGTCCATGTTGGCACAGAGTCAACAGCCATTGTTAGAGGCTAGGTATCATGACACTACATAGTGTAGATACCTTAAGGCCCAAACCATAGCCCGTTATAGGCAAACCCTTGCCTTGCCCGCACCAGCAAATGCTCCCAATCAGCAAGGTGCCTAAACCATGAACCCAGTCCATAGAGCTAGAGCATTCATGTTTCCAAACCTGTTACCACTACCCATCTTGCCACCACATTTGCCACCACCTACTATAACTCTAGTAAGCCAAATGGTTACTAAAGAGATGGAGGAGTGGGATGGTGCTCAAAAATCATGGAGAGTAATTACCCCTCGGATGATGATGGCTTGTCTCAATTGATCTATGACATCATCCAAGATGATGTTCCAATGCCCACATTTCAAAGTTCAATAGTTACAACTATGGCATGAGACATAAGTATCATCACCTTTGTTGTGGAATTAAGCATCTATATGAGGATTGTCGCCTTAGGTCTCCATCAACATCTATATACCCCACCCTGGCAAGCCTTAATTGAGCAATGAAGGCAACTGGTTAGTGTCCCTTTGAATGCAATCACCTGCTTTGTAGGCCACAACATTGGGTAAATCATCCAACAAGCACAAGGCCAAGGTTGGCACCTCTCATTGCAACTCAATTGAGCAAGGATTAACCACTGGCCTATAATGCAAGTAGTTAAAGAATAGGACCACACAATCCTTTAGAGCAGGTCCATGAGGATACAACCATTATGACATCACAAACATCAAGTGGAAAGTCCTCAGAGGGAGGTGTAATCAACCTCATAGCACAAGAACTATAAGGGTAGAGGGATTAGATACACCACCAACACTCAAGGGCCTTGGTGATTATCCTAGCCCCCTTATTGAGAAACAAAGGTTAATTAAAAATCAAGACCCAGTTTGAGATGTTGCTTCCTGGGAAAGAGCATAAGTCGATGTGGGTGGCCAAACAAGTTCCAGTGACTGGGCCCCTTCAATGGCTTTGCAGGTCATTGGTGACTGGGGTGGCATTTGTTCTTCTTGGTCATGCACTGAATCCTTATGGAGCTATCGCTCTGGACCACAAATGGATGTGGTCACCGTGGTTAAGAGGATGTAAATGGCTGCGAACTATGGAGGGGGTCTCGTGGTTGAGGCAGTGGGCTCTTTCTGCGCATCCTCTTTAGTGACGGCATCTTTCTGAACCTGCATCCATGTGTATGAGGTGTACCATTGATCATTAGATTAGTTGGCATGACGGTATGACCTTTCTATGTGTGTGTGAGAGATCTTATTTTTATACATGCTTTGAGAGTGTTGGGCAATGATAGAAACATAATAAGGGTCCAAACACAATCCACCCTTATTATTCACCCAATTCACCACCTAAGAGGCCAATGGATGTTCTAGGTAGAGTGGAGAAAGAAGAACGAACTTGGAACAAACAGACTTCCATCCCAACTTAATGGAACATATGTTTGAAGAAGATCTAGCAATCAAAGGACTGAAGGAGGAGGACAATATGTCCCTTATTGGTTTCTAGGAGCTAAAAAAACACAAATGACTACATAGAATGACCTAGGGACATAGCAGGTCTCTAAGCCTTCTTGTCCATTGAGATAAAAATGCCAATGGCCACTTTGCCGAGAGGATTTCCCTCCCTTTGGAGAGATCTCTCTGATAGTATGAATGAACAACTTCTCATGGCCAAATTGCACAATGAGGTTAAAGAATCTTAGGTTGAGAACCTCAACTTACTCAAAGCATTATCTTCTCATTGAAAGAGGCAAATATATTAAGGGGATGGTGAACAAGATAGGGTCATTATTTTGAGAGTGATAACACCAATGCAATGATTCCCATAACTTGCAAAGATGGGAAAGCTAAATCTATCTTGGATGGTGGGTTACGAGTCAAAATAATCACCAAGCAATGTTGGAAAAGGTAGGGTGAGCCTTTAACGTGATGGTGAATAAGATAGGGTCATTATTTTGAGAGTGATAACACCAATGCATTGCTTCCCATAACTTGTAAACATGGGAAAGCTACAACTATCTTGGATAGTGGGTTACGAGTCAAAATAATCACCAAGCAATGTTGGCAAAGGTGGGGTGAGCCTCAAATGGATGCTACAACCCTTGTTAAGGTAGCCAATGGCACAACCACATGCCACTTGGAATACTAAGAGGTGTTAGGATCAATGCCTCTTACCTATCATATAGGAATGCGTTTGTAATTATGGACTTTAAGAAATAGCTAGAATCATATGACATCATTCTTGGCTATCCATTTATGAGACTATTTGACTCATTCATGGACGGTACCCAAACCACATCTATTTGACAAAGGGTGTGATACACAATGAAAGTGAACCTAATAACATAAAAGTATCGACCCACGAGTGGTAGCCTTTTTGTTGAAGAGTCAATGGCCACAACAAGAAAATGCCTCATTGAATACAATGCAAGTTAAATAATCACAAGGCAAGGATAATCAAGTTCTAATATATGCACAGCTCCCTGATCTCGAGGACCCACGGAATTGGATGTATCTCAAGAATGACAATGTCCCTCAATATGAGATATGTCTCTCAAATAGAGCTAGGGGTCGTTATTGTCGACTCATATTTCAAATAGTTAGAACACATGGGAGCCACTACCACTCACCAAGAATTCTCAACAGTTTGGGTCCTAAAACTCAGCAAGCTTACCATTCCAATTGGATACAAAGGAGCAAAGAGGGATGAATGTCCGAGGAATGTCCCAAGGCTACCCAAAATAAAGAGGCCAAATAGCCCAAGAAGCTAACAAAACTGGCATCCCTAGAAGAATTCAAGAACGACATAAGCTTAAAAAAGGAAAAGGAGGAAAATATGCAAAGCATTACTCCAAGCATGTTGAAAATATAAAGGGAAGGATGTAGTCGTCATTAAATAGTTGTCATTTCTATTGGTCCTATTCAATGTAATTCCAAGTACTCATTTGATAGAACAAAAGTAGAAGAATATATAGGTATTATCTTCTTGGTGGATCACATTCAACCAAAGCAAAGGGACAATTGCATTTAGAGTATCCAAATACTCATTTTCATAATGTTTGTAGTTACAAAGTATTTGTAGTATCTTGCTCAAAATCAAGTAAGAAATGTCAAATGAGTTCATTGAGTCAATTTCTCTACATTTTATGCTAAAGTTAAATTTCAAAATTTTTATGATGTTATGCCTTTGAAATGCCAACGACTTTTGTTATCCTTTTGAAAATGCTAATGAACTTTTTACGTTCATGAAGGCATAAAATTTAGATTCAAATTCAAGAGCACATGATGCAGCTCTTAAATTATGCAAACTAGAAGGTGTTGGTACAAGAGTACCTTGAATCAAGAAAAATGAAGTGCCTTACTCTTTTCAATATGGTTTTCAAAAACATGAATGAAACATTTTCTATAACTTCATTATTAATTGTTCATTAACTTGATTTCATTTCTAATCGTAATGTCTTTGCTCTCAGAAACATTCCAAATGTGGATAAGAAAATAAGGTTCCAAATAATTTTCAAAACTCGAAGGATGGCCAAAACCAGCAATCACCTACTACAACAACAAGTACATAATTCAATAAAAATAGCAATTGGAATGATTAATGATCACCATAAGCATTCGACTATATCAAAAGCGCCCAAATCCCATACAATGGTAATAGTTACCACAACAAAACTTGCAACTAACCAACAAACCACCTGCATGAACAATGTGCAAAAATCAAATACTAGGGGCAACTAAGCAAAAACTTTGCATCAATTTTCCCCAGAGCCGCTATATCTTACACTACTAAATCTTGCACTTCAACAAGATCTACTGTAGTGGTAACTACTCTAATTAAATTCTTGACGTGTTTGAGATTCAAGTCTATTCTAACGATGATTTTCTAGACTCCTTTGACAACCAAGTGATTCAAACGTTCATCTTCCAAAGAGGATAGTTTGACCCATCTAGCTTTTTGGCCTCCCCAAAGTTGGGGATCAACAATCAGCTAGCCATCTTGAGGTGAACCTTGTGAGCCGGTATGGATTCAGTACTTAACTAAATCATTGAGTTTTCTTGAACTAGAAGGAACTCTATAGTTTAAGCAAGTCCCTATTTACAAATCCTAAATGGTCTAATAATGCAAGATTGTCATCGCAAAATCCAAATGATGGATCAACTAAGGTAAAGGAAACACCCTCAATTGGGCTATATTGCCAAAGACTTGAAACCAAAAGAGGAGGAAGAGCTCATAACTCTCCTCAAGGATTTTAAGGATTTCTTTGCTTGGAAGTACACTGTTATGAAGGGTATATTGATAGAAGTCATAAAACATACCATTGGACCTTCATTAAAAATGTCAAACCATCCCAATAATATCTTTATACAATGAATCCAAAAACCAAGACTGTTGTCAATGAAAAATCCAAAAGCTCATTGATGTAGGATCCATTTTTGCTGTAGAGCATGCCAATTGGGTTCCCCAATCATAATTGTCCTAAAAAAGAACAAAAAGTGATATAGGTGTTGCAATACTTGGCTCAATACTCACCTTTACTGTGTCCTTGCCAAGAATACTTGTTGCAACACTTTTTGTTTGGACCAAGCTTGCCTTAAATACCCGATTCCGTTAAGGCCTTCTTGATCTTGGACTTCAACTTGCCTTTCTTGGACAAGGAATCTTCCTCATTGCTCTCTCATCCTTCTTCCTTGTCTTATTCATGGAATGTCCACTCTTCTCCAAAGCTACTGCTCAATTCAACAATTCTTCTTATGTCTTCACTAGATTGACAATTTTTGGGGGTCATAACTCCACTTGAGTCCAATCAATGATCAACCAAGCATGGAGTGACATGTCATCTAATGGTGCGATCAGCTAATTGATGAGGGCCCACATTCATAACACAAAGGCTTAGATCGATGCATCATTCTTTTGCTTCAATTCATTGAGATTAGTCAACATTAATCGCTTTTTTGAACCTTCCACATAAGGCCTCCCAACCTGTGAAATAACAAATTGGAAAGTGGTTGAACTATCACGGAGCTATCTTTTTCATGGCACAAGGGAAGTAATTCATATACTTCTCACTCGTCATGGCACCATTAATGTGACAAAATTGAAGGAAACTCTACAAATGGCTGTATGGATCTTCATCATCTACTCCCTTGAAATTCTAGAATTTCACTTTGATAGGCTGTGTAGTGTTTAACTTAACTGCCATTGGCTTGGATACCACATGGCCAACTCATCGGGTCAAGTGGCAGTAATCTTGGCCTCCCCAATCTAGCTCAATGAGCAATAGGTGTAGTGGGACAAATAGGCACATGAATATTTGGAATTGGTTGTCCTCTCCCAACCAAAGGTCTTGGTTGCAATCGTGTAGCCCAGGTAGGACTCGATACTAGGGTTTCAACATTGTGACAACCAACTAGAGCTAAGTATCCAGTTGCTCCATGTTGGCACCTATCATTGTGGACATGTCCACTATGTGTTTGACCTGATAGTGGTCCCTCCAAGGCCAAACACTCATAGGTGGGCTCTAGTATGTCTTCCTGGCAGACTCATTGTCTACCATTTGGATCAATTGGTGCATTTTTCACAAAGGCAAGTCTTCTCCTGATTCTGAGGATCATCGGCCTTAGGATTTGACTCATGACTTTTAGGATGATGACCTTCCTCTACGAGAAGTATCTCACCTAAATGAACAATTTGTTTCTCTCTTTTGATGACATCCAATTGCACATATTCATCAGGTAAGCGTTGAAACTAGCTTTTGCAATGAGAAGGAAAGTTAGACATGCACAATAAACCCTATGACATACCTTACAAATGTAGTGAGCTTGTTGATGGCATTCCTAACATCTGCAATACTATTAGTAACAATAATATATTAGTAAATTGAAACAAGAGATGAATTGAATTCAAAAGGAAACAATGTTACCTATTTCATTTTGTGCCAATGACGAGACTTGAGAACACTTAACTTTCCACTCACTTTCCATCTGCATTAAAGGCACCCTTTACGTTGTGCATATACCTACTCTAGGTTTTCATAACTAGGACAACACTTTTCACATATATCTCTTCTATTTTTGTCAACACCCATGGTTCCCTTGGTAAAATCACCTTGCCATTGATGTTTTTTGGTCATAAGGCTCTTTTGGTTTTTTTCATTGATGTTTTTTGGTCAGAAGGCCATTTTGGTTCCCATGTCTTTCAAGTCTTATTGTGTTTTCATGCTATCTCTATCGCCAGTCATATACTTTTGTATAATTTTAGCCAAATTTATGAATATATGCATTGGATCCAATAGATATGTGACTTTTAGATGCTTTGAATAAGGAAGAGTGTAAAATATGGAAAGAGGATTTGCTAGTTCAGGTGCTAAAATCATGCTGAAATTGCTTCCAATCTCTAGATCTAGTGACTAAAGCTACTCTTATAACACCAAGGTATGGATCCACTTGATATAGATGGTTCATAGAAAGATACATCCTGTTTCTCATATACCATCTTTGAAGGATCCTTGGAATGCCAACAACACAAGCTACCTCCACAAGATGGACTCGCAACACTTGAAAAGTTTCTTGCCGGATGTTATTGCACATGACAACCTGGAGTTTGTCGGACCCTATTGGAGTGACAAGCACATGTTGAGATTGAAATCCGAGAAGCAACGTTCTTCATTTCTCTTGTGGTGAGTGAGAGAGTCATTGCCTTTTATGTGGGCGAAAGGAGGCATTCTGGGTCCGTCGCTCAGGTGCATGGCATGGGCCTTTTTGGTAGCGGACATCCAAGCTTGGACTGCCTGGCAGCTTATCCGCGCAGGCTTTCGCCTTCCATGACTTCCCGCGAGGACAGTGGAGCGGTCGGGCATGAATGCTCGCGTGCAGGTAGCTGCCCTTCTGTAGTATATTTTGCAACGTCGAACTTAGGTGTCTACGTGGGTAGTTTAATTACAAAAGAGTTTTTACGCTTCTGGCAATTGGCTTTCATTGTGTTCACGCTTCTCAGGTAGCGCCGGGACCGAGAAGCAGTACTTCACGGATCCGTACAGACGAGAGAGCAAAGTAAGTGTGCTACGATTCTGAACTTACATAGGTAAAGCTATAGATTGGCTAGTCTGATGAGCCTGTTGTGAATCGTAATACCAGACAAATGGAAGCTCTCCGGATTTCAAGCATCAGATTACTAAGGAGTCGCTGTCGATAGACGGCTGGTACGATTCAAGTTGGGTTAAAGGCATGCTGGAGAAAAAGGTCAAAGCATCCACTGGTCAGGCCCAAGACCCTGCCTCGGTGGAGGGGTCTAGAGTAGAGGTGAATAAATATAAGGCACAAGGACTCCCAGAAAAGTGTGGCTGGGGAACGCTCAGCTTAGAGGAGGCACTCACGTCTGTGGAACATATGCCCCATCCGCCTTCAGTTCAGGACCTTACATGCATCTTGCATAAATGCAGAACAAAGAAAGACCAAGCCTATACCAAGCGCTTTTATGCCTACATATGCAAAATGGGGCTGGAAGATCATAGATCTCTTGGGAACTACCTTGTCCCAATGTTGGTTCAAGTGGGAAGCATGTGCCATGCTTGGCAGGTTTTTAACAAGTTGGTTGATCGGAATGTGTATTCTTGGACTTCGCTCATCATGGGTCATATTGAACGTGGGGAATCACGTCAAGCGCTCAATCTCTACCAGAAAATGCAAGAAGATTCTGTACATCCTAGCAAGTATACCTTTGTGGCCCTACTCAAGGCTTGTGCTCGGCTGCAAGATACTAAAAGAGGTCAAGATATACATGCAGACATTGCTAGAAAGGGGCTGGAAAGAGATCTTTTTATAGGCAACCCCTTGGTGGATATGTATATCAAATGTGGCTCTCTTGCAAAAGCAAGGGAGACGTTTGACAAGCTGCCAGTGCGAGACGTAGTCTCGTGGAATGCACTGATCACAGGATATGCTGACCAAGGACTGGGTGTTGAAGCATTGACCTGCTTCGAACAGATGCAGCTGGATGGTTGCTCCCCAAATGCGATTACATTTGTTTGCAGCTTGAAAGCTTGTGGCACCATAGGAGCTATAGACAAGGGACAAGAAATACACACCAATATTGCCCGTAGTGGGATGGAAGGAGAGCTTTTTGTTGGCAGCACCTTGGTGGATATGTATGTCAAATGTGGCTCACTTGCAAAAGCACAGGAAGCATTTGACAAGCTGCCAGTTCGAAATGAGGTCTCATGGACTGCACTAATTGCAGGTTATGCTGAGCATGGTCTTGGTGAGGAAGCACTGAACTGTTTCGAGCAGATGCAACTTCAGGGTTTCTCGCCAGATGCTGTTGCATTTATTTGCAGCTTGAAAGCTTGTGGCAGCATAGGAGCCATAGACAAGGGCCAAGAAATACACGCCCAGATTGCTAAAAAGGGGCTGGAAAGAGATCTTTTTGTTGGAAACAGCTTGGTGGATATGTATGCCAAGTGTGGCTTGCTTGCAAAAGCACAGGAAGCATTTGACAAGCTGCCAGTTCGAAATCAGATCTCATGGACTGCATTAATTGCAGGATATGCCGAGCAGGGGCTTGGGGAGGAAGCACTGATCTGTTTCGAAGAGATGCAACTGGAGCTCGCTCCGGATGCTGTCACATTTGTTTGCAGTTTGAGAGCTTGTGGCAGCATAGGAGCCATAGACAAGGGCCAGGAAATACATGCCAATATTGTCAGAAAGGGGCTAGAAAGAGATCTATATGTTGGCAACACCCTTGTAGATATGTATGCGAAATGTGGCTTGCTTGCAAAAGCACAAGAGCTGTTTGACAAGCTGCCAGTTAGAAATGAAATATCATGGAATGCATTAATCACTGGATATGCTGAGCATGGGCTTTGTGAGGAAGCCCTGAACTGTTTTACACAGGTGCAACGGGAGGGTCTCTCTCCAAATGCTACCACATTTATTTCCAGCTTGAAAGCTTCTGGCATCATAGGAGCCATAGATAAGGGCCGAGAAATACATACCGAGATTGCCAGAAAGGGGTTGGAAAGAGAGATTTTTGTAGGCAGCTCCTTGGTGGATATGTATGTGAAATGTGGCTCGCTTGCAAAAGCACTAGAAGTGTTTGACAACCTGCCACTTCAAGATGTAGTCTCGTGGAATGCACTAATTTCAGGATACGCTGAGCAGGGTCTTGGTGAGGAAGGGCTGACCTGTTTCAAGCAGATGCAACGGGAAGGTTTCTCTCCAGATGCTGTCACCTTTGTTTGCAGCTTGAAAGCTTGTGGTAGCATAGGATCCCTAGCCGAGGGCCAAGAAATACATGCAGAGATAGCCAGAAAGGGGCTGGAAAGGGATCTTTTGGTTGGCAACACCCTGGTGGATATGTATGTCAAGTGTGGGTCAATTGCAAAAGCACGCGAAGCATTTGACAAGCTGCCAGTTCATGATGTAGTCTCATGGACTGCATTAATTTCAGGACACGTAGAGCACGGGCTTGGTGAGGAAGCACTGAACTGTTTCAAGCAAATGCAACTTGAGGGGGTCTCTCCAAATGCTGTCACATTTGTAGGCATCTTGAAAGCATATGGCAACATAGGAGCCATAGACCAGGGGCAACAAACACACACCGAGATAGCCAGAAAGGGGCTGGAAAGATATATTTTTGTTGGCAGCACTTTAGTGGACATGTATGCCAAATGTGGCTCACTTGCAAAAGCTCAGGAAGTGTTCGACAAGCTACCATGTCGTGACACAGTCTCATGGAATGCACTAATGGCAGGCTATGCCCAGCTAGCTGAAAGTGAAACTGTTTTCCTTATGCTTGAGAGAATGTGTGGAGAAGGGAGTAAGCCAGATGAGGTAACATTCTCTATTGTGCTTACTGTATGCAGTCACATGGGTCTAGTGGATAAGGGCCAGAAATACTTTGAAGCCATGGGCAAAGACCATGGCATCACGCCAACTATTGAGCACCACACTGGCATTGTTGATCTCCTTGGCCGTGCAGGCCAATTAGATGAGGCACTAGCAATGGTGAAGAATATGCCTTTCCCTCCAAATCTTGTGGCGTGGCATGTAATGTTGGGTGCTTGTCGAAAGTGGGTTAATGTGGACCTTGGAAGACTGGCCTTTGAACATGCAGTTCAGTTGGATGAAAAGAATGCTGCATCTTATGTCTTGATGTGTAACATATATGCAGATGCTCACATGCAGGAGGAGGAGAGGAAATGAGAGTGAAACAAGCATGGAAAAAGCCAGGACAGAGTTGGTGGACTGACAATCATGGGATCGTGCATTCGGTTTTAGGCAGGCAGCATAGTGCCATCAAACACAAATCCAAGCTCTCCTTGAGCCACGTGCCCCTCTATTTACCAACTCTGACAATAATGGGATCGTGCATTCATTTTTAGGCAGGCAGCATAGTGCCATCAAACACAAATCCAAGCTCTCCTTGAGCCACGTGTCCCTCTATTTTTAGTCCTTGAGCTCTATTTTCAGTTTCGATTCATCTAAATTCAGTTCCATGCCTCGCGAAATAAGGTGGTCCTTTGCTTTACTTCCTCTGTGTTTCGAGCTTTGTTGGTTATGTGCAAGCTTTCCGTCACCATAGCCAACCTCGCCATAGCCATTGCCATAGCTGCCGATGCCGAGGCAGAAATGCAGACTCGTCCATTTTTTGCCGCACCAATTTGGGCCCAATAATGCTCTCAAGGGCGAATTCCCCCTGGTCTTGGAGCCTCGCACGAATGGGTTGTCTTTAAGGGCAGAGAAGGCAACCGCATTTGCATTGAGCGATCCATCGCAGGGCGACAATTTGTCAGCGTTCTCTGCAATTGAATGATTCGGTGGATGCGGCGGTGTAAATTCGAATGGCAAAGATGCCCATGATGTTGGGTTGCAAACTTCGATTCAAAAAAACTCTGTAACTGAACATGACAATTTAGCTGGTTGTTGTGGCGGGAACAAATGCAGCAGCTCAAACTGTAATTCAAGTGACACTTGCCTCTCCGATCTGCAAATTTCTGCCCTTGATTCGCATGTTGAGCTTCTTGTGTGCCAAGGGAGTCTTCTCCTTCACCCTCGCCGACAACTCTCACGGCTTGCCAGCTGAACCCAAATACGGCTTGACTCCCATCTCCAAATGTTTGGTGCAAGACAAGAACGCACTTACCCTCGTTCCCTATCTCCTCCTCACCAGCGATGCCTTAATTACAAGCTTCTTGGCACAATTTCTCCAACTACATCCTACACGGTGGCCAAGGATTCGACAAGGTGCACGGCATTGACGTGTGGAGCTTTGGAAGCAAGAATCGCAAATTCAATTACCTCTTCAACTCCACTATGGAATGTGGTTCTGAGGTCCTTTTGAGATCCATCTTGAAAACGTGGACACACTTGTCGATGTGGGTGATGGGATAGGAAGGTCGGTGTCTCGAATTGGAGTCCAATATCCCTACATCAAAGCGATCAACTTCGACCTGCCGCACGTTGTGGCCACCGCACCCATGAAATACATAGGTCAATGAGTCTTGGCGACACTTCTCCTATAGGTGCATCAATGCTTTGATGTTTGAGGTTTTTATCTACTCAGGCCCATGATCAAGTGATGTTCGATCATACAGGCATAGAGCATGTTGGCGGGGATATTTTCAAGAGCGACGTACCATTTGGAGACACCATTTTCATGATGATAAGCCATATACATTTGTTAATACACTCAATGCGTTGGACATAATATATATTAGCCATCTGAAAGTAATAAATTTTGGCGGAATGACAGAGGGTTCTTCTCCTAATCGACGTTTCCTGCCCTAATCTACATCCGTCTTGATCAGTGTCTCGTCCTCCCCTTTTGATCGTCTCCTCCTCCCCTAATCGACGTCCCTCTTGATCGTCAACCCTAAGAGGTAGAGATTTCCTCCCTCCTCCCCTCCTAATAGTGTCTTCTCCCCTCCTCTTGATCGTCTCCTCCTACCCATAACCCCTTCTCCTTATCCCTATAATTCCCTCCCCTTACTCTCGCCAGTCAGTGAGGGGTAAGAGAAAGGGGGAAACCCCCCTACCCTTACCCCTTGGTGGCCATGGCCGTCGAGGGGTAAGGGGAAGGGGGGAGACCACCTCCCCTTACCCCTTGGCGGCCGAGGGGAAGCAGGGAGACCCCCCCCTGGTGGCCACGGCCATAGCCTTGACCATGAAGCATTATGCAATGTCCAAAAAACATTATGCCATTTGTAAAATACACGATGCAAGATCGCAAGGAACGCACATACATCATGCAATTTACAAAATACATGATGCAAGATCCCAAGGAATGGCACATCCCTTGGTCTTATAATTTTTGGAGAGAAACTGTGTCAACTCTCCCCTCACATGAACGTGAACATGTGGTTATATATAATGTGAAATTTGTGTCCATATGATCATGTTTTCACATTATTATATGGTTATAAACACTGTCAACTTTTGGTGCACATGCCAACTCTCTATCCACATCAATGTGTGGTTATATACAAGACGTGAGCAATGCTATCTAAGTATACATAACAATAAAACAAAGATTTGTTATGCGAATAAGAAAGCATTTTCAATTGTGCTTCATTTCTTATATACCTTCATGACATATCTTTTTACTCGAACATCAACTCATCATTCACTTTCACAATCTAACAGCTGCTTGCCAGGATATAGTTGGTGGGTGATGCAATACATTTGCAAAGAAAAAATATATATGCAAAGCTGGAAGAGCTTTCACTCAAAATGAGGGAGGGATGTTATAGTGAAAATTTGCATTGAGTCTCACAAAATATACCCGTTGATGCAAAAGAAGAATGCTTATGTGGGCACATTGAGCATCTAACTATTGCGTGTGCCTTGATTAATACACCCAAGGGGACACCTATACGTGTTTTTAAGAATCTTTGGGTGTGTAATGACTGTCATGCGGCCACTGCACTGATATCAATGATAGAGCAGGAAACTATTCTTGTTAGAGATGCAAACCACTTTGACGTCTTCAAGGCAGGTCAGTGTGCGGATGGGGACTATAGTTGCTTCTCTTGCATCTACAGTAGGCAGTGTGCTCTTATTTTTTAATATTATTGCTAGAATGACAGAAACATATGTGAGGTGTATTGAGAGAGCACGGATGAGTTTGAGTCAGATCATGATCTTTATTAGGGAGTTGCCTTTACACGCTACTGCTAATTAAAAGGTCGTATGAAACTTTGAATTTAGCTGTGAATGTAGGTCTCAATTTCTTTCTAAAATTTCTGCAGACTATAGTCCATGACTTTTGGTGTGTTTTATGGATGTGTTGCTCACAACTTGTAATGTTCATGATTGTGTTACACACAATCTGATCTTTTCAATCGTATGATCATTGAATTGAGCTGAATATATAATGAGTGAATAATAATATTAACATATCAGGAATTTTCATAATAACTCAAAATCATGTGAGAATCGCTTGATTCTGACATCCGATAATAGGATGTGCTAGGGGGTGTCAATAGCCTTAAATAAGGTCACTTTGCAACCTGCTACAAGGTGTTGTGAGGTGTCCAGAGTAAACTATAAATCCTCCACTTTGAGGTAGAATAAGGGCCCTTCCCCTTCATCTATAGCTTAATATGCAATGATGCTCGCTTGAGATTGTGACCTCATCCCTTATGGAACTCATGTATCTCTTCCTCTTAGATTTGTAATACATCGATTCTCCCCTTATTCTCATCCTTTGAATTGATATTGCTTTTTTATCCTTAATGTCAAGAAGAGTTTTAGCGTTTAGACTATCTAGAATCATGTTACTGCACAATCATGGACTAAACTCTTACTTCCTAGTGCTTCTACCACTAGACGGTAGCTAGGTGACCATTCAATTCTCTCTCTCTAAAGCCTTAAAACTTTTTTAAAACTCCCACCACATAGCATTGGCTCCTTACCCAAAACTTATTCTTAACCGGTCTCTTCTTGGATTTCCACGCTCGAGTCCCTCTGTTACAGTAGCAATATTGAACTAAGTTGCAGGATTCTTTGGTCCTCTATATCTTGTGTTGAGAGGGATGTAGAGTCTTCCTCTTGCTGTATTGCAAACCTAATTATAATGGCCAATAGATAGGCAATGTAGCTTTTGTCGTTATGTGTAGTGGATACCCAATCGGTTAGTTTTACTCTGTAAAGGAGTGTAAATGTTTTTATTGACATGTAATTTTTTCTCACTCCTATATGATTGAAAATGTCAGCCAGAAACTTAGCTGCATCTTTACATATGGGATCCATAATCATATCATGGTGTATCGCCCCACTCTATGACTTTGTGTTAGGTGGAAATAAATCTTAAGTCTCAGAGAACCTTGCATCCAAATGTTTCTTTGGATATTCCTCTTGTGCCTCTAGGAATGAGAAAGCTTCCTATATAGTGAATCTACTGAGGTAGATCTGTAAGGGTTTTTCATTATATGTTACTATGCGATACTTACCTTTCTCCAACTCCCTACTTTTATGTGATGTTATGAATTGACAAATGTATTCTGTCATAGCTGGTGTTGGTAAGAAGGATTGTAGCTTCTCAAAAAGATTTCCTAGACGCTTTGATTGCAAGAGGTATGCATTGGTTGACATGGCGAAGGTTGAGACTCGTGGCCATACAAGTTGTATTGTTTCATCTATTGCTAGCTCTTTGTTAGTTTGGCCATCAAGCTGATCTACACCTGCATGTTGCATAGTGAATTGCTTTACCTTGATTTCTCCCAACTCTAGGATCCTTAGGTTATGTGGCATATCTCCTTAGCATGTTGCATTTATTTGCTCATCATTATCACTATCTAGAACCACTAGCCGTGGTCATTTTGGTGCTGACCTTTTTCCCCTCCATTCCACCATAGTTTTGTCATACATCGGTCCTTTTGGGCCGTCGAATTGCACGTTTAAATGGGTTAGAAAAATCGTGGGACTATTACCAGTTGGACTTGCATTGCAAAATATCAAAACCATTCCTACCAGGGTAAACTCCTTTGAGATTGGTGTGGTCAACTTCGCTAGAGCCAGAAGCTGCTGGCATTGTTGCTGGCAAAAGGTTGTTACCACTTCAAGAGTTTTTGTACCGACATGTTGATTGCAAATCCTTCAATGGCTTCCACAAATTTTGCAATATCATTAGAAGCCGAGTCAATGCCAAAAGTAGGTTTCACGGCCATATTCTAGGTCCAACTCATTTCGCTCTAGGGGAGTATCTTTTTATCATTGGGTAGGGGTCTTTTTGTATCTTGTGTATGTCTAGCACAACAAAAGAAGGCTACATATCTTTAACCCACTCTGTTACTATGGCACAAACTTCTTCTTGTGCTTGCCAAGCGATCGCCTTTGTATCTTTCTTGATGGCCTTTGTATCTTTCTTGATGGAATGCCCATTTAGCAATGTAGGATCTGGCATAATTTTCATCGCCCTTGTTACAACATTGGCAATGTCTTAGTTCTACCTTTCATCCAGATCAGCAATGTCCATTGGAACTACATGAGGAGCAACATGAGTAGTCATGGTGGCTATTTGAGCACTGAATTTCTCCTTCTCTTCCTGATGTCATTTGGACAACTCGCACTCTCAATCTAATTGTGATTGAGGACGTTGTAGTAGTAACAAATGATATGCCTAGGAGACTATTATTAGAGGTCTGTTGCCGAGGGGGGTAAGGACGACTGCTAGCTTGGACGATGGCTATTACCTATTGAGATGCTCAACAAGAATCATACTGATAGGTGTCAGTCGTGTGCATGTCGGTCTAGCATATAGCACACCATACGTGGTTAAGGCCACACTCTTCATGTCCATGTTTGTTGTTGTGACAATTGCTACATCAAAAATTGGGTTAGAGATGCATAGTAGCACCTATACCCTCTTTGAAGATGTGAGATTTTGCCACGGACTCCACTAGAGTTACCGTATCACCCTTCTTACTTGAATGTCATTGCCCGTGATGCTTCTCAACTTCTTCGTTCAACTTGTTACTGTCTGATCCAAAATCTGATCCAAAAGTAGAGGACTCATCTGAGGAGTCCATGGGCATGTGCCATCAACGATAGTCTAAAACCTCAAGGCCCCAATATATGTAGGATAGTCTAAGACCTCAAGGCCCCAATATATGTAGAAGCCATATCTTGTTTTAGTTTATGATTAAGACCATTAAAAAATAGGAGCATTAAAAAATAGGAGTGTAATACTTCCTACGCTGGCTGATTCACTTGGAGAGGTTGGTAGAGGAGCATTCAGAACTTAGCGACAAAACATGGTTCTTCTAGTCCATCCAATCCAGCATGGTGAGGATGTGGACTATGGTGTTCTCGTCACAATAGTGGGCTAAGAATATGACATTGAGGGCCGCAAAGTCTATAAAAGGGACAATGGCATACGGGCAACCTAGAGCAACACCTTTTTTTAGACTGTTAAAAGGAACTTGGCCATCTTCAATGCTTTACTTTTCTATATTGACGGGATGTTGGCATGCCAAGCATTCTCTTTCAACATACATGGGTGTCAAAATCATCAGTAGAGTGGCCTGAGAATTTAGGGTACTTTACTATCATGATTGGTTGAAAACAAGGTCGGGCATGAGCAACACATCGGTGAAACTAGAGTTATCGGATGCCTTGAGCAAACAGGAAGAGGTCGAATTATCCATGTTCCAAATGTAAGTCACTTGTGATGATCTTAAAAAGGAAGTTGTGCACTTAAATGAAAGATTGCCACTTAAAGAGGATCAACTCCATGCCACAATAAACACAAAAAATAAGTTGCAGAACAGCCTCAAACAAGGTAAACATCAAATTCAAGCACTAGAGAAGGAATGCATGGCATCAAGGGAGACACTTGTGAATACCAAAGAAGAATTAGATGCTCAAGAATAAGAGATACTCCAAATCCGTGTGCTTAATGATCAATTTCCAGGGCAGCCAAAAGAAGCTCAATAATTCAATAGTCTAAATCTTAAATACATGTCAACACTGGGTAAGTATAAAGAAAAGTGCATAGAGTTGCAAAATCAAAAGGCAATAATTTTCAAGTTGAAACTTCAACTACTAAGTTAAGTCGATGACGATGCGGAGAGGTCAGCACAAGATCTTTTGCTATAGGGCATCACTACATTATACCAAGAGCTTGTTGCAATCCTCCAGTAAGAGGAGCACCTTGAAGGAAGAATATGTATACCGTGAAAACACTTGTAAATTAAGATGTTACATGCAGTATTTGATCTAGATTGGACCCGGGCAGTAAGCACAAAGACTCTCTGAGATCTATGCCAACAGATAAATGAAGATGAGAAGAATGTGTTCTGCCTCTTCATGCATGAAAATCTCATACGGTTAAAGCCTGATGCAATACTACTACATGAATGCTTGATGGAAAGCCCCCCTCTTCGGGTAGTAGCCGGCCTCCTACCCTTACTGCAATAAGCAACTTCCTTGGGATATAACTCCTAGAAAAATCCTACATTAAAGCTGACAATGCCTACCACAAGCGACAAGATCTACTAGAGGAATATGTGGTCTACCTTCAATCTAATCTCCCATATCTTGCCACTCTTTTTTTATCTTCACACATCCCTCCCTAACTCCAATACCATCCTCTGTACCTTTCTAGAAATTCATGCTATCCCATATTCCTTGCCATGCCTCTTCGCCCATGCCTCTCAACACCACTGCCAATTCAAGAATCTAACTCCTATCATCCAGTTACACCTAACTTTTTTCCTTCACTTGACAATCCATCCCTTGAGGACTATCAAGTAATTAAATCCATTTGCCTTGCTCTCCCTCCACTTTCCACCAACATTCCTACTTCTACCTTCTCAAATTCACTACATGCTTTGACCTCATGATTTCTCCCTCTAACCTCTTCCTCTCCCCCAAGACCACATATTCCTCATATCTCCCTTGAGTTTTCAATGGAAGACACCATTAATGATTCCATCAATGAGCTTCAAGAATTGGATAATTCAAATCATACACCCACACGAGAGTTACAACAGGATTCAGATAGGATTCCCATGCTTGGTAATCCCATTGGTGATTTTGAGAGACAATATCCAGATATGCAGTCAAGAGGAGGATGGGACCTCTTTGGAATTTCAATGAGTATTCGCCAAACGCAAATCACTCCAGACATCAGCAACAAATTGGAGCCATAATCTACTTGACGTACACCAAAGCTAATCAACGAAAAGTACCTCCTTGATTACTTACAAGCTCCATCTTCCTTTAAAAATGCATCCCAAATTTGATGCGGTACCCTGTATCCCTACCGATGGGATGCCAATCATCATGATCCAGATAGTGTAGATGCTCCTCGCAATTGGCCACTAATAAATAGAAACTCCAAGATCAAATAGCCAAGCCAAGAACACTCATCAAAACCTTGGACAAACATGAATCGATTATGTAAAGTAGTTATGACAAAACACTCAAGGAAAGTGCAAAATACAATGAAGTCTTAGCAATAATCCCGAAGGTGTCTCTACCATTTACCCAACCTCATCTTTAAACCAAATCAACAAATAGATGTTCAAACAACAAAATACCTCTTTCAAAGAGCCATATCTCTTAAAGGGAATTATGTGTGTTTGTTTGAAGAAATGGTTGACACTGGCTTCTTAAAAACTGAGCAAATACTCTACGGTGTTCATGGATTACAAGGAAAAGATCAACAACAAGCTCACTCCATCTATCACCGATGCCATCTTTAGCATATGCATTGGATAAAGAAAATAGTAGCACACAATTGTGTTTTAGCCTCAACCATAACCTAGAGATAGGTAATCAAATCGATCTAGGGGATTTATTAACCCTGTGGCAACAAGGGCTAGAAGTGTAGTCTAGGGCAACAACGATGAGAGCATTGTGTGTGTAGAGTAGCGGCAAAGCCATACTTGTAATATGTTGATCTTGAAAGATGGTATTGTGAAGATAGTGGGAGAGAGGGAAGGAGTCTCACTTGCGGCTTTCTCACATGCACAATGGGGGAATACACACAAAGGTGGAGGCTGAAAACAGTTTTTCTCTTCTTAGTTGTGAAAGCCAAAAGAACTCAAGTACAAAGAAATAGAAGAACCCTATATGTGGGTCTCAAACCAAACTCAACTAACTAAGGTGGCATACTAACTGAGCCACAAACTAGAGTAGATAAGGATAGCTGTCATCCAGCTATTATTCGTGGGCAGTGTACCAACTGCATCTACAGCTAACAAGTCGGTGACATAAATGCACAATGGTCACCCTGGCATATCGTGAGTGGAGCTCGATATCTCAACACTCCCCCTCGAGCTCAATCCCCATTCCTGCACACCAAGTAGGTCTCTGAACTTGCGCAGCTTCTCTGCGCCCAATGCTTTCGTGAATATGTCAGCTACCTGATCCTCTGTGCTGACATAAACTAGATCAATAAGACCTAGTAAAACCTTCTCCCGCACATAGTGATAATGCACCTCAATGTGCTTTGTTCTAGCATGAAAGACTGGGTTCTTTGCTAAGTGTATACTGCTCATGTTGTCACAATAAATGACAACTGGCCCATCTGTAGACTGATGCATATCATAAAGTAGCTTATGCAACCAAGCTACCTCACATGCAGCCATTGTTGCACCCCTGTACTCAGCCTCTGTGCTCGACAAGGCAACTGTAGGCTGTTTCTTGCTGCTCCAAGTGACTGTAGCACTCCCAAAAGAGAACACATATCCACTGGTAGATCGTTTATTAGAAATACTACCATCCCAATCAACATCAGTGTATCCATGCAACTGTGTCTGAACCCCAGCCTCATAAAATAGTCCATACTGCAATGTGGACTTCACATACCTGAGTATGCGTCTAGCCGCATCCAAATGCGGTTTCCTTGGAGCCTGCATAAACTGACTTACCAATCCAATAGCATAGCTTAAATCTAGCCTGGTAATAGTCATATAAATCAAACTTCCTACTATGCGTCTGTACATAGTAGGGTCTTCCAGAAGCTCACCTGCATCTGTGCTCAGCTTCATATTCTGCTCCAAAGGAACTGAAATAGGCTTACAGCCTGTCATCCCATATTTGGACAGCATGTCCAATCCATACTGCCTCTGCAAGAGCTATATCCCACTTGGTGATCTAATCACCTCAATGCCCAAGAAATAACGCAGCTCTCCCAAATCCTTCATCTCAAACTTTTGCCTCAATAGCATTTTCACATGAAGGATATCTTTATCACTATCACCTATGATGATCAAATCATCAACATAAATGACAAGCAGCATAATCCCTTTCTCTATTTTTCTCACATAGAGTGAGAAATCTACCTTGGAAATCTGAAAGCCAATAGTGACAAGATACTGTCCTATCTTGTCAAACCATGCTCTAGGTGCTTGCTTCAAGCCATACAAGGCTTTCTTCAACCTGCAAACAAACTCAGGATGAATAGCATCAACATAACCTGCTGGCTGCTCCATAAAGACCTCTTCTTGCAAATCACCATGTAAGAAGGCATTCTTTACATCCATCTGATGTAAAGACCATCCCTTTGATGCAGCCATAGCAATGGCTGCTCTTACGGTTGCCATCCTTGCAACCGGACTAAAAGTTTCTTCATAATCAATGCCATATGTCTGTGCATACCCCTTGACAACTAATCTTGCCTTGTATCTATTCACAGAATTATCTGCATTGTGCTTGATCTTATAAACCCACTTACAGCCAATTGCATTCTATTTGGCTTACCATCATAGCATTGTCTCCTTTAATTGTGATTATTCTCTAAAACTTTTCCTCTCTTCCAATGTTCATTGACCTTTGCATGATGCAAGCAAGAATAATCTGTTCTTTGGTGGCTTCTGTAGGGAGAATGTAAAAGTGTATATCCACAGCTTGGCGAACAACCATTAGACTTAGATTTACATAACCCAAGGTTTGCAGAATTCGGCCATTTATAGCTCTTATTGAGGTGGGGGTTAGGGGTAACTGCAACTTCTACCATACCTCTCGAGAGATGAAATTATGGCTCGCAACTGGGTCCATGAGTGCTTTGATGCGCATGCATGGTACTTGTAGCTAAACAAGCAACCTGGCTGGCTCTATTGTTAGCTCATCTATTAGTTGCATCTATTCAATCATTGCCCTAAAGAGGGTCATTTGTCTACACTATCAAATCTTAGCATTACGGATTCTGGCTTCCTCCATGGCCTGGCGCTTCATTCTAGCCACCTCTGCCTTGAGCTCTTTTTCTCTATGCATGGCTTGAAGGGTAGGGATAGTGAGTGGTCCGTAGTATATTTTCAATTTGCTTCCATTTAGGTAGCCATCCATTTTCATCCCATCAAGGGTGGCTATTCGGCACGCCCCTTGGGGGGTGATCTCAACTATGCGGTAAGGACCCATACCTCATTACTTAAGCTTACATTTGGTGTTGCGGACACTATACAGGAGTATCAAGTCTCCTTCTTCCAAGTCCTTGTTCTTGAGGTTGCGGTTGAACCAATTTTTACATCAGGCCTTTTCTACTCGGAGAGCATATGCTGCTCGCAACCTTTTCTCCTCCAGCTTTTCGAGGTCAACTAGCCTTTCGGCTAGCGTGTTTTCAGTGAGTCTTTCCCTTACAGCAAGATAGAGGCTAGGCACTACATACTCCATTGGCATTACTTCCTCTACCCCAAAGGCTAACTTGAAGGGGGTACAATGTGTTGCCACCTTGTAGGAGCTCCTGTAGGCCCATAATGCTGCTATGAGCTTATGCGCCTAGTCAGTACGATTGGCTTCTACCATACATGTGATAATCTTATAGCAAGTTTTGTTGGAGCTTTCGGCCAAGCCATTTGCTCTGGGGTAATATGGCATTGAATTCCTATAAATGATCATAAACTCGCTTGTTAGGATTGCTATGGTTTCATTGAGGAAGTGGGTTCCTCGATCACTGACTAACTCCAACGGCCATCCAAACCGCGTGATGACTTGTTCATATAAGAACTTGGCGGTGGATCTTGTGTCAGCCTTTACTGTAGCCCTTCCTTCTACACACTTGGTGAAGTAGTCAGTGGCTAGGATGATGTATCAAGCCCCAGTCCCCTTAGTGGTTGGGCTTATGGGAACCAGTGAAATCGATGCCCCACTTCTCGAAGGGTTGGTCCAACCAGGATCCTAGTCAGGGGCATCATGTCTGCCCAGTGTGGGATTTGTATGCGTTGGCAGGGGTCACATTGTTTGACGAATTCGGCTGCATCTCTAAAGAGTGTTGGCCACTAGAGACCAGCTTGTACCACTTTACGTGCTATAACCTCAGCGGCGAATGACCTCTTGTGATTCCTGAGTAGGCTTCTTCAAGCACCTCGATATATTTGTGTTTGCATACGCACCTTCATAGTATGCCATCCTTACCCATGCAGTAGAGTTGGCCTGCTATCAGCTGATATGGCGCTATGTCCTTAATGAGTTTACAGGCTCTATCCTTCTTAAGGTCTTGGCTTAGGGGTAGCCCATTGGCCAAGTAGTGGCCGATTTCGGTGGCCCATTCTGGAATGATGTCGAGGAAGAAGAGGGAAGTGTCGGCGAGATCGTCTTTTACTCCTGTTGGAGCTTCGCCCTTAGGGATTCTCAATACATGGTTGGCTAAAACGTGGGCTTTGCCCTTGTGCACCGCAACTGTAAAGTCTAATTCTAGCAAGATCAACATCCACCTAGTGATGCATCTAGTCTTGCAGGGTTTGTTGACCAAGTACAACAGTGCTTGATGGTCCACGAAGAAGACAAACTTGTTAGCTAACAAGTAGTGCCTGAATTTCTTGACTGCATAAACCATGGCGAGACCTTGTCTCTCGATGGTGGTGTAGTTAACTTTGGCCTCATTTAGTTGACGGCTTGCAAAGTATACAGGTTAATCCAAATTATGCTCCCCAAGCTAAGCTAACATGCATCCAATGGAAAAGTTAGAGGCATCAATGCGGACGTGGAATATTAAATTCCAATCAGGAGACCTCAGTACTAGAGCAATGGCTAGAGCTAGCTTGAGAGTTTCAAAGGATGTTTGGCATTCTTTGGTCCACTCAAAGGATACTAGCAGTTTGTATAACGGGTAGGCTATGTTGGCGTTAAACAAAATAAATCTCCGATAATAGCTCGTATGGCCAGTAAATCATTGGACTCCCTTAGCGTTGTTGGGAGGCGGTAACTCCAAGATGAGTGATTTTATTGTGGTCCGTAGAGATTCCATTTCGAGACACTATGTGGCCTAGGATGACACCATGTTTGACCTAAAATTGGCACTTAAGGGGGTTGAAAGATATGCAGTATAAGCAGCACTTCTCGAGGACAAGCCTAAGATACTTCAGGTGGTCATCCCATTTCGAGTTCACGTAGATATCGTCCAAGGAGACTTCCACAAATTCCCTTAGATATTCCTTGAACACCGTGATCATCATACGTTGAAAAGTAGCTGGGGCATTGGTTAGACCAAAGATCATAACCCTAGCTACATATACTCCCCATTCGGTTGCAAAGGCAGTCTTATGTTGATCTTGGGGGGTGATTGAGACTTGGTTGTAACCCAAAAATCCATCTAGGAAGCTGTACGCTTCCTTTTTGGCTACCCTTTCTAGAACATGTTCCATGAATGGCAAGGGGTACGGGTCACATCTCATGGCCACATTAACTTTCTTCACATCCACGCATACTCTAATTTTTCCATTCTTCTTTAGGACTATCACAATGGGTGATACCCAGTTTGTATGCTCAATCTCGTAGATGAATCCTGCATCTATGAGTTTCTAGATTTCTTCCCTCACTATGAGTGCGTATTTAGGATTCATAGGATAGGGGTGTTGCCATACTGGCCTGGCATCATCCATCATGGGGATTGTATGCTGCACTACTGTGGCCAGTACTCCTTTCATGTCCGTGCAATCCTTACATTCCCGTAGGAGAGCTATTAGGGCATTCTCCTCACTAAGAGTGAGGTCATCGATGACAAATATAGGTTGTGGGTCCTGGTCATCCAAGGCTAAGTGTACTTCCTTGACCGGGGCTAGTCCATTGTATCCTTGAGAACAACCATCCTCTCGAGTTATTTTGGCTGTTGGTATAAGATCTTGCAATCCTAAATAGTATAGGCCTTGTAGTGGGTTGGCACTTGCCATAGGTCGTCTTTATCCTCAATCTCCTTCTCAGTGTCTACTGAGGTTGTCTACTAAGGTAGCAGACTTTTTGGCCTTTGCCTTGCCTTTGGAGAAGTCAATGGGGGTGGTTACCTTACTCACTCTATTTCCCCAGTTAGAGGAGAACTCGTGGTGGGCGGTCGTGGCAGGTCATCTAGTGAAGATCTGATTTTACCCTTATTGTTCCCTTGCTTACCTCTTGTGGTTTGAGCATATTGAACATCCTTAGGGGAACTATCAGGATCAGGACCCTCGAGCTCTAGGGTGGTGATATGAAACCCTGCTCTTTTGGGAACATCTATGTTGGCTAAGATGTGCACCCACTTCTGCAAGAATTCTGGCTCTGGGAGGGGTGCATACCAGAAGTCATCAGACTACTTCTCATCCTCTCCCTTGTCACAGGGTTGAAATAGCTTCACGGAGGTGGTTTGGGTGGTGGTGTCGGACCCGTGTTGGACTCCACAGCAAAGAGGTGTCCTAACAATGCTAGGGCCTTGTAGGAATGTAGGTCTGCTCTCATGGTTTGCTCCTCGTGCCATAAGTAGATATTATCATTATGCCAATCATGCATGAGTCTAGGCATTCGTAATAATGGTTTGCCTAGGATTGCTTCATATCCAAGCTGTCATGTGAAGTCCATGACCACGAACCTGATAGGGTACATGAATCCAAACACCTTAATGTTGATGCCCGTCAGTACTCCCAGAGGTTCAGTGATTCCTCCATCGGCTAGCTTTACTACTAGGTGGGTTTGCTTGAGTGCGGGCTTTCCCCACTTCTCCCAACATTCCTTGGTGCAGACACTCACTCCTGCTCCCCCATCTAGGATGGCTTCTACCTTTTGGTTCTAGTAGACTATGGGGATTGAGGCATTTGTGTCATCACCCTCGAAATACTGGCCTAGCTTGTTGATGGGAATCTTGGGTAGGTTTGGCCCCTTATCTAGTGTTGATTGGTTGGGCTTAGGGATGGCAAGGGCTAGAGGTAGGAACGGCCTATTCATCCAATTGGACAAATCATGCCATAGGATGGAATTTCCTTTCAGCAGAGATGCGATCCACATTTTCACTTCAGTAGATAGGAAGGCAGCCTATCGTAGGGTTCTGGTGAAGCTTCTTCCTCCATGGATAACATATCATCAAATCCGCACAGGTCTCCTTCGTCTTGGAGGTTTTGCAACACTAGGTCCTCTTGGAACATCTTCTGCATCAGATTCGGAGCTTCCGACTGCTCCAAGATGAGGTCTTCTTCTTCTTCCACTCTTTTCAGACCTTGAGAGATTTCGCTCCTTGATGCCCCATCAGGTGGGCTGGATGGATAGTATATGATCCCCTATTGGTGATGCTCGAACTTATCCTAGCACTCATGCACCAAGTCCTAGGCATCCTTTATGTATTGCTTTTCTAAGACCAGGTCAAAGTCTCTTTATAGGTGGGAGCCCGGTGCCAGGCCCCTTGAGCTTGCACTGGTGTGTTTACTTCTAGAATAGGGTACCTTAGGATCACCCTAGATGGAAGACTGTTCGGAGGTGGAGGAGGTGGCAAGGGTAGCTATCTCCTCATCGGAATAGTCAACACTGGATCGGAACTGTCACCTACTCGAATTGATTTCTTGGAACGAGCTAGAGGCTATGGAGGAATTTTAGGACCAGGCAGCGAAGATACCTTACCCCTCTTGGTGAACTTCTTCATGGCTTTACCTAGTGCCTTAGCTTGCATCCTTGTAATGACTTGTAGTGGCACTGTGGCCACATGGCCTTGTTCGATGCTAAGCAGATTGAGGCTGGTGCTCTTTGGTAGGGTAAGTGCGGTGGTTGGTCTCCTTGTGGGATAGTCCTGGAATAGATTCTCTATGCCACATCCTATGCACAAGGGGGCGGGGTTGGTTGTGGTTGGGGCGGTGGGCATACAATCCCTATATGGACAGTCCTTCAAGAAGTGTGGGCACTAGCATCTAAAGCAAGACACTAGTGGGCTCGATGTGCCTCGATAGGGGCATTCATTTGCTCTATGGGGACCTTGGAAGGTATAACATTGGAGCGGGGTCCTCTGAGCAATTGAGTTCATATCTCTTGCCCTTGCATTTATGGGGTTAGTCTGGAATACGAGGACTTGTTGATCCTCTGGTGGGAGGTAATGAGCTAAGGCTCCACTTCCCTCCTCGTAAGGGTAATAATCATGAGGTCCATTATCAAGGTCCGTTTCCTCCTAGTCGTTGGGAAACTCTTCGACCAACACTTGATTGACTGGGATGATGCGAGGTAGAGGGTTGCAGGCCTAGTATGGGTGGAGGTAGTGGATTTGGCTGAGCATAGTACTGGCTAAAGCTGGCTACAGGGCCACCTTGCATGTGAAGATAGTGGGAGAGAGGGAAGGAGTCTCACTTGCGGCTTTCTCACATGACAATGGGGGAATACACACAAAGGTGGAGGCTGAAAACAGTTTTTCTCTTCTTAGTTGTGAAAGCCAAAAGAACTCAAGTACAAAGAAATAGAAGAACCCTATATGTGGGTCTCAAACCAAACTCAACTAACTAAGGTGGCATACTAACCGAGCCACACTGCGAAGGGCATCTCAATCTGAGACAATGCACTCTTGCACTTCTGGTTGTGCTACCTACAGAGATTTGCTCCCAAACTCCAAATAGGAAAGCAACACTGGTCCTCTTACCAGGACACCGCGAACTTGGTTTGCTTTCTTGAGCTCCTTACCACGAACAAGGCTCTGATTGTGAAGATTGTGGGAGAGAGGGAAGGAGTCTCACTTGCGGCTTTCTCACATGCACAATGGGGGAATACACACAAAGGTGGAGGCTGAAAACAGTTTTCCTCTTCTCAGTTGTGTAAGCCAAAAGAACTCTAGTACAAAGAAATAGAAGAACCCTATATGTGGGTCTCAAACCAAACTCAACTAACTAAGGTGGCATACTAACTGAGCCACAACTATAGTAGATAAGGATAGCTGTCATCTAGCTATTATTCGTGGGCGGTGTACCAACCGCATCTCCAGCTAACAAGTCGATGACATAAGTACACAACGGTCACCCTGGCATATCTCGAGTGGAGCTCGATATCTCAACACTCCCCCTCGAGCTCAATCCCAAATCCTGCACACCAAGCAGGTCTCTGAACTTGTGCAGCTTCTCTGCGCCCAATGCTTTCGTGAATATGTCAGCTACCTGATCCTCTGTGCTGACATAAACTAGATCAATAAGACCTAGTAAAACCTTCTCCCGCACATAGTGATAATGCACCTCAATGTGCTTTGTTCTGGCATGAAAGACTGGGTTCTTTGCCAAGTGTATACTGCTCATGTTGTCACAATAAATGACAACCGGCCCATCTGTAGACTGATGCATATCATAGAGTAGCTTATGCAACCAAGCTACCTCACATGCAGCCATTGTTGCACCCCTGTACTCAGCCTCTGTGCTCGACAAGGCAACTGTAGGCTGTTTCTTGCTGCTCCAAGTGACTATAGCACTCCCAAAAGAGAACACATATCCACTGGTAGATGGTCTATCAGAAATGCTACCAGCCCAATCAGCATCAGTGTATCCATGCAACTGTATCTGAACCCCAGCCTCATAAAATAGTCCATACTGCAATGTGGACTTCACATACCTGAGTATGCATCTAGCCGCATCCAAATGTGGTTTCCTTGGAGCCTGCATATACTGACTTACCAACCCAACAGTATAGCTCAAATCTGGCCTGGTAATAGTCATGTAAATCAAACTTCCTACTATGCGTCTGTACATAGTAGGGTCTTCCAGAAGCTTACCTGCATCTGTGCTCAGCTTCACATTCTGCTCCAAAGGAACTGAAATAGGCTTACAGCCTGTCATCCCATATTTGGACAGCATGTCCAATCCATACTGCCTCTGCAAGAGCTGTATCCCACTTGGTGATCTAATCACCTCAATGCCCAAGAAATAATGCAGCTCTCCCAAATCCTTCAGCTCAAACTTCTGCCTCAATAGCATTTTCACATGAAGGATATCTTCATCACTATCACCTGTGATGATCAAATCATCAACATAAATGACTAGCAGCATAATCCCTTTCTCTGTTTTTCTCACATAGAGTGAGAAATCTGCCTTGGAAATCTGAAAGCCAATAGTGACAAGATACTGTCCTATCTTGTCAGACCATGCTCTAGGTGCTTGCTTCAAGCCATACAAGGCTTTCTTCAACCTGCAAACAAACTCAGGATGAGTAGCATGAACATAACCTGCTGGCTGCTCCATAAAGACCTCTTCTTGCAAATCACCATGCAAGAAGGCATTCTTTACATCCATCTGATGTAAAGACCATCCCTTTGATGCAGCCATAGCAATGGCTGCTCTTATGGTTGCCATCCTTGCAACCGGGCTGAAAGTTTCTTCATAATCAATGCCATATGTTTGTGCATACCCCTTGACAACTAATCTTGCCTTGTATCTATTCACAGAACCATCTGCATTGTGCTTGATCTTATAAACCCACTTACAACCAATTGCATTCTTGCCTTTAGGCAAAGGCACCAATTCCCATGTAGCATTAGCATCCAAGGCATCCATTTCTTCATCCATGGCTTTCTCCCATTTTTCATTTCCCATGGCTTGCTCAAAAGAAGTGGGTTCTGGTTCCTGTATCACTTTGACCATATAGGCATAGTGAATGGCTGTAAATCCATCATATTTCAGCCTATCCACAGGATACCTAACCCTGGTAGACCTGCGCAAAATAGGCTCACTTCCAGGTGCTCTCAAAACATCCCTGGTCTTCCTTACTCCAAGTGTAACAACAGAAGGAATACCCAACTCATCATCAATGCTCTGTTCTGAGCCACTGGATTCACCATCCACACAAGAGTGACCTGCATTCACATCATACATGGGCTGATCTACCTTCTCTTTTCCTTTTCGTGATACCTGCGTACCACTCTCTGCATTGCTTTGAGGGGATTCTCCTGATTTCAATCTGCCTGTCCATGGCGAAGTATGTGAACCACTGGTAAAGGACACTCCAGGTCCACTGATATTTTGTGATTGCTGCTGTGCATTCTGTGCAGCATTACCATTTTGTGCATCTACATCAATCATCACATTTACTGGTTTATACCAGCTGCTCATCTCATTAAAAAAAACATCTCTGCTCACTGTGAACTTACGTGTAGAAGGGTTATAGCATCTATACCCTTTCTGCTGCAGAGAATAACCAATAAAGACGCACTTCTCAGCTTTTGGATCCAACTTGGACCTCAACTCATCTGGCACATGGACATAGGCAATGCAACCAAAAATCTTCAAATGAGAAATATCTGGTTTCCTACCAGTATACATCTCCTCTGGCGTCATGCCATGTATTGCTACAGTGGGAGTCCTGTTCATTATATAGACTGCTGTAGCAACTGCTTCAGCCCAATAATAATCTGGTAGACCTTTTTCATTTAGCATAGCCCGAGATACCTCTCCAATATGCCTGTTTTTTCTTTCTGCAATTCCATTTTGTTGTGGGGTATGACTGCATGAATATTGCTGCTTTATACCATGCTCCTGCAAGAACCTTGCAAACTCATTTGAGAGGTACTCTCCCCCTCCATCTGACCTTAGGCATTTTATTTGCAGGCCTGTTTCTTTTTCAACCATAGCTTTGAAATCTTTGAAGTGCCCAAACACTTTACTTTTCTTTTTCATAAAATACACCCACAGTTTTCTGCTGAAGTCATCAATAAATGTGACAAAATAGTGACAGCCTCCAATAGATGCAGCTTTTGTAGTCCACACATCAGAGTGGATTAATTCCAATGGCTTTTTACTCTCTTGAACATGCCTAGGAAAAGGTTTCCTTGCCTATTTCCCAAATTGACAGGCTTCACAAACCTTGTGCATTTCTGCAACCTTGAATTTAGGCAATCCTGCAACAATATTTTGGGCTTGCATTGATTTTAGTCGCTATATATTAACATGACCAATGCGTTTGTGCCAGATATCAATATCTGCAACTACACCGGTCCCATGTGCAAACATTGCTGCACTCAATTCAGGCATGTCTGCATCCAACGTAAACATCCTGCCCTTCTTCTTTCCTTTTGCTATCAAGCGACCGTTATTTTTCATATCCTCAACAAAGCATCCATGAGGATTAAATCTAACGTGCAAGCCCTGCTCAACCATTTGACCAATAGAAACTAGGTTCTTGGTGATGTTCGGGACATGAAATACATCAGACAAGTATTTCTTTTTCCCATCCTACATAGACAAAGGAATTTTGCCAATCTGCACAATAGGATGTGCAGTATCATCACCAGTCTCCACAAATCCTAGTTTTTCCATTTTTCTTGCATCCTGCATCCATTCAGCGTGACCTGTCATGTGGTTTGACGCACCCAAGTCAACATACCACACATCATTGCTTTCTTCTGCACTTGTTACAGAATTTGTCATATGCTGCACCATAAACAAATGCTCATTTCTGTCATCGCCCTGTCTACTAGAGGATGTATAATTGCCTTGCTGCAATTTTCCACTCATAATGTCATTCTGCTTTTTGCAGCAGTCTTTAGCCATATGACCCATTTTGCCACAATAGTAGCATTCAACATTGCTGTTTGCATTTTGGCTTCTCTGCCATCCACCACGGCCTCTTTGGCTCCCCCTGCCTCTAGAGTTACCACGTCCTCCTGCATAGGACTGGTTTTCTTGCGTTTGCTGCATATTCTGATTTTTACCACGGCCTGCAGATCGGCCTCCTCTACCTCTGCCTCTACCTCTGCCAGCATTTGAGTAGAAGACAGTTTCTTTTGAAGTTCCTGCTGAAGAAGATGCACCCCCATTTCTCTGCTCTTCAGAAATTAGAAGAGCAATCAACTCCTCAAAATCAGGAAAGTTTTCACGGACGGCAATGGATGTCCAGAACTGTGCATAATCCTTTCCTAGACCATTCAAGGTCACAGAAACCAAATCATCATCATCCACTGGCGACCCAATGGAAGCAAGTGCATCTGCAATTTTCTTCACTTTCATGTGGTAGTCATTTATGCTCAAATTTTCTCTCTGCACATTGTGCAACTCCTGTTTGAGTTGCATTTTCCTGGCTTGCGTATTTGTGCTATACATTTTTGCCAAAGTATCCCATGCCTCCTTTGGCGTATTTGCATCCTGAATATGCACAATCATGGAGTCCGAAATACTGATAGACAGTCAGTACATAACTTTCCTGGCTCTCTCATGCCATCCTTTGAATGCCTGCATTTCCTGTTGACTGGGAACATTAGGAAGAACAAGTTCTTCTTTATTTCCTGTAATGAATTCCCAATAGCCTTTTCCCATCAAGAAATTCGTCATTCTAAACTTCCATGCTTGGAAGTTGTTCTTGTCAAGCTTTTCAGTGACAATCTGTGAAAGAGAATCAGATGCCATTACAGAACACTGCAAAATATTCTGTCACTGCAAAAAACACAGCTTTTGCCTCACACGGGCAGATCTGCAAAACCGACGAGAGTGGTATTTCACCACACAGTCACTTCCTAGTGACGATTTTGCATCAACAGGCAATAGGCATGAATCTACAACTCCTAATATCTCTACACACAGGCATACGATGCAATTTCTGCGGCACCTTTTCACCGACTAGCCGCGCAGTGGTCGCACAGCAAAAATTAGGGCCTTTTTCTGAGTGCCTGCGAAGAACTTCCGCCTTCAAAACGGGCCCCGAAACGGCCTCAAATCAGAAAAATAAAGTCACTCTCGCCACACCGCGAAGGGCGTCTCAATCTGAAACACCGCGAAGGGCGTCTCAATCTGAAACAGTGCACTCCTGCACTTCTGGCTGTGCTACCTGCAGAGATTTGCTCCCAAACTCGAAATAGGAAAGCAACACTGGTCCTCTTACCAGGACACCACGAACTTGGCTTGCTTTCTTGAGCTCCTTACCACGAACAAGGCTCTGATACCATGTGAAGATTGTGGGAGAGAGGGAAGGAGTCTCACTTGCGGCTTTCTCACATGCACAATGGGGGAATACACACAAAGGTGGAGGCTGAAAACAGTTTTCCTCTTCTTAGTTGTGTAAGCCAAAAGAACTCTAGTACAAAGAAATAGAAGAACCCTATATGTGGGTCTCAAACCAAACTCAACTAACTAAGGTGGCATACTAACTGAGCCACAACTATAGTAGATAAGGATAGCTGTCATCCAGCTATTATTTGTGGGCGGTGTACCAACCGCATCTCCAGCTAACAAGTCGGTGATATAAGTACACAACGGTCACCCTGGCATATCTCGAGTGGAGCTCGATATCTCAACACTGATACCATGTGAAGATAGTGGGAGAGAGGGAAGGAGTCTCACTTGCGGCTTTCTCACATGCACAATGGGGGAATACACACAAAGGTGGAGGCTGAAAACAGTTTTCCTCTTCTTAGTTGTGAAAGCCAAAAGAACTCAAGTACAAAGAAAATAGAAGAACCCTATATGTGGGTCTCAAACCAAACTCAACTAACTAAGGTGGCATACTAACTGAGCCACAAACTAGAGTAGATAAGGATAGCTGTCATCCAGCTATTATTTGTGGGTGGTGTACCAACCGCATCTCCAGCTAACAAGTCGGTGACATAAATACACAACGGTCATCCTGGCATATCGCGAGTGGAGCTCGATATCTCAACAAAAGGCCTTAGTTTCACTCAGGTCACTGTTTTGAGTCCTAGTTGCGGAAACCAAAATTAATTAATAACTCATGATGCGTGTGTGAGTTTGAGTTGAAATAAAGAGAAAGTTGCATTTATTTTCTATTACAATGAATTCTGTGTAATCAGACAGTGGTTTCTGACAAAAGAGAAAGGACTTGCCTTGTAAACTGGTCATTTTTAGTCCTAATTATTAAAAATAATGTATTGAGTCATATCTCTGGGTTGGTGTGTCAAAATGCAATGAAATAACAAGGAGGTGCTGTTTATTTTTTGAGAGAAATAATAATTTCAAATCAAAAGGGTGCATTGAAGAAAAGGTCAATAAGTAAAATACCTAATTAAATGCTCATCCAAGATATGATGTCTAGTGATGATTACATGTGAAGGTGTTTCGAAACATGGTGAAATAAAAAGAGAGTGCCATTCATTTTCTGTTTTAAATCTGAATATTAAGTTATATTTCAAAGATGTTTAATATTGATAGTGGCTCCTTTGTAAAAGTCATGGAAGGCAATGTGTGATAAGAGTAATGAGATTGGACTACATTAGTGCTATTTAGGATTTCTCTAGCCTAGTATTACCCTTTTTAATGTGCAATAGCCTAATACTTGGCTAGTCAGATACCCATATTTGAGGATACCTTTAGGGTTCTCCAAAGGTTCACCTCTCTACACAACAATCTTGGAGGTGGTGTATTCAATACTCTACAATAAGAAATCCACCAAAAAGAGTATAGTTTCGAGATTGCAACAAAATCTTTTTCTTATCACGTTTATCTACCGTGGGTGGATATTGTGTAGTACTCAGAAAATTAGCAATATCAATGTACCACAGATATTCCACTTGAACTAAGAACAATTGAGCATTAGGTAGATCATCATCCACACCAAATTCAGTATCGACGATTAATAACCGGGATAAATGATTGGCTAACACATGAGTTTTGTCTGGTTTTGTCACCACTTGAAAATCAAACTCTTAAAATATCAACATCCATCGGATTACTTGGCCTGATAATTCTGGTTTGTTGAGAAGATATTTTAAAGCCTCACGATCCACATAGAAGATGAATTTATTTCCTAGTAAATAATGCCAAAACTTTTCCATAGAATACACCATAGAAAGGCATTCCTTTTCCATTGTGGTATAATTTCTTTTTGCATCGTTGAAATTTCGACTAGCATAATAGATAGGATGGTCCAATTTATCATTTCCACTTTGGCAAAGAATGGTACCGACTGCTACTAGTGATGCATCTGATGAATATGGAATTATATGGTCCAATCTAGGGGTATCAAAATAGGTGTTTCAACCAATTTGGACTTTTAAAGCTCAAACGCTTGTTAGCAAAGCCTTGTCCACACGTAAGAAATATCTTTTTGCAAAAGTGTGGTTAAAGGCAAAGCAACTTGTGCAAAATTGGCAATGAAACGGCAATAATAGTTCATATGGCCCAGAAATCCATGCAATTGCTTCAAATTTTGAGGAGATGGTAACTCACTGACCTTCTTAATCTTTCCCTTATCCATAGAGATGCCATCCTTGGAAACCACATGCCCTAAAAGAATGCCTATCTCCACACCAAAGACACTTTTCAGGATTTAAAGATACACCGACTTCTGCACTGCGCTCAAGCACCTGTTCTAATTTACCAGGCATATCTGCTTGATTACCAATGACACAACAATCATCCTTCTATCCATTGCCTCAATAAGTCTTGACAAGCAGCTATCATCACGCTTTGGAATGTTGCAGGGGCATTACATAGCCCAAAGGGCATAACTTTATAGGCAAATGTCCCCCATTCTGTGGTGGTGAAAGTGGTCTTAGGCTAATCGTCTGGATGGGATTAACACTTCATTTATCCATTAAAACCATCCATAAATGAATAAAGCTCATGTCCAGCAACCTTATCTAGAACTTGATCAGTGATGAAGGGTAACGAAAAAATGATATTTCTTAGTTTTATTATTAAGTTGTCGATAATTCACACAAATTCAAATCTTTTTATTCTTTTTTGGAACGAACACAATGGGTGAATGAAACCCACTCACTATAGGACACTTGGTAAATAAAACCCACATCTAACTTAGTAAGCTCTGCTTTCACCAGTTTTTCATAGATCGGATTCATCCGTCATTGGGATGCGTCAATTTTACGAGCAAAAACCTATGAGCAGGTTTATCCGAGCGTGTTTTTCAAGAGATTTTTAAAAATGTTTTTCTTTAGGAAACATGGCTTTTACACTTTTATTTTTACTAGAACTAGATCCCTTTATCATAAAAATATACAGACTAGTCACTCATTCATTTTTACACAACATAATTTTCTTATTTAGAGACATCCCTTTGTACCCCTGTTATTACCTTAAAAAAGTGTTGATTGCTTTAAGAAACATTCCTCATAATCACTCTCAATGTAATAATACTATGCATATATAATTACTTATTAACACATTTATATCATATGGCAATATCTTTTTAGTGTTTTTATAGCATATTTATGGACATGTTTCTAAAGAAGTTTAAATTACTATAAATAAGTATTAACTTAGGCTTATATATCACTCTCATAAAATACATGTAATATTTAATACTATATATGAAAGATTTTCCAAAATATAACTCCATAGATGTGCTCAAATGGGGTGTTCCAATCAATTTGAGTGGTTGAATGACTATATTTGGACATTGGATATGAAAGTTATGTCACTTTTAAAAGTGCTGTCCAAGGTAGTTTCGCCAGCGAAACTACCTTGGGAGACTTGCTTGAAAGGTTTCGCTGGCGAAACTACCTGGATGGCTTGCTTCAATGAGTTTTCTTTGAAAAAACTCTTTCATGAAGATAGGTTGAGAGAGGGTTTTCAATGTCACCCCCTATTAAGTAAAAGTTGTAAGAAGGATCATAAGGGAATTTTCATAGAGAAGTCTACTCTACATGTGGGTTTCTTCAAAAGCCATCCCATTATGCTCTCACCATTCCTACAGATTCACCTAAAGATTTTTGTATAAAATAGGCATTGCTATAATGCTTTGCATATTTCTAAGTGAAACTATGTTTTCTTCTGATCGATTTTTGCCATATTTATGCATAGTTGGAAGCTTTTTTTTTCCTTCGCTTGGACGCTCGGAAGATTTCGCTCAGAAAATGCTCGTCCCCCGTCATTGTTGTTGACACATTGGTCGTGCTTGTGGCTCTAAATCAATATAGTGTTGAAAAAGTTCAGGTTTGATCCCCTTTAAGTCCTTGTATGTCCATGAAAATACATCCATGTGCTTCTCCAAGACACGACAAAAATTTGTCAGATGATCTCCTACTAATTGTGAACCAATCACTAAAGATTTGAGCTCCAATTTTGTCACCTCTATGCCAACACTACCCACATAGCGTGAATGGAGTACACATGCTCAGAATCCCTTGAGAAATCTTCATAGGAATGGACTCTAATAACCCATGTGAATTTGAATGCAATTGCTCCTGAACATCTGAAATTAATTCCCTCCCAATTGGTACATAAGGTATGATGGCTTGACATTCACTACTTTCCTTTGCTTTGTTTCCACTAGCTCTACCATGAATCGATTAAGGTCTAGGGATTTGTCTCTCTTTCTATGTCGTACACTACCTCACTACGTAGTTGGATGCTTAATTCCAATATCTAGAGGAGATATTCTTGATAGTAAGAAGTTATCATTCTTTATTTTAGTGGTTAGCTCATGATAGTTTACAAGAACCTACACATAGCCATCCTTTCTAGGAATGATTGCCACAGGCACAATCCCTTCATCATAAGCCCCTGGGTAAATAAACCCTAAATCCCTTGTGCCTCCATGCCATGTGGCAGCTTGCCCTTTACTCATACCTTTGCTCTACAAGTGCTCATGGCACCACAACTCTCAACAAACACTCATATATTGATAGTGAGCTTAATTAACATACAAATTAATGTACAAAATGTCATTATAAAAATGTGAGGGCCAAATTATACATAAGAAGACTTGTTGATGTCAAAACTATGAATTAGTAGCATTTACATCAACGGATTCATCTTGAGCCAAGTCTTGCATGCCAAATATGTCTATCTCAAGGTTTACATAAAATCGCTCACCTACAACATCATCATCCCCTATTGTATGTCTACCTAAGACTTGATCCTCTAGTTTACCAGGCTCTAGTTCTCCCTGTTCTTCCCCAAAATTGTGATCTCCACCTTCATTACAATGTCATTATTGTCACCTTCTTTGTGGCCCATATCATCATCTTCATCCTCTTCCCTAGATCCATCGGCATCATTATTTGGATCTTCTACAAGCATCTCCGTATCCACATTCCTATCTTTAAAAATATGTTTGCTTCGAGGAGAAACTTGGACCACGTACCACCATATTGGATCCAAATGATATGGATGAAAGACCACCTATGTTGAAGATCCAAATTAGGTGCTAGTAATTATATTCATTTATGCTCAAGTATTAAAAACAAAATATATGAAAATCTACCAACATTTGTTTGAAAACGAAGATATTAGCTTTTAATTAATTCGTTAGTGTGTACCTATTCACAATGTGTTCACAATGTTCTAGAAGAACAAAGGTATCACTTTCATCGGTCCAGGCTTGGTGGAGTCAATGGCAAAGAAACCACATATGTCTCTCCTGACTGTAGAATTGGGACCATTGTAGATAGTTCTAAACCATTTGATATAAAGAATGAAAATACTAAATCGTGTAAAATTAACTTCATAGATGTCATGCATGGTCCCACAATAATCTAACTGCAAGGAGAGAAGATTGGTATCAGAAGCACTTGCTCGGCTATCTTGTACAAAGTTAGCCATGACTCCACAATTATATGTGATTCTACTTGAATCGATGAATTCCACATGAAAATGCCATCCATGTGACCACAATGCACTATACTTTTTGTACTACAAAGAACATGATTAAAACAATGAGGATGCATTTTGTAGTGATTGTGATCATAAATACCCAAATTAAGTAGAAAGGTTAAAAACTTACATGTGGCATAAATACAACTACAAGCTCCCGCTCTCAATCATGGTTACATCCTCTCTATCATGTTCGGCTTCACAAAGAGCTTCTTGTAGACAATCACGGGACATGTGTCTGGGGAGAAGAGCAAGGTTTGGTGGATATAGCACCCTCCGCCTATGCATGACTCTAAATCTTGCCCTCTCATTTATTCTTTCTTCTTTGGCCTCTTCATATCTCTCCACCCATATTTGCATCTCAGGACTATTGAGGACACAAAACTTATTGAATTTCTCTCTTTGCTCTTTGTTCATCTTTCTTTTGACCCCTTTACCTTGGGGAACCTCTGCAATGACACGATCATTGTCCTTGATGTTCCAAGCATGTGTCATATCGGGATCCATGGATGCAAGAAACTCTATGATGTATACTAATGAATGTTGCACAAGCCATCCCTCTACCATGCTTGCTTTGGGTCTAGCTTTACAAATCCCTTCAAGGTTTTCATAAACTATTCAAGGAAAAACATCCAACAACTATGAACGGTTCCTGCAATGGCAACCTCATCACCTACATGTACAAGCAAGCACACTTGAGTCATCATAATGCTTGAGGGAAAGTGCTTCTCAAGAAGGCACACAGCTTCAATGGAGTCCACCTTAGTCCTCTCAATGCTTGATACAGAGATCTCTTTTTGTGAGATCCACCTATTCCACATGCACTTGTAAGATTCGATCTTTAATACCCATCATTTAAAATTGTATGAAATATAATGAAGGTGATACGATAGCATACCTGACAATGCCACTAATCTTGTAGATAGCAGTTCTAACATCTTCTAATAAGCATCCTTTCACTATAATTGGGAGGATAAACTACCCAAGCAACAAAGGAGTTACAACAATGTGTCACAATCATATAAGTTAATTACACGAAAGCATCAACATTTTAGTTCTATATACTCTTCTTTCAAGCTAGCATGTAGAATACCTATAAGACCTTGCGCCAATCATGGGACTTGAGGCCAATAAGCTTATTGTCCCTTGTAAATGATCCCCTCAAGCAACACATGTGTCCCATAGGTGTTCAAAAAGATGCAATATCCACCTTGACCCTTGCCTCCTCTACCTTGAAAAGGATCCATGGTGTCTTCGGGAGAACAATTCATGTAGGATGCTCTTGGGTTTTTGAACGACCTCCTGAGTTGTAGAACCACGCTCTTGAGTTCTATGCACATGCTTTTGAGGCCATAAGTGAGCCATTCTACTCATCTCATTGTTAAGATATCGAGCTCCACTCGTGATATGCCACGGTGACCGTTGTGCATTTATGTCATCGACTTGTTAGCATCGACTTGTTAGCTGCAGATGCAGTTGGTACACCACCCATGAATAATAGCTGGATGACAGCTATCTTTATGTACTCTAGTTAGTGGCTCAGTTAGTATGCCACCTCAGTTAGCTGAGTTTGGTTGGAGACCCACATATAGGGTTCATCTATCCTTTTGTACTTAGAGTTCTTTTGGCTTTCACAACTAAGAAGAGGAAAACTATTTTCAGCCTCCACCTTTGTGTGTATTCCCCCATTGTGTATGTGAGAAAGCCACAAGTGAGACTCCTTCCTTCTCTCCCACTCTCTTCACATGGTATCAGAGCCCGGTTCATGGTAAGGAGCTCAAGAAAGCAAACCAAGTTCACGGTGTCTTGGTAAGAGGACCAATGTTGCTTTCCTTTTTCGAGTTTGGGAGCAAATCTCTACAGGTAGCACAGCCGAAAAGTGCAAGAGTGCACTGTCTCACATTGGGACGCCCTTGGTGACATTATTTTTTTGATTCGAGGCCATTTAGGGGCTGTTTTGGTGGTAGAAGTTTTCCACAGGCACTCAAAAAAGTGCCTTATTTTTACTGTGCGACCATTGTTCTATAGGTCGATGAAAAGTTGCCGCAAAAATTGCATCGCATGCTTGTGCATAGAGATATTGGGAGTGACAGAATCATTCTTATTGCTTGTTGATGCAAAATCGTCAGTAGGACATGATTGTGTGGTCAAATACCACTTTTGTTAGTTTTGCAAATTTGCCCTTGTGAGGCAGAAGTTGTGTTTTTTGCAGTGACAGAATATTTTGCAGTGTTCTATAATGGCGTTCGATGCTTTTTCATAGATTGTCACTGAAAAGCTTAACAAGAACAACTTCCAAGCATGGACGTTTAGAATGATGAATTTCCTTAAGGGAAAAGGCTATTGGGAGTTCATTACTGTGGAGCTAAACAAGAACCAGTTATTCCTAATGTTCCAAACCAATGGAGTTGCAGGCATTTAAAGGATGGCATGAGAGAGCCAAAAATGTTATGTATTAGCTGTCTATCAGTATTTCACATTCTATGATTGTGCATATTCAAGATGCAAGCACACCAAAGGAGGCATGGGATACTTTGACAAAAATGTATAGCACAAATATGCAAGCCAGGAAAATGCAGCTCAAGCAGGAATTGCATAATGTGCAGAGAAAATATGAGCATCAATGACTACCACATGAAGGTGAAGAAGATTGCAGATGCACTTGCTTCCATTGGGTCACCAGTGGAAGATGATGACTTAGTTTCTGTGACCTTGAATGGTCTAGGAAAGGATTATGCATAGTTCTGAACATCCATTGCCATCCATGAGAATTTTCCTAATTTTGGGGAGTTGATTGCTCTTCTAATTTCTGAAGAGCAGAGAAATGGTGGTGCATCTTCTTCAGGAGGAACTTCAAAAGAATCTATCTTCTACTCAAATGCTGGAAGAGGTAGAGGTAGAGCAGGCCGATCTGGAGGCCGTGGCAGAAATCAGAATATGCAGCAAATTCAAGAAAACCAGTCCCATGGAGGAGAACGTGGTAACTTTAGAGGCAGGGGGAGCCAAAGAGGTCGTGATGGATGGCAGAGAGGCCAAAATGCAAACAGCAATGTTGAATGCTACTAATGTGGTAAAATGGGTCATATGGCTAAAGACTGCTCTAAAAAGCAGAATGACATCATGACTCAAAAATTGCAATAAGGCCATTATGTAAGAAAACAATACAACGTCTGTGCTCAACAAATAACAGGATCTCGTATGCAAGAGAGAAAAGCAGATAGTATGGAGAATCAAAAATTTGATTACCGTAGAACTGATACAATAGATGGTGCTGCCCCCCAACAATGTGCTTCTGTGTGAGAAGCTTTGATGGCATGCTAGAAATAGTAGAGGATGGAGGCTGGATGCTAAGGAATTAGGGTTGCTGTAGCCAGTGATGATTATGGGTTTCATGGGCTTGCTCTTATATAGCCACCAGTCGTAGTCGGTTAGACCCAATTGGGTGACCGACCCAGTCTGCTCAAAATGGCCGACTGGGGGTCGGATAGGCCACCGACCACATGATAGAACAGTGGTGCAGAATAGAGCAAGTAATCTACGTTCAACACTATATTAGAGAATTTGGGAAAATCCCAATTCCCACAAAATAAAATATAGTCACTTCAAAAGTAAAATTTGATGTTTTTTATTGAAACATTAGCTCCATTGAGGACCATGCACAATACTTTCCCAATTCCTAGAAACCCAAGCAAAAATCCTCCGTATGTTGCTATGGCAAAAGGCCTTAATAGATGTGAACATGGCTCCATGGCCAAAACATTTGTTGATTTGCTAGTGAAAGAAAGATGTTTATTGTTTCGTATGCATCAAAACCACAAACAAAAGCCAATTTATAGATGTTGCATTAGGAAGATTCATTGGAGTAAATTAAATTACAGTATTGATATATGCAATAGGATTGTTATAGATCTTTGACATCCATCATATAACTGTGGTCTTCAAAAACAAAATTAAACTTGCAACAGCTGTTAATTTTTATTTGGTATATTAGATGTATCAAATCAATGTCAAATGCATATGTTTCTATGTTGATAAATTGCAGTATTGACATATGCAATTGACATATGCAATAGGATTATGGTAGAGCTTTAACATCCATCATATAAATGTGGTGTTCAAAAACACCGTTTTATCACAATAGAGCTCATGAAACTCTCCATCACAATAGAGCTCATGAAACTCAGAGACATGGTCTTGATAAAAACCTTTTTTTAAATTGCTTTCTTGTACTAAATATAATCAAAACCATTGACACATAGCCAATTTTGCACCACATCATTTAACATAATCATTAACAATTCCATACTAGTATTCATACTCACAAAGTAGCTCATCTCCGAAGGAGATATCCTTTATGGTTTGCATAGTAATGTAGCCATGGGCACTCAAATTTCCTTGTGACTTTTGAGCCCAAGGTGGTAGTTTAGGGGTGTATACAAATATAACATTTGTTCTTTCTTTATAATACATTGAGCTATTTATATATCGAGCAATGTTTCCATACAATACATCTCCCACAATACATTTCACATCTGTCAATGGCTCAATGAATGGATCTTCAAACATTCCATAAGTCTTCATCCTTGGGAAAAACTTGAGGAGAGATCTCCAAGTATCATAATCATACTTTGGACCATTATATACCATCAAATCTTGTTTTTTCTTGATGCTCGTATATGTACAAAAAGACCATATCCTGCCCCAGGTATCAACTTGATTTCTTTACTTCATAATGGATGCCATTCATTTTGAACACGTGCTCAATGGGTATGGGCAATTTATGTTTCCATAAGCCATTGGATGCAGGATCAAAATTTGTAATAAGATAGCTCTTCAACTTTTGAGGACAATCTGCAACACCTATCATATGTTTAAAATCAAAGAATCATTCTTTTAGTGGAGGAATACAAACTCACATCACAAAGCACATAGCATTTTTTGGACAAGGTACTAACTCAATGTCTATTAATTCTTTCACAAAACAAATTGAAACATAATGTTTCGCTAATCGAATCTAACCAAATAGTGTCCAAATATAAATCAGAATGTAGGTACAAATGTTTTAGTTGAGCATTTGTGTCTACAACTCTAATTAACAAGATCACTCACATTCCCTAAGGGTTGTCTATGCAGTAAAATCGAATCAAGTTGGCTAAGAATGCCCTTGCAGCATCGGCAGTGATTCCCCTTTCCTTGCATCCAAGAACCATAGCAAAGCGTTTTGCCTCACTATCTTTCAATGGCCCCATTTTGGCAATTTTTCCTAGCATGCATTCTTCCTCTTTATTCAATGTAGCATGTTGAGCATGCACCATACTTCTTGTAGTAGGACAAGTCCCTCTCACTCTAGTTTTGGTTATAGGTGAAGTAATACCTTTCTCTGTGTCTTTTTTTGAACTACAAGTAGACATATGAGATTTGACATTCATCCTTTCGAGAAATTCTTTGTTTTTTTCTTTGAATTTAAGGATCACTGGTTGAAAATAATAGAACATATCATGCCCTTCAACAATCGGAGCTTGACCAAATCTGTTAGAAGAGATGGCACTGCGCACATCTACTGCATCATCTAGCATCTGTAGGTACAGTAATAACTCATGAAGCAAAATAGAATCACCACAATCTATATCAAATTTTGTAAGGAAAATGCAATTTTCTGCTGGATTAACACAACCCGTGTAAGGCAAAATATCAATGAACACTGTTCTTGCTGGTTTGCATTCCTCTTTAAAACAACACCACACTCTCATTAATGGTTTAAACTCCACTTCCACATTCATCCTATCTAGTTGAATGATTCTACTCTTTGTATGCTTGTGGCATGCCATCGCACCCCAAACCATGAAGAAATGTAACTTTCTGTTAACATGACGCTCCAAAGTGTCCAGCATGTGTTGCACCATGCCCTTTTCTCTTGCAGTGGACCAAATGCCAACATGGTAGTGATCGAGCAACCATTGTAGAAACTCTAAACACCCAAGACAAAGAACAAGCCAATGCTTCCCATTGTGCAAGCTTATATGTTTATTTGACTTCGAAAAACAACACTCGAGCAATAACCCTTTCAAATCTATTATCACTGCTAGTCTTATTTTTGTTATCACCTCTTTTAACATTATTTCTGAGGGTGACATTATGTCTTCTCCTTTACCTTCTAAGATTTCTTCCTGCACCTTGGCTTCATACAATGACATTGCATCATCTCCTTTACCTTCTAAGCTTGCATTCACATTTGTCAATGGAACATTAACTGCAGACATTGCATCCTCAACATTTTCAATCAACCATGTTGAGCTTGGAACTTGCATGCTAATGTTCAAATTAGGCACATAATGAATCATTGGATCAGGTCTCACATGTACAGGCAATGCTTCTAGCGATGTGAAATTGAGATGGCCAATATCTGTTGATAAACAAGGAAATGAAATTCATAAGTAGAAACAAACTAAATATTGAGATGGAAAACCAAATTGTCAAACTTTAGGTTGTGTGCTCTCAATGCAATTTGTTTGTGTGAAAGCATTCATGTTTTTATTTTTCAAAACAAAATTGGAATACTAAAAAAAAGAAAGCATTCATGTTCATATGCTTAGTATACCCCCTAAAGTTGTTGAATCTATACCCTTTCAAGTTATTGTAATCCCCAAAACTACATATCCTTACAATGCCAAATACCTTTGCATAATAGATAGAGTGGAGTCCAACATTATCTAGCATTGCCCGAGTGTTCCCACTAAGAAAAGATTTGGCCAAGCGGCCAAAACATATTTGAGCATTCATATGAAGTGAATAAGGATAGAAACAACAATTTACACTAATTCATTCATCACGATCAAGACTCAACACACTTTTTAACATTTATGAACTCATAAATAAATTTGGATGTGTATCACACTCCGAAGGTATTACAACATGCAAACACATCTTTTCATGAAATATAGAAAATTAAACATATTCAAGAATACATATGAATGTTTGAATTATGGCAATGAGATAGAAGAAATTTCCAAGTAATATTAAAAGATCTTTGGAACAAAATTAATACATCATATGGAGAATATAGCAAGATAACATATGGAAAACACGAACACCATATAAAAGGACAATTTCAAGGACCTGTTGCTTCCTCTTCTATTTCCCAAAACTTTGAAGCGTGTTTTTGTAAATGCTCACGCTGCTCTTCATTGAAGGGTTGAAGCACTTTTTCTCCTGGTATGGTATCAATTTCTTTATCCCCTCCACCTTCAGGCAATATCGTTGAAATGCTTTTCCTTGCTTACCAGTACACAGGCAATTAAGCCATCCATAGATCTAGTGATAAATATATCTACAGTTTCAAAATTAAGGCAACCGAAGTGTATTTTATATTGTCCGCATGTCCTATTTAATGCATTCTTCAAACATGATACATGATCCATGGTCAAGAACACCACAAGAAGGAATTGCACTAGGGGAGAAGCGATTGTCATCAAGCTTTTCAACAAACACTCAAAGCGATCCTCATTCCAATTTCTACTTCTGCTTGGTCCATACATTACATCCAAAAAGGAAACCCCTATTGCCATTGGCTCTTGGTACACATTATGTATAAATTCCATTCCCTCCATGTTTGAACTGACTGTGTAGAACCTCCAAGACCGGGTGGAATTCGGTCCATGACTTGCACCTTCACTTTGTCCCATAATCCACCTCAGATACCCCTTTGCAGCATCAGGCAATGGTGGAGTTTCCTTGCCTTGTTGAAGCTTCACTTTTAACCATGAGTCAGAGCAACCACAAATCCGATGATACAATTCTGGAGTAATTTTAAAATGTAATCTGCACTCATCCCAATTTTTTAACATGAAAGAAGGCCGTTCTACCGATATAAACATATAAAGTTCTTCTTGTAGTGCAGCATCTCTCTTGATCTGCATAGCTCATCCTTCAATATCAAGAATCATGGCATCAGTCTTTGTTTTAGCTATGACTACTCTACCTTCCTTAATGTCATTTTGAATTTGACCAATTTGATCATCACTCAATCCATGCAAGCATCTAAACATTGAGACTGTGGGTTGCCTACAGCATTTTCCATCTTGTGAATATTTGCCTGCAATGTAATCCTCAAGGATGGAGATCCAACCATCATAAATGGCATTGCTTGTGATTATCATATGTACACCCTTTGTGGCAAAGCTATTGCCCAATGTTACCTTGCCAGTGTCAATGAAAGCCTGCAAAATATATGAATCCATTAGAATGCAATAATTAAGAAAACTGACTTGTAAAAAATGATTCATAATTAAAATCTGTACTTACATCCCAATTCTCACGATCTGGATGTCCTTTTGCAAGCCCTTGTTGTGCTTTCTTGGGTCTGTTAAAGAGAATCCATTGTCCCCTCACCTGCTTAAGTATATCAATGTACGGAGATTGTCTCAAGATATTTTGAGACTCCATGCCATCTTTGATATCTCCACACAAAAGCGTGCAAGACAATTCATGACAATCCTTGCCTGGCAGGTGCGGTAGTAGTGCTTTCTTTGGGCCGTGCTATTATCATCATTAGATGTGAATATTTTAGCAGCATATATCGAATGTTGTCCAGATAGTATCCAGTAGTGGCACTTGGTTAAATCCTTTTTATCTACCCTTTCCAGGGGCTACTTTGTTTCAGAATTAAAAGGCATTAAATCCACTACAGTAGTAGGAGGCCTAGAGTTGTAACCGAAGTCTGCAGCAAGCTTCTCCACATGCTCTTTGTTCAACCCTCTATATACATAGCTTGGAGGAGCTTTTTGACATCTTGCAACTGGAATTGAAAATGTTGCATGCAACCCGAATGGGTAGTATTTTTCATATTCCACCAAGCCTGATGGTTTCTTTTGCCCTTTTTTTCCTATGACCTTTCCACTTGGCTCCAATTCACTACCACTGCTTTTTTCCACAACTGCTAGCATACCCTCTGGAGGTGTTCCTTCTTGTGGTACATCAACTATAGTTAGCTTTCCTTTCTTTGCCCCTTCTCCGCTACCACCTGGTGCTTGAACCATAGTCGATTTACCTTTCTTTGTTCCTTCCCCACTATCTTCCCCACTCTTATGCTTCTCTAATGTTGCTAAAACTTTGCAATATGATTCAATGATTGTTGTCACTGTGTTAATTTCATTTCCATCAATTGATTCAACACTTATCCAGCCTCTTGAGTGCATGTTGTCATCTACATCAGACTTCATATGAGATGCTTCATAATTGCTGGGATCCAAGAGAAACTTCTTATTTTGATTTATAATGATCAACAATCCAATATCTCCCTCTTTTCCAACCACATCTTCAGTGATTTGATGTACCGATCCAACACAAGTGTATGCACTTTTATTAGGTAACAAAACAAATAAGTGAACTCATGTCAACTGTGTCCCTCAATACTATATATGTCAAAGTACCAAGGTATGCTTTTTTCTACAAATCCACTTACAACTTTCTCAACCTTCTTCACATTTGTGTCTTTCCTGTAAAAAACCCAAGCAATATACAAAATATCATCTTTATAATCTTTACTGTACATTATCAATAAACATATCTGAAATAGAATCTAGAATTGACATAGTAGATTTGAGAAAGCACTAGATTCTAGGGAGATTTGGCTGCACTAGGGAGATTTGGCCGTGCGGCCAAATCTTATGGGCTTCTTTTAAAGCACTGGAAGGGGAGGTCTGGATGTGTGGCCAAATCATATGGGCTTCTTTCAAAGCACCAAAGTTTGGGGAGATTTGGCCTTGTGGGCTTCTTTCAAAGCACTAGGGTCTGGAGAGATTTGGCTGTGCAACCAAATCTTGCTAGCTTCTTTGAAATCAATCAAATCTTTCTAGCTTCTTTTAAATCACTTATGTTTAGGCCAAATCTTGCTAACTTCTTTCTAATCATGAAGGTCTATGGAGATTTGGCCATGCGGCTAAATCTTTTCAAAGCACGAGGGTTTGGGGAGATTTGTGTGCAGTCAAATCTTGGTAGCTTCTTTCTAATCACAAGGGTCTATGAGATTTGGCCGTGCAACCAAATCTTTTCAAAGCACCAGGTTTAGGGAGATTTGGCCGTGCAGCCAAATCTTTTCAAAGCACCAGGTTTAGGAAGATTTGGCCGTGCGGCCAAATCTTGCTAGCTTCTTTCTAATCACGAGGGTCTATGGAGATTTGGCCGTGCAGCCAAATCTTTTCAAAGCACCAGGGTTTGGGGAGATTTGTGTGCGGTCAAATCATGCTAGCTTCTTTGTAATCATAAGGGTCTATGGAGATTTGGCCGTGCAGCCAAATCTTTTCAAAGCACCAGGTTTGGGGAGATTTAGCCATGCAACCAAATGTTTTCAAAGCACCAGGTTTGGGGAGATTTGGCCGTGCAGCGAAATCTTTTCAAAGCACCAGGTTTGGGGAGATTTGGCTGTGCAGCCAAATCTTTTCAAAGCACTAAGGTTTGGGGAGATTTGGCTACGATGCGAAATCTTCCTAGCTTTTTATAAGTCACGAGGGTTTAGGGAGATTTGACTGTGCGGCCAAATCTTGCTAGCTTCTTTCTAATCACAAGGGTCTAGGGAGATTTGGTTGTGATGCTAAATCTTTCTAGCTTCTTTTAAATCACCTGGGTGTAAGGAGATTTGGCCATGTGGCCAAATCTTTCTAGCTTCTTTCTAATCACGAGGGTCGAGGGAGATTTGGCCATGCGGCCAAATCTTTCTATCTTCTTTCTAATCACGAGTGTCGAGGAAGATTTGGTTGTGTGGCCAAATCTTTTCAAAGCAGCAAGGTTTAGGAAGATTTAGTTGTGATGCCAAATCTCTATAGCTTCTTTGAAATCACCAAGGTCTAGGGAGATTTGGCTATACGGCCAAATGTTGTATGTTTTGAAAGAAGCCAGAAGATTTGGCTGCATGGCCAAATCTCCCCATTTAAAATTTAAAATTCAAATCTTAAGATTCAAATTTCAAATCTGAAAAATTCAAAATCTTAGATTCAAAATTCAAAATCTTAGATACAGAATTCAAATTTCAAATTTGAAGATATGAAAGTTAAATCATATACTAAAGACCCTACTTTCAAATCACACTTCGAGATTCCTACTTTACAAGACTCTTTCTTTCAAATCGTGGTGTTCCGAAATGGAGAAAATGGAGAACATGCATGAATTAGGTACACTTTCGATTTCTTTCGTTTTCTTACTTGGATGATTGAGTAGCCATTGTTGTTTGTGAGCTTGTGCTCTTTGGATTTCAAGCAATCATAGGAGCTGAGGGGATTTTGTCCAAAGGGGATTTTGTGAAGAGGGGATTTTGTGAGATTAACTCGGAAAAGGAGAAGCTCCAAACTATTGTTGACGACACAGAAGCCTCACTAACAGTCACGCTGGCAAAGAAGAATGGGCCTGCTGAGGGCTGCAAACCTACCACTAAATAACTGTGAAGAAAACCTGTGCGGAGGAAAAGAGTAGTGCAGGTCTTAACAGAGCGGCGTCGAAACTGTGCTGCGGAGGAAAAGAGTGATGCAGGCAGTGCAGGTCTTAACAGAGTGGCGCCGAAACTATGCTAGTGTAGGTCCTAATGGAGCAGCACAGAAGAAAAGAGCATGGGGAGGAAGGACGTGGAGGAGGATGAGAACGGCGGAGGAAAAGAGCACAGTGGAGGAAAAGAGCAAGGGGGAGGGCGTCGAAACTGTGGTACATCGAAATTGTGGTGAAAAGAGCACGACGGAGGAAAAGAGCGTGGGGGAGGGCGCCGAAACTGTGGTAGCATAGGAGAATGGAGGGACGAGGATGGAAGGATGTGAAGGAGGACGAGGACGATGGTGGAGGAGGAAGGAAGAGAAGGCAAGAAATCCTCCAAAAATAAGCTTTCGGGGGGAAGAAGCATTCCCCCCAAAAAAAGCATGCTTTGGGGGGAAGGAGTAATCCCCCCAAAAAAATGAAGAGCAAACCACCAAAAAAAAAAAGAGCTCTTTCTAATCCAACTATTGTGTGTGAAATCTATGGAGAGTTGAATTGGTAATGGAAGTTTAAAACCTACATAGTTAAGTACACATTGTTAGGACAAAACTGGGATGGGGAGCCTCCCAGGAGCTCTTATTTTGACATAGTTTTGAACTTTTTTGCTTGCAATTAGCTAAGCAAGGGTGGAGGAGTGTTTTCCAAGAACTACCCCATCTAAGACATTGTCCTAAAGCTCTCAAACCACCCTAGGTACACATTGGAGATCTAGGAAGGGAGAGAACAAGGTGAGCCTAGCACTTGATCCCCCATGAAGACGAATTCAATTCCTTCTAATAGGTTTACTTTATATGCTTGGGTTAAAAGGTTTGTTTAGCTTTGCCTTTTAAAGTTTTGGTTTTTTAATAGTTTTAGATTTTCTAGTTTGCTTTTAAAGTAATAGTATGATTTTAAAGTGTAATAGCGTGAATCATGAAAAGCATGTACGATTTTTTTGAAAGTAGGATCTCTACATTTGAATTTCAAAATTTGAAACTTGAAACTTGAAATTTGAATTTTTTATTTTAAATTTTGAATTTTGAATTTTGAACTTTAAATTTTAAATTTTAAAATCTGGATCTTCAATTTTTAAATTTAACGTTTGAAGATTTGTCCATGTGGCCAAATCTTCCTAGTGATTTGAAAGAAGATTTGGCCATGTGGCCAAATCTTCCTAGTGATTTGAAAGAAGCTAGCAACATTTGGCAGCATGGAAAAATCTTCCCAAACCCTAGTGCTTTGAAAGATTTGGCCACACGGCCAAATCTCCCAGAACCTGGTGATTTGAAAGAAGCATGCAAGAGAAGGTTGCATGGCCAAAACTCTCCATACCCTAGTGCTTTAAAAGAAGCCTACAAGATTTGGCCACACGACCAAATCTCCCCAAGTTTGAAAGAACGCCACAACCAAATCTTCTCAGTGCTTTGAAAGAAGTCATCAAGGTCTCAAAGAATTTGGCCGTGCATCCAAATCTTGCTAGCTTCTTTGAAAGCACCAAGGTTTGAGTAGATTTGGCCGTGTGGCCAAATCTTATTGCTTCTTTCAAAGCACTAGTGTCTTAGGAGATTTGGCCATGTGGCCAAATCTTGTTGGCTCGTTTCAAAGCACCAGGGTCTAGGGAGATTTGACCATGTGGCCAAATCTTGTGGGCTTCTTTCAAAGCACCAAGGTCTAAGTAGATTTGGATGTGTGGATAAATCTTGATGGCTTCTTGAAAGCACCAGCATCTCGGGAGATTTGGTTGTGTGGACAAATCTTGCTATCTCCCTTTCAAAGCACCATGGTCTGTGAAGATTTGGCCATGTATCCAAATTTTGCTGCCTAAAATTCAAAGCACCAAGGTTTAGGAAGATTCGTCTTGCAATGAAATCTTGTAAAGCATTTTCATCCTAAGTCATACCATCAGATATCAATATTGAACTATAACAAATGCTATGTACTATGCAGGTGCCACATTGAAAGTGGGGGTTAAAGTCAACTTGCTTGTCAGTGGAAAGATTGTTGCCATTGGGACAATATTCTCTACATCACATGATGACATGTGCCAAGGTGTGCCCTTGAGAGAAAACAATGTATCGGTGGCGATCGATATTTGTATGGATGAAAGTGCACTTCTTCCATTTCCTACAATGGATGCATTCTTCATCTATGAGGCTTTGGGTAGTGTTGTTCGTTGGAAAGCACAATCAATGAGTTGTGTGGACAATGTCAATGGAGCTATTGTACCAGTGAATGATATAACATCAGATACCATTGACGTTGAACCTCTATGTGAATATGATGAGTTTTCCATTCGAGAATCATGGAAGGACAAGAAAGTCTTAATATGGGATGAGCAAAAAACCAAGAGCATTGCAGAGGGTGTTGTTTTGTATGTCTACCCATTTGAACCTATAAATTTTGAGATGCTTGGTGAAGGTAATCTAGGTGTGGGAATTGAAAAGTATCATAGTGATGTATCAAGCATCGATACCATCCACTTAATAAAATGGCCCATTGTACAAATAACCTTTTTAGATGGAACTTCATTAAGAATCAATGACACCATGAATTCTTCAAGTGGTTCTGGGAAAAAACACATGGAAGATGAGGACCCAATGGAAAAATCCACAAAAAAGAGGCATTATTGCATGATAAAGAGAAAAGCTAAAAAACATGGCATGCCATTAGCATCATCTAGACTCACAAGGGATGCAGTCATAAAAGTATCTATGATTGATTGTTGTAAACAAAATTGTTGTCAATTTGCTGATCGTCAAATGATATCCAAATTACGCATAGAGTATTGGGGTCAAAGTTTGGAGGCTTGCACCAATTATGTATATGACACTCTTGGGATTGCTTGTCAAAAAGATGACAATGGGCAGTTCAAATATGTCTTTTCATTGAATGGTATTCAAGTTTGTTGTAGAGCATGGTATGAAATGCATGGTATTCCAAAAACAACATTTTATCGATATAGGGAGCAATTTGAAATTGGTATACGAAGGTGCATACATGGTAATAAAGGAATCGTGCGGAGAGGTTGGGATCACACAGAACTGGGTAGAGCCATAATCCAAGATTTTGTTTATAACAATTCTGAGTGTATGCCACACAAAAGTAGAACACTTCAGGATGGATCAAGGGAAACACAGTTGGTGATACCGGATGTATACAAGCAGGTTGATATTCTCTATGAAGTTAACATGCAATTAAAGCATAGTTTGGGTTGTAAGGAGATGTCACCTTCCACATTCAACTGCATATGGAACTCTAAATTCAAGCATGTAACTTTGTCAAAAACAAGTGAATTCTCTAAGTGTGGTTTATGTAGTGCAATCAAGGCTCAGCTTGCAGTGACAAAATGCCAAAATGAACGTAATAAGTTGATGGAAGATAGAAGAAAGCACATGTTACAACAAAAAAGTTGTAGAAATGTGTACTACACTTGGCGCAGATCTTCTAAATGTATCCTCAGACATACTTGTGCATTATCCATGATAAGATGGACCAAAAGAAGACAGCCATCCCTAGAATACGCAATCGTTCAAAGGACACAGACAAATCCTTTCAGCTCCCAGTGGCTTTGACTAGCATGATAACACATGGACATGGTCAAGGATGTTATGGTCACTTTTCTTTATCCTTGTGGCCATCAGATCCTAACTTCACAATTGGTTCATTGGCTTTGTGTTTGAGAAATCTTGAAAGATTTGATAACCATGCACTTGGAGATTTGGTACATGATGGGATGCCAAGGTCTGACAACGCTCTGCTAATCGCACTAACCTCAAGAGAAGCATTGGATTCTCACTATGTTTCTAATGGCAAGCAACAACTTCATCTTAGAGCAGTGGGTGGAACATTCAAAGACCTTGGACTTGGAAGTTCCCATCAAGAAAATCCTTATAAGAAACTACCCGAACACCCATTGTTGCAATTGGATAATTGTGGTTCTGAAAACAAGAATAGGTACTTGTTTGCATACCTATCATTACTTGCTGCTCGAGGGATTTTCAAGTCAATTCAATTGGGATTCTTGATGGTTGGGCATACACATGAGGATATTGATGTAATGTTTAGCAGGTTTTTAGAGAGGTTAAGAACTAGCCAAACATTGACATTTGCACATCTCATGGATACTTTTAGACAATGTGAGGAGTCTTCTCCAACGCCATTTTTGGTAATGGAAGTCCCTAATTTCAAGAGCTATGTTGATGGATGCCTATACGATGGGAAAGATTCTTTAGTGGGACACTCAAAGCCTCTCCAATTTCGGTTCTTTATGCGAAATGAAGTTCCTATCATGCAATATAAAGTGCATCCATGATCATTAGATTGGCAACCAAGTGAAGGTGGCATTGAGTTGTGGAAGAGACATCCGGATAGTCATCCAATGCTACCAAGTGGAGAGCCACCTTATGTAACCATGTTCAAGTATGTGAAGGATCACTTAGATGTGATAGTTGGTATCAAGGAGTATGTACGCTTTTGGGAAAAATGGGCACACTTGCAAGGTCCAGAAGCATCTTTCACAAATTTTTACAAGCCAATAGTGAAGTACTGGAAGAGCATGATTGATGAGCTTGATAAACCAAACAATAGCGTAGAGGGCATGTACGAGAGATTTTGGCCAAAGACGCAACATATTGATTGTGTGCAAGTAGTTGATAATGAAAACGATGAGTTTCAAGGAATTGAAGAGTTGAATGATCATTACTGTGGACCTCAAAGGAAAAAGCCAAAACAATCATTTGATCCAATGGTTGATGTACAAAAAGGACACTTTCTTTTGGTCCGACCAGCAGAAAAAATTTACCCAATTTGGCTAGGCATTGCTCAAACTGATGTACAGAAAGATAATAAATCTAAAATTTTCAAGAAGGTTTTCATACAATATTGGGCACCTATATGCAAAAGACACAATGCACAAATTGAGGAGGTGTATGCAGATTGTTGGAACGTGCAATAAAGGTGATCCTCCACATTGGGAATCTGTTGATGCTATTGTATGGTTATGGGTTCCAAAATGTAACCTCTCAAAGAAGGTCTCCTCGAAGAGCAACAACCTCAATCTCCACAATGGAGTGAAGGTACTTGAAAAGCATGACTTTTTTTTCCTTGCACAACAATAATTTAATTGAATACTGACAAATATTTGGAAGGTATGACATTGATCTTTTTTCTTTATCTTTTTTTTTGCAGACCATTGCTTTGTGGTTGCAAGTTCTGCACACTCGACAAAATATCAAGGACTAGTGTTGCATTCTTACTTTTTCTCCAACTAAACTAAAATGGTGATTTTAACCACCACCTTTTTTCGAGAAGAGGCAAAAAATGTTTCGTTAAACTCAAACATATGATGTTTTTTTCTCAGCTAATGCAGAACAGGCACACTCCAAATTGTGAGTTTCATATACATGGCCAAATCCAGGGAGAAAGTCAATGGAGTGCACTCAATGCATTGCAATTGTAACCCCTCAAAAAATACCATGCATTGGTCGAAACCTCAACATTTGACATTTTATTTATGTTGATGCAAACCATGCACATTTGCGAGATTTGGATAAACTACCAAATCTATGGGAAAACTCAATGAAAAACATTGAATGTTACATAATTACAACCCCTCAAAAGTTGCCAAATTATCAGGATTTTCCCAAATTCTCTAATGTGGTGTTGTTCTCTGTTCGGCCCACAGCCATTCGGCATCATTTGGGGTCCAAACGGGCCCCGCAACCTGAGAGTGGGCTACCCTAGGAAATGCTCCATCTACCCTTAGTGCAGTCAGTCATGGGATGCCTTCCCACACTTGCATGTAGCCTAGTTGGCAGTATGCCAACTCTATCTGAAGCCGTTCAGCCATCAGGCCACACATGACCCCCATCTGGTGTCCAAACCATGACCTACTGGATAAGTTAGCTACTTAAATGCCTTCTCCTCATATGGGGGGCTTACAAGTAGAGTTAGCTGGTTCCCACGTAGTTACATGAGAGTGGAGCATTGATATCTAACACCCCCCCTCAATGTCCACCCGCAAGTGAACTTACTTTTTCGGTCCAATGCCAAGTCGATGAAGATGCCACTCTAGCAAGTCTCTTCCAAGAGCCTTCGTGAAGATGTCCGTAGCATTCTCTGTGGTCAGACAGTATACCAAATTGACCTCTCCATCCATGATGAGCTCGCGTACAAAGTGATGAGAGTGCTCTCAACGGAAGCAAGAATGGAAGAAGGAGAGAGAGAGACAGAGAGACAGAGAGCCACACAAGTTTTGGTGGGTGCAGAACCACCCTAATCTTCTTTTTCATTCATTTATATATGTGTTTGAGTATTGTACATAACCGGGGTTAAGGCACAGTGACCTTTAACCCCCACAACCTCCCACTTAAAGGACAATGTGCCTTTAAGGGAGAATAACTCGTGAGCATACTATCCAATGCCCATCAATATACGACAATACTCAAACCGCTGACTAGGTAGACTCTTCGTCAGCATATCTGCAGGGTTTGTTGAGATATCAAGCTCTACCCCTGACATATCTCCTGGATGACTATCATTTATGTCACCGCCTATGTTAGTTATACTCGTGGTGTAGTTAGACTACCACGTATGTTTTTGGTTTGGGTTCACATATGAACCACGTATTCTAGGTTTTGACATATAGGGTATTTCCCTCTTCTATTGTATTGTTGTTGTGTGCTAAAGTGAAGAAAGGCTTCACCCTCCAACCGTGTGTCCTCTCTCTTTTGTGTGTTGTGAAGAAAGCTGAACTTGAGTCTCCTATCTCTCTCCCTTATTTCTTTACATGGTATCAGAGCCTTGTTCGTGGTAAGGAGCTCAAGAAAGCTAGCCAAGTTTGTGGTGTCCTGGTAAGAGGACCAGTGTAGCTTTCCTATTTCGAGTTTGGGAGCAAATCTCTGCAGGTAGCACAGCCAGAAGTGCAGGAGTGCACTGCTTCAGATTGAGAGGCCCCTCGCGGTGCGGCGAGAGCGCAGTATATGCTGCAGGATAGGGCGAAGCCCTTGGTGACTTTATTTTTCTGATTTGAGGCCGTTTCGGGGCCCGTTTTGAAGGCGGAAGTTCTTCGCAGGCACTCAGAAAAAGGCCCTGTTTTTGCTGTGCGACCACCGCGCGGCTAGTCGGTGGAAAGGTGCCACAGAAATTGCATCGTATGCCTATGTGCAGAGATATTGGGAGTTGCAGATTCATGCCTGTTGCCTGTTGATGCAAAATCGTCACGAGGAAGTGACTGTGTGGTGAAATACCACTTTCGTCAGTGTTGCAGATCTGCCCTGTGAGGCTCTTTGCAGAAGTTTTGCTATTTGCCCTTCTGAGGCATTTGCTGTGTTTACAGGTTGCTGTTGCATTTCGTGATTTGTAAAATGTCTGAGAATCTGTCTACCATTGTCAGTGAGAAGCTTGACAAGAACAACTTCCAAGCATGGAAGTTCAGGATGACAAACTTCTTTATGGGAAAGGGAGTTTGGGATTACATCAGTGGTGAAACTACAGAACCAGTTTTGGGTGCTGCTCCCACTCCTGCTGAATTGAAGGCCTTTAAAGAATGGCATGAAAAAGCCAAAAAATGCCTGTATTGGCTGTCCGTTAGCATTTCAGATTCTATGATTGTGCATATACAGGATCTAGAGACGCCTAAGGAGGCATGGGATACATTGGTGAAGCTGTATAGCACAAATACCAAAGCACGAAAGATGCAGCTAAAGCAGGAGTTGCACAATGTCCAAAGGAAAAATATGAATATAAATGAGTATTCCTTGAAGGTGAAAGGCCTTGCAGATTCTCTTGCCTCCATTGGAGCACCTGTTGATGATGAGGACTTAGTGTCCGTGACCTTGAATGGTCTTGGGAAAGATTATGCACAATTTCGGACATCCATTGGAGTCCGTGAAACATTTCCTGATTTTCAGGAACTTATTGCTCTCTTGCTGAGTGAAGAGCAAAGGAATGGTGGTTCAGCCACCTCAACTTCTCAAGAGACTGCTTTCTACTCGAATACAGGTAGAGGCAGGGGTAGAGGAAGAGGCCGTTCTGGTGGCCGTGCAGGAAATCAGAACCAACAGCAACAACAGGAAAACCAGTCCTATGGAGGAGGACGTGGTAGTTCTAGAGGCAGGGGGAGCCAAAGAGGCCGTGGTTCATGGCAAAGGAACCAGCAAGTAAATAGCAGCACAAAATGCTATTATTGTGGAAAGCCTGGACACAAGGAGAATACATGCTATAAAAAGCAGAATGACATCAAAAGTGGGAAGTTGCAGCAAAGCAACTATGCATCATCAAGTGGGCATGGTGACGACAGAAATGAGCACCTTTTTGTGATGCAGCATATGGTTAACTCCATGTCAGGAGATGCTGCAGCTTGCAATGATGTTTGGTATGTTGATTCAGGTGCCTCTAACCACATGACCAGTCATGGTGAGTGGTTTCATGATGTCAGAAATTTGGATAAGCCAGGTTATGTTGAAACAGGTGATGATACTGCGCACCCAATTACGCAGGTTGGTAAAGTGCCATTGGCTATGCAGGATGGCAAAACAAAGTACTTGGCAGATGTACTTCATGTTCCAAAAATCACTAAGAACCTGGTTTCAGTTGGCCAGATGGTTGAGCAAGGTCTGCAGGTTAGATTTAACCCTGATGGATGCTTCGTTGAGGACTTGAAAAATAAGTGCCGCTTGGTTGCGAAAGGCAACAAAAATGGCAGAATGTTCACCTTGGATGTTGATATGCCTGAGGTGAAAGCTGCTATGTTTGCGCATGGGAGAGGTGTCATTGCAGATATTGAGATATGGCACAAGCGCATTGGGCACGTGAATATACAAAGGCTGAAATCTATGCAAACGAAAAACATTGTTGCAGGTTTGCCTAAATTCAGAGTTGAGGGAATGCAAAAGGTATGTGAAGCATGCCAAATGGGTAAGCAGGCCAGACATGCATTTCCCAAAAATGCTAAGGTGAGCAGAAGACCTTTGGAAGTGATCCATTCAGATGTTTGGACAACCAAAGCTGCTTCTATTGGTGGATGCCATTATTATGTGACGTTTATTGATGACTACACTAGGAAGGTGTGGATTTATTTTATGAAGCACAAAAGTGAAGTGTTCAGCCATTTCAAGGCTTTTAAGGCCATGGTTGAAAAAGAGAAAGGTGTGCATATTAAAGTGCTAAGATCTGATGGAGGGGGAGAGTACTTTTCAGAAGAATTTTGTGAATATCTGAAAGAACAGGGAATTCAAAGGAAGTACTCATGCAGGTCTACCCCTCAGCAGAATGGGGTTGCAGAAAGGAAGAACAGGCATATTGCAGAAGTAGGACGGGCGATCCTAAATGAGAAAAACATGCCTGATTATTTTTGGGCTGAAGCAGTAGCAACTGCTGTTTATATTATGAACAGAACCCCCACTGCAGCTGTCCATGGCATGACGCCTGAAGAAATGTATACAGGCCAAAAACCAGATATTTCTCACTTGAAGGTATTTGGTTGCATAGCTTATGTTCATGTTCCTGATGAGAAGAGAACAAAGCTGGATCCAAAGGCAGAAAAATGCATCTTTATTGGATATGCTCAGCACCAGAAAGGGTATCGCTGTTATAACCCTTCCACCCGCAAAATGCAAGTGAGCAGAGATGTTGTTTTTGATGAAATGAGCAGCTGGTATGCACCAACTGTTATGGTAGGAGATGCAGATGCAGGAAATGGGAATGCTGCAATAAATGCAGAGCAGCAATCTCAAGCCTTGAGTGGACCCAGAGAGTCCTCTACTAGTGGATCTAATGCATGGACAGGGAGATTGAGATCTAGTGAATCGTCACATGGCAGTCCTGATAGTGTTGTGCAGGTATCACATAAGGGAAAAGAAAAAGTGGACCATGCTCCAGTGTTTGATGTGTCTGCAGGTAGCTCTCATGTTGATGGAGAGTCAAGTGGCTCTGAAATGAGCCTTGATGAGGAACTTGGGATTCCTTCTGTTGTTACACCTGGTGCAAGGAAAAGCAGGTATGATTTAAAGACTCCTACAACTGATCCAGTTGTACAGAGGTCCACTCGTATTAAGTATCCAGTTGACAGGCTGAGATATGATGGGTATACAGCACATCACTATGCTTATATGGTCAAGGTTCTAGAGGAGCCAGAGCCCACATGTTTTGAGGATGCAGCAGGGCATAAAAATTGGGAAGCAGCTATGGATGAAGAGATGGCTGCCTTGGATGCAAACCACACTTGGGATTTGATGCCTTTGCCTCATGATAAGAAGGCTATTGGCTGCAAGTGGGTTTACAAAGTAAAGCACAATGCTGATGGGTCTGTTAGCAGGTACAAGGCAAGATTGGTTGCCAAAGGTTTTGCACAGACATATGGAATTGACTATGAGGAAACTTTCAGCCCAGTTGCAAGGATGGCAACCGTGAGAGCAGTAATTGCTATGGCTGCTGCAAAGGGATGGTCTTTGCATCAGATGGATGTGAAAAATGCCTTCTTGCATGGTGATTTACAGGAAGAGGTTTATATGATGCAGCCAGAAGGTTATGAGGATAAAGCACACCCCGATTTTGTATGCAGGTTGCGCAAAGCCTTGTATGGCTTAAAACAGGCGCCGAGGGCATGGTCAGACAAGATAGGGCAATATCTTGTCACTATTGGATTTCAGATTTCCAATTCAGATTTTTCACTTTATGTGAAAAGGACAAACAGAGGGATTGTGCTTATAGTCATCTATGTTGATGACTTGATTATTACAGGTGATAGTGATGCAGACATTAATGAAGTGAAGCTGCTGTTGAAGCAGAAATTTGAGATGAAGGATTTGGGAGAGCTGCATTACTTCTTGGGCATTGAGATTATTAGATCCCCGAGTGGGATATGGCTGTTGCAAAGGCAATACGGTTTGGACATGCTGTCCAAATATGGGATGATAGGCTGTAAGCCTATCTCTGTTCCATTGGAGCAGAATGTGAAGCTCAATGCAGAGTCAGGTGAGCTTCTTGAAGATATTACTATGTACACGCGCATAGTAGGTAGCTTGATTTACATGACTATAACCAGACCAGATTTGAGCTATGCTGTGGGGTTGGTGAGTCAGTTTATGCAGGCACCGAGGAAGCCAAATTTGGATGCGGCTAGGCGCATACTGCAGTATGTGAAGTCCACATTGCATTATGGACTGTTTTATGAAGCTGGGTGTGCATTACAGGTACATGGATACACAGATGCTGACTGGGCTGATAGTGTCTCAGACAGGAGATCTACTAGTGGTTTTATGTTTTCCCTTGGGAGTGGTGCCATCAGTTGGAGCAGCAAGAAGCAGCCAACAGTTGCCTTGTCGAGCACAGAGGCAGAGTACAGGGGTGCAGCAATGGCTGCATGTGAGGTAGCTTGGTTACGGAAGCTACTTGCAGATATGGGACAGTCAGTTCATGCAGCAGTTGTCATTCATTGTGACAACATTAGCAGCATCATGCTTGCTAATAACCCAGTTTATCATGCTAGAACGAAGCACATTGAGGTGCATTATCACTTTGTGAGAGAGAAGGTTCTAGCTGGTGAGATTGATCTTGTCTATGTCAGCACTGAGGAGCAGGTGGCTGATATCTTTACGAAGGCATTGGGTACCGAGAAGCTTCGCAGATTTAGGAGCTTGCTTGGTGTACGTGAGATGGATTTGAGCTTGAGGGGGAGTGTTGAGATATCAAGCTCTACCCCTGACATATCTCCTGGATGACTATCATTTATGTCACCACCTATGTTAGTTGTACTCGTGGTGTAGTTAGACTACCACGTATGTTTTTGGTTTGGGTTCACATATGAACCACGTATTCTAGGTTTTGACATATAGGGTATTTCCCTCTTCTATTGTATTGTTGTTGTGTGCTAAAGTGAAGAAAGGCTTCACCCTCCAACCGTGTGTCCTCTCTCTTTTGTGTGTTGTGAAGAAAGCTGAACTTGAGTCTCCTATCTCTCTCCCTTATTTCTTTACAGGGTTATCATCTGTATGAACCTTGACAAGCTCTATGCGCTTGTCCTCAAGTACCTCCCTGATGAAATGGTACCTGACCTCAATGTGTTTGGTCTTTGCATGAAAGACCGGATTCCGTGCTAGCTGAATAGCACTCATGGAATCACTATGCAATGTTGGTACACCTGTATGAATCCCCAAATCTCCCACTAGCTGATCAAGCCATATAGCCTCCTTGCAACCCTCTGTGGCTGCAACATACTCAGCCTCTGTGGTAGACAAAGCAACGCACTTCTGTGCGCGAGACATCCACGACACTGCACCACCTGCAAAGGTGAACACATAACCAGAAGTGGATCTCCTACTATCCACATGCCCTGCATAATCTGAATCTGTGTACCCAAGTACACGCATGTCTCCTTTACCAAAGCAAATGCACATCTCCTTGGTACCCTTCATGTACCTCATGATGCACTTAACTGCCTCCCAATGCCTCTTTCCTGGATTAGCCATATACCGGCTAACAACTCCCACTGCAAATGCAATGTCTGGTCTAGTAGCTATCATAGCATACATAAGACTCCCAACTGCTGATGCATAAGGAACCTTGGCCATCATGGCCCTCTCCTCATCTGATTTGGGACTATCTGTATGACTCAGTTTCACATATGGAGGCAATGGAGTACTCACTGCCTTCCCCCCCTCCATATTGAAACGCTGCAATACTTTTGTGACATACTCTTTTTGTGAAAGCCAAAGGAGTTTCCTACTCCGATCACGCGTGATGCGCATACCAAGAATATGACGTGCAAATCCCAAATCCTTCATATCAAAGGCCTCATGCAACTTGGCCTTTAATGCATCTAGCTCATAAGTATTCTTGCTAGCCAATAGCATATCATCCACATATAGTGCTAAGATTATCAGGCTATTATCCTTAGCCCTTTTAGTGTAGAGGCAGTGATCAATTTCACTCCTTCTAAAACCCTGGGACCGAATGAAAGCATCAAACTTCTGATACCATTCTCTAGGTGCTTGCTTAAGACCATAGAGACTCTTTTTCAGCTTGCAAACTAAATGCTCTTTGCCCTTTTCTTCAAAGCCTTCCGGCTGCACCATGTAAATGTCCTCATGCAAATCCCCATGCAAGAAAGCTGTCTTGACATCCATTTGCATAAGCTCCATATCCTCTACTGCCACTAGTCCAAGCATGCATCTAAGTGTGGTCATCTTCACAACCGGAGAGAATATCTCATCAAAGTCCACACCCTTCTCTTGCTTGAACCCTTTAGCAACCAAACGGGCCTTGTACCTAGGCACATCATCACCTGTGACCTTCATTTTGTAGACCCATTTACATGGCAATGCTTTCTTTCCATGTGGCAAAGAAACCAAGTCCCAAGTCTTATTCTTCATAAGTGAACTCATCTCTGATTGCGTAGCATACTCCCACTTGCGTTGATCCTCACGCATCATAGCCTCTCTGTAGCAAGAAGGCTCCCCGCAATCAGTAAGCATCACATAGTCTACCCCTGGAACAAACCTATCAGGCGGTCTGGACACTCTAGATGATCTTCTCAATGGCATTTCAGCTTGCTGTCCCACTTGCATATCAGCCACATTTGGCTCATCATTTCCACCAATAGATGATCCATCATCTACCCTTGATTGTATACCTGTGGGAGTACTTGGTTGTACCATTTCTTGCACATTTGGTGCATGGACAGCTTGCTGCCTATCAACATATGCAGGTGGATTCACATCCTGGAAAGTGATTCTCCTCATTTCCACATCCCTCATGGGTGCCTTATGCATCTTCTTCTCATTGAAGACCACATCATGGCTGCGTATGATCTTCTTTGCTTCTGGATCCCAGAGACGATCGCCCATCTCTCCACTTTCACCATAACCTAGAAAGATGCATTTCCTAGACTTAGGATCTAGCTTCTTTCGAAGCTCTTTTGGCACATGTGCATATGCCTCACACCCAAATATACACAAATGAGAGTAAGAGGGCTTCTTGCCACTCCATGCCTCTTCAGGAATACCACCATCCAAACTCTTACTAGGTGATCTATTGATCACATGCACTGCAGTCTTCATTGCCTCAGCCCAAAAACCACCAGAAAGACTTGCATTGGAAAGCATGCATTGCAACCTTTCTTGAATGGTACGATTCATCTTTTCTGCAACTGGATTTTGCTCTGGAGTACGAGGGGATGTGAGCTCCCTCTTAATCCCACGTGTATCACAGAAATGCTGAAAGTCATGAGAGAGATACTCTCCACCATTGTCAGTCCGTAGGCATTTAAGCATTCTACCTGACTGATTCTCAACCAAGGCCAGCCATTTCTGAAATACCTGGAATACATCACTCTTCCGAGCTATAGCATAAGCCCACACTTTCCTAGTTGCATCATCAATGAATGTCACATAGTATTCGGCCCCGCCTAATGACCGTGTAGGCATGGGACCACATACGTCTGAATGCACCAAATCAAGCATTTCAAACTCTTTCTTTCCCCTTCTTTTATGGGCTGATTTAGTCTGCTTCCCATAGAGACAGTGCTCACAAAATTCAAAATCAGAGAAACTCAAATGCGGTACATAACCCAAACGGCATAAGAGTTTCATTCCATTCTGGCTCATGTGCCCCAACCTGCAATGCCACAAAGAAGTGCTTGGCTGCTCGGTTATTGCAACAACATGATCAAATACCCCTAATACATGTAAGGGATACAAAGTCCCACACTTGGCACCCCTGGCCAAAAGCATAGAGCCCTTTTGAATTTTCCAACTCTGAAAGCCAAAAGTGGTGTGAAAACCAGCATCATCTAGCTGACCCACTGAAATAAGACTCTTGGTCAACTTAGGCACATGTCTCACATGTTTCAAAACAAATGCAGACCCGTTTGCAAAAGAAAACTTTATGTCACCTGCTCCCACTATGTCACATGCATAGTCATTTCCAAGATGCACACAACCTGTCTTTCCACTATCATAAGTGGTGAACCATTCCCTATGGGGAGTAACATGGAATGAAGCACCAGAATCCAAAATCCAATCCTGGGAATATGCATCATCTGAAGTGGTAAGCAACTCTGCAGATAAACTAGACATGAAGAGAACATCATTGTCACTATCACGTGTGACTGCATTGATCTCCTCGATCTTCACTTTTCCTTTGTCCTCCCTTGGACTCTCTTCCTTTTGATTTGCACCCCAATTTGCATTCTTTTTCTTATCCTTTTGCTCTCTTTTTAGCTTGTAGCAATCCTTTTTCATATGGCCCTTCTTGCCACAGTGGTAACACTCAATGTTTCATGCCCTGGATTTGCTACGAGACTTCCCTCTTTCTTGGGACTTCCCCCTGAACTGTGATCTGCCCCTTTGCACATTTAAGGCTGCATCCTGCTTGTTGCCATCCATAGACTTCCGTCTAATCTCCTCGGCCAACAAGCTACCCACAACATCATCAAATTTCAGTACTCCACCAGGTGCAGAGTTACTGACAGCTGTACGGAAGGTATCCCATGAGGATGGCAATGAACATAAGAGAAATATTGCCTTAGTCTCCGCATCAAAATTCATTTTCTGAGCCTGAAGCTGGCTGAAAATAATATTGAATTCATTCAAGTGAGAAGCAATGGAGACCCCTTCCTTCATCTGCAGCTCAAACAACCTCTTCATGAGGTAAACTTTATTAGAGGCAGTTTCCTTTTCATAAGTGGCACACAATTTCTTCCACAAATCTTCCGTAGTCTGCTCATTTACTACTGTGAAATAAACTGACTCTGCAAGATGAAGTCTAATAGTAGACTTTGCTAATGCATCCAACTCATTCCAATCATCCTCAGACATATCCGCAGGCTTAGCTTCAATACCTGCCAAGGGTTTAATCTGCTTCTTTTGAATAAGCACATCCCTTATTTGTTCTTTCCACAAAGAAAAGTTTGTCCCATCAAACTTTTTAATGCTGAAAAACTCCTTTTCAGACATGGAAGAGGATGCCATGATGCAAATAAAGCAAAATCCCAAATGCTAGTGCCTGCAAGAGAGAATCACACCAAATACTAGGTGCACCCAAATGTGTATGCCACAATAGAGTGAAATATCACCAAAACTCAAAACTCAAAGCATCTGACTCATGTGCATATAATATGCATCCATATGAGCAAATCTGGCCCAAAAGAAAATGCCAATAAGTGCCAAATGACTCAAGCATAAACACTGTCCACTGGCATATGCATCAATAATGTCTCATCCAAGAGAGCATAGCACTATCAATGCGTCCTGCAATGTGTCAAAGCTGTCCCTCAGCATAAAATAGCATCCATGTGCAAAGCGTCCATAAAAATAGCATCCCACAAGGCAATTTGGGCCTATCAGCGCATCCAACAAGGACCGCAATGCATCCAAATGGCCTATAAATCATCCACTGCAACCCAATGCATACCACGAATGAGCGCACATTGCTCAAAATGCAACCAGAGTGATCTGCATAAGGTATGCTCAAGAAATCATAGTCCCACGGTAATGAGCGCTACTGAAAATAGAACCTGAGATGCTTCAAAACATGGGCGCCATTGCATAATCGGACTCAGCAAGAAAATCTGCAAATATCTCTCTTCTGCCAGAACTCCAAAATCCCAACCAATGAATGAGAAATGGGAGTCAACACTTATCCACTGCCATGTGGCATAAATCTAAGGTTTCAAAACCTTAGTATGAAAAATGCATAACAGAGAGACGAAATCGAATACACAGAGATTTATAACTCTGAAAATCCTCCACCGAATCACGCAAGAACTGATAGGTAGGGGTTTTTGGGCGTCCGGAACGCAATGGGACAGACGGTTTTGGAAACCGTGGTCTCAATCACTGGGTCCAACACACGGACTGAAAAACGTTTTTGGAAACAGAGCTATCTGTAAACTCCACCGGAGTGCGAATGATGAGCAACATAGAAGTTTTAGGACCTCTTGAGTCCACCGGAACTGACAGATCTGCAAATGGTTGCTCCAAACTTGAGTTCCAACACCCGGGCAAAAAACGCAGGAATTGACACAGTGACTCAGAAATCCAATGAAATGATCCTAGATTCAGGAATGAAGGTGTTTCCAGGCTCCTGAAGTAATGTGGACACCAAAAGCAAGCAATAGTTGCCTCTACAAGTCAATACGGAGTCTCTGTCATCGAACGGAACAGGGAAAAGCTCAAAAAACGACTTTTTCTTTGAAAGCTCTTAACAGGCTCTCAAAACCACTTCGCAAAGCCAAAACTTTTCCAAAGGTTCCTCCAAGGTCTCTGCTCACTCGGATGCAAGTAAAGTCACTCACAAAGCTTCCCACAAAGCTTCTCCTTCCTCCCACAGAGCTGCTGAGCTTCAAGCATTCACGAACGCTCAGTTAGATCACTTGGGCTCTGATACCAGTTGAGAGTGCTCTCAACGGAAGCAAGAATGGAAGAAGGAGAGAGAGAGACAGAGAGACAGAGAGCCACACAAGTTTTGGTGGGTGCAGAACCACCCTAATCTTCTTTTTCATTCATTTATATATGTGTTTGAGTATTGTACATAACCGGGGTTAAGGCACAGTGACCTTTAACCCCCACAAGTGATATTGAATCTCAATATGTTTTGTGCGAGCGTGGAACACAGGGTTCTTTGCAATCGCCATGCAACTCTGATTGTCACATGATAACTGCGTAGGCTTGCTCTGTAATGCACCCATTTTCCCTAAGATCCTCCTCAACCACACTGCCTCGCAAGAAGCAAAGCATGCTGATTTGTACTCAACCTCGGTAGAAGAAATAGCAATTGTGGGTTGCTTCTTGTTGACCCATGACACAACTCCAGATCCAAGTGAGAAACAGTAACCTATCACTAATGTCCTGCTGTCTGTTGGAATACTGAAAAGAAAGAGTAGAGTGGACACAAACTCAGAATACTTGCTTATAGAATGAAGAAGAAAGAGGTCCTTAAGTAGGCACCTCATACAAGGTCACTAACATCACTGATGACCTCAAAGCTCCACAATCATCTCCTCAATCTGCTCCTAGATTCACTCAATCATCCTATGTGGCTTTTCCACCACCTAACTGTGCCTCTAGCACTCACACATAGAAACATAAGGTGTGCCTGAGGCATACACCTTGAGATATCCCAACAAACCCCCCCTCAAGGAAATGCCTCAGGCTATGTCAAGGATACATCTAGTCTCATAGTTTCTCATGCCATCTCATGGTGGTCAAGGATTAATCTATGGCTAGGTTCTCATGCTAGCAAGGGTTCCCTTGGGTGTAAGGTAAACAAAAAGGGATACAAAAAGACCTTCCAATGGTTATCTCCCCTGCATGTACATGCACACAATGTCTGCAGGAGGTACCATGGAGCAAAACTACACATGGCCTACATCATAAGGTGACCAGAGGTGTTTACAAAACACACAAAACACAATAATTTATTTCATTCATTTTGGAGGACTATCCAAGCTGAGTACCTTGACATAAAAAGAGAGATCTAGAGCATACATAGAGATGTGTTTAAAATGCATAATCTTCAAAGGATGCCTCATCTTGTGGAGGCTCATTAACTGTAAGTAGATTTGCATTTTCTGTCTTTGCTTTGGCTCTGCAAAACTTCTCATGATGGTTGTTCTTGCCACAGTGCTTGCATGGATTAACTTTGAAGCAGTCCTTTGAAAGGTGATTTGTCTTTCCACAGTGATTGCAAGGAGTATACTTGCCCTTCTTGACTTTTACAGCATAAGCAGTGTCATTGCCTTTCCTTAGATCCATATGCCTTTCTTCTTCTTGGAGAGCAGAGATAATGCCTTCAAGGTTAGGATTGGGAAGATTCTTCAAAGTGCTAACAATGTGATCAAAACTTTCAGGCATACTCTTAAGTAACACTGCCATAGCATCATCAGGGGTGATAGGAGAGTTGATAGAAGCTAATTGAGTCATAAGACTCCGCATATAGTTGACATGAGCAGCTAAAGTAGTATCACTAGCCATATTTAATTCAAAGAAAGAGATTTTAAGTGATAGTTTAGAGATGTGAGAGCTTGCACCAAAAATCATGTCTAGCTTCTGCCAAGCTTCCGAAGGAGACTCCAAGTCAGAGATATGGTGTATATAATCATCACCCAAAGCAAGAGCAATGATACCATATGCCTTTTCTTCTCTTGCTAGATCCCTTGCCGGTCGTGTCGGTGTTGAGGATTCTCCAGCATTGGAGGCTGTAGAAGAAGCGGTAGGAGTGGGTTTGACAAGTCCCCATAAGTTCTCCCGCATCAATGCAAATTTCACCTTCATTTGCCATGTATGGAAGCCCTTTCCATTGAACTTCTCAAGATTAAATATGGTAGCCATGAGAGGGTCTAACCCAGATATTGGGCAGTGTCTATCTCTCTTACAAGGCAAAAATAACTGAAAGACTTCCAAAATATGAGCACTTAATGTAGCAAATAGTAGTGACTAGATTTCAAACAATGATGCTTCTTCTTACATGCTTCATAGAAGTGGATGAAATAAACACTTTCCAATCAAAACCAGGTCTAGCAAGTCAAAACAAAACTGAATCCACACTTGTACTGAAGTTATTAAAAGCTTCAAAAAACCAGAAATGCTAGAGTAGCATTTTATGTAGCATCATCTTCAAAAACTTGTCCAAAACTGTCAAAACTGAAAAGCTGAACTTGGAGGGCTTGTAGCTCACTCTTCAAAGTAAGGAAAAGAGGGCTTTCTAAAGCAAAAGAAAGCTCATATACCAAAGAAGGTCCAGCACAGAGGTTGGACAAAATGGTGCGCACTTTTGCCCGGGAGAGTTGCTACAGGCTGAAATTGAGTTTTGATAATTTCTCCCTTGTTACTAAACCAAATGACCTGAAAAATGGCTCAAAATCTTTGTCTTGAGGTCGCCCATCTACTCCTAAGAGGGTTCAGGCAATGGTGGAGCAGGCAGGGAGTATTGAGCAACACAAGAAATTCGCTGTTTGGAGAATGGCAGCCACCACAGACGTTTTTTCTTCAATTACTTGCAGGTGGAAGTTTGCCCATACTAGAGGAGTTTCCAGCTCAGAGGGTTTGGGAAATGGTCATTTGTAGATGGAGAACCAAGCTCTCAAAGATTTTGGGAAGAAAGAGGAAAATGGAGAAGAAGAAGATGAAGAAGAAGATGATGATGTGGCAGAAATGGGCTCAAGGGGGATCAAAGGGCTCTGATACCATGTTGGAATACTGAAAAGAAAGAGTAGAGTGGACACAAACTCTGAATACTTGCTTATAGAATGAAGAAGAAAGAGGTCCTTAAGTAGGCACCTCATACAAGGTCACAGACATCACTGATGACCTCAAAGCTCCACAATCATCTCCTCAATCTGCTCCTAGATTCACTCAATCATCCTATGTGGCTTTCCACCCACCTAACTGTGCTTGTGGGCACCTAACTGTGCCTCTAGCACTCACACATAGAAACATAAGGTGTGCCTGAGGCATACACCTTGAGATATCCCAACACTGTCCACATCTCCTACCCAATCTGAGTCACAGAATCCAGTCAAGATGCCATAATCAAGTGTGCCTTTGATGTATTTCAACACCCATATCCCTGCCTTCCAATGGTTCTCTCGAGGCTTATTGGAAAACCTACTTAGTACACCAATCACAAAGCTGATGTTTGGCCGCATGTTGAACAAGTAAATCAAACTGCCGACAAGCATTCTGTACTTTGCTTCGTCCACCAGTGGTGATGAATCCTCGTTTGAGAGCTTCACGTCAACCTCCATAGGGGTGCCAACTATCTTGCACTCAGCCATGCCAAATGCCTTCAATATCTCTCCAGCATACTTCAGCTATGATATGATCTGTTTTGGCTCTTGCCGAACTTCAATCCCCAAACAGAAATGCATCAGTCCGAGGTTTGTCATTTCAAACTCTCTTCCTAGCAAATGCTTTGCCTGCAATATCTTCTCTTAATGGTTCCCTGTTATGACAAGGTTATCCACAGAAAGGACCACGATCATACACCTGCCTCCTTCTCTGAAGATATACAAATTTGCATCAGATGGGCTCCTCCTGGACTCGTTTTGCAGAAAGTAGGCATCAATCCGCTTATACCACCCTTGTGGGCCCTGTTTCAACTCGTAAAGTGCCTTCTTCAATTTACAGACTTTACCTTCTGAACCGGGGATCACAAAACCTGGTGATTGTTCCATGTATATCTCCTCCTTGAGATCTCCATTCAGAAAGGTAGATTTTGTTGAGAGATATGGTGCCATGAGCACATGTAGAGCAAAGGTATGGGCAAAGGATAAGCTGCCACATGGCATGGAGGAGATATCCCACATGTGAGCAAGCAAAATGGATGTAAGTACCCTCACCTATAAAAGGGAGGTTCATTTGAAGTAATATCAATCAAGCACTTTGCACTATCTCAAGATTCTCTTTATGAGTCCAAGCTAATCTATCTTGGAACCTAATTGACTTGAGATACATGTCATGAGCACTCTCTTCATCATGTTTCCACATAGGTTCCATCCACCTTAGAGTGCTCCATAGATCCTCAGGCACACATGTTTTGTCATGGTATCAGAGCATAGGTTTAGCTCTCCTAGTTTAGCTCATTAGTAGTTCACTAGGATTGCTTCCATTCCTAGATTAGTTGTAGGCATGTTTTAGGAGCTCATGTTTTCTTCTAGGTTAGTTTCAGTTTTAGAGAGTTTTTTTCTTGAGTGATATTTGTGAGAGAAAATTCTGTCCATAGGCTTCGGCTCTTTTCGATTCTTCTTGTAAGAAATTCATGAGTGAGGTTCTTTGAAGGAGAGGATATGTATCTGTGAGATTGAAAGGAAGCTAACATCTTGAAATAGATCATGAGCTCAAGGAGACGAGATTGAGAGAAGGAAATGTCTTAGGATCAAGATAGAGAGAGAGATAGAATTCACGGAGAGTTTGACCGAAATGATTCAGTGTTGTTGATGAAGGAATCCATGCAGTTTTCTACCGCAACGACGATTAATGGAGCTTGTCCATTGTAGCTAAGCATTTGGATTGCAGCACTTCAATGACCAGCTACGGCCTCCATAGCTCCCAGCGACCCTGAGTCACGAAGTACCACCTCTGCAGCCTAGCAGAGTGCCAAGGGTAGATGCGACTCTACTGCGCCCTCCAGCGAATGACAAGTCCTACGTGAAGGCCAGCCTTCAACAGCCTCTGATGCACCGAGGGCTCCAGCGCCAACACCGACAACAAGCCTCACAGGCCAGCAGCCAAAGCAGCGCATGTAGCTTCGAAATCTGCAACAAACATTGCCCGTGACCCGTCGAACCAGCTCATTCAGCAACCATCCTCTGCATCAACGTCCATCTTTGGATCGGCCAGCCTCTCGAGAGCCGACCTCTACCAGCAACGACTAGCTTCAACAAGAAGAGAGTGCCAAAACTTTTGGGTTGCCTTCTATGCTCTTTGTAGCTCTACTTAGTTCCTCAGCATGAGCGCCAACGAACGGGACAACATCAACTGGCGCTGCTCCAACGACATCCAGCTCTAGACTAGTGCAACGCCCATGCTCCAAGGTGCCCACGCTAGAGCCTCCGGAAAGCCTTTCAACCGGCACACGAGGCGACTTGACACAAAAGGCAGCAACCTCCATCTCCAAACGTGGCGACTTCAGTGACAGAAGCAAACAACAACAACGAACGGCTCCCTCCATCGACAACGCAGAAACTCCCTACAGCCAACCAAGCTCACGATAGTAACTCGGACGCTACGACTTTTTTAAAAGTCCTTTCCTTGGAGGTACGACAGCTTCAATCGTGCCCGACCACGACGGCCTCAACGGCAGCTTCAATCTCTATCCTTATCGACATCTTTGCACAGAGTCTATCTCTCTCTACACTCCCTCATCAACACGTGTTAAGATAGGACTTAACTGTGGTTAGATTACAAGATAACCATGGTTAGGTGTGGTTCAGTTAGTGGGCTTAGGTTCAGTTACTGGAACTACAGTAAAACCTTGGGTTAACTCATTTGGCTTAAAAGTTTGACACATGGCAGATAAGACCTGACTGTGGTAAGGTTAAGGTCACCCACCAAGGCAGGGTTAAGGTTAGCTAAATGCCACCTAAGCATGCACAGTCAGTAGTGCCATCCAAGCACAGTCCCTTTGTAAGCACAGTATGGAATTCAGCATGTGAATCCCTGTGCCACATCATCAAGACCCCCTCTTCTTCACAAAAGCTTCAACAAGCCATAACTTCCAATCCAGGAAGAATTTGGACATGCTCCAAAAAGGAAAAGTGATCGTCTTTTCAAGCTCTACGCGTCTGTCATGTTAGAATCATTGTATGCAATTAGACACTGCCAATATTGAAAGAATTCAATTGGTAAGACCTTTGCAACCATTGGAAAAAGCAAAGCATAAATGCAAACATCGATGTAAAAAGCAAGCCAAAACCACAAGTGCATGAGATGACCATAGCAGGAAGCATGGCATCCACACATAAAGCACCAAGGCACATGGAAGAACAAAGCATCATGCATCCAGCTACGTCAAGCGAAGAAGCAAACGCCATCGACATGAAGCATTGAAATGCAAAAACCTTGCCAACCTTGCCTATGTTTTGTAATCAAACCTGACCACCTGAGAGTAGCTATGAAAGCACCCAGGGGAGGTATTGACATGTAAAAGCCACACTTGACCACCTTAAGTAGCATGCATGCAGTAGCCAAAGGATTATGGCACCAAGGGGAGGTGTTGAGAGATATGGTGCCATGAGCACATGTAGAGCAAAGGTATGGGCAAAGGATAAGCTGCCACATGGCATGGAGGAGATATCCCACATGTGAGCAAGCAAAATGGATGTAAGTACCCTCACCTATAAAAGGGAGGTTCATTTGAAGTAATATCAATCAAGCACTTTGCACTATCTCAAGATTCTCTTTATGAGTCCAAGCTAATCTATCTTGGAACCTAATTGACTTGAGATACATGTCATGAGCACTCTCTTCATCATGTTTCCACATAGGTTCCATCCACCTTAGAGTGCTCCGTAGATCCTCAGGCACACATGTTTTGTCAGATTTTACATCCATCTAAAACACGGGCCATCTTCCCTGGGCTGCTAAAGCCAAAACACTGTGAATTGTGGTTAGTGGAGCTGTGGGAGCAAAAGTATCCTAATAATCAAAACCATGTACCTGTGTGAATCCTTTCGCCATGAGCCGAGCCTTGTACTTATCCAACAAGCCGTCGGACTTGGTCTTGTACACCCACTTGGTGCCAATTACCTTGCATTTTGGTGGTCGATCCACAAGGTCCCAAGTGTTGTTCTTCATTATGGAGCCATTCTCTAACTGCATAGCCTCCATCCACCTATCAGTTCTGTCTTTTTCTTTTACTTAAGTGTGATCCTCTTTTTTTAATTACTTACTGTGCATTCTTATGTCTTACAGCATATCATCTACAACCACCTTCCCTATTTTGTCAAAAAGTATGGATGCCCAGCAATTTGGTCTACCCAAGGCATGGAGAAGTCTCACTACATGGCACGTAATGCATTTTTCAGACACACACAACACTATGGAGGGAGTCAGAAGGCAAATAGTCTGAAGGAAGTCTTCCAATGGTTTTACCGAGGCATACTATAGAGGCTGCATGCTAAAAGAAAAGTTGCTAGCTCCAAAATCAAGCTTGCTTTTCTTCTATCCCAAAAGCAAAGACGAAGACAAGCTCTAGACAATTCAATGGCAGCAGAGAGACATAGACAATGGAGCGAATCGAAGATATTTAGAAACCATAAATGGACAAGTAAACATGAATAGGACTCATTTGCAACTTATTGGTGTTATGTCCACATGTTTTCAAACTCAATCAATAGAAATTTTTTTTGTGGAACAAGTGACTCTTGGTGTTATGCATCAAAAGTATTTCTTTTGTGAAACATATGATCTAAACGTAATACAATTTGTTCACAATTTCAATATATTGTTTGTTTAATATTTAACGACACCACTCTATCTAAATGTACAAATCATTTGATCTTCAACTTATTGTTCATTTATACAAGATCATACCAGATATCAAAGACTTTGTACAAATCAGTTCAACTTTAATATAATGTTTGTGCTATATTTGATGACTAAATCCTATTTCTCCCAGGGCCTGCCGATCGAAACTCTCTTTTTTATCTTGATTGGAGTCTTTTTCTTCTTTATTGGCTTGATGTCGACTGTCTTTTTATCAATGCTTGCCTCTGTTGCTTGTCTACGAGGGGTATCCTTTTCTTCAGCTGTCTTCACCTGTTCCTCTTCTTGGATTGTATGGCCTGATGCAATCATGGGTGGCTCTCGAAACCTTATGAGCTTGTGTTTTCCATAGCCCTCCAGACATTTGGGCTCCTTAACACCACATGCTAATGCATAAGAAGTGTAAGACAAAAAGTAAGAGGCCCTAGAGGCCTGCTTATTCACATAATCTCCAAATATATCTATGGCAGACAACCTCTCTATCAAAATGATCTTTTCCTTTTGCCATGAAAGATCATGTCCACCTAAAGACCTGGACAAACATTTTAAGAAGTAAACAATGGCTTCTCCATTGTTGCTCAACTGCCTATGGTAAATCAAGATCTTAGCATTGCCTAGATCATGAATATAATGAGCTAGGCCTGACATTTTGTGAAACCCAACCGGCCTGCTTCCACTTGATCTGAGGAATGTGTCATCCTCAATTTGTAGCTGCCACATATCAAAAGATTGGAGTGAGACAATACACAACCTACAAAAACAAAGTTAAGTAGAAGACAAAGTATTTGATTTGAAGTACCTTCTCATTTTCATTAGCAACAAGTAGTTCATCTTTCCAAAGATTTATTCCTCTCCCCTCTTGTCCAACCTCTTCTTTAGGCTTTTCTGTGTATAGTGCTGAGAGATTCATAGCTTCCTGTGTGAGCTAGAAGGCAGCTTCATCTGGCTCTTGGAACTTTTCAGCCTCTTTGAAACAAAATGTAAGGGCCTCTACAGGATCAAAAATTGTTTCCAAAGCCAATAGTGAATGGTCATCCTCTATGCCAACCTCCCTTGAAGCCTGGGAAATAAGGGAAATGGCATAGTCCTCCCTCAAATTGAACATACACTCTATATCATGGAGGAAAACATAATCTTTTCCACCAATCAAGACACCTGGAAGCATGGGCACTGCATAGTTGCTGCTCTGGACATCAAAATCTTCAACTAGCTCTGCTCCCCTCAGAGTTTTTGTCCTCAGTTGTACAAGGTCAAGAGCAGCCACTTGCAACCCCTCATCCTGAAGGTTGATATCTTCTTCTTGCTCTGCCATTTCTATGACCAAAGAAACATCCTCCTTTTCCTCTGCTTCAGATGTGTCTTCTTCTTCAATCTCCTGCCCTTGTTCATCCAAAGACTCCTGACTGAAGACAATGTACATAAGGAATGCCATGGTTTCCTCAAGCACTCTGCACTTTCTGGTGTGCAAGTTACAGTTGAATTTATATTGATCAGGCCAGTTGTCAAATCTTTTGTTCACATGGTACCTCAGCCTGTCAATGGAGACAATATGATTTATATGCACAAAAACCTTTTCTCCTTTCATAATTCTTCCTGCCTCTGTCAGTTCTTTGAAGGTATCCCAATAGTCTGAAAGAAAATCTTTGTGATGCTCCAGTACAGAGCTCATTGTGAACTCCATGTTAAAAATACTATGGTATATATGGAAGTTACTCTGAGCCTTGCATTTGTGAAGAAACTCAAATAGGAGCAAATCTGGAGACTTGCCCTCTTCTGGTTCCTTTTGTTTTGTGATGGAAGAATCAGCACTCTGCTCCAGTCTCTTCTTTTTGCTTGTTCAAAAACTTATATACTTTGAATTCTATATGCTGACATATGCAATCAGTGAATGCATAGGATATCACCAGATAATTCCTTCATGAGCTCTCATGACTCACCTGGTGATTGCTGTGGTCTAATAATAGCAGCAAAAAAGTCCAGCTTCCTCTTGAAAGGTGGGGCCTGGGAGTCAACTGTTCCAAAGCAAAAACATCTCTCATCATCAAGGAAGAATTCCACAGGGCTAAAGATAGCAAAACAATGAGGTAGAAGTGAGAACCAAATCAGACACAGGAATTTGCAGCAAAACACGATGGGGGACCATTTGGAAAATCATTTGGACTCTCCTCGCATTTTGTTGCAAATTCTCCAGTTCTGTTCATGTGCATGTCAAATCAAACACTAGGTTCATCTCATTCATTCCTGGACAGTATGATCTCATATGCAAGAGAAATGCTGGAGTTGAGTGAAGCTTTTCATGAGGAATGTGTCAACAACAGGAATTTGCAGCAAAATGCGATATGGGCTATTTAGAGATGTATAAACCACTCTCCTTGCATTTTGTTGCAAATTTCTAGGTTCTATTCATATCCATCTCCAATCAAATTCCTGGGTGATTTACCACATTCTTGGACAGTATCAATTGAAAATGTAACAAGAAGGGTGGAGTTGAGTGAAGACATTTGGACATCAAAAATCCAATGGATGGAAGAAATATATGTCAAAAAACATTGAAAACAATCTAGAATTCTGACCTTTTTTTTCCTTTTCCATGCTGTTGGAGTTGCACTGGTGAATCTCCTACTCTTTCACTAGCTTGAACTCTACACTCTAGGTAACCGGGAGATCTGGCAGTGGTAGTAGTCTTCAAACAGGTTGCAATCTAGATGGAGTGTGCTGGGTAGGAAAGGATCAAAGAGAAGGAAATGGAAGATGCGAGGGTTGTGGCAGGGATGAAAGATTGGGAGGCAGGGGAGGGAAGAGTGGTTGTGGAATTGATTATGAAATCATGAATGGCACAAGTTCCAAGGCATAAAGTGTACCTTTCACATGTGCCAAATTTCAAACTCCAAGAGATCTGGGTCCCATCCACACATGTGAAAAACAACTACATTCCACACGTGTGGGATTTAGAAGATGCCTTATTTGTATTTGCACTTATTTGTGGTATCCTGTTTCAGACCTCTTGCCCTCCAGTCTCTACTCTCTTACCTCCCTACCTCCATACTCTGCAACATCAACATCCTGACTAGCAGCATAGGTTCATCTCCAGCACAAGGTACTCATCAGCAGCACAGCACATCCACAGATAGATTTCAGGTCAGTAACAATGGGTTCTTCCCTTAGTCTCTGCAATCTTCTTGCCTACCATAGAAACAATCCATCCTGCATGGAAATGCATAGACTTAGTCCATATTTTATTTAGTTGTCAAGACAGAGAAATCACTGTAGGAATGTAGATCTTCAAGTGTGATATTTGCATGTGAGGGTAAAACTGTACTTATGGGTTCTTCCTTTAGTCTGTGCACACTTCTTGCCTTCCATAGACTCAATCCATCCTGCATGGTTATGCAAACACCTTCAAATGACTGAAGGCATATTCCAGCATGCTGCCTCATGAATTTGCAGGAAAACGCGAGGAGAAGGCCTTAGGAGTTCCAAATAGTTGAAATCACGTTTTGTTGCAAATATTGAAATGTTGCTTCATCCACCCCTGTCATTCTGGTTTTGTGACTTCCATAGCTATCCATGGCTGTACTCTTCTTGCATAAACTCCATTCATACTGTATTTAGTTGTAAAGACAGAGAAATCACTGTAGGAATGCACCAGCATGTCATTTCAGGAATTTGCAGGAAAACGCGATTTGGACCTGTTAGGAATTTCAAACTCCTCGTATCGCGTTTTATTGCAAATTTTTCTATGTTGCTTCATCCACCCCTATGATTGCCTTTTTTTTGTCAAAACATGTTCTCCATGTTTGTAATCTATTTCCAATCCTTTGTATGCAATTTTTCAGAGTGATGGCCAAAACCAAGTCAACTGCAAGGAAATCTGGCAAAGGGCCAGGGCTTGCAGCAACAGCAGCTGGGGCAGGTACCAAGAAATTTAGTGTGCCTCCAAAGGGAAGAGCTGCACATGGCAGGAAGGGTAAGCCAATGAGCCTGCTCAAGCAAAAGGCCAAGAGATTGAATCATGGTGCAGGTGTGCTAAGGGAGATCAGGAAGCAATAGAAAGCTATAGGCTTTGCAAACCCCAAGGCACCTTTTCAAAGACTGGTGAGAGAAATATGTGATAGTTGGCACCTTGGGTTTAGGTGGAACAGAACTGCCATTCTTTCCTTACAGGAAATGGCAGAGGATTACTTGGAAAAATATTTTGAAGATGCAATGCTGGTAGCAGCCCATGCTCACAGGGTGACTTTGATGGCCAAAGACTTCAACACTTTGTCCAGAGTGAGATGGAGGTATGACAAGCTTGTTCATCCTGTGGAATGGCAGGACATAAAGATGAGAGACATATTGTTAATTCCACCTACAAGGAAGTTGAAGGTAGATGAGGTTAAGGTTGTTGAAGTAACCCACTCAAAGAACACCAGAGGGAAGGCTGCTTATGAGGAGTCACTGAAGCAGCAAATAAAAGAAACAAAATCTGTTATAGATGTGGAGACTGGAAAGAGGGAGCTACAGATACATAGAAGGTTGCAGGAGCTGGGCCCTAATATAGTTGTCCATATTGAGGATGAATTTTCAGTGAATGATTTTGACTTGACAAAACCATGCTTGGCAGCATTGGCTCATAAGAATGAGTATTGCTCAGATACTATCATTCTTGAAATGCTCTAGTAAGTGTCTATTATTTTACATTTTTTGCGAAACAATCCTCCTTGTACCTCCTTTATACCCTACCTTAATTATTTTTTGGTCCTATGCAGCATGATGAGAAGCTGGCTTCACACCTCTGTACAGCATATAGTCCATATTATTGATCCTGCCATTTCTTCTAAATTAAGAGATGCAAAGGAAACTCCCATTAGTATTTCCAGCTGGTTCAGAAACTACAATTTTGAAGTAATTGATGTTTTGCTACTTCCATACAATAACAGGTATGTGGGTGACTGCTTCTTTTAAGATTCTTCTTTAAGATTGAGAACTCTTGTAGCCTTTAATTTCCTAATGCTTTTTTCCTTATGCAGTGACCACTGGAGTTTTGTTTCTATTGACATCCAGCAGAAGCAATGCTTTCTATTCAACTCTCTTAAAAACACACACAGAGAGCTGAAATTGTAAGTTCTGTGTGTGCTTTTTGAACTTAAAACTTCATTATTTTGATATCATACTAACTAAATTATACATATTGCAGTTGTATTCGAAGGCTTCTAGATGCATTGGATCACTGTCCTCCCAATGTCTCTCTTTTGGATTTAATAGAGCCAATAAATCTAGAGGTAAAAAGTCGTTCCCTCTACTGATGTCTATTTCATGCTATGTCTTTGAACTTATTCAATAATTTTGTTTTGTTCAGATGCTAACAGTTTCTAACATATCTTTCCAACTGTACAGACACCACAACAAGATGATTCAAGTAGCTGCAGATGGAGAGTGCTGATCGGTGCAAAATATCTACTTTCAAGCTATTTTGAGAAAGAACAGCCAGACCTTGTAAGAAAAAATAATTTTCATTTAGCTTGAAGATAATTCATAATGATACAAAGTGTTCTAAATTATCATCTGCCATTGCAGATGAAAGAAGATAGCTTCAGCTCAAACTATGTATATAATTTTAGAGCTCATACAATTTGGAGGTTTTTGAGCTATGCCTCCCCCAAACTTATTGTACCAGCTACTGTGGAGTTGGGTGAGAGCTCTAAAGTACAAGAAGGTGTCATACACCTTGATGCCACAGATGAAGCACCTAATTCTAAGGAGGAGAAGCCACAAGAGCAATCACCTAGTGCTGAGGAGGAGAAGCCACAGGAGCAAGGACCTACTGCTGATGTTGTTGAGGAGAAGATGGAGCAGCAGCAAACAGATGCTCCTGGGGTAGTGGAGGAGACAATGGAGCAACACCAACATACTGTACAGGACAGGATGGAGCAGTAGAAAAAAGATTCTCCAAAAAATGATGATAGGGAGATCTTGGACCATGTAGAGTAGCCTCTGGATCAAGCTATACATAAATAGAAAATGGATGTCAGAAATATGTTCTACATGTTTAACTAAACAGTTTTGTACAAAATCTTACTTGATTGAATACAAAACCTTTGTTTATGGAGTCTGTGTTATCTCAATTTTTAAATTTTCAATGTCTTTGCATTTTATTGAGCTCTCTCTTCTTTTGAGCAACTGCAAAAAAGAAATATGAATTAGAGCGGTAAAGTAAACTAATAGCAATGCTTAATGAGACTAGGATAAATCAGATGGTGTACCTTTTTGTTGTTGTAGATAAATAAAAAGTCGTTTGAAATAGAACCTTCTATCTCAAACAGAATGTCATTGCGCAATTGAGCTACGGAGCAACATTCTCTTAATGAGATATTGACTAGCACATCACCATTCTCAACAACATCAATATCAAGAAGTTTATTTTCTACACCAAAAGAATCTTCATCTTAATCCATTGGGACTAGTTTTGTCCCTAGCATTCGACTGCGCTTGTAATAAAAAGAGAAAATAAAATTTTGTGATGCAACCATGTACTTCAGTTGCATAGAAGGTTGGACAACCTCACAAAACACTGAACTACATGTCTTCTTATCCCAACCTTTATCCAAAATTTGTGGCATGCATGCTGAACTTGTTGCTTTAACTGTGAACATTGTTTTTGAAACCTTCACTGGAAAGGTATTAAACAAGTCCACAAAAACTATGAGAGGCATGCATAAAGAAATTTTTACTATCCTTGTGGCAATATTGGGCCTCAGAGCTTTCTGTACTTCTTTGAAAAGCTTGGCCCTATATGCCTCTGTATTACTAGAATGTGGGTGAGGCCAATCCACTGAATTCCATGCCAGAAGGTCTTGTTTTATTAACACACCATGTGTGTTAGCATTGTCCAGCAACTGATAAAAATGATCAGTAAAAAATATACCCGATTGAGCTAGCTCTATTGCACATCGACCTTGGTATTGTTGTTCTCCTATCGATCCATGCAGAACATCTATAAATCCTAGAATATAATCGATGTTTTGCCATGTCTCATACGATGAAGGATATAAATCTGAAATAAAACAACACAAGAATGTCAATAAGCAAAGAGAGAAAGCTTCATCTTAAAAATCCATACACCTCGTAAAGAAAAAAACCACAATAGAAAAATATACAATTAAGCCTGTGTTGCAGAAGATCTTTTGGATAGTCTTGGAAGACAAGTTCTTTATGCATGTACATGTGCTAAATCAAAACTTCTTTCACGGATATCTTCCCTCTGGTGATTTTAAAATCTCGTACTCTTCCCTTCCATGATGCCAAGAAAATGTTTTTTGTCTGGGGTCTTTTTCTTTTGCTAGGATGCATGAGCACCCATGCTCCTTTCGAAACACTAAACCTTTCCCAAGTTCCTTCCATTTTGACTGTACTTGAATTCTCTACCGATGAAATAGAAGAAGCAAGTCGATGGGGTAAGGATGTGTGGTATAATTCTGCCTTCATAGCATTATCATCCACAGAGCGTCTTCCACAAGAACGGCCATGGTTTTTATTCACCATGGAGATTTTCTGAATCTATAACAATAGCAAAGTAATGTAAATAAGATAACAAATTGAAGTTTCAAGAAAGAGAAAGTGGTTGGTTGAGAGCTTATTTTTCCAAACCATAAAAGGCCCCAAAATGAGCTCCCTTTTTTCCTAATGACCCCTACCTCTGCCTCTGCCTCTGTTTCTATCTAAAGTTGTGAATGCCTGATCATTGGAATGACCTTTGCATGCGTGAATGGCCTGAGTTTTGAGATCTTCACCAAAAGTAAAACTGACTAAAGTCCTTCCAGTGTCAAAATTTGCCGTTGAATGGCAATAATCTGGACTAGATTCTTGTATCCAACTCCTAGTTCATTCAAAATGACTTGAACCATTTTTGTGGGGTTCATAGTCTCTCCAACTACTGTGAGTTGATTATTGTAATCTTTGATCCTGAGTATGTAATCATGGCTGGTTTCACTGCTATTGCAAAAACTCTAGTTGATTTGGTTTCTCATTGTGAGAATCTTGGAAGTGTTCTTGGACTCGTAGAGAGCTACGAACATATCCCATGCTTCTCTCGATGTCTTGACGGTGTTGAGATATCCTAGCATGACATCTTGCACATTCTGTTTGATTAGATGATATGCATACTTGTCTTTCTTGTCCCATTCTTCATGTGCTTGGGCAATGGCAAGATCTGCTACAGATTCAAAAATTGTTTGTGTAGCTGGAGATCACACTGTAGATCCCACTGCTGGTGTTGTGACAATAGGTGGAGTAGAGCTACTACTGGTTGGATCATCCACAATGGTCTAGGTGTAGATCCATCGACATACTCCCATTTGTCCTGAAGTACAAGAATGGTCTCCATTTGGTATTTCCATGTGCTATAATTGGAATTGTCTAACTTAGCAGATGCCTCCAGATTGATGTTGCTAGTCATCGCAGACATGATACCAAGAAATGTACTCAAAGTGTCTATGAAATCACTGTATGAATCAGCTGCAAAACACTGACTGTAGCAAGTGAAATCTGAGCTATCGGTGAAGGTAGAACTGTAATATATAATCCAATCTAAATTGCAAGGCTTGTGGAAAATGATGCTGGAAATAGCCAAGAGGCTTACAAGGCTGAAATAAAGTGCACAATGTCATGAAATAGCAATAGGATTTACAATGATGGCATGTGTGTGTGAAATCAAATAATTTGCTATCTACCCACTGATCAATCGGTCAATGCCTTTGAACACTATGAAGTCTGCTCACTAAACTGATGAACATCAGGTTTTAGGTAATGTGATGATGTGAAACCATATGTGAGCATAGGGACTGACTCCAAGTAAGAACTAGTCAGGAATTTTGGGCATGGCTTAGATTGGCAACTTGGAGAAATTCAAATCATCTCCACTATGGCAATCTATTATACTTTGATCTAGATCTAGACCAATCATAGACCAAAGAAAAGAACAAATAATTTCTTTTTCTTTGGTTCTTTTTATGTGCTGGGTCAGATGCATCGATGTAGAGACTATGTGTGTGTAGGAAGTGGATTTGTCGATAAGGCTCAAAAGTGAGCGATAATTGCACCACAATGTGCATGTGATATGATGAGCATGTAGAGCACAAAAAATCAAGCGATTTTCCTTTTTGGAATGCCCTCAAATTCTTCTTAGATCAAGAGATATGGCTTGATTTAGGTGGAGGGGCAAAAAAGGGTGCAAAGTGCTCAATGATGATGTGGCACTCAGGGGGTCACATGCAGTGACTTTTCTTGTGAAGGGGTGTGCCTCTGGGGCATTGTGTGATGAGGTGGCAAGAGGATTCACATGCAATGCACAATGTGCCTACAAGGGTTATGACATGTGGTAGCTGAGGTGGATGCTGATTGGGCACTGATGACATGTCACATGTGGATAAGGTTGCTGATGTGGCAACTGAGCTGTCTTGGATGACTTGTATGCCACATGTCATTTGAGGTGGTAGATAGACCAACCTTAGGGTCAGAGGAACCTTACCATGGTTAAGTCCTATCCTCCACATGGCATCTTTGCTGAAACCTAGGAAGAATTCTTGCAGAGATGGTGACGTCCTTGCCTACGGCTGAAGATGGAGTTCACTATCTAAGAGCCCAAGTGAAATTGTTCAGCCCATCGTTGGTTGGAGCACAAGAGGCCCTGAAGTTGGGAGAGCTATGCAAGGGCCGTGTTTGTCATGGGTCGAGGTAGATGTAGAGTTCATTGAGCCTACTTGTATGGTTGCTATGTTGAGGCATCGTTGGATCTGGGTAGACATTGGCAGCATAGTAGCAACTTACTGAGGCCTCGTTGGAGCACTGAGTGTGGTTGTGGGTGTGGCGTTATCATATGTTGAGGAGAAGCCCTCTGTGGGGCATGGCTTGCTAGGGTCGGTGGGGCAAAAAAGCTTGGATGTGTAGGTTGTTGAATAGGCTCTTTCTCTCTCTCTCTCTCTCTCTCTCTCTCTCTCTCTCTTTGGGTATATGATAGGACTAGAGATTTCTCCCTCTCATGAGCTGCAAACTAAAATCTCTCTTCAAAACAAAGAAAGAATAATCTCTTGCAAAAATGAATATATTTAGTTCTTTCAATGAAAATGAAGAACTCTCACTCTCTGTGAATCTTTCAAAGTGAATAGAGTAAAGTAGGAATGAATAAAACTCTCTATCTCCCTTTTTGTCTAAAAAGAAGGATTCCTCTCACATGAATCCTCACAAGATGAACATAAATTTCTTCAAGATATCTCAAGAAGATGAATGGAAATATCTCACAAACGCTCAAGAAAGTGATGACAGCTAAGGAGATCAAATTAAACATTGAAAGACATAGTGCAATATATTCATGAAAGGTAAGAGTTATTGAAATATATAGTACAATACATTCATGAAATATAAGAGTTATTCTCTAACACAAAAGGTGAAGTGGTTAGTACACTTCAAATTCCAAATCAAAGTATATAGCCTTAAAGTTAAATAAATTCATAAAATGTGAAAATTTTTACTCCAGGCGTAATGTCTTCATGAGAAACTATCTCAATAAAACCTACATGTCCATCGTCTCTCCAAGATGGACATGTAGGATTATAAACCCAGACTACATTCATTAGGCTATCATCATAGAGGAAGCTATTAATATACCCTGCTACATTTCCATTAAGAACATCACCCACAATGCCTCCACAATGTAAGTGTTTTGTTCCTCCTCTATTGCATAAGTATGCATTCGAGGATAATATAAACATAATTGTTTCCATACGTCATGGTCATATCTTGCTCCTATGTAAGGAAACAAAGAAGTTCCCTTGGAGATCTTACAGAGGCTGAAAAGAACCAAGCTGGCATCACTTAAAGGTGATTGTGAGACATTATACATTCTTCCATAATATTGAATAGGCTCGTTTATTGGAATTGTTAGTTTACCCTTCCAACCACCATTCTTTGAAGGATCAAAATATATAATCCTTTGAGCCTCTAAACTTGGTGGACAGTTCAAATTACATGAAATTCTTTCCATTGTGTTCATTTCACACTCTACATTTTTATAGAGCATGTAATAATTTCCCCAAGCCCACTATAACAACAAGAAATAAAGTAGTTTAGATATTTTTAATACTCCTATATCTTTAGTATGCATAAATCAGCTAACATAATATGAAAAGGCTTACTTTTTGGGTCTTACATTCTTCTTTCCAATCTTCGGTAGGACCATGTTTAATAAGATGTCTATTGATTCAATTTTGTGACTTTATAATATATCCATTGCACTTATTTCAAGGACATGCATGCCAATAAAACTTAGTGCACTCCATTTCTTTGTTGCACTTTTGTTGATAAAATTCAACCAAATTTCTTGGTCAGTCATCTCCTAAGATGTAAAATTATTTTGTGAACGATATCTCATGGCTATTTAAAAATAAATCATGATTGTAATTTGAAATGATAAATAATGAATACATAAGAAGTATAAAGAGATTAAGATTTCACTCACAAGATCCAACTCGAATAGATGATGACAGACCCATTGCCATTGTATTATGAGATGAACCTAGAACAAAATATAGATATCAGAGGAAATGAAAGAAATGAAAAACACTAAATATAGTACAAGTACATTCATTTTAAACAAAAAATATGAAATGCAATAACCTAGATTAGCAACTAATTGGTTCTCCAGTAGAGCTTTAGTGAAAGTAGCCCCATGAGATGATCCTACAAAAATTAAAAATGCATCAAAGGCCAAATAGACAATAAAGATCATAGTCCATGATTGGACTTGGACTACATGATCCTATAATAGATGAATCAATTATAGAAATTATATTTAAGACCTTACATACTTTTTCAGATTGAAAGAATTTATAAAATGATACAATTTCACTTATAATATGGACAAATGGCTACTCTTCTTACCTTTGAAAGAAGTTCGATGAGTTTGTGCTAGCATAGGGGGAGAATTGGCAGTAGCTAATGCTCCTACACCAACAGGAGCCACATGACATGCCTTCTCTTGAGAGCGCACGCCATAATTTCTTTTTGTTCATTTTGAACTATCCATTTTCTAAATCCATAAAGCCATTAGACACAACATATGCATAAATTAGCGCATATGAAGAATTTACATTAATAAACCTTCAAATTTACATCAACAAATGCATACTATTAATCCTAATCCATAGCATGTTGAAACCATGTGCCAAGAATGCACCCTTATGTCCATAAATCTTAGCATTTCCAATGGTTTCATGATTACCCTTTTGACGCCCAATGCTGTGGCCAAATAAAAGCATTTTAAAAAATGGTTTCTTTTTCCAAAATAAATCATTTCCTTTAATCCAAGGTGACCAAAAGTGAGTACCACCATGAAAACAATCCAAACCATTTCAAAGTACAAAAACATTTCTCCATTTGTTACTAAATTATGCACAATATGCTCATCTTTTTCTTCTACAATTCTTTTCGAATCTAGGACGTCCCAAATAAGGTAGCATATTCATCAAAGTTGTGTATGCTATTTGGTGGAGCCATTAAATCCCACAATCATTCAATCAAGTGCATGCTCAAATCATTTCAAATGAGAAAAATTATAAATGGTATTATCATCTTTTCATCCAAATTTATCAATGCAATTTAAAGGCTACTCACTAGGGCCAAATATGAGTGGATGGAGTGGCATAAGTGCAAAGAATGCAAGTGCATAGAAAGATAATTTCAAAAGCATATAATAAGGGGTCATCACAAGATAATAGCATAACACGAGTGTAGAAATAAGAATCAAAACATAGCATAGCGTAGCAAGCATAGCATAACATAAGTGCAAAACATAAGTACATAGCATAAGCATACAAAGGATTCATACTGATATTGAGATCCTTTCTTAACTCATATTGATATGAGTCCATGCACATGTCAAACACATAGCACACATGGATGCTCTCCCATAGACCGTGCAATCAACCAACAACATTCCTCATATATATTGAGTTAGATACAATTTTGATCTACATGATCATGAAGTTCATTATGGCAACATCAAGCTCGACACCATTTCCTAGCCATGCATTAATTAAACAATATAGATGAGCAAACTCCATATGTAGATATAGATCAATACTGTACTCAATTATAGGTCTAGGATAAACACACATCAACAATGAAATCATAATTGTCCACGATTGTAAGTACATTAATCATGATGATGTGCATGTGGGAGGCACTATCATCAAAACTCTAGCATCCAGCTTTTGTGTATGGGTGGCATGCAAGAGGAAACATTGGCATTAATAGAGAGAGTTCAAGAAAGCCATATGGTCTAAGTTTAAATCTCATATGGGTTGAGATAGACCAGAATCCTACTTTCTCAATGCCCATGGATGATGCATGGTGAAAAACAAGGAAATATTCATTCCAAGGCATGAAAATGACATTAGATGGCGGGTGATGATGATGGGCTTTGCTCTTATATAGCCACCAGTCGTAGTCAGTTAGACTCAATTGGGAGGCCAACCCAGTCCGCCCAAAATGATGGACTGGAGGTCAGTCCCAAAGTAGGCCATCGACCACACAATAGAACCGTGGCACAGAATAGAGCAACTAACCTATGGTCACCATTTGGCCCAAAGTGTCTGGTATCATCTGGGGCTCCAAACAGGCCCCACAAGGCTGCCGCAAGAAATTCTCCATCTACCCTCAGTGCGGTCAGTCATGGGATGCCTTCCTGCACTTGCAGTAGCCTAGTTAGTAGTGTGCCAACTCTATCTGAAGCTGTCTAGCCATGAGGCCACACATGGCCCCATCTGGTGTCCAACTACCAGATAACCAAGCTACTCAAATGCCTTCTCCTCATATGGGGGGCTTACAAGTAGAGTTAGTTGGTTCCTGCGCAGTTACATGAGAGTGGAGGATTGATATCTAATAGAACAAAGGCTATGGCTTTATTCATAATGTAGATGCTGACTCTCTGTAACTTGTGTTCTTTCACCAATTGAGCTTCATCCATTTTGATGACAAATATGAGTTTTCCATTGCAATCTGTATAACAAAAGAGAAAAATCGTTAGGATAAACATGATATAGGAAATGAACTAGGTAAAGTGCAATGCTATAATGGATTTCCTCTTACCATCTTCTCTCATGCCATAGAATTTGACCATTGCTTGTTGCAATTTCTCAACATCTGAGTAGACATTGTTGAAAGCATTCATCTCAAAGATTTGCAAGCCAGATTTCTTTTTACTCTTCCAAGTCATTGTGCCCCTTATGCAATGGTACCCTCCAAGCATTTCGTTCTTCCCATCACATCTTCCATGAAGTTATTGAAGAAGAACACAATAAAAACTTAGTCACAAACAATGTAGCACAAAAGAGTGTACTCTCATTGGAACATTTGATAACCAACCTTGTAGCTTGGACTCTCCTCTTTCTAGCACCACCAGTGGGTGCCAATGCATCCATGTTATGTAACTACCTTCTTTTCCTCTCCTTCAATCCCAAAGGTGTTTCTTTCATCTTTTGCACTCATTCTTCTGCCTTCTCTCATTCCTTCTCATTCAATAAGAATGGCGCACAGATTTTGGATCTTCAAGGGAAGGTCATTGGTAAAGGTACACAATGCAACAACATCTACGAACTCTCAGCTTTCAGGGCTCAAGCAGATGTGAGCAACACTAAGCTATGGCATGAGAGGTTTGGTCATCTAAACCTTAGTTCTTTAAAGGAGAAGCATAAAAGTGGAATGATTGCAGACCTACCAGAAATTATAGATCTGCCTGATGTATGTGAAGGTTGCATGATGGGGGCAAGTAGCATCGGCAGCCCTTTCCTAAAGGGGCCAATAGGGCAACGGCTCCTCAAGAGCTTGTTCACACGGACCTCTGTGAAAAGATGGAGACAAAATCCTTGGGTGGTTCCTACTACTTCATGATGCTGATCGATGACTATAGCAGAAGGATATGGATATACTTCCTGAAGACTAAAGATGAGGCTTTTAGTAAGTTCAAAGAATGGCATGTAATGGTCAAGAAAGAAACAGGGAGGAAGGTGAAGAAGTTGAGATCAGACAGAGGTGGAGAGTTCACATCAAGTAAATTCGAAAGTTAGTACAAAAGTCACGGGATCAAGAGGCAGAAACCCCCACCACATACATCACAACAAAATGGAGTAGCAGAGTGCAAGATGCATGTCATCTATGAAATGGGCAAGAGTATGATAAAAGGGAAAGATTTGCTAAAGACTTTCTGGGCTAAAGCATGTAACACGGTAGTTTACATTTTGAATCGTAGCTACATGAAGGCTATGAACGAGATGACTCCACTGCAGGCCTTTTCTGGTAAGAAACCTTCAGCTGCACATTTCAGAGTTTTTGGATGTGAATGTTTTGTGCATGTCCCTGATGCTAACAGGACCAAATGGGAACCGAAGAGCCGAAAGTGTATTTTCTTGGGCTATAGTGAAGAGGCGAAGGGTTACCGTCTCTATAATCCTATTACCAAGAAGGTAATAGTAAGTTGCAATGTGGTCTTCTCAGAACAGCAGCATCAATTGGAGGAGGATGCTTCCTTCCCAAACAACCAAGACCATGATATCCATCCAGTAAAACCACCAACAGCAGACCAATCTCCCCCAATGGTGCTTGGGAGGATTCAAGATAAAGAAGAGGAAGAAGAGCCTACAGAACCACAATAGAAACGACCATTCCTGAAGTGGGTGGGTAAAGGAGGTGTTTGAAGGTAGAGAACCTCCAACCATTGAGTAGGAACTATCCAAACACTACTGGTCCAAGAGTTTAGAGGAGCAAAGAAGTGCGCAGGAACACTTAGTCAACTACGCTTTGATGACAGAGGTGAACCGTGTTGAAGAACTCAAGTGTCTTGAAGAGGCATAGAGTGATGATAGGTGGATGGAGGCTATGCAGTCGGAGTATGGCTCCATAATGAAGAACAACACTTGGGACCTTGAGAATCGACCACCAAAACATAAGGTAATCGGCACCAAGTGGGTGTACAAGACCAAGTACAAGTTTGACAGCATGTTGGATAAGTACAAGGCTCAGCTCATGGCAAAAGGATTCGTATAGGTACATGGTTTTGATTATCAGGATACTTTTGCTCCCACATCTCGACTAACCACAATTCGCAGTGTTTTGGCTTTAACAGCATAGGAAAGTTGGCTCGCATTTTAGATGGATGTAAAATCTGCCTTTCTGAATGGAGATCTCAAGGAGGAGGTATACATGGAACAACCACTAGGTTTTGAGATTTCCAATTCAAAAGGTAAAGTCTATAAACTAAAGAAGGCACTTTACAGGCTGAAACAGGCCCCATGAGCGTGGTACCAGCAGATTGATGCCTACTTTCTACAAAATGGGTTCAGGAGGATGCAAATTTATATATGTATAGAGAAGGAGGCAGGTGTATGATCATGGTCCTTTATGTGGATGACCTTTTCTTAACAGGGAACCATATAGAAAACATCTTGCAGACAAAGCAGTTGCTAGGAAGAGAGTTTGAAATGACAGACCTCGGGCTGATGCATTTCTGTTTGGGAATTGAAGTTTGACAAGAGCCAAAACAGATCTTCATCTCACAACTAAAGTATGCTAGAGAGATATTGAAGGCATTTGGCATGGTTGAATGCAAGACAGTTGGTAGCCCTATGGAGGTTGACGTGAAGCTCTCAAACGAGGCTTCTTCACCGCTGGTGGATGAAGCGAAGTACAGAAGGCTTGTGGGTAGTTTGATTTACTTGTGCAACATACAGCTAGACATCAATTTTGTGACTAGTGTATAAAGCAGGTTTTCCAATAAGCCCTGGGAGAATCATTGGAGGGTAGGGATGCGAGCGCTGAAATACATCAAAGGCACACTTGATTAGGGCAACACCTTCACCAGATTTTGTGACTCAGATTGGGCAAGAGATGTGGACAGCAGGAGATCAGTGATAGGTTAGTGTTTCTCACTTGGATCTAGAGCTGTGTCATGGGTCAACAAGAAGCAACCTACAATTGCTCTTTCTTCTATCAAGGCTGAGTACAAATTAGCATGTTTTGCTTCTTGTGAGGCAGTGTGGTTGAGGAGGATTATAGGGGACATGTGCAGTGCAGAATAAGCCTACATAGCTATCATGTGATAATCAGAGTTGCATGGCAATTGCAAAGAACCCTGTGTTCCACGCTCGCACAAAACACATTGAGATTCAATATCACTTTGTACCCGAGCTCATCATGGATGGAGAGGTCGACTTGGTGTACTGTTCGACTACAGAGAATGCTACAGAAATCTTCACGAAGGCTCTTGGAAGAGACTTGCTGGAGAGGCATCTTCATCGACTTGGCATTGGGCTGAAAAAGTAAGTTCACTTGCAGGTGGGACATTGAGGGGGGTGTTAGATATCAATGCTCCACTCTCATGTAACTACGTGGGAACCAGCTTACTCTACTTGTAACCCCCCCATATGAGGAGAAGGCATTTGAGGAGCTCGGTTATCTAGTAGGTCCTGGTTTGGACACCAGATGGGGGCCATGTTTGGCTTGATGGCTGGACGGCTTCAGATAGAGTTGGCACACTGCCAACTAGGCTACATGCAAGTGCGGGAAGGCATCCTAGTTGCACAAAAGGCAAATATGAGATTTTTCTACAGCCCAAGGGAGATGCTGCCAAAATTTTCCAATTACTTGCTTGCTTGATATGATTGCATCCTATTGCTTGCTTGCTTGCTTGCTTGAGTTCGTTGCTTTCTCGATATCTTGTCTTGTTTGTGTGCTTTTATTTCTCTTGTTTGTTTGACATTGTTGCTTTTTACTCATTGCTTGATTTGTAGCATAATTTTTAACACTCATGCACAATGCATGGTAAGAAATTTGAAAATACACATGCCCAACCATGAAATTGATGGCTGATCCCCATCAAACTTTGAAGGCACAAGGGTTTTTATCTCATTGAAGCTATGTAAATAATTATTCTTATTAGACACACATTGATATGCTAGAAGCACTCATGCATGATGCATGTTTAAGAATGTTGAAAATATGCCTACCCAACCATGCAAATGATATCCTATCAACTCAAAAATTTACAAGGATAAGGGTATTACTGGTATTAAGACTTGTATAAAGTATCATATCCATTAAACCCATACACATATAATGCTACAAGCACACCGATGCATATTTTTAACACTCATCCACGTTGCATGGTAAGAATTGTGGAAATACACATGCCCGGCCATGAAAAATATACCTGATCCACATCAAACTTTTGCAAGAACAATTCTATTAATTTCATTTAAGGCCTATGCAAAGTATTATACCCATCAGGAGTTGGTTATGTAGTAGTACGAGTTGGATGATGCAATCATTAAGGATTCTTGTATATTTAAATCAAATGATGAGATTCATACATTGGGTCAAGCCGTAGGCTTGAATGTTGCTTCATGTAATGTCTTTATATAATTTTATATTTTATTTTGCTATGTAAAAGTTGTATTATTAATTTCTCAATCAACTATTGAATAAGATTTGTTATCAAGTAAAATGCATGTGTTATAAAAGGTAAAGATTATTCCTTAGAATTTTAGATGACTTCTTCACACCATGTACTATGAGTACTAATGCACTTAAGATTTTTTATTAATCTTTCACACTTAAATAATATAAAAATAGTGACATTAATATCAATGTTATGAATGGTAGTACTGAATCTTTGGCAAAAATAAGATACTTAGCAGTAACTGACACTACAAGGCATAAGTCCTTTTCTGATGAAAATACCAACCTTTTTTACACTAAAAAGTTTTTTTTTGACGGGTGCAAAGGTCATTATTTACATCGCGATAAGCATCGAAAAAGAACAGTTGCTATATAGTGACACTGGTAAATATCACTATATAGCAATACTGGTAAATGCCGCTATATAGTGACACTGGTAAATGTCACTATATAGCGACGATTAACAGAAGCTTAAAAAAAACATTAGTGGGGTTAAACAGGGCCACAGCAAGCCCTGTTTTGTGCCCCACTAATGTTTTTTATTTAGTAATTACAAAAGAATGTTTTTTATTACAAAATTTCCCTTGTGGAAAGGCTGATACAAAATCACTCAAATAAACCCAGTGACAGAAGCATATACATGTTGAAGATATACAACATTGTTTGTTACAAAATTACCCTTTTGAAAAGGGTGATACAAAATCGCTCAAACGAGCCGATATACAAAAGCATATACATGGCAAAGTATATGCGAACTATTACTAATACTACTACTACTAGTGCTCATCTGAATCATCATCCTCATCCTCGTTCTCATCTTACTGGCCTGATCCTTGGCCCTTGTGAGTTGCGCCTCATCCCTCGCCCTCGTGAGCTATGCTTGAGACCCTTGGCCCTCGTTGAAGCCGTGTAAGGCTAATCCACCATCATCATCACTAGGGGTTTCCATTTTCTGAGCAGAAACTCCCGAGCAACAAGTGGACAAAAGGTAGGAGGGGTCAAAATATATAGGCTCAAGTCATTTTTGGGGAGCAAAAAAATCCAAATTATTTCAAGGAATATGTAAGTAAATATGAAATACTAATAAATAGATATATATATATATATATATACCTTTATATAATATACATATATAATGTCCAAGTGGTGACTTATTTTATCACTTTCAAAAATGCTTTCTTTTCCTTTCACCATTGGTTGGATCGTGAAATTTTGAGCAAATATCCTCTTTATAGTTCCTCAGGATGACCTAAGAAAATAATATAATACTTTTTGAATAGACCCTCTAAGTGTATTTTTCCAAAGGAATATGGTTTGAAGAGCTTGCCCCCCAACCCTATTCCGGCACTGGTGGAATACCCTTGGAGAGCCTATGCAGAAGGGGTCCTAACTTTTGCTCCTTATCTCAGATTGAGGAGCTGTAAAAATCATAAGAAAATAGAGTTTTTGAATCTAACTAAATGTAACATTTTCAAGGAAATGCATTTTTGTTAGTAAATCCCAATCAATAAATCCCAAACAAGCGAAAGTGATCTTGCCTTTCTTTAGTTGACTATAATAACAATGACTTTGCATGAGGGGCCATCTAGTTCACAGGCTTAGATTAGCATTGAGTCAGAATCAGACTACAATAACAATGACTTTGCATGAGGGACCATCTAATTCGCACACTCAAATTAGCATTAAGCTAGAGTTAGACTGTAAGAACATATCATACTGTTAGAATTTTTTGATGATCGAGAAATTCTCCCATGGCAACCATCTAATCGCACGTCATGGCTAGATAATGATGTATATGACTGCCTACACTAGGCTGGGCTACCGGCAAATATGGGTGAATATGCCACCGCTCCTCCCCCCTCATCCCATTGAATTATTATGATCTTGGCTCCGATGACCAAGAAATTCTCCCATGGCAACCATCTAATTGCATGTCATGGCTAGACGATGATGTATATGACCGCCTATGCTAGCTTGGGCTACTAGCAAGTTGGGTGCATGTGCTACTGCTCCTCCCCCCTCACCCCATTGAATTATTATGATTTTGGCACTGCTGACCAATAAATTCTCCCATGGCAACCATCTAAATGGCTAGACGATGATGTATATGACTGCCTACGCTAGGCTAGCTGACCAGCAAGCTGAGTGCATGTGCCATCGCTCCTTCCCCCTCATCCCATTGAATTATTATGATCTTGTCTCCAATGACTGAGAAATTCTCCCATGGCAACCATATAATCGCATGTCATGGATAGACGATGATGTATATGACGCCAAGGCTGGGTTACCAGCAAAATCTAGCAAGTGGATTGTGTTGTGGATGTGTCAATTTTATGAGCAAAAACCTATGAGCAGGTTTCTCTGAGCGTGTTTTTCAAGAGATTTAAAAATTTGTATTTCTTTAGGAAACATGGTTTTTATGCTTTTATTTTCACTAGAACTAGATCCCTTTATCATAAAAATATATAGACTAGTCACTCATTCATTTTTACACAACATAAATTTTTTAATCTATAGACATCCCTTTGTACCCCTGTTATTACCTAAAAAAAGTGTTTAAAAATAATTCCTTTAAGAAACATCCCTCATAATCACTCTCAATGTAATAATACTATACACATATAATTACTTATTAATACATTTATATCATATGGCAATATCTTTCTAGTGTTTTTATAGCATAAATAACAAGATATTTATGGACATGTTTCTAAAGAAGTTTAAATTACTATAAATAAGTATTAACTTGGGCTCATATATCACTCTCCTAAAATACATATAATATTAATACTATATATGCAAGATTTTCCAAAATATAAGCCCTTAGATGTGCTCAAATGGGGTGTTCTGATCAATTTGAGTGGCTGAATGACTATATTGGGACAATGGATGTGAAAGTTATGTCACTTTTAAAAGTGTTGTCCAAGGTAGTTTCGCTAGCCAAACTACCTTGGAAGACCTACTTCAAAGGGGTTTCGTTGGCAAAAATACCTGGATGGCTTGCTTTAATGAGTTTTCTTTGAAGAAACCCTTTCATGAAGATAGGTTGAGAGAGGTTTTTCAATGTCACTCCCTATTAAGTAAAAGTTGTAAGAAGGATCATAAGAATTTTCATATAGAAGTCTACTCTACATGTGGGTTTCTTCAAAAGCCATCCCATTATGTTCTCACCATTCCTAAAGATTCATGTAAAGATTTGTGTATAAAATAGGCATTGCTATAATGCTTTGCATATTTCTAAGTGAAACTATGTTTTCTTTTGATCCATTTTTGCCATAATTTTTGCATTGTTGGAAGCTTTTGTTTTTCCTTCACTCGGATGCTTGAAAGATTTCGCTCAAAAAATGCTCATCCCCATCATGTGCTCTTAGCAGTGATAAGCACCCAAAGTCGCACAAACTAACATAAGAAAAGAAGGGAAAAAGAGTGGTAGGGCGGAAAGTCTAGCTATATAAAGGCCTGAAGGGCTCACTTCACCCAAGAAAATCCCTCTCCTACCCCATTCCATGCTCTCCAAGCTCCCTTCCACCCTTGTGTTGAATCTTGTGCTACAACCTCGCTACCCCTTCAGAATGCTGCCCAAGTCATGGAATCCATTGTTTGCCTTGACAATGTCTCTCCATCCTACAACACTCCACGAGTCACATAACCATGACCAAGGGAGTTGCAGGATGGGGAACCAAGGGAAATGGGTAGTAAGGGAAGAATTATAGAATGGATTTTAGGTCTATCACATTTGATCCCGTTCTCAGCTATGAATGTCCATCCTTGTTGTTCTATCAGGCACTTGGAAAGGACTCAACTTAGTTATGAGCCTCTCAAAATTCTCCCATGGCAACCATCTAATCGCACGTCATGGATAGATGATGATGTATATGATTGCCTATGCTAGGCTGGGCTACCAGCAAAATCCAGCAGGTGGATTGTGTGCTCTTAGCAATGATAGGCACCCAGAGTCACACAAACTAGCATAAGAAAGGAAGGAGAAAAGAGTGGGAGGGGTGAAAGTCTAGATATATAAAGTCCTTGAGGGCCAGAGAAACAATTCACTTCACCCACGAAAATACCTCTCCTGCCCCATTACATGCTCTCCAAGCTCCCTTCCACCCTTGTGATGAATCTTCAGTTACAATCTCGCTACCCCTTCATAATGCTACCCAAGTCATGGAATCCATTGTTTGCCTTGTCTCTCCATCGTGCAACACTCCACAAGCCATAGCCATGACCAAGAGAGATGTAGGATGGGGAGCCAAGGGAAACGGGTCTTAAGGACAGGATTATAGAATGGATTTCAAGTCTATCACATTTGATCCCGTTCTCAGTTACAAATGTCCATCCTCATTGTTCCGTCAGGCACTAGAGAGAACTCAACCTTTGGCAGTGGGGAAGGAGAACTCGACTTGGTGAAGATAAGCTCTAACACATTGAGAACATCATTGTGTTGGAGCTCACTACCAGATTGAGTTCCTTGCCCACCACAGTCAAAGGTTGTGCTTGATTACACTCACCACCAAGTTGAGTTCTCTCTCCCAATGCCTTGAAGGAAGATGCTATGAAGAAGGTTATGCTCAACTATGAGGTGCTCGTATTTTCCCCTGCATACGAGGAGTTTTGGATCAAAACTATAAGAAAGTGCTAACTATGAGGTGCTCGTATTGTCCCTTGCATATGAGGCACTAGGTCAAAAGTGTAAAAAAGTGCTAACGAGGGCAAAAAATGACACCAGGCCCCACCACAGCGGTGGTGTTAACAAGTGCTAAAAGTGTTTAAAGAAGTGTCACAAAGACAAAGTGCTAGCATATTTGGATATAATCTATTTTGTTGAATGTTTGCTTTAAATATAATTTCTTTTGTTTCAATTTCAATGTAATACTATTATCGCAAAAATTATCAGATGTAATTTCTTTTGTTTCAATTTCAATGTAGTTCCATTATCGCAAAAACTATTGTTATTGTTACTTTGGTAGTGAAAGTGAATCTAAAGAAGCAAAAATGGCATGTTTTTGCCCTTGTTTACATTTTACTACAACCATAGGGATCGTTGCACAAGAAATTGTTGAAAAAACTGTTGTTATTGTAGTGAAAATGGTTCAGAATGCCCTCAGTTAAGATTTACTGCAACCACTATGATTGTTGCACAAGCAATTGCTACAAAAGGACTAAAATAGATCTAAAATAGGACTACATTTTCCTTAGCTTGGAACTACAATAGCACTAAAATAGCTCCAAGAACTAGGAAAAATTGTTACACAAGGACTAGTAGGACTAAAACAGCTTCAAAATAGGAGTATATTTTCCTTAGCTTAGAACTATAATAACTCTAATAACCAGTGTGATGGTTGCAAGGAAACTATCATAGATTTCAAATGTCTAAATTTTTCTTAGTTTGGAAGTAAAATATCTCCAAGAACTAGTGCGGTGGTTGACAAATTGTTGCACAACGACTAATAGGACTAAAATTGTTCTAAAATAAGACTATATTTTCCTTGGTTTAGAGCTAAAATAGCTCCAACAATCAGCACAATGGTTGCAGATATGGACCTTGAGGTGTCCCCTTTAGGGATTGACATGCCATGGTGGTCTTCATGCCAACATGGTGTTCTCTCCATGCCAAGATCATTGCTCAAACCAAAACGGTGGTCAACGCAACAAAAGATTGTGTTGCGCAACAATAGATGGCAAAGCTGCACAATGACAGGTGGTAAGGAAAACGTTTTGTGCTATAGTCAGGCCAAAGTGGTGGTCGCTCCATGCCAACATCATTGCTCAAACCAGAAGAAGGGTGGTTAGCACAGCAAAAGAGTGTTGTGTAGTGAAAGATGGCGAAGCTCCACAATGATAGATGGCAAGGCAAAAGCTATGTGATGTAGTCAAGCTAGAGGTAGAGCAACCATCTCTGTGCTCATGAGTGAGTAAATGCATATAGTGCCATGCGTTGAGCTCACTAAAGCACTCCCTCAAAGCACGTTTCATGCTTACCTCCCAATTTATCCTATCCTGGGAAAGCATAAGTTGAGTTACAATTTCTCCCCAAGCCCACTGCCCCTGGCTCTCGGGGCATGATAACCATCACAAGTGAAATTTGATTAATCAATTGTATGAGGTGAAATAGAATGAGAAGGAATGTTCAATTAATCAATTGTATGAGGTGAAATAGAATGAGAAGGAATGTTCGATTAATCAATTGTATGAGGTGAAACAGAATGAGAAGGAATCCCTTTGAGACTATATCATGAGGATCAAACACCTCAATTCCCACTACAAACTACATGAGAGAATGAGCAACAAGTGATTATTGCCACGCTTCCTCATTGGATTGGAGGATACGAAGCTCACTTAACGGTTATGAACCCTGCATCTTTTGAACTCTACAGTAGCAGCAAGGTAGCCATCTGTATACGTGATAATATGATGGATAAGGATGTCAAGGACAAAACAGTAGCCCTATCCGAGGTATCACCATTGGTAAGGTCTTCTAGTAAGAAGCATACCAAGAAGGAGGATAAAGAGTCTAAGGGGTCAGATATGGGCGATTTGGCCTCTAATATATTGAATCAACTGGGCCAGCATTGGAAGGTAGGAACCTATAAGGAAACATTAAGTAACCCCCACTTATTCCTGAGAAGAGACAATGTGTGGTGTGGGGTATGCAACGGCAATCACTTTTCAAATGAGTGCCCTCACCTCAAAGCAAGGCAAGCCCTCTACTGTGCATACTGCTAAGGATGGGGGAACCATGATACCTCTCAATGCTAATTTCCAAAGGTCCTCCCCCAACCGATCTACTAGTCGAGGCCTCAATTGGCCTTGACGAACCCACCCAACCCAATTAATGTGCAAGGAGCCCCTTTAGCGAATTCAGAGCAATATAGGGCACAACATGATCCATTAACACCACCCTTATCAGGTCCACAAACTCTCTCACCTTGTATACTAGATCCATTACCAACACCCATACTAGGTCCACAGCTGCCCTCACTTGTATAACTCCAGTCAACCAAATATTGGTGGAAGAACTACCTAATGATTGGGAAGAGCTGGATGATGATCATGAACATCCCGACTATCATCCTTACAAGGAGGGAATGGGCATCATAAGCACTACCTTTTACATGAGGATTAGCATGTTCCATATATCAGATAGTGCATGTCGTCACTGTTAGAAATCAATGTTCCACTCTTGTGTAACTACACATGTGTAACTACACAAGAACCAGCTAACTCTATTTGTAAGCCCCCCATATGAGGAGAAGGCATTTGAGTAGCTCAGTTATCTGGTAGGTCCTAGTTTACACTAGATGGGGGCCATGTGTGGCGTGATGGCTGGACGGAGTTGGCACATTGCCAACTAGGCTACATGCAAGTGCGGGAAGGCATCCCATAACTGACCGCACTGAGGGTAGATAGAGCTTTTCTCGAGGCAGGCCACTCTCAGGTTGCGGGGCCCGTTTGGAGCATCAGATGATCCGAAGAATGGAGACCATAAGTTAGTTGCTCTATTTTGCACACCAGCTCTATCGTGTGGTCGGTGGCCTATTTCGAGACTGACCCCTAGTCGACCGTTTTGGGCGGACTGGGTCGGTACCCAATTGAGCCCCAATCGACTACGACTCTCGGCTATATAAGAGCAAGCCCGCGAAGCCCATTTCATCACTGGCTATAGCAACCCTGATTCCTTAGCATCCAGCCTCCATCCTCTACTGTTTCCAGCTTGCCATCGAAGCTTCTTTCACAAGAGCGCACGGTTGGGAGGCAGCGCCATCTATTGTATTAGTTCTATAGTAATCAAATTTTTGATTCTCCATACTATCCAGTTTTCTCTCTTGCGTACTAGATCCTATTATCTATTGAGCACAGATGTTGTATTATTTTCTTACATGGTATCAGAGCCTGGACTCTAGCAAGAAGATTTGGTAGTGTGTCTCTGTTTGCGAGCAGATTGTGAGAGATGGCCTAGCCCGCAAGACTGCGAATCCCACCACATATGACCTCTGGGACACCGCTACTGGGATGGACGTGAGGCCGGTTGCGAGACCGGATCTAGCCAATGCAGGACAATAGATAGTACCAACTGCGGATGAGATTCTCGCATGGACAAGAAGAAATGCAGCTGCGCTGTGTTCTATTATCTGCAGTGTAAGTGATTCCATCATGGTGTTGATTCAACATGTCACCACAGCGGAGGAGGCATGGACGGTCTTGAAAAATCAGTACGAGACCACGAACCAAATGCAGATTCAGAATCTCGAGACTCAACTCGCAAACGAGAAACTGTCTGAGTTTGAAGCGGCAGAGAAGTTCATCACTAGGGTAAAGAATCTGTGTGATCAGATGACTGCGATTGGCATCACCATCACCAGTGAGAATCTAGCACGGAGGTGCACATGGATTCTCCCACCAAGGTATGACCGTCTTGTTATGGCACTGAATACACAGAATATAAATCTGCCCCTCAACTTTGATGATTTCAACGCGATGCTTCTAGAGGAGGAGATGCATCAAAAGACGAGGACTGGAGAAGATTCGGCTTTCTAGACTGGATCAAAGAAAGGTAAGGGTAAGGACTTTGGTAACCCATCTTCTTCTGATGATAAAAAGAGAAAGAAGAAGATCAAGTGCTTCTATTGCAACAAGGCGAGGCACAAGCAGAATGAGTGCCGAAAGAAGATTGCACATGAAAAGAACGGAGTAAAGAAAGAGTCCAACAATAGTGTGCAGGCAGTACCAGTAGAGATGTTCATAGCAATTGAGGAGATTTGCATGGAGGCAGTTCATGTACCTACAGATGAACCGTGGATCATTGATAGTGGTGCATTGCACCACATGACCAGTCGGAAGGATTGGTATACCTCTCTACAGCCGGTAGGGAATGACATCCTAGTAGCAGTCGGCAATGATGCAAAATGTCCAGCAAAAGGAAAAGGTACAATTGCTCTCAAGTTAGATGGAGTTGTAAAAGAGTTGTCTGATGTTCTTTATGTGCCAAATATCAAGAAGAACTTCTTGTTTGTTTCTACGATAATGGATCGGGACCTCAAAGTTCACTTTGATAAGAATGGCGCACAGATTTTGGATCTTCAAGGGAAGGTCATTGGTAAAGGTACATGGCACAACAACATCTACAAACTCTCAGCTTTCAGTGCTCAAGCCGATGTGAAGAACACTAAGCTGTGGCATGAGAGGTTTGGTCATCTAAACCTTAGTTCTTTGAAGGAGATGCATACAAGTGGAATGATTGTAGACCTACCAAAAATTTCAGATTTGCCCGATGTATGTGAAGCTTGCATGATGGGCAAGCAGCATCGACATCCCTTTCCTAAAGAGGCCAGTAGGGAAAAGGCTCCTCTAGAGCTCATTCACACGGAGCTCTGCAAAAAGATGGAGATGGAAGCTTTGGGTGGTTCCTACTACTTCATGACACTGATCGACGACTACAGTAGAAGGATATGGATATACATATGAAGACTAAAGACGAGGCTTTTAGTAGATTCAAGGAATGGCATGTAATGGTCGAGAAAGAATCAAGGAGGAAGGTGAAGAAGTTGAGATTACCAGAGGTGGAGAGTTCACATCAACTGAATTTGAAAGCTACTACAAAAGTCACGAGATCAAGAGGCAGAAACCCCTGCCACATACATCACAGCAAAATGGAGTAGCAGAATGCAAGATGCACGTCATCTGTGAAATGGGCTGGAGTATGATGAAAGGGAAAGATTTGCCAAAGACTTTTTGGGCTGAAGCATGTAACACGGCAGTTTACATCCTGAATCATAACTACACGAAGGCTGTGAATGGGATGACTCCACTGCAAGCCTTTTCTAGTAAGAAACCTTTAGCTGCACATTTCAGAGTTTTTGGAAGTGACTGTTTTGTGCATGTCCCTTATGCTACTATGACCAAATGGGAACCGAAGAGCTGGAAATGTATTTTCTTGGGCTACAATGAAGAGGTGAAGGGTTACCGTCTCTATAATCCTATTACCAAGAAGGTAATTGTAAGTCACAAATGTGGTCTTCTCAGAACAGCCGCATCAATTGGAGGAGGATGCTTCCTTCCCAGACAACCCATCCAGTACCACCAACAACAACAGACCGAACTCCTCCAATGGTGCTTGGGAGGATTCAAGATAAAGAAGATGAAGAAGAGCCTACAAAACCACAATGGCAACGACCATTCCCAAAGTGGGTAAAGTAGCTTTTGGATGGCAGAAAACCTCTAGCCATTGAGGAGGAACCATCTGAACACCACCGGTCCAAGATATTAGAGGAGCAAAGAAGCGCATGAACACTTGGTCAACTATGCTTTGATGACAGAGGTGATCCATGCTGATGAACCCAAGTGTCTTGAAGAGGCACAGGGTGATGATAGGTGGATGGAGGCTATGCGATCCGAGTATGGCTCCATAATGAAGAACAACACTTGGGACCTTGTGGATCGACCACCAAAATGCAAGGTAATCAGAACCAAGTGGGTGTACAAGACTAAGTACAAGTCCGATGGCACGTTGGATAAGTACAAGGCTCCACTCGTGGCAAAAGGATTCACACAAGTACATGGTTTTGATTATCAGGATACTTTTGCTCCCACAGCTCGAGTAACCACAATTCGCAGTGTTTTGGCTTTATCTACCGAGGGAAGTTGGCCCATGTTTCAGATGGATGTTAAATCTGCCTTTTTAAATGGAGATCTCAAGGAGGAGGTATACATGGAACAACCACCAGGTTTTGAGATCCCCGGTTCTAAAGGTAAAGTCTACAAACTGAAGAAGGCACTTTATGGGCTGAAACAGACCCGACGAGCATGGTACCAGTGAATTGATGCCTACTTTTTGCAAAACGGGTTCAGGAGGAGCCCATCTGATGCAAATTTGTATATCTTCAGAGAAGGAGGCAAGTGTATGATCGTGGTCCTTTATGTGAATGACCTTGTCATAACAGGGAACCATGAAGAGAAGATCTTGCAGACGAAGCATTTGCTAGGAAGAGAGATTGAAATGACAGACCTCGGACTGATGCATTTCTATTTGGGGATTGAAGTTTGGTAGGAGCCAAAACAGCAGATCTTCATTTCACAGCTGAAGTATGCTAGAGAGATACTAAAGGCATTTGGCATGGCTGAGTCCAAGACATTTGGTACCCCTATGGAGGTTGATGTGAAGCTCTCAAATGAGGATTCATCACCACTGGTGGATGAAGCAAAGTACCGAAGACTTGTGGGCAGCTTGATTTACTTGTGCAACATGAGGCCAGGGACATCAGCTTTGTAACTGGTGTACTAAGCAGGTTTTCCGATAAGCCCAGGGAGAACCATTGGAGGGCAAGGATGTGGGTGCTTAAATACATCAAAGGCACACTTGATTATGGCATCACCTATACCAAGGGCAACATCTTGACCGGATTCTGTGACTCGGATTGGCAAGAAACATGGACAGTAGGAGATCAATGACAAGTTATTGTTTCTCACTTGGATCTAGAGCTATGTCATGGGTCAGCAAGAAGCAACCCATAGTTGCTCTTTCTTCTACCGAGGCTGAGTACAAATCTGGATGCTTTGCTTCTTGTGAGGCAATATAGTTGAGGAGGATTTTAGGGGACATGGGTGTAGTGCAGAACAAGCCTACGCAATTATCATGTGACAATCAGAGTTGCATGGCAATTGCAAAGAACGCTGTGTTCCATGCTCGCACAAAACACATCGAGATTCAATATCACTTTGTACACAAGCTCATCATGGATGGAGAGGTCAACTTGGTGTACTGTCCGACTACAAAGAATGCTGCGGACATCTTCACGAAGGCTCTTGGAAGAGACTTGCTAGAGAGGCATTTTCATCGACTTGGCATTGGACTGAAAAAGTAAGTTCACTTGCGGGTGGACATTGAGGGGGGGTGTTAGATATCAATGCTCCACTCTCATGTAACTACGCAGGAACCAACTAACTCTACTTGTAAGCCCCCTATATGAGGAGAAGGCATTTGAGTAGCTCAGTTATCTGGTAGGTCTGGTTTACACCAGATGGGGGCCATGTGTGGCCTGATGACTAGACGGAGTTGGCACATTGCCAACTAGGCTACATGCAAGTGCAGGAAGGCATCCCATGACTGACCGCACTGAGGGTAGACAGAGCTTTTCTTGGGGCAGCCCGTTTGGAGCCTCAGATGATTCGGTGACCATAGGTCAGTTGCTCTATTTTGTGCACCGGTTCTATCGTGTGGTTGGTGGCCTATTTCGGGACTGACCCCCAGTTGACTATTTTGGGCAGACTGGGTTGGTCAGCCAGTTGAGCCCAACCGACTACGACTGCTAGCTATATAAAAGCAAGCCCGTGAAGCCCATTTGATCACTAGCTATAGCAACCCTGATTCCTTAGCATCAAACCTCTATCCTCTACTGTTTCCAACTTGCCATCGAAGCTTCTTTCACAGGAGTGCAAGGTTGGGAGGCAGCGCCATCTATTCTATCAGTTCTACAGTAATCAAATTATTGATTCTCCATACTATCTGGTTTTCTCTCTTGCGTACTAGATCCTGTTATCTGTTGAGCATAGACATATTATTTTCTTACAGTCACGAGGGCAAGAGACATGAATTCTTTGGCATGAAGGCCCTCGATCCAATGCTATACATGTCAGGTTCCACACAAGGCAAGTGAATGCCCACATAAGGGCACAAAATTCCCCCCTGTGTCATGTTTTAAATGCCAAGGGCCACACTTTTTAAAGGACTGCCATACATGGATCTTACCACGATGATCCTACCAACAGTTGGTGCCACACCCTTGTGTGGTGGATGTGGAGTGGAGCATTTATTCAAGGATTGTTTGCTATGGAGACAGCGACTCCAACCACCCCACTCAAGAGAACTAGCATCAATTTACTAAGCATTGAACAAGGTCAAGCAGTGGCAGTGCCCTTGAAGGTCATCACGAGGATGCAGGAAAAGGGCCTAGGGAAGGAAATGAAGAAGCAGACAACGAAAGACAGGACTCCCATGTCTCAAATTCCCAAGACACCCTGGCCCTCACAAACAAAGTACAAGAAGGTCACAAGAGTGGGTGAAGGAACTAATCAAGTGCTTATCCAAGATGGTCAAATGAAGAGACAGCCGCCCTCGCCACCTCCTCTACATCCAGACCAGCCCCTTCTCAAGATGATATCCTAGTATGACCCCATATCCGGATGTAAACAAGCTAGTGTGGGCCCACGACCTCACATCTCCACCTTCTTATAAGGGATCATATATCGACCCAAAATTAGAGAAACAATGCTTAATAGATGCTCAAAACTTAGTATGGGAATGCCAAGAGAAATTCGAGCATAGGCTCAAGGTTAACAGAGGGTCAAATACCATCCACCCTGATCACCTAGCTACTCATAGGGATGAAAATGCACTTAGGGTTCTAGAGAGAGTGGAAGAAGAGGAACCATGCAGCTCTGGTAACTCACAGGTATCAGACTTGATGCAATGGATGTTTAGTGTGGAGGGAGACGTCTTAAGGACCACATGATCTTTCCGAGTTAGCATCCTTCATCTCCACAGAGGTCAAGATGCGAAGTGCATTTTCTTAAGGGGGAATCCTACCCTCTGCCAAGACCTCTCAAATAGGATGAACGAACAAATCCTACCCCAAGGTCCTACCAACCCCAAAGACTGTTAGAGTTAGCTCAAATGTCCACCTCTCATGTAACCCACCAATATTCTGTGTACCCAATGTTGTAAGGCCCCCATATGAGGAGAAGCCATGATGGGTATCGGATATTGGGAGGGATCCCCAGTTTAGACACTGGAAGGGGTCTTAGAGTAGACCAGATGGTTATGAGACGGCTTAGGAGCCAAGAGTAGATACCTGTTTGCACAAAGGGGGGGTTCGGGGGGGCGATAGCCCCCCCGATAGCAGGGGGTCTGGGGGGCGCAGGCCCCCGGTGGGGGTCTGGGGGCAAAGCCCCCAGCGGCAGGGTCCGGGGGCTATGCGCGATCCTTCATCTGCCCGACGGCATGTTTTCTGAAGGGTCGGTGGTCTTCCAGGCCGACTGTCTATTAGGCCGACTGCCTATTACAGGGCCGACCGTCAACCACTTACACTATATAAGTGGCCACCCCCTATCATCAGATCACCAGTTCTTCACGCTCATAGTCCTCCGTCCAGCATCTGTCTAGATCACCATCGAAGCTCTGTCTGTAGAGCGCACGGGTGGACAGCCAACCATCAGTTGTATCAGCAGTTTGGTATATCAGAATTTTTTGTATTCTCTCCAGCTTTCCATCGTGTACTTGCGTTTTGTTGTTATCTTCCGCTGCGTACTATTTTCTTACATGGTATCAGAGCTCAGGCTATCTGAGTAACGACTTTATTGCAAGTTCAACGAGCTTTGTTAGCAAAGGCTACTAGGAGTGATGGCTGCACCAACCCCGTTGCGAATTCGTCCACCTGCCTTCAATGAAGGCAAGCTCGATGGGACGAATTATACTTTGTGGAAATTCAAGATCAGCGCGATCTTGGATTCATATGAGCTTCTGGATACTGTTCTGGGATTGGATCCAGAACCGGTTGGATCACCGAATCCAAACAACCCCAACGTCATAACGCCACCGAATGCAGATCTTCTTCGGGCATGGAAACGAAGGAACGCAGATGCACTCTGCGCTCTTGTTACCAGTTCAAGTGATTCTGTTTTGACTCTGATTCAGCATACAGACAAGGCAAGTGAGGCTTGGAACATACTGAAAGGTCAGTATGAAACGCGGAATCAGACCAGAATTCAAAATCTGGAGAATATGCTTGCTGCAGAGAGGTGCTCTGATGGAGAATCAGCTGAGACATTCATCACACGGATCAAGAATCTACGTGATCAGATGGCGGCGGTTGGGATTACAAAGACCAGCGAAGAGTTGGCCAGAAGGTGCATTCGGATCCTTCCACAAAAGTACGATGCGTTGGTCACGACACTCAACACGCAGGTAAGAAATCCACCCCTCACTTTTGAAGAGTTTAGCGCGATGCTTCTAGAGGAGGAGATGCGAATGAAGACCCGCGATGGTGGAAGTGATGCAGCATTCTCAACCACATCCAAAGGGAAGGGTGGAGAGAAGAAGAATGGTAAGAAGAAGAAGTTTTCAGGTAAGTGCCACTACTGCAACAAAAGCGGTCACATGATCAAGGATTGCAGAAAGAAGCAGCAGGACGAAAAGAATGGCACTACACAGTCTTCTTCGAAAGGCAAGGAATCTGCCAACACAGTTGAAACTGAGTTGGAGCTATGGGTTGCAATTGAAGAAATATGCTCCTCAACAGAAGTTTCAACAACGAATGATTCGTGGCTCCTTGATAGTGGAGCGTCCCGTCACATGACCAGAAAGAAGGACTGGTATAGCTCTTTCAAGCCTCTACAAGAGCCCATGAACGTGACGGTTGGTAATAATGCAAAATGCCCTGTGGAAGGTACAGGTACTATCTCTCTTTCCATTCAAGAGGGTGAAACTAAAGAGCTTTCTGATGTATTACTAGTTCCTCAGCTAAAGAAGAACTTGCTTTCGGTTGCTGCGATAACTGATCGCAACTTGGAGGTGCGTTTCAAGAGGACCGGAGCAGAAATCCTTAATGCAGCGGGCAAGGTGGTCGGCAAGGCAGTAAGGAAGAACAATCTCTATGAGCTGACGGCACTAACAGTCTCTTCAGGAGTGGGCATCAGTAAGGTATGGCATGAAAGATTTGGTCATCTTAGTTATCCTATTCTTTTGGAAATGCAGAAAACAGGGATGGTTGCACACTTGCCTGCACTCTCAAAGGTGCAGGAACCTTGTGAAGCTTGTATGATGGGCAAGCAACAAAGGAAGGCTTTTCCACATGAGAGCGGCTATCAGGCAAAGGCTCCTCTAGAATTGGTTCATGCTGATCTCAGTGGGAAAGCTCCAACTCAAGCTTTGGGGGGATGTAACTACTATATGCTTATCGTCGACGACTACAGTAGATACATGTGGGTGTATTTTTTACGAGATAAGGCTGAAGCTCTTGGAAAATTCAAACAGTGGCAAAAGATGGTGGAAAACGAAAGCGGGCTGAAGGTAAAGAAGCTTCGCACGGATCGAGGAGGAGAGTTCCTGTCAAAAGAGTTCGACACATACTTGCACGAGAATGGCATTAAGCGCCAACTCACGACTGCACATACTCCGCAACAAAATGGTGTTGTAGAGCGTCGCAATCGTACTGCCATGGAGATGGCATGATGCATGGCACTAGGTAAAGGATTGCCTAAGTCTTTTTGGGCTGAGGCAGTCAATACAGCAGTCTACATCCTCAATCGAAGCTTCACAAAGGCCTTGACGGGCAAAACACCTTTGGAGGCTTACTCAGGTAAAAAGCCTTCCGCTTCTCATTTCAGAACATTTGGATGTGAGTGCTTTGTTCATGTTCCAGATAGCACCAGAAAGAAATTAGATCCAAAGAGCAGAAAGTGTATCTTCATGGGCTATAGCCAAGAGTCAAAGGCGTACCGGCTATATGATCCAGAGGCAAAGAAAATCATGGTCAGTCGTGATGTGGTGTTTTGGGAACAGCCACATACAGTGGAGGAGGAGGTATGCCCTTCCACTTTATCATCAGCCGTAAAAGTAACTCACCTTGTGCCCGTATCTAAAGCAGAGTTGCAGAATGAGGAGGAGTACTTCGAGGAACAGACTCCACCAACACCACAACATGCCTTGGCTCCACAAGGTAAGCCACTTCCAAAGTGGGCAAGGCAGCTCTTTGATGAGAAGAATCCGGTTCCAGACTTGGCGGAGTCATCTGCAGATGGACTTCGACGATCAAAGAGGATAGAGGAGCAGAAAAGGGCTTCTGAACACATAGTCAATATGGCCTTGATGGCTGAGATTATGAAAGTTCAAGAGCCTATGAATTTGGATGAGGCAATGGCGGATCCAAATTGGAAAGCTGCCATGCAAGAGGAGTATGACAACATCATGAAGAATCAGACTTGGGACTTGGTTGATCGTCCAGAAAAAAGGAAGATCATTGGTACCAAATGGGTATGGAAGGCCAAGTACAAATCTGATGGATCTTTGGAAAAGTACAAGGCTAGGCTTGTTGCACAAGGATACTCTCAAGTTGAAGGCTTTGATTTTGAGGATTCCTTTGCTCCTACAACAAGGATGACAACTATTCGGGTGGTACTTGCCTTGGCTGCTCATAAGCAGTGGCCGGTGTTTCAAATGGACGTGAAATCTGCGTTCTTGAATGGACATCTCAAGGAGGAGGTATATGTGTTCCAGCCACCAGGATTTGAGGTGCCCAATTCAGAGAACAAGGTTTGCAAACTAAAGAAGGCATTGTACGGGCTGAAACAGGCCCCAAGGGCATGGTACCAACGGATTGATAGCTTTCTCATATCTATTGGTTTCTCAAAAAGTGCTTCTGATGCTAACCTGTATGTTTGTAAGCAGGATGGCAAGTATGTGGTAATAGTCCTTTACGTGGATGACTTGATCATCACAGGAGATCATGAGAAGATGCTGCAACAGTTGAGGGAGTCGTTGAGTTTCGAGTTTGAGATGACAGATTTGGGGCTCATGCACTTTTGCCTCGGCATTGAGGTTTGGCAAAAACCTGGCAGGATTTTCATCTCTCAGCAGAGATATGCTCGCGAGATCTTGAAGGCATTCGGTATGACCGAGTGTAAGGACGTGGTCTCTCCCATGGAGGTGAATGGTAAGCTCTCAGTGGAGGATGCATCACCACTTGTCGACATCAAGGAGTATAGGAAACTTGTGGGGAGTCTCATTTTTCTGTGCAACACTAGACCTGATATCAACTTTGCAGTTGGTGTACTTAGTAGGTTCTCAAATCAACCTCGAGAGAACCATTGGAAAGCAGGGATGCGTGTGCTAAAGTACGTGAAAGGTACACTAGAGTATGGCATTACCTACAGAGCAGGGAAGACCTTGGCGGGTTACTGTGACTCAGATTGGGCGGGAGATTGTGATTCTAGAAAGTCAGTTTCTGGATATTGTTTCTCACTTGGTTCAGGAGTGTTCTCTTGGATTAGCAAGAAGCAACCAACAGTGGCACTATCTTCGACAGAAGAAGCTGAGTACAAGGCAGCATGCATTGCTGCTTGTGAAGCAGTTTGGCTAAGGAGGATCTTGCAAGACATAGGAGTTCCAATCGAAGATGCGACGGTTCTAAAATGCGACAATCAGAGTTGCATGGCCATTGCAAAGAATCCTGTGTTCCATGCTCGTACAAAGCACATAGAGATCCAGTATCACTACGTACGAGAGCTCATCGAGGATGGAGTCATAGAGCTGGAGTATTGTCCCACAGAGGACAATTGCGCAGACATCTTCACGAAGGCTCTTGGGAGTGATTTATTGTTGCGGCATCTACATCGACTCGGCATTGGTCCGAACACGTAGTTCATCTTCGGGTGAACATTGAGGGGGGGTGTTAGAGTTAGCTCAAATGTCCACCTCTCATGTAACCCACCAATATTCTGTGTACCCAATGTTGTAAGGCCCCCATATGAGGAGAAGCCATGATGGGTATCAGATATTGGGAGGGATCCCCAGTTTAGACACTGGAAGGGGTCTTAGAGTAGACCAGATGGTTATGAGACGGCTTAGGAGCCAAGAGTAGATACCCGTCTGCACAAAGGGGGGGTTCGGGGGGGCGATAGCCCCCCCGATAGCAGGGGGTCTGGGGGGCGCAGGCCCCCGGTGGGGGTCTGGGGGCAAAGCCCCCAGCGGCAGGGTCCGGGGGCTGCCGGTAGCCCCAGGCCCGATGGTATGACCTATGCGCGATCCTTCATCTGCCTGACGGCATGTTTTCTGAAGGGTCGGTGGTCTTCCAGGCCGACTGTCTATTAGGCCGACTGCCTATTACAGGGCCGACCGTCAACCACTTACACTATATAAGTGGCCACCCCCTATCATCAGATCACCAGTTCTTCACGCTCATAGTCCTCCGTCCAGCATCTGTCTAGATCACCATCGAAGCTCTATCTGTAGAGCGCACGGGTGGACAGCCAACCATCAGTTGTATCAGCAGTTTGGTATATCAGAATTTTTTGTATTCTCTCCAGCTTTCCATCGTGTACTTGCGTTTTGTTGTTATCTTCCGCTGCGTACTATTTTCTTACAAAGACAACCAACCACACGAGGAGGGTTGGAACCTACCTAAGGTCCCCATTAATAAGTTATGCTAATGCTTTGAATGTGATGACACTAATGTATCTATCCCCATAATCTACCGAAACCAAAAGGTTGACACCATCCTAGGTGGGGGAGCTTGTATGAACCTCTGGGAATTCTCATCGATATTAACATTAAGGTGTTTGGCTTCATGTACCCCATTTGGTTTGTGGTTATGGACTTCACCAAGTAGCCTAGATATGAAGCCATCCTAGGTAGGCCCTTTCTACGAATGTCCAAACTCATACATGATTGATGCACAAACAACATCTATTTACGTCATGAGAAGAAAATTGTGCAAGTGGACCTACACACATGGCCACTTATTACCCATGGAATCTGACACAACAGACAGAACCGCATCTCTAAAACTCTTCCAAACTTGTGAGAGAGAATGTGACAAGAAGGAGGTAGACGAGTTTTGGTATGCCCCCTCAGGGGGGTCACTACATATAAACTCTTTATATCACGTGCACTCAAGGCTTTGTTTGTAAAATCCCTTATGATTCTGTAGATTTTTCATTAATAAAATGTACCCTTTTTCTATACAAATCTATAATTGTCTTCTAAAATCATTGTAAATACTCCCTTTCATAATTTAAATTCTATAAATTTTGAAAATTAATAATCTCCTTCTATTGGATTCACGTGATAGGGTTACATAAGATGAGTGACTCCTCGAGTATGCCCCTCTCCCTGGGCCAAAGTTCTCTCAAAATTGGATGCACATTCTAGCAAACATTGACATCCCAAGAAGAATAGGGTTCCAAATAACAACCCCTGAGCTATGCAATCCTTGCCAAAGAGTCAAAATCCCACATAAAGTGGATATGATGCCCCTAACGAGAATATTAATCGATCACGCTTTTGAGAAATGGGGCATAGAATTTATTGGTCCTATAAGCCCAGTAGCTAAAGGAACAAGGGCCAAATACATTATCTTGGCCACAGATTATTTCACCAAATGGGTCAAGGGACAAGCCAGAAGGAAAGCTGATGTGTGGTTGACATCTAAGTTATATATGAACAAGTCATTATACGGTTCAGGTGTCCCTTGGAACTAGTCAGAGAACAAGGAATTCATTTCCTCAATGAAACCATAGCAATCCTAACTAGCAAATTCATGATCATACATAGGAAATTGATGCCATACTATCCTAGAGCAAATGTCCTGGCTGAAAAGCCAAACAAAATGTGCTGCATGATTATAACTTGCATCATCGAAGCCAAACAGTCGTACTGATTGGGAGCATAAGCTCATCACAACATTGTGGTCCTACCGAACTTTGTACAAAGTGGCAACAAACTACACCCCCTTCAGCTTAGCATTTGGGGTGGAAGCATTTATGCCAATGGAGTATGTAGCGCCCAACCTTCACATCACAGTTAAGTAAAGGCTCACCAAAAATACTTTGGCAGAGCACTTAGTGAATCTTGAACGACTAGATGAGATGAGATTACGCATTGCCTATTGCTTGTGAGTGGAGAAGGCACGGCATAAAAAATGGTTCAACCTCAAGAACAAGGACCTCCAAGAGGGGGATTTGGCACTCCTCTAAAGCATCCGTAACACCAAGTGCAAACTTAAATATAGGAACATGTGTCCCTATCGCATAGTGGATATCACTCCGCAAGGCACATGCCAAGTCGCCACCTTATATGGAGTAGATATGGATGGCTTCCTTAATGATATCAAATTGAAAAGATACTCTGGCCCCCTCGCTCTATAGACCCTCCAAGCCATACATAGGGAAAAGGAGCTCAAGGTCGAGATATCCCAGATGAAACATCAGACCATCAAAGAATCCAAGGCATGTAATGCCAAAACCAGACAACAGAAACAAATGGCTTTTTTTAAAGAAACATTAGAATACCTAGGCCCGACTGATGAGCTAATAGTTGATCCGGCTAGGTTGAGTGTCCAATTGCAGGGCCCAAGTACAAGCACTGAGGCACTCGTGGATCTAGAAGAGCACCATAACTTCATCTCTCACGAAGTATGGGAAGCACTAAAGGTACCTCCAATCCTTAATGTTGCTTTAATTTGGGTTATCACAACGGTCAAATCTTAAGTACATTGGGGTATGTAGACTTGAAACTAATTGTTGTCCACTAGGTGGTTGAGATTTGTTTTTATGTTCTTCCCATAGAGATGACCAATGAATAGATGATCCTAGGAAGGACCTAGTGCTATGCCATAAACTACCAAATCGACTAGAGAGCAAGAACCTCGACTCTTGCATAGGAGGGGAGAACCATAGTAATTCCACTTTGTAAAGACCATTATAATTCCCCCATAGTACAACCACCTGCAAGAGGCAAGGAAATTTTAAACGAAGCAATTCCAAATCTCCAGAGGCCTCCAGTGCCCCCTAGTTAGATACTTAGAAGGAAATCCATCCCAATGCATCTCGAAGTCCTAATCCTAATCTCAATAGAGGCAAACCCTTGCCACAAACTACTCTCCCACCTCTACTTCCCATGCCCAAAGCTATGAGAACCACCCAAAGATTCCACAAACTATGGGTGCACAATGTCATCCCTCATGCCAACACAACACTAGCAAAGGACAGCAGCCTTGGAAGATCAAACCTTGGAAGGGTTTCTGACCCCTTCTTGCCCTGCACCAACATAGGCAATCCCATCAAGGAGTAGGGCTCGATGACTCCAATCACCTCTCCTGCATGGAAAAATTCCAACACTCCATGGACAAAAGTTTCACAAGAATTGGCTTGCGACAAGGCTCTTGGAAGCCTAAGGCTACTATCAAGAAGAGTGATACATTTGGGTTCCAAAGCTTCCAACAACATGGAATACACAACCTCAACTCATTGGGATTCATAAGGTAGTAACACAAGAACCTACATCAACTCTTGATGCAATCCCACAAGAACCTACCCTCGAGCCCAGGATGACAAATAATTATATGGGCCCAAGGAACATCATGATTCCACATACAATGCAACTCAATGAGAAAGTCACCAAGGCCATCGAGGAAGAAACACAAGAACCAACGACCCCTAAAAGTGGGGTAGTTAAGCAAGAACCTTCCTCCAAGCCCATGAGTTAAGCAAGAACCTTCCTCCAAGTCCATGTGAACATAATCAACATAACCTGCTAGTTGTTGCATGTAGACTTCCTTGTCTAGATAACCATTGAGAAATGCATTCTTGACATCAAGCTGATACACATTCCATCTGCTGAGTGTCGCTAGTGATATCAAGAACCGAATGGAATCCATCTTTGCTACTGGAGCATAAATCTCATCATAATCTTGACCATATTGCTGTGCAAATCCTTTTGCAAGTAGTCTAGCTTTGTATCTCTAAATACTTCCATCTAAATTGTACTTCACTTTGTATACCCATTTGTTTGCTATGCCCTTCTTTCCTAGTGGAAGGTCGCATAATTTCCAAGTATTATTCTTATACAAAGCATCCATTTCTTCATTCATAGTAGTTTGCAATTCTAGCTTGTGTACTACGTCTTCAAAGTACACTGGCTCTTCTGTAGCCATGACGGTAGTCATAAGAGCATAGTTGGTGGTTTCCACCTGAATTGCTTTGCCTTTCCGAGCATATGTTAATCTGGTTGGAGGTCTGCTTTCCATAGTAAACCGTCTAAGCTATTGTGGCTTTGCTTGGTGTGTTGCTAGCAATTCTTGCTCTTCTTCATCAACCTATTCTGTGTTGAGATATCGAGCTCCACTCGCGATATGCCAAGGTGACCGTTGTGTATTTATGTCACCGACTTGTTAGCTGGAGATGCGGTTGGTACACCGCTCACGAATAATAGCTAGATGATAGCTATCCTTATCTACACTAGTTCATGGCTCAGTTAGTATGCCACCTTAGTTAGTTGAGTTTGGTTTGAGACCCACATATAGGGTTCTTCTATTTCTTTGTACTTGAGTTCTTTTGGCTTTCACAACTAAGAAGAGGAAAACTATTTTCAGCCTCCACCTTCGTGTGTATTCCCCCATTGTGCATGTGAGAAAGCCGCAAGTGAGACTCCTTCCCTCTCTCCCACAATCTTCACATGGTATCAGAGCCTTGTTCGTGGTAAGGAGCTCAAGAAAGCAAGCCAAGTTCGTGGTGTCCTGGTAAGAGGACCAGTGTTGCTTTCCTATTTCGAGTTTGGGAGCAAATCTCTGCAGGTAGCACAACCAAAAGTGCAGGAGTGCACTGTTTCAGATTGAGACGCCCTTCCGGTGTGGCGAGAGCATAGTATATGCTGCGAGTAAGGGCGAAGCCCTTAGTGACTTTATTTTTCTGATTTGAGGCCGTTTCGAGGCCCGTTTTGAAGGCGGAAGTTCTTCACAGGCACTCAGAAAAAGGCCCTATTTTTTGCTGTGCGACCACTGCTGCGCGGCTAGTCGGTGGAAAGGTGCTACAGAAATTGCATTGTATGCCTGTGTGCAGAGATATTGGGAGTTGCAGATTCATGCTTGTTGCCTGTTGATGCAAAATCATCACTAGGAAGTGACTGTGTGGTGAAATACCACTTTCGTCAGTTTTGCAAATCTGCCTGTGTGAGGCAAAAGCTGTGTTTTTTGCAGTGACAGAATATTTTGCAGTGTTCTGTAATGGCATCTGATTCTCTTTCATAGATTGTCACTGAAAAGCTTGACAAGAACAACTTCCAGGCATGGAAGTTTAGAATGACGAATTTCTTGATGGGAAAAGGCTATTGGGAATTCATTACAGGAAATGAAGAAGAACCTGTTCTTCCTAATGTTCCCAGTCAACAGGAAATGCAGGCATTCAAAGGATGGCATGAGAGAGCCATGAAAGTTATGTACTGGCTGTCTATCAGTATTTCGGACTCCATGATTGTGCATATTTAGGATGCAAATACGCCAAAGGAGGCATGGGATACTTTGGCAAAAATGTATAGCACAAATACGCAAGCCAGGAAAATGCAACTCAAACAGGAGTTGCACAATGTGCAGAGAGAAAATTTGAGCATAAATGACTACCACATGAAAGTGAAGAAAATTGCAGATGCACTTGCTTCCATTGGGTCGCCAGTGGATGATGACGATTTGGTTTCTGTGACCTTGAATGGTCTAGGAAAGGATTATGCATAGTTCCGGACATCCATTGCCGTCCGTGAAAAATTTCCTGATTTTGAGGAGTTGATTGCTCTTCTAATTTTTGAAGAGCAGAGAAATGGGGGTGCATCTTCTTCAGCAGGAACTTCAAAAGAAACTGTCTTCTACTCAAATGCTGGCAGAGGTAGAGGCAGAGGTAGAGGAGGCCGATCTGCAGGCCATGGTAGAAATCAGAATATGCAGCAAACGCAAGAAAACCAGTCCTATGCAGGAGGACGTGGTAACTCTAGAGGCAGGGGGAGCCAAAGAGGCCGTGGTGGATGGCAGAGAGGCCAAAATGCAAACAGCAATATTGAATGCTACTATTGTGGCAAAATGGGTCATATGGCTAAGGACTGCGATAAAAAGCAGAATGACATTATGAATGGAAAATTGCAGCAAGGCAATTATGCATCCTCTAGTAGACAGGGTGATGACAGAAATGAGCATTTGTTTATGGTGCAGCATATGACAAATTTTGTAACAAGTGCAGAAGAAAGCAATGATGTGTGGTATGTTGACTCGGGTGCGTCAAACCACATGACAGGTCACGCTGAATGGATGCAGGATGCAAGAAAAATGGAAAAACCAAGATTTGTGGAGACTGGTGATGATACTGCACATCCTATTGTGCAGATTGGCAAAATTCCTTTGTCTATGCAGGATGGGAAAAAGAAATACTTGTCTGATGTATTTCATGTCCCGAACATCACCAAGAACCTAGTTTCTGTTGGTCAAATGGTTGAGCAGGGCTTGCAGGTTAGATTTAATCCTCATGGATGCTTTGTTGAGGATATGAAAAATAACGATCGCTTGATAGCAAAAGGAAAGAAGAAGGGCAGGATGTTTACGTTGGATGCAGACATGCCTGAATTGAGTGCAGCAATGTTTGCACATGGGACCAGTGTAGTTGCAGATATGTAGTTGCAGATATTGATATCTGGCACAAATGCATTGGTCATGTTAATATACAGCGACTTAAATCAATGCAAGCCCAAAATATTGTTGCAGGATTGCCTAAATTCAAGGTTGCAGAAATGCACAAGGTTTGTGAAGCCTGTCAATTTGGGAAACAGGTAAGGAAACCTTTTCCTAGGCATGTTCAAGAGAGTAAAAAGCCATTGGAATTAATCCACTCTGATGTGTGGACTACAAAAGCTGCATCTATTGGAGGCTGTCACTATTTTGTCACATTTATTGATGACGTCAGTAGAAAACTATGGGTGTATTTTATGAAAAAGAAAAGTGAAGTGTTTGGGCACTTCAAAGCTTTCAAAGCTATGGTTGAAAAAGAAACAGGCCTGCAAATAAAATGCCTAAGGTCAGATGGAGGGGGAGAGTACCTCTCAAATGAGTTTGCAAGGTTCTTGCAGGAGCATGGTATAAAGCAGCAATATTCATGCAGCCATACCCCACAGCAAAATGGAATTGCAGAAAGAAAAAACAGGCATATTGGAGAGGTATCTCGGGCTATGCTAAATGAAAAAGATCTACCAGATTATTATTGGGCTGAAGCAGTTGCTACAGCAGTCTATATAATGAACAGGACTCCCACTGCAGCAATACATGGCATGACGCCAGAGGAGATGTATACTGGTAGGAAACCAGATATTTCTCATTTGAAGATTTTTGGTTGCATTGCCTATGTCCATGTGCCAGATGAGTTGAGGTCCAAGTTGGATCCAAAAGCTGAGAAGTGCATCTTTATTGGTTATTCTCTGTAGCAAAAAGGGTATAGATGCTATAACCCTTCTACACGAAAGTTCACAGTGAGCAGAGATGTTGTTTTTTATGAGATGAGCAGCTGGTATAAACCAGTAAATGTGATGATTGATGTAGATGCACAAAATGGTAATGCTGCACAGAATGCACAGCAACAATCACAAAATATCAGTGGACCTAGAGTGTCCTCTACCAGTGGTTCACATACTTCGCCATGGATAGGCAGATTGAGATCAGGAGAATCCCCTCAAAGCAATGTAGAGAGTGGTATGCAGGTATCACGAAAAGGAAAAGAGAAGGTAGATCAGCCCATGTATGATGTGAATGCAGGTCACTCTTGTGTGGATGGTGAATCCAGTGGCTCAGAACAGAGCATTGATAATGAGTTGGGTATTCCTTCTGTTGTTACACCTGGAGTAAGGAAGACCAGGGATGTTTTGAGAGCACCTGCAAGTGAGCCTATTTTGCGCAGGTCTACCAGGGTTAGGTATCCTGTGGATAGGCTGAAATATGATGGATTTACAACCATTCACTATGCCTATATGGTCAAAGTTATACAGGAACCAGAACCCACTTCTTTTGAGCAAGCCATGGGAAATGAAAAATGGGAGAAAGCCATGGATGAAGAAATGGATGCCTTGGATGCTAATGCTACATGGGAATTGGTGCCTTTGCCTAAAGGCAAGAATGCAATTGGCTGTAAATGGGTTTATAAGATCAAGCACAATGCAGATGGTTTTGTGAATAGATACAAGGCAAGATTAGTTGTCAAGGGGTATGCACAGACATATGGCATTGATTATGAAGAAACTTTCAGCCCGGTTGCAAGGATGGCAACCGTAAGAGCAGCCATTGCTATGGCTGCATCAAAGGGATGGTCTTTACATCAGATGGATGTAAAGAATGCCTTCTTGCATGGTGATTTGCAAGAAGAGGTCTTTATGGAGCAGCCAGCAGGTTATGTTCATGCTACTCATCCTGAGTTTGTTTGCAGGTTGAAGAAAGCCTTGTATGGCTTGAAGCAAGCACCTAGAGCATGGTCTGACAAAATAGGACAGTATCTTGTCACTAGTGGCTTTCAGATTTCCAAGGCAGATTTCTCACTCTATGTGAGAAAAACAGAGAAAGGGATTATGCTGTTGGTCATTTATGTTGATGATTTGATCATCACAGGTGATAGTGATGAAGATATCCTTCATGTGAAAATGCTATTGAGGCAGAAGTTTGAGATGAAGGATTTGGGAGAGCTGCGTTATTTCTTGGGCATTGAGGTGATTAGATCACCAAGTGGGATACATCTCTTGCAGAGGCAATATGGACTGGACATGCTGTCCAAATATGGGATGACAGGCTGTAAGCCTATTTCAGTTCCTTTGGAGCAGAATGTGAAGTTGAGCGCAGATGCAGGTGAGCTTCTGGAGGACCCTACTATGTACAGACGCATAGTAGGAAGTTTGATTTACATGACTATTACCAGGCCAGATTTGAGCTATGCTGTTGGGTTGGTAAGTCAGTTTATGCAGGCTCCAAGGAAACCGCATTTGGATGCGGCTAGACGCATACTCAGGTATGTGAAGTCCACATTGCAGTATGGACTATTTTATGAGGCTGGGGTTCAGATACAATTGCATGGATACACTAATGCTGATTGGGCTGGTAGCATTTCCGATAGACGATCTACCAGTGGATATGTGTTCTCTTTTGGGAGTGCTGCAGTCACTTGGAGCAGCAAGAAACAACCTACAGTTGCCTTGTCGAGCACAGAGGCTGAGTAAAGGGGTGCAGCAATGGCTGCATGTGAGGTAGCGTGGTTGCATAAGCTACTCTATGATATGCATCAGTCTACAAATGGGCCAGTTGTCATTTATTGTGACAACATGAGTAGTATACATTTGGCAAAGAACCCAGTCTTTCATGCCAAAACAAAGCACATTGAGGTACATTATCACTATGTGCGGGAGAAGGTTTTACTAGGTCTTATTGATCTAGTTTATGTCAGCACAGAGGATCAGGTAGCTGACATCTTCACGAAAGCATTGGGCACAGAGAAGCTGCACAAGTTCAGAGGCCTGCTTGGTGTGCAGGAATTGGGATTGAGCTCGAGGGGGAGTGTTGAGATATCGAGCTCCACTCGCGATATGCCAGGGTGACCGTTGTGTATTTATGTCACCGACTTGCACCGACTTGTTAGCTGGAGATGCGGTTGGTACACCGCTCATGAATAATAGCTGGATGACAGCTATCCTTATCTACACTAGTTCATGGCTCAGTTAGTATGCCACCTTAGTTAGTTGAGTTTGGTTTGAGACCCACATATAGGGTTCTTCTATTTCTTTGTACTTGAGTTCTTTTGGCTTTCACAACTAAGAAGAGGAAAACTGTTTTCAGCCTCCACCTTCGTGTGTATTCCCCCATTGTGCATGTGAGAAAGCCGCAAGTGAGACTCCTTCCCTCTCTCCTATAATCTTCACATTCTGTAGATGACTATGGAGTTGATGCTTCTATCTCCTATGTAGGTGAGGTTTTCCATTCTGATTCCCCATCAAAGATTACATCTCTGGAGATAATGACCTTGCGATTGATGGGATCATACAATTTGTATGCTTTGCTTTCTTCACTGTAGCCAACCATGATGCATTTGCATGACTTCGCATCCAATTTCCTACGATGATCATCATGTATGTGGGCATATGCTATGCAACCAAATATGCGGAGATGCCCAATGTGTGGCTTGTGTCCAGTGAATGCTTCATAAGGAGTCATACCCTGAATCGGTTTGGTAGGAAGCCGATTAAGTAGATAGTTTGCAGTGGCTATTGCTTCTGCCCAATACTAATTCAGAAGATGCTTTTCACTAAGCATTGCTCTAGCAATGTCTGCTAATGTCCCATTCTTCCTTTCAGCTCTTGAATTCTGTTGAGGAGTATTTGCACACGTGAATTGTCTTCGTATGCCATGATTTTTGCAAAAGTTCATGAATGCTAAAGACATGTATTCACCTCCTCTATCTGATCTCATGACTTTGATCTTTCTACCTGTCTCATTTTCTACCATGGCTTTGAATTCTTGAAATCTGGAAATTTCTCTTTCAGAAAGTAGACCCAACAATATCTGTTGTAGTCGTTGATGAAAGTCAAGTAGTAAAGTAAATCATTGATGCTGCAGGTCTGGGCATAACCCCATATATCTGTATGAATTAAATCAAGAATACCTCATGCACGAGAGGTACTTCTACCAAAGTTGGTTCACTTTTGTTTGCCGAAGCAGCATGCTTCACAAACTTTTCCAAGAAATGTGTGTGAAGGAAGTGGTTTTGTTGAGCGAGGCTCAAATGTGAGTGTAACTTGTACTAAAATGTGTGTGTGATGTGACGAGCATGTAGAGCACAAAAAAACAAGTGACTTTCCTTTTTGGAGCACCCTCAAATTCTTCCTGGATCGATCAAGAGATACGACTTGATCTAGGTGGAGGGGCAAAAGGAGTGCAAATGTGCTCAATGATGATGTGTCACTTTGGGTCACATGTAGTGATGATGTGGCACTACGCCTAGCAAGAGGTGTGCTAGTGGAGCCTATGCTGAGGTGGCAAGAGTGGTCACATGCAGTGACTATGTAGAGGTAACTGTGCCTATAGGGGTCAGTGCTGATTGGACAGCTGAGGTGGCACAGATGATGATGTCAGTAGATGATGTGGTAATGATGATGTGGTAGTGATGACATGGTAGTGATGATGTGGCAATGATGATGTGGTACTAATGATGTGGTAGGTGATGTGTCCCTGATGACATGGTAGATGACATGGCACTGGTGATGTGTCAAATAAGGCTAACATGGCACTTGCTGATGTGGCAGATAGAGTGCCACGTGTCCTTGTTGTGGATAAGCTACCACGTGGCAGTCTGTTGATCACACCTTGATTAGGAGAACCGTGGTTAAACCTTACTTGGGTTTTCTTGACCAACCTTATCCAACCCCTTGAGCTAAGGGTGTGGTTGTGGTGAGGATGAGATGCCACATGCCTCTACGTGGGCTGCCAGAATCTTTTAGATTTTAACAAAATCTTGAAAATTGTGTCACTAGTTTGATGAGTCATCGCTGGAGGATGCTTGACGACAGAATCGTTGAGGAGGCAGACGGTCGTAGCTATTGTGGACATCAGCAATTAGTCATTGGAGAAGCTTGGTGCCTTGAAGGTTGAGGAGACCTAAGCCGACTGGTCGTGGGCAGCTGCAAAGGAGCTGGTCGTCTCTGAGGTTGTTGTGCACGTTGCAAAGGAGCTGGGTACAAAGCTGGCTATGCAAGATTCCATCGAGTGGAATGTTTGGAGGCATAACTGGAGCTGAAGCATTGGAGCATGGTGTGGAGTTTGAAGCACTGTCATTGGCGACGGCTTGCAATCATTGGTGCTAGTTGGTCGATTGAGGTTTGCTGTAGTTGTTGAGAGCCATGAGCTCGATGTTGGCCGCCTTGGATATTTGGAGCTATGCTTGGCCTTGTGCTAGGCTGCAGAGTAGTTCGATGATGGAATCGCACGTGCCTTGGTGCTGTGTTGGAGAGGGAGTTGCAAGGTGGTCATGGAAGACGTAGTTGGAGAACTGACTGTGGCTGAGCCTTCGATGCTCTATTTCATGGAAGCTCTTTCGTTTCAAATAACCGAGAGAACTTATTAGACTCTCAAGCTCTCTCTCTTTTGCTCACAAGGTGAAGAACAATGAAACCTTCGAAATGCTTCAAAAAATCAGTGTTCACTAAACTCTCACTTTCATTCTCAATGGAAATCTCTCAAGGAATTCAAGAATATCTCTCTCTCAATCTCTCAAGGGAAGAGATGTATCTCAGATTTCTCTCTCTCAATGAACTTTCCCTATCTTTCTCACAAACTCAGATGAAAGCCTCTATAGTCTCGCAATGAAAATCTTTCAAAGGAATGGACTCTCAATGAATGGAAGTAGACAGAATTTCTTCCAAAATGAATGGAATTTTTCTCTCACAGAAGAGAAAACTTGATCTCAATCTCTCAATCACTATCTCACTCTCACAAGGAGAATGGCACCTCAATGGAAGCTAGAACCATGCTCTGATACCATGACAAAATATGAAGAGGGGAGAGGAGAAGAGTGGAGATGAGGAGAGAGGGCATAGCTAGAGAGTAAAGGGGCAAATTGATGTGTGTGTGTGTACCTATGGGCTTGGAGTCCTATGCAAGAAGTGTGTGAGTGTAGGTGTGCTAGAAGGTTCTAGTTAGATGTGTCAGGTTGGTGTGATGAGTGAGTGATGATAGGAGGTGATTGATTGAGATAACAGGGAGATGATTGTGGATCTGGGATCTACCTATATGGAGGTGGTTGCCTATATATGTTACCACTCTTGAAATAAAGGATTGCATTTGTGTCTCATTGCCTCTCTATGGATTTACAGAGAGCACACCACAAATGACTAACTGTACACTAGATTTAGTTGAAAAAATAGAATATATACAAACCCATCTAGGGTTAGGGTTAGGGGATCTAACCCTTTCCTTTATAGCACTCTATAAGGCTAGTGCTGATCACATGATGGTGCTATGGACACTGATGACATGATGTTGAGCATGAACTCTCAACACTTTCAACATACACTTCCCCATCTCCACGGTGGTCTGCATTCGGCGTTCAACAATAGAATTTTGCTGAGGCGTATGTGATGTCATCATTTGTCGTTTGATCGGGCTCACACATAGTTTTTCCTCATATGGGGGCCTTACAACTTGAGCACCTTGGACCACTGGTGGTTACTAGGAGGGTGGGGCATTGAGCATATCTAACAGCATCCAACGTTTGGCGCTCCTCCAGATGGCCTTCCTGACCAAAGAGATTTCAAGAAGCCATTGAAACCACAATTGGAGATGAAGATGCATTTAGCACATTAGATAGTTTCTTAACATCTCCATTTACAGAAAGAAATGAAACCATACCTGTACCCTCAACAGGGCATTTTGCATTATTTCCAACTATCACAATGATGGGTTCCTATAGAGGCTGCATGGAACAATATAGACCCTTCTTGCAAGTCATGTGACGGGAGGCACCACTATCCAACACCCATGAATCAGTGGTTGACACTTCTTGAACTGAGAAACACTCTTCCTCGATGGCCAGAAATAGATCCAACTCTGCTTCCGTTGTGTTAGCTATCTCTTTCCCCTTATCTGTCTTCTTCAGGGTACCATTCTTTTCATCTTCTTTCTTAACCCGACAATCTCCAATCACATGGCCCTTCTTCTTGCAATAGAAGCATTCTCCTTGAAACTTCTTCTTGCCGCCCTTCTTCTTTTTTTCACCACTAGTAGAGGACTCACCTTTGGTGGAGGAACCACCTTTGCCTTTTGTAGTGGCAAAGAATGCAGCATCCCCATTGCTGCCTCCATCTCGAGCTTTAAGCTTCAATTCCTCCTCCATAAGTAAAGCACAGAACTCCTCAAATGACAATGGTTGGAGTCTCACCTAAGTGTTAAGTGCTGTTACTAGTCCATCAAACCTTGGTGGACATATCCGAAAACGCCGCTGAGCTAGCTCTTCACTAGTCTTTTGTATCCCAACAGCAACCATCTGGTCAAGCAGATTTTTGATTCGGGTTATGAACGCCTCTGCTGTCTCTCCTTCATTAAACTTCTTAGCTACAAGTTGATTCTCCAAAGTCTGGATCCTTGTCTAATTCCATGTCTCATACTAACTCTTCAATATGTTCCAAGCTACAGTTGCCTTAGATGTATGCTAAATCAAGGTCAAAACACTATCAGTAGTACTTGTAACCAGGGCACATAGAGCATTTGTGTTCCTGCATTTCCAAGCTCATAGAAGGTCGACATTAGGAGGTATCGTACTCCCCAGATTTATTGGGCCGGGGGTTCCTTGTGGTTCTGGGGTCCCCAGTATTGTCTCCAGAAGCTCATATGAATCTAGAATAGCAGTAATTTTAAACTTTCATAGAGTGTAGTCATACCATCTAGCTTGCCTTCAATGAAGGCTGGTGGGAGAATCCTCAACGCCTGGATTATTGGTGTAGTTGGTGCAGCTACAGCTGCTGAACTCGAGCCGCTTCTTGTTGCCATCACTCTGTATGCTATTGAAGCCCTCACCTCTCTTCTACTCTTCGATCCTTAGAGCCACCTAGGCTCGAATACCATGTTAAATTACATGGCACAGCGGAACAGAAAGTGAAAAAGAATAAAGAGTTCACAGCAAACTGGAGCGAACAAAATTTTCCTTTAATACTGATGTAGTACAGATGATGGCTCCATCCACCCGTGCGCTCCCATAGTGGAGCTTAGATGGAGATCTAGATAGATACTAGGTGAAGAGCTACTAGCTGGAAGATCTCTGCTGGAAGATCTGATCTGATACAATGGACTGGGAAGGTTGCCTTTTTATAGCTATGCGGGCGGTAGTCAGATCAACGTAGTCAGTGGAGCCGACTAGTCAACCTAGTTGGTGGATCCGACCAGTCAACCTTGGGGGCTCTCATCCCCGAACCCCCACCAGGGGGCCAACTAGCCCCCAGACCCCAGTGAGAGCAAGGGGCTCCCACACTATCACCTTTCCACCATCAACGGTCTCATTGATAGACCTCATCTGACGTGCAAGTTAGGATCCATCCAGTGTCTCGAGCTCACACATGGCTTTTCCTCATATGGGGGCCTTACAATTTGAGCACCTTGGACCACTGGCAGTTACTAGGAGGGTGGGGCATTGAGCATATCTAACAGCATCCAACGTTTGGCGCTCCTCCAGACGGCCTTCCTGACCAAAGAGATTGCAAGAAGCCATTGAAACCACAGTTGGAGATGAAGATGCATTTAGCACCCAGTGTGCATCAAGCGAGACCCACACATGCAACCTTGGTGGTGAAACTGATTGAACAAGTGGACTTTGATGCCAATCGACCCCTCCCAGAGCTCCTTGTAGAATGATGTCTCCATGCTTGGGATAACAGTTATGCCACCGTAGTCGCATTGTTGGTGTCAAGGGATCAAGAGGTCCTTGTGATCGTGTGCACATGCATGCCTACTGGGAAAATAACAACTGCAGAATTTGTTGCCACGACCACCAGATGAGGTTCTTCACTAGGATTTCCACACTCGCTCTACCGTAAGCAAGGTGCTGGGGATCGGATCGCATCCGATTGAGTTCTTCTTGAAATCCATGAATGGGCCTCCTTACCGTAGCAATCTCCTCCCGAATCTCCTCCGGAGTGAGTGCAACTGCGTGCAAACCTCCATGTGAAGTGCCTCCACAATGACGACAAGGAGCGGACATCATGAGTGCCCCCCAAAACACTTTGTTGAAAAGCAATCAATCGGCAGATTGTGAATTCCTTGCATGATGGTAAGAATGCACATCGTGATCGCCAATATGTAGTGTCATAAATATGCGCAGACACTACAGGAAACAAAGGCAAATGACATGCATAACATCCATGAGAATGGAATACAGATAATGCAATGAGATAGAACACCAAAGATCACTATATTTCAGAGCAATAGCTTGCACAACAACTATGCACATAAGAACATCAGAATGGTAGTAATAGCATGCACACAAAACTGTCTGACGGTTAGGGAAGTGGCCGTTGAAGACTCAACCACTTGGAGATCTAAACTGCCAACCCTTGTAGCTAACCTACCCTCGCACACCCCTCATAGTCACTGCTGCTAACCCGCATGGTTATGCAATAACAAGCACTAACACTGGGGGAGTACAAATTTGTAAGGTCATTGGCACACTCTCCACTCATGGAATCTTAGCTTTAGCAACTCAATGGCTATGCAATCCACTCAAAATACATCTATGAGGGTCACGATTACACCCTCTATTACCATACTAGCCACATACCATGCACTCAAGGATCCAGAGGTACAAGCCTCCTTGGTGGTGATAGGTCTCAAGCCAGCTGCGGACCAACTACCATGTCACCTCAACATGAGCTTGCTCAGGGAGTTCATCGGCGCTTACAACTCTAACTCTAATGCTGTCATTTTTTGCGATGCAACAAGGACCCCCCACTTCCACTACCTCAATGTGGATGTAGTGCGCTCGGCCTTTGGCCTGCCAATAGTTGCAAAAAAGTATTCACACAAGAAGAATATTCATGAGCCCCTTGGCAAGATCTTTAACTACGATAGGAAGCAAAGCAAGGGTGGCATCCAAACTCACTGTGCCTGCACTGGATAAATCAGCCAAAATACTCTAGCTATTGGCCCAATTCAAGTACATGGACCACCATCAATGGATCATGCCAAACATCCTTGTGAGGCTAGCAGAGCCATAGGTCACCAACTGTGTAGATTATTTTTGTCCCTAAATGAGGAAGACCTAAGACACATGGCAATTTCTTGGGCAGCCCAATGATTTATATGCCCATCATCTACCACATGTTGGCACAACAGCCGTGAATCATATATGGGCTCACCAACAAAGAGGCCACACAACCCATTCCAATAGATGAAGAGACGATGGTGGCCAACCCCAAAAGCTTGAGAAGTGATCCAAGTGCCACCCCACCAAGCCTCCTTGCCTACCAGCCACTCGATAGCTAGCTAAGGTAGCAATATGAGGATTGTCAATTGCAGGAATACCTAGAGAGAAAAAGATGCCTCAAGGCCAGAAACCATCAATCTAAAGGCAAGGAAACAATCTCGAACCCCATTGATCTGGAAACGTTTCCAAGGGAAGGCATAATAAATATTGGCCTATACTCCAATGCAACAAGACTTCACCCTACCCCCTTTGCTCCCCAAACAATAGGCACCACCACAATACATCCCCAAGAGATAGATTATTTTTTCATAGGCTCTTCCTCTTCTCCATGATCCGGAGGTCTCATAGAGGCCCTATAGTTTTGCAGTGCACCTGAGTACCAGTGGACACATGGGGGATACAATGACATGTCAACCAAAAAGTTATCAAAGGCACGCAAAATGGAACTGCAACTACTAGAGGCAAGGGCCCAACTCTTGCACACAATTTTATAGTGTACACAAGAACATGCCTCCCAGCTATCCTCCTCTATATTGCAAGCACAAGTCAAGGCATGCGATAGCCACACCCTCATGGTCTCCACACAAGCTACCAGGAAAACCACCCTCGACAAAGTGGATGAGTACAGGGTCAATGTCGAAGGCCTGGAGGTCATTGTTACAAAGCTCAAGGATGAGCTCTCTACTAGTGAATCTGTGGTTCAGACCATGATGGACCAGCTAGACAAGGTAGAATCAAGCCTCAGAATCACAAAAGACTTACGAGCCGAGGAAAGGTCCAATTGACAAATCTAGGTGCTTCAGAACCTCCTCGCACAGGATTGAGCCCTCACGGTCACTTTGCAAGCCAAAAACAAATATCTTCGCACCTTTGGATGCCTAGAGGAGTCCATGCTAGAAGACAAGGAGTAGCAAGAGTTCACAATGTACAAGGAGGTCTCTCCACAGCTTGCCACCTACACATTATCCCCACGCACCATCCCCCAAACACTTCAGATGTACTTCGATGCCCTCCGCACAAAAAACCTCATCTTCCACATTGATCTCAGTGCTCCCGTCCCACCCAACACCCTCCTAACCATCCTCCACTATCGCCCCATTCTCGCCATTCCCTACTTCTCCCTCGAGCTTTAGTGTGCCAGGTTATCCCTAGTCCTTCCCTTTAATCTTCAATCCTTAGTTGCCCATCCCATTCTCTTGAACTTCCAGGCATGGTGTCAAGTAATCACCGAGTCCAATTATCCATAATACAATGATGTGATGCAGCCTGCCAAGCCTAATGAATTGATCCTATGGGTCTATACTCCCAAAAGCATCCAAGTTAGATGCATACCTATGGCCCAGGCTTCAGTAGTTCAAACTCAAGGGTATTTAACGGCCTATTGCTCCATGACCTACAACCCCTTGGCATCATCATTTTGTTCAACAGGGTGCTATAAGTTGTTCAGGACTCACTTGAGTCCTTGGTCAGAAATTTTGAAACAATTCATGTATCATACCCTGAAGATGTCATCAAGGAAGAAGTGTCCAAGCCATCTTTGTCTTTAACAATACTGCTCTTGCCCCCCCCCATCGGGCAAAAATTTCGCACCCAGATCCCACACATCCTATAGATCCCACCCAACCCCCTCAACAATAGAGTTTCTTCCCTTTGCAAGTCTTGTGGTACCAATTTGTGAACCTCAAGATTATTTTCCTTAGTCAAGGTACTTGGAAGTATTTCGTAGACACAAATTTTTCAAAATGTCTTATCACTTGACAACCTTGTCCTTGTCAACTACCATCCTACCTAATTGTGAGTACCTTAGCAAGACCCATCTAATGCCCAGTTGCAAAGATCTGAAGGCAATGACAGTAAGTTTGTGAGATGCTAAAATTGTGTGAGCAAAAGATTATTTATTTCATTGGATCACAGAGCTTGGGCAATAGTTTACTCAAAGTCATCGCTCAAGGCCTTTTTCCATCTAGACACCTCTGAAGAGAGATTAAGCTTCCAAAAGAGTGGCACAATAAGCAAAAGTACCCAGCAAAAGAGGATCAACTTGAAGAAGAAAATTGTAAGATTTTTTCCCTTATAGAATTGTGCAATGAGATTTCACAGAGAGCATGAATCCAGTTCTGAATGTTTAGAGCTACAGAGAACAAAAATTGGCTGTATGCAAGTCACAAAGCATTAGCACGAGGACAACTGTGTGCAAACTTGTACTCCTATGTGAATCTCAGGACTATGTGTAGGTCATTCAGAACTAATCACAAATTGCAAATGCCTATCACAACATGGGTCATAATACAAAGCCAAGGTGATGCTCGTTGAGTCACAACAGAAGTAGTCACTAAATTGGATGCTACGTTGGGTTTAATCTTTAATCTAAGAACAATATTGAGTGTGAATGGTTCTTAGAGACCATTAACCATATACTCACTCTCTCATCAAATGAAAGGTTTCTAATCTTGGCTTATTAAAGGTTGTTGATGCCCTTGTCCAAGTGAAAGGAAAGAATGACATGCAAAGGTGATGGGGTAATACTTTGGTTGCTATTTGTTTTCCACTCACTCAAGACAAAGTAAGAGATGATTCCCATAGTTCAAGGAACCATCAAATACAATTATTTATTTACAAGAAGAAGAAGTGCCATTTCTCACCACCACCATTGGAGATCAAGTAAGGTATTGTTGCTATCTCTTGGCCATTTTATTGCCACTTCATTTTGCAAAAAATTGGCATAGTACCCATGGGTAGTAGGGTTGAAGGAATTGTCATTTATTGGGATAGCATTATTGCAGGAGTCGCATGCCAAAATCAAAAAATTGCACATTTGGGTAGAAAAGTGGTTCATATCGAAAGTCATGTGCCTAGTTGGTGAAGCATGAATGCACTTTAGCACTTGAAACAAGTTTTCGCCAGTAAATTGGAGTTGGAGCATGCATTTCAGGGTGTGAAAACATGAAATTGGATGTATTGGATCCCCAAGAGAGTTGGATAAGTTCTAAATTGTGATAAATCCTTGCAAGTGCAATCTTTGGAAGTATTTGAGGGTCAAAATGTTCTCATATATAGAAAGTGGGAAATGCCATACGTGCATTGGTAAATTCTTGAACTGGTGCTCAAAAGTGGACTCTTAGTGCTTGAATTTGATGCTCTTGGATGCCTAAACTTGAGAGAGTGTAAGCACTTAAAAAGATGGTCAATTCTCATATTTTCATGCCATTCATCTCACCTGAAGTGAGTGTGCTCAGAAAAATAAAAAAGGCACTATTGATTTGCGACTTGCTAAGTTGCATTTGGAGGCAAGTATTGTTAATCAAGCATGGGTGAGACCACTCAATTCACCCAAATAGTAGGTGAAAAATGAACAAAGGATAATTATAGTGTGTGGCCTTATAGAACGAAAACTTTACTCATGTAAAAAGGTGTTTGTGGATTGATCATCATGGGCGATGATGAATGCCTAGAGTTTCCATGGGATTGCACCATCAAATGAGCTAAATTTGTAGTACAAAACATGGGTGAAAAAATCAAGAAAGGTATTGCATTGGATATCTTTATGCATTTTTGATACACTTATCCCTCACATCAAGAAGGCTAGCATGCCTAAAGAAGCTTGGGATTGTAAGAAAACAATACAACATCTGTGCTCAACAGATAACAGGATCTCGTACGCAAGAGAGAAAACCAGATAGTATGGAGAATCAAAAATTTGATTACTGTAGATCTGATACAATAGATGGTACTGCCTCTCAGTGTGTGCACTCCTGTCAAAGAAGCTTCGATGGCGAGCTGGAAATAGTAGAGGACGGAGGTTGGATGCTAAGTAATCAGGGTTGTTGTAGCCAGTAATGAAATGGGCTTCACGGGCTTGCTCTTATATAGCCACTAGTCGTAGTCGGTTGGACCCAATTAGGTGCCACCCAGTCCACCCAAAACAGTCGACTGGGGGTCAGTCCCGAAATAGGCCACTAACCACACGATAGAACTGTAGTGTAAAATAGAGTAACTAACCTACGGTCTCCGTTCAGCCCAAAGCCATCCAGGATCATCTGGGACTCCAAACAGGCCTCACAACTCGAGAGTGGGCTGCCCCGAGAAATGCTCTGTCTACCCTGAGTGCGGTCAGTCATGGGATGCCTTCTTGCACTTGCATGTAGCCTAGTTGGCAATGTGCCAACTCCGTCCAGCCATCAGGCCACACATGGCCCCCATCTGGTGTCCAAACCAAGACCTACCAGATAACTGAGCTACTCAAATGCCTTCTCTTCATATGGGGGGCTTACAAGTAGAGTTAGTTGGTTCCCGCATAGTTACATGAGAGTGGAGCAATGATATCTAAAACCCCTCCGCAATGTCCACCCGCAAGTGAACTTACTTTTTCGGCCCAATGCCAAGTCGATGAAGATGCCTCTCTAGCAAGTCTCTTCCAAGAGCCTTCGTGAAGAAGTCTGCCGCATTCTCTGTAGTCAAACAGTACACCAAGACGACCTCTCCATCCATGATGAGCTCGCACACAAAGTGATATTGAATCTCAATGTGTTCTGTGCGAGCGTGGAACACATGGTTCTTTGCAATTGCCACGCAACTCTGATTGTCACATGATAACTGTGTAGGCTTGTTCTGCACTGCACCCATGTCCCCTAAAATCCTCCTCAACCACATTGCCTCGCAAGTAGCAAAGCATGCTGATTTGTACTCAGCCTCAGTAGAAGAAAGAGCAATTGTGGGTTGCTTCTTGCTGACCCATGACACAGCTCCAGATCCAAGTGAGAAACAGTAACCTTTCACTGATCTCTTGCTGTCCACGTCTCTTGCCCCCAATCCGAGTCATAGAAACCGGCCAAGATGTTGCCCTTGGTATAGGTGATGCCATAATCAAAAGTGTGCCTTTGATGTATTTCAGCACCCGCATCCCTGCCCTCCAATGGTTCTCCCAGGGCTTATTGGAAAACCTACTTAGTACACCAGTCACAAAGCTGATGTCCGGCCATGTGTTGCACAAGTAAATCAAATTGCCCACAAGCCTTCTATACTTTGCTTCGTCCACTAGTGGTGATGAATCCTCATTTGAGAGCTTCACATCAACTTCCATAGGGGTACCAACTGTCTTACACTCAACCATGCCAAATGCCTTCAGTATCTCTCCAGCATACTTCAGCTGTGAGATGATATGTTTCAGCTCTTGCCAAACTTCAATCCCCAAACAAAATGCATCAGTCCGAGGTCTGTCATTTCAAACTCTCTTCCTAGCAAATGCTTTGTCTGTGAGATCTTCTCTTCATCCATGTAAAGGACCACGATCATACATCTGCCTCCTTCTCTGAAGATATACAAATTTGCATCAAATGGGCTCCTCTTGAACCCATTTTATAGAAAGTAGGCATCAATTCACTGGTACCATGCTTGTGGGGCCTGTTTCAGCCCGTAAAGTGCCTTCTTCAGTTTACAGACTTGACCTTCTGAACCGGGGATCACAAAACCTGGTGGGTGTTCCACGTATACCTCCTCCTTGAGATCTACATTCAGAAAGGCGGAATTTACATCCATCTGAAACACGGGCCAACTTCCCTGGGTTGTAAAGCCAAAACACTACGAATTGTGGTTAGTCAAGCTGTGGGAGCAAAAGTATCTTGATAATCAAAACCATGTACCTGTGCGAATCCTTTTGCCACGAGCCGAGCCTTGTACTTATACAACATGCTGTCGGACTTTGTACTTGGTCTTGTACACCCACTTGGTGTCGATTACCTTGTGTTTTGGTGGTCGATCCACAGGGTCCCAAGTGTTATTCTTCATTATGGAGCCATACTCCGATTGCATAGCCTCCATCCACCTATCATCACCCTGTGCCTCTTCAAGACACTTGGGTTCATCAGCGCGGATCATTCTATCATCACAGCATAGTTGACCAAGTGTTCCTGCGCCCTTCTTTGTTCCTCTAATCTCTTGGACCAGCGGTGTTCAGATGGTTCCTCCTCAATGGCTAGAGGTTCTCTGCCATCCAAAAACGAGCCAAAATCTGCTTTACCCACTTCGGGAATGGTCGTTGCCGTTGTGGTTCTGTAGGCTCTTCTTCATCTTCTTTATCTTGAATCCTCCCAAGCACCATTGGGGGATTTGGTCTGCTATTGGTGGTGGTACTGGATGGATATCTTAGTCCTGGTTGTCTGGGAAGGAAGCATCCTCCTTCAATTGATGCGGTTGTTTTGAGAAGACCACATCGTGACTTACTATTACCTTCTTGGTAACAAGGTTATAGAGATGGTAACCCTTTGCCTCTTCATTGTAGCCCAAGAAAATACACTTCCGGCTCTTCTGTTCCCATTTGGTCCTATTAGCATCAGGGACATGCACAAAACAGTCACATCCAAAAACTCTGAAATGTGCAGCTGAAGGTTTCTTACGAGAAAAGGCCTACAGTGGAGTCATCCCTTTCACAACATTCATGTAGCTACGATTCAAAATGTAAACTGACGTGTTACATGCTTCATCCTAGAAAGTCTTTGGCAAATCTTTCCCTTTCATCATACTCCTGCCCATTTTACAGATGATGCGCATCTTGCATTCTGCTAGTCCATTTTGTTGTGCTGTATGTGGCGGGGGTTTCTGCCTCTTGATCCCGTGACTTTTGTAGTAACTTTTGAATTTAGTTGATGTGAACTCTCCACCTCTATCTGATCTCAACTTCTTCACCTTCCTCCCTGATTCTTTCTCGACCATTACATGCCATTCCTTGAACTTACTAAAAGCCTCATCTTTAGTCTTTAGGAAGTATATCCATATCCTTCTACTGTAGTCGTCGATCAACGTCATGAAGTAGTAGGAACCACCCAAAGCTTCCATCTCCATCTTTCCGTAGAGGTCCGTGTGAACAAGCTCTAGAGGAGCCTTTGCCCTACTGGCCTCTTTAGGAAAGGATTGCCGATGCTGCTTGCCCATCATGCAAGCTTCACATACATCGAGCAGATCTGTAATTTCTGGTAGGTCTACAATCATTCCACTTTTATGCAGCTCCTTCAAAAAACTAAGATTTAGATGACCAAACCTCTCATTCCACAGCTTAGTGTTCTTCACATTGGCTCAAGGATTGAAAGCTGAGAGTTTGTAGACGTTGTTGCACTGTGTACCTTTACCAACAATCTTCCCTTGAAGATCCAGAATCTATGCACCATTCTTATCAAATTGAACTTTGAGGTCCCGATCCGTGATCGCAGAAACGGACAACAAGTTTCTCTTGATATCTAGCACATAAAGAACATCGGACAACTGTTTTACAACTCCATCTTACTTGAGAGCAATCATACCTTTTCCTTTTGCTGGACATGTTTCATCATTGCCAACTGCTACCAGGATGTCATTCCCTACTGGCTGTAGAGAGGTATACCAATCCTTCCGACTGGTCATGTGGCATGATGCACCACTATCAATGATCCAAGGTTCATCCGCAGGTACATGAACTGCCTCTGTGCAAATCTTCTCAATTGCTATGAATAGCTCTACTGGTACTGCCTGCGCGCTGTTGCTGGACTCTTTCTTTACTCCATTCTTCTCATCTACAATCTTCTTCTGGCACTCATTCGGCTTGTGCCTTGCCTTGTTGCAATAGAAGCACTTGATCTTCTTCTTTCTCTTTTTATCATCAGAAGAAGATGGGTTACTAGAGTCCTTACCCTTACCTTTCTTTGATCCGGTCCAAAAAGCCGAATCTTCTTCAGTCCTCGTCTTTTGATGCATCTCCTCCTCCACAAGCATCGCGTTGAAATCCTCAAAGTTGAGGGGCAGATTTCTATTCTACGTATTCAGTGCCGTAACAAGACCGTCGTTCTTTGGTGGGAGAATCTGTATGCACCTCCATGCTAGATTCTCGCTGATGATGGTGATGCCAACTGCAGTCATCTGATCACGCAGATTCTTCACCCTGGTGATGAACTTCTCTGCCGCTTCACACTCAGACAATTTCTCATTCGTGAGTTGAATCTCCAGATTCTGAATCCTGTCTGATTCATGGTCTCATACTGATTTTTCAAGACCATCCATGCCTCCTCCACTGTGGTGACATGTTGAATTAACACCATGATGGAATCACTTACACTGTAGACAATAGAACACAGTGCATCTGCATTTCTTCTTGTCCATGCGAGAATCTCATCCGCAGTTGGTACTATTTGTTGTCCTACATTGGCTAGATCCAGTTTCACAACCGGCCTCACATCCATCCTAGTGGTAGTATGCCAAAGCTCGTATGCGCTTAGGATGGTCTTCATCTTGAACTTCCTGAGTGGATAGCAAGAGTCGTCCAACTTTTCGCTTTCGCCGAACGGTGGGATTCGCAGTCTTGCGAGCTGGGCCATCTCTCACAATCTGCTCACAAATAGAAAAACACTACCAAATCTTCTTGCTAGAGTCTAGGCTCTAATACCATGTAAGAAAACAACACAGCGTCTGTGCTCAACAGATAACAGGATCTCATACGCAAGAGAGAAAACCAGATAGTCCGTCATACATAATGTAGCTGGCTCCTAAAAATCAAGCATAGTGCCTCGCATGGAGATAGAAGTATCCAACTATTCATATTGAGGGCCTAAAACATTCAAGTAGATAGAAATCAAATCATCATCTTCCACATTGTAATTTATGGAGGGTAAGTCTTTTGTAATTTTCCTTATCTCAACCACATAGTCTGTGATACTTCTATTTCCTCTCCACATTCCGTGGAGTCGCTGCTTGAGTTGAATTTTCCTTGCCTCCATGCTTGTGCTATATACTTTGTGAATAATATCCCTATTAGATATCAATTCTCCACTCTCGTGTAACTACGTGGGAACCAACTAACTCTACTTGTAAGCCCCCCATATGAGGAGAAGGCATTTGAGTAGCTCGATTATCCAGTAGGTCCTGGTTTGGATACCAGATGGGGGCCATGTGAGGCCTGATGGCTAGACGGAGTTGGCACACTGCCAACTAGGCTACATGCAAGTGCGAAAAGGCATCCCATGACTGACTACACTGAGGGTAGATAGAGCATTTCCCGAGGCAGCCCCACTCTCGGGTTGCGGGGCCCATTTAGAGTCCCAGATGATCCCGGATGGCTGTGGGCCGAACGGAGTCCATAGGTTAGTTACTCTATTTTATGCCATGGTTTTATCGTGTGGCCAGTGGCCTATTTCAACCCTAGTCGACCGTTTTGGGCGGACTGGGTCGGTCACCCAATTGGGTCCAACCAACTACGACTAGTGGCTATATAAGAGCAAGCCCATGAAACCCATTTCATCACTGGCTACAGAAACCCTGATTCCTTAGCATCCAGCCTCCGTCCTCTACTGTTTCCAGCTCGCCATTGAAGCTTCTTTCATAGGAGCACACGGCTGGGAGGTAGCGCCATCTATTGTATCAGATCTACAGTAATCAAATTTCACATTAGTTATAGATGCTTGAAGGAGATGCAAACCAAAGAATGGATGAGAGGGTTGCTCATATTTGGCCATTAAGAGTTCAGCCATGTATACCCTACATGTTAGTTTGCAAAACAAACAAGATTTCCATTTCCAAAGAGGGGGAGGATGAGCAAGTACCCTTTGGAAATAGTTCCCTCAGATATTTGGGGACCAGTGGATCATGCAACACTTAGAGGAGCAAGATATTATGTCACTTTTATAGATGATTAGAGCCGGGATGACATGGAAGCCAAAAGTTATTCCTCTCAAGCATTTTGCCAATTTAAAAGAATGATAGAGAAGGAGCTTGGGTGTTATATCAAGTGCTTTCATATCGACAATGATGGAGAATTTATTTCCTATGAATTTGATGAGTTTCTATATTATCAATGCATTAATAGATTGTAGATACACTTCCTAATAAAACTCCATAGCGGAAAGGAAGAATAGGATGATTGGTGACATGGCTAGAGCCATGATGGATGAGATGGTTATTCTATTGATCTTTTGGGCTGAAGCGGTGCATACGGCCATGTTTATCATGAATAGAGCACCCAGGGATTCCATACATGGGTTGACACCTTTTGAAATTATTTAAAAGGTACAAGACAAGAGTCATTGTTTTCTTGGGTGTTGCCATTTTTGGCGAGGTTCAAGGAATTTTCTGTATATAGGTTTCTTGCATGACCCATAACTTATGCATTGCTCAACGAAATTTGGAAAATTTTGTCCTCAAGTTGTAGTACACATTCCAAATTGAAAATGAGACCAAAAAATTATGAGATTTGGAACGAGACCATTAAAGCATTACAAGTTCTATGTTGCATGTGAAGCATGCATTCTGAAGACTATAGGATATAGCAATTTATTCAAAAACATCAAAATTTGGTTCTGTACATACATGCAACCAAGTAATCATTCAAAAGTGCACTACGTGAACTTCTCCTCAACCCAAGGAAAAACCTAAATGAGAACATTAGGCATGGATTAACGGGCCTCCAATGTTGTGCTAATGTGATGCACACCCATTTGAGGGCACGCTCCATAACTATTTTTTGATTTGCTGAAAACCAAAACAGATTGAAAATTTGGAATCCAAACTAGTGGGACTACATAATGGTGGTCTTAAGACATTGATAGTTGTTGGTATTGGTATCTAAATTCATGCTAAAATGGAAAAAGTTGAAAATGTGCAATTTGTGCATGTGAAAAGATCTTTTAATCCAACACTTTTTACAATTTTGAATTGTTACTTTTTCCATGCACTTGCTTGCTATATGGATTATAAGCATGCCAAAGGTGATTGCATTTCATAATACATAGGATCAAACCCCATAGCGTGTCATTTGGCCTATTTGTGTTTTGAAGGATTTGAGGCCACATTCCGCTAGTTTGGGATATCCAATTCTGCTAACGTGTATCGCCAAAGAGGGGAAAACTGGCAGCTGAAAGTTTTGCTACTCTCACAAATTTCAAATTTTCACATCTCCCACCCATCAAATCTTGGAAGATTAAGTACTTGCAACCTGCCCCCGCCCTACAACCCACACGCACCTCAACGTGACCTTGTGTCATCTTTGGTTTGGCATTGTCATATTTTGGGAAAGTTGTCTTCTATTATTTGCATGCCTCAAAAGCTAGAATCTTTTTGTTTTGGTTTGGCATTATCATCTTTCACTGATCGTCACCATGGCAAGATGCATCTTGTCATGGCTTGCAAGAGAAGCAGATAGAGGCTATGAGACAAGAAAGCTGAAAAGCTTGGTCAGGGCACAAGGAATATAAGACTCCTTATAAAGCAGCAAACCGGAAGCAGTTGCAGATGCACGCATTCGATCATTGCCATTAGAGAAAAGAACACGAGCTTTGATGTCATGATTGGTGGTAGCATTCGAGGAAGCAACATCAGGCCATTCAAGTGAATACCAGTCTCGAGTCTTCACAAGATTTCATCATTTGAGTCATATACCACTTAATTTCTAGACCGAGATGGCTTGGACTTAATGTGATTGTGATTGTCCTAAGCCAGCATGGTGCTATTTCAAGTCAAACAGCAGTATCTGATTAAAATTGTGGTTGAATAGAAATAAAGCAATGAAAAGAAATATATTGGTATAGTAATGAAAAGCAATACATTGTTATTTTCTAATTGTGAAATTCAAAGTTATGTACTTGATTTTTGCATCATTAAGTTGTCAACTGGCATAGTAAATTGGGTAATCCTTCTTGTGATCACCAAGTTGGCAAAGTACGCTCCCAATTGCATACTTGGAGCCATCAATGTGGACATGAATTTAATATCCCAATTGGGACTATGAGGATTGGTGCTATGATTAGGTGCCATTTTAGAAGCTCAAAGGCTTGGTCACACCTATTCGTCCAAAAGAATTCCACCACCAACTTACATAGAGGGTGGGCTATCATGGTGGCATACCACAAGATGAATCTTTGGTAGTAACCGGCATGTCCCATAAAAATCTACACTCCTTTTGAATTCTACGGAGGTGGTCATTCCATGATGCCATGCTCCTTAGATTTGATGAGGACTACTTCAAGGCATTGTAGATGGTCTTGCTTCTTGGAATGGCTGTCATTCAAGAAGACCTGTAGAAAATTATTGAGTATGACTTGAAAGCGGTGAACATGACTCTTTGGAATGTGGCAAGGGCATTGCATAATCTGAATGGCATGAGTCTGGAGGCAAAGATTCTTCATTCTATTTGAAATGATATTTTAGATTTATCTTTAGGAGCAATTTGCAATTGGTTGTAGCTACTAAATCCATCTACGTACCTGTACATTTCTAATCCTACCATATTTTCTAATACTGTTTCAGTTAGGGGCAAGGATATTGATCCTTGATGGTGGCAGCATTCACATTCTTTAAGTTCACACATATCTGCAGCTTCTTGTTATGTTTAGGCACAATCACGATGGGGTAAACCCAATCGGTGTGCTCTATCTCAAAGATGAAACCTGCATATAAGATTTTCTCCAGTTCATCATACACCATGGTGCCATATTTTGGATTTGTTCTAAATGGTCCATATACCTTAGGGCGGGCACCTTCCCTAGTAGGTTTGGTATGTACTACCACTTCTAGTGAAATTCCTTTCATTTCTTTGTATGACCATGCTCGACAATCTCGGTATTCAATCAAGAGTTCTTTTTTTTTTGTTTTAGGTCATGCTTTTAGACATGAGAGTGCAAAAGAGCATGGACAATTGGAGACAATTGCATAGAATACAAAAGTAGAATTCAACACAATGCCCCAAATAGTCTAGGCTTCTTCCATCATGACATATTTATACTAGTTGGACTCTTCTCTATTTGCATGTAGGAATTGTATGACTTTATCTCTTTATATGTAGGAATTGCATCTAGGATGCACATATAGGAATGGCATGTAGAGCTTGCATCTAGAACTTGCATGTAGAAATCGTATGTAGGATGTACATGTGGGAATCCCATGTAGGATGTGCATGTAGGTATCGCATGTAGGATTCATAAGAGAGATTATTCCTAACCTTATTTAAGTACAAGTAGACGTTTGCTACTACTCTACACACACATTATGTGCTACTTGACTCCATGTTGACACAGAGTTAACACCTACCTATGGAGATGATGCAAGTGAGCAAAGGCTAATTTTCACCTAGTGGACGTGAAGAGATAAGTCGCTATAGCTATTTTCCAAAGCAAGCTATGGAGTTCAAACAAGGAGGTCACAATTATGCCTAGAAGCTCAACTATGTGGCTGACATCCCATTTGAGGATGTTCTTATGGAGTATTGTAGATTTTCTTGCTGTAATTGCATTTTTGTTTTGTCTTTACTCCTCCAATTTAGGATCTATGTTGTTTTGTCTCTACAAAATCTATGTTGTTTCATCTCTACAAAATCGATGTAAGCAGTATGAAAAAAGTACTCTAAATATCACTATATTAACTACCATGTAGTATTGATAAGAGGATATAGAGATTCCCTTAAAAACTCAACTCCATGAGCTAACAAAAAGGTTATATTCAACAACTATAAAATGATGTTGAACATGACCATAAAATATAATCACACACGGCCTAGATGATATAATATGGGGTAGAGGGAAATTCAAGAAATTTAGTAGCCACATGGACTCTAAATATAATCACATGGCATAGAATCTAAATGTCATATATATGATATTAGACTCTAGGAAATAGTATGATAAAGTATATTCTACATCTACATAACAATTATGAACATAATCTACAAGATGTAAGTCTATTAATGTATTACTTTATATAATCCACATTCCACATACGTTACTTACGCACATTCATACACAAAATTCATTTGACAATTTTGGAACTTCTCTTCCAAACTCTTGAATGATGTTTCTAAAGTGAATTTAAACATTTTCTAGAAATGTTTTCCCTAATTTTGAATGATAAGAAGAAATCTTAACCCAAAACACACCACTTGTGGGACTCTAATTTTCTAAGGAGCTAATACCAAACCAATGGCAAAGATTTGGGAGGGTATCGAAATTCCGTTAAGAGCTCTTTAAAAAAGATATGATAGGACTTAAAAGTTGCAGCCTCTAATCTTTCATACCCAAAATGACTAGTTGAACACGGGAGTTCTTGAGAAGGGCAATACAATAGAGTTCAAAACGAGTCCTGCAATTTCACACGAAAGATTGCTTGGTTGCAAGGGACACCTTGTGACCAACACACACAGAGACGAGCGCATAACATTTAACATGTGGGGTACCCAAAGAATTCAAATCCTTATCAGTTACATTTCCTGCATGTGGCCTTTTCTTGGCATTGCTCACCTCTCATCTCCGACCCTATTTGGCATTCGTAACTCCACTGCCTTTTTTCTTTTCAAAAAGTAACTCGACTGCCTTTGCAGCCATGCATTCTTGACAATTTATGCCAAGTCCTTAGCATTCTGCATTCCTTAAAAGGCATTTTGAACCTTCTTTCGCATTCTTACTCGTCAGCTACACTGCCCATCTTGCTGTTCTTGAGAGTCCTTGCCATTGCTTCATTCCCTGGCAATTTGCATGCCGCTTTGGCACCTTAGCTCAGGACTAATTTCCTGCATTCCTTGGCTTTTCCTACATACTTTGCTGTTGTGTATGCCCTTAATTTGCAGCAGTCCATGACTGACCTTCGTATGAACTGCCTCTGATTATACATTTTTAAAAGGTTTCTCAATTTCAATTTTAGGCGGCATTTGCACCATAATTCCTATTTTTGTGCATTCCTTGGGCATGCCAAGCCTTTTCCTAGTCTTTGTTGTGTACATCCGCTTAATGTGCAGCAGCCCCTTAGTGACCTCCGCATGAACTGCCTCTGATCGTCCAATTTTGGGACGCTTTGTCACCTTCGTTTTCCTTCATACCTTCACATCTATAAACGTGGTCTGTGTGTGTTTCTACATCTCTGTGGCCAGCCATACCTTAGCAGTTTGCAATCTTATTTCTGTATGGTCTCCAAGTGTATGGATTCTGCAATCTTCTTCATAACATGGTATTTTAGCATTGCTTCTTATTTATAACCTTCTGAGAACTCCTGAACAAAGTGTTGTGCGTGTGTGTTTCGGCATGTCTGTGGCCGGCCATACCTTGGCAATTTGCGATCCCTGAAATTGTCATCTTGTATGGTCTCAAGTCTATGGACTGTGCAATCTTCTTCATACATTGGTATTTTTGCATTTATAATCTTCGGCGACCTCCTGAACAATTTTGTGTGTGTGTGCGTGTGTGTGTCTGTCTGTTTGGGCACACTTAACCAAACACACTTTGATTAAGAGAAACTTTGTTGGTTAATTTGGAGCAGCAGCCCACGACTCCTCTTCCCAGGCTCTCAATAGCTTCACGCCAGTGGTCTGCCTCTCCTTCAGCCTCTGAAGAGTATCTGAATCTTGCTCATTCAGCCTGCATGGAAGTTCCCTGCTTGCCTCCTTCACCATGGACTGCTCCATAGCTGCCTTCTCCTTGTCCTCCGCTAGGCATCGAAGAGACTCGCTGCACACCTCGGCTGCCTTCTCTGGAACCACCGGCTTGAACCTCTGCAGCTTCGCATATTGCCTTAGCAGCTGCAGCATGTAGTTGTATACATTCTTCATGCTCACGTCCTCAGCAATGTACTCTTGCCCGGCTCTTCCCATCGCCTTCGCCTGCACAAATACCCAGCCCATTTTCTATAGATATTGAGCTCCGGCAGCCCCAATAAGGAATCCGCAGAATATTGGCTGGTATAAGGCAGGAAAGAAGCAGAAAAGAAGATCAATGGCAGCAGCTATGGCGGATAGGTGGTTTTTTCCGAATGCACATAGCCACAGCCCTGTCTGTCTCTATGAGCAAAGCTGCATCAAACGCGATTCATCGATAGAGAGAGGGACACGTACCTCTTCTTGGTGAGCATTTCCCCAATCCACAGCGAATTTGATCGACTCGCACATCTTCTCTACGTTTCGCACGGGCCAAGAAGAAACAAGAGGCACAAGTCCCCGCCCGAAGAAATCGTGGTATGTTGGAGAGATGGATAGAACCGGCGAACCGCAGGCCAGTATGTATTTCAAACTGACTGACCACGCACTTCCCTCGGCGTATATTTTGTATCTGTTGAATCGCACAAAGAGTCGATTCAAACAGAACGATTCCAGCTAAGAGATTAATTATGAGATACGGAAATGCGCGCAGCTCTCACCTGTAATTGCATTGATCTGACAACTTGGACCGAATGAATCCGTTGCGATTCTCGGCAAACCAATCCTGCATATGTGACATGAACGGAAAGAGCACGACATTTGATGAATTAGTGCATTGCGATTTGCAGTGCCTCAAGCGGCAGGGAGCTATTCTTGAGTACGCGAATGCCAATTGCTACAAACCTGCGCGAAGATCTCAGCATTCCATGCAGGCGAGTTGCATTTCAACAGATCCAGCCGAAGATTTGCTACATGAGGATTCCCTTTCCAGTGCGCAGTTGGTCGCCTCTCCTCCCAAGATGTGTGTTTTGTGAAGTTCAGAATCCTCGATAGCTCAGCTTCCCAGCCTCCCAAGTTGACCTCTGGCCTGGAATCCGCGATCGAAGCTTATCAGTGCGCAAGTACCTTAACTCGTCTAAGGTGAGCTTCACAACATCCCTCCCATCGGCGATCTTTCCTGGAGTCTTTCACAATCTCATGCCGAAGAATCGATGCAAGGCATACTAGGAATCTTTACCATCCCCAAAAGGACCAGTCCGGAAACGGAATGTCGAAGAACTCGACAGTGCTGCAGTATCTAAACACTGGAGGCGGAATTCGTTTAGTGAAACTTTTCCTGGAGATGGTGGGAAAATCCTCGCAAGTGAACATTAGATCGACGTCTGGTACAGAGTCCGGGTAGAATTCCAAGAGCTGAAGGAGCCCCCAAACTGTGAACAGAGCCCTGGTCTGGTAGCAAGGGCGGTAAGGCTCGAGGAAGAGGCGACCATTGACGATGATCACCCGGAAAGAGGAATATTGCTTGGCGCGTTGGAGGAGAGCTTTCGTGATGCCTTTGGCCGTCCATGGCGCGAGGTCTTGGTAAATCCAGTGGAAGAAGCTGGGGCAGGAAGGAGTGGAGCTTGATTGAGATAAGTTCTGTCGACGAGGAGAAGTGTTGCGTTCGGAATTGCAGCTGGTGTATGCGCACCGGAAGACGTGGGGAGCTGTGGTGAGCTTCACCCAGAAATCTTTGGTGCTCGGCCGAAGGTTGCCTCCCACCTTGTAGACGAGAACGTCCGCGTGCAGCTGCATCAATGGCAGACATTACGCGGTTTTTCATCGATTCAACGTCAGATCCTAGCTGATTTACATCGAGTCTAGCTGGTCTTTCATCGATTCAACGTCAGATCCTAATTCTGCGGTTACGTTTTGATCAGCCGCTATTCGAGGTGGATTCTTTTCCACCGATTCGGGCTTTACTTCCAAGCGATTTTCATCGATTCTAGGCAGGCCGACGCAAAGCAAAACGATGAAAAACAGTGAGGAGGAGAAAAGAAGAAGGAAAAAGGAGGAGAACAGACCTTGTGAGAGGTGAAGTAAATAGCGGAAGAGGCGAAAAAGATGAGAAACAAGGAGGTGAGGAAGCGATGCTGGCCGGAGGGAAGGCAGGCGAGGGTGCAGGAGAGTCGGCTACTGCTGCCAGATCCGGCCATGGAGGAGAAGGCCGTGTTATCGTTGAAGCTGCAGAGATTTGGGGAGAAGCTGTGCGCCGTGGAGCTTGCCGACGTTCATAGCTACAGATCCACAGATTTGCGAGGAAGCTTATTGAACGCCATAGCCAGAGCTCCACAGACTTGCACGAAGCGTAAGGCTACCGCCATACACAGATGTGCGAGGAGCTTCAAATTAAACCATAGATTTTACAGGAAGCAGCTTCAATGGTCATAGCCAGAACTCGGCCGGAGAGATGTGGCGAGGAGCTGTGCTTCGAAAGCCATAGATTTGCGAGGTCGACGAAGCTGTAAACGCCATAGCTTCAAAAGCCAATATAGATTTACGCGATGGCCGGCATTACGAGATTGTGCTTCAAAAGCCAATATAGATTTGCGAGGTCGACGAAGCTTCAAAAGCCAATATAGATTTGCGCCATGGCCGGCATTTCGAGGAGCTTGAAACGCCTTTAGATTTGAGTAAAACGAGCACCACTCATTTTTATATATTATCCCCCTTTGATTCATTTCACTTTTCAAGTTCCAACCCGATGTCTCTCTGTTCACTACCATGTGGTCACACCAATATGCGAATGCCTTTCCTTCTATGGACTGTCCTTCCTTCTATGGAATACCCTCCGGTCACACCAATATGCGAATGTCCTTCTTGTTGTGAGTGTGTCAAATGCATTGTTATTGCACCAGCTCCCGTCATTTCCCCACCCGTAGATTGTTGTTGGCCCTTTGTTGATCAGGTACGTGTGGTGGTGGTGGAGCATGACAACGTCTTGCAGCCGCCGTGCCATTTGCACGGAGGAGTGGTTCATGTCAATGTTGAAATCACCGAGTGCATATGTAGTTGTAGATGGTGGAACAAGTTGCATGAGGTTGTGCATCATTCGTAGTAGAGACTCTTGTTTTGTTTTGGGTGATTTGTATGTGTTGAGTATTCCGACTATTTCTTTTTCATTGATTTCGAACATTGTGAGTTGGATCTGGCACTTGTCAATCTCGATGTGACTCTCTTGGATAAGATGCAGAACTAGTCTGTAGCAATGCCCACACCATCGTGTCTGTAGATACCTAAAAGCGGAGGTAATGTTGCTATATACATGCAGCGGGCATAGGATAGCTGTCCTCTCTAAGATCCCCGAGCTTGAAATGTCATGTGCATAATGAAGGAGGGATCTCATGTTGAGTGTCAGAAGTAGCGAACTTGTATTCTTCACGTTGGAGATGTCATCCCTTTCGAATGGCCACCAGCGGCAGTGGCGGGTGTCCCTCAGTCTGAAAATTTCTTGTTTAACCGAAGAGTCAACTTTGATGTGTCTGTGCTCCAGCCTTGAGAGAAGGAAAGGTTTGAGGGCTCACGGATGCGCAATAGTGCAGTGTAAACCAGTCAGTGGGCATGTATTCCTTTTGGGTCGAAAGCGATTTACTGCATTGTAAGTCCTTGTGATCGGTGCACTGTTCTTGCTATTGCAGGCTACAGGGGGAATTGTTTTCATAATATCGTGTTGAAGTGGTTCTTTCCAACCTGGAACTCGCGGACGACTTGCAGGATGGGTGTCCAATGTCTCGGAGTGTCATCCTTGTAAACATGTCGGTTCTCTGAATGTGATCTCAATCCAGAGCATGGGTCATTGAAGAGCATCCAAATGACATATAGCTTGGCGTCAGTGTTGCTGTCCATGAACACCCCATCTGCACCATTAACAATCCCATCTGCGACATCCAAGTTCCCGAAACAAATGTCTATAATCATCCCCCTTTTCAGGCGTAATTCTGCAAGAAGCCCACCTGTCTGTCGCGGGTCTGATGGCACTCTGATGGATTTACTGCAAGTCTTGTGCCTTATGTCTTTTGCGAGCAGCACGTGAGGTATTGTTTGAGTCGTTATGGATGTCCTTGGTAGCGTTTGTGTAGAAAAGGTGAGGAATTATGTGCTTTTCTGGTGGGTTTTTCATGTGTTCATTGTTAAAGATCTCGAGGTTGGCATCCAATTGGCATCCTATCCTGATCTTGTTGAGCAATGTGAGGAAGCGTTTGTCTTGGTGGCGCATCGGCTTTCGCAACTCCTAGTAAAGGAGCATGCTTCGCCAAAAGGACCCTAGCATGATTGACGAGGTGGCTTTGTCATGGAAAATCCATGAATCCTTGGTTGGGCTTACTTGGTAGAAGTCTTCACATAGCAGAACATCAACTCCACCAAAAGGCTGGTCGTGGTTGTGCTTGATTTCTCTCATGCGAGAGTCTACGACAGCAAAGGTGTTGCGGCCAACCAAGGATATCTCGTCAATAACTAGTAGTTGCACCTCTTTGGATGCTTCTGAAAGCTACTGTAGTTTTTCCCCTGAAAGCGATGTGTAGGTCGATGAAAGCAATGGAAGGTGAAGCGCTCCATGTATAGTCATTCCACCAATTGCGTGAGTGGCTCTTCCAATGTAAGGGAGCAAGATTAACCCGGGCAAGTCAACATTAGATGTGTCTTTGTGCGAGTAGAAGCAGAGCAGTGCTTGAACTAACAACATGAGCGTGAATGTTTTTCCAGTACCTGCCTCTCCAGAGAGTAGTAGATGGAATTGTCGGCTAGGATTGATGACCTTCTTGAGCATGATGTCATTTCTTAGTATTCTTAGTAAGACCAGTTTGATCAAAGCATGAGAAAGTCCATATAGACTAGAAAAAAAAAGCTTTAAATTAATTAGTAACCTCTCTCTTTTTCCTTACCCTCCTCTCCCTCTCTTTCCATCTCTCCCTATTAACATGCTCACAAGAAGATAATACAAATGAATAAGTTTGAACTTCTCTTCCCCACAACTGAATGTGTAGCTTATTCAAACATTCTTCACTATTTAAAACTTTCTACTCCTTAAACAAATTCTATAGTAGAGATATTTTTCCATCTCCTATAACATACCTCCCTAATGAGCTATCCCAGAGGGGGGTCAACATTTTTATAGTAGATACATTTTTCTATTGTCCTCCTGCATAGCTCATCGGCGAGCTATGCAAGAGGGGGTCAAATGTTTTAGAATGGATACCTTTTTCCATTCCCATTCCACATATATTGCCACTGAGGTATGCCAGATGTTGATCTTAAACATATTTTTCCATCGCCCTCTAACATAGCTCACCAGTGAGCTATGTTAGAGGTGGTCCAAAATTATAGGCCCAAAACCCAACTACATGATAAGAAGACTATGTGTTTTAAATCTCAGCCAAAAACACCTCACTAAGAGGACCTTGCTTGGTTCTAAAAACAACATAGAGACCATGATAGATATAACTATAACCTTTCCATGTAACATAGCTTCATATAGGTGATCCACCCAAATTTCGCAGAGGGCTTTCAAAGTTGACTAAGGTTCTCAACCGGATGACATCGGAGTTTCAACCGCTCAAAGCCAAGCTTTCAAAGTTGACGAGTAGTTCGTGACGAGCCCAAATAGTAGAGGAGCTTGAGCAGCATTCCAAGTGGGATATGGTCATCAACACAGAGAGAGAGTCTATCATGAGAGAAGGTCGTGAGGGAGTTTAAGAGTGTAGAGAGTCATGAGGCATGAGGGAGCTTGAGAGCATAGAGAGCTTGAGGGAGTCATGAGAGACGGTCCTAAGGGAGCTTGAGAGCATTGAGGGTGGATGAACAGAGAGTCATGAGAGATGGTTATGAGGGAGCTTGAGAGCATAGAGAGAGAATTGTGAGAGAAGGTTGTTAGGAACTTGAGGGAGAAGGGTGTAGAGAGCGTGAGAGAAGGTTGTAGAGCATAGAGTCACAAAACTGAGGTTGTAGGGAGCGTATGAGCATAGAGCGTCAAAGAAGGTTGTAGGGAGATTGAGGGAGCTTAGGAGCATATAGGTTGTAGGGAGCTTGAGGGAGCATAGGAGCCGTGAATAGACGTTGATAGGAAGAGATGTAAGAGTAAGAGGCAAGATGTGAGAGTAAGAGATACTAGATAGGGAGAGACCTTAAAATGCAAAGTTAGATAGGGAGCGAAAGAGAGAGCGTAGGAGGTAGAATGAGATAGCGTAAGAGATAGGGAAATAAAGAATGATGGAAATCGAGAGAGATCCAGCAGAGATAGGGAGGTTGAGAGATAGGGAGATAGAGCATAAGAGAGAGAGAGAGATAGAGCTAAAGAGAGACATAAGAGGTCGAGGACAGCGAGAGGAAGTCAAGAGAGAGGAGAGAGGAAGTAAGAGAGAGAAGAGAGAGGAAAGACGATAGAGAGATAGGGAGAGAAAGATAACTGTCGCGATGAGGAAATGGAATAGAGAGAGAGAAGATAGACACATAGGATTAGGGTTTAGTCACGATTAGAGAGAAAGATACTGTGTAGGGATGGAATAGAGGAAGAGAAGATAGAGAGATAGGGTTAGGGTTTAGTCACTCTTAGGGCTTGTTTGTTTTGCACTAATCTTTTCCCTCTCAGTATCTGTGATTATGCTCCTTTTGTTAGGGCAACTCCTGTTTTGGACGACTCCTTTCCTAAGCTTGTAGCCCTTCATTATTGCTATGGAGCACATACGGTTTGTGTGTGGCAATAAGGAAGTGTTTGTAGAAGTTGGAGAAGAAACACATACCAAAGTGTCTGAGAGTGTAATATGCTTGCCATTTTGTGTGACAATGAGTAGTGTTAAGGTGGCTCACAACATTACTCAACCAAGCTGCAGTATTCCTGTTCGAGGAGATAACATTTCAGGGCTCAAAGAGCTTTATTGTGGAGCATTCTTTGTCCTTTCAAGTGCAAGTAGAAGGTAAAAAGGAGGTGGGTCTTGATAAACAAAAGATTTATGACTTAGAAGATGAATCAGATCATCAAATAAAGGACCATTTCGAGTAGCCTAGGTGCCCTGAAGTCATACAATTGGAAGAGAAACAACATGGCAAGTTGGACGCTCCAGTTCTACATTTGGAGACCTTAATTAAGAAATTGCCATTAAAGAACAAGTTACGAAAGTTTCTGGATAAGATAGGGAACACAGTGCCTCTGCAAGATCTTCCACCTCTCTATGATGGTGATTGTATTTTTGAGTTGCCTCCTGTGGATGCAAATATTGGTTCCATGACTGGAATGGAGCAAAGCAAAGATGGTCATCCATGGGTCTGATATAAGACTACAAGGATATCTAGATTCAATGGAGATGTGAGATTGTCAGTTTGTGGGGGCGCATTTGTTTGTGACAATGTAGATTGTAGTTTGTAAAAGTTGAGGCAAAAACATAATACAGAACATTGGAAAGGGAGATTGAATATTCCTTGCCTTGAGCGTAGGGTGAAAAAGGAACATGGAGGATTTCGTTGGTTTCATTGCAACCAAAGGCCATTAAGTGAATTGGAATGTGCATCTAGGATATATCATGTTATTCCATCATCAGTGAGGTACACAAGGTTTGTTGTTCATTTGGGTAGCCATAGTTATGAAGTTGAAAAGGGAGAATGCACTGATCATATCAACATCATGAGAAACTTGGTGGGGGATTATGTCGAAAGCACTATGCTACCTGCCTAAAGATCCTTGGAGCAAGACAAAAAAGGGTCAAGAAAGAGGTGTCTAGAGATATAATATTGAATAGCATAATATCTACGAGCAACAATGCCACAAATTTGTGGGACCTTTGGTGAGTTGCTATCACATTTAGAGCCATTGATGAATCAAAGGAGGTATGTGGGCCTTGGATCTCCTTGTAACATTTCATTAACAATATCACATAAATTTTGTTGATACCACTTTTCTTTGTGTGGACTTCGGAGATGGATAGAGACATTTAGAGCGGCTTCAAATCTAGCTGATCATTCAATTGATTCTATTCTGAAGCTGAAAGCAAAGTGTCAATATGAATACTTCCATGCTTCCCTGTTTCCTAGGAAACTGTGGATACTACCAATGATAGATCTTGCATTTTTAAAATGTCTACCAATGGACCGGCATCAGGTGTTGATTTGGTGAGGAGGATGCAAAAAGAAGGGGATTTATAACATTCGTGGGTGTACTTTGATCATGTACACAGGGTGCGTGGTTGATCTACAATGGTAGCACATGGGTATGACCCGAGGTATGCAAATTGAGCACCTTTCATTTCATTGGACAATTGACTATTTGGATGGTGTTAAATTGTCTTTTGTTGCTACAGTATTCAAAGTCTACAGACAATGGCCATTTGTGAAATGAAAGTGGAACATGCAGTAGCACAAGAAAATTTTTGGGAGACATTAAATCTAGTGATGAGAAACCATGGTGTGATGGATGTTCAGTTCCATGGCTTCATGCAGATGAGGCCATGGCAAATTGGAATGCAATTCGACAAGTTTATGGAAAAGATCAATGTGCACCACTAGTGGGTAGGGAAAGAAGCTGCTTGTTTCATTTTAAAGATAGTTTGATAAAGCATACCAAACAATCTACAGTGGTGGAACATAGACAGAGGCATATAGAACTATGCGAGTCATGGAAAAATGCAAAGCATGAAGAAGACACGAAGGAAAAATACAATATCATTAAAGCCTTCTGGCGAATAGGTGCCACATATTCCCAACAGTTGCCTACCTTGGATAGCTGGCTGTCATGGTGGCATGTGAGATATTCTCATTGGGGATCATACATGAATGCTGTATCAACTCGTGCAATACATATCTTGAAGATTTCTAATATTAGCTTTGTGGTGGAAAAACAGATCCACAAAACATTTTGGGCGATGAGGCACATTCTGTGAAGATTGTGGGAGAGAGGGAAGGAGTCTCACTTGCAGCTTTCTCACATGCACAATGGGGGAATACACACAAAGGTGGAGGCTGAAAACAGTTTTCCTCTTCTTAGTTGTGAAAGCCAAAAGAACTCTAGTACAAAGAAATAGAAGAACCCTATATGTGGGTCTCAAACCAAACTCAACTAACTAAGGTGGCATACTAACTGAGCCACGAACTAGTGTAGATAAGGATAGCTGTCATCCAGCTATTATTCATGAGCGGTGTACCAACCGCATCTCCAGCTAACAAGTCGGTGACATAAATGCACAACAGTCACCCTGTCATATCGCGAGTGGAGCTCGATATCTCAACACTCCCCCTCGAGCTCAATCCCAATTCCTGCACACCAAGCAGGTCTCTGAACTTGCGCAGCTTCTCTGCGCCCAATGCTTTTGTGAAGATGTCAGCTACCTGATCCTCTATGCTGACATAAACTAGATCAATGAGACCTAGTAAAACCTTCTCCCGCACATAGTGATAATGCACCTCAATGTGCTTTGTTCTGGCATGAAAGACTGGGTTCTTTGCCAAATGTGTACTACTCATGTTGTCACAATAAATGACAACCGGCCCATCTGTAGACTGATGCATATCATAGAGTAGCTTATGCAACCAAGCTACCTCACATGCAGCCATTGTTGCACCCCTGTACTCAGCCTCTGTGCTCGACAAGGCAACTGTAGGCTGTTTCTTACTGCTCCAAGTGACTGCAGCACTCCCAAAAGAGAACACATATCCACTGGTAGATCGTCTATCAGAAATACTACCAGCCCAATCAGCATCAGTGTATCCATGCAACTGTATCTGAACCCCAGCCTCATAAAATAGTCCATACTGCAATGTGGACTTCACATACTTGAGTATGCGTCTAGCCGCATCCAAATGCGGTTTCCTTGGAGCCTGCATAAACTGACTTACCAACCCAACAGCATAGCTCAAATCTGGCCTGGTAATAGTCATGTAAATCAAACTTCCTACTATGCGTCTGTACATAGTAGGGTCTTCCAGAAGCTCACCTGCATCTGTGCTCAGCTTCACATTCTGCTCCAAAGGAACTGAAATAGGCTTACAGCCTGTCATCCCATATTTGGACAGCATGTCCAATCCATACTGCCTCTGCAAGATCCGTATCCCACTTGGTGATCTAATCACCTCAATGCCCAAGAAATAACGCAGCTCTCCCAAATCCTTCATCTCAAACTTCTGCCTCAATAGCATTTTCACATGAAGGATATCTTCATCACTATCACCTGTGATGATCAAATCATCAACATAAATGACCAGCAGCATAATCCCTTTCTCTGTTTTTCTCACATAGAGTGAGAAATCTGCCTTGGAAATCTAAAAGCCAATAGTGACAAGATACTGTCCTATCTTGTCAGACCATGCTCTAGGTGCTTGCTTCAAGCCATACAAGGCTTTCTTCAACCTGCAAACAAACTCAGGATGAGTAGCATGAACATAACCTGCTGGCTGCTCCATAAAGACCTCTTCTTGCAAATCACCATGCAAGAAGGCATTCTTTACATCCATCTGATGTAAAGACCATCCCTTTGATGCAGCCATAGCAATGGCTGCTCTTACGGTTGCCATCCTTGCAACCGGGCTGAAAGTTTCTTCATAATCAATGCCATATGTCTGTGCATACCCCTTGACAACTAATCTTGCCTTGTATCTATTCACAGAACCATCTGCATTGTACTTGATCTTATAAACCCACTTACAACCAATTGCATTCTTGCCTTTAGGCAAAGGCACCAATTCCCATGTAGCATTAGCATCCAAGGCATCCATTTCTTCATCCATGGCTTTCTCCCATTTTTCATTTCCCATGGCTTGCTCAAAAGAAGTGGGTTCTGGTTCCTGTATCACTTTGACCATATAGGCATAGTGAATGGCTGTAAATCCATCATATTTCAGCCTATCCACAGGATACCTAACCCTGGTAGACCTGCGCAAAATAGGCTCACTTCCAGGTGCTCTCAAAACATCCCTGGTCTTCCTTACTCCAGGTGTAACAACAGAAGGAATACCCAACTCATCATCAATGCTCTGTTCTGAGCCACTGGATTCACCATCCACATAAGAGTGACCTGCATTCACATCAAACATGGGCTGATCTACCTTCTCTTTTCCTTTTCGTGATACCTGCATACCACTATCTGCATTGCTTTGAGGGGATTCTCCTGATCTCAATCTGCCTGTCCATGGCGAAGTATGTGAACCACTGGTAGAGGACACTCCAGGTCCACTGATATTTTGTGATTGCTGCTGTGCATTCTGTGCAGCATTACCATTTTGTGCATCTACATCAATCATCACATTTACTGGTTTATACCAGCTGCTCATCTCATCAAAAACAACATCTCTGCTCACTGTGAACTTACGTGTAGAAGGGTTATAGCATCTATACCCTTTCTGCTGCAGAGAATAACCAATAAAGACACACTTCTCAGCTTTTGGATCCAACTTGGACCTCAACTCATCTAGCACATGGACATAAGCAATGCAACCAAAAATCTTCAAATGAGAAATATCTGGTTTCCTACCAGTATACATCTCCTCTGGCGTCATGCCATGTATTGCTGCAGTGGGAGTCCTGTTCATTATATAGACTGCTGTAGCAACTGCTTCAGCCCAATAATAATCTGGTAGATCTTTTTCATTTAGCATAGCCCGAGATACCTCTCCAATATGCCTGTTTTTTCTTTCTGCAATTCCATTTTGCTGTGGGGTATGACTGCATGAATATTGCTGCTTTATACCATGCTCTCGCAAGAATTTTGCAAACTCATTTGAGAGGTACTCTCCCCCTCCATCTGACCTTAGGCATTTTATTTGCAGGCCTGTTTCTTTTTCAACCATAGCTTTGAAAGCTTTGAAGTGCCCAAACACTTCACTTTTCTTTTTCATAAAATACACCCACAGTTTTCTGCTGAAGTCATCAATAAATGTGACAAAATAGTGACAGCCTCCAATGGATGCAGCTTTTGAAGTCCACACATCAGAGTGGATTAATTCCAATGGCTTTTTACTCTCTTGAACATGCCTAGGAAAAGGTTTCCTTGCCTGTTTCCCAAATTGACAGGCTTCACAAACCTTGTGCATTTCTGCAACCTTGAATTTAGGCAATCCTGCAACAATATTTTGGGCTTGCATTGATTTTAGTCGCTGTATATTAACATGACCAATGCGTTTGTGCCAGATATCAATATCTGCAACTACACCGGTCCCATGTGCAAACATTGCTGCACTCAATTCAGGCATGTCTGCATCCAACGTAAACATCCTGCCCTTCTTCTTTCCTTTTGCTATCAAGCGACCGTTATTTTTCATATCCTCAACAAAGCATCCATGAGGATTAAATCTAACCTGCAAGCCCTGCTCAACCATTTGACCAACAGAAACCAGGTTCTTGGTGATGTTCGGGACATGAAATACATCAGACAAGTATTTCTTTTTCCCATCCTGCATAGACAAAGGAATTTTGCCAATCTGCACAATAGGATGTGCAGTATCATCACCAGTCTCCACAAATCCTAGCTTTTCCATCTTCCTTGCATCTTGCATCCATTCTGCATGACCTGTCATGTGGTTTGACGCACCTGAGTCAACATACCACACATCATTTTGTTCTTCTGTACTTGTCACAGAATTGGTCATATGCTGCACCATAAATAGATGCTCATTTCTGTCATCACCCTACCTGCTAGAAGATGCATAATTGCCTTGCTGCAATTTTCCACTCGTAATGTCATTCTGCTTTTTGTAGCAGTCTTTAGCCATATGCCCCATTTTGCCACAGTAGTAGCATTCAACATTGCTGTTTGCATTTTGGCCTCTCTGCCATCCACCACGGCCTCTTTGGCTCCCCCTGCCTCTAGAGTTACCACGTCCTCCTGCATAGGACTGGTTTTCTTGCATTTGCTACATATTCTGATTTCTACCATGGGCAGATCGGCCTCCTCTACCTCTGCCTCTACCTCTGCCAGCATTTGAGTAGAAGACAGTTTCTTTTGAAGTTCCTGCTGAAGAAGATGCACCCCCATTTCTCTGCTCTTCAGAAATTAGAAGAGCAATCAACTCCTCAAAATCAGGAAAGTTTTCACGGACGGCAATGGATGTCCGAAACTGTGCATAATCCTTTCCTAGACCATTCAAGGTCACAGAGACAAAATCGTCATCATCCACTGGCGACCCAATGGAAGCAAGTGCATCCGCAATTTTCTTCACCTTCATGTGGTAGTCATTGATGCTCATGTTTTCTCTCTGCACATTATGCAACTCCTGTTTGAGTTGCATTTTCCTGGCTTGCGTATTTGTGCTATACATTTTTGCCAAAGTATCCCATGCCTCCTTTGGCGTATTTGCATCTTGAATATGCACAATCATGGAGTCCGAAATACTGATAGACAGCCAGTACATAACTTTCATGGCTCTCTCATGCCATCCTTTGAATGCCTGCATTTCCTGTTGACTGGGAACATTAGGAAGAACAGGCTCTTCTTCATTTCCTGTAATGAATTCCCAATAGCCTTTTCCCATCAAGAAATTCGTCATTCTAAACTTCCATGCCTGGAAGTTGTTCTTGTCAAGCTTTTCAGTGACAATCTGTGAAAGAGAATCAGATGCCATTACAGAACACTGCAAAATATTCTGTCACTGCAAAGAACACAGCTTTTGCCTCACACGGGCAGATCTGCAAAACTGACGAAAGTGGTATTTCACCACACAGTCACTTCCTAGTGACGATTTTGCATCAACAGGCAACAGGCATGAATCTGCAACTCCCAATATCTCTGCACACAGGCATACAATGCAATTTCTGCGGCACCTTTCCACCGACTAGCCGCGCAGTGGTCGCACAGCAAAAAACAGGGCCTTTTTCTGAGTGCCTGCGAAGAACTTCCGCCTTCAAAACGGGCCTCGAAACGGCCTCAAATCAGAAAAATAAAGTCACTGAGAGCTTTGCCCTCACCCGCAGCATATACTGCGCTCTCGCCACACCGCGAAGGGTGTCTCAATCTGAAACAGTGCACTCCTGCACTTCTGGCTGTGCTACCTGCAGAGATTTGCTCCCAAACTCGAAATAGGACAGCAACACTGGTCCCTTACCAGGACACCACGAACTTGGCTTGCTTTCTTGATCTCCTTACCACGAACAAGGCTCTGATACCATGTGAAGATTGTGGGAGAGAGGGAAGGAGTCTCACTTGCAGCTTTCTCACATGCACAATGGGGGAATACACACAAAGGTGGAGGCTGAAAACAGTTTTCCTCTTCTTAGTTGTGAAAGCCAAAAGAACTCTAGTACAAAGAAATAGAAGAACCCTATATGTGGGTCTCAAACCAAACTCAACTAACTAAGGTGGCATACTAACTAAGCCACGAACTAGTGTAGATAAGGATAGTTGTCATCCAACTATTATTCATGAGCGGTGTACCAACCGCATCTCCAGCTAACAAGTCGGTGACATAAATGCACAACAGTCACCCTGGCATATCGCGAGTGGAGCTCGATATCTCAACACATTCCTAGTGGTAGTAAAGTCATATGCATGGGCACAAGAAGTAGCAAGAAAAATTGTGGAAAGGCTCTCACCTTGGGTAAGGCAACGGAGAACATTTTGGTGCCACAATTCTTTGGAAAGCGGGCTTATAGTGGCAATGAGACAATGCAATTCATCTGGTTTTTCCCTAATGATATGACTCATATGTGGCATCTAAACAAGAACATTGTGAATCCACCCATAGTGCCACTACAACAATGGCCAGTTGACAATGGAACTAACATGAGCCAAGATGAAGTAAATGCATTGAACAAAGGAGGGTACATGTTGCAAGCCCACGATGTGCAAACCAATAATGTTGTGTTGGATAGTGCAGGAGGAAATCATTGACTAGAACAGGAAGGTTGTCTTTCAAATTGAAAGCTATGCAACAAATCCTTCTGGTAGTACTTACAATGTGACTATAAGTGATACTCCACAATGCATGTGTGCAGACTTTGTCAAGAGGTTTGAGAAAGGGAAGTTCACAACTTGCAAGCATATGTATTTTGTTTACATAGTGGTCTTGGGTCTTGACATAAACCATAAAATGTGTGTCCATCAACCACAACTCTCTCCAACGGAACTCTTCCAAATTTTGTCTCGTTCTAGAAACCACAAGGTTGTTTGAGATATTGTGGTGGGAAGTTGGTGAATCGGTTTTTTGGGGTGGAGACAGTTTGAATCATTTTTATATTACCTAGAAACTATTTGTTCATATGTCTCTAAAATTATGAGATTGTAGTTCATATTATAAATGTCCTTTCAAATACGTTTGGACATCAGTCAAATTTTTGGTCTGAGAAGGGCATGGTTTAATGAGATTCAAAATTTGACTTTGCAAGTGTATTGAAGTTTGACATGTGATGCTATGGTTTGGAAATAATTAATGCAAGAATCACAAAAAAAATTAATGAAATCTTGCCATTTGTTAAGCTGAAGAATGAGCAAGGGTAGATTATATTTTATGGTGAATGTATAGCTGGCCACTAGCTATATATTTGTAGGGTTGAAAACTCGCAAAGCTTGCAAAAAAAAAACTCACAAAGTGCCAAGTCCCCATTCCAAGCATTGAATTATCGGTCGATGTAGACTTGATCTTATAGATCTTGCTACAAATGCTGGATATGGTGTATTGGCAGTTGTTTTATTGCTTATTGAACACCAAAGCCACCTTGCTCGTAGGTAGTTCAGGCAGGCTATGCATAAGTGTTTGCAAGCGCAGCTCTTCTTCTTTGGACCAGTGAGTGTAGGCCCTTTTTCCCCGAACCATGTACAGTGAGGCCACAAATGCGGGGTGCACCCAATCATTCATTAGTATTTCCTATTGCATAAAACAATCACCATTGCCGATGCCAATCCGTTGTACAACTGAGCCGCCATTGTGTTGTACTAGAGTGAAAGCGATTCTAAGTGCTTCAGACAAACGCAGCAAGCAATCATACACAAGACATCTTGATGTGGAGGAGCCTTGTAGTAAGTACATAACTTCGTCCCTCGATGGTGTATCTTCTTGCTCGTGCTGAGGCGTTACCCTAAGCTTGCGCCACGGCCATGTTACTTCACAAGGTATTGTGGAGATGTGAGTCTGTAACATCCCTAGAAAATGTTCGTACGAATGTCTCCCGTTGAGGGCTGCACACATCTCAGTATGTCCGATATTTTTGATTTGCATATCAGGGGGTTCCATCAATAACAACATTGTCAAAGTTAGGCTCAATGTACCCGTGTATCAATACCTTGCTGATATTCTCCATGGGCCAAACTGAGAAGGTAGGCGTGTTGTGCAGGTATGATGTGGAAAAACAATCCGAAGCAAGGAGGGATTATATGTAAAGGAACAAAGGAGCCAAAAATGTGACAATGCTTAGAAACTCAAGGCATAACCATGCAATCCAAGATGTTTTATTTCCTCCCCAATGTATGTACAAGCTTACACCTACTCAGCAAGTAGTATGTACAAAGACTCAGCACAAATTTACGTATAGTAAGGACAAGGTGACTTCAAATAGTGCCTATGTGTCCCACAAAAATGCAATAATGAATCCGAAGCTATTGATAGTGAATTGCCCCGAGGGACGATGATCCATTAGCAGATTTTGTGTCGCGACCATGATATGACTATGGTACTCCATGAAAGCTCATCACAAGCCCAAAACATCTTCGGCAATGTGTTGGCTCTTTCCCATGAATTTCATAGGAAGAGCAGGGTATTTTCAGTATGCAGGGTTTCAAGCCTTTTTGTCACCTACAGATATATCAGGGTTGTCGTTTGTAGTATATGTGTAGCTTAGGACCTCGAGTCATATTTCGGTGAGAGACATAGGCTTAAGTGTGGTAAGCAAACATAGTGCATGCATGTGTAAAATGAACGTGTATCATCATGGTTGAGGTAATGAAGGCTTTCACCTTCATTGGGGGTTGCAAGGTTTAGGAGGAGTTTAAGGGTTAGAAGGAGGTTTCAGAGTTTAGAAGGAGGTTCCAAGGTTAGAAGGAGTTCCCAAGTTTAGAAGGAGGTTCCAGAGTTTAGAAGAGGTTCCAGTGTTAGAAGGAGGATCCAAGGTTTAGAGAGAGGTTCCAGAGTTTAGAAGAGGTTCCAAGGTTTAGGGTAGAGTACATGGTGGAGAACTCGTCTTCCTTGTAGATCATGGAGGTTAAGGGTTGAGGAACTAAGGGTTTAGGGGGAGTATAGGAGTGGGAGAGGAAGAAGGTGTAAGAGCATGGGGGAAAGAAGAGAGAGGAGGGAGAGGAGGAGGAGGAGGAGGAGGGAGGAGGAGGAGGAGGAGGAGGAGGAGGAGGAGAGAGGAGGAGAAGGGAGGAGGAGGAGGAGGAGGGAGAAGGAGGAGAAGGAGCGAGGAGGAGAAGGGAGGAGGAGGGAGGAGGAGGAGGAGGAGGGACGAGGAAGAGGAAGAGGGAGGAGGAGGAGGGAGGTGGAGAGGGAGAGGATGGGTTGCAAGGTTGGAGGAGAGGGGAGCAGGAGTTGCAAGGTTAGGACATGCTTTTGGACGTGGAGTGCAAGGAAGCATGGACACTTGAGACAATTTCTTGGAATACCAAAGTAGAGCTCAACACAATGCCCCAAAGAGTGTGGGCTTCATTCCATTATGGGGTATTTATACAAGTTGGAGAGCTTCTCTCTCTGCATGTAGGAATTGTAAGACATTCTCTCTCTACATGTAGAATTTGCATATAGAAGTTGCATGTAGGAGTTGCATGTAGAACTCGCATGTAGGAGTTGCATGTAGGAATTGCATGTAGAACTTGCATGTAGAACTTGCATGTAGAACTCGCATGTAGGAGTTGCATGTAGAAGTTGCATGTAGAACTCGCATGTAGGAGTTGCATGTAGGAGTTGCATGTAGAACTCGCATGTAGAACTGGTATGTAGAACTCACATGTAGGAGTTGCATGTAGAACTCGCATGTAGAACTCGCATGTAGGAGTTGCATGTAGAACTCGCATGTAGGAGTTGCATGTAGGAATCGTATGTAGAACTTGCATGTAGAACATGCAAGTTGGATTTCTAAGAGGGATTATTTCTAGCTTTATGGAAGTACAAGCGGAGCTTTGCCGCTACTCTACACACACATTCTATTCTACCTAAGTCCATATTGGCACAGAGACAACATACTCTCGGATCCATTTTATTACCCATCCTTGGGTTATGGCTTATTTCGAGCACGTACCTAGATTGCCTTGCCTTTAGTCCAATGACTATGGAACTTGTGTCATGCCAATTGATCCTGCTGTAAAGCCTTGGCACCATACAATTTTTGTTCAGTATCTAGGTAGCCTGTATTGACCATTTGTTCGAACAGAGATATGTGGCGTGCTTCTAACACGATCACTCTTGATAGAGTCGGCTTGTAATCTGAGCATCAACCCGTTCATTGGGATTGAAACTGAGTGGAGGCAAATGGGTATCGAGGTAACATGGGACCTCTAGAATGAGTTCCAATGTTTTACAAAATATAGCACTTAGGTGAAGGAAGCGATCAATGTTGCCATGCATTATTTGCTCATGCTGTTGAAGTGCTCAAATCATTATGCCTTGGATATTCCATTCTACACTAGAGTATGGTTCGATCATTGGCCAGTTAATGGTTCGATCTTCATCCAAAGTCTGTATGTTGGCTTTCCATTTTTTACGTCATGGAACTGCATAGAACTTGGGATGGGTTCTGAGACATGGAGGTGCATGTAGGTACTCCTTTAAGAAGATTACATCAAAGAGCTTAGGACGGTGCCAATCAGATTTGTGGATCCAACTTGGTAATCCAACCTTCAGGAATTTGATGCTGACGAAGGTTGGTAGGAAAGTTGTTCAGGGTCCATCCACCTCGAGTTTTCATATCAGGATATTTGCTCCAAAATTCCTTGATGGGGTTACTAGGAAGTGGTATCTCCTCAAAGTCATACCCATCATTGGAACTTGGCATGGGAGTACGAATTGGATTATTCAAATCCTGATAGTCAAAATCAAATATTGTGTCATTTTCTGCTAATGGAAGCACAAGTAGTGTCGGAGGTGATGATGGGGCAAGGAGAGAATCTAGGGACATGGGGGAGAAATATGGAAGAGTGTTAGTTGCGAAAGGGGGAGCAGAGGGGAGGGGGGGAAGAACTGGGCAAATGGTTTGAGTAGCTTGGTAATCCTCAAGGGTAGGATTAGCAAGGGAGGGGAAGAAGCTAGTGTGAGGGGCTCGTAAGTTTGTGACTATTGGGTTAGTTGAAAATGGCGAGAGGCATGAGCAAAGAGACAATGGAGGGAATAGATGTTAGGATGGAGCTCGGGGAAGGTTAAGAGGGTGGTAGCAACAAGGGTAAGTGAGGTTATGAGGTTGGCAAAAAGAGTGGTTAGATATGGGAAGTTGGATGTGAGATAGGCCTTGTCATCTTTCGACGCTTCTTTTTGCTGGTGCGATGGGATCATCAGCTGCATGGATGGGATGTCGGTTATGTTGTGCCTTGCAAATAATAGTGATGGCCTTTGTAGCAATGGCAACAAACCTGTAATGACCCTGAGGAGAGGACTACCCATGAGGCATACATATGTAATGAAAGCATCTGTCCTGAGTGCTATAAACCCGACATGTGTAGACAGGCAGAAGATATTTTTCTCATCTTCAGACAAGTCTTGGCAAATTATGCATAGGGTTTTGGTCCCTATGGAACGTTCCCATTTGATTGTTGGATGAACATATATGATCTTGATTTGGAGTTGCTTCCATTGGATAAGCACGTGTGTGTTGAGGTGATCTTCCACTTGTAGAGCAGCCACAAGCTCTGGGTACATCATCGTTGTGCATTGTAGTGGGGCTTCATTGGTGTTGTCTTCCAATGCCTCATTGTTGTGCATTAGCAATTGGAGTTCAAGCTTGGAGATGATTATCTTTTGGGAGTGCATCTCATTCATTTTTTCTTTGTATTGCTAGTAGATGGTTGTATATGCCTCCTTAAGCTTTCTTATTTGCAAGGTGATCTTTGCCTGTTGAGGAATGTCTTCAGTGGTATTGGACCATTCATCCAGGACTTGTGCTTGTGAAGTGCTAGCCTCTTGAGTGGTAGCAAGTTGGTCCTTGTAAGCTCGTCAATGCTGAAGGCACGTACTGCCAAAGATTGTTTCATGTCTTCAAGCTTGTCTTTGCAATCCTGGAGCTCTTCTTATTTGTGAATTAGAGTGAGTCGAGCTTGTGCCACTACCACCATCTGTTGAGCATGTGCGGATGTCAAGGAGCTATAGTACGTCTGTAGAATTGCTGTTGCTTGTACTACTATTCTCAGATGTGTTTGACTTTGATGGAGGTTGGAGGTCACATCCCTCACTGCCTTCTCTTGAGCTTGGAGAGCTTGGTTCATGCACACTTCTTCTACGTCCTTCTCATCTATCTGTGCCCGAAGTGCCTTGACCTCTATGGCAATTGCTTGGAATTGGTCTTCAATTTCTGTTGCAGTCTATCTATCCAATTCTCTTGCATATTCTTCCTTGGCCAAGCTAGTGAATAGTTCTGACATTTGGATCATTTGGCTAGCTTGATGTTGGAGAATGACAGACGGTGATGAGGTCTGGCGATATAGCTGATACAAGTGGTGCCCATGTAGCCATCCCAATGATTCTATAGTACTTGGGGGAGGTTGTTCCAATGGTATTTCAATCCCTTATGTACAATAGTCATACTATTGATCTGGCACCAGCTCCCCTTGTGGCTCATTGACTAGCATGGCGTCGATGGGCGGTTCTAGTGATGATGTAGCCTCAGGCTCTAGTGCCGATGTTTCCTCAGGTTCTGGTGCCGATCTTGCCTCGGGCTCTAGTTGCTGCTGTTGTTGGAGATATATTGGTTGCAATTGTGCACTGAGCTGTAGCATCTCGTGGGGCAATTACTCAATCCCGACCTCCAGATCTTCTAAGGCATTTGCACTTATCAATGTGATAGTAGGAGAAGTTGGTGACGGGGCTCCCATATTGGTGAGAAGGGTATGTCCAACTCCTCAATTGGTTTTGGTGATTGGGGCAGAGTCATTTCTCTTTGTTGTAGTTCTTTTTTGATGATTATAGCCAATAAGTGTGGAATTTTACATTTTTGTCCTGATGAACCATCTAGTTTCTTTGTAAAGAAGATGACTAAGTGCTAGACCCAGTCTTGTTTTAGCTTCCTACTCAGCAAAACAAATGTGCAAAGTGGAAGGGATCGATTCTTGCCGCACTTAACTTCCAGGATTGTGGATAGGAATTGTGCTACTTCCTTGAGGCGATGGTTAAGGATTGTGCGAAGCAATATGCCGTCCCTATGGAACAGTGTGCCCTTAGTGAGGAGAGACTGTACTTCAAGAAACTTTGCATCGGCAGGCTGTGTAGGGTATTTGGCACCGTGTGTTGGCAGTGAGAAATCCCTTTGAATGACTGTACTGTCGAGGATAATGTTTAGTGGGCTCTGATGTACAGTGATTATACTGTACTTGCCAACCTTTGCATTGCTGGAGTGGTAAGAATGGAGAAAGTCCCTGATGTATGTGGTCATTGTAGGACTGTCCTCCAAGGATTTTAGGCTCTCATGCAAACTACCTAGACCCCTTTGCTCTAAGTAAGATGTTGCTTCTTGGGAAAGAGCATAAGTCGATGCGTGTGGCCAAACAAGTTCTAGTGACTGGGCCCCATCAATGGCTGTGGAGGTCGGTGATGACTAAGGTTAGCAACATAGCTTTAGTTAGCATTAATCCACCATAGTTAGTTTAACTAACTTCAGTTAGTTACACTTACGGTTAGGTTAGTATAATTGAGGTTACAATTGGTTAGGTTAGCTTAACTAACCTTCAATTAGTAGACTAACTCTAGTTAGTGAAAGTAGTTATGTTACATTAACTGGGCAGTTAGGGTTATACGCTAGTTAGACTAACTGGAATTAACTTGGTTCAAACCCATCAGTTGGACTTAAAGTCCATTCACACCAACCTTAAGACCCCTCTCCCAAAAGGCCAATTTTACCCCTACTTCAACACTTCCTATCGCGCCCATTTGGGACCCAAACTAGACCCCGTTTGAACCAAAATTTCACACATGGAAACACATGCTACGAGGCATTTTTCCTGCCCATTGCACACCATTTTGACATCCCTAGCACTTGCTCATTTGCACCCCTGTGCGGGCATTATTTTGCACAAATTTGCTTGTATCTTTATGCTGTGACCTTCGATTGACGATCCGTCTGCACCGACACATTTTCCTACACATGTAGGCCAATCTTAGGCACATTATTAACATGAAGGTCCCTACAAAACTAACACCACTCTAACCCTCAAACAACACTACATCAACACCCGCACTTGCGACAGAGACACCCTTTGCAAATCTCACCCAATCTGCATGCAGCTACATTCTGACCACCGCCTCTGATTGCAATGCTCACCAAATCCACATACAACTCTGTTGCAACCACCACCCTTGACAATCCTCTACCCTAAATCTCCCTGTAAAAGTCAAGCAATCCCTTTAACTCCTCACGCCGCAACATGGTTTGACCCCGTCGCGACAATGATGGGGATATCAACCTCGATGCAGAGACTAACAATTTCTTTAATCGACGAAATAATAACAATCAAGGTAGGTGCCCCTTGGGAAAATTGGAACTTCCCAAATATAATGGTAGGGGAGATCCAGCCCGATTCCTCCAGCATTTTGATGCCGCATGCTGAGCAGGTGGAGATCAATTCCACAAAACCAAGGTGGCTTGGTTTCCCATGGCCTTAACTAATGAAGCATCTGAATGGTACCTAGACCTTCTAGTGGAAGAGCGAGCCACATGGGACCTACTTCAAATAGAAATTAAAAGATGCTTTCAAACAGAGAGGCTACAAGATGATCCCACTCTCCAACTAAGCAAGATCGAACAAGGCCGTTGAGAAGATGTACACACGTACCTGGGTAAGATGAAAAGATTAATCGCCAAATGTGACCCATGCCCCAATGCAAAGTACCTCACGGCTTGGTTCATTGCAGGACTAAGAAATAAAATCCAAAAGGATATGAAAAAGATTAGCAACTATGAAACATTTAGTGTTGCTCATGCAGCAGCCATTGACATTGAGGATGGCATGACCAACTTTGACACTAGCAGTGATGATGGCAGATCTAGTGCATGAGATAAGCACTCGAAAAAGGGCAAATCCAAGTCCACTGCCGAAACATCAAATGAAGATTGCCTAGAGGCCATGACCATGAAGCTGAAAGAAGACATGATGCAAGCCATGGAACAAAAACTTCACTTGTCTCAGCGACCAACTCAGACATATCCACGGTGAGAAAATGTTTGGTGTCCACACTGCATGGCCAATCATACAACAAATGAGTGCCCGGTCCTAAGAGCCAAAATCACTACACAAGCAAATTCACCGCCAAGGTTGTGGTGCCATATCTGCATCGTTGGCGGCCATGATGAAAATAGTTGCATCTACAACATGCGCAACAACTTGCCTCGACCTCAACAATACCAAGTGACACCCATACCAGTGTACAGGCAAACGGCACTTGCACAAGTGCCCCAGCTTCGAGGCTAAATCTTGTTCCCATTTGGACACAAGTCCCACAACTACTCAAGAATCCGAATCCACGACCACAGCTTCGAGGCTAAATCTTGTTCCCATTTGGACACAAGTCCCACAACTACTTAAGAATCTAAATCCACGACCATATCCAAGAGCACCAAATCCAACTCTCTGGTAGTTCCAATACATCAATTACAAGCCGAGGAAGTAGACTCATCATTTGAGTATGAAACAGAGTACCCAATGTACTATGTAGAAGGTGTAGAGGGTCTAACACCAGCTTATGCAAATTAAGTACATCCCAATACATATCGAGCACCAATCAAGTGCTACGGTTGTGGAGAAAATCACTGGATCACGGAGTGCCCTCATCATGGTAGCCCCACTACTTTCCAACCACTCTACAGAGATTGTGGCATAGGACATGCCTGTATGGATTGTCCCATGAAAAATAAAGTCCCACAATAAATAAAGGTTAAGCCTAATGTCCCAATCGGCATCATTGGGGTGGACCATCAAAGTCTAGGTTCGGCAAGTGTAATATCACAACCTGTCAATGTAATTACACACCAATAGAAAGAGGCCACCAAGGACCCTAACATTCCAATCCAACCAAAGCGACTTCTTAAAAATAAAGCACAAGTGTCTCCACCTTCGCTTAGCAATGAGCAACCGAGCTCATCCACATCAACTCCCGAGCCTCAAATAAAAGAATCTCCATACCCAAATGTAGAGGTGGAGAAGGATCATTTTCAAGCACTTCAACAATGGGTACAAAAGGAACAAGCTCAATTTAACGTTGAGAAACAAGCTCAATTTGAGGCTGAGAAACAAGCTCAAGACCCAATCCATGACTTGGCCCCACAAAGTATTGATATTGTACTCGAGCCTCTATTCCAACAACAGACTCCACAACATAATGTACCGCCACGTCAACTTGAAGGAGCCGCACTCTCTAGCATCCTGAGTTGCCTTGTGTCAATTCCCATCGGAATCCTCCTACGGAATTGTCCCAATCTCTGGGAGAGTTTCAAAGGATGGATTGAACTCACAAATCCCCCTCCACCTATGAACTACATCGAAGATATCCCTGTGCGGATGGGTGAGAGAGATGACATATGCAACATGACTATGCCTTTGATCCACAAGGCATATAATGAAGTCCAAGCCATAGTGGATGGTGGAACAGGTGTAAATGTCCTATCAAAGGAGCTCTATGAAGAATGGGGTCTCCCACCAATGCAAGAGGCTAATTTCAACATACACCTTGCTGATGATTCATGAGCTAAACCCTTGGAATAGTGAATGGCGTGTCCATAAAGGTTGCAAGAGTCCGCTTTTCCCTTCAATTCACAATCTTGGATGTCCCCAAAAAATCCTATCAAATCTTACTAGGATGTCGTTGGTTACGGGAAGCATCAATCCTCCATGACTAGGGAACTGATAGATTGACAATCCAGAATCGTGACACCATAGTCAGGGTGAATGTGGGAATAGGAGCTATAAAACCAATTGTGCCTAGAGCATTTGATGACACATCTTCAACGACAATCTCAAGCAAATCAGCTCCCTTGCAACAGCATGCCATAGCGGACGATTCACAAAGCAATGTAAATAACTAGATACAAACATTGGCAACCATTGACAACTACCATTCATTAGACCCCATCTTCTTGTAGATTGATGCTAAGGTGCTATAGGTAGATCCTCCACTCACACATAAAGAACCAATCGATCTAGAGGTGCCATTCTTTATGGCTGACCTCGAGTGGAATAATGAACTTGAAGAAGGTACCCATACCAATGATGACTCAGATTTTCCTTGGGACCTTGAAACAGAGGCTGAGAATGTTGAAATTGAAGATCCAATCTTTGATAATGACTTACCCATTCTACATGCCCTAATGGCAGTCGAGCTCCCAAAAGTTGAACCTCTAAAGTTGAATAACAACAGAAGATCCTGCAAGAAAGCTAAAGGAGGAAATTGCAAAAAAGCCAAGGCCGACAAACACTTCACTGAATTCGAACGAGTCCAAACAAGGAATATTGAATTGTACCTTGCAAAGCCAGCTCCCTCAAAATGAGAACCACCGCCTCTTGAATGGTCCCTTGAGGAACTGGAAGGAGTATGCGCAGCAAATGAACCCTTACTTGGAAACACCTTGCCAGTGGAAAAGTTACCCCACTATTCCCAACGTAAGAAGTTTCGGAAATTTAAGCCACATGTGTGGATGAAGCTCGATCAAGAGACTTCAAAAAAAGAAATTCAAAAAGAGCCTAATAAATTGGTAAATGAAACTATGCCACCCATTACACATGGCAAATGTTAGGTTAGTTCAACACCATCAGAGGCCGATCTTCGAGAAGTGCTGAAACACTTCAAGAATTACACAAGTGGCAGTGCACCAATAGCAATGCCAAGACCACTAAGAGAATCTGAAGTTTGAGAAACCGATAGCATTGGAGAAACTCCAATCTATGAGGGACCGGCAAAAACACACACAATAAACTCGCCCTTGAAGGGGAGGAAGAAAAACTAGTTTTCATTGGGAAACAACTTCGACAAGAAGATGAAACCAAACTCAAAGCACTCCTAATGGAATATCGTGACTGCCTAGCATGATCATACAAAGAGATGAAAGGAATTTCACTAGACGTGGCATTACACATGATACCTATAAGGGAAGGTGCCCACCCTAAGGTATGTGGACCTTATCGCACACGAGCTGGAAAAACTCCTAGATGCCGGATTCATCTATGAGATAGGGCACACTGATTGGGTTTCACCCATCATCATTTTGCCTAAGTGCAAGAAGAAGCTCAGAATATGTGTAAACTTAAAGAATGTGAATGCCACCACAATTAGGGATCACTATCCCCTACCCTTAACAGAAACAGTGTTGGAAAAGGTGGCAGGTTCAAAAATATATAGCTTCTTGGATGGCTTTAGTGGCTATAACCAAGTGCAAATTGCTCCTAAAGAACAATCAAAAATAGAATTTGCTATAGAATGGGGTATTTTTGCATATAGAGTCATGCCATTTGGCCTTTGTAATGCCCCGACAACATTCCAGTGAGTCATGTTCGCAACTTTCAAGTCATTTTTGAATAAGTTTTTACAGGTGCTCTTGGATGATTTATGCATCCATTCAAACAAAAAAGACCACTTCAAATGTCTTGAAGCAGTACTAATCAAATGTAGAGAGTATGGCATCTCCCTAAATCCAACAAAATGCCAGTTCATGGTCACCCATGGAGTTGTTTTGGGACACATCGTCTCTCAACATAGGATTGCAACTGACATGGACAAAATCAAAATCATCATGGAATTGCCTCCTCCTACAAATTCCAAAGGTGTATAGGTCTTTATGGGACATGTCGGCTATTATAGAAGATTTATATTGCGATATGCCATGATAGCTAGACCACTTTACAAATTATTAGTGGAATTCTTATGGACAGAAGAGAGCGACCAAGCCTTTGAGCTTTTAAAGTGGTGCCTTATTGCCTTTACCCCGGTTATGTACAATACTCAAACACATGTAAATGAATGAAAAAGAAGATTAGGGTGGTTCTGCACCCACCAAAACTTGTGTGGCTCTCTGTTTCTCTCTCTCCCTATTCTGTTCTTGCTTCCATTGAAAGCACTCTCAACTGGTATCAAAGCCGGGTGATCTAGCTGAGCGTACGTGAATGCTTGAAGCTCATCAGCTCTATGTGAGGAAGGAGAAGCTCTGTGAGAAGCTTTGTGGGTGACTTTACTTGCATCTGAGTGTGTAGAGACCTTGGAGGAACCTTTGGAAAAGTCACTTTGGTTTTGCGAAGTGGTTTTGAGAGCCTGTTAAGTGTTTTCAAAGAAAAAGTCGTTTTTTGAGCTTTTCCCTATTCCGTTTGATGACAAAGACTCCGTATTGACTTGTAGAGGCAACTATTGCTTGCTTTTGGTGTCCACTTCACTTCAGGAGCTTGGAAACACCTTCATTCTTGAAGCTGGGATCATTTCATTGGATTTCTGACTCACTGTGTCAGTTTCTGTGTTTTTCTACCTGGGTGTTGGAACTCAAGTTTGGAGCAACCATTTGCAGATCTGTCGGTTCCGATGGACTCAGGAGTCCAAAAACTTCAATGTTGCTCATCATTCGCACTCCGGTGGAGTTTACAAATAGCTCTGTTTCCAAAAACGTTTTTCAGTCCGTGTGTTGGACCCAGTGATTGAGACCATGGTTTCTAAAACCGTCTGTCCCATTGCGTTTCGGACGCCCAAAAACCCCCACCTGTCAGTTCTTACGTGATTCGGTGGAGGATTCTCAGAGCTATAGATCTCTGTGTATTCGATTTCCTCTCTCTGTTATGCATTTTTCATTCTAAGGTTTTGAAACCTTAGATTTATGCCACATGGTAGTGGATAAGTGTTGACTCCCATTTCTCACTCATCGGTTGGGATTTTGGAGTTCCGGTAGAAGAGAGATATTTGCAGATTTTCTTGCTGAGTCCGATTATGCAATGGCGTCCATGTTTTGAGGCATCTCAGGTTCTATTTTCAGTAGCGGTCATTACCGTGGGACTATGATTTCTTGAGCATACCTTATGCAGATCACTCTGCTTGTAGTGCGCTCATTCGTGGTGTGCATTGGGTTGCAGTGGATGATTTATAGGCCATTTGGATGCATTGCGGTCCTTATTAGATGCGTTGATAGCCCAAATTGCCTTGTGGGATGCTATTTTTTATGGACGCTTTGCACATGGATGCTATTTTATGCTGAGGGATAGCTTTGACACATTGCAGGTGATGCACTGATAGTGCTATGCTCTCTTGGATGAGATATTATTAATGCATATGCCAGTGGACGGTGTTTATGCTTGAGTCATTTGGCACTTATTGGCATTTTGGATTGCCATTGCAGTTGGCACTTTCTTTTGGGCCAGATTTGCTTATATGGATGCATAGTATATGCACATGAGTCAAATGCTTTGAGACATGAGTTTTGGTAATATTTCACTCTATTGTGGCATACACATTGGGTGCTGGTATTTGGTGTGATTCTCTCTTGTAGGCACTAGCATTTGGGATTTTGCTTTATTTACATTATGGCATCCTCTTCCATGTTTGAAAAGGGGTTTTTCAACATTTAAAAGTTTGATGGGACAAACTTTTCTTTGTAGAAAGAATAGATAAGGGATGTGCTTATTCAAAAGAAGCATATTAAACCCTTGGCAGGGATTGAAGCTAAGCGTGCAAATATGTCTGAGGATGATTGGAATGAGTTGGATGCATTAGCAAAGTCTACTATTAGACTTCATCTTGCAGAGTTAGTTTATTTCACAGTAGTAAATGAGCAAACTATGGAAGATTTGTGGAAGAAACTGTGTGCCACTTATGAGAAGGAAACTGCCTCTAATAAAGTTTACCTCATGAAGAGGTTGTTTGAGCTGCAGATGAAGGAAGGGGTCTCCATTGCTTCTCACTTGAATGAATTAAATATTATTTTCAGCCAGCTTCAAGCTCAGAAGATGAATTTTGATGCAGAGACTAAGGCAATATTTCTCTTATGTTCATTGCCATCCTCATGGGATGAGGGGGAAGAGGGAGCACCCACGAAGGGATAAGAAGACACCAAAAGAGGTGGAGAAAAAGCTACTCCAGCTTATTCCTCTATCATATATATATGAGTATACATGGGCACTGTACAAGTGGGTGGGCACACTGCCCTTTACCCCAACAACCTCCCACTTAAAGGCAGTGTGCCTTTAAGGGAGTATAGTACACATATAATACAATCAGCCATGGGTTGAAAAACAAGATGACCACACCGTCATCCTATGCCCATCGACACTTTACAATGTGCAAAGTGCATAGAGGGTAAGCTACTAGCAGACATCAGGTTTGCAGGATAGAAAATGACAAGCTGTAGATGCCTGTCAACCAAGATCTCATGCCAGATCTCACTGGGAGAGTGAACTCTCACCACCACGTGCTCTTATGCTAAGTCCATAGCACCCGAACTGTCACTGTGCAAAGAAAATGTCTCTGTACCACCTGTGACCATAAGCACATGCCCAACAATAGACCTCTGCTGGTCTACCCAACCTGCATCACCTACATGCTGCTCCTGGAAGCATAAGGACCTGATGTCCACAACCGCTTCCCTACTGTCAAAATCTGCCATAATCATGCTACCAACTCCCACTGCAACAGAAGCAAGAATCGGAAGTGTAGCCCCAATGGCAAACATGTGAGAACCAAGTCTCAACACAGTCATGGATGCATGAAGTACTATGGCTGCCATATCAACCATAACTTGCTGCTCAACTGATCTGTGATCGTCAAACCTGTTGTGTTTCAAGTATGGAGCCAATACAAGCAATGGAGTACTCAATAACTTCCCCCTCTCCATACTGAAACAACCAAGTATCTGACAAACATCATCAAGACCATGCAGCTCCCACTGCAAAGCATCCCTGTCCATAAGGAACCATATGGCAAGTAACCTCAGAAGGATAGCAACCTCCTGAATACTGAGACCATAACCTGACTCACTGCGCATCACATCCTGAGCTCTCATAATGGTATCAAACCTATGTGAAGCCAAGCTCGAGGGGATTGCTTCTGGCCATGGAGGCACTTACGAAGCAAACATATCAATGATTCCTACCCATGCGCAATATGACCTGAGTCAATAACTGCAGAAACCACATCTGTCCTGGCATAACCAGCCAATGGATCATACCGGGCATCATTAGCCAAGATATCCTCCTCACCATGCATAGCCTCATCCTCATCTACAAGAGGCACTCCGCATCCTAGGAGTAAATTGTAACTTTCCATAGAAGATGCATCAACAATCTCCATAGAAGTATAAACCTGTGGAATACTCGAGACATCTGATTGTCTCTGACCAAAATCAGGAAGTAATCATGGCTGTCCCAACTTTATAACCTGCTCACCGTGGGAAAAACCTCCCACTCCAAGGGATATGGGCTGCCCCTGCAAAGAATTCGGAGGTATCAGTGCACTTACACCCTCCTGGAACACCACTCTCCTGCTATCCACAGTCCTGGACTGTCTAAACATAGCATCCTCTCTGAAATAGACATTATGGTTGCGTATCAACTCTCTAGTTGAAGAATCCCATAACCTGTAGTCCTCACTGGACTCACTATATCCAAGGAAGATACACCTCCTCGATCGGGAACCATGAGCATAAGCCTCGTAGCCAAACACATGTAAATGCTCATAACATGGTGCCCTGCCTGTCAAGAAGTTAAATGGCACTCTACCATTTAGAGATCTCCTGGGTGACCTGTTAAGCAAGTATGCAGCTGTCTTACATGCCTCAGCCCAATAGCATTCAGTAAGACCTGCATATCGTAGCATGCTACCAATCCTGTCCAATAGAATTTGATTTATGCCTTCTGCCAAGGCATCATGAGTAGAAAGATGAGGGGTGGTCAACACCCTCCTGATACCAAGTGTATCACATAGATGCTGAAATCTAGAAGAGGTAAACTCTGCATCACCATCAGTCATCAAGCTCAATAGCTTCTTTCCTGACTGATTTTCAGCATTACCCAAGAAGCGCTGAAATGTATCATATACATCATGCTTCTGTCGAATCGGATATACCCATATGTACTTTGTAGCAGCATCAATAAATGTCACAAAATAAGAGGCGCCACCCAGTGAAACGGTAGGCATAGGCCCACAAACTGCACTATGAACCAACTGCAATGGCTCAACATACCTCTCACTGACTATCTTCGTCACAAAAGAGGATCCTGACTGCTGATTATCATCACAATCATGACATAAAATTTGAGATACATCCATAACAGGAATGTATCTCAATGTTGTAAGGGCTTCCATACCTGCAATAGACATATGTCCCAGTCTGGCATACCATAAACTAATTGATGGCTGCTTACTAGTCATAAGCATCTTATCCTGGACACCTGATACATGCAATGCATAAGAGAATCCAACCCGTGATCCCCTAGCCATAACCAGATTGCCTCTAGCAATCTTCCATGCATGATCACCCAAAGAGACATGATAACCTGCCTCAACCAACTGTCCAGTACTGTGTAGCAAGTCCTGGTATATGTCTAACCCTCTGTAGAACAAGAATAGAGCCACTAGGCATAACAAGGTGGATATCCCCATAACCATAGACATCCATAGAATGATCAATGCCCATCAAACCACTCTCCACAATGCATTCTTGATATGCACTGAACCATGACCTATGAGGGGTCATATGACATGAAGCACATGGATCTAACATCCAATCACCGAGAATGGGTACATCAGTGGCCAAGAAGGAGGTGTCAGACATAGACAAAAGAATGCCTTCATCACTGCTACTGTCAGTGGAAACGCTGGCATCCACGCCTTGAAGCTCAACATGCTTCTTCTCCTTCTTCCTGTCATTCTTAACCTTGCTCTTCTTCTTGCATTTTCTTAGCCATTTCCAGCAGTACTTTTTCATGTGGCCATACTTTCCACAATAGAAACATCTAACACAAGTCCGAGAGCTAGACTTGCTCTTGGAATTCCCCCTTGAACATGACCTGTTTCTACCAATTGATCGACCTTTGGAGTGCATATCAAGGCTGTATTTCAGCCCATCAGGACATTTCAGCCCATCATGCTGTAACATAACACTATCATGGTCATACATCCGGCATATACGAGTATAAAACTCATATGCATGGTAGTCTACACCCTGTACACCATCCTGTACCTGCAAGTAGACTGACTTCGAGAGTGATGACTGAATGATAGAGCATGCTTGCTCATCCATGTCATCCCAATGACTCTGTTTAATGCTATTAGGCTTGACACCTTTGCATTGAATGGGCTTATGCTGCCTTTTCTGCACTAACACATCATAAATCTACTCTTTCCAATACTGAAAGTTTGATCCATCCAACCTCTCAATATCAAAGAGGGCACTACCAGCTGTAGATGCCATATCTGTGGCACAATAGCTCACAACCAAAGAGCAGTATAGTGCAATAGGCAACCCAAATGACCAAAAATATAGTGTTGTCCAGACCAATCAGGTCTCCAAATAAACTAGCTGATCCAATGCTCAATAGCACTCAACCATAAAGAGGCATAAACAAGAATATATGCAGCCTAGTAACCTGCCAATGCCTGGCAATTGAAGTAAGAAATGCACTGAAGCAAATGAGCAATGCCTGCTCAACCAATGGCAATAGGAGCCCAGCTCAACTATCCATAAACATCAGTGCGGCATCCACCAATGCAAATCCATAATGCATCGAAATGGCATTTACTGCATCACCAATGCATCACCTCAAGCGCGCAATTGTTTGGCAACAAAATCAAGCATTCACCACTTGCCAAATGTGCCAAAGTGACTTGCCAACCAATAATGCCCTTGTACTGAAGTGAGATTCCAATCACTTTCTGTAATTTACTGTGAATTTGTTGTGCAAGAGAAATTCCTACAACAATACCTCACAGCCACTTTGGGCAAAATAACACGCTGTCCCTGTTTTTGAATAGCGATATCTTTTCACTGAAAGACCGGATGCCAAAGCTGTAAAAAGAAAAGTTGTAGCTGGTAAAAAGATCTACAACTTATCAGTTGACCTCAAGAGCCAAATCCTTGTGGATTCTCAGATATTCTCACCTGAAAAACAGCTTCCTGCACATTGGTCACAAATAGACAGTAGACTGCAACTTTTTGTGGTTTTGCAGAGGTTGTAACTCTTGCAGCTTATACCGGATTAACTTGCTTCCAAAAGCAAAGTTGTAGTATGTTCTGTGAACTACAACTTTCCAGTTTGGTACAAAGTGCAATTCCGCACCAGAAAAGAGATATTCAGTCCTGAAAATGACTGTTTTGTCATAAAAACAGCAACAGCAGCAATTGTAATGTCTTGACCAATGGCAAACACAATGCCATAAAATCAGCCCCGAATACCGTATCAAATCAGCCCTGAAAACAACTCCAAACAATGCTCATTTGATAGGATCTCTATACATCACCGTACCACCGTATGTATCCAACATAGGCAAATAACCATGCATCCAACAAACTGTCAATGCATCTCAACCAGGCATGTACCACTGTCAAAGCATGTGTCAATGCCACTGCCAAAGTGATGTACAGATCGAAAGCTCCTTGTGCAAGACTGCAAAATGGCATATGACTAGTCCCGCAAAGTGCCCAAGCAACAGCCTCAAATCAGTCTATCCACAGCTAATGTCCACAAGGCGTACTTCTGCAAAATGTCCCAAGAAAGAGGGAAGTCTCGTAGCAAATCCAAGGCTAGGAACATTGAGTGTTACCACTATGGGAAGAAGGGCCATATTAAAAAGGATTGCTACAAGCCGAAAAGAGAGCAAAAGGATAAGAAAAAGAATGCAAATTGGGGTGCAAATCAAAAGGAAGAGAGTCCGAGGAGATCAATGCAGTCACACATGATAGTGACAATGACGTTCTCTTCATGTCTAGTTTATCTGCAGAGTTGCTTACCACTTCAGATGATGCATATTCCTAGGATTGGATTTTGGATTCTGGTGCTTCATTCCATGTTACTCCTCATAGGGAATGGTTCTCCACTTATGACAGTGGAAAGACAGGTTGTGTGCATCTTGGAAATGACTATGCATGTGACATAGTGGGAGTAGGTGACATAAAGTTTTCTTTTGCAAATGGGTCCACATTTATTTTGAAACATGAGACATGTGCCTAAGTTGACCAAGAGTCTTATTTCAGTGGGTCAGCTAGATGATGCTGGTTTTCACACCACTTTTGGCTTTCAGAGTTGGAAAATTCAAAAGGGCTCTATGCTTTTGGCCAGGGGTGCCAAGTGTGGGACTTTATATCCCTTACATGTATCAGGGGTATTTGATCATGTTGTTGCAATAACCGAGCAGCCAAGCATTTCTTTGTGGCATTGTAGGTTAGGGCACATGAGCCAAAATGGAATGAAACTCTTATGCCATTTGGGTTATGTACCGCATTTGAGTTTCTCTGATTTTGAATTTTGTGAGCACTATCTCTATGGGAAGCAGACTAAATCAGCCCATAAAAGAAGGGGAAAGAAAGAGTTTGAAAATCTTGATTTGGTGCATTCAGACGTATGTGGTCCCATGCCTACACGATCATTAGGCGGGGCTAAATACTATGTGACATTCATTGATGATCCAACTAGGAAAGTGTGGGCTTATGCTATAGCTCGGAAGAGTGATGTGTTCTAGGTATTTCAGAAATGGCTGGCCTTGGTTGAGAATCAGTCAGATAGAATGCTTAAATGCCTACAGACTAACAATGGTGGAGAGTATCTCTCTCCTGACTTTCAGCATTTCTGTGATACACGTGGGATTAAGAGGGAGCTCACATCCCCTCGTACTCCAGAACAAAATCTAGTTGCAGAAAAGATGAATTGTACCATTCAAGAAAGGTTGCAATGCATGCTTTCCAATGCAAGTCTTTCTGGTGGTTTTTGGGCTGAGGCAATGAAGACTGCGGTGCATGTGATCAATAGATCACCTAGTAAGAGTTTGGATGGTGGTATTTCTGAAGAGGCATGGAGTGGCAAGAAGCCCTCTTACTCTCATTTACGTATATTTGGGTGTGAGGCATATGCACATGTGCCAAAAGAGCTTCGAAAGAAGCTAGATCCTAATTCTAGGAAATGCATCTTTCTGGGTTATGGTGAAAGTGGAGAGATGGGCTATCGTCTCTGGGATCCAGAAGCAAAGAAGATCATACATAGCATGATGTAGTCTTAAATGAGAAGAAGATGCATAAGGCACCCATGAGGGATGTGGAAATGAGGAGAATCACTTTCCAGGATGTGAATCCACTTGCATATGTTGATAGACAGCAAGCTGTCCATGCACCAAATGTGCAAGAAATGGTACCAAAAAGTACTCCCACAGGTATACAATCAAGGGTAGATGATGGATCATCTATTGGTGGAAATGATGAGCCAAATGTAGCTGGTATAAAGGTGGGACAGCAAGCTGAAATGCCCTTGAGAAGATCATCTAGAGTGTCTAGACTGCCTGATAGGTTTGTTCCAGGGGTAGATTATGTGATGCTTACTGATTGCGGGGAGCCTTCTTGCTACAGAGAGGCTATGATGCGCAAGGATCAACGCAAGTGGGAGTATGCTATGCAATCAGAGATGAGTTCACTTATGAAGAATAAGACTTGGGACTTGGTTTCTTTGCCACATGGAAGGAAAGCATTGCCATGTAAATGGGTCTACAAAATGAAGGTCACAGGTGATGATGTGCCTAGGTACAAGGCCCATTTGGTTGCTAAAGGGTTCAAGCAAGAGAAGGGTGTGGACTTTGATGAGATATTCTCTCCGGTTGTAAAGATGACCACACTTAGATGCATGCTTGGACTAGTGGCATCAGAGGATATGGAGCTCATGCAGATGGATGTCAAGATAGCTTTCTTGCATGGGGATTTGCATGAGGAAATTTACATGGTGCACCCAGAAGGCTTTGAAGAAAAGGGCAAAGAGCATTTAGTTTGCAAGCTGAAGAAGAGTCTCTATGGTCTTAATCAAGCACCTAGAGAATGGTATCAGAAGTTTGATGCTTTCATTCGGTCCCAGGGTTTTAGAAGGAGTGAAATTGATCACTGCCTCTACACTAAAAGGGCTAAGGATAATAGCTTGATAATCTTGGCACTATATGTGGATGATATGCTATTGGCTAGCAAGAATACTTATGAGCTAGATGCATTAAAGGCCAAGTTGCATGAGGCCTTTGATATGAAGGATTTGGGACTTACAGGTCATATTCTTGGTATGTGCATCACGCATGATCAGAGTAGGAAACTCCTTTGGCTTTCACAAAAAGAGTATGTTACAAAAGTATTGCAGCGTTTCAATATGGAGGGGGGGAAGGCAGTGAGTACTCCATTGCCTCCATATGTGAAACTGAGTCATACAGATAGTCCCAAATCAAATGAGGAAAGGGCCATGATGGCCAAGGTTCCTTGTGCATCAGTAGTTGGGAGTCTTATGTATGCTATGATAGCTACTAGACCAGACATTACATTTGTAGTGGGAGTTGTTAGCCGGTATATGGCTAATCCAGGAAAGAGGCATTGGGAGGTAGTTAAGTGCATCATGAGGTACATGAAGGGTACCAAGGAGATGTGCATCTGCTTTGGTAGAGGAGACATGCGTGTACTTGGGTACACAGATTCAAACTATGTAGGGCATGTGGATAGTAGGAGATCAACTTCTGGTTATGTGTTCACCTTTGCAGGTGGTGCACTGTCGTGAATGTCTCGCGCACGGAAGTGTGTTGCTTTGTCTACCACAGAGGCTTAGTATGTTGCAGCCACAGAGGGTTGTGAGGCTATATGGCTTGATTGGCTAGTGGGAGATTTTGGGATTCATACAGGTGTACCGACATTGCATAGTGATTCCATGAGTGCTATTCAGCTAGCACGGAATCCGATCTTTCATGCAAAGACCAAACACATTGAGGTCAGGTACCACTTCATTAGGGAGGTACTTGAGGACAAGCGCATAAAGCTTGTCAAGGTTCATACAGATGATAACCTTGCAGATATGCTGACGAAGAGTCTACCTAGTCAACGGTTTGAGTATTTTCGTGTATTGATGGGCATTGGATAGTATGCTCAGTGGTTGTCCTCCCTTAAAGGCACATTGTCCTTTAAGTGGGAGGTTGTGGGGGTTAAAGGTCATTGTGCCTTTACCCCGGTTATGTACAACACTCAAACACATATATAAATGAATGAAAAAGAAGATTAGGGTGGTTCTGCACCCATAAAAACTTGTGTGGCTCTCTGTTTCTCTCTCTCCCTCTTCCGTTCTTGCTTTCGTTGAGAGCACTCTCAGCCCAACACTACATTTCCGATCACATGTCTCGTGTCAAGTTGGGAGAAGAAGCCATTGGAGTAGAAGACGACTTACCAGATGCCACACTATTTCAAATAAATGCTGTTCTAGAGTGGTGTGGAGATATCATTGGGTACTTAATGATAGGAAGACCACCCCCTGAAATGAAAGCAGTAGATGCCAGAAAATTAATTCCAAATGCTGCACCCTATCAACTCATTGCAGGACAACTGTATAAGATGAGCAAGGACCAGGTATTAAGAAGATGTGTAATGCCTCATGAGATCATGCCAATCCTAAGTGAAGTCCATGAAGGCATTGCAGGAGGACACTTCCAAGGGGAAGCCACAGCAAGAAAAGTTCTCCTCGTAGGCTATTGGTGGCCAACACTATGGGCAAATGCCTATGAATATGTAAAAGGCTATGATGTATGCAAATGGACTACTAAATCACAGCACAAAGACTTCAATCCCCTAACAATAGCTATTGCACAAAAACCATTTGAAAAATGGGGGATTGACTATGTGGGTCCCATCCATCCACAGTAGCAAAAGGAACACAAGCATGCTACATCATTATGGCCACTGATTACTTTACAAAATGGACTGAAGCTAAAGCAGTCAGAAAGGTAGATGCCAGAAGCACATCAAGACCTTGGGTGAAAGTTCCAACACACGCCAATACCATGATGCCACTCAAATAAGCCTAATTAAAATATTCATCTGCTTGAATTTCAATTGTTTGGCCTGATTTTGTTACTATGACCTACCCCCTACGAAGGCAGGCCAACAAGATTAGCATTATGGAATCCACAGATTCTCCAAATTGCTTTGAGAGACCTTTCCTTGGAGGAAAGCCCAAGGAAGGCGGCAAGTGGCCAGTAGGCTGTGAGCCACCTTTTTCGACAGCTTCCCGATCGAAAAAGGGTACCCTAGGTCATTTCTCGATCATCGAGGTCAGAGGGAGAGGGTAAATAAAGGTAAAGACTGCATGCAGCGGTGATGGCAGTGGGCCTGCAGGACAGACACTGTGTGGCAATCATGGGCTTGCGAGTGGATGATGTGGTGTATACCCTACCTCTCTATGCTTAAATGAGCACTAGAGTGATGTGGCAGTGGTGGCATGATGGGCATGCGACAAGATGTGACATGTCTCAATACGTGCCATCTGTCAAGCAGTAATTTTATCCTGGTCGCTTTCTTGTTTCGAAATTGCTCGTGTCATTATTTCATGGAGTTTGAGTTTTCTGGTTGTTGTTTTACCATGCTCCAGTAGAGTTTTACCATCTCTATGATCTAGAAGGGTCTTTCATTGGACGGTGGAGACCCACGTGCACCTTCTTTGTGAGTGTCCTATCTCAAAAAAAACTTTGGAAGGCTCTAGAGTTTAAGCTACACAGTTTTCATCTGGATATCAAACAGAAATGGAGATCAGTGCTACTAGGTGATAGAGGCACACATAATGATTTTACCCACCAGATGATGTAGCCCTTGAGAGACATGTGGAACTAGCCTTTCAAAGTCTTCCACATGGGAGGATACCAGGACCAAGATACCTTGAAGAAATTCAAAAAGTCATGATCTCTTTTAGCGACCGAAACAAAGCTTGCAAAGCCTTAGGGCATTTATGGCACTAAGGCTATTTTTTTGTAGCCTAGAAGTCTACAGTTAGCTGTCTACCTCTATTTTGTAGTTTTTTTTCCCTTTAGTACAATTTTGGTTATCACGCCCAAAAAAAAAATCCAAGATGCATTACATTCAAATGCCTACCTAGACCAATGTTTAGGTATTGTAGTGTACACAAGAGAGCGGTCTGACCCATAGATGTAGTTTGTTCCTTGCTGGAAGTGGAACTTGGAATCTTTCTTGACCCAAATATGGTTGAGCATTGAACCACTTATTGTTGTGGGGTTGTTGATTAGTTATTCCATGTTGTGTTATTTCATCATATGCTAGAGCTTATGGAGTGAAGGCCCTTGCTTTTGAAAACAAATGTTGAAATCGCCAACGATATAAGCAAGCAACAGCATTGTGATTTGTCGAAGCATTGTGTCAAGCAATGCAAGCAATGTGTCCACGTTGCAACAAGGGGACTTGTAGACATTTAGTCTGGGTAGCTTGTCAATGTGCTTAGCTTGGAACACTGTGAGTAAGCACTTGGTGCCATCTTTGTGACAAAATTCCTCTTTGATGACGAGAGTGATTTCGTTCTTGTAGTAGGTGGCTAGTCCTTGAAGACCACACACATACCTAAATCTTGGATGCTTGTTTCTTCTGTCATGGGATGTTTTTGCCTATTTGCAATTCTCTCGATATAGGGATGATTGGAGTCTAGGATGGTGGAATGTTGTCATTGTACAATGATGAGTGCACATGTCGTGTATGCCTCCCTATGCTAGCATAGTTGAATTAGATCCATATGATTGGTAGTTTTTGGACCAAATCTGCATCCATGAAAACTCCGTCTGCACCATTCACAAGCCCATCAGTTATGTCGAGATTACTCGAGCAAATTTCAACAATGCTTCCTTGCTTCTATCTTATCTCTATGTACAAGTCTCCAATTGCCTTTGCGTCACTAGGATGTGTATTGTCTTATTGCATGTACGATGACGTATATCCTTTGCCTTTAAGATAAAAGTTGTTGTGGTCAGTATTTTAAAAACCTCTTGATTGTGCTTGTCTTTGGATGTGTTTGTGTAAAAGAGGTGCAAAATAGACTCCTTCAAGAGTGGTTGTCAGTAGTATAGTTTATTAAGATGCTTGATGTCCTCATTAGTGTGCTTGGCAACGTGAATGCGATTGAGTATATCTTTCTAAAAGAATCTAACTGGTGCATTGGTGTTGTCAACTCATACTACATCATCATATCAGTCCACACCAAAGGTGCAATCACTAGTGTTGCATGTTTGGTTGAGAATATCCAATCATCCTTTATAGAGCTTGCCTGGCATAGGTCTTCACAAAAGATTATATCGACGCCACAAAATGGTTGTGTGTGGTTGTGCTTTATCTCACGCATCCACATATCACATGCGATGAATGTGTTAAGGTCCACTAGAGAAATCTTGTCGATTACAATAAGCTTGAGCTCTTTGTACAAGTGGGACAAGGCTTGGAGCATCTCTACTGAAAGTCTTTTGTATGTGCTTGTCAGCAAAGGCAAGTGGATTGCAAAATGTATTGTTGTGCCTCCTATATTGTAGGTAGATTCTATAGTGTAAGCCAATAGCAATACATTCGACAAGCTTGCATCCAATGTTTGGCTGTGTGAGTAATGACGTAAGAGGGCTTGCATGAGCAAGAGCAATGTGAATGTTTTCCTATGCTGCTAGCATTGCTAGACAAAAACAAACAAATCAATGATCGTTCTCCCAAGCATTTTTTCAAGAGGATGTCTTCAATCAAAAGCCACTTCTCTTTGTTTGGTCTTCCTAGTCAACAATGGTATTCTTGGTTGGGCATGAGATGATATGTGAAGTGTAATGCATGATGGAGAAATGGCATCTTGTTCGATGTGTCAGCTCTCTTTGTAAGTCGAATTTATTGCTGCTTGTCTCATGAGGGGAGGATTACTAGAATTCGAGTGACTACGTTTGAGCAAGGTGATAGTTCGAGGGAGGACTTTCATAAAATTGACATTCTAGTGTGATGATTTATGTTCAAAAAGTAGCATGCATTTCTTACTTTCATAGTTGTTGTCCTACCCATGATATTGTGAGGAATCAATATCTTACATACAAACAAATTTTTTTGAAAATGTTTGGCAATGTTTTTGCAAGGATCAAGGAAGAAGGAGGTGTGGAAGAAAGGGGTCAGAGTATGTGTTTTTCTTGTGAAATTTCCATTTTCAAGGCAAAAAACAATGGGAGGAGGAGCCTCTTGCCAATTTCATTTGGGCCATAACTTGGTCAATCAAACTCCAAATATGGTCATGTTTGTAGTCAAAACGATCGAAATGATATGAATGAATCCATTTATCATGTTAGAGTGTCAAAATTATAGAGCTTTAAAAAGTTTGTACTTATCTTTGTTTCATCGGAGCTAAACCTTATCAAACTCTATTTTCTTAAATTTTTCTCATATAGAGTTTGGGTCCTTGGCTCCCTCCCTCCATTACCACAAGTATATACATGTTCATATACATATGAAGGTGATCCATATTTTGTTAGCATCATGGTCATAAGGTGATCAATAATTTATTAGCTCCATAGTTTAAACATTTTATTCATGTCATCATTTCGTGTACAAAATGGATCAAATCATATGGGTAGCATAAAATTCGACAAGCTACAAATAGTTTTTTGTGAAAGATTTTTCTAGGAGGAGCTTCTATATCATGGGCAGGACTATTTTTGTTTGTATGTAAATCCACAAAATAAAGAAACCCATTTAACTCATTGCTACCTTACATAATTTTGAGTGACTACCTCGAGATGTAGACATTGCAGCATTTCCCTTTTTGTAATTATTGAATGATTTCTAACTTGCATGGATTTTTTATTTATTGAATAATAGGTTTTCTCTTTGTATGTTGCCAATAATTTTTCATTTGGTATTCATTGAATCATTGTTGACTTGCATGGACTTATGAGTTATCCCCAATAGTAAGTTTTATCTTTGTATGTTGCCAAGAATCATACAAAAAATAAGTAAGAACAATCTCTAATAGTGTCATCTAGATTCAACCATTTCTAGTAAAAAATTATTGCTACTACAGGTTTAGAAAAAGTTCCTCATAAGCATTGCTCGAACTCTGGGCTCGCTCGAACACAACCGCTCGATGTTTTGACTTCACAAGGGCAGCATGTAGTCATATTTGTGGATGAAGTGGATGAAGTGCACAAGTGTGGTCTGGGAAAAAGTTGCTTGCTGAACTTAGATTTGTTCTCCTCAATCATCTGGTGGTTTGTGTGGTACAAGTCATGCCAAGTGGAAGGCTCATCATGGAGGCTATGTTCACGATCAATGAAAGGAAGGTATAGTAAGCAACATTCATGAAAATGGTTCTCAGGGTCCCTTGCCTTGGTGAAGGGGTTGAAGTGTATCACTTTGACATGCTTGAGTTTTTTGGTCTCTTGTCCTCGATGCAAGAACCCACTAGCATATTCTATCAAACACAAGTCTACCAACGATGGATTCCTCTTTGGGTATTTGGCAATGATATCATCAAAGAAGATGTCAGTACTACATGGTTTCATCATCTCCAACTACATGTGTCTTTTCAGGAGGAGGGTGTGTTGAAGCACATGGATCGAGCTCTCCTATGGACCCTAAGCTCCTCTAATGACAACACTAATTGAAGGTGGATGAATCCTAAGAGTGATCATGATCTATAACTCAAGTCAATTAGGTTCCAAGATAGATTATCTTGGACTCATAAAGAAAATTTTGAGATAGTGCAAAGTGCTTGATTGATATTACTTCAAATGAACCTCCCTTTTATAGGAGTGGGTGCTTACATCCATATGCATACTCACATGTGGGATATGTCCTCCATGCCATGTGGCATCTTGCCCTTTACTCATACCTTTGCTCTACATGTGCTCATGGCACCACAACTCTCAACACCTCCCCTTGGTGCCATGATCCTTTGGCTATTGCAAGGTGGTCAAATGTGAGTTACAAGATCAAATCCTCCCCTGGGTGCTTACATGGCTACTCTCAAGTGGTCAGGTTTGAATACAAGAATATAGGCTAAAGGTGGAAAGGCTTTTGCTTCTTAGTACATGTTGTTCTTGTCATTCTACTCATAGCTTAATGATGACTCCATGTAGTTGACCTACTAGTTCTTCAATCTGCAATCTTCTTCCTTGTGTCCCAACTTCTTGCAATGTTAACACTTTGGTTTATTCTTCAGTTTGCAGTCACTTTGATAGTGACCCATCCTTTTGCAATGGTAGCACTTTGTTGATGTTTTACTGAACAGTGCTTGTTCTTCATTATAGTTGTTGTGTGTTGATGTAGATGTCAATGATGCCTTCAACTCTATTTCTTTTTCAAGAAGAGAGGATACACATTCCTCAAACTTTGGATTTGGCAAATTCTTCAAAGTGGTTGTCAGTGCGCTATACTCTGCAAGCATGCTTTTAAGGAGGTTGCAAGTGCATCCTTTTCCCCTACTTTTGCATTTATGCCTTTGGGTCATAATGATTTTGATTTTGTTGAAAAATTGTACCATGGATTCATTGAAGCCCATGTGCAAACCATAGAATTCAATCTTAAGATGGATTTCTTGGTTTTTTGCTTTTGCACCAAACACTATGTTCAACTCATCCCATGCATCCTTGGCATGATCCTTGGAGTCTATATGATGAATTATGTTTGGATCCATGTGCAAACCAGTGAGTGATAGTGTTGCTTTGTCTTTTTCCTTCCAGGCATAATTTTGTGCAGTGGGTATGTCTTCTTTTACAGTCTTTCAAAGCTTTTGATGCATCAAGAGATACCTCATTTGTGTAGACTAGGTGTGAAATCCTTCCTCGGTGAAATTCTCAATAATTGGGGTGTGTATTGCCATTGTAAAGGTCTTACCAATTGAAGATACTTTCAAATCTGGTAGTGTCTAATTGCATTGTCTAATTGCATACAAGAAATCTGAGTTGACAGGCACGTAGAGCTTGAAAAAATAGTTATTGAGCGTGTGCAAATTCCTCTTGGATTACAAGTTACACCTTGTCAAAGATTCGGTTGGTGTGGTGTCATGCTATAAGCAAAGGCTCGTTGGAGAGAGCTTGGCACTCGTGCGCTTGAGCTATGGCTTGTGTGTTAGAGCTATGGCTGATACACTGTTGTAGAGGCCCCAGGCAGCACCCCTTGCACCCACGCCATCCCGTGAGCTTTGAGATGCTAAAGGAGAGCCTCTCTCATGTAATCAATGTGTGGCAAGCCAGGGTGCACCCGTCTAGCGACTATGTAGCTCCAACAGTAGTGCCTCTTGTATTGTCTCCATGCCAAAGCTCGCGCCTGTAGATGCTACATTGGAAGAGCTTGGTTGTTGGTCATTTGTTGAGAGGCTTTGTTGGAGATGGCGCAGGGAGCTGCAAATGTTCAAGGCTACGTATGGAGAGCAAGAGCTAGCTAGAACAGGGATGGCAATTTAGGTAGCAGGTCATGGCTTCTTGATAGGCAGCATGATTTGTGGATGGACGAGGAAGTCATTGTTGTTGTGGTTAGTTCTTCATTTGGGAGCTAGCCATTTGGAGTCACGTGAGGTAGAAGAAGTCACAGGAGCTTAAAGATTGAGGCTGTTAACACGGCTAGGGACAGATGCAGCAAGGAGGTGTCTGGAGGGTCTTACATAGAGAGCTCAGGATTATAGTTGCCTTGCTTAATTCTTTGAAGCTATAGAAGGTCAAGGCTTAGTTGCTTGAATTCGTCTCAAAGAACTTCCCTCACAAACCTCTCATGGAGCAGATTGTCTCTCTTTAAAAGAGAAGAAGAACTCGCCCTCTTTCACAATGGAATCACTCATGAACCTCTCAAGAAATGCAAACGGAAACTTCTAATGCATGATAGGAATTTCTCTAGGTAGAGGAGAACTCTCAATCAAGAAATCTACATCTAATCTAGGAGAGCTAGGACCTAAAGCTCTAATACCATGTTGAAGCACATGGACCGAGCTCTCCTATGGACCCTAAGCTCCTCTAATGACAACACTAATCTAAGGTGGATGAATCCTAAGAGTGATCATGATCTATAGCTCAAGTCAATTAGGTTCCAAGATAGGTTAGCTTGGACTCATAAAGAGAATCTTGAGATAGTGCAAAGTGCTTGATTGATATTACTTCAAATGAACCTCCATTTTATAAAGAGTGGATACTTACATCCATATGCATGCTCACATGTGGGATATGTCCTCCATGCCATGTGGCAGCTTGCCCTTTACTCATACCTCTGCTCTATATGTGCTCATGGCACCACAACTCTCAATAGGGTGCATTCTTTGGCCAAGCTAGTGTTTATGTAACAAAATTCTCTTGTGCTACTTGTTGGAGGCAATGATAATGACAAGTACACTGCTTGCTGTGCACTAATGTGTTGAGTTTTCGATATGCCATTTTCAACCTTGCTTACTTGTTCATTTTCTGGAGCATCTACTTGCAAGCATTGGTGAGAGCTTGGTTCATTGCTTTGGCTGTGGCTTTGTCAATCTTTGTCATGTATGAGGTGCAGTACGTTGTAGCTCCATGTGGGCTCAAAATTAACTATATATCTATGTTTGCTCCCCAACGATTGGACAATGTTGGGTTGAAATTATTCGTGTAGATGTCTTTTGGGTGTCTTTTCAAGAATTTTGTAGGCTTTGTGACACTACACCATAGTGTGAGCAAGTCTCTTCCTCAGTCATCAGTGCCAATGCACCAAGGAACATGTCAAAATCTTACAATGCAACACAATCGTTTCTAAAGCATGGCAAAAAATGTTGCAGCTATTTTTGAAAGCACTATGCACGTTTTGCATCTTAGATTGGTTCTATTATTTTTGTTGCTCTCATTGGAGGTCGGGGGAAGTGAAAATGACAGTCTTTAATTTTCCTCTTGGACATGCTCCTGTGTTTGTGATGTTGAATGTCCTTAGGCTCACAATCAAACTTCAAAATATTTGTGGTTATGTGCTTGTCCACAAATACCTCTATTGTCTCATTAGAAACATCACCATAGGCAGGAGCGTTTTCAACCCACAACAAACCACGATCATTTTGGCTGCCTCGATTTTGAAACTCGGTAACAAAGGAAAAAGCAGCAATTTTGCCTAGAATAGTAGCATCTCTTTTCAATAGGTGTTTGACCCGATTGGAACTTGTGGACATTATACCTTGCTATTATGACAGGGTCATGATGAGTAAGTTCACAAATGGTGATTTCTTCAACGAGTGTCAGTGAAGCGTCAAAGGATGCAGACAATTCTACAAAGATGCAACAAGGGGTTTCCACATCTTTTCAACAGCTGCCAACAACATCATGAAAAAGCAAAGGGAACCCAATTGCCCCAACATGGAAAATAGGTTATTTTGCAATATGTGCTTGTAATCACAATAGATGTTTTCATGCACATGAAGTCACGGTAGCCTATGTGTGATTGCAAAAGCCATTCAGCTTTTGTGTCTTATGAAACATATTTGGCAAGGATCATCTTGCCCTATAACTTGCCTTTTCTCATGCGCACCCATGTGGATGATAGAACTTGTGCCACAAGTATTTTCTAAATTCTCTATTGAATATGCGAACCATCGGTCTTTGTTAATGAGCTCCTAGTGGGCTATGTTCTGGTACAAAGCTTGCTTAGGCAATGTATATTCTTTTGGTTGGCCATAAAAGATTGTGGGGAAAGCAAGCTCCTCATAGTGCTTGTCTTTGAAAATGCTTAATGGTGTGAAGCCTTCACAGGGGGCAATGGATATTGTCTTGTCCTCAAAGTCCACCAGTTGTTGTGTTATGTAGATCCCATGCACCAGCATGTCCGTTCTAAGGGCCTCTTCATCATTGTCATTGTCAGTGTCATTGAGAGCCTTGTGGTTAGCCACCTAGCCCAAGGTATGCATGTGCTAAAACCATAAATGATTGAGCAAAACGCCAAACTCACGGTATAGTGGTGCCTCTAGAATCTCATAAAAGACCTTCAAGGTCCAAGTTTGGTGCACAAGACCGCTCATGTAAATTGTGTGAGTATGAAAGTTTGCGCATCAATGCAATCATTACAGTTGCACTGTCTTCAAGGAATTGGGTGGCTTTGTCAATGTATGTGAAAACATTGGCTATTTCTCCTCGCAAGCCATATTGGCCATCAAATGATAGTTCAATAATCTAGGCAAAGGGAATGCAAGCTGTGACAAGACATGACTTGATGTTGTTGAGCTTGCTTGTGCAAGAGGCTGCGTTCGCGAGTACCATGTTTTGCACACAAAAAAAATGGAAGCGATTCCTTACAGACTTGTCCCTTGCACAAGGTGCAAATGATTTGCTCTTCACAAGGGAAGTTAGTGGCACTTGTTGTCATTAGATCCAAGAATTTCCTGTTATAAGAAGACACACCTTGAATCTTGGACCAGAAGCACAAAGGACCACAGCAAATGCATGGGTAAGCCGGTGTGTCTTTAATATCTTGAAGGCATCTTGCTGTATTACGGGTGACAGTTGTGTGCCTTGTACTCTTTGGCACCTTGTGGCCTTGTTGCCTTTATGGCCATTGCAAGATGTCAAGTTTCCTCTTGTTTTCGCTGACGCCGTATGTGTGTGATATATTTTTTTGGAAACGTTTTGCAAAGAGCGATTGTTCTCAAGATGCAATTCTATGTATTGCATAGCGATGTTTTTTGCACTTACATCTAGGGCATTTTCTATCAAGGTAGCTAGTGTTGCCTCGTGGTGTGCATCCCATGTAACATATCACTATTTAAGTTGTTTCAGGAAAACAAGAGCAACCTCAGCGGGGCTGGCTAGCTCATTGATTAGCAAATCATGAGTTCACCAAGAAGGCATGGCTGGCATATTAAAAATAGACCATACACTCGCATTGTCATGGAAAAGGACTCCAAAAGAACACTCCAACACCACGCTAAAATGAGACAAGCAACAATCCTTGTTCCTGGGTTATACGAGGGGGAATTTGGTGACTAGGCTCCTGGGTCATATAAATGATTTCCTCCCCTTCTTGGATTGGCCTCTTTAGACTGTGTTCTTGGCATATTTTCTTGCTTCTTCCTCCTACTGTCTCCTTAGCTTGGGTTACTATTGTTATAGGAGAGCATCTACTCTTGCTTCTGTTTGGCCTCTACTTCTTCCATTTCCTACTGGCTTGTTTGCTCCTCTCTCCTTTCTTGGGTGATGGCTTGGTAGGAGTTGTCTTTCTTGTTGGTGCTGAGAGTAATGCACAGCAGTCTTTAGCCATGTCCTTGTACCCTTTTTGGAATCACATCATTGGAAACAGTGGTGGATTATGGGCAGGAGGAACATGGGACTGCCAATCTTTTCCCTCGAGTATGTACAAAAATTGACAATCCCCCTATAAAAATGATTGGCCCAATTAGTCTCCTCTCTCTAGCTTATGGAGAAGCACCGATAGATTTGGGAGTATCACACTATGATGCTCTGTGTGCTAAATTTGGGTGAGGAGAATGATCACTCGAGTTGCTTTTGCCAATGTTGCATTCTTGATCAAACTGATAGGATGCCACCCCTATGAATTTTACTATTTTATTCAACCAAGCCTTCAAGCTGCTTATCCATTCCACATAGTGTCACATAAGGCTTGGTGACATGGGGGAGCCCAAGGGCATGGTGGATCATCTTTTCCATAAACTGGTAGAAATGGTACTCCCCATCCGCATGGAGCTAGCTAGTGGAGCTTGAGGAGTTATTGAATTTATCCACAAAATCGTAGATTCAAGTGGCAAGGAAACCTATCGTCCACCGTATGAAGCCCATTGCTTGGATAAGTGGTACCACTTCCGGCTCTTGTAGTTCCTGGTATGCTTTTGCATTGTGGTGCATTTGAATTGTGAGTGGGTAACCACTCCTTGGATTCTTTTCGAGCATTACTTTTTTGAACCCGAACCAACTGTAGGATCGCCAAATGTGTTCAAGGTGGTTATACCTAGATTACTTCTACATTAGACTTAAGACAAACACTTCCCATTAAGTATTCAGACACAGAGTCAGAACTATATCAAACAGAAGTCGGAATAGATAATTATTCAATGGCGCATTGGAAATAGCAGATATAGATCAGAAAGTGTCTCCTTATATTCATCATTATCAGATCATAGAAAAAGAGTAGTATTGAACTAGTAAACTGAGCATCATTACAATCTGATCAATCTTTGATTCTCGTGAGACTATAGAGACTAATAAGCACGAGCATAGAAGTTACATGCAAATAGCTGAATAATTATTTTTAGTATGCTGACTATGACAACTAATAGCCAAGAGTACTACTTAGGAGTACTACTTAGGACTAGAGCTAGTTATAGGTGCCTAGCTAACCCCTAACAGATATAGAAACTAATCGATGCAGGTTTCACCTATGAGATTAAGCATATGGACTAGGTATCTCCCATCATCATAATTCTAAAAAATAATGGCAAGATCAAAGTATGCATGGATCTCAAAAAGGTAAATGTTGCAACTCATAAAGACCACTACTTGCTGCACTTTATGAAGCATGTTTTTGGAAAGATTCACTAGAAAGGAAGCCTATAGCTTCTTAAATAGTTCTTTTGATATAACCAAGTGTCTATCACACCAAAGGATTAGCACAAAACCACGTTTTCCACTAAATGGGGAGTTTATGCTGCCAACGTGATGCTCTTCGGGCTGATGATCATGGCTTTGGGCTTAGGAGATTGGACATGGCTCCATATCAATTAATAGACATACAACTCTACAAATGGGGAAGGATGGCATAATGTGACACTGTGTTTGGGAGGATGAATTTTCGGAGGTCTTAGAGAAAGCTCATTCGGGCATTGCAAGGGGTCCTTTTGCTAGAGAGCTTATGGCCCATAAGGTACTGCAACCCGGCCCATGCTCTTCATAGATTTTACTGAGCTAGTTAAGCATTTTGACCGCTACTAGTGAGTCTCCATACTCCACATCCAAGATTGCATGCCTCTGACCACATTCTTATAGATCATCTCCTTGAAAAGTGGGGTATTGATTTTTTAGGACCAATTAGTCCAGCCGCTAAAGGAACCCAAGCTCGATATATTATAGTGGCCATAGATTATTTTACAAAGTGGGCAGAAGCCAAGGCCACCAAGAAAGATGCGAGGAAAACTGCTATGTTCCTATATGAGAATGTAATATCACAATTCGGCCTCCCATTGGAAATTGTGAGTGATCGTGGAACACACTTTTTTAATGATATGATTCGCATACTGATGAGTGAGTTCCTCATCGTTCACCAAAAATCCACACCTTGCTACCCTCAAGCTAATCTCGGGGGATTCACCTCCAAAACATTTAGTGTACCACGTGCATTCAAAAGGAGGGGTATTTTAATCCCACTTTTGGGAAAATTTTAATATGATTACAAAAAGGGGTTTTTAAATTTAACTTTAGAAAAAAATCCGTTAGTTCATTAGTAAAGCGGGGTGGTTTTATTGGGAGAAAATTTTAGTTGAGGGGTTTTAAAAATACCCCTTGACCGCACGTGGTACCTAAGATTTCTTAATAGTGCAGCCCCAAAGAATCTAATGGACAAGAAAAGAGCTCAAACAAGACCTTGTGCCACACAATGATGTGCACAATAGAAGTCATCCATAATGATTGGGAACATATACTCGTCACAGCACTCTACTCCTATCGAATGACATATAAGGTTGCTACCAAATGCACACCCTTTAGCCAATCGTTTGGGGTAGAAGTAGTCATGCCTATGGAATTCATAGTTTTGAGCCTCAGAGTTGCAATAAGAGACCGAATATACGATGAGGCAATTCCAAAAAGGCTAGTTAAGCTTGAAAAGCTTGACGAGACAAGGTTGAGAGAGGCATATGGCATAAAGGTTGAAAAACTATGCCACAAAAGTGTTTTGACAACAATATCTGGAATAAGGACTTTAAAAAAGGGGACCGTGCATTACTATATAGTGTAAGAACACGAATGATAAATTGAAATATCGAGATATGGGTCCATACCGAGTTGTGGAAATCACACCCCAAGGGTCATGCTGAATCGCAACCCTTGATGGCATTGAGATGGATGGATACATCAATGGCAGTAAGTTCAAATGCTAATATGGCCCCTTAATGATCCAAATGCTACAAGCCATCCATAACAAAAAAGATCTCAAGAAGGATGTTGCTCTATGAAATGACAAGCAATAGAGGAATGTTGGGCTCGCCAAGCTAAAGCAAAAATCTTAAGGCTAATAAGGCATCTGTGGAAGGGTTGAACCCCATGGATGATCTCACTATTTCCCCAGCTAGGGTACAAGAGGAATTCCAACTATGCAGGTAAACCACTTGCTTTGTAGAATCCTTCATCGTTCAACCTCGGTGCAAGTCATAACTGGATATCATACGAGATGTGCACCCAGATCTTGACATTTAAGGTAACCCTGGAACCTACATCTGTCATCATGATACATGTAGTGAACGGAAAAATATCACCCAAAATAGATTGTGTGGAATTACCCATATCAGTAAAAAATCATAGCATGGCTAGTAGATGTTATGTTATGACTGCAGATGCTATGGATGAACAGGTAATCCCTACGCTCACATGCAGTTTCATATCATCACATTACCTGAAACCTAACGTTTATCAGTTCAGTGAGCAAGTTTTAGAGTATTCAAAAGCATTAAACGATTGCTCGATGGGCAAATAGAACATGATTTGATTTCACACACATATGCCATCATTGTAAAGCCTATTTGGCTATTTCACAGCATTTGTGCACATCATTTTGAGCCTTGTAAAGCATCTTGGCTATTCTCGGCATCATTTGCCACAAGCCTTGTAATAGATTGGATTATATATTGAAGTTCTACCTTCACCGACAGTTTCGATTTCACTTGGCACAGACAGTGTTTTGCAATTGATTCAGACAGTGATTTCACAGATACTTTGAGTACATTTCTTGCATCATGTCTACAACTAGCAACCTCAATCTAGAGGCATCTGCTAAGCTAGACAACTCCAATTATGGCACATGGAAATATCGAATGGAGACCATTCTTGTACTTTAGGACAGATGGGGGTATGCCGATGGATCTACACCTAGACCAATGGATGATCCAACTAGTAGTAGCTCTACTCCACCTATTGTCACATCACCAATAGCGGGATCTATAGCTATACAAACAGTTTCCCTACCAGATCCTACCATTGCCTAAGCACAGGCAGAATGGGACAAGAAAGACAAGTATGCATATCATCTGATCAAGAAGAATGTGCAAGATGTCATGCTAGGACACCTCAACACCGTCAAGACATCAAAAGAAGCATGGGATATGTTTGCAGCTCTCTACGAGTCTAAGAACATTTCCAAGTTTCTCACACTGAGAGACTATGAATCCTGTAGAAATGGTTCAAGTCATCCTGAACGGACTAGGAGAGGGATACGAGAATCTAGTCCAGAGTATTGCCATCCAACAGCATATTCCAACAAGGTTGTCAAACAAACAACCAATCATTTTTTTGTCTTTGATTCAAGCAAAATATAGGGCACTCACTACAGGTGCATGTGAGGCTATATGGCTGAGAAGACTATTGTCAGAAACAGATTACTTTGATGAATCAAAGCCAACAACAATATACTGTGATAATCAATCAACTCAAGTGTTGGCCAAGAATCTAGTATATCACTCCAAGACAAAGCACATTGATGTTAGAGAGCACTTCATCTGAGAAAGAGCGTTACTTAGTGACATCACACTGCAGCATTGTGATAGCAAAGAGTATGTTGCAGACATCTTTACCAAACCACTTGGTAAAGAGCTTTTCGAGAAACACCGACAAGCTCTTGGTTTGATGCAGAGGAAGGACATTACCATTAAAAGGGTGTGATGGAATGTAATGTTTAGTCCTTTGATTCCCCATAATCATCATCTTGAGGGAAGGCCTACTTCATGATGTTGATCTTGAGGGAGGATGTTGAGAGGCCACGCTCAACATCATGTGATTACATGTGCATAGCACTAACACATATAGAGTGCTATAAAGGAAAGGGTTAGATGCCCTAACCCTAAATGGGTTTTTATATATTCTGCATTTTCAACCGGCATCTTTTAATACTGTGGGCCACCATAATCTAGCCTACAAGATTTTCTTGCCCGTGATATCACCTGAGAAGTGGCCTCCTACTGGCCCTCCATGTGCTCCATGTGCCTCTGCTAACACAGCTTTTTGCTCATGGTCTTGGACACACATTCTGATGACCTGGTCAATGCCTCTTTTGCACAACACTCCACCAATAATAAGGAAAGGTCTACTTTGCAATACTAACTTCTTTCTTTGATTCCTATTCGATTAGTCCATCAGTAAGAAAAAATAACATCTTGTCATACCAGTTTGGAGGTTTTTCTATGCTTACCATAAATATACCTGCATCAGGGAGTTCATATGGGATGCCAGTCAGAGCTTCTCCTGGCTGTAGTCTGCTCAAATAATCAGCTGTGGCATGCTATTTTCCTGGTCTATGTACCACAGTGTAATCAAACTCCTATAACAAAAGCATCCATCTTGCGAGCCTTCTTATTAGTTGCTATTTATTGACCAAATAAATCAAAGCCTAGTGGTCAACATGAAAACTTACCTTATTAGCCAATAAATAATGCCTAAACTTATGAAATGCATAAATCATAACTAGTGCCTCTCTTTCTATGACTACATAGTTTCTCTCATGTTTGGTTAAGATCCTACTTGCATAGTAGAGAGGTTTAAACCATTTTGGTGTTTTCTATTGCACTAGGATTGCACCAACTGCTGAATCTGAAGCATCCACAAATACTTCAAAAGGAAGAGAAAAATCAGGGGGTTGTAGGATAGGTGCCACCATAAGCATCTTTTTCAAAATGTTGAATGCATATTCTTGAGGATTTCTCCATATGAATGGTTCTATATCTCTAGTCAACTTTGTGAGAGGATAACAAATATCTGCAAGGTATCTTAGAAATCTGCAATGCCATTTGATTTGGCCTATAAATCTTTAAAGTTGTTTGATGTTTTTTGGGCTTTTGCATTTTGAATTGCTGAAACCTTGTTAGGATCAATCTCCATACCTTGTTGGGAGATAATATGTCCTAGTAGTATTCCCCTACTACCAGCAAAAGCACACTTTGCTAGATTTAAACTGAGACCAGCAAATGTGCATCTGGCAAAGCATAATGCTAAGTGATTCAAGTGTTCCACCATCTTTCCAAAAACTAAGAAATCATCCAAAAATACCTCATGAAGGATGTCAGGTACTCTGCAAATACCTCTTGTATATATTTTTGAAAAGTAGGTGGGGCATTCTTCAGTCCAAAAGTCATCACATTGGATGCAAACACACCCCATTCTATGACAAAAGCAATTTTATCCCTATCTTCTAGAGCCATTCTGATTTGGTTGTACCCACTGAAGCCATCCAAAAACTGTAAATTTCATGTCCAGCTACAGCATCAAGCAATGAATCACAAAATGGTAGTGGGAATGGATCGGTGATAGTGGTTGCATTTAATTTTCTATAGTCTATATGGATTCTCAGTTTCCCATTTTTCTTTGGAACAATGACAATAGGAGATAACCATGTGAGATGTGTCAGGGGATATATGAAACCAACTCTTAATAACTTGTCAATATCCTCTTTGACTATCTTGGCATAATTTGGATTCATTCTATATCTGCTTTGTATGATTGGTATTGCATCAATTTTCAGATTCATTCTATGTTGGCAGAACTTAGGATCTACCCCCTTCATATCAATGTAGTTCCATGCAAAAATATCTTTGTACTACATCAATAATTCTTTGAGTGCCATTTTAAAAGGTGGAGAGAGATTTGTGCTTACCATAACTGGTTGTGGGTTGTCAGTGTTTCCCAAGTTCATCTCCTGCAAGTCATCCTGCCTGACCCTGGCACTTTTTTGCATATGTTCTTCAAATTGTATTTATGCTTCCATGATTGCCTCATCTATTGATTTAGAAGTGATATCCCCTGGTGCATCATCTGTGCTTGCATCAATAGCCTCTGTTGTGTATTTTTCTGTGAAAACCTGATCCGATTGGTTTTCGACTTTGTTCTGTTCTATAGCAGTCAGATCTGTGTCAAAATGTCATATTTGCTGATTTGGACTTATATATTGATCAATACTCTTAATAATATCAATCTCAAAAATAGGAAATACAGTGGGGTTTCTTCTAAAGAAAATTTCTTCCTCATCTTCATCAAAATTTGGAATCATATTGATTTCCTCTGCTTGAAGTGGTTGTGTTTTTCTTGGAAAACACCTTCTAGAGGATAGGTTGATCTTGACTTTTCTTTTTCCTTTCCTGATAGTGATTCTCTGAGCCCCAGTCTTGCTTGACCTTGGCAACTCTTAACCATGGCCTACCCAATAGCATTGAGTAAGCAGAATCCTTTTCCTCCATTTTAAGCACTACAAATGTGACTGTGAATGTTAGTCCCATAATTGTAATCTCTTGCCCTCTCAATATTCCAAGAGGTTGGATTCTCCTTTGGTCAGCCATCCTCACGTGGAATGGTGCTCGAACCAATTCATTGCAACAAAATTTTTTGAATATATCCTCTGATAGGATATTGACACCTGAGCCTCCACCATCAACCAAAACTTCTGGAATCCTCTGCCTTTTGTAGTCTACATCAATGAGTGGTACTTGGTAGTCCACATCTTCAATTGTTGATGTGTAAATATCTAGAGTTTCCTCCTCATCATTACTTGGTTGTTGAGCTTTTGTAGGATGTGACTCTTCTGGATGCAATCTCTTACAAATTTGTTGTTTGAAAGCTGGAACTAAGTTTAGTAGTTGACAAGAGTAATTTGTACCTTGGAGTCCATTAATTCTTGGAAAAAGAGTGTGTTGTCTTCATTTTGCATGCTTGTGTCTTGTTGCATCTCTTGGGCCCTTGTCATAGTATCCTCACTTCCTGGAGTTGTTTTGGCATGTATCATAGTTTGTGGTTTTGTCTATGTAGTCGTATTCTATAATTCTAGGAACTCTGGATCTCTTTCGACTTGAGAGTTTTTTTTCTATTTTGGAGTCGTATTTTGACTTGAGTAAGCACTTTCTATATGTTGGCTCTTCCCTGGAATCTATGTTGATGTATTGCTACTGCTATAGCTTGATTTTGGTGTTGTTGTTGTATTGCAAGCAGACTGTCTTCTTCAAACTGTAGTCGGCTCTGTTTGTACTATATTATCCCTTTGCCTCTGTTAGTCAAGTGTTCTTTTCTGACATCTTGTGAGGTGTTGTTCTCTAGCACTTGTTGCAATGCTTTGTTCCTGGTCTCAGTTTGATTTGGCCATTTCATTGGCTTGGCTGTTTCCCTTGGGGCATCTCCTAGCCCTGGTAATGGCTTTGTATTCTTGGACCTTGTAACTACCAAAGCCTGAATATTTATTTGATTGCGTTGATTTTTGTGGTTGTACTCCTGATTGATGGGTTTTGGATTGACCATATGTACTCTTGGAGGAGGCTGTTGCTGGTGATTTTGATTGGTCTTTCCGTCATATTGAACAATGGGTATACCTCTTTCCTCCCTGTGCTTGCACCAAAGCTCACATGATGGACCTTGCCTATGGCCATCAATACCATAGTAGGTGTAAGCTTGGTCTTGCATTTGCCTCTGCTGCTGTTGGCTCCCCCATGGTTGTTGATTGGGCTTTCTTGGGGCTGCATTTTGATACCTTTGTTGTGTTGGTCTTGCCACTGCTATTTGATTAGCAGATATTACTGGTGCTTGATTATGTTGTTGCTAAATGTAAGGTGGTACTCTCCCTCTGTAATTGGGGTTCTACTAGCATCTCTCTTTGTCATGATTGTCCTTTTTGCAGAATTCACATGGAACCTTTTGTGGTTGTGGGGGTGGCTTTAAGCTTTGCAGCTTATCTTTAATCATCTTCTCCAACTTGGAGATTTTGTCTAATGTCTTTTTTGTTGTGGATTTTTCTTTCAGCTTTTGCTTTTTCTCTTTCTTCTTTTTCTAGGAGTGTTCCTCATCATCCTCATCATTTTCTGATGAGTCATCTTCCTCATCTTCAATATCTTCTTCTGCTTCACTATCTGTGTCTATCTCTGAGTATGTTTTTGAATCTGAATGTCTTTTGTACCAAGTCTTCTCTCTTCCCTCTAGGAAGCTTCCACCATATTGTTAAAATCATTTGCTCCTCCAAGCTGGTCCCTGCCAGCTACTGCAGTTCTCAGTTCCTTGTTTAATCCTATGCAAAAATAGTCTCCCAGTTGCTCCTGGGTGGGTCTTTGGTTTGTTGTTAGCCTTCTGTTGAGGTTTCTAAACATCTGTGACTAGTCCTCAACCATGAGGTCTTTTTGTTTCATTGTTCTCAGTTTTTTCAAGATGTCCTCTGGTGTTTTTTCTTTCCTAAAATGACTTAAGACAGCAATCTTTAATTCATCATAAGTGGCAAAATGTGCAAGACCATACTGCATAAACCAATTCATTGCTTGACCATTGAATGTTGCTATAAATTGCTCCTTGTTGGTATCATCTGGCAGTTGTCCAAATCCACTAGCTGTCCACCTTGTCTCAAATTGGCCAACATGGTTGTCAAGGTCTTGACCTTTCTTGCTAGTAAACTTTGCAGCTTCGACCAATGGGTTCTCCATTTTTTGCTAAGCTACTGCTGGAGCTTGAACTTTGACAAGCTTCTTCTTCTTTGGAGGTGGTGGGAGGGGATTGAAATTCAATTGTTTTCTTGCAGTCACAAAGACACTGGTTGCAATATTAGTGGCAAGTGTTCTGTGTAGTAATTCCTATGTTGGAGTGAGTAGCATTAACCTTGCTAGCTCAGTTTTTGCCTCTTGCACCTCTTGGCTATGTAGGGAATTATCAGAGGAACTTGTCCCACTAGGGATATAATTAGGGTCATGAAAGATATCCTCTGGATCATTTATTTGGGAAGCAGCCTCTACCTGAGCTCTATTTCTTGTAAAATATGCAATACCAGTATGGCGAGGCAACGTTTCTCTTCGAATCTATCTGACATGGGCTAGTCATGCCATGAAAGGGAAGGAGAGAGGTGTGATTATAGTAGCTTATCAGGTGGTCAGAATGCGTTGCTGTTAGCTAAGCTTTGCATGCTGCTTTCATAGTGAAACTATGATGTTAGTGTTGTGATCTTCTGTGCTGACCGTGATGCACTGTGCTTGTTTTTGTGTCTTGTTGATGTTGTTGTCGTACGTCGCTATTCCAATAGGATTCCGACTGTCAGCTATCTTTGCTTGTTGTTGCTTTTGTCGAGGTCTTTCTATGTGAGTTGTGGCTTGAAGCTTTGAGCCTTTCTGGATTGAAACAATTGCGCCTACAGTTGATGTTTAATGACAACTATATTGAGCCTCGTCAAAGCTCGTTTTGGCGGAGTATTGCTTTACAATACGTGCTTTACAATACGGATGTGCACGTATTGCTAAATTATCCCTGTGAGGTCTTCCTCTACTAGTAGTGTATTCACTAGGATAGAGTTTCAGGCAACGTGTAAGTTGCTTAAATATTTCCTTCCTAGCATTTGAGCTTTGCTCAAGTACTACTACTTTCCTACACTAGCTACTACATGCGGTTTACGATGTTGTTTGTAATCGTTGGCATATTCGCTAGCTTTGTGCATGCAAGTGTGATCCTACGATGTGTTGGAAGCTTTGATGTTTTCGAAGTTGCGGATTGTATGTTTCTTTGTTGTTGTAAAACATCGTAATCGACAATGTCGCTTGTTTCGCTTTGAGCGAAAATTGGCAATTCTGAGTAGGAATGTTGATAGGATCTCCAATAGTGTTTAGAGTGTCTTCAAACAAGTGAAAAACACAAACACGTCTCCACTCTTGACAATAAGGTGCCAGCAGTGGGAGTATAATCGGAAAGTAATCGGACAACAAAGCTATCATGAGATGTATAAAAAGAACAAAGAAAACCTTGCAAAGGTAGTATGTTTCTTGTATATTATGTTTTAGCAGAGAATACATCAACTCAACAACTCTCTCTTCAACATGAGCTGATACAAGGTTTATATAGCCATCCGAGATCAGTCCGACTGTTGTAAGGAAACAGTAAGTTTCAAAATGTAACAGTCATAGTCCAAAACATTATGTGGTGGCTTCGGCCACTAAGGAGTGATGTTAGGGACAGTTACAACTGTCCCTATAGTTACAAAATGATCCCACTACTTTGTTCTAGTAACTCCCTCCTACCAGAGGTGTATTTATCATATCCCATGGTAAGTGTCCACGTGGGTGGAGGGTATGCCTTCAGCACTCCATCTCAACTTTTGGTAGAGCTAACTTCAACATGTGCAACATGCCAGATACATGCCTTGGCAGATGCTCAAACAAGCAATAACATCATCTCCTAGGAGACATTAAAACATCTCAGCTAGGTACACCTTGAAATCTGTGATTTTGAAATTCAATACATAGGAGGTGCCTTAATTAAGGTTGTGGGTTCTTTAATGATGTATGTTTCCATGGAAAATCACATTGTGCATTGCAAGTTTTTTGTAACTCTTGTAGGTAGCTTAATGAAGACACTCACAAAGTTTTTTGGTGATGAATCAACCCATAAAGATGTGCCAAGAACTACCAACCGGCCCACCATTCAAGCATCAACATCAACATCCACTTCTACTTCTCAACCTCGGCAAGCACCTCACTAGTAAAGACAATAAATACAAAGAGCAACCAAGCAAGTGTGGGTCCGAAGGGATCTACTAAAAGCCTAAGGATACTTTGAATGTGAATCGTATGTTTGGGTTTCGATAAAACCTCAACATCAAAAGCCACCACATCATGTAAAGAACAAACCTCGATGTCGAAGAACAAAATGATGCTATCCAACAAGGAAGGTACAATACTGTTGGATTCCCACAAGACTACTAGAGGCCCAGGGATATTACCTTGGGAACACTTATATTTGGGTCATCAAGGTAATAGTGTAACAAAATCAACTCCATCATCTTCAAGCAGCAACAAGGTGCTCAATAATGAACAGAAGATAGAATGGAGGCCAAAGCCTCTAAAATCATCATCATCAACAAATGAAAGGAAAACAGATTCAAATTCAAGCCTACCAATTGCAAAAAAACAAGACAAATATTGGAGAGAAGAACCACAAGAATCTACCTTGCAAAATGTAGAACCACAAGAACCTACACACAAGGACAAGGGAAAAGCACCAATATAGGAGGATCACACACACAGAACATCCTCTACCTCCTAGCGAGTAGAAACAAACAATGAGACAATAACACAAGAATCTACTTGACCACCACTCTACCAAAATGCCTTTGAATTCACTCCATCATCTTCAAGGGAAACGATAGTTACACAAGAACACGTCTCCAAAAAAGAGAGAGTAACACAAGACCAAAAACATATTCCCACACGGAACATGTTACTTGCCAAAGCCAGCAAATAGAATTCACAATGAGTACAAACCCACTTGCATTCAATGCTCTTCCCACACTCCATAGGCATCAATATCACAACACATTAGCCCTGCAGGGCTCTGCTCTCACACCCATGTGACCATAGGCATCCATACTAAGTGCAAACACCTAGGGGCTATTATTTACAGCCCAAACAAGGCCACACGCTCCCCAAACAATCACAAGTGTCCACTGATCCACTGGGATACCCATACAATGGGTGAAAGCATAACTGAGCTGCCCCCAGTGCTCGAAAGCACAAACAATCTCTGCAAGCATTACCATAAAAAGAATGGAATCTAGTTTGGAAGCTACACAAGAACCTTCCTTAGTAAGAAATTTGGCATCAAGGTTTGTGACAGCTACACATGTCACACCAACCATGCCAGACACAGCGGAAGTCACACAAGAAACTTCCAATGAAAATGATGAATTGTTTTCATTGGAAACTTTCCCAAAAGCAAGTTGGGTTAAAAAAAAACAGAAGATCTCCGAGACACTGTGGTCCTACTCACATTTGCTATAGAGAACATATCTGACTTTATTATAGTGAGATAGTCAAAGTTGAATAGGCTAGAGCATGTAATTGATAAAGGCACCAAAAAGATGGGATCAAGAAGAAACTATTGCAAGCTCAAAAATCTTATGACGGCAATGTGGATCCCAAAGCATCATCAACACGGAAGCCCATCTTCTCGTGCTTGTATCACGTTCAACTTCATCCCTCTAGAGCCTCTAAAATTAGAGGAGATACCTAAAAGGTTTGAGCTTACAACATTGACAACCAAGAATACACTAGGAGTAGCTACACATGAACCTGCTACTAAAAAGGGAGTAGTAACACAAGAACCTTCTACAGGGTCCACAAAGAGCAAGGCAATCATAATTTAAGGCATGATGTGTTTTCCCACCAATGAATTACAAACTTCTCTTTCAGTATGACATTCAATCCAACTCCATAGCAGTAGAAACACAAGAACCTACTCATAAAAATGGAGTAGATCCACAAGAACTTGTTGTGACAAAAGATACTAGAGCCCTTCACAACATGTTGCTACCATGAAAAGAAGCTCCCCACTAGCAAAGTTCTAGGGTCTGTCAAAGACACATCAACCCTTGGTATTCCAACGCACTCCTCCACATACAAAACAATAAGTGGTCCTACACTATTGTACACACCAGCACCTCTACACAATGAGTTTGATTGTAGGATGAATCTGATGACATTGATATGGGACTAGAATAGTTTCTTGTGATCCTTAAAGATTTGTCTTTACTTTTATTTACTAACCGCACCTTCATTAGCTAACTCCAACTCTCGCTTCTCTTTTTATTTCATCTTATTCTTATTTTTTATGCTTAACACTAGCACCCACTTAACCATTTAAACCTCCCACCAATGTACTATCGGTTTTAATTTAGAGGACTTTCTTAGAACCCAAAATGCTATAAACCTCTTCAGCCATAGTCCTCATTTTAGGAGTTTGTTAGTGTATTATCATACTCCTCTCGATTTGATGACGCAAACATATAAAGCTCTAGATGGTGCCACAACCTTATTGGGCTCAAATACTTCCAAGAAAATACCTCAATGAAATATAATCCATAAAATGGATCTCTAAAGAACTTCAATGCAGAGAAGTATGACAAAATGTCATGCACAACTCTGAATGTTCAAACATGGTATGTCGAAGACATAGTCTGATGAGAACCCAATAAAAGTTCCACTCAAAGCAAATATGGAACTTAAGGAGGAGCATGAGAAGACATTCTATGTTAACACTAACACCACTAGGATCTTATGTCAACACTACTGACACCTCCTATTAACTTACACCTTATGTTTTTCTTTTTTCTTCCTCTTTCTTTGAAAGGTCACAAGTACTCAGCCCCGATCCCTCCACCATTGCAATCGCTCATGCATGCCATGACAATTACTGTGGAATCCAACGCTACTGGATGCAATATCTATCTTCCTAGCAACAATTCCACAACATAAGATCCAGCAAAGACCTATGAAGCATTGCAAAAGTTCACACAGAGGAATTATCTTCATCGACGTCACTCCAATAGCCATGACCTTTACATGATCCAGGCGATTGGATCAAGAACGGGGAAAGGGGGGCATGTTAACTACATTAGTTGGCAATGTCATTTGATGGATAGTGGGAAGTCTGTAGAGGTAGGATTGTGCCTTGGATCCAAATCGGCCCAAGAGGATTATAAAGAATGAGGAAAGAGAGTGGTATAAAGAGATTAGTGTTGGCCCTCCCTTCAAAAGGTGGCATGTATAAAAGGCCAAACGGTTGACTTTGCTCCTCACTTGTTGGTTGCACACATTGGAATACAAGCTCTCCTCCTCTTTGGATTTGTCTCTTATTCCTTGTTAGTGCCTTTTGTGAATGGCATGTTCTCTTCTCCTCTTCCCTTCTTCTTCTTCTTCTCCTCTTGTCCGTTCTCCATTTCCCTCTTCCCTCCCTCTTCTTTTCCTTATCGATTCACAATTGCAACAGGTCAGGAGTCGCTAAAGTGACACTAGTGGATGCCATTTGCATGCATTGTGCTCAACCTAGAGTAGCTTGGAGGAATACTCCATTAGCGTTCTTGCAAGATCCCCATTACACGTGAGTCACCGCTAGAGACTACACAGTTTCCATCCTTTTTTGGATCCTTAGGGAAAGAGCTTTAGCAAAAAATTTGTAGCTACAGTTCAGCATAGTGAGGGGTCTCCAATTTTTTAATTCATTCTTGGCCCCTTCTTTAGGGATGAGTTTAATAACCCCTCCATCTACATGGCAAGGAAGGGACTCTTCCCTAACACTTTCTTGCCATAGGAGTAAGAGATAGGGCCCAAAAACATCCCAACAACTCTTGTAGAATCGAATGGGAAGGCCATCCTCCCCTAGAGTCTTCCCATCAACCATAACCTTGATAGCCTCCTTGAGTTTCTCAAGTGTTAGAGGTCTCTCAAGATAGAAGTTATCAAAATGCTGCACAATTTTATTTCTAACATTCTAACAAATCTTCCTTGCCTTTTGTACATCATCATTACGAATAGTAGTGGAAGAAAGAAGATTTTGGACATGTTAGATGAGCTCAATATTTTCCAGAGAGTTTCTTACAAGAGGTGCATTGTTTAATAGTGGCACCTCCTCGTCAATTCTCTTTCCCTTGATTAGCTTGAAAGTTTCTTTAGTAGGTCTATCTAACTTACCTACCCACCATTCCATGAAGTAGACTTTATGATCATTCAAAATTATTTACTCGTGTCCTAAAATCCCTCCCTGCCTTTATCAACTCAGCTTGATCTATAACATTCCCTTGCTTGGCAGAAGTCTCAAGTCTGCATATTAACTCTTGGATCTTGTCCATGCTCTGAGCCCTTATATTGGCCTTGTCCTGTCTTGCCCTTTTAAGCATGTTCTAGGTCTGCTCAATTGCAAGAGGTCCAACATCATCCTTCAAGAAATCGGTGACATATACATGGGGTTGGAACTAGAATTGTAGTGGCCCTTTGCATCAAATTTAACCAAGTTTTGTAAGATTTGCAGACAGGTCAATCCATGTACATGCCATTGAAATGTACATGATCATGGTGGCAATTCAACCACCTATGGAAAATGACCCAAGTATTGTATGTAAATTTCCTATCAAATCCACAGACCAACAAATGTTTGGCCGTGTATTATTAGATGGCACAATTTATAGCAAAATATGAAAAGGTACGAAAACTAACAAATTTTCCCCATAGTAAACTTTTCAAGCTAAGCTAGTGGAGTTCCTAATAAAGGAAGGCCTAGAGTTTGATGAGGAGAAAGAAAGGTGAGCATAAGATGAGTTGTTTGACCTATAGCTCTCCGAGTGGTCCCATTGTCCCTTGCACCCTCTCCCATGGCTCTCCCATGGCCCCTCTCTCGTACCCTCTCCTATTGTCCCCCTCCTTCACCCTCACCCAATGTCCCCTTCCTATACGACCTACCCACTTGGTTGGCAGCCCTAACAAATTCCTAGAAAAGATGAAAGTGAGATCTACTCATTTTGAATCACGCACACAATACTTGCAATGTAGAAGCCTCCACAACATAAAATTCAACTTGGCCCGTGGAGTACGTTTTAAAATGTAACACACCACCATGTCGTATGTGGCTGAAAACGTAAGCGCACAGCGTATTAAATTTAGATTCGAGCAAATTCTTTGACACATATTTGGCGTGTTATTGTCGTCATGCTCTGTCCCAAATGCTTGGAAGGCCAGAGTGCAGTTAAAACAAAATCAAGCACTTATCCGTAAAGATGCAAGGATCATACACAAGAAAGCATTCCGAACCTAAGTCTCATTTCCTCCACACTAAAATTTTTGGTATATCATATCATATATCCGTAAAGATGCAAGGATCCTACACAGAAAGCATTCCGAACCTTAAGTCTCATTCGTACTAAAGAGAAGTGCAACACTCACTAAACCTCGTCTGTATTCGGAGTAGAAAGACCTCGAACTCTGATGCAAGGCCTCGAGCTGGTGTACTCAGGTGGCCATTAGTCCAGCACAGACTTACGTATGCCTGCCATATCTGGTCAAAGCATTAGCTAGAGCCCAGTAGTTAAGCTCCTAAAAATGTCTGCCTGAGTCCAACAGCATATTCGAGCAGTTTATCTGAAGGAATAGAAACCAGGGCTTCCTTCACACTCGGATACTCCACCGCTGCCTTAATCCATGCGTTGAGGTGAGGACACTCGTTCTCATCCGGAAGCTTGAAGTTCCCGAGCTCTTCTAATACCGTGAAGTAAGGTATATAACTCGCGAGGACCACGTCTACGAGGCCAAAATGATCCCCTCCGTAGTAGGGCTTACCACCGCTCAAGTCCCGGAATGCTTTATCTAAGATGACGAAGCATTCCTTGATGTCTTTCTTCGATCGATCTTGTGTCTCTCCTTCTGGGTTATTGAGGATCCCAATGACTGCAGCGTAGACCTAAGAACACAGAACAAGACCAGATTAGAAAAGGAGGGGCTTAGCCATACAACTATTGTTCAAACCCACTTTACGAAAGAGGACGCAAGGATGAACTAGATCATGTTCTGGCATAAGCACTCCGAAGAGGGGACTGATCATTGCCTCGAAAGTCCACGAACAAGTTTCCGACCTAGGCAGGGCTCATTGCAACTCTTGTCCTCCAGAAAGACCCAAGTTGCAGGCAAGAGACATTACGCTGGCGGTGACTATAACATACTCACATTCTTATCGACATAATGTGCCCAGAAGCGCGCCTGGGCTCGTTCATAGGGATCCTTGGGCAGCAGTGGCTGTGACGGCCATACTTCATCAATGTACTGAAGGATGATAAGCGACTCACAAACGGGCTTTCCGTTGTGGATTAACACCGGGACTTTCTTGTGAATCGGGTTGGAGGAGAGGAGGAGCCGGCCCTTGTTCTGCAAGTCCTGCTCCAGGTACTCGAACTGGATTCTCTTTACGGTGAGAATGATCCGGACGCGCAGCGCGAACCCGCTGACCCAGGAGCCGAGGAGCTTCACGCTGTGAGGAGTCGCCATGGCGACAAAGGCACTAGCAACTCGTTTTTGAGTGTTGATCAGACTGACGGATCCTTCAGTATATGGGCGATGGAGGTATGAGAATTCTATATATGGGAGATGGAGGTCTTTCATACCTCTATCTCTCATGTGCCGTTTTGGATGTGAACTCTCAAGTGCCGTTTTTTGTGAACTCTCAAGTGCCGTTTTGGATGTGAACTCTCACAACATTGAAGAGAGCGTAGACTAGCCCAAATAACAAAGGATAGCCCCCCAGTTGGTGAAAAATAGGATTAATTAGTGGTGGAGGAAGCAAAAGGGGTGAAAAGGAAGGGCAGGCACTTCCAAAAATTAAAGTCGTTTCTCGACCTCCTCAAAGGCTGCTTAAAAAATCTGCTGCGGCCCCTCTGCTCGATGTGATTCACACTCTCTCCCCTCTCTCTGTTCCCCCATCACTCTCCGCTCAAGAACCTCCCTCGCTCTCCCTAGCTCTAGAATCTCTCTCGCTTTCACCTTGTGCTTGCAACTTCAAGATCTACATCAAGCTTGTTCCGGGTATTGCATCGCGCGGCTGTTTTGAAATTGGAATTTGTCTATAGCAAACTCTCCCGGCTGCAAGGAACCTTTGAAGTCGGCTTATACAGATGACCCTGGAAATGAGTCGGGAACTCCTCTTCCTCTTCCTGCACCCGAGCCCAGGATGGAGCGCAGATTGCCCTTGACGAAATCGAGGGGCCAGAATAGTTATTTGCGAAGCACGAGCTGCGGTGGTAATGAGTATGGAAACGAGGAGCATCAAGCAAGCTGGATGCAGTGTAACTTACGAAATGCTGGACAAGGAATTGGGGCGACGGATGCCATAACTAGAATTCAGCATTTGAATACTTCCCTGCAATAGATGCTCAAAGATCGACTGATTACACAAATACTTTTATGAGTGAATCTCTCAAAGCAATTAAGTTTTGTAGCTCAAATGTAAATTCGAAATGCATAGAATTGAACCCCAAAATTACAAACCTATTCAAACAAATCCCATGGAGATCTAAAACTTGAATTAGTAGATCATGAATTTTTTAAATTAGTAGACCCATTTAGGCAACTTTGAGCATCTTGAATTGCAAACCTAGGTTTAATGTAGGTGAATTGTTAAATCTTTAAAAAACCCTTGAAATTTTGGGGAAAACGGTTTTTTAATTTAAATCTAGAAAAATCCCTTGAAATTTTGAGAAAGAAGGTTTTTTTATTTGTAACTTCGAGGCCATCTTAGTTATATTTTAGTTTTAAAAACTTGCAAAAGTTTGAAAACCTTGTAAATTTTGAAGTTGAAGGCTTTTGTATTGGTGCCCAAAAATACTTTTGGTGGACATTGGTGGGTGCCTTTAAAATGTTACCAGTCCCCCAAATTCCAATAGGGAGGAAGGTGCCACCCACAGTGACCCAATACTCCCCATAGAGAAAGATGATGTGTCAAGCTCTCCTTCCAGCATTTTTAGGACAATTGAATGCCTTAGTACTGGCCTCACTTAAACTAAGCCTGGGCTCTCATAGTTTTCTATGTTCCATAAGTTTTTTGAAAAGTTTAAAATAAAGGAAAGCTCCCTATTACTACCTCATGATCGTGATAGCTTTGAATTTGAATTTAAATTCACAATGGATTAGTGCTCAAAAGGTAGCCTCTGTAATACCGGTCCCCTTACCCTATATCCAAGCCTTTGTGTATTATGGTTTAAAATTATCGGATTGTTGTTAGAATAGACAAAAAATTACACTGATGACATGATTCCTAGGCTGTTTTCATGCCTAGTTCTACAGTGGTATGATGAGTTTGGCTGTGACCAAGTTTCGACTAAGGGGGTGGTGGAATCTATTATATATGAAAGTGAAGCATAAGGAAGCTAGCTGGTGGCCACATGTGGCAAGTCAGGTGAAGTGCAAAACAATGCGCATAAGGCAAGTGGTGGCCATACGTATGAATACGAGAGATGGTGGAGACATGTTATTGAGTTAAAGGAAGCATGGAACAACAAGCATAAGGGAGGTGATAGGCACATTTAGCATCAAACACCATGTCTAAAATTGTAGGAAAACTTGGCCACATCGTGCTCCACACATCACCTGCACTTGAACCTCCCTTTAAATAAAAAACCATGTGGAAGGCATCAATTAGCTTGGATCTAGAAGCCCAAGAGCAGTAACTTTTTATCTTGGTATGGAGATGTGCCCCCGATATATGTATGTGTATATATGTATATGTGCACACACACACACACACACACACACATGTATCTATCCTCACCCCTATCTCCCTTGGCCATCTCCCCTTATCGTATCCTTCCCCTCACCTACCACATGGTGGCCTCCTAGTTGTATGCACCTCATCAACCCCAATGTAGCTACTCATAGAGATCATCCAAAAAAATACATAACCTTTTGTGAGAACCAAGAAAGAGAAAGGAAAGCAAATGAATGTGAAATGTATCAAAACAACTGAAGCAAAAGATGATCTCGAACAAGGGAGCAAGCTAGTGGCTCAAAATTTGAGAAGATTGGGAAAGGTCAGAGTAAATGCCTAGGAGAAATAAGTACAACCTTCTTACATGACTGGTTCACAATGGAGAACTCCGAATGGGTCTCATCACTTGTGGTTGCTCTGACGGAAGGCAACAACCGAAGTATTTGTGTTGATTCTAGGTCTCTTAACAATTGCTCCACGAAAAATCATTTTCCTCTTTCCTTCCAAGATGAAATATTGGGGTGTGTTCGCTTATAGGGTAATGTCATTCGGAGTAAAGAATGGGCCACCAACATTTTAGAGGTATATGAGTACTATTTGAACCATATCTTTGGAAAGTTCATTAGAGCTATCCAAATAATTTTTGGACTTTTTCTTCTCTAGAAGATCATTGTGATAAGCTAACACTAACCCTTGAGCATATTGACACCACTAATGCCAAATGGAGTTCCATCACCTTTTATTGGAAAAGAGATGAGGAAAAGTCATTCCATACTTTAATTGGGATGGTGAGTAGGAGGATCCAATGCTTAGGGGCCCTAGACTGAATGAAACTTTCTTTGTAAATATCAACTTTCTTTGCAAAAGAGAGTATGTGGATACATGCATCCAAATCAATATTGCAACAAGCCAATGGAAGAACAAGGCTTGTCTTTGGTATACACCATCACAAAAGTTAGATCATTTTTCTGAAACTATTAAATGTGCACACCTAAATACAAGGAGGATCAGAACTTAGAGTCACAGTTATGGGATGGAGACCCTATTTTGTATTTTGATGGTGCATTCTTACTATCAAAGAAGATAGGAGCCGGGGGGCAACTCTACAAGATGACCAAGGAATTTAGCAATGTTAGCAACCTTTACACAAACTAGACCAATGTGAAGAGCACCAATTCAAGGCACAATATCGAGCTTTGATGATGGGATAAGAACTTGCTTGATGGACTTAGAGTGTGGAATAGGTATATTAAGGTGTGAAATGTTTGGCCCTTTCATCATGTTTCTTTAGTACTCTAGACAAGTGAAGATTGGGAAAGTTGGCCCCAAGCTACTTTCTCACCTCAGCCGTTCTAGTTTATTTGCAGCAAAAGCTAGAGCAAAGAAAGTGTTTGTAGTTGCTTGTGGTGATTTTACCAGTGTTCAATACAACTACGACTGACATTCAAGACTCATCCATTCATGAGACTTCTTCTCTATGCTAATATTCTTGATATTAATATTCTTGACATTTATATTCTCAATGCACAAGGAAGGGGCCATTCCTTCATATTATAACTCTTTAAGGAAGGAAGTGCACATCTCCCTACTCACACACTATGTGGTTGTAATAATTATATATTATATATTATCATACAAATATTTTCAATTGCTCATCCATTCGAAATCACTTGTTTTCAACGTGAATTCTTACAACATTCCTCTCCTTTTATGCATGTTCTCGATGTGAGGGAGCAAGGAAATCCAAGCCAAATGTAAGATCAAAAAATATAGGCACCTTTATTCATATGATTGTAGTCCATGTGACAATAATGTAAAAAGGCTAAAATGATAGCAATACTCTACCATCATAGCTCACCTTTTGACACCCTTGAAACGATTGAAAATGCCAAACCTACTCAACTATGGATGTATGTGCTCCAAAAAGAATGTCTCGAAGACAAGTGTAGATTAAGATTATTGCTATATTTACACTAGTTTTGCATGGAGATTTATGAATGGTAATACAACAACATGGTTGCGTGACTCATTAATACTAGTGTGTGAGCATATCAAAGTAATCATTTATGTTTTGACCATCACAAGAAAGCTTTCGCATTTATGAGCATGAAACAAAAACTTAAAGAAAAGAACAAGGAAATGACCAAATGTTTGATGAGACCGTATGTAATTTCGTGGATGATGGACATCACCATGCATCATACACAAATAGTAAGATAACTACATATCTTATGATGTATAACATGCAAGCAATAAACCCCAAGTAGTTCCAAAATCAAAAGTGCTAGGATTACATGAAATGAGATAGTTGCTTATTAGAACCACCCACAGTTGAGGCCACTGCAAACACCAAAACAACAAACTATGTCAAAACAAATTTGTAAATAGAAAACAAGATCGAACTCTAAACAAGTCAAAGAAGAACAATGTGATGCATGAACATATAAGTAAGATGCACACACACATGATTAAATAGATACAAGCAATGAAAGATCACATTAAGAGTAGGAAGTAACCGAAAGGCTATAGATAGATCCTTGTGCTTGGACAAGAGCTATTATTTTGAGATTGAATGAGTAAAACAAGGCCTAGAGAAGGATGCAATTAGCAAGAAAACCTCTCACCCATGGAATTGAAGAGCTCCCTTAGCAAAGAGCAACCAAGTGTAAGTGGATTCACCTCTATCTTATGAGAAAAGGCAGTTTCAATCATATCAAGATCTTTTGCTCATGTGGTGGAGGCTTAGTGGCCCAATGCTTTTGGTCCCTATTGCTCTCAATCCCTTGTATCGATGCATGTTGATACATGCACCAATCCTAAGCATTGATCCACTTGACAAGGTTAGACACTCCAATAAGTGAAATACATTTGTGTTAAGGCCTCCTTGCAAGGATCATGGACTCATATCAACTTATTCTTGAGTTGGGTCGCTATCTTGTCCTTTTGCCCCCTCTACATAATAGGATCACGAGATCCTTGTTCTATATATAATCAAAGAGGCAATGACACCTTTCCCTTGTGAAGTGGCACTGGCATTCACCTCTCACTTTTGCTATGGAGCTCAAGCTTCCCAAAACTTATGCAACTTGGGTCTTTGTTTATGGTTAATATGGTTAATATCTTGGGTCTTCTCACATCCCAAATTATATCTATGTGAGAGTTTTCTTGATGAAATGTATACATGGGTTGTTTGTCATGGGATAATTCTAGCATATGGAGAGATTATTAAAAGTAGATATGGTAATGTATAACCAAGAATTGTTGTTAGAACACAAGGTATAGTGATCCACAAAGGAAATTTCTGGCAATGGCTTCTTCTCACAAGTTGCGTGCAAATCATGAAGGTGGAAACTGTAATCAACTCAAATCTAGTTCTTGTGACCATGTGGAAAATGGTCATCCACAAGCTACATGATATTATGGTAATTTGATTTTTCATCATGTAAACATTCAATATTTATAAAGTCTACTCCTATGCATCTAGATACATATAGCCACAACCTTGCATTTTCAACACATGTGCGCGTGAGAGAGAGAGAGAGAGAGAGAGAGAGAGAGAGAGAGACTGTGTATGAGCAAGGGTGGATGTAGCACTTGTCTATTTGTTTTCGTATGACTTATAAACAATCATACTTGATTTATCTAACTTGATTTAAGACGTGATTAACTTAGTGTTCAATGTCCTTTTTTAACTTTGCATGAAAATAATTTGAAACAAGATATTAATTTATTGTTCAATGTCTTTTTGTAGCTGGCAATCTTCTACATATAAAATTCAAACATCAGCTTAGCAAGTTCTCATATCATGATTATTTTGCATTTTAATCTCCAAATTAGATCAAAATAGATTGGAGTAATCACACAATAATAGTAATTTCCTCCTCAAATATTTGGTCATGTAATGACTTTTATGGACTTTCTATAAATCAATCATTATTCACAACTTTATTTATGAAACTTTTCATAAGTTCAAAATTGTTTGGTTTTGATATCAATGCTTAGCATGTACATTTGAGCATACCAAGTTTGTAATCATGATATATGAGGGCAATGGAAATCGTTCCAAAAAATTTTATCTACATAACTAGTGTATATATTTCCCCCAAAGGGCATTCTTAACACTTTTGTATATCAACAAACTAGTATGCTTCGCCAGGATGGTCAAATAACACATTGCGTTGGTGCTTTGTTGTTGGCTCTTTCTTGTTGTCAGTGTTGCTCTCCAGGTGCATTTTTTTTCCAAGACAACAGTAGAAGTAGCCATGAGTAAGGCATCAAGGAACTATGTACTACATGAAATAAGCAGTGCTTTTCATTTACTTTCCATGATTTTCTTCCGAAGATATGAATGAATTTGTATCTGCACCGAATCTCTAGTCATAAATTATCTTATTGAAAAAGTAAGTGACCTTCTCGATTGTGACAGGCGGGTTCATGGCATTGTGTGTATGCTTGTATTGTTTCATGAAATGGTCTAACAGTGCATTGCCTTGATCTCTTGTTTGTCCTTCAACAAATCTAAAGACACATTGTACCCAAGTTGTAGTAACTCACAAGCATGTACAGATATCCCCTTTGTTTTTTCATCTAATAGTTTCTAAGCCTTGATGTTATCAAGCAGTTATTTTGACTCATTGAAGTCAATGTCGAGCTCGAAAAGTATCTCTTTCAAAAGGCTTGTTACGATCACAAGATGTGTTCAAATTGATTGAATAGTGTTCATGTTTATGGTGGGTACTAAGATATGGTGGAATGAATCTATGCAATTCATGTATGAATCTATACAATTTATGTATGAAATGTAAAATACAACATACCATTTGCATATATGATGCCTTTTGATTCCTCTCTGGCTAACTATTGGTCGTGGCAACTATCCATATACTGTTATGGATAAATTTGACCAAAGTAAAAAGGCGTAAATATGAGTGTGTGCTTGTATGTGTGGCAATAGTATAATAAAATATGGAGTGCATAGGGCCCAGGGTTGAGGTGGCAGGGCATGACCATGTGCCACCCTTCCACATAAGTGTGGGGGTTAAAGGTCACTGTGCCTTTACCCCGTTATGTACAATACTCAAACACATATATAAATGAAAGAAAAAGAAGATTAGGGTGGTTCTGCACCCTAACAAAACATGTGTGCCTCAGGATCTATGGAGCACTCTAAGGTGGATGGAACCTGTGTGGAAACATGATGAAGAGAGTGCTCATGACATGTATCTCAAGTCAATTAGGTTCCAAGATAGATTAGCTTGGACTCATAAAGAGAATCTTGAGATAGTGCAAAGTGCTTGATTGATATTACTTCAAATGAACCTCCCTTTTATAGGTGAGGGTACTAACATCCATTTGCTTGCTCACATGTGGGATATCTCCTCCATGCCATGTGGCAGCTTTCCCTTTACTCATACCTTTGCTCTACATGTGCTCATGGCACCATAACTCTCAACACACCCACCAAAACTTGTGTGGCTCTCTGTTTCTCTCTCTCCCTCTTCCGTTCTTGCTCCCGTTGAGAGCACTCTCAATTGGTATCAGAGCCCGCATGATCTAGCTGAGCGTGCGTGAATGCTTGAAGCTCAGCAGCTCTGTGGGAGGAAGGAGAAGCTCTGTGGGAAGCTTTGTGGGTGACTTTACTTGCATCCGAGTGTGTAGAGACTTGGAGGAACCTTTGGAAAAGACACTTTGGTTTTGTGAAGTGGTTTTGAGAGCGTGTTAAGTGTTTTTAAAGAAAAAGTCGTTTTTTGAGCTTTTCGCTGTTCCGTTCGATGACAAAGACTCCGTATTGACTTGTAGAGGTAACTATTGCTTGCTTTTGGTGTCCACTTCACTTCAGGAGCTTGGAAACACCTTCATTCTTGAATCTGGGATCATTTCATTGGATTTCTGACTCACTGTGTTAGTTTCTGCGTTTTTCTGCCCGGGTGTTGGAACTCAAGTTTGGAGCAACCATTTGCAGATCTGTCAGTTCCAGTGGACTCAGGAGGTCTTAAAACTTCTATGTTACTCATCATTCGCACTCCAGTGGAGTTTACAAATAGCTCTATTTCCAAAAACGTTTTTCAGTCTGTGTGTTGGACCCAATGATTGAGACCACGGTTTCCAAAACCGTCTGTCCCATTGCATTTCGGACGCCCAAAAACCCCTACTTGTCAATTCTTACACAATTCGGTGGAGAATTTTTAGAGTTATAGATCTTTGTGTATACGATTTCGTCTCTCTGTTATGCATTTTTCATTCTAAGGTTTTGAAACCTTAGATTTATGCCACATGGCAATGGATAAGTGTTGACTCCCATTTCTCACTCATCGGTTGGGATTTTGGAATTCCGGTAGAAGAGAGATATTTGCAGATTTTCTTGCTGAGTCCGATTATGCAATGGCACCCATGTTTTGAGGCATCTTAGGTTCTAGTTTTAGTAGCGGTCATTACCGTGGGACTATGATTTCTTGAGCATACCTTATGCAGATCACTCTGGTTATAGTTTGAGTAGTGTGTGCACTCATTCTTGATGTGCATTGGGTTGCAATGGATGATTTATAGGTCATTTGGATACATTGCGGTCCTTATTGGATGCGCTGATAGGCCCAAATTGCCTTGTGGGATGCTTTTTTTATGGATGCTTTGCACATGGATGCTATTTTATGCTGAGGGACAGCTTTGACACATTGCAGGTGATGCACTGATAGTGCTATGCTCTCTTGGATGAGATATTATTAATGCATATTCCAGTGGACGGTGTTTATGCTTGAGTCATTTGGCACTTACTGGCATTTTGGATTGCCATTGCAGTTGGCATTTTCTTTTGGGCCAGATTTGCTCATATGGATGCATAGTATATGCACATGAGTCAGATGCTTTGAGACATGAGTTTTGGTGATATTTCACTCTATTGTGGCATACACATTTTGGTGCACCTGGTATTTGGTGTGATTCTCTCTTGTAGGCACTAGCATTTGGGATTTTTGCTTCATTTACATCATGACATCCTCTTCCATGTCTGAAAAGGAGTTTTTTAGCATTAAAAAGATTCATGGGACAAACTTTTCTTTGTGGAAAGAACAAATAAGGGATGTGCTTATTCAAAAGAAGCAGATTAAACCCTTGGCAAGGATTGAAGCTAAGCCTGCAAATATGTCCGAGGATGATTGGAATGAGTTGGATGCATTAGCAAAGTCTACTATTAGACTTCATCTTGCAGAGTCAGTTTATTTCACAATAGTAAATGAGTGGACTACGGAAGATTTGTGGAAGATATGTGTGCCACTTATGAAAAGGAAACTGCCTCTAATAAAGTTTACCTCATGAAGAGGTTATTTGAGCTGCATTTGAAGGAAGGGGTCTCCATTGCTTCTCACTTGAATGAATTCAATATTATTTTCAGCCAGCTTCAGGCTCAAAAGATGAATTTTGATGCGGAGACTAAGGAAATATTTCTCTTATGTTCATTGCCATCCTCATGGGATACCTTCTGTACAACTGTCAGTAACTCTGCACCTAGTGGAGCACTGAAATTTGATGATGTTGTGGGTAGCTTGTTGGCCGAGGAGATTAGATGCAAGTCTATGGATGGCAACAAGCACAATGCAGCCTTAAATGTGCAAAGGGGCAAATCATAATTGAGGGGGAAGTCCCAAGAAAGAGGAAAGTCTCGTAGCAAATCCAGGGCACGGAACATTGAGTGTTACCACTGTGCCAAGAAGGGCCATATGAAAAAGGATTGCTACAAGCTGAAAAGAGAGCAAAAGGATAAGAAAAATAATGCAAAATGGGGTGCAAATCAAAAGGAAGAGAGTCCAAGGGAGGACAAAGGAAAAGTGAAGATCGAGGAGATCAATGCAGTCACACATGATAGTGACAATGTCATTCTCTTCATGTCTAGTTTATCTGCAGAGTTGCTTACCACTTCAGATGATGCATATTCCCAGGATTGGATTTTGGATTCTGGTGCTTCATTCCATGTTACTCCCCATAGGGAATGGTTCTCCACTTATGACAATGGAAAGACAGGTTGTGTGCATCTTGGAAATGACTATGCATGTGACATAGTGGGAGTAGGTGACATAAAGATTTCTTTTGCAAATGGGTCTGCATTTATTTTGAAACATGTGAGACATGTGCCTAAGTTGACCAAGAGTCTTATTTTAGTGGGTCAGCTAGATGATGCTGGTTTTCACACCACTTTTGGCTTTCAGAGTTGGAAAATTCAGAAGGGCTCTATGCTTTTGGCCAGGGGTGCCAAGTGTGGGACTTTGTATCCCTTACATGTATCAGGGGTATTTGATCATGTTGTTGCAATAACCGAGCAACCAAGCACTTCTTTGTGGCATTGCAGGTTGGGGAACAGGAGACAGAATGGAATGAAACTCTTATGCTGTTTGGGTTATATACCGCATTTGAGTTTCTCTGATTTTAAATTTTGTGAGCACGGTCTCTATGGAAAGCAGATTAAATCAGCCCATAAAAGAAGGGGAAAGAAAGAGTTTGAAAAGCTTGATTTTGTACATTCAGATAGATGTGGTCCCATGCCTACACGGTCCTTAGGTGGGGCTAAATACTATGTGACATTCATTGATGATGCAACTAGGAAAGTGTGGGCTTATGCTATAGCTCGGAAGAGTGACGTGTTCCAGGTATTTCAGAAATGGCTAGCCTTGGTTGAGAATCAGTCATGTAGAATGCTTAAATGCCTACGGACTGACAATGGTGGAGAGTATCTCTCTCATGACATTCAGCATTTCTGTGATACACATGGGATTAAGAGGGAGCTCACATCCCCTCATACTCTAGAGCAAAATCCAGTTGCAGAAAAGATGAACCGTACTATTCAAGAAAGGTTGCAATGCATGCTTTCCAATGCAAGTCTTTCTGGTGGTTTTTGGGCTGAGGCAATGAAGATTGCAGTGCATGTGATCAATAGATCACCTAGTAAAAGTTTGGATGGTGGTATTCTTGAAGAGGCATGGAGTGGCAAGAAGCCCTCTTACTCTCATTTGCATATATTTGGGTGTGAGGCATATGCACATGTGCCAAAAGAGCTTCGAAAGAAGCTAGATCCTAAGTCTACGAAATACATCTTTTTGGGTTATGGTGAAAGTGGAGAGATGGGCAATCGTCTCTAGGATCCAGAAGTAAAGAAGATCATATGCAACCATGATGTAGTCTTGAATGAGAAGAAGATGCATAAGGCACCCATGAGGGATGTGGAAATGAGGAGAATCACTTTCCAAGATGTGAATCTGGCTGCATATGTTGATAGACAGAAAGCTGTCCATGCACCAAATGTGCAAGAAATGGTACCATCAAGTACTCCCATAGGTATACAATCAAGGGTAAATGATGAATCATCTATTGGTGGAAATGATGAGCCAAATGTAGCTGATATAGTGGGACAGCAAGCTGAAATGCCCTTGAGAAGATCATCTAGAGTGTGTAGACCACCTGATAGGTTTGTTCCAGGGGTAGACTATGTGATGCTTACTGATTGCGGGGAGCCTTCTTACTACAGAGAGGCTATGATGCACGAGGATCAACGCAAGTGGGAGTATGCTATGCAATTAGAGATGAATTCACTTATGAAGAATAAGACTTGGACTCGTTCGGTTTCTTTGCCACATGGAAAGAAAGCATTGCCATGTAAATGGGTCTACAAAATGAAGGTCACAGGTGATGATGTGCCTAGGTACAAGGCTCGTTTGGTCGCTAAAGGGTTCAAGCAAGAGAAGGGTGTGGAATTTGATGAGATATTCTCTCCGGTCGTGAAGATGACCACACTTAGATGCATGCTTGGACTAGTGGCAGCAGAAGATATGGAGCTTATGTAGATGGATGTCAAGACAGCTTTCTTGCATGGGGATTTGCATGAGGAAATTTACATGCTATAGCCGGAAGGCTTTGAAGAAAAGGGCAAAGAGCATTTAGTTTGCAAGCTGAAGAAGAGTCTCTATGGTCTTAAGCAAGCGCCTAGAGAATGGTATCAGAAGTTTGATGCTTTCATTCGGTCCCAGTGTTTTAGAAGGAGTGAAATTAATCACTGCCTTTACACTAAAAGGGCTAAGGATAATAGCCTGATAATCTTGGCACTATATGTGGATGATATGTTATTGGCTAGCAAGAATACTTATGAGTTAGGTGCATTAAAGGCCAAGTTGCATGAGGCCTTTGATATGAAGGATTTGGGACTTGCAGGTCATATCCTTAGCATGCGCATCACGCGTGATCGGAGTAGGAAACTCCTTTGGCTTTCACAAAAAGAGTATATTACAAAAGTATTGCAACGTTTCAATATGGAGGGGGGGAAGGTAGTGAGTACTCCATTGCCTCAATATGTGAAACTGAGTCATACAGATAGTCCCAAATCAGATGAGGAAAGGGCCATGATGGCCAAGGTTCCTTATGCATCAGCAGTTGGGAGTCTTATGTATGCTATGATAGCTACTAGACTAGACAGTGGGAGTTGTTAGCCGGTATATGGCTAATCCAGGAAAGAGGCATTGGGAGGCAGTTAAGTGCATCATGAGGTACATGAAGGGTACCAAGGAGATGTGCATCTGCTTTGGTAGAAGAGACATGCGTGTACTTGGGTACATAGATTTAGACTATGCAACACATGTGGATAGTAGGAGATCCACTTCTAGTTATGTGTTCACCTTTGCAGGTGGTGCAGTGTCGTGGATGTCTCGCGCACAGAAGTGCATTGCTTTGTCTACCACAGAGGCTGAGTATGTTGCAGCCATAGAGGGTTGCAAGGAGGCTATAAGGCTTGATTAGCTAGTGGGAGATTTGGGGATTTATACAGGTGTACCGACATTGCATAGTGATTCCATGAGTGCTATTCAGCTAGCACGGAATCCGATCTTTCATGCAAAGACCAAACACATTGAGTTCAGGTACCATTTCATCAGGGAGGTACTTGAGGACAAGCGCATAGAGCTTGTCAAGGTTCATACAGATGATAACCCTGCAGATATGCTGATGAAGAGTCTACCTAGTCAACGGTTTGAGTATTATCATGTATTGATGGGCATTGGATAGTATGCTCATTGATTGCTCTCCCTTAAAGGCACACTGTCCTTTAAGTGGGAGGTTCTAGGGGTTAAAGGTCATTGTGCCTTTACCCCGGTTATGTACAATACTCAAACACATATATAAATGAATGAAAAAGAAGATTAGGGTGGTTTTGCACCCACCAAAACTTGTGTGGCTCTCTGTTTCTCTCTCTCCCTCTTTCGTTCTTGCTTCCGTTGAGAGCACTCTTGGTAAGAGGACCCATAAGGTGTGTTGTACATAATCCATGGTAGTAATATTATAAAATGTTAAGGTGGCATGGCTCCTCCATGTGCCACCCCTCCACCTAGGCAGTCCCATGCCCGCACTTAGTGAGATATGGCCCAAAGTCCATTGGAGAAGTAATATAAAATAGATGGAGATGGATATTATATCGGGTTATTCCCTCCATATAGGATAGGCCCATGTGGGGGAGGTATAGAAGGTCCAAGAGTATAAGTTAAATAATGGGGAAAGTAGGATGAGGTGGCAAGATTCCTTGTGCCAACCCTCCACTTGTCCTCCTAAATGTCTGAACGTATTATAAAATTGGGAAGAGACCAAGGAAGTATCATAGACTTGGGATATGGGAGTTGATATATGTGGAAAAATGTGGCCAAGTGTTATCACACACAATTGAGAGTGTGTAACCACCTAGCCCACATGGGAGACTCTTCCACACACACCATGCATGTGGCAGAATGCATTTATTGGGAGAGACCCTCTCTCTTGGCTATAAAAGGAGGGGGCTATTCCTTGATGGGACATGCTCAATGCTCATTCTTGTAGAGCCACCTTGCTATTACTTTGATATTTCCCCCTCATCCTTCCTTTCAAATAAAGCATGACCCTCTTCCCTTGATATCTCCATCTCTACATTCCTCCTCCACCCATGTACATACTCCTCTTTCCCCTCTCCCTCTCCCCTTGTGCCATAGTCTCCTTCTTCTTTCCCTCCTCTCTTAATCCCTTTTCCCCACCCATGTTAATGCTTTGCCCCTCATGTTCCCTATTCCTCTATGGCCCTCAAGCGTCGCCATACCTATCCTCTAGCCTCTTGTCTTGATTTCTTTTCTGGCTAATAGAAATGGTGTGGCTGCTGGGATCGAAATCTCCATGGCTAGTGGTGTAAAATCTATTACTCCTATGACTAGGTGCGGCTCTGCGGCCAAACCTCCTTGCTTTTGCACTTCCAGTCTAGTTGATTTCTGCTTGCGGTTCCTACGTGTATTCTGGCTGCCGAATCTTCTGCTCATACCGGCCACATCTGCAAAACTATAACATCCATGCTCCCTCTGAGTTCCTGCGTGCGCATTTGTGCATCTACTGTGTACACCCGCATGCATCGCGGATAGATCGCAATGGTTTTTTGGGCTCCTATATCTTCTGGTCACGGACAGTTTTTATGGGCTTCTGCAAAACTGTAACAGATCCCGCGCCCCCCCCTCTCTTCTCTTTCTCTTTCTCTTTCTCTTTCTCTTCTCCTTCTCCTCTCCTTTCTTTTTATTGAAGAGTGGGATTTGAACCCAAGACCTCCCCCTTCACAAAAGGGAGACTTATCATTGGGCCAGCAGATAAGAAGTGATGAAAATGTACTGATATTGCTTATATATTGAAATCCCATGAACTGTAACTCTCTAACCATGGGGAGTTTTTACATGCTGTAAAAAGCAAAAGTACTTCACTTCATGTGCTCTACTCATATCTCCTACTAGATTGCAAATTCTGAACTTTTCCAAGTTCACTTCAGGGACGCACGCCACACGAGGAGGGTGGATATTTATGTCACTTCTCGACAAGTTCAAGGATTTGGTGCCTGGTCCTCCGCACCTTACGACTACCAATGGGCGAGATCTCTTTCTTGATCTTCATGTCGATCTTCAACAATTGATTGTACAGTGCATTGCTCAAGGAGACGATGAGTGGGATAATACATCGTGGATGATTCAAGGTGAAGAACTAGTGATATGCTGGGAGGACTTTGATTTCAATTCTACTCATTGTGCAGTGATCGATCTACTTGCTACTTTGGAGGTAATTAAAAGGGTGCCCTTCGAAGGGTGGGATGCTCCCCAAGCTTGGGGGGCGATCTGGTGCATCTGGTTATTAATTCCTGTGGATAAGCTCGTCTTGAATGGTTTATTCTCAATCTCACTACAAAGGTTTCTAGGGATCGGCTATGGTTGGTAATGTTTCGACCAAGGAATCCCTTTGTACCTAATCAATCCTTTGTGCCTCATTTTGAGCTTCAAGTTGTAATTCTTTTTTGTCTAAAGATAAACTATTAACAAAGGATTGCAAGTTTATTTGGTGCTGAACGTTTGGCTCAAGTATTGAATTCTCCCCACCCTCTCCTTCTACCTATCTTGGACTACTAAGAAACTTGGGATGTCCAAATTTTAGCCTTGGTGTGATGACATCTTGGATCCTTCAATTTGATGGAGCTTACAAACCTTCGACTAAGGCTACTGGCATGGGTGCGAAGCTCACTTCACCAGGTGGTGAGGAGTATTGTTATAGGAAGTCTGCACCTACAAGTACTTGCAACCAAGCTGAGTACTCGGCACTCATTTTTGGGCTACAAAAGGTGCATGAACATCGCATCAAGAAACTTGAGGTGCAAGGAGATTCTCAACTCATGTGTGAACAAGTTAGTGGAAGGTGCAGAGCAAAGGCTTGGTTCCACAACATCAACAAGCATTGGAACTTTACCAACAATTTGATGAGGTAAAAATTCAGCATATCCCTCGAGCTCAAAATATAGTTGCTGATTTCTTAGCACGTGAAGCTTGTACTTCAATCACACATGAAGCGAGTGGAAGCACCGCCCCAACAAAGCTGCAAGCCATGAATGAGGGTGATCATTTGTAAGGAATGCAAAGGTTGTGGTCATCATGAAACTAAGTGTTGTGCATATTTGTTGATACGAGTTCACCAACTTCGGAACATCATCAGAAAGGTCCTTAAGGACATTGCACAAAAGAAGGATGCCAGACCGCAGACCCCTTAAAGAAATAGCATGGCGACTACAAGAACTAGAAGAAGCTGAAGGTGATGTGTAAGCCCTCCAACTGTTGACATTTGTCATGGCATTCTTGTTTCCCTTGATGAACAACCTCATGCAGTGCCGCGTCTCTAACCCTCGCTTGTAAAGATGGATGCAATATCATGAGGATTGGTCCTTTTAAGATTGTTTATGAGCTATTCTATGCTAAAGATTCTTCTCGTATAGTATTTTACAATACACCAGTCACACCCTACCTTGCCTATGTATGCTTTGTGGATGTATCTTCACCTGATTTTTAGTTTAAGCTTCCTCTTTCTATTGTTTGTCAATAGATAAGCCTCATTTTGCCTCTCTCTTTTCCATTTTCCAAGCATGGCAGACATTCCTGTGTTCTGTGGATGGGTTGAAGAAAATGCAAGTGAGTATCTTGTGGCCTTCAAGCGTCGTTGTGTTTCTCTCAACTTTCTTACTGAAGAAAGATGGCTGTTGGTTCTTCCCACATTTCTAGAGGGTTTGGCTCAAGTGTGGTATGAGAAGCAAGCTGAACATGTTCGCCAAAGCTAGCCAAGGTTGACAGTAGCGATGATTGAGTATTTCGATAAAGAAGAGGAGCCGGAGAGTGTGTACCTGCAAGTGGAAAACTTGAAGCAGTGAGAAGGTGTGACGGCACATCGATATGTGGATTGAGCGGCCATGCTCCTGGACCGTTTAATTTCCACGTAGGGGGACAATGTCGAATTTTGAGTTGGAATGACTCAGCATGTGTTGGGCTACCTTGTAGTAGGAGCAAGTGATGAATTCTGCCTCAAGCTTAAATGGGAAAATCCATAAACTATGGTGCTAGCACATGAGATCGCTCAAAAGTTTGATAAAGTTCAGTCTGACCCCGCTTCAAAGAAGACGATTGTCCCTCTGCAACCCCCTCAATTCTTGCAATAACAACTTGGGGGGTCCAACTCAGGGGCATTACCCCACCCCTCATTAGGGATGTATCCACTGCCTCCACCTCAAATGTATGGTCCTCCCTTAGATGCTTACCCTCAACAAGGAGTATATCCTCAACCTCCGCTTGGAATATTTCCCCAACCTCGCCCACGAGCCCCCCTCCTTTCTACTCCCTCAGCCCCTCTAGCTAAAGAGGCCTCTCCTGCAAAAGAACCCAGAGACAATGACCTAGCCAAGGCCTTGAATGATCTTCGGCTCGAGATGGTGGGCATCAAAAATCAAGCCAATCGCCCTCCAAGAGAACATGCCAATGTTGTATGCTATGAGTGCCACCAGAAGGGGCATTATCGCACCAAATGTCCCAATATTCCAAGGGTGAATCTTCTAAGTAAAGCAGGCTCCAAGGATTCTGATGTAGAGATCTTAACCTCAGGAAGAGAAGTCATACCACCTTGGACCCCTTTCCAAACCGTGGACCAGGCCACCCCAAGAAGAAGGTCTCCTTCTCAGAGCCCTCAGATGGTGAGATGGCAGACTCACCAACAAAGAAGACTAAAAGATCTCGCAGGAGTAAGTGGTCGCCTTCGGATTTCCCTATCGGCTCAGGGCAAGAAGACTATTCAGTCATTCAGGACCTTACTCATCGTTCTCTGAGCATCATGCTTCCTCAACTACTAGCATTAAGCCCTAAGGTGAGGCGTGAGTTGCAGTAAGGGCTGTCAACAAGGAAGAGCAATAAAAAGGGAAAGGTACGAGAGATTTCTTCTATCTCTGAAGAAGTTGATCGGCACCCGCATACAGTAGATGTCATCATAGATAATTGCCGTGTCAAAAGTGTGTGTGTTGATGGGGGAGCTACATGTAATATCATGGTGCCCATATCATGAAGAAGTTGAATTTGAAATACACAAGGCATTCCTCCACTCGAATCAAGGTAGCCGATGGTTGATGACTCACCACCTTGGGAGTCATCGAGGATTTGCGCATCACTATCAATGGATTGACCACCACTATCAATTTCTATGTAGTGGACATTGAAGATACAAGCAGGAGGTACCCAGCCATACTCGGGAGACCATGGTTGAGAAAGAGTGATGCAATTGGCTACTGGAAGACAGGACACATGTCTTTTGGTACTTCAAAGGAGAAGATCCGCAACCTGGTGCCGCTGAACCAGAAAAAGAAGAGCAAGATAGTGATTCTCTCTCATCCTCAATGTTTGAGTCAATGGAAGATTCAGACAGGGGGGAGGAGTTCTCAAAGGAAGAAGTTTACATGATGGAGGTGTCTCCGACTCCGCCACCCACAGAAAAGGTAACAGTTAGTCCTCAACAACTTGAATCTATGCTTTCCCTAGACCTCACTCCAAGTGAGAAAGATGAGTTTCTAGAAATGTTCAAAGGCTTCCCTAACCTCTTTGCAACTAGCTACCACCACCTTCGCCATGTGACTGCCATAGAACACAAGATAGAGCTAAAGCCTGATGCTAAGCCAGTGGCTCAGAACTTTCGGAGATTAGGGCCCCTACAGACCGATGCTTTGCGCTCAGAGTTGCAGAAGCTTGTAGATGCTAGGTTTATTATTCCGGTTCATAATAGTGAATGGGTTTCACCAGTGGTAGTCATCCCAAAGAAAAACAACAAGTGGCGGGTCTGCATCGACCATAAGAAACTCAATGCGGCCACCAAGAGGGATCATCATCCTCTGCCCTTTCAAGACCTCATTCTTGAGAAGGTAAGTGGTCATGAGATGTATACTTTTTGTGATGGTTACTCTGATGATTTTTAATTTTATAAATAAACTTTTTTTAATAAAATGTTAATTTATTTAAATTAATAAATGGTATATATATTAAAGAAAAAGAAGCATAACTTTTTTACATTTGAAATATTTACATATTTATAAATTAGATTGAAATTAATATAAAGTATACTATTTTCAAATAGAAGATATATATATTGATTTAAATTAATACAAATTATATTATATTAAATTACTTATTTAAATAAAAATGTATATATTTATTCAATATTTGGTACACTAATTTTATGTTATAATTAATATAAGATATATTCACTTAAAATAAAATATATATGATTATTTAAATTAATAAAAGCTATATTAATAAAAATGTATTCATATATTTGAATTTGATGTATTAAATTTATATTAATATATTTATAACTTAAAATATATCAAATTAATCTAAGGTATTTTAATAAAAGGTATATAAAATTTTAATACTCATAAAAAATATAAGAAATATTACTATAAGTAGTTAAAAATTAGATTGAATAAATTCTCTAAAATAAAAAATGTATTTATATATTTTAATTTGGTATAGTTACATATTTGTAAATTGGATTTAAATTAATATAAGCTACATTAATTTAAAATACAAGATGTTTATTTATTTAAATAATAAAGGATATATTAATTTAAAATATTCTTAAATTAGTACAAGATATATTAATACAAATATTCATACTATAAATATATAATTAATTAAATTGATATAAGATATATAAGTAAATTTGTGACCGAAAAAACTAGACATACAATATAAAACACTTGGAAATGATAGACTCTGTAAGCATTACATAACATTTAGAATATGAATCTCTCATCAAAACATACATCTCTCTCTGATACTATCTCAAAAGGCATATTGCAAACTAGGAGTTACACCCAACATGTGGTTCTCCTCATATCTGTAACTATCTTGGATTTACATTATAATTAAAGATCCAAAAATATTTGATGTGCATTAATCCATGTACCAACCATAACTTTTCCCTAGCTTGGTGCTCAACCTCATTTATTGAGAATATGTGCACTCTTTCTTACTTTTCACCATCTTCTCTCCTTTTTTATCTTTAATTATGCACCACACATTTTTCCCTAGCTTGGTGCTCACTCATCTTTGTTTTGTGTATCCCCCAAGCTAACATTCCCTTTCTTTTGCACCTCTCCTTTCTACTCTCTTTACATATCTGCCTTGCGACATGGCACTCATTATTTGATGCACTCAAACACATCTACACCTCACTACAATTTCACTCTAGCTTCACAACATTAATGGAGTTTTGTCTCGGCAATTTTGTAACCTAATCAAGGGCTTCCATCTACTCAAATTATTTACCTAGCATCTAATGAATGATGTGAAAATATCAATCCATAATTTGGGCCAATAGCGCACAGTAAGTGTTGTAATATCTTCTTTTGCATCTTATCTCCTTGTGATTCTTACTTATATCATCACATTTACAAGATTATTTGTCATGCGTGTATGCACTTCTATAAATGATATCATTATTTGGGCAAGGATATGAGATGCACTTCATACCTAATGAATACAATACATTCTTTGATTGTTGTCTTGAACTAGCGCCATATATTTTGGCATCAAATTAGGAGTACATTAGGTTGAAACATTTTGTCATCAAAATTAGGAGTATATTAAGTCAAAAACTTGAAACGATATTGAATGGATCATGTATTTCTAGACTATCTATTTCATATAACATGAAATTTTTTCATTTCCTCAAGACTCATTAGCATACTCTATTTCAGCCATTATCTTCCAAAACATCATGCTTAGGGCCTTTTAGAAATTCTTGGCAATTTCATTCAAATGATCTCATGTAAAGCTATTTCCTCATACTAAATGAAAATCATCATGAGAGAACATGTATTTACACTTATATGATTGAATTTTTTTCTTCATACAATGTAATCTGAGGTATAAATTTGAATATAATCTCACATGAGTTAATAGGAGGGCTTCGTACATGTCTATGCAATGTGTACGTAAGGGGATGTAGGGGTTCTTTTAACAACCTTAAATGTACACACTATAGGATATAGGGCGGTCTTGAACATCAAACATCCCATGTATTTAGGGTAGATTCTATGGTGACTTCATGCCCTAATGACATGGTGGGAGAAGGATTTTATAGGAAAATATAATTTCCCAAATGCTTCATCAAGTCTCTTTTTCCACAAAACAATTTACCTTAAGAGCTCATTGGTTCTATGGGAAAAAGATGGGGGAAAATGGTAGGGGGCCACGTGGCACCATTCCATTAAATTTCCCATTTCCCACAAGACTATCACAATGTCATAGGACATGTAACTTTATACCAAACCTTCTAGATACAAAATTGGGAGAAAATGGTAGGGGACCATATGCCACCTTGCCACTAAATTTCCCATCTCCCACAATGCTACCACAATGTCAGAAGGCTCTTAGAGTGATATGAAGGACATGTAACTTTATACCAAATCTTCCAAGTACAATATTGGCAGTGCTTCAACCAGGCCACAATATTCTCTCATTAAGAATATGCACTCTTGCACTTCCCCTTGTTTGCCATTTGGACATCAAGATACCATCTTTTGATGGAGTTACCTCAAATACCTTGAGCATGCTTATCATATCTCAACCCTCCATATCCTCCATGCACCTTAAAACCACTAGGTACATGATGATGGAGGGAAGCCTAGCCTATGCTGGTCTTTAGGGTGATGGTGGTGCAAAAGGAGGTCATAGAGAAGAGCACAAAAAATACCCATTCCAACACCCATATGAAATATAAAAGCATGGACAAGGATATAGTGAGTGAGAGCTGTCTCTTGTCATGCCCTAAAAATCCAATTCCCACAGCACACACTAATCAAGCAAGAAGACACCAAGTGTGTGGCGTAAAGATGGGTTGAAGTACACCAATTTTGCTTTTTTAATTTTTGCTATTTTTTCAACAAGAATGAGAAAGATAAGAAACTTTACAATGTTAGACAAATCTCTATAATTAGACCAAACACCATTGATGGTAAGTATTACATGGGTCACTTGGATTCAACAACATATCACATTTATTAGGGAGGTAGCAGGGAGCCTAGAATAGAATCAAATGAACAAAAGTCTCCCTCATATTCTCAATTAATAAACACCTGATTGCATGACCACAATAGAAATCTCCCTTAGAAAATAAATGCAAGATCTTAACAAAAAGCCAAAAGAATGTGTTTGAAAATGCCTCACCTCCAAATATATGACAAGCCGCCCTAACATGATGACTGCATCAATACAAGAGATGAAAGCTGCCATGAAATCTATGAAGGTTAACATGGCAAAGACAATGAGAATATTAGGAAGCTCACATGGAGGAAGTCACAAAAGTATGATTTAAAGTTAAGTGGAAATATTGGATAGCTGGCTACTGACCCGTGGTAGTGATCACTAAAAAGAATTACTAAGACTAGCACGAGGACATAGGGGAATCATCTTAGAGAAAAATGTATGTAGACACAAAGGCATTTTTTAAAGGCACAAAAGAATGTCTAGAATAGAAAAGAATGATATATATGCCAATCTCTTCTCTGTAGAGGATATCGACTAGGGTTTATGAAAGCTGAACACATTTAACAATCATACATGTTTATCATGTTTTTTCTTCATAAATAGATGTACATTTTGTAGGGTACCTACTTGTCCCCATGTATACTTCTAATGCTACTTACGATTCTACTATAGTAAATAAATTTTTAGCGCTTCTTTTGATGCCCTCATTTTTTCAAATTCATATGATATGTAATAGAGGCCCTCTACACTATTCTTACAATCTTCTTCTTCAAGAATTCCATCAATAATTTGTTGCACTGCCAAAGAAATCGACCATGTCAAAATTAAATCACCCAAAAGAACAATTCAATTTCTTTGTCCTCCATCTTGCACATTGCTAAGCTCCCTACCAAGGTTTCAAAAAGAATGAATTCAAAGATATCCAATGAACTTATCTCTATAATAGTGCTCAAAGGACCCAAATAACTCCTCATTCAAAGATAATTATGGGCATCAATTAAGTCCAAGCCTTCAAATAGAATTAAGGGCATCAAATAGTGATCAATGGACCCAAATAACTCCTCAATAAATAGAATTAGGGGCATCAATTAAGTCCAAGCCATCGAACACATTTCAAAGGCCTCCAAACCTTCCAGTTCTTGTAGATAGGCTGCCACTAATGAAAATTCTTGAAAAATCAACCACACAGATTAGTAGTTTGGAAGGCACTGATCAAGAGAAACAGGAGAAAAATGCATGTTAGAAAAGCCACCTTGTGTCTAGAGAACATAGCTCATTACCTAGGGAATATTTGGAACAAGGAAGGTGGAGGTCTATCCTTCTAGCAATGCCTTGCTTGATGAAAAAAAAAAGATACTTGCAAGCCAAGCCTTGCAAAAACACTACCACTTTTCAACATCACCCTTGATCCTGAAGTGTCACACTCCCAAATGGGTGTTGGTGGCAGTAGATCCTCATGGGGTCACACTTGAAGATCGTTTTGTTGATGCACCCTTGATTAAGGTTGTGAGAGGGAGTGGTTCTCTTGTGCATGGCATGGACATGAGTTATGGCTAGCTAGATGACACAAAGGATTGGTCCATGCAAGTAAGAAAGTTGTGGATTGGCTGGCGTATGTGAGTTCCAACACATGCTTTACACTTGGCAGCATTCCTCAACGTGATTGGTTTGCTGATCTTGTATGGAAACTCGGCTCTTCATGAATGAGGCTTCTACAAGAATGACAAGCTGTGTCAATTTCTCTCCTCTTTCTAGGTTGCGAGCATGTATAAGATGATGAGAGTTGTCTATATACACAGAGTTTGTCGCCAAGTTTTAGAGCCAGCTAGTCATGTCAAGTCTTAGAATATCTCTCGTCACCTCACTTGAGTTGATAGTAGAATAATTATATGATTGTTAGTCCATAGTTACTGTCCTTGTATTGCCTACAAGCTCTATAGAGGTGTGACATAGTCCTAAGTCTAAGTCGTGGCATAGTCTTGAGTCTAAGTCGTGTGTCCAGTTTGATTAATACAAAAGCTCTATCAATTTCATATCATATTGCTATGCAAGATTCTGAGTGACTTGTGTGATGTATGTGGTCAGTCTGTTCATGACCCTGAGGAAGGATGGCTACTAGTATGAGTTCTTTGAAGCAAGAAAAGCCGAAGCTGCTCTTATAAAGTTCGATGGTCGTAACTTTCCTTCTTGGCAACTTTCCACCCGATTATGGAGTATGCAAAAAGGTTTGTGGAGCATCGTACCTAATGTTGAGGAGAAACCAAATCCAAAAAGCTTGCATGGGATAAGAAGGATGAAAAGGCAATGAGAATGCTCAAACATGCTCTTGGAGAAGACTATTTTCATCATCTTTTTGGCATCAAGATGAGGCGTGCTAAAGCAGTGGTGCAGCAGGAGCTATTCAACTTATGAATAGAAGAGATTGAAAATCTAGGTACCTTTCTTAATCGTCTTTGTTGCCTCACGATATTCTCCATTGACTTGATTTTGTCTCTTCCTTCCTATGTTCCAGCGTGGAGCCTATAGCTATGCTTGGGACCCTCCCAACATCAATAGCATTCCAAACATCAAATGGAATGACAAGGAATTTCACACATGCAAGTTGAATTTCACCTCTTCCCTCCTCCTTGACACTGGCCAACCATGTCCATCATAAACATTGAATGCACAATCTCCCCTGGATTTGAAATGAAATTCTCCATCATCCTAATTATGTCCAATCTAGTATTCAAGATTTATGGCCATGAGAATCAAGCTGCAGTCGCCACATCGAAGGACTGCTTCTCTCCACAAAAACCAATTCATACATCTTAATCTGGAGTTAGGAAAGACATATGATCATATGAGGTGGGACATTATCCTTTGTACGATGGAAAGGATGCTATTTAATGGCTTCCACAGTTTTAATGTGACTCAACCACCTTATCTCTCATTGGCTATCTACATGGAAGTTTCAAGCTTGAAAATCTTGTTTGCCCTTATGACGGAATCCCTCCTTCACCAGATCGACAAAAAGCAACAATATGGATTGATTAAATTTTTGTCCCTTCATGATGGCACTCAACATCGTGCCCTATTCTTTGGAGATGATAGTTACTCAAGTATCCAAGTGAAACTGGGGCAAATAGTTGGCTAGGAGGACATACCACTTGGGAAAAATATTGTAGTCTCTCACAACCAATCAGTTAGCTATGTATTTAAAAGGAGATGAGGAAAGAGTAGTAGATGAGCAAGTCAGAGGCTTGAGCTATGTCCAAATGAGTAGGCAAACAACAATGCTAAAGCTAAATTGACAAAGAAGTACACAAAAATTTGCTTGCTCGATGCAATATAGAACTAAGAATATGGAGAATTCCAAACATGTTTTTGCCAGCGATAGGAAAATGGCACTAATGTTGATTTCTAAAATTGGTTTAGGATTGCCAAATAGACACAAATTGTGAGAAGCACATCATTTTTTGGTCGTAGACTTTGGAGATTCAAAAGAAAACCACATTGCAAATAGTCATTCAAGAAAAAGCATGATAGAGGAAAGTGTCACGATAGAGGAAGTTGGATAAACTAGTATGTACCTAGAGAAACTAGAGGAGCACATACACCAGAAGCACGAGAGGCTGGTATAGCATATGGAAGAGGATTGAGGAGCTACAGGGCTAGTGCAACGTTCAAAGGAGAAGTTGGAGATGGATGTAGTGAGCAAGTCGCAATGCATTCATTATAGTAGTGGAAAGATTGGATGGTGTCAGGGAGGAGTGACAAGGGTGAGGGCCATAAAAATCAACCAAGTGGTGAAAGAAAGTATGTTCATCGTTCCAAAAATGTAGTTCAAGCTAGGAGGGACCCATGCTCCCTCTATGATCCATGCTAGGCATATGACAAGGGAAGGTCGATGGAGAATATCGTGAGGTGTCTTTGTTAAAACAACTCGATGTGCTCGGTTCCAAGGTTGATGAGGAAGATAAAAATTGCTATACTCTAGACTTGATGTGCTTAGTTCCAGGGTTGCTTGGTGACTTATCTTATAAAAGAAAAGAGGGGTATAAGAAAGACCAAGAATGTTTGTGGTCACTAGGGAAAACCAAGACATGATGAAGACCACTGTTGGAGGAAAAAGAAAGAAGAGAAGCCTTGCGATTCAAAAGCTCAAGCTCATGAAGTGTGTTTGATTGAAGAACATGCTGGTTTTGTTGCTTTCACAGATCAAGAATGGGCTTTAAAGACTCTTTAGGTGCATCGATTTCTCATACACATTTGGATCCTGAAGGTCTTAAGGTGCTTATGGGGATCTCACTTGTCTTTATTCAAAATTTTGGTGTGCCCTTATGATGGTGTTCTACATTGATTTTGAGCATTTTGTCTCACTTAAGATCTTTTAGGTTAAGTAATCGTTTAGCAGTTCTGTCTTCTTTGCTCCCCATTTTCGCTCCACAGGGTATGTTGGCAACAGATCCTCATGGGGTCGCGTTTGAAGATGGTCTTATTGATGCACCCTTGTGAGAGGGAGTGGTTCTCTTGTGCATGCCGTGGACATGCCTGATGGCTAGCTAGATGACACAACGGTGTTGTTCCATGCAAGCGAGAAAGCAAGGATTGGCTGGTGTATGAGTTCCAACACATGCTTTGCACTTAGTAGCATTCCTCAAGGTGATTGGTCAATTGATCTTACATGGAAACCTGGCTCTTCATGGATGAGGTGATTACTTGGCATGTGAAGGTGGCTTCTACAAGAACGATGATCTGCATCAATTTCTCTCCTTTTTCTAGGCCTCGAGGCTATATAGGATGATGAGAGTCATCTATATACATAGATTCTATCACCAATGGCTAGTCATCTCAAGTCTTACAATATTTATTGTCACCTCGATTGAGTTGATAGTAGAATAGATTATATGATTGTTAGTCCATAGTCAGTGTCCTTGTATTGCCTACAAACTCTATATAGGTGCAACATAGTCCTAGTCCTAAGTCTGAGTCATGTGTCTAGATTGATTAATACAAAAGCTCTACAGATCTCATATTGTCATTATAATTCTACACAATCTACACTTTGCATGTGTAATCTTGTGTCTATGCCATCCATACCATTTGTGTGCAAAGCATCTTGACATGAAGAAAATTTCGTCTCATTTTGTTGCATGCTCTTATCTCTCAACTAGTCTATCATTGCATGCACTCAATTTCCTACAATGGGTGCACAGCGTGTAGATGATATCCTGCTAGATAATAATGAGGGTGGCTATTGGAGGAACCTGATGACCTCCTACCATGAACTACAACAGGCAACGCAAATGTTCCAGGCAATGATGCTAGACACCATCTCCCATACACTATCCTCTGGGAAAGGAAATGGAGACAAGCGGGAAGGAGGCATTCCATCCTGTGCCTCTATCCTGAAGACTCATTGCCATGTATCCTATAGGTCAGAGAGGATGGACCAATGGAAAATTATGAGCCCCTCCATCAACCAAGAAACCATCCTTCAAGTGAAATCGTGATGTAACTTTTGTGTACTGACAACAATATGGAGGTACTCATGTAGATCCTCTGCATCATGAGACAACACCATAGACAATGCAGAATCATCTACTTATCTATATCTCCACACTAGTTGCATCCTCTAGATGGTTTCATCAGTTGCATCCTCTAAATGGCTTCACAAGTTGCATCTACCATCTAGGCACATTTGCTGCAACCATGGGCCAATGGACAAAATTCCATACGCTACCATCTAGAAGAAATAGAAAGTCTCATGTTTACTAGCCAGATACCTCCTAGGGAACCTGCTGCCCAACCCAATGCCGCTCTCCAAGCTGCTCTGGATGAAAACATAGACAAACCAATTTATGTACAAGAAGAAGGTAACCTCCTCCACCATGTCCAAGTGCCCTACTTGTATAGGCCAAAATGACTCACCCTGATCTCATTGAATCTCTCAAAGATGTCAAGACATCAAGCCTCATGTGTCACCACACTCCCCCTGCTTTGTAGTCTAGAATTGGATCAATGGTCAAGTCCTTGCCCAAGCAGACTTCGACTTTGAGCCTCTACCAATTCCTCTTACTATTGAAGGCTAAACATTGACAATAGTACAAACCAACCTCTATATTACAAATGCCACTCATAGGAGGTGCCATGAAACAAGGCACCACTTCAGTTCCTACATGTGGGAGCTTCCTTTGCTCCTGTCTTTGGGTAGGTCATATCAAGATCAACACCACTAGGCTCTAGGGAGTGGTTCTATGTGCAAGCTCTTTGCACACACATCAAGCTTCTAGCTTACACAATGTGTGAATGTGTGTTGTTATGGATAAAATTGTCTAAGGAAAAAGGCATTAATATGTGTGTGTGTTTGTATATGTGGCAATAGTATAATAAAATATGGTGTGCATAGGGCCCAAGGTTGAGGTGGCAGGGCATGACCATGTGCCACCCTTCCATGTAAGAGGACCCATAAGGTGTGTTGTACATAATCCATGATAGTAATATTATAAAATGTAAGGTGGCATGGCTCCTCCATGTGCCACCCCTCCACCTAGGCTACATTTAGTGAAATATGGCTCAAAGTCCATGGGAGAAGTAATATATAATAGGTGGAGATGGATATTATATTGAGTTATTCCCTCCATATGGGATAGGCCCATGTGGGGGAGGTATAGAAGGTCCAAGAGAGCAAGTTAAATAATGGGGAAAGTAGAGGTGGCAAGATTCCTTGTGCCAACCCTCCACTTGTCCTCCTAGAGGTTTGAACATATTCTAAAATTGGGAAGAGACCAAGGGAGTATCATAGACTTGAGATATATGGGGCTTGATTTATGTGGAAAATTGAGGCAAAGGGTTGTCGGACACAATTGAGAGTGCGTAACCGCCTAGCCCACATGGGAGACTTTTCCACACACACCATGCATGTGGGAGGATACATTAATTGGGAGAGACCCCCTCTTTTGGCTATAAAAGGAGGGGGCTATTCCTTGATGAGACATGCTCATTCTTGTAAAGCCACCTAGCTAGTATTTTGATATTTACCTCTCATCCTTTCTTTCAAATAAAGTATGGTTCTCTTCCCTTGATGTCTCCATCTCTACATTCCTCCTCCTATCATGTACATGCTTCTCTTCCCCCTCTCCTTTTCCCCTTATGTCATAGTCTCCCTCTTCCTTCCCTCCACTTCTAATTCCTTTTCCCCTCCCATGACAACGGTTCGCCCTCACGATCTCCTTTTCTCTATGGCCCTCGAGCGTCGCCATGCTTAGCCTCTAGCCTCTGGTCTTGATTTCTTTTTCGGCTAATAGAATTGGTGTGGCTGTTGGGATTGAAATCTCCATGGCTAGTGGTGAATCTTCTGCTCGTACTGGTTGCATCTACAAAACTGTACCATCTGTGCTCCTTCTAAGCTACTGCATGTACATTCGATTTGCGCATCTACTATGTTCGACCGTGCGACAGTTTTCTGGGCTGCTGCAACTTCTGGTCGCGGATAGTTTTCTCACTTCGCGCATCTACTGCGTTCACCCACGCGACAGTTTTCTGGACTGCTGTGGCTTTTGGTCACGAACAGTCTTCTCGCTCCATGCGTCTACTGTGTTCACTCGTGCGACAGTTTTTTGGGCTGCTGCGTCTTCTGGTCGCGGACAGTTTTCTGAGTTCCTGCAAAATTGCAACAGCAGATCCCGCGCCCCCCTCTCTCTTCTCTTCTTCTTCCTCTCCTTCTCTTTCTCCTTCTCCTCTCCTCTCCTCTCTTTTTATTAAAGAGTAGGATTTGAACCCAAGACCTCCCCCTTCACAAAAGGGAGACTTATCATTGGGCCAACAAGTTGGAAGTGGTGAAAATGTAATGATTTTTGTTCATATATCGAAATCTCGGGAACTATAACTCTCTAACCGTGGGGAGTTTGCTCTTGCTGTAAAAAGCAAAAGTACTTCATTTCATGTGCTCTATTCACATCTCCTACTAGATCGCCAATTCAGAACTTCTCCAAGCTCACTACACGGATGCACGCCACACAAGGAGGGTGGACATTTATGTCACTTCTCGACGTGTTTAAGGATTTGCTGCCTGGTCCTCTGCACCTTATGGCTACCAATGCACGAGATCTCTTTCTTGATCTTCATGTCGACCTTCAACAACTAATTGTCCAGTGCATTGTTCAAGGAGATGACGGGTGGAATGATACACCGTGGATGATTCATGGTGAAGAACTCCTGATACGCTGGGAGAACTTTGATTTTACTTCTACTCATTGTGCGGTGATTGAACTACTTGCTGCTTCAGAGGTAATTAAAACGGTGTCCTTCATCGAAGGGTGGGATGCTCCCCAAGCTTGGGGGGAGATTTGGCGCATCTGCTTGTTGATTCCTATGGATAAGCTCGTCTTGAATGGTTTATTCTCAATCTACTACAAAGGTTTCTAGGCCTCGGCTATGGTTGGTAATGTTTTGACCAAGGAATCCATTTGTACCTAATCAACCTTTTGTGCCTCATTTCGAGCTTCAAGTTGTAATTCTATTTGGTCTTAAGATAAACTATCAACAAAGGATTGCAAGTTTATTTGGTACTGAACGTTTGGCTCAAGTGTTGAATTCTCCCCACCCTCTCCTCCTACCTATCTTGGACTACTGAGAAACTTGGGATGTCTGAATTTTAGTCTTGGTGTGATGACATCTTGGATCCTTCAATTTGATGGAGCTTACAAACCTTCGACCAAGGCTGCTAGCGTGGGTGTGAAGCTCAGTTCACTGGGTGGTGAGAAGTATTGTTACAGCAAGTCTGCACTTGCAAGTACTTGCAATCAAGCTGAGTACTTGGCGCTCATTTTTGGGCTACAAAAGGCACAAGAACATCATGCCAAGCAACTTGAAGTGCAAGGAGATTCTCAACTAGTGTGTGAACAAGTTAGTGGAAGGTGGAAGGTGCGGAGCAAAGGCTTGGTTCCACGACATCAACAAGCATTGGAACTTTGCAACCAATTTAAAGAGGTAAAAATTCAGCATATCCCTCGAACTCGAAATCTAGTTGCTGATTTCTTGGCACGTGAAGCTTGTACTTCAATCACGCATGACGCGAGTGGAAGCACCACCCCAACAAAACCGCAAGCTACGAAGGAGGGTGATCATTTGTAAGGAATGCAAAAGTTGTGGTCATCATGAAACTAAGTGTTGGGCATACTTGATACGAGTTCACCGACTTCAGAAGATCATCAAAAAGGTCCTTAAGGACATTGCTCAAAAGAAGGATGCCAGACCGCACACCCCTTGAAGAAATAGCATGGCGACTACAAGAACTGGAAGAAGCTGAAGGTGATGTGCAAGCTCTCCAACTGTTGACATTTGTCATGGCATTCTTGTTTGCCTTGATGAACAACCTCATGCAATGCCGTGCCTCTAACCCTCGCTTGTAAAGATGGATGTGATATCATGAGGGTTGGTTCTTTTAAGATTGTCTATGTGCTATTCTGTGCTGAAGATTCTTCCCGTGTAGTATTTCACACTACACCAGTCACACCCTACCCTGCCTATGTGTGCTTTGTGGATGTATCTTCACCCGATTTTCAGTTCAAGCTTCCTCTTTCTATTGTTTGTCCATAGATAAGCCTCTCTTTTCCATCTTCCAAGCATGGCTGACATTCCCATGTTTTGTGGACGGATGGAAGAAAATCCAAATGAGTATCTTATGGCCTTCAAGCGCTGTTGTGTTTCTCTCAACTTTCTTACTGAAGACAGATGGCTGTTGGTTCTTCCCAAATTTCTAGAGGGTTTGGCTCAAGTGTGGTATGAGAAGTAGGCCGAAGACGTTCGCCAAAGCTGGCCAAGGTTGATAGCAGTGATGATTGAGTATTTTGGCAAAGAAGAGGAGCCGGAGAATGTGTACCTATAGGTGGCAAACTTGAAGCAGTCAGAAGGTGAGACGGCACGTCGATATGTGGATCGAGTGGCCGTGCTCCTGGACCGGTTTAATTGCCATGCAGGAGGACAATGCCGGATTTCGAGCTGGAATGACTCAGCATGTGCTAGGCTACCTTATAGCAGAAGCAAGTGATGAATTCCGCCTCAAGCTTAAATGGGAGAATCCAGAAACTATGGTGCTAGCACATGAGATTGCTCAAAAGTTTGATAAAGTTCAGTCTAACCCCGCTTCAAAGAAGACGATTGTCCCTCCGCAACCCCCGCAATTCTTGCAACAACAACCTGGGGGGTCTAACTCAGGGCCATACCCCCACCCCTCATCAGGGATGTATCCACCGCCTCCACCTCAAATGTATGGTCCTCCCTTAGATGCTTACCCTCAACAAGGTGTATATCCTCACCCTCTGCCTCGAAGATTTCCCCAGCCTCGCCCACGAGCCCCCCTCCTCTCTACTCCCGCGGCCCCTCCAGCTAAAGAGGCCCCCCCTGCAATAGAACTTGGAGTCAATGACCTAGCCAAGGCCCTGAATGATCTTCGGCTTTAGATGGTGGGAATCAGAAATCAAGCCAACTACCCTCCAAGAGACCGTGCTAATGTTGTATGCTACGAGTTCCACCAGAAGGGTCATTATCGCATAGAATGCCCCAATATTCCAAGGGTGAATCTTCTAAGTGAGTCGGGAACTAAGGATTCTGATGTAGAGATCCTTGACCTCGGGAAAAGAAGTCGTGCCACCTCGGACCCCTCTCCAAACCGTGGACCGGGCTGCCCCTGGAAGAAGGTGTCCTTCTCAGACCCCTCAGATGCTGAGATGGTAGACCCACCAACAGAGAAGACTAAAAGATCTCGCAGGAGTAAGTGGTCACCCTCGGATTTTCCCATCGGCTCAAGGCAAGAGGACTATCGGTCGTTCAGGACCTTGCTCATCGGTCTTTGAGCATCACGCTCCCTCAACTAATAGCATTAAGCCCTAAGGTGAGACGTGAGCTGCAGCAAGGTCTCTCAACAAGGAAGAGCAAGAAAAAGGGAAAGGTACGAGAGGTATCTTCTATCTGTGAAGAAATTGATCGGCACCCACATACAGTAGATGTCATCATAGATAATTGCCGTGTCAAAAATGTGTGTGTTGATGGGGGAGCTGCATGTAATATCATGGTGCCCCGAATCATGAAGAAATTGAATTTGAAATGTACAAGGCGTTCCTCCACTCGAATCAAGGTAACAGATGGTCGACGACTCGCCACCCTAGGAGTCATTGAGGATTTGCCCATCATTGTCAATGGGTTGACCACCACTGTCAATTTCTATGTAGTGGACATTGAAGATATAGGCAGAAGTTACCCAGCCATACTCGGGAGACCATGGTTGAGAAAGAGTGATGCAGTCAGCTATTGGAAGATAGGACACATGTCTTTTGGTGCTTCCAAGGAGAAGATCCCGGTGCAACCCAGTGCCATGGAACCGGAAGAAGAAGAGGAGCAAGACAGTGATACTCTCTCATCCTCGGTGTCTGAATCCATGGAAGAATCAGACGGGGGGGAGGAATTCTCAAAGGAGGAAGTTTACATGATGGGGGTGTCTCCAACCCTACCACCTGCAGAAAAGATAATAGCTAGTCCTCAACAGCTTGAATCTATGCTTTCCCCAGACCTCACTCCAAGTGAGAAAGATGAGTTCCTAGAAATGTTCAAAGATTTCCCTGACCTCTTTGCAACTAGCTACCACCACCTTCGCCATGTGACTACCATAGAGCACAAGATAGAGCTGAAGCCTGATGCGAAGCCTGTGGCTCAGAAGTATCAGAGATTAGGGCCCCTACAGACCGATGCTTTGCTCTCAGAGTTGTAGAAGCTTGTAGAGGCTGGGTTTATTGTTCCGGTTCACAATATTGAATGGGTTTCACCAGTGGTAGTCACCCCAAAGAAAAACAACAAGTGGGGAGTCTGCATCGACTATAAGAAACTCAATGCAGCCACCAAGAGGGATCATCATCCTCTGCCCTTTCAAGACCTCATTCTTGAGAAGGTAAGTGGTCATGAGATGTATACTTTCTGTAATAGTTACTCTGGGTTTTATCAAATCAGAATTGTCGAAGAAGATGTGCTTAAAACCACATTTGCCACACCTTGGGGGACATTTGCATTCAAAGTAATGCCATTTGGCCTCACCAATGCTCCTGCTACCTTTCAAAGATTTATGCAGATGGTGTTTGCTCCTTATTTGGGGGATTTCTTGGAGGTGTTTTTAGATGACTTTTGTATATTCTCGTCACGTAAGGAGCACGTCATGTAGGTTAGATTGGCCTTCCAAAGGGTCAATGATGCAAATGGTAGTCTCAACCCTGAGAAATGCACCATTGGAGCCACTCAAGGGAGGTCATTGGGACATATTGTCTCATCTGAGGGCGTCAAGCCTGACCCCGAGAAGGTAGAAGCCATCCTCAAGCTCTCACCGCCTACAACCAAACGTCAGGTACGCTCATTTGTCAATCTAGCAGGATACTATCGCCGCTTCATTGATCAATATGCTGCTTTGACACAACCCATGACTATGCTATTAAAAGATGGGGTTGATTTCTCTTGGGATGAGGATTATGATCATGGGTTTGCACAAATCAAGAATGCTCTGGATTCAGAACCCATTCTACGCAATCCAGATTGGTTAAAGACTTTCTATATCAATCCTGGGTTTGGTGAGCACAATCTGGCAGGCATTCTTCTCTAGCAAGAGGAGGATCGGTTCATGTATCCCGTTCGATTTGCTTCTCGACAATTGCTCGACACTGAGCAACACTATTCAGAGGCTGACAAGCATGCCTTGTCTTTGGTGTTTTGCATTGAGAAATTTAAGCATTATGTGGCTGGAAAGTCCTTCTTTATACTCACTGGCACTGGTCTTGCAAAGCAGGTTCTTCAATCACCAAATCCCATGGGCCGGTTGGCCAAATGGTTGGCAGTTCTACAAGAATATGATTTTTCTTTCAAAATTGTAAAAGGGGGTTGTTCCAACTTGAAGAATGCTTTGATTGATTTAGAGGAGTGCCTTGATGTAACCCTTGTAGTAGCCATAGAAGTTGGGGGTCCATGGTATGGTGGTATCTACAAGTTTCTGACTGCTTTCTCCTTTCCTTCAGAAAGTACTAGCTATGAGAGAAAGAAGATCCACAGAGATAGTAGGCACTACACCCTCCTTGATGGGGTGTTGTACCGTCAAGGCATGGATGGGGTACTAAGACGGGCCATTAATGCAGATGAAGTGCCTAAGGTATTGAAGCATTATCATGATGGATTTTGTGGAGGCCACTATGCCAGTGAGACTATACAGCTAAGAAGATTTTACATGCTGGATAGTATTGGCCGACCTTGTTCAAGGATGTCATTTTGTATTGCAAAACCGGATGCGTCAATTTTACAAGCAAAAACCTATGAGCAGGTTTATACGAGCGTGTTTTTCAAGAGATTTTAAAAATAGTATTTCTTTAGGAAACATGGTTTTTACACTTTTATTTTCATTAGAACTAGATCCCTTTATCATAAAAATATACAAACTAGTCACTCATTCATTTTTACATAACATAAATCTTCTTATTCATAGACATCCCTTTGTACCCTTGTTATTACCTTAAAAAAGTATTGAAAAATAAATCATTTAAGAAACGTCCCTCATAATCACTCTCAACATAATATTATTTTACATAAATAATTACTTATTAAACACATTTATATCATATGGCAATATCTTTCAAGTGTTTTTATAGTATTAATAACAATATATTTATGGACACGTTTCTATAGAAGTTTAAATTACTGTAAATAAGTATTAACTTGGGCTTATATATCTCTCTCATAAAATACATGTAATATTTAATACTATATATGCAAGGTTTTCCAAAATATAACCCCATAGATGTGCTCAAATGGGGTTTTCCGATCAATTTGAGTGGCTGAATGACTATATTTGGACATTGGATGTGAAAGTTATGTCACTTTTAAAAGTGCTGTCCAACGTAGTTTCGCCAACGAAACTACCTTGAAAGACCTTGTTCAAAGGGGTTTCGCTGGCGAAACTACCTTGATGGCTTGCTTCAATGAGTTTTCTTTGGAGAAACCCTTTCATGAAGATAGGGTGAGAGAGGTTTTTCAATGTCACCCCCTATTAAGTAAAAAGTTGTAAGAAGGATCATAAGGGAATTTTCATAGAGAAGTCTACTCTACATGTGGGTTTCTTCAAAAGCCATCCCATTATGTTCTCACCATTCCCAAAGATTCACATAAATATTCGTGTATAAAATAGGCATTCCTATAATACTTTTCATATTTCTAAGTGAAACTATGTTTTCTTCTGATCCATTTTTGTCATATTTTTGCATAGTTGGAAGCTTTTTTTTCCTTCGCTCGGACGCTCGGAAGATTTCGCTCGGAAAATGCTCGTCCCTTGCAAAACCTGTGAACCATGCCAATTCTTTGGTAGGAAGGATTTGCGTCCTGGGCAACATCACCCAGTGATGTCCATCCATCCGTTTCAGAAGTGGGGAATAGATTTTGTCGGGCCCTTGCCCATGACTACCCGCAAAAAGAAGTATCTTTTGGTAGCCACTCAGTATGTCACTAAGTGGGCTGAAGCTATCGCCCTCCCCGCTGTAAATGGTAAGGCAGTTTCAAATTTCATATTTGAACGTATCTGCACAAGGTTTGGGACACCCATGGAGATTGTCTCTGACCATGGGAGTCCATTCTTAAATGAAGCAGTGGAGTTACTCATGGATCGCATGGGTATTGATCATCACACTTCTAGCATCTATTATCCAACATCCATGGGTCAAACAGAGCGGACCAATGGCCTCGGACCAATGGCCTCCTTTGTAAAACCATGGGAAAAATGGCCACAGGGAACAGGAGCCAATGGGATCAGAAGGTCACTGAAGCCATGTGGGCTTACAACATCACTCATAAAACATCTACAGGTCACACTCCTTTTGAGTTGGTGTATGGTACTGAGGCAGTTTTACCACTAGAGATAGAGATTCCGGCCTTGAGATTGGCACAAGAACAGAGGATGACAGAAGATGAACATGTAGAGGCCATATTGGTACAACTTGAGAAGTTAGATGAAACCCGACGCCTTGCACTACACCAAACAGAGATCCAAAAGAATCGACAAAAGTCCCGCTTGGATGCTAAGATTCGCAAGGGATGGGAAAGACACTTTGCTAAGGGGGATGTTGTGCTATGCTTTGATAACAGATTGGACAACCAAATGGATAAGAAGTTTCTGCCACTGTGGACTGGTCCATACAAAGTCATCAAGGAACGTAGCAATGGGTCTGTACAAGTTCAGGAGCTGCATGAACCATATGGCCAGAAGGTGATCAACAAGCATTACCTTAAGCCTTTCTTTGTGCGTGATGGACCCAGGCATGGAAATGCTGTGCATTCCCTGCCTGGGGGGGGAACTGTTATGGATAAAATTGTTTAAGGAAAAAGGCATTAATATGTGTGTGTGTTTGTATATGTGGCAATAGTATAATAAAATATGGTGTGCATAGGGCCCAAGGTTGAGGTGGCAGGGCATGACCATGTGCCACTCTTCCATGTAAGAGGACCCATAAGGTGTGTTGTACATAATCCATGATAGTAATATTATAAAATGTAAGGTGGCATGGCTCCTCCATGTGCCACCCCTCCACCTAGGCTGCATTTAGTGAAATATGGCTCAAAGTCCATGGGAAAAGAACTATATAATAGGTGGAGATGGATATTATATTGAGTTATTCCCTCCATATGGGATAGGCCCATGTGGGGGAGGTATAGAAGGTCCAAGAGAGCAAGTTAAATAATGGGGAAAGTAGGATGAGGTGGCAAGATTCCTTGTGCCAACCCTCCACTTGTCCTCCTAGAGGTTTGAACATATTATAAAATTGGGAAGAGACCAAGGGAGTATCATAGACTTGATGGGGCTTGATTTATGTGGAAAATTGAGGCGAAGGGTTGTCGCACACAATTGAGAGTGCATAACCGCCTAGCCCACATGGGAGACTTTTCCACACACACCATGCATGTGGGAGGATACATTAATTGGGAGGGACCCCCTCTTTTGGCTATAAAAGGAGGGGGCTATTCCTTGATGAGACACGCTCATTCTTGTAAAGCCACCTAGCTAGTATTTCGATATTTCCCTCTCATCCTTTCTTTCAAATAAAGTATGGTTCTCTTCCCTTGATGTCTCCATCTCTACATTCCTCCTCCTATCATGTACATGCTTCTCTTCCCCCTCTCCTTTTCCCCTTGTGTCATAGTCTCCCTCTTCCTTTCCTCCACTTCTAATTCCTTTTCCCCTCCCATGACAACGGTTTGCCCTCACGATCTCCTTTTCTCTATGGCCCTCGAGCGTCGCCATGCTTAGCCTCTAGCCCCTGGTCTTGATTTCTTTTCTGGCTAATAGTGTGCACATGCATCTATGTGTCCACACATACATATCTCCAAGAGCATCATCCTAAAAGCAAACATACTATGGTTTTATAGCCACCCATGTGGTTGATAATCATAAACTACATCTTGCATAGCAAGGACTAGATACTACAATCATGCGGAGACACATCGTGCACATGTACATCTAGGCGGTAAATAATTGTTGATGCATGTTCCTATTTCACATGCAAATTTTCAATTTGATACCAAAGAAACTATAGAAGTTGTCTAGTTTATTCACAATATTCCTTCAATAGGCTTAATTCTTTCACTTATTGTACAAAACATATCTTATGATCCTTGATTTGCAAAATGGAGCCTATTAGTGAAAATTAAACAATTCATTCCTAAAATACTCTTCTACTACTAAAAAGTTTACCAAATGAGAAAGCGAAGATTTCAATCTAACAATACTAGGGGCTCACCTCCTACTACTCAAATTTAAACATTAGGCTAGTTGGGCCTATATTTTAGCATATAGGAGCCATACTATTGTGTACATTTTCATGTCTCACATAAAATTCTACAAATAAATTCACAAAAGTATACAATTAACTAAATTCATACATGTAACATACATATTGCATTCCAAATGCAAATTTCTTTGTGGTCATTTTTGAACATATATAAACATATCCTATATATGATTATTAAGTATAACAACACCATGTTTGGGTGGTTTATGTGCCAATATTTATATAATTAAAAAAAATACTAATTGCTTACATTCATGCAACCTATTAAATGATACATTATTGAACTTTATTTTTCAAAATAAAGCATATTATATAACTTATGAAATTTAATAAGAATTTGAAAATTGTTTTAGTTTCAATGGACTATCACCAATTTTTTGGTCTTGCATAGGGCTTATTAGAAATGAGTTAGAAATCTAAACTGTGGTTCTCGATTGAACCAAAGTTTCCTTTTATGAGCACGTATTTTTGTGTGTAAGAACGTTAAATTGTTAGCAAGATAGGAGCAAAATTTCCTATAGAAGACTTGCCTATGAAAAAGTCAAACTCCATAGACACAAATCATGCATGACTTGTTTGATCTAATGACCAAGTTGACCTAAATTTTTTTTATTATAAATGTTTGCCACATTTGTAGCAATAGAAAAGGGGAAGGAATTTTTTAGGGAAAAGAGGAACATCTTCTTTGTTGATTGATTGAAATATGGATCTATCCTTTATCTAACTTTCAACTATTTTCTAGACCTACATATTTCAAAATGAATTTACGTCTATATACAATTCAAATGTGTGCCTATTACTCTACACCATATTAGTAATGTAAAGTAGCTAATTGTAAAGCCATTAAGAAAATGCTATTATTTAAAGTACAAAATTGTCTAATCTATAGTTGCTTTGTTTGTCATACAAAAGAAAAATATATGTGGTCCTTCTACCATATGTTAATTTGTGAAGCATCTTTTTTGTTGAAGCTAAAGAGAAGAACCTTTGATGCTTAGCTTTTGCAATCAAACAATGAAAAATGTGTTCTTATCTGCTCATATGGTCATTATAATTGCATTTTACAATGTACAAAGAAACGTTTGTTTGTAATATGAAAACATAAGAAACTTTAATGCTTGGTAAACAAAATTTAAAAATGTATGGATAGTCTAGAAAAGCATGAGTTCATAGTTCCAAGAAGGGGAATACATCAATCACACACCTAATTCCCCATAATACATGATAACATCATTTCATCACAAAGGGCGTGTATATGATTGATATAAAGTGTAAGAGTGATAAAGGGTGTATAACATTGTTGTCATTTAGAGTTAAAAGTGTATACTTGATGTTAATTAGATTACAAGTTTACAAGTGAGCCTTAAGGATATTATAATTTCTAAAACATGTTTCATCTTTGATTTTTAACTTAAACACATGCACTAGACATATTCCATTGTTCCACTATAATAAGGATCAGCGTAAAGGGAAGGTAGGAAAATCCTTTTACACAAAATTATCACTTCAATTACTGTTGTTCTAATAAGGATACACAAAACGAAGAAGATTGATTGTATACTAGGTAATATATTTAGAGGTTATTGAAAGTAGTCTGATTTGTTGTGTGTCACAAAGCTCAAACATGAAGTTTGTTACATATAAATAGGATATAAATGGACTACAAGGATGTAAGGTTCTAATTTTTTGGTTTTAAAACCTTCTCCATACTTATGTATTAAGACCAATGGCCTTTTTATATCTATTATAAGGAACCATGCAACCATCTTAGATGTATACATAAACTGCCCACTGATTCACATGCTGTGAATGGTATTGCACCAACAAAATCACATTAACCCACTAGCCAATGCTTGGCTAAACAATGCACAAACCTCACTGAACTTCCAATGCAGACCTGTACTTGCAAAACATGAGCTAATTTGAATGTTGTATTGCCAAATACAGAGGTAAACAGCTCCAAATCCTTTCCCATAATTGGCAACAGTCTCAAAACCTGCTCAGAATAGTGTAGACAGCAACTACATTCACTATTATTGGGGCGGACAAGCTATAATTGGCAACAGTCTCAAAACCTGCTCAGAATAGTGTAGACAGCAACTACATTCACTATTATTGGGGCGGACAAGTTGAATTATTTCAAAATCTAATTATAAGAAACCCATGCAAGATGATTCCTAAGCCAATTTTTTCCTAGAGGCCCTAATCTGTCTTTTTTTTTGCGGTAAAGTTCAACTTTGTATTAAGATTTAAAAAGTAGAAAGAAAAGGAGGGATATACAAAAGTGGAGCAGCCTCAAGAAAGCGAGGCGGGAACCTTCAATTCCAAATCTTTCCTACCATTCTATAGGTCTTGTTCTTTTTCCCAGAAAACTGTATTGCTTTTCAATATCCTCTATGATGGTTGTAGTCACCATTCTCCCCAAATGGGGTCTATGAAAGGCAAGGTTGTTTCTCTGTCTCCATACATGAGTTATCATGTGTGCTCTGACCACCTGCCAAACTTCATACATGGGGTCAATCATCCTGCATCTATCCCCTAGCAGGGCCATTTTCCAACTCATTTTGAAGATAATGTGAGCTCTTGCCAAGCTGAGGCCAATCTGTTTCCACACATCCTTGATAAAGGAGAAATCCCAGAATAGATGCATATGAGTATGCTTCATAGCATTACAAAAAAGGCAAGTCGTACCAGCATTCAGATTCCATTTTGCAATTCCTACTCCCACCATCATTTTACCAACAATCACCCACCAGAGGAGAAAGTTTAGTTTTGTAAGATGGTGTGGCCTTCCACACCCTTTGAAGCCGTGCAACCCATACTTGCACCGTGTCATTTGGGGCATGGAACCTCCACTTTCTACTTGCAAACAAGGGAGCCTCTAGAGAATTACACTCAATAAAGTCCCTTAAGCAGACTTTAGAGAATGGTTTTCCTTGACTCCAAACCAACCCTCTGAACCCCGGTTCTTCCTAAAAATATTGACTAATATGCCAGTCACCCTTAATTCTGCTCAACAAGAGAGTAATTACCTCACCTTCCCATAGTGTTAACCCATATCTTTGTACAATGGTCTCAGCATTTAACCACTTTAGCCCACCAGGATCCCAAATTTGCACAAAAGTCTGAAGCCCTTTCTTAAACATTCTAGCTACCAGACAAGGGTAACTCTTAAGAAGATCTGGGCCTATAATTAATGGCCAGTCAGATAACCAAATTGACCTCCCAAGAGAGGCCTCACCATGAAGTGACGTTAGTCCCCCCCATAGACAACCCTTCGATTTACCCTTCCATATTTGCGCTAGCCTTATGAGCAATTCAGATTGGGGAGTCTTAACTGCAAACTCAGATAATATTACGTCTTGCCATGGATAGTTAATCTTTATTAGAGCATTCAGGCACATAAAGAATCTTGAGATAATTGCCCTCGGTTGGCTGCTACCTAGCTGTAGTTGCCACTTGCTACACAGAATGCCATTCTTTTCTTTCATAGAGACTAAACCCAAACCACCATTCTCCTTTGGAGCTTCATTAGCTCCCATCTCATTAAGTGCCATCTCCCCTCCCATATGAAGTTCGAAATAAGTCTGTCCACATTATTAGTTTTGGAGAACGAAATGACAAGAAGTACATTTACCAAGATAGACTCAAGCATATGCTTCGCAATGGTAGTTCAGGCAGCAAGGGAGAGGGTTTTTCCAGTCCATCTATCAAACTTATCCTTAATTCTCCTGATTGCCCATTCAAACTTGTCTTTTAAAGAAACTCCTCCCCCAATTGGACATCCAAGGTATCTCAAGACTTGTCCTTTTTGGATCCAGTCGAATTTAAAATTAGCTGTCCATGGAGGTTCCTCATCCCAATCGAGCCAAAGAGTAGTCGTCTTGTCCTTATTGACTTTAGAATCAGATAGTGTAGCAAACTCATCAACAATTTCCAAAAATATGTTTATGTTCTCCTCAGTCCCAACCCAAAAATTGGTGTTGTCATCAGTAAAAAATTACAAACAAAATAGAGTCTCACCTAGCATCTTTAAGCCCTTTAGGCTTCCACTATCGAGATGCCTATCAATCGGCACTAACAGAGGTTCTGTGACTATGGTGAAGAGCAGTGGAGCTAATGGGAAACCTTGCCTTCCACTTTGTTTTTATCGAAGCTATACTTATATATAATATAAAATCATGGTGAAAGTTTATTGAGCTATTTTTTTTAGTTTCACAATATTGATAGAACATAGTAGACTTTTATATATTTTCTTTTGAGTTTTGAAGTAAAATATGTAAAGCCTGGTGAAACTTTAAATTTTCTCATAAAAGTTTCAAATCTTGGTGAATATTTCAAATGTTTATTTTTATTAGGGCATACAAACTTTCAAAGCCAATATAAAAGTTTCACTTCTTAATGAAACTAAAATGAAAAAATCACCCATGCTTGCCTTATAGATCTTCTCAATTCAAACTTCTGATAGTGATAACTGTTTACTGAAACCGTCGCCCATGCATTTGTAAACAGCATGTTTACTAGCATGCAAAATCCACTACCAAACCCTTGTGGATCTAAACAGCTCAAGACACAAACTCCCAGCTTACACGATCGTAGGCCTTCTCTAGGTCTAGGTTAAGCATGAGTATTTTTTCATTACTTGCCAAGGCATAATCCATAGCTAACATTGCATTCAGAACTGCTTCATGAATGTTTTTGCTATTAACAAAACCAAATTGGTGTGGGTGAATGAGCCCTGACAAAAGGAACTTGATCCTTTTAGCCAAAAACATGGCTATCACTTTATAGACCGTGTTGAGCATTGACAACAGTCTCCATTTTCTTGGAGATAGCCTATTATGGGACTTAGGAATCAATTTTATCACACCTGTGTTTAACTCTATGGGCATCTCGCCCTTAACCTTGCACCGATTAATGAGCTTAACCAACTAAGTTTTGCATGTATCCCAATATACTTGAAAGAATTTAGCAGGAATACCACCAGGGCTAGGAGCTTTCTCCTTAGCCATTTGCATAACTGTGAATTTTACCTCTCCTTCGGAGAATGGTTTCTATAGCATAGTCGCTTCAAAGTCTAGCACTTTGTGAGGCATGTCAACCAGAAAGGCTTTCAATCTAATTTCAAATTCGACAAGTTTTATCCACCACACACCCTGTGAGAAGTAAATCCTGTTGAGGTGAGTAGTTCTCCATACACTACCAACTTGCTTATTGTTCCAAGTGAAGACACATAGGCTATTAAGACTATCAAAAGATACCCAGTCGATCAGGTTGCAGCTCTTCTCAAAGAGTTGCCAAGCGTCCATTTCGTTGGTTGTACCTTTTGCACTCTCATGCGACCAGTCTCGAGCACTGAGGACCAAGTTCCAATCTCCAAGTAACAAGGCTTGTTTTCCCTCAACAAGTGTCCTTAACCTTCCCCACAAGGCTATTCTCTCAACAGAACTATTCGGGGCGTAAATTGAAATAACCACAAACTTGACCTCCTGAAAGGGGAGTTGCGTAGCCACGTATTCCCCTCAAGAACTGGTTTCAATAGACAGTACCGAGAGTTGCTCACTAATCACGAGAGCAGTCCCCGCCTTCCCTGCCTGAGGGTAGTTGCTAATGCAACTATAACCCCGAATGCACATTCCATCGAGATTTTTGTCTCCTGTCTTCATCTCCTGCTAAAACCTTCGGCTTATGTACACTGAGTAATCTCCTGACCACTTGCTGTTTCCAGAGAGCGCATGCACCTCTTATGTTCCATGAGATGCAAGCTATTTGTGGCCTTCTGGCCTTCGCTTCAGCCCTTGTCATAGTCATCATCTCGATCCATCTCCTGCGCCAGTGGAGCGTAGATGTTGACAAAAGCTCCACCTCTTCTTGCTCTTCTCTTGACATCTCTGAGGGATTCAGCCCTTCTGAAGCTTCTTTCACCCTGATTACCTTCATGCATGGTTCTACAGTCCAGCTTCTTCTTCTCTGCCACCTCTGTAAACTTTTTAAAGTCTTCAGCTCTGCCTTTGGGGTTCGCTTTAGGAGATTTACCTTATTGGGATGTTTCTCCCTAGACCTTATCCACTTGGACATTTGCTACCCATGGAAGCGCATGCACCACCTGTGTTTGCCCCATGTCCTCAACCACTGGGCCTTACATCGCCTTTTCCCCCTCTTTTCCCTCCGATGAAGCAACCAGTTCGTTTTTCTCAGGGCCGCCACGTTCAGGACCTAGCAAAATGACCACTTCACGTGTCCTCAACCAATGGGCCTTCCATCGCCTTTTTTCCCTCCGATGAAGCAGTCGGTTCGTTCTTCTTAGGTCTGCCACGTTTAGGACACTCTCTAGCAAAATGACCACTTCATTTATGGAAATAGCACGCATCTGGGAAGACTCCGAAACGAACTTCAACAAAAATGCTCCATTCATTAGGAAGCTCCAACTCCAGTGCCTCCGGTATTTCCCTTCTCCTGTCCCACATAGAAAGCAGGCTTTGGGGGACAAATTTTCATCACAATCAATTAGCAAAGTGCTAAAGTTTTCATGACAATCACTTAACTAAGTCAAGTTAACATTGTGTGGTTGGAGTGGAAAAGGTAAACAAAAAAACATGAAATGTAAAATGTTTTGGACAAATTACACATTAGGAGAAATGAACATGACTTTTATTGGGAATGACTATAATGAGAGATTGAATAGGGATAATAAAACTTGTTGGTAAGCATACCAAATTGAGAAATAAGAAGGCAACATGGGACACGATTTCTTAAAAAAGAAAAAAAATGGCACGTTTTATAAAGAAGGTTTCTTTGAATATGAGAATTGTGGTTGAGATATTATTGAGAAATGGAAAAACAAAGATGATGTTGAGATGTGCAAGTGCATTTGTGTACACAAAATATCTAGGCTAGACTCACATCCTTTCTCTTTACTAACTTCCCATCATAGTTCCATCCTTTTGAATTTTTGAGCCCAATCAAAGGCCTTCAAGCCATTTGAAAGCTTCTTTTGAATTCCAAAGCTGAGAGATACACCTCCTTAAGAAGAGAGTTGAATGATTCTAGAAGATCTAGTTTCTTAAGCTTAAGGAAAGGCACTAATCAAGTTGGTTTGATATGTATAATTTTCAAAAGGGAAAAAGTTGCACACTCCATGGTAGGGTTCTCAAAATAGTGGACAAGACATGCAAACACATGATATCAAAAGAGAGGCCATAAACTTTGCTGACATCCCATCGACATGCTACTTGTCAAAATGTAGATTAGGTAGGATAGCTTTTAAAAGTTCTTATGCTTTTTTAGTAATAGTAATTATATTTATATTGATGATAGTTTCTTCTATGGAAATTACATAGGTTTTTTGAGTCAGCACAATGTGCTTTGATGCTAAAATGCAATGGCTACATAAATGCCATTCACAAATGCTTTCCTTTTTCTTCTTTTGTGGCCCCATAGAGGAGGTCAAGCCAAACTTCCTCTACTTTGCTAGGCTACAATCCCTATTAGATAACTGGTGACTTCACCACAGGCCTTGCAAAAAAAAGGAGCCTTAAGCAAATGAAAAATATGACACTCGGGTTTGCCTTTACAAGCAAGGTGTCACAACCACTAAGTCCCCCACACGTTATGGAAAATGTAAAGTAGGTCAAACAATAATAGCTTCCAATAAACATTAAAGGGGAAGAGGAGAGGTGTAAAATGGGAGGAGAGGTGAGGGAAAGTGTGAAAAGGCAAGAGAGGATAAAAGTGAAAAGTGGTAATTGTAAGGGTAAGGTGAGCCCTAATGACACGGTAGGAAAAGGTTTTTATTGGAAAAAGTTACTTTCCCATGTTACTTAGACCCCAAACCCTAAACATTACCCCACATGACCATGTAAGAGTGCATTTCCACGACATGCTCAATGGGCAGAAGCAAGCAATACTTGGCATGAGATGGTAGTTGTATAGATGTGTTCTCCTTCAATGCCTACTTAACATCTTGCCCCAAGAAATGCATATATGTTTGGCCCTCTGTCAATATGTTTTCATATCCCATTAGAATCGAACCTTCTAATTAGACATTGTATGCAACGACCGAGCTAGAAGCCTTGCATTCATGGAGCCAGTGGAGCCCTGCATTCATGGAGCAATGAGTAATCGAGCACTTAGAGCATTCCCACGTAGGGCGATTCTATACCATCAAGTGCAGGATCATCAAAATTGGGAGGTTTCCCTCATATTCACAGTGGCCTGAGGGCATCTATTAACATGGCTAACATTGCGAAATTTAGCCGAAAGCAAAGAATTCGGCCATTAGATTGGACAAATCTTGAAAAGTTTGCCAGATGCAATCCTAGAACGTTCACCTCTTCTTAAATATCACTTGTTCTCATGCCATTACGCTATTTTGCAGCCTTGATTCTCTCGGGATGTCCATGGACGATGTGAGAAAGCACTCGCTAGCATGTGGGGGGGATCATGGATGCAAGCATTGACCATGTGGAGACGTGGTCCTTGATTTTGACTTGGAAAACCGTTTGAGTTGTGATTCAATTTACAAAAAAGGAAAGGTTGGTTGTAAGTTATAAACAGACCACGGGCCCGCCGTGAGTCGCCCTTTACAACGATGCTTACTTTTCGATTTTATGGCCACCGTTGTCACGCATGACGCTATAAGTAGAGATAAAATGGACACGTGTCGGTAAATGGTAACATGTGTGCCATGGAAACACTGGAAAGATGGCCACGTGCTCGTAAACCAGGGAGCAGCTGCCACGGTCTTTTTATTTTAGCTATTAGCTCTTTTTCTATTTTAGATTTTTTGGGTTTTTTTTGAGGGGGTCTCAAGCACGCTAGTTTAGCCATCCATTGAAAAAAAAAATTTAGCCTTGAGTGCCTTGCTCGTGAACATGCACTAACTCCAAAGCCAAATTCGCAAACACTTTTTTTCCTACATTTGAGGTAATGGATAGCTTTGTTTTGAAGTGGCAGTAGTGTTCTAGTGGTTCCAAGTTGATCACAATTATTGTTTCCTAAGGAACAAAACTTCCAACTAAAGTGAGAGACAACAAAACTACTTAAAAGCTCACTTAGTCTATACAATCCATAATTTTTCATTTTCATCCACAATATAGCACCCACTATACATTCTCAAAATATAAATATTTATTAAAGAATAAGTGTCATCAATTAGACAAAATAGGGGAATGAATTACATATACTCAAATTCATACTCACTCATATTTTTACGCCGAACCTTGCATCTCTCAAGAACATTTGCCAAGAGGCAAGTAGCAAAAACTATCTTCATTGTTGGTGCTGGACATTGTTGTGTAAGAGTAGCATTCAAAGTGCTTGCCTTCATTTGTTTTGAGTACTAGTTTTCCTGTGTGAGGCTAACACCCACCAAACAACTCATGGAGAAGTCTTTCCCCCCACCTTATGTATTCGGTGCCTCCTCAAGTGTGGACTCCCTGCTCTATAACTAACTAGAGAGTGGAGGAGATACCAGGACCGTGACGGACCCGACATGTGTGCCTTGCTTCGGAACTTGAAGGCCCTTAGCTCACCATGATAAAACTCCAAAAACTGACGGGTGCTTGGTTTGGGTAAGAGCAGCCATACATAGTTGGGCATCGACTCGATGGTGGTGTGGCCTAATACTCGGAGTCTCTCCCACCACCTGATGCCGTACATCCAACATAACACCCTCCTTGTACTTGCTTTCCATCTCTATATCTTATGGAGAGCCCATGTGAGAATGTGATCTTAGATCCTCAACAATAGTACTGTAAGTTGGTAGCTACTTAGTGGTGGGAAAATGCTACATTGAGAATTCTTAACTAGAGAACGTTGATGGGCAGTGGTACAGAGCATGATGACTACCCTATTCATGTCTCACAAACCTATTAAGATTGTGTGATCTTGCGCGGCTCTCGACTAAGGAAGTGTGTACATGCAACGGTTAGTATGGATTGACCACATAAATGAGGAACCCTTAGGTCGTGCGTATGATGCAAGCATTGAGAGGCGATAAAATGCATGACATTTATTGGTTTACGTTTTCAAAGTTGTGAACCAATTGTGATTTGAGGCATTCTCGTGGGTGAAGTTGGTCCAAGACCCGTCCTAATGCGGGAGGAATCTGCATAAAAAAGTAGCATGTCGAATTGTTCTCATGAAAGGGAGAGTAGATTTGAGCAAATGTACTAGTAAGAGTAGGGGCTTGTTATCTAAGGCAAGATTGATGGCAATGACGATGCTATGCTTAAAAACAGGATCTCACAATTGAATTGAATTCGTTGATGACACTCTCAAATATGCTAGTTGAAAGGGTGGAGAGCTCCAATTTGCGCACATGAGTCATGTTACACACTGAGGGTGCGCACCCAAGAGGCAAACATGTCCACTGCGCAAACCTGATGGGTAGAGCCAATCTGGGCTGCCAATCGCTCCATCTCACGGGGCGAGTGTGTAAACACCCGCACAGAAGATTGCGCAACGCAATGTGCCTCAAGTGCTCGAGCTTGGGATGCACCAAAGTAACCATGACTCTATACCACAATGGTCAGGTTACGGGATGGGTTTTTTTTTTTGGGGATTAAGGTGTGGGTTTTTGCAAACCCTAATCTAGTTGAAACCCTAATGAAGCAGAGCTCACCCTACTGGCTATGGCTACGGCGAACAGTAGCTCAATCAGAGCCATGGCGAACTGTCGAAAACTGTGTTGTTGCTCTTGGAAATCGTCATCCCTCGTTTCCAATCCGGAGACAATAACCTAACAAAGCAGGGGTGATGGCGAGCAGTTGAACAGTCGTAGTCACGAGGAGGAGCGTGCTGCTGGAGCACGCGGCGCAGGTGGACGGGCGTCCTTTGCCTCTTGAGGTAAGCATTGCTCCACGTCTTCATGGTCCCTTTACTCCAATTCTCCTGTGAGATGCTGCGCCAACCAAATCTTACGGGAGCGCACGATCCTGATGTTTTATCTGTTGGAAAGGTTTCTATTACTGTGTGGGATGGGAACTTGGGAAGTTGGGAACGGTAACGGATGAAAAATGAGAGAGAGAGAGAGAGAGAGAGAGAGAGAGAGAGAGAGAGAGAGAGCGCGAGCGAGCGAGCGAGCGAGCGAGAGCGAGCAAATTTCAAAGAGAAGATGACGGGAAGATTACGCTGTAATTTTCACAGAGAGAGAGAGAGAGAGAGAGAGAGAGAGAGAGAGAGAGAGAGAGAGAATTTCAAAGAGAAGATGACGGGCAGATTACGCTGTAATTTTCAATCAAACCTCGCAGAGGAGAGGCAGAGATCAGAGGAAGGAGGGGGAATGGGAACAGTGGACAGTGGAAATTGATGAGGAGAGAAAGAGGGAGGAGAGCGTATGGAGGCCCCGCGCTGACGAATTGCTGGCTCAATCAGGGAGGACTTCGAGAGCAAGTGAATGTGAGATAAATCCGAAATCCGGATGGTTTCTGCGGCAACAACAGGTGAGGAAGGGGAACAGGCAAAGCTGAAAGGAAGTCGAAAGAGACCATGTGCCACGCAGCGATGGCGATGGCGATGGCGATGGCGATGGGAGACAAGGGGAGCATGCCCTGCACAGGCTGCCGCCCCCCCCTCCCTTGCTCGCTTTTACCGCTTTGTTGAAAAGAGAATTCACCAAAAGACGCTCTTTTCACTCCCCTGCTCACCGTCCCACCCAAACCTTGCCTCCCCCCCCCTTTCCATCAGCTTTTCCCCAACCCCCCCTTCCCTGCCTTCAATTTTTGCCCTTGCACTTTCCTCCCCCAGCTCCCTCCCTTTGCTCTTCATTGACCAATGCTGTCTTTCATCTGTGACGATCTGTCATGAACCTGGGTTTTGGCTGCAAATCTTTTAGTCCTCCTTGTTTCGCCTGGGGAAGGGACAGCGCGATCCTGCCTTTTAGACCGAGGAGCGCACTCTTTTTCCTCCTGGATTTTTCATCAAGTTGAGATCGTTCCGACGCTCCACGAAGCTGAGAGACCACTCTGAAAACACGAGTTCGAGACACAATTCGACGAAAAGCTCCCTATCGTTGCACGGAATCCTTGGGGCTCTTAGATGGTCGTTTTACAGGTCTTCCAGGGTGGTGTGCTCGGAACATCTTAACGTGTATGGCCCTGCCAAATACAGCAGCGGGCACAGTGCCTTCTGAGTCTGTAGAACTGGTAGAAAGAGGTGTAGGGAGCCCTGTGGGTTCTGTGGTTGGAGTGACTTCTAGCAATTCGATTGCATCGCAAGACATGCGGCTGGGGCCATCTACACACCGGACACCTTTGAACTTGGAGCTGCCACAGTTATCTCAAACTCCTGTACATGAAGGTCGCTTCTACCTTTCGTTGGCTGCCGACTCTTTGTATCGCAGTCTTGAGTTGGGCTGTGCTCTTACATGTTGGGTTTTGTGCAGGAGCAAAGGAAGCGACCACTCATGATTTCCTGTCACTCTACAAAAGTGCTGTACCTGTAGGGAAAATCGAAACAGCAGCTGCCCAAGGTTTTTTTTTTTGGATCCAAGCCGGAATTGTATTTATCGTTCCTTAGATCATCTGGATTGTGCCCAATGAGGCGTAAGAGTGGGCAAGTGCTTAGATAGCATGAGCTGATGTATGCCCTGTCATTTGCAGGCTTGTTAAGATCTGTTGCAACCCAAGACTTTTTGCAACCCTTGGACCATTGCTCCAAGCTTGTTAGTGGAAATATTATACCACCTGGGTTGGTAACTACAAGCCTCATGAATCGTCTTCGTGTGAGCAGTACAAACAGCTATGGTGTTGAAGAGGCTACTTATCGCCACCCTAATGGAACCATGGAGCTGTCATCTAACGTGTTTACACCGATGGATGGGATGGAAGGGGGCTTAAGTGATGTCAAGGGTAAACTTTTGGACACTTCTTGTTTAGTATTCAGCTTACAACATTATCTTTTGATTTTTTTACACAGCCCCTCAGGCTTCCAAAAATTAAATAGGCCACATGTTTACCCTCATGCTTAAGGGTTCCATGATCTTTGACCACTGTGCAAGGGTATATCAAGATGGACAATTCGATTATGTTGTTCACGCCCTTCACAAGGTGAACACACCTCTTTGTGAACATACCTTTTGGGACACATGCCGTTGAAAGTGTGATTTTTCACTCTATATAACGGAGGTGGAATCAACACGCGCCTTTTTTTCACTCTATGGAGGCAGAATTAACATCCTATTCGAATTCAATCTCTAGTATTAGCTATCATTGCATCTTATTCGGATTCAATATTTACATTTTTCTATGCTCTTGTGTTCACTCATGATATAGATTACAAGGGTTTCCTACAATGATATGAGAGTAAACATTGCTCATGCCTATAGAAAAGCTCCTCAACCCCCTAATACCAACTACATGCCTGAAAGCTCCACAAAAGAACAGAGTCCTCTATATACCCCTTAGGTCTTGCCTTTGTGTACTTGGGTCATTGCAGGAGAACGAGACACAGCTTTTCATTGGTTGCAAACCCTTTTTCAAGAAGGGACACACCACACCTATTGACCCACGTGAGAGACTTTTTATGAAGGGGCACATCCCTTATCACAATTGCAAAGAGTGTGGGTCACATCGGTGGAGATGTGATACCAGCCAGCTTCTACTATGTGTGATGGTGTTTATGGTTTTCAACCTTGTGGGGGGTGTGGGTGTGCGTCGTGTGTGTGCGTGCGCGCGCGTGCGTAGTGTGTGTGCGTGCGCTATCTTTGCATTGAAAACAACACCTAAATCTAGCGACCCACGAGACTTAAATGGATTCCTCAAGTCGCAAAAATCTGTGCCAGCAATCAATGTGGGGGATTGTACAACCAATGGATGCCTTGAGTTGTGAAAATATAGAAAATACATGTAGCCATGTCTAGAACCATGCCTTGCTCCCAGATAACTAGCAAGATGTAGTCATATGATGTCATGTTGGATGTGGACAAAGGTAGCCGAAGGTCAATTATGTTCCCCACCATAAGAAGTTTTTATCGTGCAACCTAGATATTCTACGCTGTGATGTTGGTTGTCATCTCCCAAACCTTGTCTTCTTGTGAGAGCTACAAGCGTTGACGAGCCGAAGGGAACGGCTCATGACAATCTTAGCTGATTCTGATCATTTGCTCTCCGTCTATTAGATAAGCCAGGGAGATCATCCCTGCGGCAAAAGCATGCCTCCCCTTTGTCAACCATGCCACCATATCCTAGGTGAAAACCGTACGAATGCTCAACAGCTTGGTGTGGGTGTGGGTGTGTGTGGATGTATGTTTTTCTTCTAGAAACGTATCAAGTATTAGAAGCTTTGAAAACACCACCTAAATTTGGCAATCCATGAGGCTTAAAATAGGGAGCTGGCTATCTTGTATCCTAGCTCTAGAGGTCCTAGCTCACTACCTATGGTACCTTTGGAAGCTGACAACCAGTGCGGAGGATTGTACAACGTATGGATGCCTCGAGTCGTGAAATTCGATGCCAAGGCCCAACAATAAGTGTGGGGGATTGTACAACCAAGAAATGCCTTGAGTTGTGAATCCACCTGAAGCCAAGATCTTCCCCTCGTGTGAGTCTCTCCTCAGGCTGCAAAAAAACCAACTAATCTAATGGAGTGAATCTTGGTCTGTGAAGCCAAATAGCATGCCCCTAGTAGAGGTCTCACCCTCTATAGGCTGGCATGTTGAAGCCTCCACATGCAAGTCCATGTCATTGGGAAACTCAGAATCCAAGAGCAAGAGACATGCCTTGGCTAGATGAGGTGCTTGTGACAGAAGAAAGTAGCCTAAGGCCTTTGTTACAAATATAAATATGACTGGGGCAAGTGGGCAGCATTGCCTCATCAAGCGTGAAAGAGAGAAGGTTTCCTTGATGTCACTAGAGATCAAGGTCTAGTTGGAGCTGTCAACACGCAAGGCAACGATTGCTATTACCCGTTGCTTTGATAAGCCAAGTCACTTTATAGTGCCCTCCAAGAAGGTCCGACTCACCTTGTTTTAGGCCTTCTCAAAGTCAAGGAATAGGATTGCAAGGGGCTGAGAGCCCAGCTTGTGTGTAGGATGTGTACAAAATTAGTCTGTGTGTTATTAACAACGTCTAGGAGTAGAGGTCAAAGCTAGAAACTCAAGGTTGTAGCTAAGATGTTGTAGTATCCAAAAGAGTAATTTGGTTGAAGAGCTTAAGAACCTTCAGCATCTCCTCATCAGAATAAGAATCCTCCAGTTGTCTCATCATTATCACCCTTCTCCTTGGCTGTCCTCACTTTCGTCCTTTGCCTATATTAGCTGTCCCCTAATGTCTCGATATTTGGAGTTTGGCCCTTGCAAAGCACGTGCACTTGGTCTTGAAGAAGTGTCCTTGTCATCCTACTCATGAATATTGATATGAACACTTAAGCCCACCTAGACTTTGTCTCTTGCAAAGTTAGTTGGGCACACTCATATTTGTTTGTGGGGATCCTGCTCTTGCTTCCGCAACGTCTCAACAAACCCTCTCATGGAGGGCTTGTCTACTTTTTTAGATGCTAGGTTAAAGATGTTGGAGATACAATCTAGAGTTCTAGAGAGAACTATGTTGGAGATACAATCCACACTTCTAAAGAGACCAGTTATTTTGTTTGGATCCTAGCCTCGATAAGAGACATTACCATTAATTGGATAGACGGTTGAATTTGAACATAACAGTTTTTGTGATTCGAGATGAGATAGGAGTCAGGACTAAAATCCTTGCAAGAAACTTGGCAACAAAGGATGTTTAGAAAGATAGATTTCTCCTTTAGTGCTAGCCTCTGTCATAGCTGAGTCTGCCATTCACCTCCTGAGTATCGACAGAAACTCAGTACGAGACCTTTCTATAAATAGATGCCCAGTATGTGGGGGTCTGTGGATTTGTAAGTGTGAGAGCATATATTTATACTATGGTCTACACCCACTGCTGGGCGCTGATGACGTCAGTTGGGATGTCATAGTAGCTAGTCCCTGTTATGCGTGATGGAGTTTATGGTTTTCAACCTTATGAGTGACTATCATGAGATTGAAACTGCACCATGCTTTTAGATGAGTTTGGGCATGTTCTTGGATTCATCTAGATATAGGCTGTCTCCGATTGAGACTCTCCATGTGCACCCCTAATCTAGTGTTTGGTAAAACACTTTTTTGGAAGCCTACCTTGCATCTCTCAGGCAAGATTGCCAGTAATTTTGAACCTCTTAAGAATCAGTCAAGTCGGTCTCACATTTTTTTTCCACTTGTTCTTCAATATATGTGCGAGGATCTATGCCTACCTTCTCATAGTGGGCGTCGAGTGTGTGACTCCATTTGCCTTCCTTGTATCTTGAGTGATTGGGATCCATCAATGAAGCAATGTCCATTGCAAATAAATTAGTTTGGAGTGCATCCCTCCCAATATGGAGACACCTTGTTTCCACAACCTTTCGTACAAAAAAATTAGTTGAGTGCATCCCTCCCGATATGGAGACACCGTGTTTCCCACAACCTTTCGTGCTTCGCAGACTAAGTTCAGTTTAAATGGCATTTTTCTTCATATTCTGCTATGCAGCTACCACCAAATATCACCACTTTTCAAGGACCAGAAGTTCTTCCTTCAATTTGTACTGCACCTGACATTGGATGTCCAGCTGTGACCTGTCTCCAGCAGGAGCAAATACTAATTGGATATGTTTCCAACTGGAAATCAGTCCAGATTGACATCTGTCGTCATTGACCAAGGCGTTCAGAAGGCAAAGTTGGCGATTTGTATACTTGGGTCAAGTCTGATATAGAAAGGATTTCAGAATTTTGAATAGTGCAGTTTCAATCTCATAATAGTCACAAGGTTGAAAACAGTTGTGATTTCCAAAGATGAATCTGGGCTTGTTCCTGGATTCGTCTAGATATATGTTCTTGCTGTATTAGCGGACATGCAAATTTCACCTTATGAAGTTTTTGTCCATGTTGCGGCCTGCTGATATTGCGATAAATTCTGTCTATCTTAAGTGCCCTATCAGCGTTCTGTTCAAAGCATCTTTTGCTTAGAAATGCTCGTTTAGGAGAGACTAAAATGAAAATTTAGAGTTTTCACATGCAGTTTTAGCTTGAATGCAGAGAATGTGGACTACTTTTTCATTAGCCTTGTCCTATGGTGTTAGCCTTTGTTACAGCTGCATCTGCAGTGCTGACTGAAACTCAGTATGAAGACTTTTGTATAAATGGTTGCTCAAGTGTGCGTGGGTGTGTGGATATGTATGTGTGAGAGCATTTGTTTATACTTTTGTTCTGCACCCACTGTTGGGCGCTAATGACATCGGTAGGGATGTAATTGTAGCTAGTCCCTGCTACTAATTTATGTATTCATCTATATGTTGCATATTTTGAAACATTGCTGGTACGTATGGATGTCAGTGACGTGAGTTGTCATGTGACAATGTTTCAAACTAATGTGACTTTCATGATTCATGAGGGTGTGTTTCTATGAAAATATGAATGAGCATATTGATAAGTTAATTAAGTCAAATGCAGCTTCTGAACTAATGTTTCTTCAGAGTATATATATTTGAAAGACCATTAGATTAATGCAGAAGTGGCCATTGGCCTATCATGGGCATCTGTAGCTAGTAGTCACAGCTTATGGATTGAGAATGTTATTGTGGAGCCTGGCTTTTCTGCATGCACTTTTTGAAGGGGCAGAGTGTGTATTGCAGAAAACTTGTAGTCATTTCTACTATTTTTGCATATGTGTCATTCTCAAATGAGAGACATCATCCTCAAACATCCAGTGAAATTAGCTCAACATTTACTTAAAACTGTGCCATATCAGGTTTTTTGACTATGTCTTGTCTGCTGCTCAAAGAGTTGTATGCTTAATACTGAAATGTTCTTACTCGTTGTAATGGAATTTTGGTTCAGATCATATATCGCAAAAGATGGAGGGCAAGAACAATGACTGCAAAGCAAACACTCCAAGGTCTAAGCATTCAGCCACAGAGCAGCGAAGAAGAAGCAAAATCAATGACAGGCAGGCCACTTTGCCTTACCTTAGCTTAAATAATTGATCTCGGAGTCTGCAACCATCTCATATGTGCTCTGTTGAATTTCAGATTTCAAATGTTAAGGCAACTAGTGCCTAATAATGATCAGAAAAGGGACAAAGCTTCTTTTTTACTTGAGGTACACATCAATTGTTACTTTCCAGAGTTTAAGTGACCAGGTCACAGATCATTTGGCATTGAATGCTTATATTGTATACTTTGCGACAGGTTATTGAATACATTCAGGTTCTACAAGAGAAAGTGCAAAAGTATGAGTCTACAGACCATGGACGGCAGCAGGAAAGGTTGAAAGCTATCTCATGGGACGTACCTCAGGTGCAGACAATCTCATGCTTTTATGTATGTGAAATTGGATTCATGGGCTCCCTAAATACTGACTAGAATTAATGTTCGTGGTTCCTTATTCAGAGGAACTCTGGCGCCCGGGACTTAATTACTAGTAGCTCCTTCATGGATCCCTTTTATGGGAAAGAGCACATTCCGATAGTATCAACCATGCCTTTTGACATGAAGCAAGTCCCAGACAACAGCGCTTCAGGGGGACCCAGTTCGACTTCTTTAGCAGCACCAGTTGAACATGAAGTTTCAAGTAGTGGGCATGGTTCTTTGCCTGTTGAAAGAACACCACAAGGGGCACAAGGTCACCATCTAATCCTTGAGAAAAGTGCCATCACAAAGCCAATACCTGTTTCTTCATCTAGTCAGCTCCCTGTTCAAACAGCATGTGGGAAAGTTTTAAATCATGCTAATCATTCTGTCCCTTCTTCGGCATCAGAATCCCATGTTTCAAGCTGCCCTATGCCCTTTGACAAGCAAGCCGTACCACTTCCTTATAACAATGTAGAATCTGCTTTGCCTGTGTCTCACGGAAACAGTCAAGCACGTGCTCAAGCAAAACACAGTATGGAGGAACCAAGGCAGCAAGAGTTTAAAGGGAAGGATCATGGACTCGTTACAAACAGTGAGACGTGTAAGCAGGACCTCGCAAATTTAGATGCAGAGCTGGCGCCTTCTGGCACAGGATCTTCTTTTGGGCTGTTGCAAAATGGTGATGTTACTGTTCCTGAACAGTGTGGTGGAGTTATAAATGGTGCTCTTAGATCCGAGTCTCAGCTGAAAGTGGGGTCTTTCCAAGACATACGGGAACCAGTGATTGTTCAAGGTGGTGTCATCAATGTCTCTACTGTATACTCCCAAAAGTAAGTGTTCCTCTTTTTTTACGGGCAAGGAAGGTTTTAACTGTTTTTGGCCTGCCTGAAGGAGGGTAGGGTATAGTGACCGGTTTTGTTTTGAGAAAGCTAAAAATCGCAAAAAAAAATTACTGAGGTTTTTTGTGATTGGTTGTGGGCATAAGATCTCCACCTTTTCCTCCTTTTTTTCTTCTTTTTATTTCAAGGCAGGCCACTTGAACATCGTTCAAACTTGTTTTGTATCTTGGTATAAGTAAACCGGAAAGCCATGCAGCCACTATGGTGTGCAGTTTGCCAGCAGCTAATATGTTTTTAAGATATATTTTTTGGAGAGCATTTTTAAGGGTGACATTCCTTTTCTGCATTTGTAAGAGAGAGATTCAACAACACTCTTCTTTGGGGGGTTGGCAGGTTGCTAGACACCCTTACAAGGGCTCTAGAAACTTCAGGAGTAGACTTATCCCAAGCCAACATCTCTGTCCAAATCAATTTGGGAAAGGCTGCAGTGGCAACTAGTTCAACAAAGGTAGAGTGTCTGGCTAATTTTGCTTCTTGTCACTGAGGCGATCTGTGAATGTTTACTGAATCATTGTGCCAATATAACAGGCAGGAAATCAGAGTACTGAGATTCAACAAATAGCTCAAGGACAAGAGTTGGAGCATTTGAATAAGAGACCAAAGATTGAGTGAGATTTGAATGTCACCAATGGCCCTTGGGCACAGCAAATTTGCTATGGTTTTGGAATAGCGACTTGTTTCAGGCCTTTTGGTATTCCAGAAGGCATGCTGTGGGTACATCTGTTTAAAGGTCATTTATAGCTGCTAAATGATTTGTATAGTAAGGATTTCAACTCCGTATGTGTCCCCAAAGAGAGCACTCTTTTCCTCTTTTGGTTTGCGCCATAAACAGCCTCTGAGGTTGAGGTGGAATTCTAACTATGGATAATCCCAGGCACCTACTTGTGACGTCGTAGGTTTCAGGACCCAAACTGACTACTGTAAATGAGAGAGATGGGGAGTGTAAGATATGGAGACACATACTGTTGAGCTGTAGATTCTGTTTATAATTCTTTACAACTGATTTTCGGGTGAGGCACACCTTGTGCACATATGTAAAGTATTCATTGCAAGATAGTCCTTCAGAATTGAGACAAATAAAGTTCTTGCAGAGGCCTCTAATGTATTGGCTTCTCACTTACATATCCATAATCCCACAATAGGTGATATAGATTGAAGCAATTTAAGGGAGACACTTTAGAACTGCAGGTTTAAGCCATTATACTAGTTTACACATGGTTTCAGTAATTTGATGCTCTATAGAAGGGTGCATTTATTATTTCCAGATGGATCTCCATAAAACAGCTACAGTTTTTTTATTGGAATCACAGAGTTTTGTGGGCACCTTCCACTTTTTTTTTTGCAAGAAGTGGGCACCTTCGACTTTTTAATCAGGAGTCATGCCTCTTCACACAGTGCTAATGAATTTATGTTCGCATTATAATCAGAAACATCATTTTCTAACAGCAGAGCACAGATGCATGACAAGAGATGTCGTGCAAGAATGTAGCTTCAAGCATCCTCTGATGACATTCTGGGATGTTCATGTGGTTAGTTTGATCAGAAGCCATAATGTGGAAGCCTATACTAATCAAATATTGTTCATCTTTAAGAACCATCCAAATTGTGTCCTAGACTTGTCTCCACCATTGGGTGCTGATGAGATGGGGGGGGGGGGGGGGGGCTGTCGTAGTAGCGAGTCCCCGCTATGCATGATGTATTTTATGGTACTCAACCTTGTGGGTGGCTAGCATGAGGTTAACACAGCAGAATGCTTGCTTGTAGAGGATGAGTTTGGTGACATTCTTGGAGATATGAATGTGTGGAGACATGCACGTGCACACACGAGTGCACATGCATATCGCTCCTGTTGCCGTGCTTGTGGACTACAGCTAGTACTTGCTATCCATGATGTGTGGTTCTCAACCTCTTGGGTGGCTAACATGAGGTTAAAATAGCAGCATGGTTACACAAGTTTAGTCATGTTCGAGGAGACGTGTGTGTGGATACATACTTGCACACGCACATAGTGTGTAAGTGATAGGTTTAATGCGTGCACATGGAACAACCTCCTAATAGCCTACTAGTCTTGATCTTGGTATGTCCTCAAAGATTAGGAGGGAAGGAAGCTCCCACGTGTAGGAATTCTAGTGGTGCCTATTTTGTCAATGTTAAGCCTCAAACAGTGAGAGGAATTGATAGAGGAACATTTCAGTGGGCCACTTGGGCAAGAATTGGACTATCAGCCTTGCTAGGTATGGGATGCTATGGGATGTGGTGGTGTCTCTAGTTATGGGAGGGTCGGCCTCTTTGGGAGGTGTAGTGGGATTTGGGTGAGTAGTTTTGGCTTTTAAGAGTAGGGCACTCCAAGAGGGTGGAGGTGCCCTTCTCATACACGACTCGCATTGGGTAGCATCTTCAGTTAGAGTTAGTACCTTGGCTCTCTCTTGAAGTGGCATCGGGTTGAGCAACAACTTTCCTAGGAGGTTGTCTATTGGTTTTGGTCACGCCTTTGGGCTAGTTGCAAACCATGGAAGATTTTGTATATTTCTTTTGGATGGTGGTCCATAGAGGTTTGTACATTGGTCCATAGCTAGAGCAATAAATGGTAGATGCCATCGATGTGTAGACAAAGTTCCAGAGATGATCCCGCATTGTCTATGGGATTGTCTTGCAAGGCAGCACATTTGGACGATGCCTTGTGGATTGTTGCTAGTATGTTACGGGATTCTACATGGGGGATGGTTCGTCGATGGAGAGGTGTCATGCCTTCTGCATTGATCTAGTCTCTCTAGCCTACACGATCAAGGATAGAGGCACAAGATGTGACGCACTTGTGCCCTTTGCCTTTGCAAGAGGATCATGGGTAGCCATCCTTGTTGCCATTTGGTAGGATGTCATCGACACCTTGCCTGCCATCTGGGAGCCGAGGGACTTCAGGATTAGGGTGATCCTCGAATTACAAGTATCTTTTATGTTTTGTCGAGCGAGGCATTTTGTGGATGTATAGTACTCCTTGGTTAGCCATTGTTCCATAGATTCCCTAGGGAGTGAGCATTCTTTGGAAACATATTGACAACCACTTCTCTCATTTTCCCATGATTAGTGTGTTTCGGATTATTGATTTGTTTGGTTGGTTTTTCAAGCATTATTTTCTTTGGAAAAAAATAGTGAGGAATTAATCTACAAGAATCGGAAGGGTTGGTGGCATTTTGAGTGAGCTTAATGGCTTGGACTTGAGTAATGCCTTCGAGTGAATTGATTTGATTCTTGTCGAAACCTTGATAAGGAGCTTGACTTCGGCAATGTGCGAGATGGTGGAAAAGAAATTGAATTGTTATTTAGGGAGATGTTAATTGCCTTTATGGTGCAAGGAGTGTTTGAAATGGTTGATTTTTTTGGTAATGCAACAAATTATTGAGAAAATGCTTGAAGAGTGCAAAGGTAGCTTAGAGGTACAGGTCCTCAATGACATGCCATGCTAATTCTAATGAATTTGCAAAAATAAGGGCACTAAATTAAGCGCTAAGAAGTTTACTATTACAGAAACGAAAGTAGCATTAGAACTACACATGGGGAGGAGTTAAATTACAAAACTAACATCTATTTATGAAAACAAAGCATGATATAACTCAATTGAGAATCCCTTATGGGTGATGTATTACAAAGCCGTGAAAAACTCCCTTATCATTTAAGCAACTTTGTATGAAATTATTGTAGGTTTGCAATCCCACTTTCGTAAACCCTAGTTGATATCAGCTATAGAGAAGAGATGGAGACATTTTGGTCAAACTAGGCCTATCAGATGTAAAGTTTGGAAGAATTGTCTACCCTCTTTGCAGATGAACCTTGCTTGTCCAATGGCTCAGGTTTGTGGAAGGCCATGTGGAAAGGTCAGGAAATGCTAGGAAGTTTCAATATTTAGAGAGGTTTCTCTAGGGAGACTAGAACCTTTACTTTTAAAGGCTCCATCTAGTCTTCTATCACTAGGAAGGACAAGCGTCTTTAGCATGGGGAACTTAAGCACTCTCTCAAATTAAATAAAAAAGGGATATGTCTATGGAAAGATATTTGGAAAGATCTTTTGTTAATTAAATTTGTAATGTAAGTCTAGGACAGAGTATCCCTAGCATAGATGGAAGGCAAGCAAACTGAGGCCCTACAGAATTTCATTGCATAGGTAAAAAAAGATTGTTGCCAGTTCCTATTTTTCCCAATCAATTAGGCATGCGGGAAATGCTAAATAAAAAATGGTCAAGAAGGATGGTTTGAATGTTTGGAGAGGCAAGTTTGAAAGGATCTGGGATAGAAGAATTCGAGAAAAGAAACCTTGCCTATTATGGCCAATCATTCACAAAGTTGTGTGGATAGCATACATGGTTGTAGCTATTGGCAAAGGTTCCCCATTATGCCATTGATGCCACATAGCCCTTGAGAATAATGGTCACCTCTTTTTGAATTGCAAGTTTTTTAGTGCAATCTGGAAAAAATTTTGGCAAGTTAGTGGTGGATCTCTTTTTGCTTTCCTTACGGTTCTTCTAAGGGATAAACCGTTTCGATGGCAGGGGGATTGGGCTGTTGCAAGGGGGCAAGTTTTATAGTTTATTTGGACTCAGAAATACTAGGGTATTTAGTAAGTCTTTTCTTGATGCTATTCCACTAATGATGATATGGAGGGTCACTACAGGAACAACAAAAGATAATAAATAATAATAAAATGCAAAATACAAAATTTGGAGTACTTGAGTGCATCTTTACGCCACTCCAATGCAGTCTTCTTACTTATTTAGTGTCTACTTTTTTCTCGGAATTTAGTGGGTATTAATTTTTAAGGGCATGATAAGAGACACCTCCCACTCAGTATATCCTTGTCCATGCTTTTATATTTCATATTGGTGTTGGAGTGGGTATTTGTTGTGCCCCTTCCTATGACCACCTTTCTAAACACCATCACCCTAAACACCCGCATATGCTACGCTTTCATCCATCATGTTGTACCTAGTGGTTTCAAGGTGCATGGAGAAAAGAATGGAGGCTTGAGATATAACATGTGGAAGGTATTAGAGGATATGGAGTTATGAGGTATCACAAACATGTGTAACGCATTTGAGGGAGCTCTATCTTAAGAGAACATCCTCATGTCCAATGACAAACAAGGGAAGTGATGGAGTGGATCTTCTTCTCTGGTCTCTTTGAGGCACTACCAATTTTGTACTTGATTGATTTGATATAATGTTACTTGTTTGCTATATCACTCTTATGGTTGTTTTGTGGGAAATAGAAAATTCATGGCAATGTGGCATGTAGTCCCCTACCTTTTTTTCCCATTTTTTTCCCACAAAACTAGTGAGCTCTTGAGGGCCATCATTTGTGGAAAAAAAGACTGGAGAATTTGGAAAATTAGTTTTTCCCATAAAATCCCTTTTCCCACCATGTCATTACGGCTTAAAGTCACCATATCACCCACTACATTAGAATTCTATTAGAATCTATGCTAAATGCATGGGATGTTTGAAGTTCAAGACCCCTCTCTACCCAATAATGTGTAAATTTAATGTTGTTAAGATGCCCTCCACGCCCTATTAACACATGTGAGATCATACTTACATTTACCCTTCAAACTCCATTGATGAAGAAAAAGTTCAAGCATATAGGTTTAAATGCATGTTCTACCATGATGATTTTTGTTTAGATGAAGAAAGAGCTCCAAGTGATACAAGTCGATTGAAATTTTGAGGAATGATAGCATCCTGGCATATCTGGAGAGCCAGATGCACAGAGGCTTTGGAGGGTACTCAGGTTCATCCCTCGCACACATTGGCTAGTATCTGGACAGACAACACCGTACATACTTTGATGTCCGTATGGACGGGTATGCAGGGAGACTCCATATGGATGGGTATGCAGGGAGACTCCCGTGCAGCCTCAGCTAGGAGGGCTTCTTTCTTCAGGGAATGGAAGGATTCTTCTTTCTTCTCTGAGACTACTACAGGGTTGAGGTGGCACTTTCAGCCTCAGCCTTGGTTGTTTTCCACCTCACTCTGAGGGGGTTTTTTGTTTATCCTCATGATTTCATGATGTATTCCACTTTGAGCTTGCTCTCGCGGGTTTTTTCTCTTGCTTAATAGAAGTCTCTTTCTTGATTTTTTTTTTTTTTTTGAGGAATGCTAATAGAAGCATGGTGTTTTGGAAGAGAATGGCTTCTAAGAAGTAGAGAATGTTTATGAGTATGCTATGACTCTTGAGGAAATGAGAAACTTTCATGTTATATAAAATAGTCTACAAATGACGTGATCCATTCAATATTGTTTTAAAGTTTTGACTTAATGTACTCCTAATTTTGATCCAAAATGTTTTGACCTAATGTAGTCCTACTTTAGTTTTGACCAAATGTTTCTAATTTTGATGCCAAAACATACAGTGCTAGGTTCAAGACAAGTATTTTATTCATTAGGTGAAGTGAAACCCATATGGTTTCCCAAATGATTATGTCATTTATAGAAGTGCATACAAAGTAAGAATTAGAAAGAGATAAGCTACAGAAGAAGGTATTGCAACACATGCCTATGGTACCCAAGGTTAAACACATGTTTTACTATGTTTTGTTGGCCCAAATTGTTGATTAATGTTTTCATTAGATGCTATATGAAGAATTTGAGCAAATGGAAGCCCTCGATTATGTTAGGAAATGGTGGAGACAACTCCATTAGTACTGTGGAGTTAGAGTGAAATTGTAGTGAGGTGTAGATGTATTTGAGTGCATCAAATAATGAGTGACCATGGAGTGATGAAAATATGTAATCAAGCGGTGAAAAGGAAAAGAGACTAGAAAGGAGATGAAAAAAGGAAGGGAAGGCTAGCTTGGGGTATACACAAAACATTTATGAGTGAGCACCAAGCTAGGAAAAAGGTGTGGTTCATGTTTAAAAGGAGAGAGAATGGTAGAAAGTAAGAAAGATTGCATGTGTCCTCAACAAATGTGATCAAGCACCAACCTAGGGAAAAGGTACGGTGCATGGTTACATCTTATGTTTTTGTTTCCACATATCCTCAAATTTGAGTAAAGGCCCATAGTTTGTGGAAAGGGAATCACCATTAATGCCTCCATAAAGTGATGCTAGCATTTGTATTCTCTTATATGTCATTCCATCATGGAGACATTTTTTGAATATTGTGTTGCTACTTTATTATTCATGTGTGTATGCTAAAAAGTCCCCATCTTCATTGTTTTATTTTTTAAAAGCATTAAGTTCATGATCCTAGGCTAGATTGTGGTCTTATGTTATAGGTTTGCTCCATTGAGTTGAGAAAACATTTGTGCAAAAAAGTTCAGCTCATAGATCAAAATTCCACTATTCTATCATCCTATAATGCTTGAACGTTTGATTACCTTCCACCTCAAAAGCTCATATATTGACTTTAAAAGCTTTCATGAGCTTATAGGAAATACACACTAGTGGGCATGAAATTAGAGCATCACAAAATTCCCCAAGAGCAAGGCTATTTATGCCCCAATGAAACCAATCTGTTAAGTGGAGCATGAACATCCTCTTACATATTGGATTCTATAGAATCCCTTATTTCATGTGCGATTAAAATCCCTTCATAGTATATGTGCCAGTATTTCTAGGCCTCCTCTTTTTCTTTCTTAATATCATACTCTTGTATTTGTTGGACCATGTATTTGTACATGCTCTATTTTTAAGAGAAAAGTTATTTATGTCACAAAAGCAACATATTAGCATTGTATTGAGTTTATTGTGTTATCAAGGCATTATTAACAAGTTAAAGCATCACTTCAAGCTTGTTTTGGAGAAGACCTCAAAATCATTTGAAGCAAAACATCATCGACATCAAAAGAGGATTAATTTGGCAATATCAAAACAATATTTTGGGCTTCATGCGAAATCATCATGCAAAGGTCTATTTGAGCAAATTTATTCACAAAAGCACATTGGTTATAGTCTATTAAGGTAGCATCAATATAATCACATTGGTTGTAGTCTATTTGCCTTAGCATCAACATAATGACATTGGTTGTAGTTTATTGAGGTAGCATCAACAAAATCACATTGGTTGTAGTCTATTAAGGCAACTTCAACAATCGACAATCTTTTAACACTCCTTTAGCAACAATTGGAGGCAATCATTGAGGAAACCTTTGGGATTCATAAACAACAATCTACGAAGGAGGTTTTAAGAAAAAGTAAGTAGTGTGACATCATCACCAACAAGCAAAGTGGAGTCATTCGACTTGACAATCTTAGAGTGTGGAAATATATTATTGAAAGTCAGATTCAAAGCAGACCGAAGGAAGTGGCAGTGTAGTAAACAATTCAACATCATCATCAATCAAAGATTAGTCTCACAAAATTATCAATGAAGAAGAAAAAGACTCGATCAACATCAACAATCAACAAAGCACAGTCAAAGATACCCATTGTTTTTCAAAAGAGTCAAGGTTGATGCCAAACAAAAAATCAAACACAAGGTTAAAAATACCTTTGGATTGTTTGCCTTCATCTTCTTTGGGGCCAACATGCTTATCTTCTCAATGCCAAGAGACAAACATACAAGGTGGAAAGAGCCAATCAATTATGAGAAATAAGCAATGATTTATTAGATATTTTGTCGATATTCAAGTTTTATACTTTTTTGGAGTTCAGCTAAAGTCTAGGTCCACTACATGTCTCTAGTTAGTCTGAGATGTTACCATCTCATAGCAAGTTAGATGAAAATTTGAAATGAAAATATCAAGACAATAAAATAAGTCAAAAATGCATGCAACATTAGATGATTTGGTAGATAGCTAGTGGAATTGAAAACAAGCTACAATTAAAACAACACACAAAAATGATTCAATGACAAAAAGGTATTGTTTCTCCTTCACAACATATGACAATTGCTAATGATCTGGTGAACAATATGAAAATGAAGAAAAATAAAGAGATATAGGTACAACAAAAAATATATGCTTTTTGCAGTTTGGTTTCAAAGGGTCAATGTATTTATGAAAAATAAGTCTAAGTTGCAAACATGTGGATGGTGCTCCATGTTCGATGATTTATTAAAAATGAAAAAGATGAATTAGTTTGTTATAATGAGCAATAAGTTGGTAGCTAAATATCTTAAAATGGGATATCATGATGTGACACAAAGTCCTATCCACTTAGTGGGAGGTGGAGAATCATATGAATAGGTGGTTAGCACAAATATTGAGCAACATAAGATTTAAGTTGTCATTAGGAAAGAAGGGAACTCATTTTGGGGCCCTCTAAGAAATTCACTATTTACCTATTTTTGTTACACCTAAAATATGGGAAATGCCATAAGATACGGATACTTACTGCAAAAAGGCTAGTTTAGTACCCAGGCTTCACATTTAATGCGAATATAAGATCCTTTATTTTTTGTTCAGAATTTGATGATTATGACATTGTCGGCGTGTCCAGAGCAGGCCAAAACCTCAAATCGAGCCCGGAGACACCAAAAACCGACGCCCAGAGGCTCAAAAAAGGGTAAAAATGTATGGAATGGAAGATTTGCAATAAAATGCGATTTGGCCAGTTGGCACTGCGACCTCGAACACACTGAAAATCGATGCTCGAAGGCCTAAAAAAGGGTTAAAATGCTTGGAATGGAAGATTTGCAATAGAATGCGATTTGGCCAGTTGGTACTATTTCAAATCGTCCATTACGAGCCTTTTAACCCTTTTATGAGCCTCTGGGCATCGGTTTTTGGTGTCTTCAGGGTCAATTTGGGGGTTTTTGCCCGCTCCGAATGCATCGATGATGTCAAAATCATCAAATTCTACACAAAAAAACATCTCTGAAGGTCACGTATGTCAAACCTAATAAAAGAGAGAGATTTTGAATATGACTTCTTTTATCTTTTTACGTTATTTTTTATATTTTTCCAATGCTATGTTGGACCTCTACTGATTGGTTGAGAGCCTATTTTTATAAACCCTAAAAGGCCTTAAAATGAGCTCCCTTTTTTCCTAATGTATAATGAAGTATAAGTTGGTAGCTAAGGATAGACAAAGAGGATATCATGATGTTACATGCGGATGTTCACTTATTATCGGCTACGTGGGAGGTGGATAGTCATATAAATTGCCTGTTCACAAAAAGGTTGAGAAGTAAAACTTTATGGATGCAGCTTTATGCTACAAGAGAGAGCTTTGCACAGGGAAGCAATGTTAGGATAACACAGATTTCACACCCAAGCATAGAAGCAAACATGGGAAGCTTCTTTGAGTGCTCCATAGTTTAGACAAAGGTTAACCCTATTCAACAGACAACCACAACCATGCAATCTTAATCTAGAGTCTCGAATCGAACTAAAGAAAATATCTAAACACCTTCCTCAATATGAAACAAGAAAGAAGTATTGTACTACATTAGTTAATACAAAAATTAGGGAAAGCCTTTATCAAACATGCTTACTAGAAGACTGGAATAATAAGAGTCATGGTACTAATTGAAATGACAAAATACCTCACTAGTCGTGATACTAATTGAAATGACAAAATACATCATTAGAGTTGTGTATCCAACGAAGAAGAAGATTGAGTATATGTGAAGAAAATATTTATGGTACCAGAAGTGCTGGCATAGGACCAACACGTAAGGAGAATGCAAGCACATATGAGACAATACCTAGTACAACAAGAGTGCCTGAATAAGCAGAAAGTGCTCACCAAGAAAGGCCAAGAGAAAGCACTATCATTAAGAGAGCCATCCTGTGTAGTCAGCATTTCTTCCACCCCTTCTTACCACAAACATTTGTAGCTCCCATGAGAGTACCTTGCTACTGCAACATTTGGCATAATGCTAGCACTTTGAAAGACTTCTGTTGAATAATAGACAACCAAATTTGTGAAAAAAAATTGTTGAAAGAAGAAGACTGGAGCCCCAACACTCACCACTTTCAAATAGCAACTACTAAAAAGCTCCCCCATAGCTTCTTTACCACAAGTTTTGTTTCAACCACTTTCCCAACATGGACTCTCATTTGAAAATACCATACCTAATTCAAATAAAATGGCTAGAAGAAGAGCAAGAAAAAACATTGTATGCCATAAAGAAGGGTTACTAGCAAGGGTCAGCCTAGCTACCAATGCAATCAAGATGCCAAAACAGATAAAAAGTTGCCTTGAGCTTCTAGAGTCTTCTTTATATTTTTGCTTTTGCTAGGAGAGATAAGCCTGAAGGGTTGCCAAATTAGCATTTGTCTTTTTTTATCCTCTCCTTGTAGAATTCTTTGACGTGGTTATAGCTCATAGGTTATTTTTATCAATTTTCAAAACTTTTGGTATCACCCATCAACTTTTGCTCTCTTGGAGACACCTAATCTCATGATACTAGTGGGGTGGATGGTGCAAACACGGTTCAAAATCTTCGTTCAATGTTTTAGGTTCATATATTTCTAACATTTTCTCAAATCTTTGTTTAATCATGCACTCGCTCTGTCTCTCTCTCACACATACTTTTCTTGATGATAATTGGCACTATAGAATTTTAAATCTCTACTTAAAGCATAACACACACACACACACTCTCTCTCTCTCAGCACACTCCCACTCACTCCTACTCTCTCTCTCTCTCTCTCTCTCTCTCTCTCATGTAGACTCTTGCTTACTCATATGTTCTTGCACTCTCTCCCTTTCTCTCTCATTCAACTTGTCTCAGTGACTTTGTCAGTTAGTCATTCTCTCTCTCTCTCTCTCTCTCTCTATCTACCTACCTATCTATCTATCTCCCCTTGCTTGTGTTTTCTTTGTGTTCTATCCACTCCAGCTTTAGCATTTCTCACTTTGCCTCTCTCTGTCTCTCTCTATTCTTCCACTGGTTTGTATTGCAGGACATGGAGCTTTCATTGCCATTAGAAGGAAGAAACCAAGGATAGTGTATAGTTGCAATACAAGAATGCAACGATATTTGTACATGTTGTATGCTTGGCTACCCACATGAATCTAAGCTCTGTGCCAAGATTAGAAGTAATGTAATAAAGGATTATCATGTAGAGAGAAAGCGGAAGCAACGTTATAATGCTAGTGTCAAGGTGATAAAATCACACAATGAGAATTCACGTGAAGGAGCCAATGAAGAGAAGCGCAATGAGGTCGTTCATTTTTTTAGTGTGATGTATGTCATGTCTAGACATGGATACAAGGGCTTGTATATTTCATCAGATTGTCCAACATCCTATGATGAGGGAATTCCTTACTGGATTGCGACATAGATCCGAGGATGCTCATGGAGCTTTAGTAGAAAACCTACACAATACACTCACTACAGTGAAAGTGCCTAGAAGCTCTCAAGAGTTGTTTTTCAATAGAAATAGTATTATGATGCTAATCAATGGTATCACATCAAAAACATCTCAAACCAAAAAAAAATATGCATCGAGAATGTTAAACATACACAGGAGAAACTTTTATTTAGCTAAATCTCGTTTGGAACAGGCCAAATATGGTGTATTGCCATTGTCAACATGTGAATAATAACCTTGTCTAGTTGGGTCAATTAGTGATGAGGTTAAGGAGGTGGTATTCTTATTTTGGGCAGCTCATACGTGTGTGTCACCCAACAAAAAAGATGTTTGTCAAAAGCGATTTCGAAGAAAATCTTGGATCAAGCACTCTGTGCACCTCCTTGACCACCCTCAAGTGCTCACAATCATCATGATTCTTTCATTCTTTGGGAGGTTGCTATACCCCAACTATATATTACTTTGATACTAATATTATCATGGTGTGGATCACGTAGGTGGTAGCTTGCAATGTATCACATTTCTTTGAATCATTCATTATGAAGAAAATACTTACTTACCAATGTCGAGATGGTAGTACTAGAAAACTGGTATCATTGTATGACTATGTGGTAGTATGCACAAGTTTTACACTAGATATGATAGATATGATATCTTATGGAGGAAATTACTTTTCTGTCACTACTACACTACCAAGATACCTGTGTAGTAGAAAGCAATGTGACATATTGCTTGTAGGTGGTTGTAGTAAGTTCCTTGGAAGAAATCGGTTCCATAGTGAGGTGGCACTAGTAGTGCAACAATACCAGTAAAAGTAAGGATATGTGTACTCATAATAGTGGTAGCACAAGATACTATCGATTCATAGTAAGGTTTTGTGCTGTCATGGAAATGTACTTTACTTGAAACCAATGGTAGCACAACAATACCAGATTCATAGTAAGGTTCTGTGCTATCATAGTAAGTTGGTAACATACTTTACTTCCCATTATTGTACCAATATCATGCATTTTTCATACCAACACTTTCTTAAAGAAAGATTGGTTCCATACAAAAGTTACAATGGTTCCACAAGACTACCGGTATAATTTTACCAAGAATGTTGGTGTATACCAATTTTACCAATGGGAACGAAATACCATTTTATACTGGTATCATGTGAGTAATCTATCTATTTAATTGATGTTGCAGGTGGAGATTTATCTCTTGTTTAAAGAAATGCCCCTAGAGATCAAGATTCAACAATGGGCATTTGAGAACTTGAAGCCTTATTTCATGCGTAAGCTCAAGGATCGCTACACTTGTTGTTGTATTGCACATGTTCAGATGTCCTTTTTAAAGGATGCCTTGAATCACGTGAGGAGCCTTGCTTTTGGATTGCATGGATGTGCATGTCAATGTGTTTGTGATATTTGTATGGTGGATGGCCATTCAAAAGGATGCAAGTCTATGAATAAGTCCTACAAGGTTGTCACGTTAGTTTGGGAGTCTATTTTGTGTGCAAAACCAACAACTTCTGCATCCATGCTTTGAAGTGTGTCATGGGAGAATGCACTAATTGGGGACCTCGGAAGTTGCCAGTATGTCTAGTTAAGAAACCATTCAGTCGAACACCCTATAGCTATGAAGGCTTTTGAAGACAAAGAAGCAAGATTTACTACTACTGATTGGAAGAAGAAGAAAAGGAAGGTTCAAACACACAAGGACATGTCTACTAGGGAATTTATTGATCGGTTCAATGCTCACCTGGTGGATTTTATCAAACACAATTTTGTGTACAGATGGCAAGAAGAGCAATATAAAGAATGCTTGACAAGGTTCCCCGAAAATGTGGTTGTATCATGCATAGATTTCACTAAAAACTATAGCTTCGAGGAGAAAAATGAGATACAGTCCATGCACTGGTATTCCAGCTAAGTAACAATCTTTGTTCACATTTCCCATGTTTTTATTGCAGGTGACATCCAAAAACCCATCAATTCTACATATCTAATGATAAGAAGCGTGACACTCTTTTGTGCAGCATTGTTTCATGCTTCATCATGAATGGTTGAAGGGTTTTGGTGTACTGCTTAAATGACATTGGTTATGGTCTGATGGAGAAACCTCCCAATTCAAAGCTAAAATTCCTTTCTACTTTGTAGCTCGGTACACCTCGAGACTGGATTGCAAATGATGTGGAACTTCTTTGGCTTTGGTCACAAGAAGGGTGATCATGATGGTGTAGGAGCTATTGTTAAAAGATTGTTGACTCATGAGCAACTGAAGGTGGATGGTGTAACCCTACAAAGTGCTACTGATGTAGTGGGATTTTTGAAGGAAAACCTCTCTTGTGGAGCTGAATGCTCACATAATTCCCAGGATCATAAGGTGACCAGAGTGTTCTAGGAAATAAAAGCTGGTGATGTGAATAGAGAAGAAATGGGATTGCAAAGCTATACCACAGTCACAATCACTGCATTCAGTTTTGGGTTTTCAGATCGTGATGACACAGCTTTAAGAACTAGGAAATTATGATTTTCAATGCTTGTATGCAACAACTTTGGAGGAGATGCACCAACCAATCACATGTATCCAGTTGGAATTACATTAATATTGAACCATTGATAAATAATAGTCTTGAGAATGGTTTTGACATGAATGTCATTGATGATGTGACATATTCGAGGCATTATAACACACTCAGTGATGCCTTGCTGGTGGCTGAAGATAATTTTGCAGTTAGTGCAAAAAAGGACAACACAAAAAATGCTGACTTTTACATTATCAAGTGCACAAAAGAGAAGGAAATTGCCATGAGAGTTGTTAAAGAGGCATGGGGAAACAACATTGCATGAGGCTCCTTCAAGTGAAAGGACTCTTCAATGCAAGGAAGGATAGAAAACCTATGAATTGTTGCATATCAAGCCTCTAGTTTAGGCCATCAAGTTACCAATGGTCCATGAAAAAAGAAACAACAGCTTATTCAGCTTCTCACTTGAGGTACACAAATGTGTGTATAACAACATGCCTCATGAAGTTTAGAGCATTGTCTCCATCCTTTCCTGACTCAGGGATTCACAGCCACATTGACATGAAGTAAAGATTGTGAACCATATTGACATAATTAAAGTACCATGAGCTACTGTAGACTGCAAGCTATAGAATCATACTATATAATTGGAAAATGTCCATCAAATTATTAAGTCCAACTTGGTGAAGCAGTCATAAAACTATTGAGTGACACATTTTCAGATTATAAAGTCCAACTAAGTGAAGCAATCATAAGAAATGAGAACCTTTGAATCCAATTGAATGAAACATTTTCAAATTATAAAGTTCAATTGAGTGAAGTAGTCCGATATCCAAGGATGGGTAAATGCAAAGGCAAATTATTACTTTAAAATTGAAGTTGTATAGAAAAGCCAAATAATATATAATCATCCCCTAAAGTTAGCCAAATATATAGGTAGCCCCTAAAGTTATATAAAAAATACAAATATATAGTCAGCCCCTAAAGTTATATAGAAAAGCCAAATATATAGTCAGCCCCTAAAGTTATATACCTGGGTAGTATACAACCAACTTTTACTCTTCTCTGTTTTGACAAGAGACCACCATCGTATCTAAGGATAGATAAATGCAAAGACAATTTGCTACTTAAAACTCAAGTTCTATTGAAAAACCGACTGTATTAGAGTTGTGGTTAGCTTTTAAAAATGACTCGGGTAATATTTATCCAACATTTACTTTTATGCAAAAAAACAGCGTAGCTGAGGTTCCAAGAGATCAAGTTCAAGATCTCTAAAGAACTTGTGATGTGCGCAAGGCTTCCAGGACATGCACTCAACACAAAGCACAGTGGGAGCCTTGAGCAACATACTTTGCAAACTGTGGGTCCTCGTAATATCAAAGGCCTTCCCACAATTCCTCCTGCAATTGATCCATCTCCCAAATGGCAATCTCGGGTCAATGTTGTGGAACAATAAGTTCCTGTTCCAAGTGATCAATCCCATGTATGACAATCTCGGGTTGCCAAAGGACCCATTGCAAAATGGCTTCATCTTCGCACGACAACAAGTTGAAGAAATGTTGTTGCTTCTATGGCTTTCCATCTCTATTCCTTTGTTGTTCCTTCATTGGTTTGTATTGAAGAGCATGCACTTTTAGCGAGCTTTGTACAATGTCACTTTGATCACTTTGGAAATATTTACAATATTGGAATATATAGACATATATATATTCAAAATATTTCATCTGACATTACAGTGTCAAAGGACATTTGACACTCTCTAGACTCAGAGTATTCTCCTATCATACTAAGTCCTAGTTTAATCGAAATCTTTCGTCTCACATTATTGTCCTTGGCTTGTCAAAGAACACCATCTAGTCACATAGCTAACAAAACATCAATTCAATCACTTTGGAAATATTTTAATATTGGATACACACACACACACACACACACACACACACACACACACACACACATACACACACACACACACACACACACACACACATATATATGTATATATCTTAACAACTACAGTTACATTGAGAAATATAAAAAAAAAAAGAAGAAAAAGAAAGATACGTGGGGAAATGTAAAGAATGAATTTACATTGAGAAATGTTGTTCAATGACAATCCTCTCTAAAGAGATGGCCGGTGGAGACTAGTCAGGAAGTACGTATACCAAAATTTTCACCGAATTCCCTTTCGAAATTGAATGGGGTAGGGGGTGGTCTCCACACTCATGGAGGGGGTACCCAATCAGGAGGGACATCAACTAGGCGATATCATCAATGCAATATTCTTTTAATAGCTCCACATCCAGTTCAGAGTATCGTGGAAGCTACACAAAATGAAAACAAAAAGAAAGAGCTTATAGAATAAGAAATGAAAGTTATATACATCATTTAAAACACTTGATACATTAGATTTACTTGGGCAAATCAAAAATTGTGTGCAACAACAATTTGGCATTCAGGGCTATTCTCTAGGCAGTTGAAGCCATCTTGTTGAAGTGGACATTCAACTCTTATTGTTGTGATGTTCTCAAAAAAATTTGTCTCTTGGGGTGATGCACTCTAAAGCACTTACGAGTTTTCTTATCAATATGTATGCCAATTTATAGTCATCAATCTCTCTCTCTCTCTCTCTCTCTCTCTCTCTCTCTCTCTCTCTCTCTCTCTCTCTCTCTGTGTCTCTCTCTCTCATATCCCACAACACATTATTTGAACTTACAGTGATATGTTGCCATGATCACCTTGCACCAAGTTTTCTAGGTAACAACACCTACTTTTGATATCCAATGCAACCAAACTCCAGTGCCCACTACAAAAAAGAATCTTTGACATTGAGAATTGGAAAACACAGTATATGCATATAGTTGTGATCAGTCACAATACTTACTCCTCATGGTAGGCCAACAAAATTATTCGGAGGACTTCCAAGTCATAGTTAAATTGCTCAAGCCATGGAGCTACATCAAGGAATGTAGTATTATCTGGCCCAGGAAAACTAGGAAATAATAGTGTCCAAAACATAAACCCTCTCTTGAATCTCCACTGGAAGTCTTGACACTACTAGGCTACACAGGAAAATTACATCACATCATTTATTTTGATAATTTTGGAATGACAAAACAAACCTAAGAAAAGGGTTGATGACTGTACCTTGAATGTCTCTATGTACATTTGAGAGAACTTAAATGTCATCTTCAGTGAAAGGCATATAATATGGCTTGCCTCGCAACCTTATATGTACATGGAAAGAAGGACCAATTGAGGATAAGGTGGAATTATTTGATTTTTGCATTGCCCTTATGGTGTCTTTCTTGTGCATTATGCACAACCGCTCAAATCTTCTTGCTCGGAGACAGTTGTGGCATGCTTAATTGTGGCTTGTTCAATTGTGGCTTCCATCTCTCCTGCGGCTTCCCCATGTGACCTTTCAACCACTGTGGCTAACTCATGAACTGCCACCCTTGGTGCCTTAAACCATGTTTTGTGAGAATGCACAATGTTCGGAAGCAGTTTAGTGATTCTAACTTGGCTACGCCTCAAAGGACGCAATGCGAGCATACCTTGCATCTTCGGATCCAGTAAAGCCACAGGTCACAAGTTTTGTCAAATCTGTATCTAAGTACTTAGAGCAAGTGCATATCTCTATCCATGATTGTGACTATGTGTACATTTGCCGCAAGGATGAAGCTATCAGAGAAGAAAAGCATCATGTAATCTTCTGTGCTTTGGTGCAAAGCCCAAGGGATGATGCCTATGATTTGTACCCGAGTTGGTATCTCTCATAAATTAATCTCATGAGCCTCTGGAATGGGCGATTTGGAATAGCCAGTTGCATGTACTTCTCAACTTTAGTAAGTTCCCACAGAAAATATGCATGCTGAGAGTACCTCCTCTATCGGGAACTTTTCACTTGTGCTTTGGGGGGCTTTCTTCCTCTCTTTCGAGAGGATGCCTTGGAACTTACTTTCGAATGACCCTTTACTGGGGTAGTCTTTTGGGTACTTGCCATCTAATTAAAATTTTGATAAGAAACCGAGAAGATACAGTAAATGAAATAGGTATAGTGACATAATTTGGACTTCTAAATAGCAAATCATTACAATGCGATGTGGGTGGCCATGTGAGGTCATAAATTCTATGATCTCAAAATCCAATGAAGCAGATTGCACGCATAAGCTACGATTTTATGAGAAACCAAGAGAATACAATGAATGAAATAGATACGATGATAGAAATTGGACTTTCGAAGAGCAAATCATCACAACGCGATGTGGGTGGCCACGTGAGTTCACAATTTCCATATCACGTTGTAGTGATTTGAAAATGCTATGAAGCATATTGCACGCATAAGCTAGAATTTGATGAGGAACCAAGATGAAATAGTCAATGAAATAAATACAATGACATGAAATAGACTTATGAAGCACAAATCATCACAACGCGACATGGGTGGCCACATGAGGTGCCATATCGCATTGTAGTGATTTGCATGCATAAGCTACAATTTGATGAGAAACCAAGATGACACCAGTGAATGAAGTAGATACAATAATAGTAATTGTATTTTTGAAGAGCAAATCATTGATGTGGATAGCCTCTTTGAGAAGATTGCAAATGTTGGAGATGTTCATTGAAGATTTATTGCAAAGAAAGAGTGTTGGAGATGTCCATTTAAGATTCTCAAATGACAAATAGAACAACTTTACAGAAATAAATACAAGTTCTCAAACCAAATCATCGCAACGCGGTGTGGATAGCCACTTGGAAGTGCTATGAAGTAGAGGGAAGGCAAGATTACACAATTTGTAGAGAGACCAAGACAATACAGCAAATGAAGAAGATTGCACGAATAAGCTAGAAGATATTGTGAATGAGTTAGAAAGAATGATTGATACAACAAACCAAAATTAATGGAATAGATCTTACCGTAGCTATGTATTCTCAACCCTCGAGCCTAGGAAGCAAGAAAATGAGAGCCCAGGAGGAAGCGGGAGACAACTCGAAAGTGAGGAAGTGAGAGCCTAGGAGGAAGCGGGAGACAACTTGGAAGCTAGGAAGTGAGGGGACTAGAGCTGAGGAAGCAAGATAGTGGGAGACCACTCGAAAGCGAGAAAGCGAGAGGCCGAAGCCGAGTAAGCGAGATAAAGGTGCAAGGAAAACAATAGAAAAAGCCTAGCATATGTTGTAGTGATGTTCTTTGAATGTGCTTTAGAAAAGCGAGGGAAGCGGCCTTAAATTCCCCATAAATCGGCGGCCAGAATAAATGGTAGCATTGCAAACATTCCTTTGCAAATGAACACGCATGTACGAGAACTAAAGTTGCATGTACGAGAATTGATGTTGCATGACGAGAACTGATGTTGCATGTATGAGAGCACAGCTTTGGGAAGCAATGAGTACATCTTTAGAAATTGATCTCGAGTTCTCTCACATAGCTTTGGAAAGAGAGTGAACTGGTTTTCCCTCTTCGAGAAAGACAATCTTTGTAATAGCCATCTTCAGTTGCATGACTGCATCTCATCTCAAAACAAAGTACAAATTAACTGCTTCTTCAAAGTTGCATCATAAAATCTCGTTATTTTCATTGTCTTGCATTGTTCTAAAGGTTTTCTCACCTGAATCTCCATGCAAGTTGCTCTGATAGACCCTGATTTGAGTTGAAAACTAAAAACATTCTAAAACTACGTGAATAAACAATACCTGATTCTTGGAGCAAGGTTCTTTGAAAGAAAAATGTGATCAAAATTGTCCCTCCCAGTGGTCCCAAATGTGTTCCAGGATTAATGAAGTTGATGGTTCTTGATTCAAAACAAATTATATGCTCCCAAACATCTCGAAATCTCAAGCAATATTCTGTAGAAAACCATTGATAGTAAGAGTGAAAAATACTCATTTCTCATGGAATTTCTTACAAAACAAACAAAATTTTCAATGTTTTCAAACCATGAAATAAAACAAAACAATACAACTACACAAAATGTACTATGAACTAACTATTTCTTTAAAGTTACATCATTAACAAACAAATCTCATCATAATCACTGTGTTGTATTGTTCCAAAGATTATCTCACCTGAACCTCCATACAAGCTGTCTGGATGGACTCTAAACCTTCACAAATAGTTCAAAATCATGCACCCTTAGAGATTGCAGTAGGAAAAGTAACTAGTATTGAGAGATAGGCAAAAGAAAGATTGATTCTCATGCATCAGCAACTGCAATTCCTGAAAGTTAATCTTCTTTGATCTTTTCTTAAAGAATCTCATCTAGTAGCTCCTTCTAAGCTCCAAACACCTTGCATCATTCATGGCTCGCTCAAAACATTGATTGCCTTGTCTTCCTAAATGAAATGATTTCAGATCGTGGGAGAATCTCAGATGAGAGAGGAAGTGCCGAGAATTGAAGGAGAAGCACCCAAAATAGAGAAAGAAGAAGGTAGGTTAAATCTCATTCAAAAATCTTGAACGTTTTGAAAGAATGAGAGTGAAATGGGAGGGAAATGCAGGTAGAGAAGAGAAGTGACGAGATTTTGGTGTGAGAGTCCATCCCATGAGAGGGAGAATAGAGAAAAAAGCTTCCCACTCGAGAGCTAGTAGAAAATTTGAAAAGAGAGCTGGAACAAAGAAAATTTCAAAACAGTGCTCAGAAATGAGGGGGAAGCAAGAGGAATGAGAGAGAATGAAAGGAGTGTGGTAGTTGGATGGGAGGATTTGAAATGGTACAAGTTTGGTTGAGAAACTAGGTTTATCAGTTTGGTTACAGTTAAAAAACATGATGGGAGAGTTGAGGTAGCAAGTGGGTGCTCCACTCATTGTTTGGGCCATTGAATAAAGAAATAGAGAAGTCAAGCCACTTCCAATATTCTATTGCCCTCCACCAGCCAATATTTTATTGGGTTTTATCACCTTATTCTTCCATTTCACCAGCCCAAGGGCTCCCTTACAGGGCCCTTTTTGAGTCCAAATTTTTTGTAATGCAGGGGACATAACCAAAACAATCCATTTCTTCATATCAGATGACAGGTGCATTTCTCTGTTCTTTTTTTTAAAGATGACAGGTGTTGAGATATCGAGCTCCACTCGCGATATGCCAGGGTGACTGTTGTGCATTTATGTCACCGACTTGTTAGCTAGAGATGCGGTTGGTACACCGCCCACAAATAATAGCTGGATGACAGCTATCCTTATCTACTCTAGTTTGTGGCTCAGTTAGTATGCCACCTTAGTTAGTTGAGTTTGGTTTGAGACCCACATATAGGGTTCTTCTATTTCTTACAACTAAGAAGAGGAAAACTGTTTTCAGCCTCCACCTTTGTGTGTATTCCCCCATTGTGCATGTGAGAAAGCCGCAAGTGAGACTCCTTCCCTCTCTCCCACTATCTTCACATGGTATCAGAGCCTTGTTCGTGGTAAGGAGCTCAAGAAAGCAAGCCAAGTTCGTGGTGTCCTGGTAAGAGGACCAGTGTTGCTTTCCTATTTCGAGTTTGGGAGCAAATCTCTGCAGGTAGCACAGCCAGAAGCGTAGGAGTGCACTGTTTCAGATTGAGATGCCCTTCGCGGTGTGGCGAGAGTGCAGTATATGCTTTTCGGGCCCGTTTTGAAGGCGGAAGTTCTTCGCAGGCACTCAGAAAAAGGCCCTATTTTTTACTGTGCGACCACTGCGCGGCTAGTCGGTGGAAAGGTGCCGCAGAAATTGCATCGTATGCCTGTGTGCAGAGATATTGGGAGTTGCAGATTCATGCCTATTGCCTGTTGATGCAAAATCGTCACTAGGAAGTGACTGTGTGGTGAAATACTACTTTTGTCAGTTTTGCAGATCTGCCCGTGTGAGGCAAAAGTTGTGTTTTTTGCAGTGACAGAATATTTTGCAGTGTTCTGTAATGGCATCTGATTCTCTTTCACAGATTGTCACTGAAAAGCTTGACAAGAACAACTTCCAGGCATGGAAGTTTAGAATGACGAATTTCTTGATGGGAAAATGTTATTGGGAATTCATTACAGGAAATGAAGAAGGACCTGTTCTTCCTAATGTTCCCAGTCAACAGGAAATGCAGGCATTCAAAGGATGGCATGAGAGAGCCAGGAAAGTTATGTACTGGCTGTCTATCAGTATTTCGGACTCCATGATTGTGCATATTCAGGATGCAAATACGCCAAAGGAGGCATGGGATACTTTGGCAAAAATGTACAGCACAAATACGCAAGCCAGGAAAATGCAACTCAAACAGGAGTTGCACAATGTGCAGAGAGAAAATTTGAGCATAAATGACTACCACATGAAAGTGAAGAAAATTGCAGATGCACTTGCTTCCATTGGGTCGCCAGTGGATGATGATGATTTGGTTTCTCTGACCTTGAATGGTCTAGGAAAGGATTATGCACAGTTCCGGACATCCATTACCATCCGTGAAAAATTTCCTGATTTTGAGGAGCTGATTGCTCTTCTAATTTTTGAAGAGCAGAGAAATGGTGGTGCATCTTCTTCAGCAGGAACTTCAAAAGAAACTGTCTTCTACTCAAATGCTGGCAGAGGTAGAGGCAGAGGTAGAGGAGGCCGATCTGCAGCCGTGGTAGAAATCAAAATATGCAGCAAATGCAAGAAAACCAGTCCTATGCAAGAGGACGTGGTAACTCTAGAGGCAGGGGGAGCCAAAGAGGCCGTGGTGGATGGCAGAGAAGCCAAAATGCAAACAGCAATATTGAATGCTACTATTGTGGCAAAATGGGTCATATGGCTAAGGACTGCTACAAAAAGCAGAATGACATTATGAATGGAAAATTGCAGCAAGGCAATTATGCATCTTCTAGCAGGCAGGGTGATGACAGAAATGAGCATCTATTTATGGTGCAGCATATGACCAATTCTGTGACAAGTGCAGAAGAACAAAATGATGTGTGGTATGTTGACTCAGGTGCATCAAACCACATGACAGGTCACGTTGAATGGATGCAGGATGCAAGAAAAATGGAAAAACCAGGATTTGTGGAGACTGGTGATGATACTACACATCCTATTGTGCAGATTGGCGAAATTCCTTTGTCTATGCAGGATGGGAAAAAGAAATACTTGTCTGATGTATTTCATGTCCCGAACATCACCAAGAACCTGGTTTCTATTGGTCAAATGGTTGAGCAGGGCTTGTAGGTTAGATTTAATCCTCAGACAGGTCAAATGGTTGAGCAGGGCTTGTAGGGCTTGTAGGAAAGAAGAAGGGTAGGATGTTTACGTTGGATGCAGACATGCCTGAATTGAGTGCAGCAATGTTTGCACATGGGATCGGTGTAGTTGCAGATATTGATATCTGGCACAAACGCATTGGTCATGTTAATATACAGGGACTTAAATCAATGCAAGCCCAAAATATTGTTGCAGGATTGCCTAAATTCAAGGTTGCAGAAATGCACAAGGCTTGTGAAGCCTGTCAATTTGGGAAACAGGCAAGGAAACCTTTTCCTAGGCATGTTCAATAGAGTAAAAAGCCATTGGAATTAATCCACTCTGATGTGTGGACTACAAAAGCTGCATCTATTGGAGGCTGTCACTATTTTCTCACATTTATTGATGACTTCAGCAGAAAACTGTGGGTGTATTTTATGAAAAAGAAAAGTGAAGTGTTTGGGCACTTCAAAGCTTTCAAAGCTATGGTGGAAAAAGAAACAGGCCTGCAAATAAAATGCCTAAGGTCAGATGGAGGGGGAGAGTACCTCTCAAATGAGTTTGCAAGGTTCTTGCAGGAGCATGGTATAAAGCAGCAATATTCATGCAGTCATACCCCACAGCAAATTGGAATTGCAGAAAGAAAAAACAGGCATATTGGAGAGGTATCTCGGGCTATGCTAAATGAAAAAGATCTACCAGATTATTATTAGGCTGAAGCAGTTGCTACAGCAGTCTATATAATGAACAAGACTCCCACTGTAGCAATACATGGCATGACACCAGAGGAGATGTATACTGGTAGGAAACCAGATATTTCTCATTTGAAAATTTTTGGTTGCATTGCCTATGTCCATGTGCCAGATGAGTTGAGGTCCAAGTTGGATCCAAAAGCTGAGAAGTGCATCTTTATTGGTTATTCTCTGCAGCAGAAAGGGTATAGATGCTATAACCCTTCTACACGTAAGTTCACAGTGAGCAGAGATGTTGTTTTTGATGAGATGAGCAGCTGGTATAAACCAGTAAATGTGATGATTGATGTAGATGCACAAAATGGTAATGCTGCATAGAATGCACAGCAGCAATCAAAAAATATCACTGGACCTGGAGTGTCCTCTACCAGTAGTTCACATACGTCGCCATGGACAGGCAGATTGAGATCAGGAGAATCCCCTCAAAGCAATGCAGAGAGTGGTACGCAGGTATCACGAAAAGGAAAAGAGAAGGTAGATCAGCCCATGTTTGATGTGAATGCAGGTCACTCTTGTGTGGATGGTGAATCCAATGGCTCAGAACAGAGCATTGATGATGAGTTGGGTATTCCTTCTGTTGTTACACCTGGAGTAAGGAAGACCAGGGATGTTTTGAGAGCACCTGGAAGTGAGCCTATTTTGCGCAGGTCTACCAGGGTTAGGTATCTTGTGGATAGGCTGAAATATGATGGATTTACAGCCATTCACTATGCCTATATGGTCAAAGTGATACAGGAACCAGAACCCACTTCTTTTGAGCAAGCCATGGGAAATGAAAAATGGGAGAAAGCCATGGATGAAGAAATGGATGCCTTGGATGCTAATGCTACATGGGAATTGGTGCCTTTGCCTAAAGGCAAGAATGCAATTGGCTGTAAATGGGTTTATAAGATCAAGCACAATGCAAATGGTTCTGTGAATAGATACAAGGCAAGATTAGTTGTCAAGGGGTATGCACAGACATATGGCATTGATTATGAAGAAACTTTCAGCCCGGTTGCAAGGATGGCAACCGTAAGAGCAGCCATTGCTATGGCTGCATCAAAGGGATGGTCTTTACATCAGATGGATGTAAAGAATGCCTTCTTGCATGGTGATTTGCAAGAAGAGGTCTTTATGGAGCAGCCAGCAGGTTATGTTCATGCTATTCATCCTGAGTTTGTTTGCAGGTTGAAGAAAGCCTTGTATGGCTTGAAGCAAGCACCTAGAGCATGGTCTGACAAGATAGGACAGTATCTTGTCACTATTGGCTTTCAGATTTCCAAGGCAGATTTCTCACTCTATGTGAGAAAAACAGAGAAAGGGATTATGCTGCTGGTCATTTATGTTGATGATTTGATCATCACAGGTGATAGTGATGAAGATATCCTTCATGTGAAAATGCTATTGAGGCAAAAGTTTGAGATGAAGGATTTGGGAGAGCTGCGTTATTTCTTGGGCATTGAGGTGATTATATCACCAAGTGGGATACAGCTCTTGCAGAGGCAGTATGGATTGGACATGCTATCCAAATATGGGATGACAGGCTGTAAGCCTATTTCAGTTCCTTTGGAGCAGAATGTGAAGCTGAGCGCAGATGCAGGTGAGCTTCTGGAGGACCCTACTATGTACAGATGCATAGTAGGAAGTTTGATTTACATGACTATTACCAGGCCAAATTTGAGCTATGTTGTTGGGTTGGTAAGTCAGTTTATGCAGGCTCCAAGGAAACCGCATTTGGATGCGGCTAGACGCATACTCAGGTATGTGAAGTCCACATTGCAGTATGGACTATTTTATGAGGCTGGGGTTCAGATACAGTTGAGTTTATGCAGGCTCCAAGGAAACCGCATTTGGATGCGGCTAGACGCATACTCAGGTATGTGAAGTCCACATTGCAGTATGGACTATTTTATGAGGCTGGGGTTCAGATACAGTTGCATGGATACACTGATGCTGATTGGGCTGGTAGCATTTCAGATAGACGATCTACCAGTGGATATGTGTTCTCTTTTGGGAGTGCGGCAGTCAGGGGTGCTTTTATCGAAGCTATGCTTATATATTAGTATAAAATCTTGGCGAAAGTTTTCAAGATTGTTTTTTTAGTTTCATAATTTTATTAAAATGTAGTACATCTTTATATATGTTCTTTTGAATTTCGAAGGAAAAAATGTAAATCCTAGCGAAACTTTGAATTTTTTTGCATATAAGTGTCAAATCTTGGCGAATGTTTCAAACATTTATTTTTATTAGGGCATACAAACTTTCGATGCTAATATAAAAGTTTAGCTTCTTAATGAAACTAACTTGAAAAAATCATCCATGGCGGCAGTCACTTGGAGCAGCAAGAAATAGCCTACAGTTGCCTTGTCGAGCACAGAGGCTGAGTACAGGGGTGCAACAATGGCTGCATGTGAGGTAGCTTGGTTGCATAAGCTACTTTATGATATGCATCAGTCTACAGATGGGCCGGTTGTCATTTATTGTGACAACATGTGCAGTATACATTTGGCAAAGAACCCAGTCTTTCATGCTAGAACAAAGCACATTGAGGTGCATTATCACTATGTGTGGGAGAAGGTTTTACTAGGTCTCATTGATCTAGTTTATGTCAGCACAGAGGATCAGGTAGCTGATATATTCATGAAAGCATTGGGCGCAGAGAAGCTGCGCAAGTTCAGAGACCTGCTTGGTGTGCAGGATTTGGGATTGAGCTCGAGGGGGAGTGTTGAGATATCGAGCTCCACTCGCGATATGCCACGGTGACTGTTGTGCATTTATGTCACCAACTTGTTAGCTAGAGATGCGGTTGGTACACCACCCATGAATAATAGCTGGATGACAGCTATCCTTATCTACTCTAGTTTGTGGCTCAGTTAGTATGCCACCTTAGTTAGTTGAGTTTGGTTTGAGACCCACATATAGGGTTCTTCTATTTCTTTGTATTTGAGTTCTTTTGGCTTTTACAACTAAGAAGAGGAAAACTGTTTTCAGCCTCCACCTTTGTGTGTACACATTCCCCCATTGTGCATGTGAGAAAGCCGCAAGTGAGACTCCTTCCCTCTCTCCCACTATCTTCACAACAGGTGCATGATGCATTGTTTGTCTAGCATTGCTTTATGTTGCATTGTGATTGTCTACGAAAATAGGGTGTTGCTTCGAAAAGACATTGGGTTTGGTCAGATGGTGTAGCCTCATAGTTTAAGGCTTCCAAGCCATTCTATTTTGTTGCAAGATATGCCGGATTGACAGGAATGGAGAGGATTTGGTTCTTTGTTGGATCAGGACGTGGCAAGGAAGAGCATGATGGTGCTAGAGCCATGGTATCACCAAACTTAGGATGCCTATTTGAGTGCATTGTGGCACAAGATGTATGGTCACCTCAACTTCAAAAGCCTTGTAGCCCTCAAAAAGACAAACATGGTACAAGGGCTTCCACTGTTGTACTTTCAAAAAGATATATGTGAGGCTTGTTGCATGGGTAAGCAACAGAGACAGCCCTTTCCAACATCTTTAACTGGAAGTACTGATGTTATTAGATCATTCATTCACATCTATGGGGTCTAACTTCTAAACCATCTCTTGGCAAGGCTTTGTATTTCATGGCCTTCATCGATGATTACTCACAGAAGACTTGGATCTACTTCTTGAAACAGAATTCTGATGCATTTAACACTTTCAAAGACTTCAAAGCCTTGGTAGAAAAGTAGACCGGCAAGTACCTAAAGATCATCCATTGTGACAATGGAGGTGAATACAAATCCAAAGAGTTCCATGCCTTTTGTAGACAGCATAGCATCACACATCAATTCACATGCAGGTATACCCCTCAGCAAAATGGGGTTGGTGAACAAAAGAATAGGGTGATTGCAAAGTCATCTAGATGCATGTTTGATGAGAAGAATGTTCCAAGACAGTATTGGGCCAAGACATGTGACACAGTTGTGTACTTGATGAATAAGAGTCCCACTGCTTCATTGCAAGATATAACACCAGAAGAGGCATTCACAGGAACTAAGCCCTCTATTGGTCACTTGAGAGTATTTGGCTCTCTTTCTTATGCTCATGTTCCTCCCGCACTTAGGACTAAACTTGATGTCAAATCAATCAAGTGTGTTTTTCTTGGATATATTGCAGAGTCGAAGGGATACCAACTCTATGATTCGGTCAAGCAAAAGTTGATTATAACAAGGGATGTTATCATTGACGAGGCTTCATCATACTTTAACAGTCTGACTACAGTTTCTACTCCGCCTCAGCCAACAATGCCAGTGATACATCAGATTTCTTTGCATGCAGAGTCAGATAGTATGCAATCCACAGTGACCACTCAGAGTAAAGGCAAAGAAAAGGTTCTTGACATAATGGATACAACAACTACCATGGTCATCACTGAGATTCCTGAAAGTTCCACTTCCAATCTCAGAAGATCTGCTTGTGATCGAAAGACACGTGAGAGCTGGACCTACAAATGCATTCATGGCCAAAGAGATGGAGTTTGATGAACCAGCCTCCTTCAAAGATGCACTGCAAGTCCCTAAGTGGCAACATGCAATGGATGAAGAGTACAATGCTCTTCTCAAGAACCATATTTGAACCTTGACAGTAGAGAAGAAGCCCATAGGATGCAAATGGGTTTAAAAAGTCAAACTCAACTCAATTGGTGAGGTTGGCATATACAAGGCTAGGTTGGTAGCCAAGGGATATGTTCAAGAGTATGGCATAGATTATGAGGAAACCTTTGCACCAATTGCAAAGATGACTACCGTTAGGATAGCCATAGCTCTTGCAGCTCACTTTGATTGGCCCATCCACCAGATGGATGTGAATAATGCCTTGCTTAATGGTATTCTAGATGAGGAAATCTACATGATATAGCCTCCAAGATATGCTATTACTGGGATGGAACAAAAAGTCTGCAAGTTGCAGAAATCACTTTATGGTTTGAAACAGGCTCCTCGTGCATGGAATGCAAGGATTCGTCGTCACTTTCTGACATCCGGTTTTCAACCATCAATTCAGATCCATCTCTTTACATCAGAAAGACTACAAAAGACATCCTTCTTGTAATGCTCTATGTTGATGACTTGATCATTAGCGGCTCCCATGGACATCTCATCTTAGAAACAAAGAGTCGGCTCACCTCAGAGTTTGACATGAAATATGTGAGAACTCCAAGATTTTCTTGGTACAGAAATATGGAGAGATTACACAAGGATCACGCTTTCTCAAGGAAAGTACACTCAAAAGGTACTTGAGCAATTTCATCTACATGACTGCAAGCCACTCCCTACTCCTATGGAATGCAATATCAAGTTGTTACCACTTGACACTTCTCCAGCTTCAGATCCTCTACAATACAGACAACTCATTGGCAACTTGATCTATTTGACTATCACCAGCCAGACATATCCTCCTATGCAATTGGTGTGCTCAACTAGTTCATGCAGAATCCCAAGAAGACTACCTCCTTGTAGCAAAGAGAGTACTCAGATACCTTCACGGTACATGGGATCATGGACTACATTATACCAGGTCATCCGACTTACACTTCCATGGTTAAACAGATGTTGATTGGGCATGTTGATTGGGCAGGAAGTGTAAATGACAGAAGATCCACTAGTGGATACTACTTTAGTCTTGGCTCCACAGCTTTGTCATGGCAAAGCAACAAGCAACCAATAGTGGTATTGTCTTCCACCGAAGTAGAGTATAGAGGATCCACCAATGCAACGTGTGAAGCAATTTGGTCCAAAAGGCTTCTTTCAGAGATTGAGATACTTTTGGAGACCCTACTGTGCTCTATTCAGATAATATGAGTAGCATTCAACTGGCAAAGAACCCAGTATTTCATGCCAGAACAAAACACATTGAATTGCATTATCACTTCGTTCGTGAGAAAGTTCTTAATGAAGAGATCGACTTGCTACATTGTTCGACACAAGAACAAGTTGCAGACATCTTCACGAAGCCACTTTCCCTTAATAAGTTTGCACACTTTCGACATCAGCGTGGTCTTCACCAATTGCAACTTAAGAGGGGGAAGTGAAGGTTAAGTCATACACCTTTGTACATACTTTTTCCGTTGTGCTCTTTTTGCACTCTTGTGCATCTTTTCTGATCTTTATTTCTATTGTCGTTGTGCAACATTCAGAAAATCCAAAATTTATGGTTTGTAAAGCACCCTCTTCTTATGTAGTGCAATTTAAGAGGGGGTGTTGAGAATAGTGTGTGTAAATTGCACCATAAGGGTTATGGGACAAACCCTAACCCTAACCCTAAGGGGTCCATGTATATATTCCTATTTTGCTTAGAATATAGTTAGTGTGCAACTAGTATCTTGTGTGCACTCCTCTCTCTCCCTCTCCCATTTCCGTTAACAATCATATAGGATTCCCCAGTGCTTTCTCTTAAAGAAATGGTAACTACTACTCCTTAACATATAGGATTCACGAATGCTTTCTACATCATATAGGATTCACCAATGCTTTCTCCTAAGGAAATGGAAATTGCTACTCCCAAAAAATTGAATTCAATGCTCTCTTTAGAGCTTAGTCTCAAGGGCTATCCAAGGACTTTCCCCACTTGTTTGATAGTAGTTACCATCAACTGATGGAGCATGTGATTGAGCTAAAGGGTGGATGCCAAGATAGTAGTGCAAAAGCTAGCGTTGCTAATAGTGCAATGTTGGTTGTACAAAAAAAATCTTGCAAAGATCAAGTGATGATTTTGGTTGAAGCATGTTCTTTAATTCTAGTGCACAATTATGGTGCACAATGGCCATGGCCATTCAAGCGACTAATGGTAAGGTCATGATTTAGATCGAATATGCACTCATTTTAATGCTCCCATGGAGATTTTTCTATATTGAAATCATGGTTCCCATTTCCTTAATGTCAATGTTGTATAATTATTGAACATAGTGTATCAAGAATTGTACTTAAAGCATTTACTATTCTACCAGTAATGGACAAGTAAAGAGAACTAATGGAATCATATGCAAGTCCATTGAGAAGTGATAGGTCAATGCATTTGAAGGGGTCCAAGGTAGTATGGGCTTACAATATCACACATAAAATTACCATTACTCATACACCATTTGAACTTATGTATGCCATCGAGGTGGTCCTACAGATGGATATTGTGATCTCAACATTGAGGCTTGCATCAAGCATTGATTGATAGAACTATAGAAGATAGAGGCCAAGATTCCTATAGATAGAGAGGAAGTACAAGATTAAGAGGCCTAATGCTTCTTTGATAGAGTGTGTATCCATGTCATCCAACTAAATTCATCGATGAATGTAAGGAAGTACATAGATCTAACAAGGGATCTCAAACGTTGGCCCATAGATGCTTGAGTGAACCAGTTGGATTGGTTTCATGGCCTGAGTCATGGCCACTATTAAGAACAAACCCAATATTGCTTGCCTTCCATGCAAGCTTGACAAACTATGTGATTGATGATGAATGGTGAGAGCTCATCCACCATTTGAGATCTTTTCACTACATCCAAGAGTGAATGTCCGAGATGGCCAAAACTCTTACCACAACCTTAAGGCACCCTTGTTGGCTTGGACCAACATAGTACTAAACTTGTAGAGGTCTTCCTACTCTGCCCCTATGTGGCAGCCACCATTCCTATGCCTTTGGATTGAATGACCACAACCTCTTCATCAAAGTCCCGTTTCCTGCAACCTAGTTAACAAAAGACAGGTTATTGAACATAAACTCCTTGAGAACTTTCTCCTCTTCAGTGGTGGTCTTGAATGGCATGCTTTTGATTCCATGAATGGGACAACTATGATTTACCCCCATAGTGGCATTGGATCCAAAACCCAATTCAATGAGTGTCTTGAATTACTCTCAAGATGCACCACTATGTACATACCAATCTTCAACAATCGGGGTTACCAAGACTACGAATTATCTTTCCACTACCCAAGCAACAAATAGATCCTCCTTGATGATTTTTGCCAGCTCCATCTTTGTTGGATTCATTTTGGCACTTTTTAATCCCCTTCATTATGGATTCATTATCTTACTTTGGTTTTCTATGGCATGATGTCCCAGTTTGCCACAATTGAAGCACTTCTTCAACATCTTTCAGCTTCAATCTTTTTCAACTATAACTTCTCATGTAATTGGCTCATGTCAGGTTTGCCTTTGTCATTTCTTTTTACAAGAAAGGTCTTCATCAATACTAGCTATCCAAAAATAACCAATGTTGACCTCTGTCCTGCAATCATTGTCCTCATGAACCCTTTGCCCAAACCCTATTTTTCTTTAAAGGACAACACGCAATGAAATCCTCTCTCTGTACTATGTCACTTGCACTAAGCGGCAACAAAATGAAGCAAAACACACGATTATACTATGAAACATTCATGACCGAAGATCACACCAAATTCATTACCAAATACCATAACAGTTCGCTCCTTGGTTGCAATGCTGCAGCTTCCAAATTTCTAGTGACTTTAGGCTAAAGCAAGGAAATTTTGTGGTAAGTTTTAGTTTTACTTGGTTTACCTAATTCACTTATAAATTACTTCAAATCTATCTTATAAGCTCTAATATTGAAATAGTCTCCAAGTAAAATGAGTGACTTTTTTATGCACTTGCTTTTTTAAAGGCCTAATTGTCACTTAATTAAACAATAGTAATCAAAATCTTATTATTGCTTATTAAGGTCAACACCCCAAATTAATTGCTTCGCTAAGAAAAGTAATCATAAATCATGAGTTTATACCTTTAGTGATTCCTTTATAGCTTTTCTTTTTTCACAAATATTTGATATACTAGTCTTGAGCCAAGCCTTTTTTCTTGAAGATCCAGTTTCTTCCCCATGCACACTAAGAAGTGTCACGATTGTGCCATGGACAAAAACTTCTATGTAAATCGTCGTCGTTACATTCTACAGATGTGTCTATAGGATGTGAATTAAGGACTACATGCACAATGCTTTGATCTATTAGTTATACAGGTCACCTTAATCTCTCCTTGCAACCTTCAAAGTTAACACCAAACCACTAGCTACATGGGTCACCTTAATCTCCTCTTGAAACCATCATAGAGACCAAAACTTTGTAGCAAATTATTAAGATGAGTTGTGAATTTTAAAATCAGGGAAATTAAGCACTACATGCATTAATACTTTTCAAGGTATAAATACCCATTATATTAAATTTAGTGTCCTGGAAGTAAAAGTAGAACACTTCGCAAAATATCCTTGCCAAGAAATCATTTCAGAGTTTTCACAAAATAGTCGATCCCTGGATTCACAAAAACCCTTTTCAAGATATAAATACCCATTATGTTAAATTTAGTGTCGTGGAAGTAAAGGTAAAACACTTCACAAGATGTCATTGCCAAGCAACCATTCTAGAGCTTTCACAAATAAGTCGATCCCTTGATTCACAAAAACCATGTTGCATGACAAAGCAAATAATGAGTTATAATGAACACAATTAGGTTTCTAAAGACCCACGGAGTCTCTTGGGCAAACCCCCTGCTTACTAAAACACGTCAAATAGACAAAAAAGAGAAAGAAAAGAAGGAAGAAGGTAAATAAACAAATAAACCAAAAAACAGGAATAAAATCTCTCTCTCTCTCTCTCTCTCTCTCATGTAGGAATGAAAGAAAGAATTTACCCAATAAACTATTTAAAACATAAGAAACTAAATCAATGTCTTACAATTATGTACCGCTTCCTACAAAGATACAAAATTCGAAACACTCTTACCCAAAGGGATTCCTATAATTTGTTGAAAGAAAGAATCACCTATTGTGATGTAAAGATTATCTAAAAGAAAAACTTTCCAAGAGCAAACATCTTCAACACGACCTTTGTGTATCTTTTCTTTTTAGAATCAATTTCATGATATTAATTATTCAGCCACAAAAAGTCAACATAAAGCTGTTTCCTCAACTTTTAGCACTTTGCATCTATCCCAGAGCTACCTAAAAAATGTTAACCTGCATGTACCACTGCTTACAGGGAACATAGCAAACATGTACAGGGAACATTGCAAAAAAGTTAACCTGCATATACCACTGCTTGCAGGGAACGTAGCAAACATGTACAGCCTTCATGCTACATGTAGAGAGCATTTGAATTCTAGATTGAACAGACAACATGCCAGTGCTGATTGGCCATGCAACAATTATTTGATCCTTGCATGAGCCTACATGTAGACTACATTTGAATTGTGTATTTAACACAAAAAACCATATGCCTGCTGATTGGTCATGCAACAATTTGATGCCTGTCAACTTAAGACCTTGAAGACCCACGCTCAAGAGCTCATGCAAACTACAGAGAATAAAAATCTTGAAAGTGGCTAGAGAGCTTAAAATGCCAAGGAAAAGCCTGATCCAGCTCTAACTCAACATTGCAGCCTGCTGATATTTTGTTTAGCGTGTAGGAAACGCAATGAATTATGGCTCTTATCTCAATGGATCAGGTTTGTTTGAGCCAGCACACAAACAAAGATTATTTGAACATGGAACATTCCCTGCACTCATTTATTTCTCTTCACAGGAAAAAAGACCCTTCCATTTTTAAGATAACTACCCAAGACAATTCACGAACCTCATGTCAAAGAACTGGCCATGAATTGAACCTACATTAAAAAAACATTTCTGCTGATATCCAATTTAAGGAGTCAAGCCACAACCTTTTGCTGGTTGGTCCACTACAAATATATACCATCATAGGACTAGAGTATAACCAATCTTACAGATTAAAACAAGCAAAAGAACAAAGGAGAATGGAATTTGTATGCTGGTTTGTCCACTATAGGGATGAAACCAATGGCTTCTAAAGTATTAGCTCTTCCATGACTCAGGATTTGACAATTTTTGGTCTCCAAAGGTTTTGTCTGTACTTTTCAGTGAAGCGCAAGATCAGTTTCCTCTGCAAAAAAATGGGCAAGATCAGTCAGTAAGAGGAAAAACAGAGATGCCGTAATCAGCAGAAGTGACTGTCAAAACCCTTATATGGCAAACATCCAGAGACAGCTGATAATTATTTCCTTTCGAGGGAAAATTCATATTGAGTAAATAAGCAACAGTAGTGCACAAACATGGACCTTGAGACATTAGCAAACGTAGGGACTTTCTTCCCCCTAATAGCTTGCTTTGAATAAGGAAAGCAAACTACAACATCTTCACGTCCATTTTACTACAAGCTTTATTGGTTCTGTTTTAGACATTTTTCACATAAAATTGAAAGCCTTATATCAGACAACAGATATACATGACCTTGGCATTCGATCTTGGCCCACAAGGCTGGAGAGCTTCTGCAAGCCACGGCCTGCAGGCATCTTTTACCTTCTCACAGATCAAGGAATCCCCTGGTCGAATAGCCCTCCCTCCTGGCTGTTGGTGCCCACTTCCAGGATACCTTAGGCGATGAGTTGGGATTCTAAGAGGCAAGCCACACAAACCGCCAGCACTTTCTTTTGATCAGCACCTCACGGATAGATGATTTTTGTATTGGTTTTTAGGTTTCTAATAGATGGTCCTGTTCTCTGGAAAGCATAGGGAGACACTTGAGGCAGCCACATGATTAAAAGCAGACCCTTAGGGCTGCCACAAGACAGCAACAGCAACACTTGGGACTGTCATGCAGGGAGCCATTTGGCCAATAGTAGCAGGTGTAGGCACACAGAGCTGCCATGAGTCGGCCACACAGGCAAACCAGCAAGTCTGTCATGTGAAACAGCAACAGCAACAGCAAACAGCCAGCCATGTAGCACAGCAGCCATCGAGCACAAGGAGAAGGCAGGGCCCACAGTCAATGTCACCAAGTTATAAATATTCCAGGTCAAAGTTCCACTTGACCATTTATTTGATCACAATTGAAGGGTTCTTCATTTATTTAATTATGTTCAAAGAGTTATAACTAAGCCTAACTCCGATTACGGAGACTTGGCTTAGGCCAAGAGGGTTAACTACTGTTAACCAGAGCATTACAGAGCTGACTTCGGTCAAAGAGTGTTGGCTTCGGTCAACGAGATTTGGCTTACGCCAAGAGGTTTAACTCAGTTAACCAAGATGTGCCAACTTCAGTTGGAGAGATTTGGCCATAATTAAGGTGCCTCAACTGTCGGTGAAGCCCCTTAATTATTATCAAGAGTATTGACCGTGGTCAACCAGAGAAACTGTTCTCTATTATGTGCACATGTTTGGACACCCACAGTGACTAGGATTAGTCCACAAATTATTATTTGCATGCAAAGCGCTAACCATTAACGGGTGCCATGGTTGTGCACTTTAGATAATTGTTGCAAGTACCAAGAGGAGTTGAAAACCCAAGCAATATGGAGCTTAGCAAGCATTTAGGAGATCACGCGCGTGACCAAGTGCTACGAAGACTCCAGAGTTTTGCCCTTTGAGGCATGAAACTAAAATTTAGTCTAGGATTGCGACAAGTGGCAAGAAAGAGAGCTGAATGTTCTTTTGTAAAAATAATTCATGATGGATTTTTGTAAGCAGCCTGTGTGCTGAGCTGAATTTTGTATTCAGAATTTTCAGAAGCAATAAAAACCTTCGGGGGGGCCCAGCCCGACGATTGAGTTGCTCTGTGTGTGTGTGTGTGTGTGTGTGTGTGTGTGTGTGTGTGAGAGAGAGAGAGAGAGAGAGAGAGAGAGAGAATTATTCTGCAAATGATTGTATGTTTTGACGACACTGCTTAAAAGGTTTCAGTCAACCAGCATCAGGTATGTAGGGGCACACTCACAGGTCAGCCCTATAACCTGAAAGTTGGCCCAGGCAGCCAAGCCCCCTCTTTTACCATCCCCAGATAACAACAGTCAGCTCCTAGACCCAGCAGCATTCAGTCCCTATAGCAACAGCCTAGCATGCAGCACTGAGCCTTCCCCTTGGGCTCAATCTCCAAGGTGATGAGGGGAAGCACAGTGCATCTCAGAGATGTGGCAGCATAGTACTTTTCCATGAATCAGGGATATGGGATGGCTAGTCTCCACTCTGCTACCCTCTCCTACTCTAGCCCCCCCACTCTCCTACACTCTCCTATCCTCTCCACTCTCCTACTCTAGCCTCTCCACTCTCCTACCCTGGCCTCTCAATCCTCCTGCTCCTCATCATTCTCTTGCTGTCCCTCCTCTTTCTCCCCGTACTCGCCCTCATCCTCCCGAGTCCCCATACTCTTCCCCCCTCCTCCTCGTACTCTTCTTCCTCCCCCCCCTCCTCCTCCTCCTCCTCCTCCTCCTCTACATCCTCCTCCATGAGGAGTCCTCCTCATCATACTCTCCCTCCCCCTTCTCCTCATAAATTTATTATTACACATAAGTTGTACCATATTGCCGTTTCTCGTTTCGCCGTTTTGGCACGGTCCGGAAACTCTACTTCCGGCGTTTCTACCGTTTCCATTTCCCCCATTTCCGTTTCGGTGTGCAACTATGATTTGGATCTCAATTGCGTCTAGGGCATGTGGAGTGGGAGCATGTGTTGGGGTAAAGGCACTATGGCCACCCAAGTACAGTTAGTACACTTAAGTACAGTTAGTACTTTTATTTGTTAAGTACACTAAGTACGGTGTACTTAGTGTTGTAACCTTATCCTTTCTTATAAAAGGTTGACTGTGTGCTAGGGGAGGTACACACATGTTTTATCCCCACACTCTTGTGTTTATCCTGCTTGTGTGTCGGTGTGCTCCTTCTCTCCCTCGCCACAAGTGGTATCAGAGCCTGCCTACCTTCTTCTCCCATCTGTCCAGCAACAGTGCCAGCAGCAGCATCGATCTGCTGCTTTCAGCAGAGACTGGCAGCATTCAGCGCTGCCAGCGCCATCAGCCATCGAGGCTATTCGTCGCCAGCAGCAAAGCTACCAGCGACGCCAGCAGCCAAGCCACCGGCGACGCCAGCAGCCAAGCCGCCAGGCGACGCCAGCAGAAGTGGCGCTACCAGCGCCACAGGCGCCAGCAGAAGCGGCGCCAGCAGCGCCACAGGCGCCAGCAGCGGCGCTACCAGCACCACAGGCACCAGCGTCTCCACCGCAGTCTTGTTATGGGCGACTACTGGCGCTTGAACGAGGGCCAGCTTCGTCTCACTTCTTTCCCCGCCCCCGCCAAGCGTCCTCGCCCTGATTTCGGGACAAACTGTTGATTAATGCCTTTGGTATTCCTTAAAATCTTTGGAGAGCTTTGGCTTACAAAATGATGCAGACTACACTCCCGTGAGTACCTAGTCGGTGTTGAGAATTTCAAGTCACAAGGTACAAGTGCAATTTATGAGCTCATCGTGAGCATTGTTGGTCAAATGCACTCTCAGTACGTAGATCTACTGTTTATGCCTACTGTGTGAGAGAAAATCTCAACATTGAACTGCAGAATCAAGGGGCTTTTGTAGCCACAGCCAAGCATTGGCTTGTATACGCATGTGTTTGCATTTATCCTCCTGTTTGGAGTTGATTCTTGCAGGATTTGGATGCATTTTGTGACCTACGGGACAATGGAGGATGCATATAGTACACTAAGTACTACATTGTAGAATTGAGCACTGATTGTGCAAGATAAATTGGGGATTTTGCAATTGGAATGCATATCAGTGGTGGGGAAGCAACTGAATGCCTTACAGTGATCAGTGAAGCGGTACATGCACTAAATTCTCAGAAGTTTGCTTCCAGTCAAGGGGCTTTTGCCTAATTCTTGTTCTACACTGTGTTACACAGTTTTAGGGGCAACTAGAAGCTTGATGTTGACAGTTTTGAGCAGTTAAACAGTCAATTTCTGATTCTGTACTAAAAAGTACAGTCAGGTACTGTTTTGTGTCAACTACTGGACTGAAAACAGTCAATTTACTGAAGTACAGAGTGCACAAACTACTGCGGTTTTTTTTACTGTAATAGCAGGGCAGATGCTGTTGAAAATCAGGGTACTGCTGGATTGTACAACAGAGCATTTATTGATGCATACAGTTCTGCTGTTCTGAATCTGCAGCAAGCAGTAAACAGTCAGAATTCTCTGATTAAGTGGGAGAAAAGTTGCAGGTGCAGGTCCTGTTTTTTTTCCGTTGCAGGAATTTAATTTTTTTGAGCACAGTACAAGTGCCTGTGTGCACTTGGTTTGCAAGGAGTCAGGCACCCAAGTGTGGGTTATATTTCTTGCTGATTGTAATGGCTTCATCCTCGGAATCTTCTCTTCTCAATATTAAAAAGTTGCAGGGTGCTGCTAACTACCCAATGTGGAAAAAGATGCTCCTGAATGTGCTAATTCTCAGGCAGTTTCATGCTCCTATTATACACAAAGGTGTGAAGCCCACTGGCACAACTGATGATGCTTGGGCACTAGCTGATCTGTCAGCAAAGTCCATAATTGAATTGTCACTCCATGAGAGTGTTGTTTGGAATGTGGATGGTGAAAAAACAGCCTGGGGTGTGTGGAAAAAGCTACAGGACACATATGAGCAGCAAAGTGTAGCCACAAAGATATATTGGTTGCGCAAGTTCTTCAATCTGAAGATGAAGGAAGGGACCTCCATGGATGCACATCTCAATGAGTTTAATTCAATTGTCACTCAACTTGCAAATCAAAAGTATGTGGTGGATGAGGAAACCAAGGGTATGGCACTCTTGATCTCTCTTCCTGAAAGTTGGGATACATTCACCACAGCTGTAACAAATGCAAACACTTTCATAAGTTTTTCAGATATCACAGGGCTGATTTTGCAAGAAGAGCAGAAGCTGAAAGCTCAAGATGCAATAAAGCCTAACAATGCCTTGAATGCAAGGGGGAGAAGTCAGCAAAGAGGCAAATCTCAGGAAAGGGGAAAAGGGAGGAGCAAGTCCCGCTCCAACAAAGATGTTGAGTGCTACTACTGTGGCAAAAAGGGACATACCAAAAAGCAGTGCTTTAAACTGAAAAATGATGAGAGAGACAAAGCCAAAAACACTGATGCGTCAGATGCAAAAGCAATTGTACCAGTAAGCAATGGCAAGAGCAGTGTGAAGATTGAAGAGCTTCATTCTACACATGGTTATGACAGTGAGGGAGAGGTTCTATTTCTCTCTACTTTGGATGCTCATTCTCTCCATGCAGGAGATTTTGCAGACATGCACTCTTGGATCATTGACTTAGGTGCCTCATTCCATGTTACACCTTACAAAGAATTGTTTGTAAGGTATGCAGCAGGCAGTAATGGAGTCGTTTTTCTAGGGGATAATCATGCATGCAGTATTGTCGGTGTTGGAGATGTCAGGCTTGTATTTGCTGATGGTACTCAGCTTATGCTTCACATTGTTAGGCATGTACCCGAAGTCAAGAAAAATCTGATTTCTACTGGCATGTTGGATGACGAAGGTTTTGTGACCAGCTTTGGTCATGGTTTCTGGAAGGTCACCAAAGGTGCCTTGGTTGTTGCCAGAGGCTCTAAGGTTGACACAATGTATACTCTTCATGCTAAAGTATGTAATCATGCTGATATTCATGCCACCGAGCTGCCGAGTATTTCTATGTGGCATAGCCGGATGGGACATATGAGCATAAGTGGAATGGAGCAATTGGCTCGCCTTGGCTACTTACCGTCTCTTAAATTTTCTGATTTAAAGTTTTGTGAGCACTGCATATATGGTAGACAGTTACAGTGTCCTCATAAAAGGAGATTAGGACATAAAGATGCTCAACTTGAGCTTGTGTATACAGACGTGTGTGAGATGCCTAGTCCTTCACTTGGAGGTGCACGGTACTTTGTCACATTTATAAATGATTCCACAAGGAAGGTGTGGGTGTATCCTCTTTGATTGAAGAGTGATGTCTTTCCAGTGTTCCAAAAATGGCTTGCTATGGTTGAGAACCAAACAGGCAGAACACTGAAGGCTTTGCGGTCAGATAACGGTGGGGAGTATATGTCTAATGCATTCAATGCATTTTGTGATGCTAGAGGTATTAAAAGAGAACTCACTGCTCCTTACAGTCCAGCGCAAAATGGCACTGCAGAGCGTATGAATAGAACCATACAGGAAAAGTCCCGCTCTATGATGTCACATGCTGTTTTACCTCATGGATTTTGGGCTGAGGCTGTAAAAACAGCAGTACACCTCATCAATAGGTCACCAAATAAAAGACTAGATGGCAGGGTGCCAGAGGAGCTTTGGACAGGAAAACCTCCTTCCTATAAGCACTTGAGGGTCTTTGGCTGCACTGCGTACGTGCATATACGCAGAGAAGATCGCAGAAGCTTGATCCTAAGTCTCTTAAATGCATTTTTCTTGGATATGGTGACAGTGGTGAGATGGGTTACCGCCTATGGGATCCTGTGAATAAGAAGCTAATACGCAGCAATGATGTCTTATTTGATGAGTCATGTATGTTTAAGGCAGCAAATAAGCCTTCTGATGCTTCAGAGGTTGACATTGATGACTCGGGACATCCTGTACAATTCAGGCAGGCTGCGAATCAGCCACAACAGCAGCGTAATCAGCCAATGCATGATGCTGTAGCAGGTCCAAATGGACAGCCCGCAGCGGCGGAAGATGTACTACGGGACATGCCACCTTTGGAAGACCTCCCAGGCATAATTCTGCAGCCTGATCCACTGGAACAGCCACCTATTTTAGGTGAGCAGCAAGTTGGACAGCAAGACCAATGGGTCCAAAGGTCAACTCGACAAATGAAACCGCCAGACAGATTTGTTCCAGGAGCAGATTTTATTATGCTTACAGACTGTGGAGAACCTTCCTGTTACAAGCAAGCCGTGCAAATGCATGATAAAAGGTTATGGGAACTAGCCATGAAGTCTGAAATGGACAGTCTCCATAAAAATGGTACTTGGGAATTGGTGCAGTTGCCTAAGGGCATGAAATTACTGCCATGCAAGTGGGTGTATAGATTGAAAGTCACACTTGGAGCTAAGCCAAGGTATAAAGCCACGTTGGTTGCCAAGGGCTTTAAGCACGAGTATGGTGTTGATTTTGATGAGATCTTTTCTCCAGTGGTTAAGATGACCACACTCAGGATTGTACTTGCTTTGGTTGCATGTGAGAATTTGGAATTATGCCAAATGGATGTGAAGACAGCCTTTCTTCACGGTGATCTTCATGAGGAGATCTACATGCAGCAGCCAGAAGGATTTGCAGTCAAGGGCAAGGAGTCACTTGTATGCAAGCTTAAAAAGAGCCTTTACGGGCTGAAACAGGCACCAAGGGAATGGTATAAGAAATTTGATACCTTCATGAAGTCCCAAGGTTTCAGGAGAAGTGATGACGATCACTGCTTATATACCAAAAGGGCTACAAATGGCAGCTTAATCATTCTCATTTTATATGTGGATGACATGCTTATTGCTGGTAAAGCTCGTAAGGAGCTTGATGACCTTAAGAAAAGATTGCATGAGGCCTTTGATATGAAAGACCTTGGTGATGCAAATCACATACTGGGAATGCGGATACGGAGAGACAGGGGACAGCGTTTGTTGTATTTGTCTCAGACCGAATATATTGGCAAAGTATTGCACAGGTTTCATATGGAGGGGGGGAAGACCCTTAGTTCTCCATTGCCTCCATATGTGAAACTCAGTGCAATGGACAGCCCACACTCAAATGCTGATAGGGCTGAAATGGCCAAGATTCCTTATGCTTCAGCTTGTGGCAGTCTCATGTATGCCATGGTTGCTACCAGACCTGATATTGCGTTTGCAGTGGGAGTGGTTAGCAGGTATATGGCAAATCCAGGCAAGAAGCATTGGAATGCAGTGAAAGGTATCATGAGATACCTGAAGGGCACACAGGAGTTGTGCATATGCTTTGGCAAGCGAGATGCAAAGGTGCATGGTTATGTGGATTCAGATTTTGCTGGTCATCCCGATAACCGGAAGTCTACTACCGGTTATGTTTATACATTCATTGGAGGTGCAGTGTCATGGATGTCAAGGATGCAGCAGTGCATAGCCTTGTCTACCACGGAAGCTGAATATATTGCAGCCACAGAGGCATGCAAGGAGGCCTTATGGTTATCTCGGCTAGTGGGAGACTTGGGCATTACAGGTGATATTCCATTGTTGCATTGTGACAGTCAGAGTGCTATTCAGTTGGCACACAATCCTGTCTTTCATGCAAAGACAAAGCACATTGATGTGAAGTATCACTTCATCAGGGAGGTAATAGATGATAAGCTGATTCAGCTTGTCAAGATTCACACAGAGGATAATCCAGCAGATTTGTTGACAAAAGGCTTGCCTACAGAGCGGTTTGCACATTGCCGACAGTTGATGGGTATAGGTTGAGCCTCATTTATTTTTACTTGAGGGCATATTGCCTTTAAGTGGGAGGTTGTTGGGGTAAAGGCACTATGGCCACCCAAGTACAGTTAGTACACTTAAGTACAGTTAGTACTTTTATTTGTTAAGTACACTAAGTACGGTGTACTTAGTGTTGTAACCTTATCCTTTCTTATAAAAGGTTGACTGTGTGCTAGGGGAGGTACACACATATGTTTTATCCCCACACTCTTGTGTTTATCCTGCTTGTGTGTCGGTGTGCTCCTTCTCTCCCTCGCCACAGCATGTATGGTCCCGTTGGAAGAACTCCGTGATCATGCTCTAAGAAGTCTACTGGGCTATGCTCCTCCTACCTCTATGATCAAAGTGGGCGCTCATAATGTCTGACTGCCTCGTGGATGAACGCGGCCAAGCATCTCTAATCTAGAAAGGAGAGGAACTAGGATAACAATCCAGAGCTATCTCTGAATAGGCAGTAGAAGCACCCTCGGATCTCATAGAAAACTGGGTGTCTAAAAATGAGATGCTCCTCGGAGTCAATCTCCCGTAGACTACATAATGTGAATATATGTCTCTCCCTAGGTACACCCTCTGCTCGACCACTCTCCATACGGAGTCTATGTGAAGAGACCCAAAACTGCCCGATAGAGATCCTCAGCGAATGGGGTAAATGAATCCACGTATATCCTGGTGGGTCAATAAACCCCTCATCTGAGATATGTAGAAAATGATCTCTGTAAAAGATGAGCTTCACTAGAAGCTCACTCGGTTCCAACCAAGTCCGGAATATGTGTAGCTGCATCCTCACATATGACTTGGTTGACCTCCTGATACCGTAGTGGGGAGAACGGCGCATCGATGTGTATTGGAAGGGGAGACATATGTCCATGTGGAGCCCCAATGACTCAAACCACCTCACTGTGTGTGCAAACCAGCACCTCTGGTCACCTGCATCTGATAGAGCCATAGAAGAGGACTATGCTAGCGACAGTAGTTTGCTGTGTCCCGAGGTGTGATCCCCATGCATATGCCCAGGCTCGATATAGGTAGGTAATGACCTGAAATGCTGCGTTGAGCTGCAACAAAGATGAACCAAACTCAGCCTGGATGATCTGGTGAGGAACTGATGGCTTATTGCAAATCATCTATGATAACATGAGTATCTGTAGTTGCTCCACACGAGCCCACTTTGTATCTGAAAAAGCTCACCCCCAACAACGGCTGCCATACATCCCCGTTGGTCAGACCAAGGAGTCAGAAAGTAAGCACTTGGTCCGAGAGTCCTAAAAGTGTGAGTGGAAACACTGCCTCTCTAGTCTGGCCAACGAGGTGTGCCCTCTGCTCAAAGGATCCTACATCAATGGTCTCATGGTGAAAATAGGTCCGGAGAAGATAATCCCTAAATATGTGTATGGTGAGAGAATCTCAACCAGTGACCCATCAAAGGTAAACTGCTCCCGATTCATAGCGACCCAAGATGTATTGAAGGTCATGACCTTGGTTTTGCCAAGGTTGACCTTCAAATCATGCGTCTCACAAAAGACTGTAGCACATGTAAGTGCCTCTCGAGGCCCTCTGTTGAGAATGATCACAGTACCACATCATCTGCATATAGCAAGATCTAAATCAGAGTGCTAGCAAGAAAGCAACCAGCCCCCCCTAGTGTCTGCATAACTGTCTCAAGCTCATCAATGTAGAGGCCAAACAAGGTTGGTGATAGAGGACACCCTTGTTTGACCCCAATAGTACTCAAAATCTCGTCTGTCCATCCACTTTCATCAGTGCCATGACAGCCCAAATAATCTCTTGATCATAACAAAATCCTACAGAACCTGATGAGGCAGGCTCTCGAAATTGTATGAAAGGCTTTGCGAAAGTCCACAAAGCAACAATAAACCTGCAGCTTCCATGCCCTCGCCTCCTCAATAATACATCTGAGTGTGAGAATGGTCCCATGATCATGTCGCAATCCGGCATGTCCATATGCTGTAAGCCCCTACATCTTTGCAAAATCGATTGACCTCGGCATCAAGCACATGTATAAATCTTGGACATGACATGCCCGATCATGATGGTCTTGTAGTTCCCCGGGCTCATGGGATCCCCTGCCTTGTGGATAAGGTGTGTGGGAAGCCAAGACAAGCACCTTCATTGAAGAGCTTTGCTAGGATCGAGGCTAGGATATTGATCCCATATGCAATAAACTCAATGCATAGACACTCGTGATCTTTCACTCGGCCATTATGAAGCTTCATCACAGCATCTTAACACCCGCTTTAGTGAAGAATGTACAAGAAGTGAGACGAGGTGTATGTGAGAGGTCACGAGCTCGCTGATTTGGGATGTCGTATAGTGTGCCTGCATAATCATATCAGATTTTAGTGTCACTGAGACGCGAAGGGGACCGTCGCTCTAAAAATCTCCGCCAAAAGTCCTTGGAGTTGTTGCTAAACAGGGTGTTCCGTAATTCCTCCTCGTTTCGGTGGATAGATCATGTTTCTTCCTATGAACCAACCGACAATACTCACGGATCATTCCCAGTTTGTTAGGAAGGTTGTGTTTGGTTTCGAATCAAAGTTGACAGCGTAAAGCCTTACACTCATCATCATAACTATTACTAGGGACGGTCCCAAGTGGCGGTGGGCGAGTGGAGCGAGTAGTGTGAAGGCAGGCGTGAAGGAAAGCCTTGTAAAGTGAGCGGGTGATCAGAGCAACGAAATCAATATACGTGAGAAGTGTATCAAGGTTTGTTGCATACCTAGGTGAGAGACTATGATCTAAGTGTATGTCATGATAAGTGCTATGGGTGATCAATGAAGTGAAGGGTACTGCAAGGCGAGGTGTGGAGATACGAAAGAGGAGATATGTGTGGTCGGCTCCAAGGGAAAGTGGTGTGATAAAAAAGTCAGTAATCCCAGAGACAGAAGTAAGGGATTTCATGATGTAATCAACAACGTTGGAGCCTCCCTCCATGTGAGAAGCAAGTAAAGCCACCTAAGAAGGCTATCTATCAAAACCATTATAAATAATGAGATCATGCACCCTGCCCAAATCCAACAATGCATGCCTAAAAGATGTAATCAGGGCTCGCCTATCAGCTGAGACTCTCAGCAAACCTACATCCTCTAGGTCAATGTCTGGTAGCAAAATAGAATCATCCCTGAAGAAGTGGTACCTGACATGCCCCTGTCCTCGCGTCGAAGTCCCAAACCAAGAAGGCTTCCCCACAGCTCGAGAAATCAATGATGTCCTGATAGAGAGCTGCATATGGTGATGTCTTAGTCCCTCTCGAATCTCTCGAGCAAAGTGTGAAGTCTCCGAGGGATAGTATAAGAGGGAAGTAGCATATTTGCTATGAACAAATCCTGGTTGCCTGTGTGTCGAATCTGGATCCAGAGAAACTTAAGAGTGTGGGTCTCTCCTCTACTGAGATGGTCCCCAAAAGAGAAGACCTGTAGAGAACTGCTACTCCTCTGGACCCTCGTACTCCTCATGTGTCGAATCCGGATCCAGAGAAACTTAGAGTGTGAGTCTCTCCTCTACTGAGATGGTCCCCAAAAGAGAAGACCTATAGAGAACTGCTACTCCTCCGGACCCTCGTACTCCTCATGTGTCCCTCGTCTCATCTCTGTAAGCAGCCTCCCGAGTATAACCACTGATGATTGGTAGAGGACGCTCTGGACTGGACTCTTATGTCTCTCTATATAGAAGACTATGTTACGACTTGTTTATGATTCCAAGAAGTTCCCTGGTTCCGATCATAAGTTACCATTACATTTCCAAATACCGACAGGGTCTTGAATGTCTGAGACCCATAGACCCCGCCCCCCTATGTGGGGGAGAGGCCATGTCCCCAACAAGGGCATGTAAGGAGTCGCCCATCTCATAACGCTGTCCACTCCCCGTCCTTCCAGGCTTGATCCCGCTACTGCATGAGAGTGCATCTGTCCTCTACCTGCAGAGGGGTAAGATCCTCCTCTATGGAGATCAATGGATGGTCTCATAGAACTGATCTACGCAAGTCGCCCCTATGTATCATGAATTCGTATGATGAGGGGCTGTCTCGATTGGGATCTCTTCCCACCTGCTAGGCCCTCTCAATCCTGTGCTCTGCTACCCCTAGGGTAGTGGCCACAAATGTAGCCGCATCACTCATCGGTGTGCTCTCGGTGCGTGGGATGCCATGAACTCTGATGTTGAGAGCCTTACTGGCTCTCTACTGCTGCTCCATGAGAGTGGCCGAAACAGTTAGACAGCGCAGGTTCCTGTTTGGCCACATACACCCATCTAGATGTCTCCTCAATGACAGTTTGCATGCTTGCAATCTACGCCTCAACAACTAGTGTACTCCCTGGGAGTGTACACATGGTGGTGAAGTCCTCCCGGAGCTGCAAAACGTCTTGTCTGAACCCTTGGATGAGGCCAGTCTGCTCTTGAATAACGCAGGCCTGCTCCTGAGTGTAGTGGGATTGCTCCTATGCGAAACGAGTCAACTCCACCTCTCGTGCTCGTATACTGTGTACCTCTATGAGTAGGGCCTCCCATGTGTCTAGTGGGTCAGCTAGTCCACACCCTAGCTGAAACTAAAAAGGATGGGGTATAAAGTTAGGAGGGTGGGGTAGGATGGTAGGCAGTGACTGGGCGAGCTGGGTAAGATATGATTATGATTGAGGCATGGATGAGATGATCCCAGTACGGTGCGGGAGAGATGGCTAAGGATGAGATGATTCTAGTAGAATATGGGAGAGATGGTTGGCTGAGAGGGAGCGGTGAGAACAAGGTTGAGTAATGTGGACCTGTATGTGTGGCCTCTAGTGATGGTGGCATAATTGATGAATCGGATAGAGAATCTGTAGCAAAAGAGGAAGGAGAGATCGATGACAGGCTAGCTGTCGTGGGTGAAGCTGTAACTAACTGTGGATATAACTGTAGATGTAGCGGTGGTTGATGTCCATCCTATCAGCTGATGCTCAAGTAGATCCTGTCGATGTAGATGTAGATGTAGATGTAGATGTAGCTGTAGCTGTAGCTGTAGCTGAGGCTGGAGTAGATCCCGTCAATGTGGAGCTCTTATGGACCGCCCTACTATCCACTCCAAGACCGCCGCTCCGATTGAAGCGCTTATTGATGCAGCAGCAACCCCCTGCCTGCTGCAGCACTCTGTGCCATAGCACTTCCATCCACCACCCTCTCTACCTTGCAGGCCCTACTGCCACCATCCAGCCAGCTCTCCCTCCTAGGCCGTCATGGGAGGGGTATCTCATTTGGCTTGGCCACATGGGTTGAAGCAAACGACAAGGGATCAGTAGTCACAATGGCAAAAACGGAGAGAGAGAAAGACAATGACAAAGACAAAGATAAAATCAAGAAAGAAGTCAAACCTCAACATGTACAGTTAAAACGCGAGGGATGAAGGAGCAGCAAACACTGAGGGGGGCACGGACAGGCGGGGCAGCAAAGGACGGGCTAGACCGGCACAGCACAGACAGGCTAGGAGGGTGGGGCTGTTTCACACCAATCGTGCTCTCCACCCAGCCTAATAGGCCTCCTGGGGCACGAACATGTCCCTTGACGGACTCATATAGGCTCATCACCCCCCAAGTCTCCTGATCATGCGGGATCGTGGGACAGTATCGAAAGCCTTCCGAAAATCTACAAAGCAGGCATAGACTTTATGACGCCTCGACCTCGCCTCCTCAATAATAGCCCTCAGTGTGAAGATGTGGTCTAGGGTGGAATGCTGTCTCCGAAATCCTGCCTGTCCTAGAGCACGCTGCCCATGTGCCTCTGTGTGACATAGATCTTGGCCAGAGTGTGGCCAATCATGAGAGTGCGGTAGTTCCCAGTGTCCATGGGGTCACCTGCCTTGTGTATTGGGACGATGGTGGTAGTGCTCCAAGAGGGTGGAAAGCCGTGGCATATGGCATGGTTGAACATCTGTGCTAGGATCGGGGCCAAAACCTCGTGCCCGTGTGCGAAATGCTCCGTCCGTAGCCCCTCATGATCCTGTGCTCTCCGGTTATGTAGCCGACGGAGTGCCGCCCGCACATTCTGTGCAGTGAACAAGTGACAAGTGGCAGGTCGAGGCTCTGTCCCATTCGAGAGGGCTGTCAAAGCAGATTCCAAGGCTTGTTTTCCCCAAATGTCCTCCACACACCCTCATGTAGGCATAGTGCAAAGTAGATTTGAAGAAAAACCCTTGTAGAGAAATAGTGATCTTACATGCTTGCACAAGATCCCTCCCCTTTTCCCCTTGATTGTGGACCTTTCTTGATCTTGGTGTGTTTGCAGGTCGCCTGTAGCTGATGCGTAGCTGTGGAGTTAGGCCATGAGGGCCTGTTGGAGCCTCGAGTAGGGCCAATGGGCTGCGGGGGTACCCAGCACTAGCCCAAGGCTAGCAGCAGGCTTGAGGGCTGCTGAGCAGCAGGCGCAGCTGCTCGCCACTGCTGGGACAGCTGGTGCAGCTGCTCAAGGCCTAAGGCAGCAGCTCAGCTGCTGTATGGCCAAGCCTAGAGGCCTGCGACAGGCCTAGAGTCCCACCCACGTGAAGGCAGCAGGCGCAGCAGCAGCAACAGCAAAGATGACGGGCAGGGCAGTAGAGGATGGCGGACGGGGGGGGTTGGAGAGAGAGAGAGAGGAAAACAAAGGGGTTGGTGATGTGATGATGTGATAAAGAAAGAGGTAATTTTAGCATAAGTCTTCGAAAGACTGAAGGCTGTATGAGACTAAAAGAAGCCTGCTGCCTGATACAATGAGCTGAAAGGGTGGAGCCTCTAATCGGGCATCATCACCCACAATGAATACAACATAATCCATCATATCCAATCTAATACATGAGAGAAAACTGGATCCATGTCTAGGATGGAAGCTCAAGGCGGGCCTGATGATGAATGCAGCCATGATGATAGGAAATCTGTGATATTTGACAGTGGTCTTCGTGTGTGACCCAGTGTGGTCTCCTAGCAGCGGCCCTACGTTTGACAAGAGCCAATGTAACACCCGTCGGTCGTGTCCCCGATCTAGTGAACATGGAAGGAAGGTCCCCAAGCATGATCGGTCCGTCAACCCTGTCAAAAACCAGACTTTTCGAGAATGCAAATATGTGCAATGCATGCAGAATTTGAATGCCAATTGGCCCTCCAATGGGGAAGAGCACCCTCGTGAGAGTACTTGTTTCTATTTCGACCTACATGCAAGGTGGGAGAGAGATGGCGGATGAATGCAATGTGGTAGTGAGAATGCTACGTGAGATTCACAATGAAGGCGTGATGCCCCTTCATTAATGTCCCTTGAGATCACTCAAGTTCCATCTTCCCATTTACACCTACCCTTATCCTATGACCCATGCACCTACCATTCAATGCACTCTAACACACCCTTTCCCTTTCCTATTGCCCCTAGGACCTAGACACGTGTGTGCACATCTTTATTACTAATCATTGGCCAATGTTACATAGTTTTGGCGGTACTATTTACACCGCTTGATCGATTATAAATACAAACATATAACCGCACCATCAAATTGGTGCCTAACAATAATAAGGTTCTAATGACTATTAATTAACTAAATAATCATTTCTCTTGTCATGACACTACCTCCTGCTTGAATGAGCAGAAATCCTCTTCTGGATATTGCTTGTCTCTTCCTCTTACGTGCACTCTCTCTTGTTACTTCTGCAATTGCATCGCCTCTTTATAATCTGCGAGTATCTGTGGAAAATCTGTAAAGAACTCTTCTTCCATCCATTGTGCATCACTAGCTGGCTGGTTTTTAAACTTCAGTAAAGACATATATCTCTTCTTACCACGAGTACTCTTCTTTTTATGGTACACGATCTGTTCCGGAGTAAGAACTTCAGTCCCATCTTCAAGTCCAGGTTCTTCTTGATGCTGAGTATCAAAAAACGCAGAAGTATCGCCATGGTATCTCTTCAAATTGCTCACATGAAAGATATTCTTCATACGCTAGTGGGCTGGTAATTTCAGCTCATACGTTCTGGATCCTTCTTCTAGATATAAAGCTGCTGAAATCTGAAATGGACCATAAAACTTCGGTGCTAACTTGACATGTTTTGTAACTTCCTCTCACTGACTTGATTCTTCTTTTATCAATCTTCAATAAAACCCAATCATCCTCCTTGTAATAAAATTCTTTTCTTTTTTTATTGGCTGCCTTGGATTGTTGAACCTGGACCTTCTTAATATGTTCTTTTACCTGCTCCATCACCTGTGACATATCCTCAGCAAACTGGTCAGTCGCAAAAATTCGGTCCCCCAAGTGTGTTATTGGAGTGGGTAAACATTGCCCATAAATGATTTCAAATGGGGCTTTCTTGGTGGAAGTATGTACAGTGTTCTTATAAGCAAACTCTAACATGGGTGAGAACTCTAGCCACCTTCTAGGTTGGTCATGGACATAAGCTCGAAGTAAAGTAGTTATGGTTTGATTGGCATTCTCACTTCGTCCATCTCCTTGAGGATGGAAGGCTGTAGTAAATTTCAGTTTGGTTCCAAGATTCTCTAATAGGGCTGTCCAAAAGTTGCTAATGAAACGGCCATCATTATCGGATACAATAGATTTTGGTAACCCATGTAACCTAAATATTTCCCTAATGAATAACTTTGTTGTTTCAAGAGCAGACAACCCTTTTTTACAGGGAATAAAATGGGCTTGTTTACTCAGCCTATCTATAGCAGTGAAAATTTGCTCAAACTGACCAACCTTGACACAAAATCCATTGTAACGTGTTCCCACCTTTCCGAGGAAATAGGCAGAGGCTGCAAAAGACCAGCAGTCTTACTTGTGTCAGATTTAATGCGCTGACATATGTCACATTATTGAACAAAGGTCGAAACTTCTTTGCGAAGTTTAGGCCAATGGAAGTATCACTCAATATTTTTTGAGCTATACTTTGCCCATCAAGACAAGACCGAGCAAGAGAAGCTTGCTCTTGCCACATTGCATCTGCAGAAGGATGCTCTAATGTGGTGGTCTTTGTAACAAACAGAAAAAGAGCCTATTCATGAATGGGCTAAGTTCGTGGAGCAATTGAAAGCCACTTTCATGCCATCGAGGCATGAAGAGAACCTAACCTTTCGTTGGGAGAGATTTAGGCAGTTCGATAATGAGAGTAATGCAAATTTTAAAGCCAGATTTTGGAAACTCTCTCTAGAGTTACCCGAAAAGAGTGAGGAAGATAGGAGAAAGAAGTATTTAGCAGCCTTAAGCCCAAAAGTAAGGTATGAGGTTGAAATGTTTAACCCGACCATGCTTAAGGACCTCACTAAGCCGGCTGAAATAGCCGAGAGGAAATTGAATCCTCGTAAACCCTTCAATAAGGAGGATGGGTCATCATCTAAGACCAACAATATACCCACTTTTAGGAAACCAAACCGGTTTCAAAATAATAAAGGAAGGGTAAAGCTCTTGTAAGCAATGTGAACAGCCAATCACGTCCTGGATGGGTGCCATTTCCTTCTATGACGGACGAAGAGAAGAGAAAGTTGATTAAGGAAGGAAAATGTTTCGGGTGTAAGAAACATAAGCCAGGGCACATATGGCACAAGTGTCCCGTTCTATTGGCTAAGATTGCCAGGACGAATTCAGTAAAAGGGAAAGCCAAGGCATCCAAGCAGGACGGTGAGGCTTCTACCTTGTCACCCTCAAAATCTACCGTGACTATTGAGCCAATAGTGAATGCTGTCCATTCAGCCAATACCTTTGGGCCTCATGATCTTTTTAAGGTGTATGGATTCGTGATGGACAGAGAATAGTGGTTCTCCTAGACGATGGATGTAATTATGACTTAGTGAGTGATAGATTGGTAAAATTACTCCATCTTAAACCAGAACCTATAAAAAACATGTCGCTCTCAGGAGCTTTTAGGGGACACAATGAAGAAGACACATCCATAGTACGGAATATTCCTTTTCATATACAAAAATATAGAGATCGAAGGGATTTTCTTATAGCTCCTTTACAAGACGTTCACATGATTCTAAGTAAACCATGGCAGTATGATTTTAACCCTACTATTCATCCTCATACTCATCATTGTTGCTTTGTACATACGGATCGTAGGGGATCGAGACATGTATACGATGCCATTGATTACTCCTACCCGAGCGAAAAGATTGGTAAAAAGAGAGATAGATTGTAATCTTGTGTATATACGGGATTCACGAGATCTTCATATCTCAAAAGAAGATCGGAAGAGAAATGAGTTCCTTAGAGCTTATGAGGATCGATTTTCAAGATGACTCATTCGAATTGCCTATGGAGAGAGAAGATGATCATGCCATAGATCTAGAGCCAGGAGCTTCTCCTCCATGTAGAGCCCCATACAAGATGAGCAGGATAGAAATGGAGGAAATCATCCTCTCTTGGAATTAGACACCGGTTCTTAATTGTAAGTTTATTCAAAGCACGGTAATCTATACACATACGATATGATCCATCCTTCTTGACCAATAATATAGGTGCTCCAAATGGAGAACTGCTTGGTCGAATTAGGCCTTTTTGCATTAGATCTTCAATTTGTTTTTCTACCTATTGGATATGCTTAAAGGTGCTAAAGTTTTTACCAAATTGGATTTGAAATCTGGTTATCATCAACTTCGTATGAAAGCTGGGGATGAACATAAGACTGCTTTTCGCACTCTCACTGAACATTATGAGTTTTTGGTCATGCCTTTTGGCCTAACTAATGCTCCAGCCACTTTTAGGAGGCTGATGAGAAGGGTTTTGCAACCCTACTTGGGAAAATTTGTCATAGTCTTCTTTGACGACATTTTAGTTTTCAGCCAGAATGAGAAAGAGCATAAGCATCACCTTGCTAAGGTGATGGAGCTCCTAAGGAAGGATCGATTGTTCCTAAATACCAAGAAGAGTGAGTTCTTCAAGACAGAAATAGAGTATTTGGGACACATTGTGTCTACTGAGGGAATTGGGGTTGACCCTTAAAAGGTTAAGGCCATAATTGAATGGCCAATACCCAAAAATATACATGAGCTGAGATCCTTCCTAGGGATGTGTAGTTATTATCACAGATTCATTAAGAATTTTGCACGTCTTGCTTCTCCACTAACAGATTTGTTGAAGAAGCATTCCTTGTATGAGTGGGGAGAGGTTCACCAAGTAGCTTTTGAGGAGCTTAAGAGAACATTGGTCACTGCACCAGTGTTAACACTTCCGGACATGGACAAAGAGTTCTTTGTTGTATGTACGGATGCGAGTGGTACCTCGATTGGGGCAGTGTTATGCAAGGAGGGCATCCCATTGCTTATGAGAGTAGAAAACTTCAAGCAGCTGAATTGAAATATATCACGTATGAGAAGGAGTTACTCGCAAATCATTCATGCTTTAAAGTTATGGAAGCATTATTTATACGGTTTTGCTTTCAAGATTAAGACTGACCATCAAAGTATCAAGCACTTGTTTTCTCAACCTATTGTTTCTTCAAGGCAAAATCAAATGGGCTGAATATATTCAATCCTTTGGGCAACAAAATATTGAATATCAACCAGGAAAGGAGAATTTAGTAGCTGATGCTTTGAGTAGACGGCCCCAAGTTAATCACATTTCTGTGATTAAGGAGAAATCATTAGGAGCAATGGTTGAAGCTTACCCTTTAGATGAGGACTTCGCTCACATTTATGGGAAGATTCAACGTAATGAGGTCCGGGGTTTACAGGCTTATTCCATCGTGGATGGATACTTATTTTTGGAACGTGCCATATGTGTACCCAAAACATTTCGGTATCTAGTCATGAGTGAGTTACATGCGAGTCCATATTCTGGGCATAGAGGCATTAGAGGGACCATTGACAATATTGAGAGATACTTCCATTGGCCTAAACTTCGCAAAGAAGTTTCGACCTTTGTTCAACAATGTGACGTATGTCAGCGCATTAAATCTGACACAAGTAAGACTGCTGGTCTTTTGCAGCCTTTGCCTATTCCCTTGGAAAGGTGAGAACACATTACAATGGATTTTGTGTTAGGTTTCCCCAAGGTTGGTCAGTTTGAGCAAATTTTCACTATTATAGATAGACTGAGTCAACAAGCTTATTTTATTCCCTGTAAAAAGGAGTTGTCTGCTCCTGAAACAGCAAGGTTATTCATTAGGGAAATCTTTAGGTTACATGGGTTACCAAAATCTATTGTATCCGATAATGATGGCTGTTTCATTAGTAACTTTTGGACAGCCCTATTAGAGAATCTCGGAACCAAACTGAAATTTACTACAGCCTTCCATCCTCAAGGAGATGGACAAAGTGAGAATGCTTATCAAACCCTGATTACTTTACTTCAAGCTTATGTTCATGACCAACCTAGAAGGTGGCCAGAGTTCTTACCCATGTTAGAGTTTGCTTATAATAACACTGTACATAATTCCACCAAGAAAGCCCCATTTGATATCATCTATAGGCAATGTTTACCCACTCCAATAACACACTTGGGGGAGCGAATTTTTGCTGCTGACCAATTTGCTGAGGATATGTCACAGGTTATTAAGCAAGTAAAAGAACATATTAAGAAGGCCCAGGTTCAACAATCCAAGGCAACCAATAAAAAAAGAAAAAAAGTTTATTACAAGAAGGATGATTGGGTTTTACTGAAGATTGATAAAAGAAGAATCAAGTCAATGAGAGGAAGTACAAAACATGTCAAGTTAGCACCGAAGTTTTATGGTCCATTTCAAATTTCAGCAGCTTTGTGTGCACTTGTGTGAAATTTTCCCATTTGTAGTGCTTCATTGGTCTTCATTGGATCCTTTGACATGGAATTGTTGTTGGGAGAGCAATTTGAAGAGATACCATGGCGATACTTCTGCGTTTTTGGATACTCAGCATCAAGAAGAACCTGAACTTGAGATGGGACTGAAGTTCTTACTTTGAACAGATCGTGTACCATAAAGCGAAGAGTACTCGTGGAGAGAAGAGATATATGTATTTACTGAAGTGTAAAAACCAGCCAGCTGGTGATGCACAATAGATGGAAGAAGAGTTCTTTCCAAATTTTCCACAAATACTCGCAGATTATAAAGAGGCGATGCAGTTGCAGAAGTAACAAGAGAAAGCACACGTAAGAGGAAAAGACAAGCAATAATCCAGAAGAGAACTTCTGCTCATTCAAGCAGGAGGGAGTGTCATGCCAAGAGAAATGATTATTTAGTTAATTAATAGTCATTAGAACCTTATTACAGTTAGGCGCCAATTTGATGGTGCGGTTATATGTTTGTAATTATGATCGATCAAGCGACAAATTTTCCACAGATACTCGCAGATTATAAAGAGGCAATGCAATTGCAGAAGTAACAAGAGAAAGTGCCATAAGAGGAAGAGAAAAGCAATAATCCAGAAGAGGACTTCTGTTCATTCAAGCAGGAGGGAGTGTCATGACAAGAAAAATGATTATTTAGTTAATTAATAGTCATTAGAACCTTATTACTGTTAGGCACCAATTTGATGGTGCGGTTATATGTTTGTTATTATGATCGATCAAGTGGTGTAAATAGTACTGCCAAAACTATGTAACATTGGCCAATGATTAGTAATAAAGATGTGCACACATGTGTCTAGGTCCTAGGGGCAATAGGAAAGGGAAAGGGTGCATTAGAGTGCATTAAATGGTAGGTGCATGGGTCATAGGATAAGGGTAGGTGTAAATGGGAAGATGGAACTTGAGTGATCTCAAGGGACATTAATGAAGGGGTATCACCCTTTCATTGTGAATCTCACGTAGCATTCTCTCTACCACATTGCATTCATCCGCCATCTCTCTCCCACCTTGCATGTAGGTCGAAATAGAAACAAGTACTCTCACAACGGTGCTCTTCCCCATTGGAAGCCAATTGGCATTCAAATTATGCATGCATTGCACACATTTGCATTCTCGAAAAGTCTGTTTTTTGCCACCACTATGAGGACACAACAGAAGCTGAGAGGGTGAGAGGGAGCTTGAGAGACACAAGTTTTGGTGGGTGCAGAACACCCTAATCTTCTATTTCATCCATATATATATGGGTTTGAGTATTGTACATAACCGGGGTCAAGGTACAGTGGCCTTTAACCCCCAGAACCTCCCACTTAAAGGCCAATGTGCCTTTAAGGGAGAACAACCAATGAGCATACTATCCAATGCCCATCAATACATGACAATATCTGCAGGGTTATCATCTGTATGAACCTTGACAAGCTCTATGCGCTTGTCCTCAAGTACCTCCCTGATAAAATCGTACCTGACCTCAATGTGTTTGGTCTTTGCATGAAAGACCGGATTCCGTGCTAGTTGAATAGCAACTCATGGAATCACTATGCAATGTCGGTACATCTGTATCATAGTTACCAACCGAAACGGAAACGGAAGAAACGGAAACGGAAGAAACGGAAGAAACGGAGTTTCCGGGCCCCGCCGAAACGGAAACGGAAGAAACGGCAATATGATACAATTTATGTATAAAATTTTATTTTTTATACATAATATAATTATCAATAGAGTGCAATTTGCAAATCATACATAATACAATTATCTATACTTGAAGCTTCAGCCTTCAAGCATCAATGCATCATTCATACTTCTTGGAGCCACTGCCTCCTTTATAACTATCTAGGAGGGAGACATGGACCCAATAAGCATCTCTCGGCATTGAGGAGGATGGAGAGGTGAGAAGGAGGATGGAGAGGTCACAAGTGAGAAAGTATGGAGAGGTAGAAGGAGGATGGAGAGCTCAGAGGTAAAAGAGGATGGAGAGGTGGAAGGAGCCTGGAGGATCAGAGGTAGAAGTGAAGGAGGATGGAGAGGTTACATGTAAGATTAAAGAGAGGATGGAGAGAAGAAGGATGGAGGGATGGAGAGCAGGCTGCCAAGCTGCAGCTTTTGCAGGATGGAGAAGATGGAGCAAAGGATGAAGAGGATGGAGAGAGAAGGATGGAGGTCCGAGGAAAACGGGATGGAGAGTCTAAGAGCAAAGGATGGAGGGATGGAGAGAGCTTAGAGAAGGTGGAGAGAGCAGCAAGGATGCACAGGAGGAGTGCAATCGGCAGGAGGCGGCGAAAAATGGAGCCAGGCGGCGAAATCACGACTTTTGGGATTTAGGGCAAAAACAGGTTTTACGAAACGGCGTTTCTTCAAGAAACGCCGTTTCCGTTTCGCCGTTTCCGTTTCCAGCCACGAAACGGCCGTTTCGTGCAACTATGACCTGAATGAATCCCAACTGCACAAGCCGACTTCTCCAGCTGCTGTTCGAAATCTGCTCCATCTTCACGGAGATCTGCGCCATCTGTTCGACCTCCTGGACTGCGTCCTTTTTTTGCACCTCTACCTCTGCCTCGGATTAAGGTACTGTGCTTTGCCTCTTTCAGTTTGCTGAGCAGTCTCTCTTTTTTTGCTGGTTCCTCCTGCTTCAATGGGCTGTCATATGCTATGGCCTTGACAAAGTGGTGAGAGAACCGGCTTCTTGGATCTCTCCTCTCATCAATTTCTGCAATATTGTAAGGAAATAGACACTGCCCTTGCATCCTAGCAAGAGGTAAGACCTTCCCACATGGCATCTTCCTCTCATTCTCTCATATCTATCGACAAATTCAATGGGTCCAACTTTCATACTTGGCAAATCAAAATCAAGTGCCATCTTATGAAAGAAGGTCTTTGGGACATTGTTCACCGTGCTACTCCCGAAGGTCCCTCTGAGCAAGTTGTCACTGCCAAGAACGACAAAGCCTATGCTATCATATTGCTCGGCCTTGGAGATGATTACATTCATCACATCTCCGACATACAGTCTGCTCCTCAAGCATGGATCACTTTGGATACCCTTTTTGAAGCCCGATCTAAAAACTCTAAGATTGCACTTATGATCTCATTCTTTGATCTACATATGCAGGAAGGAGCTACTATAGCCTCTCATGTCAATTATCTTCGCAGTCTTATGGTTCAGCTTGCGTCAGTTAAGTCTCCCATCTCCGAAGATACTGCTATTGCTGTGCTTCTCAAAAGCTTACCTGACACCTATGCTACTCTTGTCACTACCTTCAAGTATCATAATAATCCTTCTCTTGAGGGTATCATCAATGCTCTCCAAGAGAAAGAAAGAACTCAACAACGAAAGGTAACTGATACTGCATTTTTAGCAAAGAAAGGAAGTTCTAAGGTAAGAAAGCCTTGCACCCATTGTGGCAAAACTAATCATATGGAGAAGGACTGTTTCAAGGCTCATCCATGCACCATTTGTGGCCATGATAATCAGCGGGAGAGGGACTGCTACTCCAAAACCTCTACATCAGCCCCTGCATCTACCTCAGCCCATGTTGCTGCAACATCTCCATCAGCTGATCTTGCTGTTCCTTCCTCACAAGATGAGAAGTGGGCTTTCTAATTACTTCTATGTCTTGTCTACCACCTTGACCACCGATGATGTAGGTCAAGGGGTTGTTGGGGTAAAGGCACATTGCCACCCTTTAAAAGTTATGACCCCTATGACTGTCTTAAGACAGTCATAGGGTGAATCCCTAATCCTAATAAAACCTATGAGTTTGTGGTGTGGCTCAACACATTTTTTTCACACACCCACACTTCTTGTGTCTCCCTCTCTCTGTCTCCATTGTTCCACTCCCTCTCTCTTTCCCTCACAAGTGGTATCAGAGCCTCTACCTCTCCCTCTCATTTCGGTCTACCCCTCCTCTCTACCCCTTCCTCTCCCCTCGGGCCTCATGCCCTCAGCAACGAGCGGGCGCGGCAGCAACAGAGCGCGCGCGCAGCACGCAGGAGCAGCCGCGCGCAGCAGGTCGCGCGCGCGCAGCGCGCAGGAGCAACCGCGCGCAGCAGGTCGCGCGCGAGCAGCTATAGCTACAGCAGCAGCTAGCTGCTGCTAGCTGCTACCCGCCTATCGACGGCTGCAGCCTACCAGGCGGGCGCAGCTAGCGCGCGCAGCACCATCCGCGCGCAACCAGGCTGCACAACAGCCGTGCCGGAGCGACCAGTACAACCAACCGTACCGACTGTACGAAAACCGTACGGCAACCGTACCGGCTGTACGGTCGCGTGACCAGCAACAGCCGGCTGCACACAGGCAGCCGACCTCCATCAGCGGGCGAGGACGTGTGCAAGACCTTCGACATTTTTTTTGGGGGATCCGTGCCCTTACAGGTACAGGGTACAGCAGGTACCCTGCGCAGGTACAGAAGGTACAACAGGCACAGATTTTTTTTTGGGGAAAGAAGGAAAAGAGAGAGCACTCTGCTCTGCATTCCCGGAATTTTTTTTTCAGTTCTAAAACTGTGTGTTTGAGGTACAGCAAGTACACTCGTGTCCCTCGTGCTTGAGGTGACTAGTGCCACAGTGTGTGGTGGTTGCACAGTTATTTTGTTTCGGGAAGGTCAGATGCCTTAATTTGCAGAGGGCTTTTATGCTTTTGCTGAGTGCAAATCTCAGTTTTCGGGTGACAATTTCAAAGGGCTTTTGCCTGGAAGTGTATGCCTTGAGGCAGTGTGGAGCCAGGGTGCCCACATTGGTCTTGTTTCCGCAGTATACTCAGTGACATTTCTTGCAGGTCACATTCTGTGTATGACACTTTGAAAATCTCAATTGAGCCACGCTTGGCCAGGGCGCATCGAGTTTACTCGGTCCCTAACTGTCCATCGTTGACAGTGCTCAAAAGATTTTCTTTTTCGGTGTTTGTACGTTGGGATCTGTGTTGTTACTGTGTACACAGGGCCGTTTATGCATTACTTTGTCAGGTGAAAGTGCCAGGAGAGCGCTGTATTTTGTATGCTACCTCAGTGTTGAGGTGTTTTTCACTTGGTATAGTTGTCAAATCAAGGGGCTTTTGCCCAGATTTTGCTTGTGAGCACTTGAGTTACTGTTTGAGACCTTCAGATGCCTTTTATCCCTTGGCAGAAGGGTGATTACTTGGGATTTGTCCCATACTTTGTTGCAGGTTTGTGACAGGCTGAGGTGTTTGGAGCCTTTTTCAGTGGACAAAACAGTGTATGACAAGCGGTTTATGCATATAAAATCAGTGCAATACCTCATCTGAGGTGGGAGAAGTGTCCAGGACAGCAGTGTTTTGTGCTTCGTCAGATGATGATGCACTGATAAAGCACTTGTGGAACAGCTGCAGCATTCTGAAGTTACTGTTTTATGCCTATTTGAGCACGGAACAGTGTGTCAGAAGGTACAGTGACTGGAGGGAAAATTTTCTGTTTTGCTGCAGATTTTTTGACAGTAAAAAACAGCACTATTGTGAGTGCTCCTGGCTCTTGATAGAGCAGTTTTTCTGAGAAATCAGAATTTTATTTAGTCATTTTTTACTTACAGGGAGTCAGGCACTTTCCTTATCTGATATGGCATCAGGGGGAAGTGAATCTTCAATACTGAACATAAAGAAATTGGAAGGGGCACACAATTATGCATTATGGGCAGAACAGTGTTTGAATGTACTTCTGCTAAAGAAGATTTCTAAGCCCATAAGGGTGAAGGGTGTCAAGCCATCTGGGATGGCAGATGATGAGTGGGAGGAGCTTGATTTGTCCGCAAGGGCTGCTATCATGCTTACTCTCACTGATTCTCTTGTGTTCAATGTTCAGGCTGAAAAGACCTCTTATGGCCTATGGCAAAGGCTAGAAGAGTTGTATGCCCAAACGAGCTCAGCCAGTAAGGTTTATTGGTTGAAGAAGCTTGTCGACCTTCGCATGAAGGAAGGTACAGCTATGACCTCACACTTGAGTGAGTTCAATGCCATCTTTACACAGCTTATTGCACAGGGATTGAACCTTGATGAGGAGTTCAAGGCTACTTTCTTGTTGTGTACCCTCCCTGAGAGTTGGGACACTTTCAAGACCACTCTGTCAAATTCAAATGTCACTCTTATGTATGCTGATGTGGAGAGCTCTCTCCTTATGGAGGAGATGAGCAGGAAGAATAATATGGGCAGCAAGTCTTCCAATGCTTTGCAGGTACAAGAAAGAGGTAGGACTCAGCAGAAGGGGAGATCTGCTGGCAAGTCCAAATCCCGCAGTCAGTCCCGTGGCAAAAAGGACATTGAATGCTTTTACTGTGGCAAGAAGGGACATGTGAAGTCTAAGTGCTTCAAGTTTATACGGGATCAAAAAGCCAAGAAGGTTGAGACAAAGGATGCAGGCAGTGGAAGCAAAGGCAAAGGCAAGGCCAAGGCAGATGACTTGGATGCAGTGAATGTTGCAGCAGAGGACAGTGACAGTGACAGACATGATGTATTATGTTCTTCTGCTGTAATTGCACATACATTGGTTATTGATGGCCATGACATGCACACCTGGCTCTTGGATTCAAGTGCTTCTTTTCATGTTACGCCTCATAGGGAGTGGTTTACTTCCTACACAGGTACTCATGGAGTTGTTCACCTTGGGAACAACTATGCATGTCAGATTGCAGGGATTGGCAGTATACAGATAGTATTCCCTGATGGACGCATATTTATGCTTGATGGTGTACGCCATGTGCCGCAAATCAAGAAAAATCTGATTAGCACTAGTTTGTTGGATGACAGTGGTTACCACACCACATTTGGGGATTCCAAATGGGTGATTACTGATGGCCAGGTTGTAGTGGCTGAGGGTTATAAGAGTGATACCTTGTACCCTCTTTATGTTTCCAGTGTAGGTAATCATGTTGTTGCCATAACCGAGCTGCCAAAGGTTTCATTGTGGCATAGCCGGTTGGGACACATGTCCGTTAAAGGAATGCAAGAACTGTCACGTTTGGGTTATCTGCCGTCTCTTTCATTTTCAGATTTGCCTACTTGTGATCATTGCATATTTGGCAAGCATTCTATGACTCCTCATAAGAGGAGAACTCCCCAGAATAGAGCACCGCTTGATCTAGTGCACACTGATTTGTGTGAGATGCCACAGCTATCACTAGGGGGTGCAAAGTATTTCATTACTTTTATTGATGATGCCACACGCAAAGTGTGGGTCTATTTCTTGAAGCATAAGAGCGATGCCTTAGATGCTTTCAAGAAGTTTGTCGCTCAGGTTGAGAATCGGATAGGACGCAGGCTGAAATGCCTCAGATCCGATAATGGGGGTGAGTATGTGTCACATGCTTTTGTACAGTTTTGCGAAGCTAAGGGCATTAAACAGGAACTCACAGCCCCTCATAATGCATCTCAAAATGGTGTGAGTGAGCGGATGAATCGAACTATTCAGGAGAAAGTTCGATGTATGTTGTCTTATGCTGCATTGCCCCATGGCTTTTGGGCAGAAGCCGTGCAGACAGCAGTTCACCTAATTAACAGGTCGCCAAACAAGGCTTTGGAGCTGAAAGTGCCAGAGGAGGTGTGGTCTGGCAAGCCACCTTCATACAAGCACTTACGTGTGTTTGGCTGCGAGTGCTTTGCTCATGTACGCAAAGAACTGCGCACCAAACTGGAACCAAAGTCTTTCAAATGCATCTTTATGGGTTACGGTGACGAAGGTGAAATGGGGTACAGGTTATGGGATCCCGTCAAACGGAAGATTATACGCAGCAATGACGTCATCTTTAAAGAGGATAGTGTACACAAAGAACCCGTGCAACCTGTGGAATACAGAAGGGTTGTTTATGATGATGTCGGACAGCAAAGAATGCCCATTAATATGCAGCAGCAGGCTGCTGTAAATAACCCTGTTCAAGAGGGTATACAGGCTGAAAATCAGCCAGACAATTTTGCCAATGATGCACCACTGGATATGCCAGCAAATGGTTCTGTAGAACAGCCAAATATGGTGGTACAGCCACCCGTCATGCATGACGAACAGGCTAGACAGCAGCCTAATATGGAACATTTTGTTAGTAGGAGCACCCGTGTACAACGGCCTCCTGACAGGTTTGTTCCAGGAGCCAATAATGTGGCTGATTTGATCATGCTGACAGATTGTGGTGAGCCTTCCAGCTTCAGGGAAGCTATGGGAAGAACAGAGAAAAGGAAGTGGGAGAAAGCCATGCAATCAGAAATGGACTCCCTACTTCAAAATGATACATGGGACTTGGTGCAGCTACTTGCAGGCAGAAAGGTTTTGCCGTGCAAGTGGGTTTACAAAGTCAAAGTGGATTCAAATGCTTTACCGAGGTATAAGGCCAGATTGGTTGCCAAGGGATTTAAGCAGGAGAAGGGCATTGACTTTGATGAAATCTTTTCCCCTGTAGTCAAGATGACTACTTTGAGAGCAGTGTTAGCTCTTGTTGCTCATGAAGACATGGATTTATATCAGATGGATGTGAAGATTGCTTTTCTTCACGGAGATCTCCATGATGAGATCTACATGAGTCAGCCAGAGGGATATGCTGTTAAAGGGAAAGAGCAGCTTGTGTGTAAGCTCAAGAGGAGCTTGTATGGACTCAAGCAGGCGCCAAGGGAATGGTACAAGAAGTTTGATGCCTTCATGCAGTCCCAAGGGTATCATAGGTGTGAGACCGATCACTGCTTGTACACCAAACGGGCAAAGGATGGCAGTTTGATGCTACTCATTCTATATGTGGATGACATGCTGATTGCCAGCAAATCTCAGCAGGAGATTAGTGCTTTGAAGAAACAACTGCATAAGTCTTTTGACATGAAAGACTTGGGTGATGCAAACCATATTCTTGGTATGCGGATTATTCGTGACAGGTCCAAGGGACTTTTGTTTCTGTCACAGAAGGAGTACATTGACAAAGTACTGCAGAGGTTTAAAATGGAGGGGGGGAAGTCTATTAGTACCCCGTTGCCTCCACATTTAAAACTCAGCAGTAAGGACAGCCCCAGATCAAATGATGATAAGGCTGAAATGGCCAAGGTTCCGTATGCATCTGCAGTTGGTTCTTTGATGTATGCCATGGTTGCCACTCGTCCGGATATTGCTTTTGCGGTGGGAGTCATCAGCAGGTATATGGCAAATCCAGGCAAGCGGCACTGGGAAGCAGTGAAAGGTGTCTTGAGGTATCTCAAGGGTACCAAAGACTTGTGCATATGCTATGGTAGGCAGGATGCATTGGTGCATGGTTTTACAGATTCAGACTATGCAGGGAATGCAGATAACCGGAAGTCTACTACCGGTTATATTTTCACATTTGCAGGAGGTGCTATATCATGGGTATCTCGGTTGCAGAAATGCATTGCACTGTCAACCACTGAAGCTGAATATGTTGCAGCCACTGAGGCTTGCAAGGAAGCAATATGGCTTACTCGGCTGGTGGGAGATTTGGGCATTACAGGAGATATGCCAGTTTTGCATTGTGATAGTCAGAGTGCTATCATGTTGGCAAAGAATCCGGTCTTTCATCAGAAGACCAAGCACATAGATGTGAAATACCATTTCATCAGGGAGGTACTGGAAGACAAGCGGCTTGAGCTTGTGAAGGTGCATACTGATGATAATCCTGCAGATTTGCTCACTAAGAGCTTGCCTACAGAGCGGTTTGCACATTGTCGCCACATCATGGGATTAGGATGAGACCATTCTTATTTTATGGTCTTGTATACAGTAACTGTATATTGCTGTAATTTTTATTCTTTTCTCCCCTTTAGGCACATTGGCCTTTAGGTGGGAGGTTGTTGGGGTAAAGGCACATTGCCACCCTTTAAAAGTTATGACCCCTATGACTGTCTTAAGACAGTCATAGGGTGAATCCCTAATCCTAATAAAACCTATGAGTTTGTGGTGTGGCTCAACACATTTTTTTCACACACCCACACTTCTTATGTCTCCCTCTCTCTGTCTCCATTGTTCCACTCCCTCTCTCTTTCCCTCACAGGGGTTCTAGTGTCTTGGTCTTTCTGTTAGTCTACAGTCAATCTTCTGTCTATCTAGTCTTGTCTGTCTGTCTATTTGTCTATCAATCTGATTGTGTTTTGTTTTAGATCCATCTTGTCCCTACCCTTGTGGACCCATATGAGGATATCACTTGAGGAGGGGTGTCTCACGATCTTTGTCTGTCATGACTTCTATCTTGTCTCTCAGTCTATCAGTCTTTATGTCTGTCTTCTAGTCTTGTCTTTCTGTCTTACTCCTAGTGTCCACTTAAGGAGGGTGTTGGAGATAAGTGCACACTAAGTGTACTATTTCCTAGTCTACATTTGTCTAAGTCTAGTCTAGTCTTTATGTCTTGAGTGTGTGTCATGTGGCACTTCTACAATTATCCCATAAGCACTCTTGCTTTATGTTTTGTACTTTGGCCCATATATTCATGGGTCACATCATTGTAATCTAACTGTCTAGCTTGTGTCTTGTCTACACTCTTCTCAAGGTATTTCTTGTCTTTCAATCTTGTTATTTCATTTCCAGTTTCTAGTTCTAGTTCTTGCTTCCATATTCCAACAAGTAGGACATGTCATCAGCATATAAGAGGATTTGATTCAAAGTGCCAATGAGAGAGCAACCAGTCCCCCCTATTGCCTCCTTGAAAGTCTCAAGCTCATCAATGTAAAGGACAAACAAGGTAGGTAACAACAAACAACCTTGTTTGACTCAAAACTGTGTCGGTACAGACCTTGTCTGAAACCCTCTCGTAGAGTGCCATAACGGCCCAAGCGATCTCCTAATCATAACCCGAATCCTGCAAGTGTCTAATAAGGGGGCTCTCTACATTGTATTAAAAGCTTTGCGAAAGTCTATAAAGCACCAATATACCACCTGTCTTCATGCCCTAGCCTCCTCAATGACACCCCTGAGTGTGGGTATGTGATCTAGAGTCCTATGATCACGCCGAAATCCAACCTATCCCTAAGCCTTGCATCTCTACAAATTAGATAACCTCTGTATTGGGACTGATGCATAAATCATGGACATGACATGCCCAATCATAGTGGTTCTGTAGTTTCCGAGCTCATGGGGTCCCTTGTCTTGTGAATGGGAGTGAGTAAAGAGTCTTAAGTGTGAGAAAAGCCTAAGCAAACCACTTCACTAAAAAGCTTTGCTGAGATCAGGTCCATTCTATATGCAATAAATTCAATGCATAAGTGCTCATGATCTTTCGCTAAACCATTAAGAAGCTTCAGGGTTGTGTGCTTGACACCACTAGCTATGAAAAGAGTGCAAGAGGTAGGACAAGGTAAGTGTGAGATGTAAAGGGATGGCTAGTGGGGAATGTCATACAATGTGCATACATAGGAGTACCATGTCTGGGTGTCTGTGAGAGGGGACAAAGCTCGCCGCTCGAGGAACTTTTACCAAAAGTCTTTGGAGTTGTTGCTAAACAAAATGTTTGTTGACTCTTCCTCATTCTGACAGACGAAAGCTTGCTTCTTCCTACAGACAAGACGCTGATATTCACACATGTCTCTGACTCACTTTGAAAGGTTATGCTTGGTCTCAAATATGCATTGGCAGTGAAGAGCCTTGCATTCATAATCATATCAGCTATTGCAAGGTACAAAGCCAAGAAGTGAAGGACGGTTGGAATGAGTGGTATATGTGAAGGCATGAAGGGTAGCCTCGTGAAGCGAGTGGGTGATTAGAGTAGCTCAATCCTCTAGGAGCAATATAAAGTCAATATAGGTAAGTAGTGTGTAAAGTCATGTAGAGTATTTGAAAGAGAGACTACACTCAAAGTGAATATTGTGATAAGTGGGGTGATTGGGTGGTGTGGTGGGCTGTGTTGTGAGACCAGGAATGGATATACTGCAAAAGAGGTAACAGTGATCTGCCCCCAGAGGGGTACTGAAATGGAGAAATCAGTGATATGAGAGGTGAGGGCAGGGGATCCCATGAGGTAGTCAACTACGCCGGAGAAAGCCTGATTGCAGACTTCACATCAATTTTTATGAAACGAATGGGGTTGTACTTATAAACGCTTCCATCAGCTCTCCTAATACAAGAAGACATGGGCACGCATCAGGTATAGTAGCAGGAAATCTAATGCATGTGGCATCATAAATGCCATACCATGCCTTCTCTACAAAAGGCAGCCATCTGCTGCAGTTCCATGTCTATATTTATGTGTTTTGCTTCTAGAATATCATCCTTACCAGTCAAATTTATATGTTTGATATTTCCTTGGATGCATATGTGAACTTCGACAATGATCATACAACAGCAGAGGAAGATGCAGACACGTACTTGCAAGAAGATGGAAAAGCATGGCATAGTAAATATGTCATCAATCTCCAATATGAAAGCACGACTGCCCATTTATGTCCACAGTTCTGCAACTGTGACAACTATCATGCAATAGCAAGCTTTTTAAATCAGTCAGATCTTGGAAATATAAAACTGTCATTTTATGGTGAACCATGCAACAGCTCAATGTGCCATCGGCATTCTCAAGAATGCCAATGAAATACAGAACAGTAACAAACTCGACACTGATCAAGACATTTGGAACTCAAGCAATAATGAGACAACTAATGATCGAATCAGGCAACATAGAGCAGAGATACAAAGGCAAATACAATGTAAAAGGCAAAAGGCCAACTAGATCAATTAGCATGCAGACAAAGACATGCATACATCCCCAAATCTTTCCAAAGACTATCCTAGGCAATCAGCATTCTCAAGAATGCCAATGAAATACAGATATTGACAGTAACAAACAACTGATCAAGACATATGGACTCAAGCAATACTGAGACGACTAATGATCAAATCAGGCTACATAGAGCAGAGATACAAATGCAAAGACAATGTAAAAGGCAAAAGGCCAACTATCAATTAGCAAAGTACTACTGCAGACGAAGACATGCATACATCCCCAAATCTTTCCAAAGACTATTCTAGGCTCTGCTTAACATAGTCATACGTGACTAATGAGCGAGAAAGCAAGAGAAAGAAAGAAAGAAAGAAAGAAAGAAAGATAGAGAGAGAGAGAGAGAGAGGGGGGGGGGGGGGGATGGACAATGATGATGTGAGAGAGAAGGGAGAAAGCCTGATTGCAGACTTCACACCAAATTTAATTAACCAATGGGGTTGAACGTATACATGCTCCCATCGTCTCTCCCAGTAGAAGAAGACATGGGCACGCATCAGGCATAGTAGCAGGAGATCTAATGCATGTCGCCTCATAAATGCCATACCATGCCTAGCCATCTGTTGCAGCTCCATGTCTATATTTATGTGTTTTGCTTCTAGAATATCATCATGATGGACAATGATGATATGGGAGAGACGGGAGAAAGCCTGATTGCAGACTTCGCATCAAATTTAATGAGCAAATGGGGTTGAAGTTATATGCTCTCCCACCCGCTCTCCTTTCAAGACCCAACAATCCCTAGTTTACTCCGCTGACTTGACTAATATAAGAAGTAGCTTTGGTGTAGTGCGACGCTGCTCTCAGGATATTTAAACAATCTAGTTCAGTTCAAATCAGTTCATAAAACGATCCCTGTGCGCATTCACAACCCGAACGCAAGTGGGGTCGACGCTTTTAAAGGCTTAAAGATAAAGGGCCAGGAAAAGTTTCGGTGTTGAGCATAGCAAACACAACGTCCAGTCCCTGAGTATGTTATTCTTCCAAATCAGCGACGGCCGCGGACTACAGAATCCCATGACCCGCCATTGTGAAGAACAATGAGAGCTTAAATTGTCCAGAAGAAAATAAACTGCTCTAAGCTTCAAAAAGATTACATGTTTGCATGGTACTCCGATCTTCTTGAGTTTCATTCTTCTGATGAGAAGCAGCTGATCCAACAAAGGCACTTCCTTTACAATTTTGTCAACGTGGGCCTCGACGCCCTCGCCGATGCTCTTAAGGAAATCAGCCACTCCGACTTCTGAGCAGTAAAAGAAGCGACCGGAGGCATGTGAGGAGGGAACAAATGCGAGAAAAAAGGGATTTTGGAATCTGTGAAAGAAGGCAGAGTTACCAGGAGGAGCATTGGGTGGTGCCATTTGTTGGGTAGATAAGGGAGAAGCTACGTCGGTGGAAGTGCAGAAACGAGCCGAGGGAGGGCGCAGAAGCCGAAGCCAAGAACGGGCAGCCATAGCCAAATGCTAAGGGCTACTCCTGCTACAGCTCACATTTCAAAATACAAAATTTCTCGCAAATTAAGAATGCTTCTCTCATATACTCCTCAACATCACCACAAGACCTTTCCCATCTCCCCTCTCCTACTCTTCCATCCCATGGACCAGTAATAAATAGAATTGGAGCATGGCCGTCCCTTGTCCCCTTTCACTCCACCCTCCCACCCATGGAGAAGGAAATAGAATTAGAGCATTACGGTCGGCGCATGTCGCTTTTATCGTGCTAATCTATGTCACCAATAGACGAGTTGGAGACGATGGAAAGGGCCAATCATGTAGCAGTTGAAAGAGTTGGCCATGGAGTTGGCGGGGCCGAGCACAAATCTTTTATGTGAGTGTCAAAGCCCCTCTCCTTCTATATTGGGCCAATTAGAACAAGTGAGTACAAGTACTTATGAGCACTGCCTTCAAATTGGTTCTCTCAAAGGAAAACAATTGTCAAGATGAATAAATGATTAATTTGCAACACTTGTGATGGAAGCCTGTGTATAGGAAAGTTTGAATGATTTGCAAACTCCGTGTGTGTGTGTGTGTGTGTGTGTGTGTGTGTGTGTGTGTGTGAGAGAGAGAGAGAGAGAGAGTTCTTAAAAAAAGAAAGTGTGTGTGTGAGTGTGTGAGAGAGAAAGAACCAAAATAGAAGGGGGGCCACGTGGCAACAAAGTGTGAGTGAGTGTGTGTGTGTGAGAGAGAAAGAACCAAAATAGAAAGTGTGTGTGAGTGAGTGTGTGAGAAAAAGAAAGTGTGTGTGAGTGAGTGTGTGAGAGAGAAAGAACCAGAATAGAAGGGGGGCCACGTGGCAACAAAGTGTGTGGGAAACTTTTTAACAAAAGTGTACCTAGAGCGCTGCGTGGAAGGAAGTGCTAACAACACCTTTCCCACCACCTTTTCCACGATGGTAGGCGGGTGGTGTGAACCCAGCTTTAGTAATCGTTTAGCTCAGAAAGAGAAAATTAGGGAATTTCTAAATCTTTGTTTTGTCAAAGCTTTGCATTCGGCCATGTGTACATATCTCCGCTGCTCCTGTTGGCCCTACACCTTCTGCATTCAATACCAATCCATGCGCAGTTTCAACCATGCACTTTCATAACGCCCACTTTTCCCTCTCCTCTAGATTCGCTATTCATCTTGCCCACCACATTCCAAAGTCACAATTCTAGCTATTTCGTTTGCCCTCCATAGCTTTTTTGTCTTCAACCTTTGGGCGGACCCTATGAATGTGTATTCATCTTGTTTCCTAATTTTGCAAACATAGGGTTCAAACAGTAGGGATTCGTAAGCATTGTGCTTTGATAGATTGTGGTTGTATGAGCTTGATGGGATTGTTTCCTTGCAAAGTTTGATGTTGTGTCTTATTAGATGAAAGGTTGTTTACCTTCTCATTAGGAAGTCATTGAATCTCTTATTTCTTACACGCACTTATTGCACCTCCACTTTGATGCTTATTTAGAATAGATTGGTTAAAGACTTTTGTGCTTTGAGCATTGTATTTTTGCAACATTTCTTGTAAGCTTACTTCTTGCAGTAGTTCTTGTAACCCTTCTTCTTATATTCTATAGCTGTAGTTCAAAATTTGCAAAATATGTATATTCATCTAGCCTTATTCTACATTTCTTAGTGAAAATTTATAAAGGGTGCCTGTGCATAGCTAAATATCATTTGTATGATATCCATTTAAATGAGATGAGCATGTTTGTCGGGGACTCCGTAAATTGTGGTGGCTTTTGAGTGCATTAACTTATAGTATAAATACAAGCCTGGGTATCTAAGAGGAGCGTGGTTTTGATTCAATTGTTATAACCTTTTTCTTACAGTAGTTCTTGTAACATTTCTCCTTTTCTTACATGTGTTGATAACGGGTGCCTCTCCACAGTTGAATATCATGTGTATAACAACCATTTAAATGAGATGAGCATGTTTGCTAGGGACTCGGTAAAATGGGGCAGCATTTGGTTGCATTAAGTTGCAATATAAATACTAAAGCTAGTATTTAGAAAGAGTGTGGTTTTAATGCTACTATATTAATAATCTTACCTGGATACATTATGAAAATATATGTATCTGGAAATTTTCAGCAGATGTATCTGGCAATTTTCAGCAGATTTATGTAGACTTACGAGATAGTTTCATAATTAAGTACTTGCTTGGATTTATTAGAATTATACTCAACAATTGTTTATAATATGAACAATACTTGTTGTGAATTTTTATATAGCACTTGTTTTATAATATGAAGAGTACTTGCTGGGATTTCTAAGGAACATAATATTGATTTTTTTTGTTTATGTTGCTTTTTTGGAGGAAGTAACCCCATCCTTTGCATTTGATGAAAGATTAGAGTAGATAAGAAGTGTATTCAGCTGATTGGATGTATTGACATCCTATTTTGCACATGCTCAAGTACTAGAATAATCTGAAATGAAAAAATTCATTAAAGTTTGTATTATTTATGTGCTCAATCAAACTCATTTTTATGTACGTTTTCTAATATAATTCCTATTTATATTTAATAGATTGAAATTTTGATGAGCATAAAGGCAAGATAGTTTTGTCAAAAGATTCGTCTCACAAGAGTATCCATAATAACAGTCCTAGACTTTAAAATGCAGTTGCTTCTCTTTTGAATACTATCTTCTCCTCCTAACTTCAAGGGTTCACATACAAATAGAGGGTCCATAAAAAGATGTTGACATGGTAGCTATATTTTAGGGGAGGATGTTGCTACTCCTCGTAAAATTTGCATTGAATCAAGACATTGACTTAGCTATAAAACATGGTGTTGGACGGGGGGGGGAGGGGGGCAAGGGGGTTATTGTGCTGTTTTGGAGCAAAGTAGTATGAATAAGATGTTCTAGTTGCTATTCTAGTGGTGTATTAGTTGTGTTCTAGTGTGAAATGGGTTTAAGTCTTATGTGAGCTTGAAGTGTCAAGTGAACTTTAGGATTAGATATGATTTGGTGTGATGTAAATCATCTGTGATCTTAGTGATCTTCTCTTCACTAACATCATCAATCATGTATAGTGTGTGAAAGATAAGGCACCCTCATCCCATGAAAGAGGTACCATATACTTGCAATGTATGAATCACATTAGCACTATTGCCTCATTCTTGTATCCTCACACACACTCTCTCCCTATATTGCTACATTTCTCTCTCACCTTGTGATTCTCAACAATTATTAAATTGAATATCACATTATATATATATATATATATATAATTCATTCCATGTGCCAACTTTGATGAGAAACTCAATGGTGAACATTTTGATGTGAGAACCTTTCTATTGCTTATTTTGCATGGGTTGAGTTCATATTAAAGTGATGAAAATAAAAAGATGTTAAAGTGGAGAATGGAGAGAAGAGTGCACAACCACAATGGGTTAAGTAAGCACTAGATTTCAAATTAAGGAAAATGAAAATATATACACCTTACCCGTTAGGGTTAAGGTCAAGGTTTTCCCATGTCCCCTTTTAGGCTCCTCTCTAGACCTTAGTATATGGTGTATTTTACTCTATTATCAACACTCCCTCTTAAGTTTCACTATATAAGTAGAAGGTGCATCACGAAAATTTTTTGGATTTTTTGTCAAAAGTCTAAAAACTTCTCAAGGGAAAGTGGATATCTAGGACTTGTTCTTGTGTTAGACAATGGAAAATTCTTATTGATGATTTTGTCTCTAATGAAGCAATAATGTACTTCACTATGCTTTGTTCTAGCATGAAAGATTGCATTCCTCTCAAGTTGAATGCTGCTCATATTGTTGGAATAGATCATGGTCGGTTCTTCAGAAGAATTTTAATTTCTAAAAGATGCATTTTGAACTAGATTTTTAATATTCCACTTTGATGATGAAAAGGCCACTATGGGTTGTTTCTTGTTTTGCCAAGGTAACTTTGCTAATCCAAGATTGATATTATATCCAATTGTACATCTTTTATCATCTATACTTCCTACCCAATTAGAATTATTATAACCTTGAAATTTTAGATTTGTTAACTTGTCATATTTTAAATCATTATCCCATGTACCTTTCAAGTATCTAAGGACTCATTTAGTTGTAAGAAAATGAATCTTTTTGGGATTTTGCATAAATTGATTAAGAACACCAAAGGAATAAGAGATGCTTTGCATATATTCTTTACAAGGTCATGTAATAGACTTCATCTATGTGAAGAGTTATGCTACCAAGACCTCTTTTATTTGCCAAGTATACCTTCAAACTCTTAGCATATGACACATTTTGCATCATAAATGTGCCATAGTTGTTGAAGAACAATCATTTTAGGGGGACTACCTGGGGGGGGGGGGGGGGATCATTCATTTTATGAAAAGCAAAAGCAAGGAATTGGTAGTTGGCCCCTACACATCCATTGCACATGTGTGCATGCTCTTGCTCTTCAATGTTGTTGGTGAAGCACTTGCCAAGAATGCCTCAAAACATAATGTCGATGTAGCCTAGTGGAGCAACTGTGTAGGCTATTCAACCCAAGACTCCCAAAACTATGGGTTTAGAGTCTTCAATGTCAACTTGAAAAAGTCAAATTGCAAAAAAGACCATAATTTGTGGGCTATACCAGCTTCAATTTGCTTTTGGAAGCTTCAATTATGGCCAATTTCACCCAAATTTGTAAATTTCCCAAACTAATAAATTTCCCTAATTTTTGGGTATGTAAGAGATTTGATGTGATAAATTTTTTGCAAAAATTCAAAAAAAAACACAATTTAAAGTTGAAAAGAATGGATACTCAAAAGAACCACCTCAACTACAAGCAAAAGCCATAAATAAAAGTTTTTGGGCTAGACCTTGAACTATAGGTAGTGAAAGTGTGTATTGCCATCTCCTCCTCCCAAAGTTAAAACAAGAGGTGTGACTAGATCAAAGAATGGAAAGTTCCTTGATCATGGCATTAGACTCATCTTTAGACAAAGACTACCAGCTAGAAAAGATGATCCATGCCTTGGTGCAGATCAGTGACAGAGGAGGAAATACAAACTCCCATGATGTACCAAAGGCATCTTGTTAGGGCAGCAAGCAACAATAGCAACCAATGTTGGATAGTAAACCCAACAAGCAATGGAGCTAGCAAATCTAATAATGGGAGTGCAACTGCATACAATCATCCAAGGTAGAAAGATGCAAGAAACAATGCCTTTGTTGAGGAAATAATCAAAGAGATACTCAAACCAAGCAGTGATTCAAAAATCAAAATGAATGGAACCTCTAAAATTGGTAAAAACAACCAATTAGTCATGGCTAAGGGCAAGACCAAGAACTTCCTTAAAAATGGTGATGGTAGGAGTTACAATAATATGGCATCCAAAATCATGTAGAATCAGGTGTTGGGTAGATATTGAATAGGCAACGGTGTATTGGAGCAAAATGTCACATGCTTTTTTAGCAATCCAAATTATGAGTTTGGCTGAGTAGGTCTAGAGCCGCAAGTGTTGGGCTGAGAGGAGTAGAACATGGGACCTAAGTGGTGTAGATCGATATGACTAGTAGCAAAACAATCATCCATGACAACACAAGAAGAATCGCCAATGGCTTGCACAACTCTCCTTCAAAATGGTGGTGCGGAGTCCACCTGGATCATCACCCATGCTCTGATAAAATGTTGAGAATCACATCATGAGAGAGAAATGCAGCAATGATAGGGAGAGAGTGTGTGAGGGAGTCAAAGTGATGTCAATAGAAATGAGGCAGCTATACTAATATGATTCATGCATGCAAGTACATGATACCTCTTTTATAGGAAGAGGGTGGCTTATCTTCCACACACTATGCATCATAGATGATGTCAGTGAAGAGAATCTCACTGACATCACACCAAATCATATCTAATCCCATAGGTCACTTGACCCTTCTAGCTCACAAGGCTGAAAACCCCTTTCACAATAAAATCTTATGTAGAACACCACTAGCCCACCAACTAGAACCCTATTCACACTACTTAGCTCCAAAATGACCCAACAATAATCTCATTAACTCTGACAAAGTGTATGATAGTTAAAGCTAGTGACTCACTATTGGGTACATCAAATATTTTTATACTACCTGGTTTTATTTCTTGAGAAATGTTTATTAGCCAACCTCTAGATTGTACATTGTACTTTCATGGTGACACACTCATATGTGTCAAGCTTTAGAAGTCCCATATGCTAACACTTTAGTCATGTTACTAGTACGGATGTAAAATCATGTCCAAGTCCTAGAGACATCCCAATTTCATGGATGTTACTAGCCATGGATGCAAAAATATTTTACTAGTTATGTTAATAGTCATGGATACAAAATCATGTCCAAGTCATAAAGACATTCCAATTTCAATTCAAAACAAATCAACCACTACTTCTCAATCGAATGCAAGTATTTTAAATCATCCACGAGGACAACAACAACAAAATCAACTTTCGATAGATTACCACCATGTTTCTTATGGTCTAGCATTAGTATTTGTTAATTAAGGCACATTCTACATGTTTCTTACTCCATTGAAGGTTCATACATAAAGAAGAAGGATAATCAATTACGAGCATCTCTACAAAACCACTTTCCTCGACTTTCTTTGACACCCTTTTCCTAATTTTGTGAACCCCCCCTCCCTGGGCCTCTCTCTCTCTCTTTGTGTATATGACTATGGTGGACATGTACGGTGATATCACTGAGTATGTCTACATAGTTTTCTCTAATGGGTTAGGATGCTCGTTTAGTAGCTCCATTCTTGTCTTCTATCAACCTCATAGACCCATAAGTCTTTAGCAGACTTTAATAAACTCTCTCTCTCTCTCTCTCTCTCTCACACACACACACACACACACACACGTGTGTGCATGCTCACGTGCACGTGCACACACACACACACACACACACATATGCATGCATGTCATACTGCTATTAAGACTATACTTTTGGACATGATTGTATGTCTTTTGATCAATATATGATATAAACACCTTTTTTACCCCAAAAAAAAAAAAATGACATTCACATCATTATTAATCTATCTCAAATCCAATGCTTACTTGGAATTTGCAGGGGCAACTGTCATTCTATGCCAATTCCCAATGTTTGATCCATATTTCCAGGATGTGAGGTTTCTAATACCTCCATAGTAGCCTATCTCCATCCCTTGGCCTCCTTGTAAACCTTGACGGAAGGTAGGGGCATGCCCCTAATTTTTCTATGAGCATACTTCCTCACATGTTCAGGTAAGGGATGGGGGAACCATCCATCACTCACAAACCATGAGATGACTAGTGGGTTTCTAAACACATGGATACTAAAATTATAGCCTAGGTGGAGCAGTGACCGCTAAAGTGGTTTGGGTGTACATCCAACTGAACGGCTACTCATGTGTCGATTCCTCTTAGGGGGAGCATACTTACTGCCTATTAACATAGGCCACCAGTGGTGTGCTTCATGTGTGTTTGTGTTTTCTTTTTTTTGGGGGAAGGGAGGGGGGGTGGGGGAGGGGGGAATAAGGAAAACAAGGTGGAAAAAACACTACGGCCCTACTATTGAATTATAGTTTTCTCTCTCTTTACTAGCTATATGTATATCTATGTGATTGAGTGGTCTGTCCAATCTACAAGAGTAGTTCCTGCAATAGCATTTTCTTTTGGAATGTTATTCCATATGTGGTCTCATTTGAGAAGCTGAACGCAATCATCTCCATCGGAGAAATGGAGGTGGAAATGCGTGTTCTGTCGCATTGGGACATCGATGGCAACGAGCAATTCATGGTGGAGTCCTCTCTCGTGAGTTTTTATAAGATTGTACACATGTTCATCGGTGCTTCGGATGACATAGTTGATGTTGAATCCCTCGAGAATGTGGATGTACCAGATACCACCGACGCTTCGATGGTGAACGTGGAACATTGTCCGTAGCCTTCGGCTTGTGACGATGACTGTGTGCTCCTTCGTGAGGGGGACAACAGCTATTGATCAATCCATGTACATGATTCGGATGAGGAGACAAGTGAACACACCACCAAAACCCCAAAGAGTGTGTTGCCCTTAATATTTAGCAGCAAGGGTGCCAATGGCCTAAAGAAAAGAATAAGGAACCTCAATAATAACGTCCACATTGCAGAAATCCCTAGGTAGTACGATGGCAATGTCGTTTTTGAGTTGCCTCCCACTTTGGGGGAATGCAGCAAGATGAATGGGATATATGGAGCAAAAGTTTGATGGACATATATGGACACGAGCAGTGACAACCAATATGTCCATTGATTGCATAGTCAAGGTAAGTTACTGTGTTGGCTTGCTTGAGTGTCGGAGCAACACATGTCCTTATCATCGTCCTTATCATCGCAACAATAAGAGAACAAACACCACATTCTTCAAAGGGTGCGCGGAAAAGAAAGTTGCCGCGGGACTTCGGGTGGACATGCCAAACACTATCTCATGCGACTACTATCGCAAGCCAGTTTACTGCATCGATGCTTGCAGTTGTATCGTATATTATGTCATGCCAAACAATGATTCCATGACTCAATTGCTAGTGCATGTGGGGGAACACCGACACAACGTGCAACTTGGCACATCTCGACAAATGATATAGAAAGTGCAACAGCTGGTGTCAAATGTTGTTTCAGTGGACAGAAATCCTAGGCCATGCAAAATCCAAATGAGCATTGCGAGAGAGCTGGTGATGTCGTCCCTGATAGAACCCAATTCTGGAAGCACACTAAAGACAATTGGAGAGTTTGAGCTCACCAACTTGTTGGACGAGTTGGGTCCACTTGTTGAGAATCACAAGTAACATTCTGGACCAAAACAAAAGTTTTATTGGCCTTCCTGATAACTGTATTTTAAAATTAGTATTGATTTGTCTCTTAGGTTCAAACGTATAGTTTCATATGTTAAGAAGACCACCGTCCTCGTGGAGATGGTTATGATGCAATCTTGTCCTTGAAGAGACACTCCACCTTTCCATTCTTTCACGAGAGTCATTTCCCTGGCCAGGGAGGCCCAAACAATAGATGTTTTGTCTTCAAGATGTCTATGAAGGGGCCTAGCTCATGATTGGAATTGGTCAATAGGATGTGACGAACTAGTTCTGGTGATCTCAACAAAGCTTGGTGCCAATTTGATCACACCCACAAGGTTGTTGGATGGGTTACCATGGCTTGCCATGTGTATGATCCCAAGTAAGGTATTTGATACTGTTGTTCCCATGATTGTGTTTGTAGTTGTGGACCATTCGTCACTATTTTCACATTTGCAGTGCTCAAGAGTTGATGACAATTGCTATGTGCGAGATGGAGGAGGAGGATAGCACCACCCAGTTGCAGAAGATTTCCACGGTTTCATGGTAGATGAGGTAGGAGCAAACTAGATTGCAATTCAAATAGTTTTTAATGGAGGTCTTGACAGGCCGATGCGAGATCATGAGAGGTTGTGTCTCTTCCATTGGGAGAAAAGTCTCCACAAGCATGCAAGGGATTTGGCAAGATCAGGGAGAGCAATCAACTCAATACCCCTTCCATTTTGGTACCAATCAGATAAGTGCACATATCAATGTCGTTGCCCGATGCATATTTTTCCTTCACATACCTACCATGCACATGAAAAATCAGGCATTTTGCTTTTTTAACCACACATATGGGGTCTGATCCACTCTATACTTGGAAACCTCATGTAAAACACCCAATGTAAGACCCTTGCCAATTTTGGTACCAATCGGATAAGTGCACATAGCAATGTCATTGGCTGATGCATAATTTTTTGTTCACGTACGCACCATGCACACAGAAAATTAGGCATTTGGCCTTCCTGATTGCACATATGGGGTCCAATGCACTTGATACATGGAAAGATCATGAAAACAAATCAACTTAAGACCCTTGCCAAGTTTAATACCAATCGGATAATTTCACATATCAATGTCATTCGCCAATGCGTATTTTTCCTTAACATACGTACCATGCACACGAAAAATCGGGCATTTGGCTTTCCTGACTGCAAATATGGGGTCTGATGCACTTGATACTTGGCAAGATCATGGAAACTACTCAATTTAATACCCCTTCCAAGTTTGGTACTAATTGGATAAGTGCACATATAGATGTCGTTGGCTAATATGCATTTTTGCTTCACGTACGTACCATGCACACGGAAAATCGGGCATTTGGCCTTTCCAACCGCACATACTGGTCAAGAATTTTCTTGATTTGTGCAATAGGTTGGATTGAGCAACAAGTTGGGGGATATATCCAACCTGTTACACAAATCAAGAAAATTCTTGACTTGTGGAACAGGTTGGATACATTAACAGGTTGGGGGCTATATCAATCTGTTGCACAAATCAAGAAAATTCTTGACTTGTAGAACAAGTTGTATATATCCCCCAACCTGTTGCTTGAGCAATAGGTTGGGGAATATATCCAATTTGTTGCACAAATCAAGAAAATTATTGATTTGTGCAACATGTTGGATATCCCCCAACCTGTTGAGCAACAGGTTGGGGGTGCACTCCCAACCTCTTACAACAAGTTGGGAGGTATATCCAATTTGTTGCACAAAGTCTTAAGTTGAGTGGTTTCCATGACCTTGCCAAGTATCAAGTGAATCGGACATGGCATGTACGGTTGGGAAGGCCAAAAGCCAAATTTTCCGTGTGCATGGTAAGTACGTGAAGGAAAAATACATATCGGCAAATGACATTGATATGTGCACTTGTTTGAATGGTACCAAACTTGACACCACTCTTAAGTCAATTGGTTTCCATGATCTCGCCAAGTATCAAGTGCATCGGACCTCGTATGTGCGGTCGGGAAGGCCAAATGCTTGATTTTCCATGTGCATGGTATGCACGTGAAGGAAAAATACGCATTGACCATTGACATTTATATGTGCACTTATACGATTGGTACAAAAATTGGAAGGGGTCTTAAATTGAGTGGTTTCCATGATCTTTCCAAGTATCAAGTGCATCAGTTCGTGTATTTGTAGTCAGAAAGGCCAAATGCCCAATTTTCTGTGCGCATGGTACGTATGTGAAGGAAAAATACGCATCCAACGACATTGATATGTGCACTTATCTGATTGGTATCAACTTAGAAGGGGTCTTAAACTGAGTTATTTCCATGATCTTGCAAAATATCAAGCGTATGTACGTGAAGGAAAAATACACATTAGTCAATGACATTGATATGTGCTCTTATCTAATTGGTGCCAAACTTGGCATGGGGCTTAAGGTGAGTGGTTTCCATGATCTTGCCAAGTATCAAGTGCATCAGACCCTGTATGTACGGTCAGGAAGGACAAATGCCCAATTTTTTGTGTGCATGGTATGTACATGAAGGAAAAATATGCATCAGCCACCAACGACATTTATATGTGCAGTGATCTGATTGGTACCAAACTTGGTAAGGGTCTTAAGTTGAGTGGCTGACTATTTCCCAAGCAAGGAAAGCTCCTCGACTAGTTTCGTGCATAGCACCGACGTGCAAGAAGCTATCATGGAACTTGGAACACTCACCGCTTTGACACCTGCTGCTATCTTGCTGCATGCTACTGTTAGGAGACAACTCGCCGCAGGCCTCTATGTAGCAGACAAAAGATCTTCTGCTCGACCACATTGTCATCAGTCACTTCCACCACTTGCTTGTGGGAAGCTTGACTAACGTTGGATCTTCAAACGTTATTTCTGTGCAGGCATGCGCAACATTAACACTGACTCTGGGTTGTTTGTTCTAGTGTCATGTGCGTCGAGTCTTCGTCTGCAAGGTCTGTGTTAACGTGACCTTATTGACCTCACTCTCTCGGCCGGAGATTCTGGCTTCCCTTTTAAATTTTGCGCCTATTATTTGCGATAACACAGGCTTGGCAAACAAACTCGTTTCAGGAGGCCAACAGGGAACTATAGGACTTGAATAGACCAAATAAGGTATGCGATAATGCATACCTTTTTCCACCTCACTCTCTCAGCCGCAGATTCTCGCTTTCCTTTTAGAATGTGCGCCTATTATTTGTGACTGGGAAATGACTGATGGGGACATTGCCAGACATTTTAGGTTTGCGTTAACGCAGACCATTCTCTACTTCATTCTCTAGTGGATCATCTGAAACCCATTTCAGGAGGCCAATGGGAACTTTAGAATTTGAAGAAACTTTGAATCAAAAGATTTCTGTATTTCGCACTTGCATGTCTCGATTGCTTCTTCTTTGAGTTTTTACATTTCTGTTTCAGCTTCTTCAAAGTATCGAAAGTGTTAGAGGTTGTAGCACCCCCATTAGATTTGGCAATCCTCAACACCGAATGACTCAGAACTCCGCCAAGCTGTTACTACGACTCAACATCAAGGCCATTCAAAGATTCACACACAACCACAATCGATACCAAATCCAAAGCACTGCGGAGTGCCAAGATGACAAATACTGCTACATGAATCCAAAGCACCATGGACAAGCCGCAAACAGTTGCGAAGGTGTTCAAGGAGGGATTGAGCATATATCTCTAGCTCAACATCAAACTTTCAAAGGATCACAAATGGTTTATCGACACAGTCTGTCTACTGTTTCAAAGGGATACCAAAATTCTCAAGGAGAGAGTTCTTTTGGCTTTCACAACTAAGAAGAGGAAAACTATCTCAAAAGCCTGAGTACTGCTCGAGATACAAAAGAGTTCTCCCAAAAACTTCTCTATCTAACCTCTCAAATCTGTGAGAGTTACAAAATAACTTGCTCATAACAGTTGATAGTTACACTGATAGATTTCAGTTACATTAGGACTCCATCAATACTATAAAATAGTCCCTATTTGTCTAAATACTGAGTACTCTTCTGAAGACATTTGACTCACTTAGTAACATGTCTATTGCTTATACTAAGGGGTTATCTTCGGCCAAAAGCACCTCTCAACAGGAAGGCCAAATGTGGTATTTACCATGTGCATGGTATGCAGCATGAAGGAAAAATATGCATTGGCCGAAGGCCTAAGGCCCCAATTTCCATGTGCATGGTATGCGTGTGAATAAAAAATATGAATAGGCCGATGACATTGGTATGTCCACTTGTTCGATGGGTGCCAAACTTGATGGGGACCTTAAGGTAAGTGGTTTCCATGGTCTTTCCAAGTATCATGAGCATTCGATACGGTATGTCCAGTCGAGAAGTCCTAAAGCCTGAACTTCCATGTGCTTGGTATGCACGTGAAAAAAAATACGCATCGGCCGATGGCATTTGTATGTCCACTTGTTACATGGGTACCAAACTTGACGGGGGCCTTAAGGAAAGTTGTTTCCATGATTGTGCCAAGTATCACGAGCATCCGACACCATATGTCTGGTCGGGAAGGCCTAAAGCCCCAATTTCCATGTGCATGGTACGCACGTGAATGAAAAATGCGCATAGGCTGATGACATTGGTAAGTCAACTTGTCCGATGGATACCAAAATTGATGGGAGCCTTAATGCAAGTGGTTTCCATGATATTGCCAAGTATCATGAGCATACGACACCGTATGTATAGTCGGGAAGGCCTAAAGCCCCAATTTCCATGTGCATGGTTTGCATGTGAAGGAAAAAATATGCATCGGCCGATGACATGTGTATGTCCCTTGTTAGATGGGTACCAAACTTGATGCGAACCTAAAGTCAAGTGGTTTCCATGATCTTTCCAAGTATCATGGGCATCCGACACCAGATGTTTGGTCGGGAAGGCCTAAAGCCCCAAATTCCATGTGCATGGTACGCACATGAAGGAAAAAATATGCATCGGCCGATGACATTGGTATGTAAACTTGTCCGATGGATACCAAACTTGACAGGGGGCTCAAGGAAAGTGGTTTCCATGATCTTTCCAAGTGTCATGTGCATCCAAGACCGTATGTTTGGTCGAGAAGGCCTAAAGCCCCAATTTTCCATGTGCATGCTACGCATGTGAAGGAGAAATTTGCATCGACCAGTGACATTGGTATTTGAACTTGTTCGATGGGTACAAAACTTAACGGGGGCCTTAAGGAAAGTGGTTCCCTTGATCTTGCCAAGTGTCATGTGCATTGAAGGCCGTATGTCTGGTCGGGAAGGCCTAAAGCCCCAATTTTCCATGTGCATGCTATGCACGTGAAGGAAAAATATGCATCGACCCACGACATTGGTATGTTAACTTGTCTGATGGATACAAAACTTGACCAATACGCATCGGCAAGTGGTTCCCATGATCTTGCCAAGTGTCACATGCATTCGACACCATATGTTTGGTCAGGATGTCCTAAAGCCACCATTTTCATGGTACGCACGTGAGGGGAAAATACGCATCGGCAATGAGATTGGTATGTGAACTTATTCGAAGGCCAAATGCCCTAGTTTTCTATGTGCATGGTGTGTATGTGAATGAAAAATGCGCGTCTGACAATGAGATTGATATTTCTACAAACAATGACCTTAAAAATCATTGACTTGGAAAAAATTTTGATTGACTTTCATTACTTTTCAATGTTATGCATGTGTCAGTGCAATTTCAAAAGATTGATTGGTCTTTAACATTGCAAGTGTATCTCTAACAATGATCCCTACATGTATCTTTTAAAATGGAATGATCGGCACACAAAATGGCCAAAGTGCCTAAAAAAGATGTACACAATGAACTGCCAAGTGTGCTAACCCAACTACTCTGGGTTTAGCCTAAAGACAATACATGTCTACAAAGAAACTCCATACAACTATGATCATGTAGAGCCCCACTCTGAATTCGATGAAGCGGTGTCATAATCCATAATAGTAGCACATCTCTCCGGTCGACACTCGATTTGCTATTGTGGAAGCATGTGAATCAGGATGTGAACATGTTGCCCCATCCTCATGCAATAGACGTGTTGCCCAACGTACCTCATGATCTCGTGCCCTATGCAACAACACCTGCCAGTTGCACCACAACCGAAAGTCGGCCAAGCACGGTGCCTCAAACTCACTGCGGCTCCTCTGCTCAGCATTTGCGTATCGTTAGTCCTACGCTTGCGCCTCTACACCCTTTGCATGCAATAAGGCATCTCGATGGCTCTCCCTCAAAACACAGGCCACTAGCTCTACCTCCTGAAAATCAGCATCCATCCACGCTTGAGGGGCTGGCTCCTCAATACGAACGAGAAGGTCCGCATAACCCTCCTCTCGTGCAATCCTGACAAGATCCTCCCAACTGGTATGTGAAATCTGCTATGCAAGCAAATCTGAAGCAGCCAAGATGGTAGCCATGGCCTTTAGCCAGTAGAGGCCGTTATATCCCGAAAGTAGTCATGCAATAGCCTTCCTCTTTGGAGGTTGTTTTGTAACTTCCTTCCTTACCCCTCTTTCTTTCTTTATATATATAATATGAAGTACCTTTTGCAGCAAACTTTTTTTTTTGGCTACACTTACATCAAAGAAGGCAGCTAATGTTGAGAAGCCAATATTGGAAGCCCAAATTCCATATAAAAATGCATATCATCAAGCTTGGATCATGACTAGATCTATCGAGGTGGAGAAGCCAATTATTATGGGAAGCAGAGGGTTCTTTGCATCTTGATTGGGGATTGGGGAGCGTAAGTGATCGGTGGTATGATACCTTGAGGAGGGACAAGAGTGCGATGAACCAGGAACCTTGGAGGAACTTCTTGGAGAGGAAATAGAAAGAGAAGAGGATCTCATGATGTAGTTGTGGATGAAAAGGAAATGTAGTTTGAGGTGGCAAAGGAAGGTGGCACTATGGGCTTGGAGAAGGCCCCATTGGTAGCTTAGAAAGAGTTGGTTTGGTAGCTTTGAATTGGACAATTTCGTAGGGACCATCAGAGATGGATCGAAAGGATCCATTACTGTACGTTGATCCTAAATTCTAATGTTTGTTGTGGAGAGAGAGAGAGAGAGAGCACACGATTAAGATACATTCACCTGAGCTGTCATGGCGTACTTTTTTTTAAATTTTTGGGTGAAACTAGCTGTCACGCATGCACCACAATATAAGTATAGCACATGCACAAATTTTGAAAGGATAGCCTTTACGGTACCACTTGAGTAGTGAACAGTAGCGAAATGGAATCCAGAGCGCTTGCAGTTCAAGGCACTCCTGCGAGTACTTAATGATTCACAGCCTCCGCTCTTGCAATCTGCAGCTGATTTCCACTTCGTGGCTTTCATAGCAGCTCTTGTGCTGCACAACTTTTTCTTCTTCATTTTCACAGGTGCATGGTTGCTTCTTCTAGTCCAGCTCCTTGCTCTTTCTTCCATGTAGTGGACTGCATTGCTTTCACATAATTTATACAGTTGCGTGGTTTGTGTGATCATCTGCTTCTAATTTGTACGTAACCTGGTGTGGCGAATTGATTCGTGGATGGCTTGCTGATGTCAAATTATGGCAGATCAGATACAGAAGGGTGCTATGGACTCTCAAAAAGGCGCCGTCTCCCTGATGCAGGCTGTGGATATCGTTGCTAGTGACTGGAATAACCGGATTCGAGACGCCGTTATGAAGATCGCATCCAAAATCCCAGAAGTGGGTGCTGTTGTAAGCATTCTCATCGGCTTCTTCTGGCCCGTAAACAAGATCGACATTTTTCAGGCCCTCAAGGCGGACTTGATCAAGCTCGTCAAGAAGGAGATTCTTGACTACGAGCTGAACCTACATCAGTCTGAGCTCGATGCGCTGAAAATTATCATTGAGAGATACGAGGCGGTAACTCCCTGCGGCCAGCATTTGTCATTGTTGATCAGACAAAAGCTTATTCGGATTGCCCTTAACTTTCTTGTTCTAATGTGCTGCAGGCTCAGACTAATGAGAAGGCTTATTTTCTAAACAACTGGATCACTGAGGCTGACAAATTGAGTGTCATCTTTCGACAGTCGACCAACAACATCCACCTCATCCTTCCCGTTATCACCCTGGCTCTGCTTCATCTCACAGGCCTGCGGGAGAGACTGGACTTTGGCAAGTGAGTCGGCATGGAGTCTTGCGTGTTAATGAATTGTGACAGAGATCTGAAATTGTGCATATTGTGAATCCTTTTAGGCTGTGATTCTAACTGAGGTTTGATTCCCTTACATTCTTAAGAATAAATGAACATATTCACGATGTGGCTTCATGGTGTCTGCACCGTGCAGGGAACTCTATCATGAGGACAACACAAAACAGTGGAAGGAGGATCTTGAGGACATGTATAAGACATACATTGTGGATTTTCTCCCAGATATCTTCAAAAAGTGGAAAGTCTGGAGGGCAGACCAGGTGGAGATTAAAGCATGGACTGAACCGCATCCAACAGCAATTCCCCCCTTCTTTCGGATCGAGTCTCATGCAACAGTTGTGGATACTATCACAGGTACTGCAGCTCAAGAAAGTTGGATTTCAATTTAAAGTTGATACATTGCATACTTGGGATCATATCCTGCTTTGTGCAATTCATAAAATTTTGGAAAATTAGTCTGATTTAGTCTTCAGTTTTCCTAATTCTTCAGACAAGTCATGCTTTGCAAAATGTGTTGGATAGGTGAGAGGAGGCATTTCTCCGTGGATCTGACAGAGTCAACGACAATTTTTGCGAGAATCTGCGAAGACCATAAGACTCGGATATGCAACGATGCTGCTGCTGACATGGCCGGCTGCATATCAACCACGTTCGTGTTTGACAAGCACTTACCTGACAACGATAAGAATTTCCCCAAGTATGACAAGGAGGTGTTCGGTCGGATGTTCAGAGGTCCATATTCCGAAGATCTTTTCGGGACGGATCGGAATTTTGGATTGGGCTACCCAGTTCCAATTTTCAGAACGCGTCCAGATCAGGACGACTACTCACCCAACTTGAGCCCAATCACCAAGGTACGTAAGCCAGTCTCGAGATGTCTGTAATCGATATCCTCGATGGCAAAACTGTGATCGATATCCTTGATGGCAAAACACCTCAGCTGTTTCTTCATGATTGTGTGATCGATATCCTTGACGGCAAAACTCCTCAGCTGTTTCTTCATGATTGTGCAGGTGATCATAAGAGAGTGGAACTCTATTGATGCCATGCAAATTATCTATGCGAACCGTGAAGGGCATCTAGCCGGTAACGCTCAAGGGGGACAGAGGCACGACATTGATGTGACGGGCAAGCCCATAAATGGACTTCGCATGGGGTTCTCTAGTGGAGTGCTCGCTTATGTCCAAATCCTTTATTATGATGGTACATCATCATCTACATATGGGAACCGTAGCGGTTGGAGATGTGATGAAGTATCTGCAAACGGCCCCTCTTCCTACCGGGTCAGTTCATGGAGCTATAAAGTAGATCGTGGCCCTGCAAACTCATATGGCCCTAGTGTAATCCAGTTGGAATACGCCCCGCAGATCATGGAATGATTAGTTGCAGCAGTGTTTGGAAAAACCTAGTTTCGTAAACATACAGAATTCCCTCTACCTTTTGTTTCATTTCTTTGGAAAGACTGTAAAGTGATGATCTATTACTGCAAATAATGTACAAACTGTCTGATCTCTACATAGAGATGGAAATCCACTTGCACACAATGTACATCTTGTCTTACTCGTCTACATATACAAGTCCAAGGGAGTACATCAGGCCAGGTTCCATTAGATTTAAACACTACAGAGTTCCTTATACACCATAAAAACCAAAATTTGAGAGAGTTGAGTACAAAGCATAACCCTGAGGGCCGTTGGGGATCCCACAGGCCAAAGGTTAGCTGTTTCTTAGTCAAATCAACACGTAGGTACTTCTTCAGACCGAGCTGCAGTTGCCTCCACCATCTGACCGAATAAGAGCAAGTCTAGGAGGAATGCCTCACAGTCTCCTGATTGTTGATGCATCTGCTGCATATCCCATTCATACCTCTTTTGGCCCTATGTTGCTGTCCAGTCCAGATATGCTGCAGAATCTTAGTCCATCTGCCAGCAGATATGTTGACCTTCCAAAAATTGTTGAAAGACTGATGCCACTTGTCTTTGAATATCAGGGCATGGTAAAACTGGGAAGTTTTAGCAGACCACCAATCTTGTTGAAAGTTCTGCAACTGCCAGTCTTTTTACCTGTTAGCTTCAAGGATTGGAGGAACGTGCGGGTTATGTGTGTGTACACATAATTGATGCCATGGAATTCTGAGGGAGTTTCCCATCTGCTATCTTCTTCTAGCTACAGAAAAAGGAAGAAATCCCCCCTTAGCATCATTCATTTGTTGGAGTCTAATCAACCCCCTGTTATTGATAGGCTTGCTTTTGATCCCCAATCCATAATGAGCAACCCGTGATGCTGGTCCGCATTGTCGCTACAGGATAGTGCACTGCTGGTGTTCCTCCATGATGAAGGAGATGCTATAAATAGAAATAGATGCAGTAGAGGTGGAAGTGAAGCTACATAGGGGGTGGAGGCCAACAAGAAGTAAGGCACAGAGGGTAACAAAGGAAATGCAGAGGGCACCGGAAGGATTGCAGAGTGCAATAGAGGAAGAAGGAATCGTTGTGAATAGAGTGAAGATGACGATGAAAATCGGCTAAAGGTGGACATCTTGTCACTGTTGCATGATTGCATGATTTTGCCAAACACCCCTATCTTTGGTATCATTAGCCCCAATTAATGGCCTCGTAATCTGCGAACTGCCCTGTATCTGTATGTGATCTTCACCAACTACTGTGACCAACCAACTCTGCATGTGATTTGCCACATCTAATGTCATCAAACAACTCGCTGGTATACAATGTTGAACCAAGCCACCATGGACTGAGTGACCTGTTTCCGAGCCACTTTCTTCTGAGTCACTTGCTGCTTGGTAAGGCTTTACCTTGCTCCCATTGTACAACTCGGAAAATACTCTTCCTTCTAAATCCTCGACCTGTACTGTCCCATTAGGAAAGACTTCAGCTAACCGGTAGGGTCCATTCCATCCGAGTTTGAAATTTGTTTTGATGGGTCCCAACTTAGCAGTATAGAGCAACACCGACATTCCTTTTTGCAAGTGTTTAGGCACAATATGCCTATCATGCCATGCTTTCCTTCTCCTTTGAATCACTTGCTGTGACCACGCTACTGGGGGACACAGTTCATCCAGGTGGGCTAGCTGATACAATCACTCCTTGGTTGCCTCGGTCTCACCTAAGTGATGTTCATATGCCACTCAGAGAGACTTGATACTACAAATTCCAAGGTACCAAAGCCTCAATCCAATTGTCCATTTAATCACGCATGCCAGCCTGGTGGCATCATTCCAATGACTGGGCCTTTAGTCTCGGTGGCTGGAATCAGGTCTCAATGAAGCATTATCAATTAACATCATTCTTAAATTGATGCCATCATTAATTCTTGTGCCTGAATTTTGATTCTTGGTTATTAATCATTTACCGCCCTTTATTCATCTAGAGGCTAGTTTCAGATCCAGCCTCTGAAATAGAATTGTGTACTGCTGTCATGAATAAGCTGCTGCTACGTGGGCATCTGTCCGATTTGATCCATTCTGCAGCTACGGAGGAGATATGAGCAGATCTAAGGGGTGCAAGGGCAGGGCAGCAGAGGAGGAGGAGATGCGCAGCTGCAGGAGAGGTTACTCAGCCAAGGCTGAATGAGACTGAAGGGGGGGAAGAGGGTTCTATATATAGGAAGGGGCCTGGCAGGTAGGGGTTCAGCCAGCCCCTAAATGGGCTGACATCGCTGCCCCTGGTCAGCTAGATCTGGTCAGCCAACTTGGGTGTTTGATTGGCACTTTCTCACTAGGCTTCTGGCCTCCTGTGCCCCTTGCTTGGGCAAACAAGGTAAATGAGAAGATGGCAATAGTCTAATTGGCTACTGTCTCGTTTTCATGCTGTTCCTCTGATGTCTTTTTACCATCGAACCTATCCTAGGTTGACCTACCTAATGCATTGCTCAGATCTTTAGTGGGTAAAAGGGATTGACTGACTCAAACACTAAGGCTCATAGATTGACCTGAGTGTTTCGTGCCTGACATGTCCTTGGACTGGGGCTGGCAACGGCATACAAGAAAATGTTCCTATCTATGATCTACTTTATACATTGGTTGCACTAATGATGAGCCAGTTTGTCACCATGCACCTTACTGCAGAGGTACATGTGATGATGGGGCGGTTTTGCTGATTATTATTCTTTACATGGGTGATCTGCTGTTCATGGGCACCAATGCAAATAAATTTGCAGATTTTAAAGTTGAAGTCAACATTTGAGATGTCAAACATGGGCATGTCGCATTATTAATTGGGGATCCGTTTTATGCAAGCTAATAAGGGCATTGTTCTATCATAGTTAAAGTATGTATAGAGACTGTTGCAGCAGTTCAGGTTACAAGATTGCAAGACCATTTCTACTCCCATGGAACCAGGGTTGAAGCTTTCTATGCATGATGGTACCGAACTGTTTGATGCCACTATCTATTGTCAAGTTGTGGGATGCGTCATATACTTGTGCAACACATAGCTGGATGTTCAGTACGCGGTGTCACATTTGAGCAGATCTATGTGCAGCTCAAGGACACATCATTGGTAGGCTGGCAAGTGTGTTTTTCGATAGTTGCAAGGCGCCAAGTCTTATGGATTGATGTTTCCTAAGGGGGTTTACTTGCAAATGCATGCCACATGGATTCATATGGGGCTGGTGATTATGATACTAGGCACTCAACCAGTGGAAATTGTTTCTTTGGGGCATTCATGCAATTCATGGCTAAATAGGTAGAGCTTGCTTTACATGGCCCTTGCTATTCTCAGCTCATGCTGTCTTGGCCATGTACAAAAGCCCTAATCTAGGTAGAAAATGTGCTAGCCCAAGTGCTTGCTTCGATGCTTTCTAGGTCAAGGTTTCTTGTCCATTTTCCAAAACATAATGCATATTTTGGATTTGATTATTAACCAGCGAGTGTACTTTGACTTGGTTGGGCATAATCATTGTACATCACTTGTAATATAGGAGGACAATCATGTAGGCTTTGGGTTTTGGAGTAGTGTTCAAAAGACGTAGGACTCCTTTAATAGCATGACGTTCACTCGAAAGAACAAGATCTTCAGGTCTCCATCTATCAGCATAGGTACTATCGAGGGGTCGGTCCCCATGTCGATCATGGTGTATTGTTTGTCGCTCAGGAACCAAATATGGCCTCTCATAGCCATCTTCATGAATAGGAGGTCATTGACGATGGATTTTGAGTCGCTCCACAGGAAGAGCTTCATGTCTTAAATATGTTGAAGGTCGGTCAAGCAGTTCGCCTTTAGGGTCCAGTAGACTTTCATACGAAGAGGAACTCGGTCGAATTGCCTTAGTTGCTCCATGTTCACCACTTTTGGTACTTGATGGCATCTCTCCTCCATCAAAAGCACACTTGTCTTCAATTCTGTTGGTTCTTTGACCATTTGTAGTAGCTGGTCTCCTTCGATCATGCCTTTCTCGACAGTGTCCTTCCAGGGTAAAGCAACGCATAAGGAGAGTAGGTGAATAGGGGAGTTCATGCTACATTGTAATTTCACTACGACCAGGTCTTTAGATCTCCGTCAAGGCCATTGGTCGATTGAGATTCAATCTCAACCGTCCAATCACGTCACCTTAAAACATGTGAAACATGTCGGACCAGCCAAGCATGGAAAAAGAACGAGCTAGTTTTGGGCAGGTAGTTGGATTGAGCTAGAATATACTTCAATGAATTACTTTTCATTCCCAAAAAAATTAGTATTAATTAATATTTGCTATTGAGAAAATTGACACGTGGTTCAAGAAGAGGTCAAATTGTCATTTTATGGCACAATTCTATTTGTCCAAAAAGATGATTGAATTTATAAAATGACTTAAGAAGGTAGGTTTGTGTAAAGTTTAAAAAAATAAAAGATGACTAATTACTTCATTGAGTAATAGGATAGCATTGTGTAAATTTTGTTAAATTTGAATTTTGCAAATATGCAATTTGCATTTTACACATAATGACACATTAGTATAGAGGGAGAGTTCCCACCCTTCCTCTTCAAAATTTATAAGATCACATAGTATTTTGTATTTAGCACATAACCACACGTTCTTGTGGGGATAATGTTTGCACAGTTTCTTTCCAAAAGTTATAAGACGAAGGAAGGTGCACTTTTTGAGGCTCATTTAAATCGAATTCAAGACATATGAATTTAAATTTAGTACAGAGGAATTTAAATTTAGCGCATAAGACTTTCCATGTGCCACATAAATTTTTATTTCGCATACAACCATACGTTTGTGTGGGAGGAACTAGCACACTTTCTCTCTTAAATTATAAGACCAAGGAACATCCCTTTCTTTGGGTCCATATAAGTTTGCATTTAGCACATATCATATAGCATGTAGCAAAATGAATTTAACACTTTATATTTCACACATAGAACTTATAACACCTCTACTTTATGTTGATAGCAATTTGAATATAGCATATAGCAATTTGAATGTAGCATATAGCAGGTTGAATATAGCACATGGTAATTAGCTCTTTGCATTTTGCACATAGCACTTTGCATTTTGCACATAATACTTTCATAACCACACGTGTGGGGGGAGAGTTGGCATGCTTCCTCTCCAAAAATTATAAGACCAAGAAACATGCCCTTTCTTGGGTTCATATTAGTTTGTGTTTAGCAGATAACATTTTGCATATATTTGGTAGCAATTTGAATTTGGGATATAGCATTTTTCATTTAGCACATAGTACTTTTAACTTGCACTTAGCACAAAGAAGTTTCAATTTAGCAATTAGCAATTTGAATTTTGCACATAGCACTTTGCATTTTGCACATAATACTTTACATTTATCACATAACCACACGTATACTGTGGGGGGAGAGTTGGCACACTTCCTCTCCAAAAATTATAAGACCAAGGAACGTGCCCTTCCTTGGGTTCATATCATTTTGCATTTAGCACATAGTATTTTGGCATATAGGACTTTTCATTTAGCATAGTACTTTCAACTTGCGCTTAGTACAAAGCAGTTTCAATTTAGCACTTAGCAATAGCACTTTGTATTTTGCACATGGTACTTTCATTTAGCACATAACCACAGATATAGTGTGAGGGGAAAGTTGGCACACTTCTTATCCAAAAATTATAAGACCAAGGAATGTGCCCTTCCTTGGGTTCATATCGTTTTGCATTTTGCACATAATATTTTGCATATAGCATGTAGCAATTTGAATTTAGCATATAGAACTTTGTATTTAGTACATCAAATTCTTCCTTGGGTTCATATCATTTTGCATTTTGCACATCGTATTTTGCATATAGCATGTAGCAATTTGAATTTGGCATATAGAACTTTGCATTTAGTACATAGCACTTTTCATTTAAGTGATAATGTTAAAATATATTTTATTATTAAAGACACAAAATAGGATCTTCATAATGAATTAAGAGATTTTCTACTGATTAATTACCATGAGGAGTTTGTGTTATTTGAATGCTAATATAAGAAGTTGCTTTTTCTTTTCTACTAAGTGATGTTTTCATGTTGGTGAAATTAGTTAAATGCTACCGTAGAAGTACCTATTGTATTTCTATTGTCCCAGATCATAGTCCAATGAACACCTTGCAAATTACCAATTGAATAGGGCTATGAAATACATTTGAAGACATTTTACATAGATAAGAATTCAAAAATGTGATCTTCACTTTAAATTTTACAAATAAGATAACGAATTATTGTATTATATAAGTAGATAGCACTGTGCATTTTATAAATAGCAATATCCTAAAGCTGAAGACATTTTACAAACATTGGAATTGGAAAAATATATTCTTAATTTTGAATTCTAGAAATGAGACAACTGATTATTATATTATGTAATTAAATAGCACTTTGCATTTTTTAAATAACCACATGTTTTGTTTTCAAAAAAATAGATTTAGCAGATTGCAAAAGAAAAATGCAATTACAACTAATGATGATAGCATAGATTAATGCAATGACACGAACAAACATGAGATAGAAGCGTCACAAATATCCTTAAGTAGACCTACATCATCACGACAACTACCGAAGGCTAAGGCAAATTATATTTTTTCATTCTCTCAAACGTGTTTTGTGCATCTTCAAGGACTCCACGTCTCCCATACATATGGATCAAACCATTTCCCACCATAATATCTGGGTCCAATCCGTTCTCTAGAATGCATTCATGGACCCACCTACCTTCAGCTAGAGTTTCTTGGCTAGTACATGCGTTGATAATGCAAAATAAAAGTAACTCTTCTTGGCATTACTCCATTTTGCTGCATCTCATCAAAAACTTCAAGAGCCTACTTGGATTTGCCATTTCGAGCATGCGCTGCCTTACCTTGAACCTCGCAAATGTCAATTGACCAAGACTGTCCTGCCTTCAACCATGCTTGTTCTTTCACTCTCAATGTTTCAACTTTCTTCTCATCCTCTTGCATGTGGAGCAAACAAAACCTTGCTTTCTTCTGTAGAGAATTTGGACAGAGTTAATCATGCAACTTTTTCTGCAGAGGTTGGCAAAACAATCCATCATGATCAAGACATCAATAAAGCCACTAGAAGGTTGTAATTAAGGATGTGCAATAGACCAGATGGTGCAAAATAAAGCATTGCATTTTTAGAGCTCCAAACAGATCTGAGGTGCACATGGAGAGGCACCCATGTACACAAATGGCCAAGGTAAGTCAGGAAGGGGGCTTGACTTCATTTGAAAGTGGTTTCAAATGTCTATTGAAACACATTTATGTTGATTACACATTCCACCTAACTAAGATGTGACAACATTAATTGAAGACCATAGAGAGCACATTTTTTGCATCAAGGGGTTCGGGACCTAGGAGTGTGTACTTAGAACTCACAATATGTGTCCTTCTGATAAAAAAGCTAGACTATGGAGATTTGAAGCACAATAACTCCAAAATCTGTAAATACCTACAAAATCTTGAATTAGCCACCAGGTCTGAACTGAAGAATCAACGGTCGTTGCAAGCAACTACACGATTGAAAGAGGAAGAGGGACAGCACGACGACGGAACAAGAATCTAACCACATCTGAGGATCACTCCGTCTCATGATTGGTAAATGGTTATTTCAGTTTCCTACAATAACTCTGAAGTTGATGCAGACTACAATACTTTGAAAGTTCCCCTGAACAAAAGGGTCTACACCAGTGCCCCTTACTCTAGACATAATGATGAAGCATGCTGTTCAAATCTGCCATTTGTCCAAGGTCCCCTGCAGTCATCATTGCCATAAGGACAAAATAATTGGACTCAATTGTATAGAAGAGGAACCTTCGAGAACCTTACCAATCATTCCAAAGGTGTAGCAAACGTCAGGCCCAGCCTAGGGAGGTGTAGAGAACTGGAATTCGTGAGAAGAATTGCCATCCCCAAGCTTGTAGAAATACTCCCTGTCATACTAGCGATGCCAAAACCACATAGGAGCTCAAGGATCAATCCAACAATTGCAAAAGCTAGAAGCCAGGTTCATGCGTTGTGGAAGAGGATGAGAACGGCAATAAACAAGCCATACCTTAAGTTCCTCCAACGTGCAGTGATGTATGTATCCTGAGGTATAGTTGAAAGCGGTGTACCTTGTTACACTGGAAGAGGTGTTGAGCTCATAGTTTAGGTTGTCTGTCCTATAATATACGCAGAGTGATCCTGGGAGGGAAGGCATATGTATGCAAGCCCCAATCCACATCTATGGTGTTCCTTAGCCTCACACTAGAGCTCTCTTGGTGAGTGGCAAGCTTCCTAGGACGTATTGGCTTCGAAAAGACACATCTCATGGTAAAATATATTTTCCAATAGACATCTCGAGGTAAAATCTTACCCTAACGAAAGATAAACCGTGCATTTCTAGACAAATCTTACAAGTAGATCAAGAGTCAAATCAGAAGAATTCCAAAATCTTGATATTTGCTATAGAAGAGAGCTCTTTACAGTAGATAGCTAACTACTGTTCTGCAGAGACAAGAAACGAAGTTGTGTTCAAGAAAGATGAATCTATGTGTAAGGGAGTCATCTTTAGTTGTTGGGGCGTCTCTCTCAACGCATATAAGCTCTATATTCGCAAATTTCCTCATAATGCATAGAAAGAAATCTTGCCTCTAGGGAAAGATGAATAAACCCGACGATGGACCTAGAAAGATATAAGCTGACCGCCTGTAAATACTGTGCTGTGCATAAAAGAAATCCAAAGGCAAATCAAGGGGACAAAAGCAAAAAGGGTGCTGGGAGGGGAGGAAAGGGAAGGTAGAAGATTACCTTCTGGGGGCCATTGAAGCCCGGAGGGTCATGGAAGATGTCAGAGTCGAGGGGCATGCCGAAGCAGGCATGGAGGGGGTGGAAGAAGGTGCTAAAGCAACGCTCAATGCTGACACGGAAAGGCCAGAGAGCTATGGCAATGGCGAGGGCCACAAGAAAATGGGGAAGAAGAGCAAGAAGTGCCATGGCCGTAATGAAAATGGTGATGAACATGTTGAACTCAAGGGATGGCGAATGGAAAAGAGAGACCAAGCCTCAAGAGATGGTGAATGACACACTCAACGAGAGAGAGAGAGAGAGAGAGAGAGAGAGAGAGAGAGAGAGAGAGACGTAGACGGTTGCAATTTTTTGCCATTCAGAATTCATAAGAGTTGGGGAAAAAATGTGACACGTGGTTCAAGGAGAAGGAAGTATTTCATTTCATGGCACAATGCTAACTGCCTAACCACATCAAGACACATCAGCATTAAAAATAGACAACAACTAACTATAGCCTGACACGTCAGTAATACCATAAACAACAGCTAACCAAAAACTAACTAGTCATCAAATTATAGATAGTACACATACATTTAATCACAACAAACAAATAAAATCTAAACCTGTATCTCTACACTTAATCAAATTATAGACATTGATCAAATTTTAATCGCAACAAACAAATAAAACATAAATGTGTATTGTGTACACTTATTATCTAATGCCGCATCAGAAAAAGATCCCGGATATATTGGCTAGAACTGTACGTGTACTACAGGGTATAAACAATCCTTACAACAAAATTACTCCAAGCAAAAAGTTTCCTGGATATACCAGCTACAAAATTACTCCTTCAAAATGCTTGCACCATCCACATTAAAATTGAAAACACAATCTTTAAAGCTACCACCAGCGAAAATAGAAGAACGCCCTCCAGACTTCTCTCGCACAATCCGATACAACTCCTCCAGCCACTTCACATCACTCATGCGCACAAGAGCATCATCGTCCACCACATCCAAACCATTATCACTGTCACCACAAAAGAATCGTTCATACCGCATGCAAAACCACCACCAAAAACATTAAAAATACCACCAGAATCACTTGCAACTGACATAGCACCATCCTTAATCTTGATGCATCCAGAACCACCAACATTTGCACTCGCACAAACCAAATTAGTGCCACCACCAGCAACATCCACTACATCAACCTTAATTCCAGGAACACCCTCCATCTTCCTCAAAAACAATTCCAAGTTTTGTTTCAAAACCTCATCATAACTCCTAAGACATCCTTGCTCATCATACGGATGAGTAGCCAACTCCAATGCAATATTCACTTTAACAAAATCGCTCCTATCATATTTTACCAAGCTACTATCTCTCTTCTGGCCAATCACCCTCATAACAACCTTTGCAAGAACCCCACACATACAAAACCTTGTAGCAACAGCTGCACAAAGGCTCCTATTACTAAAATTTCCACTCAAACCCAGAGACTCCATCATAGTCTTCACGAATTTACCTAAACCCTTCAAACTGACACGATTTCTGTTACACGGGGGAAATCTTTTGGCGAGCTTTTTAATGTGAGCTTTTTTACCATTTCCTTTGTTTTTGCGAGCTTTTTTTAGAAATCCATACATGTTTTTGTTATAAGAAAGATGGGGAGGTTAGAAAGAGGGGGAGAGAATATAGGATATGTTCATTTTCATAGCATGTGGGAGGGGTGGAAGAGTGTATACTATGCACAAGGGGGGGGCGGATATGAGTGGAAGTAGGAAGCAAAAAATTATGGAAGATATGTCCATATTCAAAGTAGAAGGGAGGAACTATGGGAGATATGTACATTTTAAAAGTGTATAATTTGAAACTTTTGACCTCATATTTGGATTCCTCGTCGAATTCTGGTCATTTTGAGTACCAACATGACCATATTCTGATAAAAATTGAAAAAATGGTATATTTGTCATTTTGGCCTGTTTTGGGCCTGTTTTGAGTCTGCGCTAGCGCAGACTCAAAATACGCCCAAAACAGGTCAAAATGAATTCATGACAAAAACACAAATTTTCCAATTTTTATCGGAATATGGTCATATTGGTACTCAAAATGACCGGAATTTGACGAGGAATCCAAATATGAGGTCAAAAGTTTCAAATTATACACTTTTAAAATGTACATATCTCCCATACTTCCTCCCTTCTACTTTACATTTAGTAGATGAACATAACTTTCACATTCCTCATCCTCTCTCTCCTCCTTGCACTCCTCTTTGCATACCTTATAAGTTCCCCCTCTATGTTCTCCACTATGATAACAAATATATGTTCCAACTCCCCTCCCCTCCCTTCTCCATGCCACCTTACCCATGCGCCCGTCCCTCCCCCTTTTCTTTATCTCCCCTCCCCCCCATCTCTCCTCTTAACTGCAACCACAACCCAAACTTTCAACCCACCCGACTCCATGAACTCCCCCCCCCCTCTCTCTCTCTCTCAGGTGAATGAAAAGCTCGCAATATTCATGAAAATTGAAAAAAAGCTCATGACAAAAAGCTCACCAAAAAATCACACCCCTGTTACACCATACCTACAAAACAAACAACTACTTAAAACCAGTACCAACAAAAACACAAAAAACAAAAACAAAACACACAAAAAATACAGTACCACAGTCCGTGGATTGTCAATGTATTGCATGAAAACATGCATCTGAGCATTAGAACCACTCAAAGCATTAGGTAAATGCTTCTCCAATTGATCATACGTCAACAAAACATCAGCCTCTTGCACACGCACAGGAGGCCACAGATCTTCCTCCCTAAAACACATCAAATCCACCTTGTAATTTTTAGAAACCTTCTGGTTGAACCTGCACAACAACAAACATACAAATTACACACAAAACGACCAACAAGAAACAGCTAGAAACAATAAAAATGCAACAAAAAGCTTACTCAATAAATTCACCACCCAAATCCGCACCATGAACGAAATCACCTCGAAGAACCTTATACAACTCGTTCCCACCTAAAACACAATCGTGCAAGATAGTAGTAGACAAACCTACGCTGCAAACCCTTAGGGTGATACACACTATAGTCGATATCAGCCAACAGCTTCACCTCACTACCAAGTCCAACAACATCAGCCTTCTTCCTTGGCTTACAAGTCCCCTCTTGCACAAATCTATTCATTGCAAGAGCAATACATCGATGCGCACCAGAGAACACAGGGTTCTTGCAAATGTCAAACGAAACTTCTGCAATACCAGTCAATGCAACACGAAGCTTCTGCTTATGCCCAAGAATATGCCCAAAAGCTTGGAACACGGCCATTAATGACTTGGCAGGAACTAACTCCCCATTGATTTTCAAAACCTGCATGAAGAACTTCTCGAACATGCCATGAAGCTCCCGCATATCAAGATCCTCCAGCTTCATAGTCAAATCCATACCACAAAGCTTGCACCATGCATCAAATCGATTTCGAGCCCACTGATCCTTCTTTAAGCTCCAATCATCAACAGAATCAGACAACCGCTTCAACTCAACCTCATCAAGCTCAAGAAAAGGAACATCACGCTTACCACCCACACTAGTAGGATCATAAGACACCCTAGAGCTTGCCACCCACTCGAAACATCACAACTCACAACACGAACTACCCAACCCAGTAGAAATACAACCACTACCACTAGGATCCAAGCTCACAGCCCCACTATTGCCGAGATCAAAATTCACAACCCCATTGACAATCACACACTCCTGCGACACTCTTAAACAAAAAGAAGGATCCTCGAAACCTTTCATCCCACTCAAGAACTCGAATCCGCCATGGCGACAGTGACTCTCAGCACCTCCAAGAAGCTCAAGCAAGCATCGCGGCACGTGCAACAACTCCAAGCTCCACCAGCATTGCGGCCAGCCCTCATAAGCTCCACCAGCATGCAACAACTCGAGGCATTGTAAAACACAAGCATGCAAAATCTCTGTCCACTAAATGCACTATTAACTCCACATGCAAAAGGACTACCATGCAAGCAAATTGCCATGCAATCTAACCATGCAAATGTAGCCATGCAAATGCCGTGCAAGCCGCCATATGCAAGCCAAGCCAAGCCACCTAATTGCCATGCAAGCCAAGCTGTCAACTACCATGAAAACCAAAGTGCCATGCAAGCACCCTCCCAGCTAACCTTGACGAAAGGAAAGGGCCATGTGTCGGCCCTTTCCGATCGAAATCCGTCTCCCAGCCTGACGGTAAGTCACTAGCTTCCTCCCGGGAAAGGCCTCCCCATGGCCCTTCCCTACCCCTTAATGGGTCCTTTAATTTCAATATGTTGTGGACCGTCTCCCTTTTGCTTGATTAATACACTCCCTTTGTCGAACAACCATGCCCTTTGAGACCTCTCCCTTTTCCCCTTTGATTGGCTCAGCTTGCTTCTTGCTTAACCTTATATTCTCAACCTACATCATACCTTTGTTTACTCAAGCTTCTCTACAAAGCATCCGTCCATCCTAACCTCTTATGATCCTCGTCATCATTGGTTCTCCGTTGTTTCTATGTATTACTATCTTTTATCAGATTAGCTTACCTTTATATACCCCCCCCCTCTTTTTCTTTCTATTAACTTACCTTATATATTTTTATAATCCCTTCTACCGCCCTTTTTTTGTGTGAGAATAATACACCATACCACGCTAGTCTAGCATATACATTTATGGTAAAATTAACCCTTCTTCCTTTTATAATTTTGAACTTTTGTGTCCTTTTAGCATTGATATATATATGTATATATTCAACCCCCCACCAAACCCCCTTCTTTTTATAAATTTGCAATGATATGGATTGCTTGGGCAAACGTTGGCGTATGTGTTTGCATACATCAAACTGCATACACTTCTTGCTCACATCAGAAAATAGGGTGCTCCACCATAATCCTTCCTACAACACCTTTCAAGCTATCAAATCACCTTAGAAGTTGTCAAGTCGGCTTGTGCATTGGCATACATTACACTGCATACACTTCTTGCTTGCATCAACAAATAAGGTGCTCCACCATAATCTTGCTTGCAACACCTTTCGAGCTGTGAAGTCACCTTGGAAGTGGCTACCCGATGGACCCAAGTGAGCTTCCTACAAGACAACAGCATGTTCATGTGGTAGAACCCAACTGCACATTGATGATAGAGATGTCCACCAATCAAAGTTAAATTTCCAAGCCTTGAAGGCTAATTGCTTGCGTTTGTCTCTTGGCATACTGTCCAAAATGTACCTTGGGACAAATAATCCATCAATTCTGCATGTACACTTTCATAGTGATCAATTGCAAAGAGCTCGACATTTGGAAGCTTGCTAACAACCCCTTGTGTTGCTTTTCGTGCAGGTTGCCGAGACAAGCAATCGGATCCTACATGTGTTTCACCAGGCTTATGTATGGCTTTGAAATTAAACTCTTGCAAAAGAAGCATCCAACGGACAAGGTATCCTTAAATGGTAGTTTTAGAGCAAAGCGCGATGATCCACCTAGAAAACAAATGGATTTCTAAGAAAATACTATCGCAACTTCTGTGCATTGAAGATCATTTTAAGAGCTTCATGCTCGATAGTGCTATGATTAGATTCTATAGATGTGAGCAACTGGTTGGCATAATAGATGGGGTAATCCAATGTACCCTCTAGTTGTGCCAAAATAATCCCTTAGGCATATCTTGAGGCATCAACATGCATATGGAAAATGACATCCCATCTCGGTTCCCTCAAAATTGGAGTAGCTATAGCTCGGCCCATTAGGTTCTGAAACACCTTACACAACTCAGGTGTCCATTCAAACTTGGCATCTTTCTTGGTGAGTTCATACAAAGGAGCTGCAATCTTGGCAAAATCTTTGACAAAACATCTATAAAAACTTATGAAGCTCACAAATGAACGCAATTGAGTATTTTTGGCTCTGGCATTTGTTGAATGGAATGATATTTACCTGGATCGATTTAGATACCATCCTTGGAAAAGACATCCACTTGGATGCAAAAGCCACTCTTTGCTGGGTTCAATGAGATGCCTGCTTGTTTGCAATGCTCAAACACTTTCTCAAATTATCTTTTCCTATATAATACACATAGAAATCATACAAGTATATTGCTATGAACTCAGTCAAATAATCCTGAAAAGTTTCTACCATGAAGTTTTGAAAGGTTGATGGTGCATTCCTCAATCCAAAAGGCATAATTGGAGTTGCATAAACACCCCACTCGGTGATCAATGTAGTCTTGGACTGATCCTCTGGAGCTACAATGATCTAGTTATAACCATGTACCCATATCCATAAATGAATATGTTTCACGTCCTGCAATCGGGATCTAAGTTCCCATCTGTGAATGGTATTGGAAATGGGTTAGGAACAATTTGAGCATTCCACTTTCAGTAAGCCACACATACTCGAAGTTTATCATTTTTTCTTCGGCACGATCACAATGGGAAACAACCAATCACTGTGATCAATAGCATAAATGAATCCTGCTCGATTGAGTTGATCAAATTCATCCTTCACTTGCTTGGCATAATTCGGATTCATTCTATATCTCTATTGATGAATAGGCTTGGTGTCTGGTACCAAAAGAACTCTATGTTGATAGAGCTCGGGTGCAACTCCCCTAAGATCAGTGTAATTCCAAGAAATAACATCTTTATAGTTGTAAAAAGAGCTCTAACAACTCAAAGTTGCTCAAAAGACAAATTGAAACTCACCACAACAATTGTAGGTTTGTCATCCATGCTAAGGTTGAGTTCTTTTGTCGGCTCTAGAACTAATTGTTCACTTTTGAATCGAGTGATTGTGACTAGTGTCTCTGCCAATTCTCTTTCCTCTTCAACATCTTAAGTGAAGTTGCTTGGGAACATACCTATCAGAGCAACAATTCGATCGATCTTCAATTTCTGTTTGATATTTACTGCCACTTAAAAGACCTCAATTTCGCCAATAGGAAGGTACTACAATTCCAACAAGCAAGACTCCACATCCTAAGGAAATGCGTCCGCAACTTCTAACTGCTTAGGCCGGTAATTGCTTGGTACCTTTCGAGGATCGGTAGGAATACATACATCCTTGCCATCAGTTTTGATGACCATTTCCTCGGATCTCCAATCATGCAACACCTTAGCACTCTTGAGCCAAGGACATCCCAACAAAATAGGATAGGCATTTTGCTCCATGGCAATTATAATGAGACTAATAGTTTATTAATAGGATAGGAAATTTTCTCCATGGCGATTACAATGAGACTAGCTCGGCCAACAACATTAATATGTGCACTTGTCCGATTGGTACCAAACTTGGGAGGGGTCTTAAGTTGATTGGTTTTCATGATCTTGCCAAGTATCAAGTGCATCGGACCCCATATGTGCAATCGAGAAGGCCAAATGCATGATTTTCCGTGTGCATGGTATGTACGTGAAGGAATAATACGCATTAGCCAACAACATTGATATGTGCACTTATTCGATTGGTACCAAAAATGTCAAGTTTCTTACATTGATTGGTTTCCATGAAATTGCAAGTATTAAGTGCATCAGATCCCGTATGTGCGGTTGGAAAGGCCATATACCTGATTTTTTATGTGCATGGTACATACGTGAAGGAAAAATATGCATTGGCCAATGACATTGATCTATTAACTTATCTGATTGGTACAAAAATTGTCACGGGTCTTAAGTTGAGTGGTTTCCATTATCTTTTCAAGTATCAAGTGCATCGGACCACGTATGCACGGTCGGGAAGGCCAGATGCCCAATTTTCCATGTGCATTGTACGTAGGTGAAGGCAAAATACGCAAGGGCCAACGACATTGATATGTGCACTTATCTGATGGGTGCCAAACTTGTCAAGGGTCTTAAGGTGAGTTATTTACATGATCTTGCCAAGTATCAAGTGCATTGGACCTCGTATGTATGGTCAGGAAGTCATAATGCCCAATTTTTCATGTGCATGGTATGTACGTGATGAGAGAGAAAAATTCGCATAATCCAATGACACTGATATGTTCACTGATATGATTATTACCAAACTTGAAAGGGGTCTTAAGGTGAGTGGTTTCCATGTTCTTTCAAGTATCAAGTGCATTGGAGACCGTATGTATGGTCGAGAAGCCCAAATGCCCAATTTTCTGTGTGCATGGTACGTACATGAAGGAAAAATACGCATCGGCCAATGACATTGATATGTGCACTTGTTGGATTGGTACCAAACTTTTCACGGGTATTAAGTCAAGTGGTTTCCATGATCTCGCCAATTATCAGGTGCATCGGAACTTGTATGTGCAGTCGGGAAGGCCAAATGCCCGATTTTCCATGTGCATGGTATGTATGTGAAGAAAAAATATGCATCGGCCAATGATATTGATATGTGCACTTATCCGATTGGTACTAAACTTGGCAGGGGTCTTAAGTTGAGTGGTTTCGATGATCTTGCCAAGTATCAAGTGCATCGTATTTTGTATGTGCGATCGTGAAGGCAATGCTCAATTTTCCATGTGCATGGTATGTATGTGAAGGAAAAATACACATTAGCCAACGACATTGATATGCGCAATTATCGGTACCAAACTTGGCAGGGGTATTAAATTGAGTGGTTTTCATGATATTGCCAAGTATCAAGTGCATCGAACCCCGTATGTGTGATCAAGAAGGCAAAATGCCCAATTTTCCTTGTGCATGGTACGTACGTGAAGGAAAAATATGCATCGACCAACGACATTGATATGTGCACTTATCCAATTGGTACCAAAGCTGGCAAGGGTCTTCAATTGAGTGGTTTCAATGAAATTTCCAAGTATTAAGTGCATCAGATCCATTATTTGTGGTCGGGAAGGCCAAATGCTAGATTTTCCTTGTGCATGGTATGTACGTGAAGGAAAAATATGCATTGGCCAACGAGATTGATACGTGAACTTATCTGATTGGTACCAAAATTGGAAGGGGCATTTATTTGAGTGGTTTCCATGATCTTGCCAAGTATCAAGTGCGTCAGGTCCATGTGCGTAGTCCGGAAGGCCAAATGCTCGATTTTTCGTGTGCATGGAACGTACGTGAAGGAAAAATATGCATTGGCTTACGATGTTGATATGTGCACTTATGTGATTAGTACAAAACTTTTAACGAGTCTTAATTTGATTGGTCTCCATGATCTTGCCAAGTATCAAGTATATCCAATCCCATATGTACGGTAAAAAAGGCCAAATGCTTGGTTTTTCGTGTGCATGGTATGTACGCGAAGGAAAAATATGCATTGGCCAATGACATTGGTGATCCGATTGGTATCACACTTGGGAAGGGTCTTAATGTGATTGGTTTCCATGATCTTGATAAGTATCAAGGGAATCGAATAGTGTATGTACAGCCAGGAAGGTGAAATGCCCAAATTTCCATCTGCATGGTCCATACATGAAGGAGAAATACGCATTGCCCAATGCCATGGATATGTGCAATTATCCGATTGGTACCAAACTTGGCAGGGTTCTTAACTTGAGTGGTTTCCATGATCTGAGAAAGTATCAAGTGCATCGGACACTGTATGTACAATCAAGATGGCCAAATGCCTGATTTGTGATGTGCATGGTACGTATCTGAAGGAAAAATATGCATTGCTAAACAACATTTATAAATGCACGGATTCGATTGGTACCAAACTTGGCAAGGGTCTTAAGTTGAGTGGTTTCCATGATCTTGCCAAGTATCAAGTGCATCGGACCCCATATGTGTGGTCGGGAAGAAAAAATGCCCGATTTCTCGTGTGCGTGGTTGGTACATATGTGAAGGAAATATGTGCATCGGCCAATGGCATTGATATGTGCATGTATGTGATAGGTACTAAAATTGGCATCAGTCTTAAGTTGAGTGGTTTCCATGACCTTGCCAAGTATCAAGTGAATCAGACATGGTTTGTATTGGTGGGAAGGCAAAAAGCCCAATTTTTTGTGTGCATGGTAAGTATGTGAAGAAAAAATACACATTGGCCAACGACATTGATATGGGCACTTGTTTGATTGGTACCAAACTTGACACGGGTTTTTAGTCGAGTGGTTTCCATGATCTTTCCAAGTATCAAGTGCATCAGATCCCATATGTGCGATCCGAAAGGCCAAATGCTCGATTTTCCGTGTGCATGGTATGTACGTGAAGGAAAAATATGCATCTGCCAACAACATTTATATGTGCACTAATTCGATTGGTACCAAACTTGGCAAGGGTCTTAAGTTGAGTGGCTTGCATGATCTTGCCAAGTATAAGTGCATTAGACGCCGTATGTGTGGTCAAAAAGGCAAAATGCCAAATTTTTCGTGTGCATGGTACGCATGTGAAGGAAAAATGCGTCGCCCAATGACATTGATATGTGCACTTATTCGATAAGGTCTGCGTTAACACAGACCTTATTCCAGCTCATTCTCTTGTCGGAGATTCTCGCTTCTGTTTGAAACTGTGCACCTATTATTTGCGATAACTCTACCTTCGCAAATGACCTTTGTGGACATTGACAAACATTTCAGGCCTGCGTTAACGCAAAACATTCTATACTTCATTTTCGAGTGGATCGTACCGAACTCATTTGAGGATGCCAACGCGAACTATAGGACTTGAAGGGACCAAATAAGGTCTGCGTTAACGCAGACCATAATCCACCTCGCTATAGACAGGAGGTTTTCCATTTCGACATTATGGGCGATGAATTATGTTACTGACAGACATTTGGGACTTCAAGGGATCGAATAAGGTATGCGTTAAGATCGAATAAGGTCTGCGTTAACGTATACCTTATTCGACGATACTCTCGGCTGGAGGTTATCTCTTCGCTTTTAGAGTGTGCGTCTATTATTTGCGAGAACGCTACCTTCGCAAACGACAGTGGTGGACATTGACAAACTGTGTTAACGGAGACCATTCTCTACTTCATTCTCGAGTAGATCGTCTGAAACTCATTTCAGGAGGCCAACGGGAACTTCAGAATTCGAAGGGACCGATTAAGGTCTGCGTTAACGTAGACCTTATTCCAGCACACTCTCTCGGCCGGAGATTCTTGCTTCCGTTTGATATTGTGCACCTATTATTTGCGATAACTCTACGTTTGCAAACGACCCTTGTGGACATTGACAAACATTTCAAGTCTGCGTTAACGATGAGCATTCTCTACTTCATTCTCGAGTGGATCGTCCCAAACTCATTTGAGGATGCCAACGGGAAGTATAGGACTTGAAGGGACCAAATAAGGTCTGTGTTAATGCTTACCATACTCCACCTCGGTAGAGAAAGGAGGTTTTCCCTTTTTGAGACATTTTGGGCGATGAATTATGTTACTACTGACAGACATTTGGGACTTCATGGGAACGAATAAGGTCTGCATGAACGCAGACCTTATTCGACGATACTCTCAACCAGAGGTTATCTCTTCGCTTTTAGAGTGTGCGTCTATTATTTGCGATAACTCTACCTTCGAGATCAAATTTTGCAGACATTTTACATCTGCGTTAACGCAGACCATGCTTGTCGTCCCCATGGATCGGATATTTGGGATCCATTTGAACGTTCGGAAGTTCTTTCCTGCCCACTAAGATGCATGTTACAAGACTCCGAAACGGTTTAAGGCAGAGAAGTAGGCAGTACACCCCAACAAAGTCATTTGCGTCTCATTTGAGTTCAGAGATGGCATAATCCCACCTTCGTCTGCGTTAACGCAGACCAAAAAGTTGCGAAATTTACCGATTTGAAGCTCTGTTTTCTTCCAAATGACTCTAAAATGGCGTACTTTGGCATGCAGAGTGTTCAATCCGGTCACTATTTCCCTTCCGCAGATCATTTTTGTGGCAAAAATATTTCACGGGTTCGCTGGTAGTCCTATCCGCGTTGGCGCTGACCGGGCGTTTCGATCATTTTGCTTGCGTGGAGTGCATGCACGCAGTTATTAACTCACTATCTGGATCAAAAAGCAACGTTATTTTATTACGTGCATGGGTTTTGCACGTTGTGTAATAACATTTCACGCTCTAGTTTAGTCTGCGTTAACACAGACCACGTGCGAGTATTATGCTAATGTGAAATTTGTTCCTACTTTCCAGGCATGGCAAAAGGCAAGAAATCATGTACTGAAGGTAACTAGTTACTTTGATCCATTTTGGAACGTTGGTACCTACCTTCATTGTAAAGTTTGGTATTATATATTTAATGACATTCGGGTTTTCATGTCCTGAAGGTAACTAGTTACTTTGATCCATTTTCGAACGTTGGTACCTACCTTCATTTTAAAGTTTGGTATAATTATATGTTTAATGACATCCGGGTTTTGCAGCATGTTGAGACTATGAGTTGCGTTCTGGATGCTGGCGCCATGAATCAGATGAGTCAGCAACGTTACACACCATGGGCGTTTTTGATGCGGACACGAGGTGAGAATGGCAAAATGGACGAGTACAATCCCTCCATCAAGTGAAGGAGGAGATCTTCTGCAACAGCAAATGGAACACCATATGGAGGATGTTGCACCCTCCACAAGCGACGATCAAGTAGAGGTAGGTGCACCCAAAGGGCACTAGGTTCTCTAATTGTAAGTTCAAGTCAAAGGTTTGCATCAATGACCTTTTACTATTCTTCTAGAGTCATCTCACATAGTTGATCAAGTACAATTACATTTGTAGGTAGGCTAAGGTCTTCAGTTGTTAAAGATGTAGTATTAGTGGTGGACTCTATAAAAGACTACACTTTTAAGCGATTCAATTCGTGCATTGGTATTGTAACTAATCCCATAAAACTTGATGTTAAAACATGCAAAACAAAAAATTATCTATTCTTGAATAGGTTTTCATCTAAAAGAAAACCTAAACAACCAAAATAATTGGATACATAATCCATTACCATCTATAATACCAGACATGCATCAACAAAACCATTGAAACTACTCTAAGCTACTTTCAAGTATTGATTGTTTTTTCAACACTTTCAAGTGTAGGACCCTCTTTCAAGGGTCCATTGACTTCACTTACACTTGAAATTTTATATCATAGCTCTTTACCATGTTCATGTGCATAGTCATATGGGACTTTATAGTCACCTCAAATGATCATTTATAGCCATTAATATGTGATGTTGGATGTGGTTTGCACCTGAAGGACATAGAATAGCCATTACTATGTGGTTTGCACCCCAAGGATCTATAATATTCCTATAAGTACTTGTGGATATATACACTAAGTGGGCTAGCAAATCAAGTTGGACTGTGGAAAGTCTAGTCTCTATTAGTTTCTTCAATAAAAATATATTGCAAAGTTTTTACTATTATCGGAGATAATTTAGAACCATTATCCTATGGCTCCATCTGACATGCATTTGTCACTTTATCCTCACACATTTTCCATAGGGTAAACACATAGAGTGGACTAATCTTTTGCCTCACTCACATACTACTTTTTGACATAAATAAATGGCACACAAAAATAGTGGTGCCCCACTTCATTTAACCATTCAAAACCTTTTAGTGCTACATCATATTAAACATAAAGCACCAAAAGTTTTATAGGGTAAGTTTAAGATTGGATTAATGATGTTTAGTCTAGTTGAAACTTTGCATGGAAGAGGTCTGATGGATCTTCCATGCATTGAGACCCTTGGAGCAGACTTTCACTCTTACCAATATGCACCTAGTAAACTTTTAAAAATGCCCTAATTGCAGATATATCCATCGATATATAGGCATATGAGATTCAATAATAGCATCTATAATTGCATTGAACTAGCTCCTAAAAGTCCTCTTTGATATAATATAGATGATTTTGAAGCATTTTTGGGAACTTTCCAATGCTATTTTGGATCGTATTCTTTTATTTAACAAAATGAAAGTTTGAAACACGCATGTCTTTTCAAACTTTTAATGCCTACAAGCTCTCCTATGCTCAACTCTCCATCCTTTCCACCATCTCAATCCTAACCATCCTCTCCATCCCTTCCATTACACCATTCTACAAATCTTCTTAACAATCACCAAGGCCTTGCCAATAAGGGCTAGCTAGTAGAGCATGCCAAAGATAGTGTGCTTTCCTACAAGGTAGGATCTTGCTAAGCTATGCTATTAGATAGGGTCAAAGATAGCATGCTTTCCTATGAGGTAGACTCTTGCTAAGCTATGCTATTAGTGAGTAAGATTTTTTTCTCACCCAATAGCCAAAATTAAACATAGTGTTCAACTTTTCCAATTCCAAAAACTAAGCACTACTTGATTATTGCAAACTTAAACATGACTTCTACAAATTTTGGCTCTCATGAGGTATGTTATTTTGGCTCTTCCATCCAGTTTTTTGCTTTTAGACATGTCAGAAAAATGTATAGAGATAGATTTGATTTCTTAGCTAGATCAAATTTGAACAAATGTCATGATTTTTAGGACAGTTCTATCAAAAGGCCTAATTTTAAGTCAGTATTGGTTAGTACACATTATATAAATAATAATGTAAGGATTCTCAACAAGTTAAGATGTCTTAATTTATAGCCCTATACCTCTTAGTCCTATTCATACATCCCATGTAATCTATGTTATTTACATGATTTATAATAGTGGTATGCTTTATGTAGGGTAGACTTATCATGCTGCTTTCATCCATTTTCAAGAGCCTGTTAGGGAAGCTAGGAAAGTTCATAAAAAAGGCCTTTGATTGGAGATTTGAAACCATTATGTATAGCAATGACAAAATTTGGTTTGAATCCTTGTTGTTTTCTTATTGAGCATATAGAAGGAGAATTTGCTATGTCAAAAGAAATTTCAAGGTAGCTAGGACCCAAGAACTAAGTACTTCTAGACTGATGCATCATGTCTCAACTCTCATGAGGTATGTTCATTTGACTCTTCCACCCATTATTTTACATATAAACATGTGAGAAACCCATATAGTGGCAGGCTTGATGTCTTATCTAGATTGATTTTGAGGAAAATTCTATCAAATGGTCTTAGTTTTAAGCCAATGTTGGTTGGAACACATTATACAAATAAAAATATAATTTTTCTAAATGAATCAAGGCAACTTGGGAGTAAACATATTTGCATCCCTCGGCCTCTTGGTCCTATTCATGCCCCACAAGCAATCTATGTTTTTTACAATATTCATAGTAGTAGTATGCTTTAAGTTAGACTTGTCCTATTGCTTTCATCCTCTTCAAGAGCATGTTAGGGAAGCTAGGAAAGTTTATAAAAAAGAGTCTTTGATTACAGATTTGAAACCCTTATATGCAACAATGGCAAAGTTTGGTGTTGAATGTTTTTGTTATTTTACTCTTGACCATATATAAGGATAATTTGCTACCTCAAAATAATTTCTCAAGGTAGCTTGACCATGAGAACTACTTCTAGACTGATGCAACATGCTTTGACTCTCATGAGGCATGTTTGTGGTAGTCTGGTATGATGTGGAGGGTTGTGAGGGATGGCCTGTGTTGTCACTATCTCTCCCATTTCCAGGTTTTGAGAGTGTTGTCACTATCTCTCCCATTTCCAAGTTCTGAGAGTGTTGGTCACCTATAGTAGTGTCATCGCTCATTGTAGCATAGGTGTACACAAGTGTACCATAGGTCCTCGGGTCATATTCTGGGGAGAGGTGTAGGCTAAAGCATGGAAATCAGATCTCATGCATGCATGGGTGAGAAAGCGAGCTTGATAACAATGATGGATGGGGCTCTCGTCTCCACGGGAGTTCAAGGGTTTAGAAGGGGGTTGCATGGTTTGAAAGGGGACAATGTTGAGAGAGCTATTTAGGAGTTCCAAGGTTTAGAGGGGGTTGCAAGGTTTTGGAGGAGTCTAGGGTTGAGGAGTGGAGTGCTAGTCTCCTTCACGACTTCGAGGGGTAAGGGTTGAGGAGGAGGGACAAGGGAGGAGGGAGGAGGGAGGAGGAAGGGGGAGGAGGAGGAGGAGGAAGGAGGAGGAGGAGGAGGAGGAGGAAGGAAGGAAGAGGAGGGAGGAGGAAGGAGGAGGAGGAGGAGGAGGAGGAGGAGGAGGGAGGGGGGAGGAGGAGGAGGAGGAGGAGGAGGAGGAGGGAGTACAAGGATAGGGAGTGCAAGGGTAAGGGCATTCTAGAACATGATAGTGTAAGAGAGAATGGATGCATTGGAGATCAATCACAATAACACAATAATGAGCTTGAACACTAAACCCCAAAGAGGAGGAGGAGAAGGAGGAGGAGGAGGAGGAGGAGGAGGAGGAGGAAGGATGAGGAGGGAGTACAGGGGTAGGGAGTGCAAGGGTAAGGGCATGCTAGAACCCGATAGTGTAAGAAAGAATGGATGCATTAGAGATCTATCACAATAATACAATAATGAGCTTGAACACTGAACCCCAAAGAGTGGGAGCTTCATTCCATTGAGAGATATTTATACATGTTGGTCTTCATTCCATTGAGCAAAATACAAAGTCAATGGTCAGTAGACAATTATTAGGGCTTCTCTATCAGTGGTAGTGTAATTGACCTCTCTGCATCATTTAACTACTTGCTTGCAAAGTAGATTGAGTAATCCTTGTTGTACTTGCCAAGTTAACATAGCACACTCCCTACTACATATTTGAACAATCTTTATGCACGTGAAATTATATGTACCAATTTGGTGCCATTAGGATAGGGACTGTGATTAATCTCCACTTGAGGATTTTGAATGCTTGTTCACATTCTTATGTCCAAATGAAGTTGACTAGGAGCTTATATAGGGGCCTTGCAATCATGGCATACCTAAGTATGAACCTTCTATAGTATCTAGCATGGCCCATGAAAACTTGCACACCCTTTGTATTTAGTTAGCGTAAGTTCCATAATGATCTTTAATTTGTCCATGTCAATTGGAATCCCATGTCAAGAGACTATGTCTCCCAAGGCTACTCCATGTGTGACTATGAATTGGCATTTGAGAGGATTCAAAAACATTCCATACTCCCTACATTTCTTTAGTACATTTCAAGGCATTGCAAGTGATAGTTTTTTGCCTATGAGTATGCACAAGTCGTCGAGAAAGACTTGCAGGAACTTGTTGAGAAATTCCTTGAAGGCAGTGTACATGACCCTTTGAAAAGTGGATGGGGCATGGCATAAGCCAAACGGCATGACTCCGTATGCAAAATGGCCCCATTCTCATGCAAAGTATGTCTTTGCCTGATCTTGAGATGAAAATTTTACTTGGTTGGACCCGCTGAACCCATGGTGACACCCAATCGATATGCTCGATCTCATAAATGAAACCGACCTCTAGTGCTTTTCTAGTTCTTCATAGACATGGGTGCCATACTTAGGATTTGTCCTATAGGGTCAACATACCTTAGGTTTGGGTCCTTCCCTAATTGGTATGTATGTGATGTGACTTTAGGGGGAATCCCTTTCATTTCTTTGTAGGACCAAGCCATATAATCTCCATATTCCACCAGCAATGATTTTAATTCTTTTTCTTCTAGAGTGACTATTCGCTGATGTATATAGCCTTTTCTTCTTCTCCATCAAAGGCAAGATTCTCTTGGCTAGTCGTTCATACACTGGGGTATCCTTAATATTTTCTTTTTCTATGGGGGTATCCTTAATATTTTCTTTTTCTATGAGCTCTGCTTCCTTGACAGCACGCTTGGGCATTGCTATTGTTGCTTCTCCCCTGGTGCAATTTTTTAAGTAATTGGGAACTTCCCTTAGGCCATCATGGCACTTTGAGGTGCTTGCTTGGTTGCTAGCTCTACTAAATGTTGTGGAAGATGTTTGGTTCAATTTAGCCGTGTTCACTTGCTCTTATTTTTTGTGAGAATTCACCATTTTACTGCTCATTCTCACATTGGATTTGAACTTGTGAAGCTTTTTGCTTTATGACACTAGTGATGGATTTTCAATAGGAGTCTCACTCGCAAGAGAGTGGTTCTTCGGCCATACATGGACCATTAAAGTCCTTTAGGATCCCATTCAAAATTTGGGGGCTCAAGTGCTTTTGTGGGCTTTGTCAAATACAATTCCACCACTCTTGTCTGCATTCTTTCAAATTCATTAAAGTGCTCTACCTTGGCTTTTTGGCATTGTAGACCCTCCTTTTTCCTTGACTGATTGCTATTGGCTAGTGCTAGAGGGTCTATCTTGAGGTATTCTATGGCCATGAGTGCCTGCACGATTGCTAAGTCATTGTCAAATGCTTGACCTTCCAATGTGGCATTATCGGCTTCTATTTCTAGGTCCTAGTCAAAGTCAACACCATAACCTTCAATTATGGCCTCTTTAATATCACTGTCCCATTTAACCATTGCTATGAAGAATGGAACTTCCACCTCTTTTGATTTGTCATCCTAGATTGGTGCTTCTAGTTGGATCATTTGGGCATCCACATATGACAACATTAGATGTGTTGTTTTATAGTTAACTATTGTGGCCAATGCATGTATCCAATTGTTGATGTTGCTTTGCATATCCCCTTCTATGGGTTTGACTACATTTGTAGGTAAGAGGGATGCATGAGTGGTGGCTATAGTGGAAGAAGTGCCTTCAATATTTCTAGGAATAGAGGGTTTGATTTCTCTTGTTTCCAAATTGATCTTGACAATGATTTCTTTGTTTTGGATTGTAATTCGATCAGTGCCCCAATCATGGAGTACCAAAGCTTCCCAAAGCAATGGTCTTCCCAATAATATCTAGTATGCTGTGGCTCCCTTGGGAAGATCCAAGATACTAAACTAGAGAGTGAACCTGACTCCAACAATTTTTGTTGGCACATTGTCAACGATGCCCAGTGGCTTCATTTTAGTGTAGTTGGCTAGGTGGATGTTGAATGTAGCCTTCTTCTTTGGAGGTAGGCCCCATTATTCATAAAGATCTCTTGCTAAAATGTTTATACCAGCTCTGTCGTCTGCTATTGTAGGATATTTGCCAAAGGCTTTATGCTCTAGCGGGATGGTTATATTTTTTATGTCATCCCTAGCACCGAATTTTACTAAAATAACCTTTTCCTCTTCTTCAACTAGGGGGAAGCATTGTGAAGATTCTATCCATCCCTTGAAACTCTCCCACATTATAGGGTGATTCCTTAGTAAGGTTCCAATTAGCATCATGATGGGGTCGCTTATCAAGGTGGCTATTGCAGTACTATCCAATTGGGGATGTATTTCCTATTGCTCAATTACCTTTTGGAAGGTGTTGGGATCAATAATTGTGTCAATGCTGGGTGATGAGAATGCTCTAACCTCTATTGCTGCTACCTTGTTTGCCTCAAATTTCTCTTGTTCTTGTTGTACCCATTGGTTCAAGGCTTGATAATGAGATTTTTAAATATCTGTAGTAGGGTGGGCTTCCTTTGCTTCTTGGGTGGCACTATCTGCAGATGTGCTAGGCATGGCCTCACTGAGTTGTGGGATTAGTGAGGCTTGTTTTTCCAGAGGGCTCTTTGCTTTTTGAATGGAAAGGAGATTTTGCCGTGCCACTTCTTTCTGCTACCTTATTATGACTAAGACTAGCTGTGATACCACACTTTGTGTAGCCACACTATGATTTTTCATACTAATCATCCCTAATAGTACAGTAGGTTTTACTTCATTGGTTGGGTGAGGCTATGCTCTGAGGCCATGCATGCATGCCCAACTCCGCATTCTCGTACCGGCATTACCCTTGTGTGGGCATTCTAATATGTGGTGGTTTTCCCCACCATCAAAACACTTGATGGGTAATATTGCAGAGGATTGGGATTTCTCAATAGTTGAGGCACTTGTGTCCTCATCGGAAGGGGGTTGAGCTATGACACTTGTGCATGGGTGCTAGTGCTAGTTGTCTATATACTGGGATTGGTGGCTATTGGTACTATTGGGGTTGGGTTGTGCTACCCTCATTAAGTAGAAACATGTATTTACATAATGGCCTACAACATTGCAAATGGCGCCCCATAACTGTGGGGGTTGAGCCACTTTTGGTGGGTAGAGTCTGCTCCCTAAGATTGGGCACTCATTGGCCATGTGGTTGGCCATAACTAGACATTCTCTCTCTGTGGGTACTATGGTAGTTGAGAGATGCACAACTTTTTCTCTATGGCCTACATTATTTTATGTGCTCTAGAGCTTCTTGTGGGCTTGGGATGCTACAAGTGCCTTTTGTGCCGAGTATTCATATTGTCATGTTAGAATTTGTTGAGCTATCACCACCATGGCAGTAAGAGACTCCATGAACACTTGAGTGGCTTGATTGTCCTCATGCATGAGCTTTGCATAACCCTTGGCGATGGTTTAGAAACTGGAAGTTTAATGCTCCATGGCTTGAAAGGAATTGATGCGGCATGTTGGTGGCTATTGTCCTTGGCCTTGCATTGGTTGCCTGGTTGTACCTCCGTGAGCCTTCCTGAGTTTGACAAGGGGGAGTCTTGCCACCGGGCTCCTAGGTCATATCAATGATTTCTTCTCCTTCTTAAAAAGACCTCTTTAGACATTGTTCTTGGCATAGCTTCTCTCTGCAGCCTTTGCTTCTCTCTTTTGTGTTTCCTCCTCTCTTACTCGCTAGCATTTAGCATGTTGCTACTAGAGGAGGTCAACTTGCCACTTCTTTGTTGCTTCTTATCCCTGTTGTCTTTTGGTAGCTGCTTCATCCTCATCATGTTTGCTCAAATGTTCCTCTATCCTCTTCTTGAGCAAGCTTGGTGGGAGTAGAATCTTTTTGGTTGGAATGATCAATAGTGCACAATCCTTGGCCGCATCACCATACACTTCTAGAATGGCAACATTGGATGGGTGCTAGATAATGGGCATGAGGAACATGGGGCTGCCAATCTTTTACCCATGTGTACACATGTTGACAATTTCTCTATAGAAGTGGTTCACCCAATTATTCTCCTCTGGCTTTTGGAGGCATGCCAATAAATTGGGGAGGATCACACTGTGATGCTCTATAAGCTAAATTTGAGTGAGGAGAGTGATCACTGTCGCTTCCTTCGCTAGTGTCACATTCTTGATCATACTACTAGGGATCCCACCCCTATGGATTTTTTTGTTGTAGTCCACTAGGCCTACTAGTTGCTTGTCCATTTGCATATGGATTGGCAACATGGGGTAGCCCAAAAGATTTCCTGACTATCTCTGCAATGACTTGGTAATGATGATACTCCCCATTTGCATGAATCTAGTTGATGGTGCACGAGGAGTTGCTAAACTTGTCCACAAAGTCAATAACCTACCACAAATTTAAGTGGCAAGGAAACTTGTTAGCAAGCCCATTGCTTGGATGGTACCAACTTTGGGTCCCGTAGAGCATGGTATGCTTTGGCATTATGGTAGCAATAGCTTGTAATATTTTGCATTGCACTTATATTGTCAGTAGATAACCACTTTCCTCCATGTCCATGATTCTTCTCTTCTTAAGGGTCCGCGTGGTGGACTACTAGGTAGATGCTTTAGGCTTATGAGTAGCCTACTGAGATGAAGGATCTAGTTCCATTTGCGAAGGGAGAGGGATAGAAATGGTTTGGGAAGATGAGGAAGTAATTAAAGGTAGGAAGGCTGAAGAGGCTTTGTTTCTTGGATCAAGATTGTCGGTGGAAAATAAATCTTGGGCACTGAGAGAATGTGATGAAAAGGTTGACATGAAGTGGGCACAAGAGTTGTAGTGAATTCGTGGGCTTTTGGATGATTTGAAATTTGGCAAAAAAGTTCGACATGGTACATTTCCAAGTGAGATCCTAAAGAATGAGGTTGCTTGCTTACATAGTGGACTTGGTAATGCATCAAGACAGCGTTATCATTAACATAATGAACTGGCATTATTCACGCAGTGACTAGTGTTAGCATTGGATTACCATAGCAACTCATTGTTATTATAGGAGTGACTCAACGTTAGCCTGAAAGCATGTCGCCAAGTTATGGAACCATCACATTAGCACTAACGTAGCAATTGGAAATATATAACTGTGGGTCAACATTAATAGCAGAGCGGGTCATGTTAGCACCACTAAAGTAGCGACTGGTGATATATAACAGTAGGTCAATGTTAACAACTCAGAAGGTTAGTAGTCATAGCATTAGGCTTATAGCAGTGATGACGGAGGCAATCGTTGTGTTATCAACTCACTACCTTAACCTTAAAGCAATGACTTGACCTCATGGGGCCTATTTTGAAATTTAACTATTTGACCAGCCTCTTGGACTTCACTTAGGTCAGTCAAAGTGCATGTGGATCAGTTACATGAAGGTTGTGATAGTAGCAAATTATTGACTCTTACCATTGTGCTGACTTGGGTTGTGCAATTGTAAGCTAGGTACACTATGATAGGAGTGCATCCAGACACATGGACCCCAATCACTTGTTTGGACTAATGCTAAAATGATATTCACAACAAAACAACAAGTTGATGAAAGGGGACTAGACGTGGCACTTTCCTAATTTCACCTACAATGCCGACAGCCTATTCACCTAGACTAAATGCATGAACAATGGACTCAAGAGTTTGGACTTGGAGTACTTGGCTTCTTTCCAAGTAGTGTACCTGCTTAGAGCACCTATGAAGAGTGTGGAGAGCTACATCTTTGAAGTATGCATGAAGTGTGGCATTAGCTCATTGGTCCTAAACCGCATAGGTTGGGCATAATAGTTTGAAAATCTACACAGACTTGAGGAACTACTCAACTTTTTGTGGTAGCTATGAGAGTGTTGGTGTCCACAGCTATGCTCATGGTGTTGAAGCAATGGTGGGTCCTTGTGGGATTGCTCCACTTTTAGGAATATCTTTTTGTGTGGCTATTGTGTTCAAAGCCGATGTTGAGGCAGAGGTAGATGTTGTTCTTGGTGGGTGACACTTAGGAATCCATTGAGATTTATATTTTCTTTTTGCTACATTAGGTTCTTGTGTTACTACCCCATTTTTAGGGATAGGTTGTTGTGTCATTGCTGCAGCCATTTGTGAATATGTTCCTTGTAACATAATCACTCGAGGATAGAATAGAGTTCCCCGTGGCACTATCTTAGCCATGAGTGACATCGAAGGCTGTTTGGCATGAATAGAAGACTTATAAGGGGGCTAGGTTGTTGTAGATAGACCTTTAGGCATCCATATGTAGTCATTGCCATTGTAGAAGCCTTGAGCCTATAGTAACCATTTAGGTATCCACCTAGAATGGTACTTCTTTTTTCCCTTTGTGGTCTTGCACCTTCTGGATTGAGGTTTCTTCAACTAGCTAGCTTGTACTCCCATTGAGGTACAAGGAGTGGGGAAGTGAGGATGCACAATGACTCTGACTTTCCATAGAATGAGTTGTTGATGTTGGAGTTGTACCTTTTGGAGGACCTTATCTATTGGTCTAACAAAAGTTGGAGGGGTCATTGAAGCTAATGTCAATCCATTGCTCTTTCCATCTAGTGCTACAAGGGAATCATCCTATTGCATGGATATTGCTACTGTTGGCATGTTAGTCAAGGTGGATGAGGAAGCATCCACAGAGTATAAGGGACTCATGGCCCTTTTGCTGGTCTTATGGATCATAGGAAGCATTGGAGCTGAGGTCCCTTGGTCAATTGAGATGAGAGAGGTGTAGCCATCATTTGTTAATGTTGTGGTGCATTCCCACCAATTGACTTAGTAGTTTAGCACCCAACACCAAGTCCTCCCGAGGATTACCTATTCCTCCATAGCACTTGCAAGCATAACATAACATCTACTAGCCATGCTATAGTTATTAACTAATATGGGCAATGCCACACAACCTATTGCGGGCAAGATTTTTTCATTCACAGCATGTACCATGATAGGCATAGGTTCTAGTGTTACCTTACATGCTAGGAGCCAGGTGTACATCTTGTACGATATCAGATTATGGCTTGCACCAAGGTTGACAAAGGCTTTTGTAGGGCCAATAGTTTCCTTGCACAAGTAAAAGTCTACTTGTAACTAGGCTGGGGCAATAGTAAGATTCTCCATGGGGTTTAACCCTTCCATGAATGCCTTGCAAATTATTATCGGCCTTAAGTTTTTGGCTTTAGCTTGCTGAGCCCTAGCCTCCTTTGTCGCTTGTCACTTCATACAAGTGACTTCTTTCTTGAGCTCTTTTTCCCAATGGATGGCCTGTAGCATTTGAAGTGTTAGTGGGCCATAGTAGCATTTAAGCTTGTTGACATTGATGTAGCTATCCATATGAATGCCATCAAGGGTCGTGATTTTGCATGACCCTTGTGGTGTGATTTCACTGTGATTTCCACAACCCGGCATGGAACCATTCCTCGATATTTCAATTCACGTATTGTGTTCCTTATGCTATACAGTTTCCTAAGGTCTCCTTCTTTTAGGTCCTTGTTCTGGAGGTTGTGGGAAAACCAATTTTTGCGGAGTAGTTTTTTGACCTTTATGCAATAAGCTGCTTGCAACCTTGTCTCATCAAGCTTTTTGTTATTGTATAACCATGCGGGTTAGTAGTAGTGACCAAGAGGGGTGTGCGAGGGTAGGTTAGTTGCAAGGGTTGATGGTTCAGATCTCCAAGCAATTGGGGTCTTCAACAACTATTTCCCTAACTGTCAGATGGTTCTGTGCGCATGCTATTACTAGCATTCCGATATCATTTTGTACACAGTTGTTATGCGAGCTATTGCTCTGGAATACAGTGATATTCGGTGTTTTGTCTCTTGCATATCTATATTCTGTTCTCAAAGATGTTACGTGTATCATCTGTCTTTGTTTCCCATAGCGTCTATGCGTATTTATGATGCTACACATTGGCGATCACGATGCGCATTCTTACCATCATGCAAGGAATTTGTGATCTAGCAAGTGATTCCATTTTAGCAAAGTCTTTTGGGGCACGCTCATGTCATCTACTCCTTGCCGTCATTGCGGAGGCACTTCAAATGGAGGTTTGCACATAGTTGCACACACTCCAGAGGAGATTCGGGAAGAGATTGCTGTGGTAAGGAGGCACATATGTGGATTTCAAGATGAACTCCGTCGAATGCGATCTGACCCCTAGCACCCTGCTTATGGTCGAGCGAGTGCGGAAATTCCAGTGAAGAACCTCATATGGTGGTTGTGGCAGTGAATTTTGCACTTGTTATCTTCCCAATAGGCATGCATGCACACACACTCGCAAGGACCTCCTAATCCATTGACACCGATGACACGACTACAACGGCATAATAGCGATCCAGAGCATGGAGACGTCAGTCTGCAAGAAAGGAGGGGTCGATTGGCATCAGACTCCACCTGCTTAGTCAGTTTCACCGCCAAGGCTACGGATACGGGTCTCGCTAGATGCATGCCACATGCTGAGTGCATCTTCATCTCCAACTGTGGTTTCGATAGCTTCTCACAATCTCTTTGGTCAAGCAAGGCCGTCTGGAGGAGCACCAAACATTGGAGGCATTGTGGTGGCTACGACAGGTCACATCAAGTATGCCAAGTTTTCGGGGTGAAAGTCGGACGACCCCGATGCGCATGTCTGACAGTTTGAGAAGATGTATGAAATCAACAATTTAGGAGCTATGGTACTACTCCAATAGGAGGCGATTTTTGAGTCAACTTTATCGGGCAAGGTGGCACGCTAGTTGGCAGAGTATGCAGTGAACCATTTTGCCACATATGATGCAGCTTGCGATGCATTCTTGAGACGGTTTCGTCGAAAAAAAATGATTCCACAAACTGTGGATAGATTGCACCGCTTGGAGCAAGGATATCAAGATGTGGAAGGTTATGCGTCCAAATTCAACTTACTCTTGCAACGTGTGCCTGCAACTCAATGGCCTGCTCAGGAGATACTCAATGACTACTTCATTGGCCATAGTCGATCGGACACATACAATGCTCATGGCACAAGCAGTGCGAGCGGGGGAGTCACTACATGGGAGGACATCCAAGAACTGCAAATTTGCAAAGAGTAAAACCAAGAAGAAAATGCCAAAATCTAAGAGGTCGGATGACAGTGATGAAGATTCAGATGTGACCAGTTTGGATGGAAGCTTTGAAGGTACCAGCTCGGAGGAATCTGACTCGAAAGCAGAGACGAAGACCCAGAGAGCCTCTAAAGGAGGTAAGGGCATGCCAGTGGCTTTCGGAGAAGGATCCGTACCTAAAGTCTTGAAGGGTATATAGTGCACTCACTACTGCAATCCTAGTCACTCCGCAATCTAGTGTGCTCTTAACATGAATTGGTGTGCAATTTGCTTGACTAATACACACAACATGGTGGGATGCCACTACAATGGGTACGGCCAGAGAGCGATTGGTTAGTAGCAAGATGCGGCTGTGTCTTTTGTGCAAGAAGAGCCACAGCAACAAGCATTTCAGTCTCAGCAACAGATGTTCCAACGAGGTAGAGGCAACGGTGGCCGCGGACGCGAATAGGTAGGCGGGGGTCATGGTCAAAATTGATCGAAAACCTATATGTTTTTCTTGGGCAAAGGCCTTTGGTGGAACGAATGCTTGGAGGATTAGGAATGGGATTGGCAACATGCGGAGCATGCAGCTAGCACAGTTCCAAAGGAGATGACTGAGTCCCAACAAGTAGCAGCGGATTTGGATATATGGGATCTCCTATAACAGGAGAGAGAATTTGAAGAACAGATGAGTTGAGTCATCCGAGTTCAGGAAGATGCTCTGGATATGGTTTTTCTAGGAGAGGATGGAGCATCTAAACTAGTCAAAGTTACCATGTTGTTGACGGCTGAATTCTGTAGTGAGTTGATTACCCTCTTGCGAGAATTTTTCGATGTGTTTGCCTGGGATTATGCGGATATGAAGGGTCTAGATCTGAAATTTTACAAGCATAGGGTCAACCTCAAGCCAGATGTGACATCGACAAAGATACAGAGTTATTGTATGAATCTGCACGTGGCCAAGCAAGTGCATGAAGAATTGTTTCGTCTGCTATAGGTGGGATTCATCGCACTGATCGAGAATCCAGACTGGATTTCCCCGATTGTCATTGTGCCAAAGAAAATTAAGAAATCGTGGATTTGTGTCGACTACCACAAGTTAAATGCGGCCACTGTACCTGATCCATTTCCCTTACCATACATGGATTCTATGTTGGACAAAGTGGTGGGGCATGAGGAGTACTCCTTCTTGGATGGATATAGTGGGTACAACCAAATACGAATGGCTCCGGAGGACCAACCCAAAATAGCATTCATCACATCATGGGGGGTTTATGTCTGCACAATCATGTGGTTTGGATTGTGGAATGCTCCCTTGACTTTTCAGTGGGTAATGCAGAAGATATTCGCTTTCTATTTGACAAATTTCATGCGGATTTTCCTAGATGACCTTATTGTGTTCGGCACATTCAATGAGCACCTGGAGCATTTGCGGAAGTGTTTCCAATGATGCAAGGAAGTCTCCTTCAGTCTGAATCCTATGAAATGTGCGTTCGCAGTCTGTAGCGGCCAACTCCTAGGGCATGTGACCTTGACGGAACGAATTGTGGTGGATTTGGACAAAGTGGCAATAATTATGCAAGCCCTGGCCCCAACACCACCTAAGGAGTGCTTGTGATTCTTGGTCCAAATTCGATGGCATGGCAGACATCTATGGTTCCTAGCTCACATGGCGATTCCCTTAAATGTAGTGGCACATGTGGAACCGAAGGCATTTGTGTGGACTGCCGAGTGCAACCAAGTGTACCGGCAACTAAAGATTCAGCTTTCCAGAGCACCGGTGCTGTTGTCTCTAGATTGGGAGAAAAATTTTCATGTGTTCATGGATGCCTCAGATCCAGCTATTGGGAGTGTCTTAATGCAAGAAGATGCAAATAAATGGTATTGCCCAGTCTACTATGCAAGCTGACGGCTCTTAATTATTATGTCACGGAGCGAGAAGGACTAGGCATGATCTATTCCATCAAAAAATTCCACCATTATTTGTTGGGCCGACCTTTTCTATTCCATGTTGATCATTTCACATTATTGTATTTGGTAAAACAGCAAAGTCTTATGGGCCAATTAGTATGATGGGTGTTGCTCTTGCAGGAATATGATTTTAATGTGATTCATCGCCCAAGCTTGCAACATGCGGTTGCAGATTACCTTTCTCGTATGGAGATTACCTTTCTCGATTGGAGAGCTACCAATGGGAGTAGAGGATGAGTTTCTTGATGTGGAGCTAACGGCGATTTTTGGGGCAGATCTGATCACGGCAGAGGCCGAAGTCATTCCAGAAGAATCTTGGTCATGGTATGATGAGATGCTCTTGTTCCTATCTACCGACATCATGCCCAAGTACATGAATCGAGACCAGAGGAAATGCTTGGCATTGCAGAGCTGATCCTTTGAAGTCTGGGATAGTTGTACCGGTGACACCTGATAGAGGCACTGATGTGGTGTGTTCCACCTCAAGAGTAGGAGCCAACCATGCAGAAGGATGCCCGATGGTTTGCAAAAAGTTGCGAACTTTGCCAACAGTTGGGCCAGCCCACTGATCAAGATCGCATGCCACTTAACCCCATATTGCCTCTAGAGGCATTTCAAAAATGGGGCCTGGATTTCATGGCTCCATTCAAGCCTACAGCTGCCCACACAAGGAATTGCTATACTCTAGTAGCCACGGATTATTGTACCAAATGGGTGGAAGCTTGGGCTTTGTGGGACAATATCGCAAAGTGAGTCACAAAGTGCCTATACCGTGGTGTTCACTCGGTTCGAGTGCCCAATTGAGATTGTCAGCGACAGGGGGACTCACTTTGTCAATAAGGTCATTAAGTAGATGAACTCTTTTTATATGGTGATTCACAAGAAGTCTTCCCCCTATTATCCATAGGCAAATGGATTGGCAGAGTCTACAAATCATACTTTCAAGCAGATTACGTCACTATTGGTGAATGAGCACCACACGAATTGGGAGAAGTTACTGGTAGTATTATGGGCTTACCACACCTCATTCAAGGTGGCCATGTGGTTGACTCCTTTTAAATTGGCATTTGGGCTGGAAGCAATCATGCTGATCGAGCATATTGTTTCGAGTTTGAGGATTGTGATGGAGGATAGGTTTCTTCCACAGGACTCTATGGTATTCTGGTTGGATGTTCTAGATCAATTGGATGATCTGTGGTTGGAAAGCTATTATCTCACCTTGGAGGTTCAAGCACGGTGCAAGTAGAGGGTGGATTTAGCTTTGAAGAATAAATTTCTTGAGTGTGGGCAATTGGTTCTTCTATTCAACACTCACCTTGGAAGGATGCCGGGGAAGTTGAAATTGCGATGGTCGGGTCCATTGTGGGTTTTTCATGATTGCGATCGTTTTATCTTGTGGATTTGCAAGGGCACGTACTTCCACATCCAGTTAATGGTTTTTGGCTTCATCCATACCATCATGACAGCAGTCTTTAGTGCCCATTCCCCATCACTAATGAGGCACAGATTTCTTGGGTTGAGGTGGAGGCGGCAGAGCTATCGCATGAGGACATGTGGCATAAGAGTTTGTGGCATGATAACAGGAGTCCCTAGCTTACCGCTATGCAACTACCTATCGTAAAGGTGGGGTATTGGCAATCTGGATTGTAGCTCTTGAGCATTTGTTTGCATGTACCAGTTGCTTGCTGTTTTCTCTTCATCGCACTTGCAGTTCTCTTGAGTTCATTCGCCTTCTAGCTCTCATCTGTGTTCAACGTTATCTCTTTTCTTCTCCTTCGCATTGCCATGGGAATGGCTCATGCATAGTTTCTTCCTCTTCTCCCATTGGTATATATTGATTCCCACTCGATTGATGCTCACCTTCAGCTATTATGGATTCGAAGTTTTAGCAGCATTGATTGGCAGAGGGTGCTTGTTCATCCATCAGCGTCGGCGCTTTGTCAGCAGTTGGCGGAAAGATCTGTTGTGGAGTTTTTGGATGAGCATCAGGAGCTGACGGTGCAATTGATTTATCAACGTCTCTTTTTGCCTATGGATGGAGGTTGGTCGTGCAACCAATGTGTACAGTGGCAGCGATGGAGGCGAAGTTTGGAGTTCATTCTAGGGGCAAGTACAAGCTAAGTGGGTGTCAAGATGCTCATATGAGGGATCTGTATCACTGGATACTCGAGTCAGTGTTCTTGCAGGCCAAAAATTACTGCATCACTCCTCAGACTCAAGGGATGATCACGGTTGCTAAGGAGCGGGTGGTGCCATGGTCTTGAATCCTGAAGGAGCAGATTCATGTAGAGGCTTAACGAGTGGTGACATCAGTAGACAAGAAGTAGGAAGAAAATTCAAAGATTAGGCAAGTCCTGTAGATACTGTTCCCCCTACATCTAGAGTCTACGATGCCTCGACGGTCGACTACCTTGGTACTCACTCTTGCGCCTAAGGGGCCTGCACAGGATGAAGTTGAGGGATTTGCTGGAGGGGTGGCTATGAAGCAACAGAGGAAAAAACCTCATCTTAGTCAGGGGGTGGTCTATACCCTTGCCCCCTTGACTCCTTCCCATGTAGGTGGCATGGTAGGTGTCTTCACCAGTGGGGAGGTGTCCATGCAGCTTTCAGTGTTTACACCACTGGCATTACTGATCATGGCAAAATGGGTGACGGTGACTCTAGCGACCATTGCAGTGGTACTCCACTGGTGGGCGGCTCCCTTATTGAACAGTGGATGGAGCAGCTTCAGCAGCATTCAGCAATGATGATTGCGGTGTCCCCTACAACAGTAGTGGCGGTATCTGAGGTGGTGTGGGTGTCGGCACCAGAGGTGTCCATAGTGATCTCTGAGTTTGCGGGTGTTTCTCTGGTGTCATCGATTGAGTTTTCTTTTTGAGCGTAGCCTCTAAATGTTCAGCTACAATTTTGCTCACAGTTGCTCGCTCGGTTGACCTCACAGTATGGTGCGGGTGGTGATTCTGTGAGAGTGACCAGCTTAGAGGCAAAAGTCATGTAGCTACGGTTGGAAAATGAGACTATGTGGAGTCAATAGGAGTGGGTGTGGCAATTGAAGCATAGGGTGGCGGTTCTTGAAGCCAGGGTTCAAGTGATGGAAGTGCATTTGGAGGCCACTCAGCAGCTAAATTCGGAGTATGTGTCGAGCATTGAGCATGAGTTGCTATGCCGATGTACTATCGATGCTCTGGTAGAGTACTTAAGGGCATTTTCAGGGAATGTCACTGTTAATATGGAGTAGATAGGATCGCTCTTGGAAGCTCTTTAGGGGGATGTATGGGCGGAATGGGATAGGCAGGTGGCAAGATGGAGTGTGGCTATTGTTCCACAAACATGTTAGGAGCTGGTTCCGCACGAACGCCAACCCAGGATGGATGGAGATGCAGGAGCTGGTGCAAGTTCCAGTCCGCAAAAGGGTCCGCAGGTGCCGACTAGTTCTGGACCAAAGGGGTCTAGTACATCTTCTGGTGGTGGTGGTGCAGATAAGGGGAAAGGAGTGGTTGCGGAGTTAGTGCAGATTGCAGAGGATTGGCAAGCCAAGTATGAAGAGTTGGTAGCAGGCATTGTGGAAGCCATTGTTCACAACATCAAAAGAGTGGATGTGTTGAAGTGGCAGAGGCATTCCTATATAGGGTTGGAATTGTGTGCCCATTCCATCAATCCGGCACTACCTCCTCGTCCTCCTTGGTGGAAAGAAGCGGAAAAGTTTTTGGAAAAGTTTTATAATAAGCACATGCCTTTTCTTCGATTGTCGGATCCTCCTGCCTATGAACTGATGGTGATTCAGAGACTAGCGACAACAAAGGAATGATGGTAGCAATAATTACCACCAGGTGCTTGGATAGATGAGGTACTACCCACGGAGCAATGGACTAAACAGCAGGTGGTGGCAAGCCGCATCCTTTGTAGTGGCTGATGGATCTGGAGTAGGATCATAAACTGAAAATGTGGTTGTGGAAGAGGTAGCTAGAGACTACTACGACTGGTTTGAGTGGAGCGACAGTGTAGTTGCAAACAGAGTTACTTGAGAGTAGTGATGCAGGACTGAGCAAGGTGGGTGTCATTGATGCACATGTTCAGTACATTTCTAGTTCGGATGAAGAGTAGAGCTACAGCGATGGTTGTGGAAGAGCCTCGTAGAATAAAGATAGGAGATGTCCGAAATGCGGGTTAATTTTGGACAGGAAAAATCAAAGATGTTCGAAATGCGGAGATGCTTTTGGACAGGGAGGAGAAACAACAAAGGACATTCAGATAGGCATTTTGACTAATGAGAGTGCATGTTTTTTTGAGTGTTTTCAGAATGAGATGCTTTGTAATCCATGTGTGCTGAGTGAAGGGTGAGAGTTAACTTACCGCACCTGGTCCTTTGCTGAGGCTAGGCCTAAAATGATTGTTGTACATACATTATGCACTATGTAGGCATCTGACTTCAGTTTCGGGGATGTGTATGTGTGGTTCACATAGTCCACCGTGAGTGCCATGTGTTATTGCAAACCATGTGGGTTAACAGCAGTGACCAAGAGGGGTGTGCGAGGGTAGGTTAGCCACAAGGGTTGATGGTTCGGATCTCCAAGCGGTTGGGGTCTTCAACGACTGTTTCCCCAACCGTCAAATGGTTCTGTGCGCATGCTATTACTAGCATTCCAATGTCATTCTGTACATAGTTGTTATGCGAGCTATTGCTCTATAATATAGTGATCTTCAGTTTTTTGTCTCTCTTGCATATCTGTATTCCATTCTCAGAGATGTTACGGGTATTATTTGTCTTTGTTTCTCGTAGCGTATGCATGTATTTATGCTACACTTTTCAAGCTTGATTAGCCTTTTTGGAATTGCCTCATCAGATATTTGGTCCCTAACTACAACTCTCAGGCTTGGGACTATGAATTCCATAGGCATGACTAATTCTACCCCAAACACCAGGCTAAAGGTGTGTAATTGGTAGCTACCTTAAATGCCATTTGGTATGCCCAAAGCACTACGGTGAGTTTATGTTCCCAGTCATTATGACTAGCTTCTACCATGCATGTCATTGTGTGGCACAAGGTCTTGTTTGAGCTCTTGGCTTCTTCATTAGCTCAAAGATAGTAAGGTGTGAATTTTTGGTGAACAATGAGGAACTCACTCATTAGAATATGAATTGTGTCGTTAATGAAGTGTGTTCCTCGATCACTTACAATTTCTAGTGGGAGGCCGAAGTGTGATATTAGGTTCTCATATAGGATCTTAGCAGCTGTCATATATGCATGACTATGAATTCTAGAGGCATGACTACTACCCCAAATGCTAGGCTAAAGGTGTGCAATTGGTAGCTGCCTTATGACAAATCGGGGGATCAAGCTCTCCTAGTCACTGAGACAACATCCTAATACAACACTAATCTAAGGAGGATGCAACCTAAGTGCAAGCATGATGAAGAGAGTGCTCATGACATGTATCTCAAGTCAATTAGGTTCCAAGATAGATTAACTTGGACTCATAAAGAGAATCTTGAGATAGTGCAAAGTGCTTGATTGATATTACTTCAAATGAACCTCCCTTTTATAGGTGAGGGTACTTACATCCATTTGCTTGCTCACATGTGGGATATCTTCTCCATGCCATGTGGCAGCTTTTCCTTTGCTCATACCTTTGCTCTACATGTGCTCATGGCACCACAACTCTCAACACCTCCCCTTGGTGCCATGATCCTTTGGCTACTGCAAGGTGGTCAGATGTGAGTTACAAATCCATCACCTCCCCTTAGTGCATGCATGCTACTTAAGGTGGTCAAGTGTGGCTTCTACATGTCAATACCTCCCCTGGGTGCTTTCATAGCTACTCTCAGGTGGTGAGGTTTGATTACAAAACATAGGCAAGGTTGGCAAGGTTTTTGCTTTTCAATACATTCCATTGATGTCACCTTTTGGCTCATGGCTTGATGATGACTCCACGTAGTTGACTTGTTGATTCTTCAATCTGCAATCTTCTTCCTTGTGTCCGAGCTTCTTGCAATGGTGACACTTTGGTTTGTTCTTCAATCTGCAGTCACTTTGATAGTGACCCATCCTTCCGCAATGGTAGCATTTCACTGATGTTTTACTGAATAGTGCTTGTTCTTCATTATAGCTGTTGTGTGTTGATGTCGATGTTGATGTCGATGCCTTCAACTCTCTTTCTTTTTCGAGAAGAGAGGATACACATTCTTCAAACTTTGGATCTGGCAAATTCTTCAAAGTGGTTGTCAATGCACTATACTCTGCAGGCATGCTTTTAAGGAGAATTGCAAGTGCATCTTTCTCTCCTACTTTTGCATTTATGCCCTCTAGTTGAGTCATAATGCTTTTGATTTTGTTGACAAATTGTGCCATGGATTCATTGAAGCCCATGTGCATACCATAGAATTCAATCTTAAGATGGATTTCTTGGTTTTTGGCTTTTGCACCAAACACTGTGTTCAACTCATCCCATGCATCCTTGGCATGATCCTTAGAGTCTATATGATGAATTATGTTTGGACCCAAGTGCAATCCAATGAGTGATAGTGATGCTTCATCTTTTTCCTTCCAAGCATCATTTTGTGCAGTGGGTATATCTTCTTTTACAATCTTCCAAAGCTTTTGATGCATCAGAAGATATCTCATTTGTGTAGACCATGTGTGAAATCCATCCCCGGTGAACTTCTCAACAGTTGGAGTGCGGATTGCCATTGCAAAGGTCTTACCAGTTTGATAATACTTTCAAATCTGGTAGTGTCTAATTGCATATAGAAAATCTGAGTTGACAAGTGCGTAGAGCTTGAAAAGACGATCACTTTTCCTTTTTGGAGCGTGTGCAAATTCTTCCTGGATTGCAAGTTACGGCTTGTTGAAGCTTTTGTGAAGAAGAGGGGGCCTTGATGATGTGGCACAGGGATTCACATGTTGAATTCCATACTGTGCTCAGTAGGGGCCTCTGTGCTTAGGTGGCACTTAACTAAACCTGAACTTAACCCAAATTGAAAAAACTTGACTAGTGAGTTAACATAACCAGATGTACTCAACCAAGGTTATAGACACTCAACCATGGTTAGTTTCTATCTTGCCATGTGTCAATCCAAGGCAACCTTGAAGGAAACCTTTGAAACAAACTCTGCTGCGAGCGATGGCGCGACGTGAAGTAGCTTGGTGACGGCTTAGATAGCAAAGGAGAGCTTGGCGATGAGGCACTTTGTTGCAATAGGTGGCTCTGAGTGTTGTTGCATGCTAAGAGCTTGCGTAGATGTCGATGAAGCTTGCTGCTCATTGGGGAGATGGCTGTTTGAAGAAGGCGTTGTTTGATGGGAGGCTAGAGCCGCCTTTGAAGCCGAGCGTTGGAGCTTGTTGCAGAGTCACGGGTAGGTAGGCCCTTTGCTAGCACTGCTGGTCGAGCTTTGGAGCTCTGTGGATCTTTCAGGTCTGTAGCTTTCGGATCTGTAGCTAGCCGTAGGTGTCAAGGGAGCACAAAAGCTATGGCTCTGTAGAGCTACTGGACGACGAGGATGCTGGCGGTTGTTGGATACACAGAAGCATTGCTGGAGCGTCAAGGAAGCATTGGGCTAAGGCTTTGAGGCACTACAGGCGTAGAAGCTCGGTTGGCTAGTGCGTTGCTTGCTGGCGTTGCTGGAGGAGTCCAACCAAGTCGAGGGAGCTTTGGGCTGTGCTGCAATAGAGGTTGCTAGGTACCGTAGAGTTGATCTCTCTGGCTTTTTCTTGGTTACAACAGCCTTGAAGAGTTCCTCAGAGAGATGCTCTCCAAACACAATTCTCTCAAAGACTAAGACCTATATCTCTCTCAGAAACATATATCCTCTCAAGATACCTAACAAGAAGAGTCTCTCAATGACTGGAAATGCATGACGGAATTTGTCTAGGTAGAAGAGAACTCTCAATCTAAAAGTAAAGACTAGAGAAGACATGGTCTCCTAAGGCATGTCTACAACTAATCTAGGAATGGAAGCAATCCTAGTGAACTACTAATGAGCTAAACTAGGAAAGCTAAACCTATGCTCTAATACCATGACAAATCGGGGGATCAAGCTCTCCTAGTCACTGAGACAACATCCTAATACAACACTAATCTAAGGAGGATGCAACCTAAGTGCAAGCATGATGAAGAGAGTGCTCATGACATGTATCTCAAGTCAATTAGGTTCCAAGATAGATTAACTTGGACTCATAAAGAGAATCTTGAGATAGTGCAAAGTGCTTGATTGATATTACTTCAAATGAACCTCCCTTTTATAGGTGAGGGTACTTACATCCATTTGCTTGCTCACATGTGGGATATCTTCTCCATGCCATGTGGCAGCTTTTCCTTTGCTCATACCTTTGCTCTACATGTGCTCATGGCACCACAACTCTCAACACCTTATATGCCATTCGGTATGCCAAAAGCATTGCAGTGAATTTATGTTCCTAGTCATTATGACTAGCTTCTACCATGCATGTCATTGTGTGGCACAAGGTCTTGTTTGATTTCTTGGATTCTTCATTAGCTCAAGGATAGTAAGGTGTGGTTTTTTGGTGAACAATGAGGAACTCACTCATTAGTATGTGAATTGTGTCATTAATGAAGTGTGTTCCTCAATCACTTACAATTTCTAGTGGGAGGACGAAGTGTGATATTATGTTCTCATACAAGAACTTAGCGGCTATCCTTGAATTAGCTTTCCTTATGGCCTTGGCTTCTGTCCACTTTGTAAAATAATCTATGACCACTATAATATATCACGCCTGACCTCCAAGCTAATTGGTCCTACAAAATCAATACCCCACTTTTCGAAGGGTTGATCCATAAGGACTACAATCAGAAGCATGTAATCTAGTTGTGGGGTATGAAGACTTGCTAACACGGGTCACATCACTAAACAAACTTGGTAACATTAGCGAAGAGCATGGGCCACCATAATCTAGATTGCAATACCTTGTGGGCCCTAAGATCTATAGTGAACTGACCAATGGCAATGCCCGAATGTGCTTTGTCTAAGACCTTCACAAATTCATCCTCCCAAAAACATTGGTGCATTATGCCCTCTTTCCCAATATGTAGAGAGTTATCAGGCTATTAATTGCTAGGGAGCTGAGTTCTTGATCAGTTTCCTAGCCCTATCCTTATTAAGGGCCTTGTCTTGGAGAAACCCATTGGGTAGGAAGGGTCCAATCTTCTAAGCCCATTTTGGAACTAGGCCAGTCAAGAATAACGAGGTATCTTGAAGATCATCCTCCTCTCCTATCACCATTGGTTCTCCATTGGGAATGTGGGACATGTGATCAGCCATAAAATGCATTGATGGTGAAATAAAACTCTAAAAGTATAAGAATCCACCGCATGATGTGCACAGTCATACATGGCTTATAAACTAGATAGAGGAGATCTTGGTTATCTACAAAGAAGGCAAACTTTTTTTCCAACAATTAATGCCTAAGTGGAGGTTCATAAGGTATCTCTACCTAGCTAGATTCCACTCTCTCCTCACTAGTTTCATGAGGTATAGGCACATTTGACTAGCCACGTCTTAAGCAATAGGTTCTTATACAATGTACACCTTCATGAATATTGCAAAGCAATAGAAGTGCAAAGGAGGCAAACACTAGGGCCATCGGATGGAGTAGTGGTCTATGATGTGGCCATCACATATTGTGTATTTTTCACCTTGTCACATCTCCAGAGGAAAATTTTTAGATTTATGAATGCCAATGTGAGGATCACTATCTGTGTCTCCTCATTGGCAAGCTATCTTTTGATTTGTCCTTCAAAAACTACACTTTTTGTTGGCTATTTCCAAACCATTTCAATTTTCTCTCAAAGCTTTAAGTAGAAATCCTACAAGAGGGTTGCTCTACTCTCCACTTTTACCTTATGGATAGCTTTCCTCTCATCATTATCAATAGCCTCACCAAGCTCTTGCACAGTGGCATAGTATTCAAGTTCCAATTTGTAGTACTTGTCCCTTCAATATGCTACCCTTTCATCTTGCTTGGAGCTACCCTCTACTTGATCTGAATCTTGGGCATTTTGTATGGCTCTCAAGATTTCATGCAAGCCCCCTAACACCACTTTGGTTTCCTTACTATGCTTTCACAACTGGCCTATCATGCCACCTTTTTCAATGATCCATGCATTTTGCATATTGCAAAATTGCTTACAAAGGCCATCCTTTTTCATCTTCTGACTATCAAGAGTTGCTACCATGTACTTGAGCTCTATCTCTACACTCTCTACCTCCATTTCATTGCCCTTTAGTTGTTGCTTTAGGTACTTGATGTGCTCTTTTTCTTGTTGTCTTCTTTGCCTCTACTTCATAACCAATTTTTCAGCTTCCTTTTCCTTTTCCTTGGCTACCTTAGTTTGTAGGATATTATACAGTTGCTATTGCCTCACTATTGTGCTTGTCTATTTGTATCTCTCTCTCTATCTGTCTCCCTGTCTCTCTCTCTCATAGTTGCGCTTGCAATTCCCTTATGTGTGCTGCATCTACCTTAGATTGTGCCCACTCTAGCTTGGCTTTAGCATCTTGCCTGAGATGTCACTTGAATACCACATTTGAGTGTCCTTGAATGCCTATCCTATGTACGTTCAATGCCTATACTATGTACCTTCCTCATCTCGTTATCAATTATGTCCAGCTAAGTTGTTAGGCCCATGCTCAAGAAGTGCAATCTTGTTGGCCTGTGGTGATATTAGAGACATCACTACAACTATCATTTGATCCTTCATCATCACCCATGGGGACAACAATACGATACTCCCAACTTCCTATATATGCCTTATTCTTGCATCGCCTCCATTTTCCTTGCATACATGGATCACAAAACCAAGAGACCTTCCTAATCTCAAGGAATATTTATTTGTAGCTGAGTATCCATTAATAGAATGCATAGACCCTGAGCCTACCACATGCTTGGATTCCCATTGATTATCTCTTTGTACTTCATCCTCTTTGATTTCCCAAAAGACTCTATTCACCTCACGGCCACAAAATTTGGCCCTTCGAAAATTCACGACATTAGTTGCACATTTCAAAGTGGCCAATAGGTTCCCTTGCCATTTGAATTTATAGACAGGTATAATCGAGCCACTAGCACTACAAGCTGGCTACATGCCAATGGAGAGTATAACCACTACCGATATATGGTAGAAACAGTTTAATGAGCCTTCGGCCTCCCTATTGTCTCCTAGCCATTTGCAAAGATATGCACCCTGGAAAAAAGGTTGGCTACATTGGTGAATTACAACACAAAGGTGCATATGGGTGGCATCCCTATTAATCTAATTCAAAATATAGCATTGGCTAAAGCGGCTCAACTGGCATAGATCTAGCAAAATGGAGCATCACAATGTGGTGCTGCCTAATTTTTTGGCCCGACTCCGCGTATCAAAATAAACAAATTGGGCTGATTTCTTCTATAAGAAGTTGGTTGGCATCTACACACATAGGGAGAAGATCGAGGGAACCCAATGTTCCTCATGCACATCACCAATGACCCCATTCTAGAAGGGTATGGTGATGCAAAAGGGGAAGTTAATCTGCTATCAGCTCCTGTAATATGAGAATGAGAGAAGTACAAGAGAGTACAAGGGTAAGCAAGGGGTTAGCCCTCCCTTCAAAAGATGGAATGTGTTTAAGGCCAAAAATTTGACTTTGGTCTTCGTTGTGTACTTGCAACTTTGGAAATAGAAGCTCTCTCTTTCTCTACATTCTCTTGCATTGAGTCTTCTTATTTCATTTTGCTAGTTCCCTTATGATTGCCACTATCCCCCTCCCCCATTCCCTCCCCCCTCTCATTCTCATTCTGTTCTCCCCTTCCCCTTCCTCTTTTCCCCCTCTCAACCCTTCTCTCTCATGGGATCACTTGAATTCGATAGACGCTTGGTTGACAAAAGCATGAGGCTTATCCATACAAAGTTCCCACAAGGAGTTGCATAGAAGCATAGGCTTTGATGGCATTCTTCCAAGATCCCCATGACACGTGAGTCACCACCGAAGACCACATTTTTGAGCTTTTTATTATTGCAAACAGAGATGAATTCAACCTTTCTAATTCAAGAATGTACTTTGAGTCATTGTTAACTAGGATATATGTAACAAATGACCTGTTGAAACTTTTCCATCCATTTAAGCTATGGCAAGTTTCCTCTTCATCCCTAATCAAGGGCAATCTTGCAAGCTTCACAAGAATTCTACTTATCAATGGGCTCAAACTTATCAGGGGAAATCTTGCAAGCTTCACAAGATTTCTACCCATCAATGGGCTCAAAATTGCATCGGGTCCAAGAACCTATTCTTTGCCAGCATATATCTCTTCTTGAAGTCACTCCCATATCTGCTTTGGTACACACCAGCTAAAACAACAAAGTTACTCTTTTTGAAGTCTTCAAGGGCTTGCAGAAACTCTCTATGCTTTTGCAATGTGACATCACACAATAAATAATCATCTTTTCAAAGTCTCTTAAACATCATGGGACAGAGATTGATATTGCTTGCAAATGGTGTTTTAGGTTTTCCTCGTATCTGCATACAATTTGCGTGCAAATGATCATCCAACTTCGTTGCTTTGTGAACAAGGAAGCTCAATCAATCAGCATTGTGGCCACATTGAATTGCAAAATTCCCCAAATTTATCCCTTGTCTCTAGAAGGATGTAATTCTGCCATGCTTATAGAAAAATATGCAAGTGCATGTTCTTCATATGCATCCTCTTCATCACTATCCAACTCCTTGCCTGCTTGTAAATAAGCTGCACTCGAACGATTTTTGTGGAGCTAGAGTTGTTTTGGCTTTCTTTCTCGGAATAGCTGTGCAAGTTGAGCCAGTCCCTGCAGTAATGCCATAGATGGTGTAGTTATAGCCAGAGATTTTGTGGGGGGTACAAGTTTAGAGCAAGATGCTACCAGTGGCACACTGATTGTAGGTACAACAACACTCAGCAATGCATCCCATATGTTTTTAGTGATACCAAGGAATCAAGTACTTCTGGAGATCCTTGCACTGAATATAGTATAGCCTTCAGGAAGTACTTCATGTTGCTAACATGTAACTTATATACCAAATCTTCATCATTCCTACTTTTGCACACAGCTTCCATCAACTTGAATATTTATCCATGAGACTACGCCAACATTTTGTACTGCTTGTAGATCATATTTGGAGCTTGACACATTATCAGAGGTGATCACCAAAAAGCATTTTGAATTTCACTCCAAATAATGCCAACCATGATCAATGTATTTCTCAATGACCTTGGGAGCCTCGAACTTTGCCGTGATTTCTCCCAAACAAGTAAAAATAAATAAATTGAAATTTAATTTCAAACTTCAAACTAGCTATATGGAGTTTTATAAAATTAAAATTAAAACTATATCATACATATGGTTAGTTAAGGTTTAAAATTTAGATTTAAAATTAAAGTTCAAACTTTAACTATATATGGTTTAAACTAATATTGGTTTATTTAAGCGAGTTAGTTTTAAATAAAATAAAACTAAGTTTTTCAAATAAAAATATATTATATTTCAAAATTTAAAAGTAAATTTAAATAAATGTATTAATTTTAAAAAATATATTTAATTATTTTTTAAATATAATAAAAATAATTATTTATTATTAAAATTTTGTATTTAATAATAAATTAAAATTAATGAAAAATAAAAAAAATTCATTTAAAAAATATAAGTTCAATGACTTTCTAAATATATTTTTTTTTTCCGAACGGGGATGTCGAGTGGAGGGCGAGGGAATAGGGATAGAGGCCAGCCAAGAGAGATGAAAGCTAAGGGATGGTGAGATTGAGGTGGGAGGAGGTCGAGGCAGGTGGGAGGAAGCTGGGGCAGGAGGAACGAGAGGACATTGGGGCAGCAGGAGGAGGCCATGGTAGAGGAGAGAGGCCAGGGGCCAACCTCCCTACCTCACTAACCTAGTGCGCACGCAACAAATTGGTGAGGGGTGGGGGTTAATTCCTCCAATGCCTCCCCACCCCCTCTGCCTCCTTGCTATGCCTCTCTCTCTGTCTTCTCTCCTCTGCCTTCAATTGATCCCCCTCCATTGCGCACGAAGTGCCGCTCTACCTCCACCATGAATGAAGTGCCATTCTATCGGCTCCTCGCAAGAGGCAATGCATGCGAGAGGGGAGAGAGAGAGAGAGAGAAGAGGAGAGGCAAACCTAAGAGAGAGAGAAGAGTCAGGAGGGAGAGGGAGAAGGTGGTTGAGGGGGAGAGGGGAAGGAGAGAGAGGGGGAGGAGGGATTACCTAGGAAGAGGAGGAGGCCATGAGTGATGGAGGAGGAGGAGGAACATTTGAAAATAAAAATTGAGAATGAGAGATTGAGAAGGGAGTAGAGATTTTATGGGAGGCGAGATATATTAGGGTTTAGGGCCGCTTTTTAGGTCAATTATAAGTAGCATAACCTTCATTCGACACTTCATTTTTCAATTATCTTGGTTTTCTCTTCATCGCAACCTATTGCATGAATTGATTTTTTTTCAAAATGTTCTAACATGTGAATGCACACAACTTCCAACTATTAATTTTTTTTGCTTTGTTTTTTTTAAATTTTCATATCCCAACCTATTGTGTATGCAACTTTAGAAGCTTGCTTAGCTTGCTTTGGTTTGCACTTTTGAAACTTTTCAAAAAATTCTCCCAACCTATTATGTATGCAACAACTTCAATAAGCTTGGTTTTGTTTGCTCTTTTTGAAACTTTTCAATATTTCTCAAACCTATTGCTTTTTGTTTGCGCTTTTAAATTTTTCTAGATTTCTCATATCAAATTTCTCTCAAACTCAACTCTTTTTTAACAAAAGCTTTGGTTAGCACTTTATTAATATGAACTATGTAAATATCATATTTTTATCGATAATATAATAATATATTAATTAACTATTAATACATAGTATAATCTATAAAATTAGCTAAATATGATATATGTATAGAAAAGTATCTATAAAAATCATTAATATCATTGATATAAAATTAGAAATATTAAAATACATATAATGATAAAATATAATTAATATATTCATTAAAATTATATAAATATAATTATTTTAATTTGAATTATAAAATTATTGATACAAAAAAGGAACCAAGTCCATGGGTGAGTATGAAAAAAAACTTTAAAACCCATTAAAGTAGTAAATTATGTAAATTATTAAACCTATTAATATCATATTTGAATTTTATGAAGTAAAAAAATATGAATAATAATAAGTAAACCTCATGTTTAAAAAAATACAAACTATAACTTAAATTAATTTAAAAATACTAATGTAATATTTATATTTATTATTATTATTTTGCAAAACTAAAAAAATAAATTGGGATCAAAGAATATTCTTCAAACAATAAAGAATATTAGTGAATCATAAACTAAGGAGTATGTACAAAATTGAAAACTAATTTAGAAATTATTCAACAAATTCATAAGCTCGGAGTTAAGAAATATGCATTAGTGTGCTTTTAGCATATGTGCTTATCTTTGATGGCATATTTCCTTGTTTTGTATTATGCATCATGCATGAGTGTTGAAAAATGTGCATCTGTGTGCTTCTAGCCTCTGTGGTTGTCTCAAATGGGCATGATACTTTCTTTGGGCCTTAGACTAATTAAGCTTTAGGCCTTTGCAAAGTATCATACTCATCAGATATCATTTGCATGGTTTGGAATGCATTTTATTGAATTTTTATTTCTTACCATGCATCATACTTGGGTGTTGAAAAATATGCCTCATTGTGCTTCTAGCATATTATATGCTTGTCTCTGATCGGTATGATACTTTTCACAAGATTTGAACTCACCAGTTTAAGGCTAACTGTAAAGTATCATGCCCATTAGATTTTGTTTTTGGTTTAAAAAAAGTAATATTTTATTATATGGAAAATTTACAATGAGAGTTCAGTGAACAACATCAAAACTAAAATACAGACATGTGGCACAAAATTGTAGTAGCCACAGCATATAACAATAGTACTCCTAAGGAGATCAGTGACTGCATACGCTCCAATAGAGAAAGCAGCAAAGAGGACATCAAAGGATCCATTAACAATAGTAACATTATGTTTTAGAAATCAGTAGTAGTAGCCCATATATTTCCATGGTACCGGCAAGTGTTCCTCCACGTTCTTTGATATTGTTCTTCACGGTCATGAAGATCTCCAAATAACAGATCATGATCCCTGTTGAAGACTCCAATGGCCTTTGAGATTCTGCTTCTTTCTTGAGAACCATTCAAGGAAAAGAAATAACTCGCTCTTCACTGGTCGGAATAAAATGAGGCATCTTTGTCAATAGATCCACAATTATCCATAGAGAGTTATGCCCCCTTTGTGCCCTAGGTAATCCAACAATAAAATCCATGGAGATACTTTCCAATTTTCTAGATGGAATCTCCAATCAGTGTAGGAAACCTCCTACCTTAAGGCATTTAACATTATTGACCTCGCATTTTTGGCACTTCAATACATAATCTTGGACATCCTTATCTATTCCAAGACAAGAGAATTGCCTCTTTAGAAGTGCATATGTTTGAGTGTGTAGCACTCGGACTATCTTGACACTCAAAGAGAATTTGGTGCCTAATGTCATTATTATCCGAGAGACACATTCTCTACCTTTGTAGAGTAGGTAGCCATCCTCAATAGTAATTTTCCATTTGATTCCTTTATCATTAGCATGTGGTGTGTCACCATTTCCATGTGACTCCTCAGTTAAAGCTCCTTGATTAGTTAAATCCCTCTTCTTAATTGCTTTCCATATTTCAAAAAAGTGAGGATTAAACTCAAATTTTCCTTTTAAGGACTTAGGAAATCATTTTGGAATTGAGTAAAACTCAAATCATTATGAACAATTGGCATTCAGCTTAGGGAATCTGCTACCACATTGAAGCTCCCTTTAGAGAATCTAATTGAATGTCAAACTCTTGCATTATTTTAGCTGATTTAGCTTTTCTACCTTTAAGCTCTAGCTGATTGCAAATCCACTTAATGCTTTATTGATAAAAAATGATCTCAATTTTGGCACCATACAAAAATAGTGCATCCATTTCTTCAAAGTGTAGACTATAGCATACCATTCCTTCTCATATGCCAAGTAATTTTGTTGGGAAAATCTATCTTTTTGCTTTCAAAAGCCATAGTCGAACTTTTTGTAAAAGTATCACCCCAAAATCAAAATCATTGGCATCTATTTCAACCACAAATGGTTCATTGTGATCCCCTACCTTTAAGACATGAGTAGATGCTACAATCACTTTTAACTTCTCAAAACTATTCTTTTGAGGTTCATCCTATATGAAGGTACTTCCCTTCCCGTTAAGCTGATCCATCATCATAACAAAAACCTTAGCATAGTCTTGGATGAATCTCCTATTAAACCCAGACAAAGCTAAGAAGGTTTGCAATTCTTGTAGGTTTGTAGGATGTGGCCATTCCAATATGGTCCTTACCTTCTCGGGATCCATACCAATAACTTCTTGGGATATAATATGTCCCAAGTAATTCACTTATTTTGCAAAGAATTGACATTTGGATTCTTTTGCAAAAAGAGAATTATTTCTAAGCAATTGGAACACTTTTCTCAAAAAGTTCAAGATGCTTTTTCCTCATTTTACTATAGATGAGGATACCATCTAGGAATACTACACCAAGTTCTCCTAAATATGGCCTCAAAACACTGTTCATAAGTGTCATAAAAGTTGATGGAGCATTAGTTAAACCAAATGGCATTACATTGAACTGATAATGCCCATACCTAGTAAGAAATTCATATGTCTTAAGGACATCGTCTTCTCTAATTTGTACTTGGTGATATCTTGATCTTAAGTCGATTTTCATAAAATATTTTGCCCCTTGGAATTGATCAAAGAGCTCATAAATTCTTAGGCATATGATATCTATTTTTTTAAAGTGATTTTACTTAAGGTTCTATAATCTATGCATAAATACATAGTGCCATATTTTTTCTTTACTAGTAAAACTAGTGATGACCATGGTGAATCACTAGGTTGAATTTGGCCCTTCCAAAGGTATCTGACTAATTGTTTTTTGACCTCATGTTCTTCCATTGGACTTAGTCTATTAGGTCATTTACAAACAAGGGGATATCCAAGAATTATCTATTGTATGATCTACATCTCACACGGGAGGTAAACCATTAGGCAAGTCACTCGGAAAAACATATTTAAGTTCAACCACTAAATCCTTAAATGAAGATTCATAAATTTTTATCACATCAATAGAAAATTTATGCTCTTTAAATGTAGCAAAATCAAAATCACCAATAGAAGAAAGTTCACAGAGATATACCTTGCATTGTTGTTGTTTTAGAAGTTTATTCAATTCCATCAAACAAATAAAGGGAGAGTTGGGTAAATCATGTTCTCCTTGAATTTGGAAGACTCTACCAGACTCTACCATCTTTCTCAAACATTATTGTTTTGGGTTCATCTGGAACCCGCAAAAGTATTTCTAGAATAACAAAAACTCAAAGCACAACGCACAACTCATATATGGAATGCAAGATGTCATTACGAATAATGCAGAGATCACATTGTTGGAATCAAAATCTCAAAATACCATCTGAATAATTTCTCAAAATAGATCAACAGATAAAAGAAGAAGTAATATCCATTTTCCAAAATATAAGATGCTTACAATAGTAGATCCAAAAACTTTCTCCACACTCTCTATCTCGAAACTCATACATATGTCTAATATACTATCTAGATAATATCGGCCTATCACTGGCACACCTGATGGATAAGATTTGGAACAAATTCATGGACCTGAACCCAACGAAATGTTTTCATCAGAATATTGGAGTGCTTTGCATATAAGCTCTCTTCATGATGTAATCATCACATCAACCCAAGACTATGCTGGATATAGAGTAAAGAGCTTGGTGCAGTATCAAGATTTACACACTCCTACACATAGTTGATTACACAGTGTACAAAAAAATATTTTGAACCCAGTCTTATTTTATTTGATAGCAAAAATTGAAACTATATATGAAATATAAACATCACTAGATATATGTTTCTGTATTTGAAAGACACAGTTGGTTGTCATTTGGTAAAAATCTTGATGTGTTAAAAAACATAGTTGGTAATGGTTTTGGAAGAAGAAAATATAGACTAATCTTTAAAACATCAGTTTGGGTGAAATTCTGCGTGCTCAACATGTTTTTGTAGCTCAAGCTATTGGTTTTTCAATTCTCTATTCAAAAGAATTGGCCCATCATCTACATCTCTTTCTAGCCTTCTTTGTATTCCCATTGCTCCTGCCTACGTCCTTTGCTTTGATCTATCATAGATTTTTGTCTACCAATTCTTAGAGTGTCTGTGCTTTAAATGATTGCAGATCCTCCTCTTCTTGCTCATCATTGAAATGAGTATGCATTGTTAGCTCAATTTGCACATCCCCTTCTTTTCAAACTGCAAAGTCTGCCCTACTTTAGTAATTGGTGCACTGACTACCTCCTGTTCTTTAGATGTTCTGAATTCTTCTTCTATGAATTGGGACTCTCCCAACTTAGACATAGAGGCTGCCAATATTATTTGTTTTGACTTCTTCTCTTCATATAACTCTTTCTGCAAGACCTCCAACTACTCCTCTAGTATATTCACTCGGATTGATTCTATAGTTTAAATACGTTCTCCAAATGGTTGCTCAAGTGTAGCTAATAATTTCTATTTTATCTTTATCCACATTTTAGTCATGTAATCATACAATCTTGTCTGCAACTCTTCTACACTCTTTAAGCTCATGAACATGCCTTCTACCTCAAGAGTATCCTCATTATTCATGACCTTGATCTGAGCCTCTACCTCTGTCAATGCATCCACCCAGTTTTACCATCTCTATGATCTAGAAGGGTCTTTCATTGGACGGTGGAGACCCACATGCACCTTCTTTGTGAGTGTCCTATCTCAAAAAAAACTTTGGAATGCTCTAGAGTTTAAGCTATGCAGTTTGCATCTGGATATCAAACAGAAATGGAGATTAGTGCTACTAGGTGACAGAGGCACACTGTTTTTGACTCTTGAGAGCCCTCTTCGGTTCACTAGTCTCATTCTATTGATGCGGCATCTCGTATGGCACTTCCAACAATTCCATCACAGTCTTTTGAGCTAAAAGTGGATATCTCTCCTTCGGATATAGTTATTGATGGTAATGAGGATCTACATGTGGATTTGACACAACAAGATACGCAGGTGGATATTTCTTCTTTCAATATAGTAAATGATGATACAGTGGAACAAATTGTGGATTTGAGAGTGCAAGAACTTGGGGCGCAAAATCCCTTTAGTAAGAAAACTTATTAAAATCTTGAGTATGAGATGAATTTAACAATATGCTATGAGTAAAAATTAGTCAAATTAACATGGTGGTGTTTTGCACTAAAAGAGCTTCAAATATTTCTTTACACCTTGAAATTTGGGTAACACATGACAAAGTTACATTAATTTGAAAGGAGATGGGTTTTCATATTTTAGTGTATTTTTTGTTTACCCCCCCTCATCCAAAAGACCTCCTCTCCTTGGACCTCACATATTATGAAAAATATGTACAAATCTTAAAGTCTTGCATATTTTTGAAGGTATATACCTTATATTTTGTGGCAGGGGGGGCATGAAATTTTCATATTTGTCCCTTGCATATTTGAAAAGTTTAAAGGAAATCCATGCATATTCTATATTATGGACCTTGTTGCCCCATACCCTAGATTTTGGATGAGGGTAGTAACATATTATCTATTGAGTTGGCACCCCAGGATCCCACCCTCGCTTGTAAAATTGTATTTTTAGTGGACAGTTTTGAATTTCCCTCCATCAAGATATTTAAGTGTTCAGTTAGGGTACTTTTGACCTCCACTAGCCACTTCTGTATGTCTTCAACCATACTAGTTTTTGCAATCAACAAACTCTGCAACTTCTTAGTCTTCTCCCTTATCTGTGTATTTTGCTGCTCCACTTCTCCCATCATCAACATATTAGTTGTTTATCTCTCTTGGGCCTCATTTGTTGTTGTAGCAATTGATTTTCTCCTGTTTTAACTTTGCCTTCTCATCTATAAGTTGTTTAACCTGAGTTTGCAATCTTATCACCTTAATATGCATATGTTTTGTAAATTTCTCATGACCTTCTTTGTAGCTCTTATGCATCTATCTTTCTGTTTCTAATTCTTCTAGCAACATTTGTTCATGCTGAGATCTTAGCCTTTGCTGTTGATGAAATGTGGTCAAAACATTAACAAAAGATACAATTTGACTTACTGCCCAATCCACTTGTTGCTCAAAAATTGCTTCAGGTACCCTTGATGCCGAAGGCATACTTTGAACATTCACCTTAGGAAGATTCAAAAATGGAATTTTCTAATGCTGCACTTCTTCCCTTCCTGGTGATGGGATTAAGGTAAACTCTTGGCATTTGATTGGTTCCTCTTGTCCCATTATTCCCATTGAGTTTGGTTTCTCTTCCCTTGGATTGGCATTTTCTTTATCATTGCCTTGCTCTAACAATAAAACATCCTTCTCTTTGGTTAATGACTCCAAAATTTCCAATCCCTTATCCTCCTTGGATTCTAATTCCCCTATTTGAATCTCAACTTCATTAATCTTCTTGTAGGATTAGTACTCCGGGGTGGAGATGGCAACACATCTTCAACAATTTTAACCCTCTTGTAGGACTCATCAATATCCCAGTTTGTGATTCCATTTTCTTGCAATGTGGCCTTTTCCTCTTCTGTGAGTGGAATTCTATTCGGGCTAGTTGTATCATCCCCTTTTTTTAAAGGTCATTATGACCATGTAACTATATCTGCATACTCAAAAAGTCAAGCTAGCATCTATCTGAGCTTTGACTGTGTAACACTTTTGCATTTTTCCTTACCGAGAACTTCTCCCATTATTTTGGCATGCAACTATCCCCACCCAGTTGTACTTACATTCACTTTCTACTGAAAGAAAGAGTGAGTAAATGCATTTTGACATGTAGCCGTAATTTTTAAGAAACATTATGTACTCTAGAAACCGTAAAGTTTTCTTCTATCTTACTGTGTTTTTGCAATTTCTAATCATATAGTAAAATCTGGTGGTCTAAGACATACCGAATTCTACAACCACTTGCTGCTGTGAAGTGCATTTCATTTCTAACTTTGTAGGTGCCTCTGAATACCATGGTAAGTTAAATACTTGCGACACCACTTTCTCAGTCACTCATACTCCTAGTGCTACATAACCCCCCAATTCTTGTAAGTGACCAAACTGCTCATCAGCCTGCATATTAATATGCCACCTCCACCAATGGCAGTTGTGGTAGCATTCTAGCTCCATCTTCTTTAATCATACTAAATTTTTTGATACATCGTCATCCATATAAAATTTAAAATTCACAAATGGAGATGACTCGATGATAGTTACATACGGAACCACTCACTTTGCTCGCTTTAGGTACGACTCTACCACTTGCTCCTCGAGCTCTTTGAACTTCTGGGCTTTGGAACGTAGTGTCTTGGATGGTCCAAAAGACACCTTTCTTTTTCCCATACTTTCAAATTGCATTTGAGAATTGGAGTCTGCTTGGGCTTGCGAGGTGGCGCTTGCAGTGTCTATTGTAGGCAACGGTCTATTTGTGCATAGGAGGCCTCACATATTCAGTTTTGAATTAGTGAAGCCAATTGTACACATGTTCCCACCAATTTGTAGGGCTGAGATGATGGTGAATTGATACAAGGAATCAATTGTATGATATTTAAGCCATCCCTTCAATTTGACCCACACATGCAAGCTGTGACTTTATTGAATATGGGCTGTCACCTCTTTCGTATTATACCAGAATATTGCCTCGACCAGGGATCCACTTTCGGATCATTTGACTGAGCTGTCGATTCTCGTACCCCTATAAATGGCTTCATGCAAAATTTGTTATTTGGTATTGGAAAACCATTGCCATGTAGATCTACGATCCAGAAAGCCCCCTATGTGAGATCCTCCACAATCCGATATGGACTGTGATACCTCAATGTAAGCTTGCCTGGGAACCTTCTCAATCTAGAATTATATACCAATACCAGATCTCCCATTCAAAACAACTTGGACTTAATGTTCCAATTCTAGTAAATCATCCCGGATGCCTTCTAGAGATACCTCACCTGATTCCAACCTACTCAGGTAATCCGCCACCAAGTGCTGGCTTCCTAGTGTATGCACTATCGTGTAGTCAAATTCTTGCAAAAAGATCATCCATCATGCCAATCTCCTGGTTGGTGGTTACACCTTATTTACCAAGTACAACAGTGCTTGATGATCTACATGAAATACAATCTTGTTTCTTAATAGGTAATGACGATATTTTCACAGAGAATAAATCATTCCAAGACCTCTCTTTGTGACTGAATAGTTCCTTTCCACACTAGTGAGACTTGCATAGTACACTGGTTGATACTATCCCTTGCATCATTTCTGCAACAAGACTATGCCGATGGCAATGTTTGATGCATCCACAAACACATGGAAGTCTAGACTCCAATCCGATGACTGTAGTGCCGAGACAACTACCAGGATCTTCTTCAACAACCGAAAAGCTTTCTCCTATTTTGGCCCCCAAATAAATGGAGCATCCTTCTTGGTTAGCTTGGTGAGAGGCTAGCAACATATGACAAATACCAGAGAAACTGATTGTGCCACTTCACTTGACCCACAAATCTCTGTAACTCCTTAACATTCTGCGGGACCTTGGCCTTCTAGATGGCTTCCACTTTCCTGAGATTTATTGCCATTCCCTCTTCTAAAATAATGTTACCTAGTAACATTCCTCTCTTTACTGCAAACACACATTTTGCTAGGTTTAAGATTAGCTTGGTGCTTCTGCACTTCTCAAACCACAACCGCAACTGATCTAGGTGCCCAGCCTTCTTTCTGAACATGTTGAAGTCATCAAGGAACACCTGCATGAATGTGGTTAGATATGGTTCAAAGACCTTCTGGATTTATGACTGGAAGATTGGTGGTGCATTCTTCAATTCAAATGTCATGACGTTGCTGGCATACACTCCCCATTCAATGACAAACATTGTTTTGTCTTTATCTTCCTCAGCCATCTGTATCTGATTATACCCACTAAAGCCATCCCAAAAACTATACATTTCATGCCCTACCATCGCATCTTGTAGCATATCACAAAAAGGTAAAGGAAATGGATCCGTGATCATCGCTGCATTTAGCTTCTTGTAACCCTTGCTGATCTAGAGCTTCCCATTTTTCTTTGGCATGATTACAATTGGCGATAGTCATGCGACTTTATCTATTGGATAAATGAATCCTACCCTCAACAGCTTGTTTATCTCCTTCTTCATGTACTTTGCATAATTTGGGTTCATTCGAAACCGTTGCTGAATTACAAGCTTGGCATCTTTTTTTAGATTAATATGGTGAACACAGAGAGCTGGATCTACTCCCCTCATATATATATACTCCCATGTAAATACATCCTTATATTCTTGCAACAACTTCACCAATTCCTATTTGAATTTTCTAGTAGCAAATACACTCACCTTAATTGGTTTTGGTTCTACCTCTGTCCCTAGGTTGAACTCTTCCAAGTCTTCTTCTTTCACCCTCAATATTCTCTACATTTGATCCTCATACACCGATTTAGCTTTCAAGATTAGTTCCTCTCCATATTTCTAGTATAGTGCAATCTCCCCCTCATTTGGTTCAGCATTTGGGATGGCAGGGTGGTCCTCTTCTAATTCAAATCCCTCATCTGGTGTTGGATCTTCCACTGTAACTATGCACACTGCCGTGACAGGTTGTTTAACCTTGCCGCTTTGCTGGATGATTGCTTCCACGTCTATCTCAAATAGTTTCAAGAATTATGCTCTGATCCACCATGCGAACCTGAAAATGGGGTAGGTTCCAATCCGAAAAGTCCCAACCGCTTGAACATGTATTGTGGTAGAATGTTGACCCTCAGATCTCCCATCTAGCAACACATTTGTCAGATTTTGACCTTGGTATTGAACTTTTACTCCAGTGGCACCATGTAATCCACATCCTCAAGCTCTGCCCAGCATATAATTGGTGCCTCCCTCTCTAATAGACTTGGTGGTATAATTCCTGAGGTTGGAACTCTAGGTGGGGCCACATCAAATTTGCCACTAGCCCTCTCCTTACTTCCGAGACCATCCACAACAGGTGCTCCACTGGAATCTTTACTTCCGCCTTCTTAAGGGCCATCAACAATGCTTTCGAAAATTTCTCCAATCTGGGAGTTTTGTCTTGATTCCGATCTATAGGGTTTACTTTCATGTCCTTCTCTAGCTTTGCACTAGCTATGAGAGAAGAGCATCCGGGTTCCCATTCTGATGTGATTGATTGGTGTTCCACTTATTGTTGCCCATCTACTTGCATTTTCTCAATTTGCTTTAATGTCATCATTTGGACCTCCTCTTGGTCCTTCCACTTCAGAAGTTTCTCCTTCTTTGGTTGCTATTCCTCTACACGTTCTTGAACTGGACCGTTGGATTGTGTTATACACGTTGATCTTTTCTGGCTCCTTATGTGAAAATCCTCCCTGCTTTGTGCATGTTGAGTACTCGCATTGCCACCATTTGAAAACCTGTGTTGTGGATTTGGTTCGACACATGGAGGTATCCCCCAATTCTTCAATCAATACTGCATTTGTTTGTGTTGCTGGTTGGTCCTATGGAGGTGTTGGTGGCAGTGCATGATCTGCAAACCTTGCTTCATTCAATGTGTGCACCATAGTGGGTAGTTCGAGCCTTGTATGTGTTCGTTCTCCAAATAGTACTTGCAGTCTTTATCTATGCTAGAATTTTGTTGGCCCCAAACTGCTTGCGGGTTCCAATTCCCCCTCTGGCTTTAGTTGCCTCTTTGATTCCAATTATTCCTTTTCTGAATTTGGGCCATGTTTTGTGCCGCTGGGAGGGAATGAGGGGGGAAGGAGCCTAAATAAGGTGGGGGAAAATCCAAGCTCACCCCCCAAAACCTTAATCACTCTCCCCTACCCAAGCTTTGAGATTCAGAGTGGAGCTTTAGAGTGGTCTAGGCTTTTTAGGGCCTTGTAGCAAAAGGTGCCTTTGGTTTGGCTTATACTCTTAGAGGGCCTCCTCACATTCCTACCAACGGGAAAAATAGGGAAAGCTATTGCTGGCAATAATGATGAAGATCGAAAGAGTACATGTGGCAACTCCAATAGAGCTTGTTCTCAGCATCTTGTGTACCCTTGTGTAATGTGAAGCTAATCCCAATAAACAATGAATTTAAGGACTGGGCATTGCAACTCTAAGCTAAATCTTCGTTGTTGCCCCTCAATCCAAAGACTCTAACATAGAGATGTAGCTACTTGTCAAGCTAGCTCCTTTACTCCCCCTTTAGAGCTTCATGAGGATAATATACAAGTATCATGTTAGTAGAGGCGGATTGGCTAGTTCTTAGTAGCACCTAAATGACTCTTGAGCTTTCGAATGGAAAGCTTTGTTTGTAAGAGATTTTCATTTTTCTTTTAAAATCTCATATATACTTACTTTGTATGAGGAAATGGAAAATTTTACCATTTAGCCTTTTTCATTTGATTGGAATTCAGTGCGCTTGTAATTAACCAAAAAGCAACCAATGACAATGAAATCGTTGTCAATTTTAGGCCCCAAGCTATAGCCTATCATTTGTCATTGCCATAAGCAAGAACTTAACACTTATGTCAAGCATTCACGAAAAAATGAGGTTTAATGTCAGGTGAATGGCAAATTTTGGAAAGAAAATGTGAAAATATAAGGCTTTAAAACCTTCAAATGTGAAAACAAAAGGCTTTAAAACCTTCAAATGTGAAAACAAAAGGATTTAAAACCCCCCAAATTTCAAGGCAAATTTACTATATTTTTGCTTTGAACTTTAAATATCAATAAAAACTCCTGGGGCGCCAACTTCCTTTAGTAAGAAAACCTATCAAAATCTTGAGTATGAGATGAATTCAAAAATATGCCATGAGTAGAAATTATTCAAATTAACATAGTTATGTTCTACACTAAAAGAGCTTCAAATATGTCTTTACACCTTGAAATTTGGGTAACACATGAAAAAGTTACATTAATTTGAAAGGAGATGGGTTTTCATATTTTAGTGTATTTTTTGTTTTACCCCCCCTCATCCAAAAGAACCCCCCCTTGGGCCTTACATATTATGAAAAATATGTACAAATCTTAAAATCTTGCATATTTTTCAAGGTATATACCTTATATTTTGTAGGTGGGGGGACATGAAATTTTCATATTTTTCCCTTGCATATTTGAAATTTTAAAAGAAAATCCATGCATATTATATATGCAGCTTGCCCCCCCCCAAAGTAAAAACTGTTGAAACTTTTCAGCATAAAAATTGTTCCTATGAATACTACATACTATAGTGTTCACATAAAGCCGAGCTTTAATGTGCAGTGAATGGAAAATTATGAAAATTAATCTTTAAATTTGAAAATAGAAGAGGGCATTTTGGGCTTCTGCAAAAATCCAATAAAAATCTTTAAAACATTCAATAAAAATTTGATAAAAACTTTTAATATTTTCAACTTGAATGTTTTGGTATCTTTGTAAGAAAATGCTTTTTGTGAACACTATACGGAACTATATACAAAACATTTTCATATTCACTTGTAAAAAATATTTTCTAAATATAATATTTGTCACATTTTAAGCAATGTAGTTGTATTTTAGCCAAAAAAATCCACAAATTCTCAACAAAAATTTGAAACCCAAGTAAAATGTTTCCTGTGAAGTGTGAAGCTATGTCACTGGTTCATGAATGATCATTGATGAGTAGTGGAGGATCAATCGACAACGGCAGTCTGCAGGCTAAATACGGCGGTGTGACTCGCGAGTTGCATCACTGAGCTTTTGATTCTTTCCCAAGTCGACATCAGCGCTCTGCGCTGAACTCAACGCAAAAACTTTAGCTAAAAATGGTTGAAAGACATCTCACGGGAGAGATGACACCGCCTCTGATTGGAACTTGGAGGCTAAGCGTGATGGCGTCGAAATTTGGGCGTGGGGTATTTTCTGTAGACTCCAAAGCGTCCATTGACGTCAAAATTGGAGCAGATTCGCTCGCCGACTCTTTGGTTGGTTACTGGGATATGCCCAACAGCTCCAGGGGGAGCGGCTTCAAAAAAGACCTGCAAGGCTGCAGAAATTTGTACTGTAAAGCCATGGGAATCCGGACCTGTGGACGCCATTTCCACACACAGAAAGCAAGGGCGAGGGCCGAGGCCTGCAGCACCACAAGATCGCTGAGGACCAACGGATACGGCCCCGCCCTGGCTTCTGAAAAGCAAAACAAATTCAGTGCTTGAAAGTTGAAAGGCTACTTGGCCGCCCGTGCGTCTTCAGGGGGCAGTGGGCCTGCAACGGGGTGTCAAGTTGGTGAGCTATCTCAAAAAGGCGCCTTGGACAGTTGTCTACAATACTTCGAATCCAAAAATTCAAGGCCGCAGTCAGTTTACGTGGTACGCTGTAGAGCTATGGATGGTATTGCGCTGTAGAGCTGTAGATGGTACTGTGTACAGCGTTGGTAAATTTCAAGAATTGTAGTAGTCTGACTCTCTCTCAGCTCTAACGGGCTGTGCTAGATAATTCGAATCTATTCATGCACTTGGCTAGATTGGAGCCTTTTTTGTGATAGATCATCGTAGTGCAGAAGTAATTTTTTGCAAAAGCTTACGGATTGATCTCTAGCGCAGGTTCTTGTACGTACTACGTTGCCCCTCCGAGCGTTGGATTGGTCAACTGCATGTTGCTTTATCCAGATCAACCGTGAGTCCGCGGCATCTCTCATGAAGAAGCCGATATCCAGATCGATCGTCAGTCCAGATCAACCGCAAGTCGTCCGCATCTGGGTGAATTCAAGAAGAAGATTTTCAGATCAACCGTCGGCCTCGGCCTGTCCAATGGTGATATCTACAAGAAAGATCAAGAGCGCCAAGTAAGTCCTGGGTATGGTGAAATATCGAACGGGCGGGGAGAATCGATGCCGAAGAGCAGTAGTAGTACTACCTAGAGGGTCCCCTCACCCTCTGCATTGCTGCACTGCAGACTCACTCCACAGTCGACAGCTCATTTTGGTGAGCAATCCCTGACGATCCATCGCCGCCCTCTAGTCTAGAGTCGCGAATCCCAATCACTGCTTTGAGAGTGTCTTTGTGTGCCAACGAGACCATCCAGCTCGTTGCTCCTGAAAGGATTCAATGGCCATTGGCATCTTGGCAAGGATGGAAGATGCGCTGTGGATTGGGGTCAGGCTCTCGTCGTCGGTTTTTGCTTTTGTGGAGGAGTGCAATCCTGACCACGAAACGTAGAAATATATGTGCGGATCAGGTGGTTGATGCCCATGATCGCGAAGGCTCTGTGTGGATCAGGGTCCCCACTCCCACTGCAGAAGATGAACATCACTGATGAACTGAGCGGAGCCTTTCCATCGCGAAGCAGCCGCCATTGTTTGAGCTTTTTGAGATTGTGGGTATTGGATAGATCAGGCGAGAGACGGCGATTGCTTCTCATCAGGATTCTTCGCCATAGCGTCGCTAGTGTGCATTGGTGGAAGGGAGAATGGATGTTTATGCCGTAACTACAGAAGAAGCAACTCCGCAAGCAGATGGAGACGCAGATGGCGATGCCAATGCCAATGGCTGATATTTGCAGCTAGCTGCCATGTTCTATTCGATTTCTTCCACCATTCAATCATCAACCAGAGAATCGATTTGCTTCTCTCCTGTTTGTCTCCGACCGGCGACAATCGATTGCTTCATCATCGACCACTAGCTGCTGTCAGTGTCCTCGCTGCTTTCTACAGGTAACTCCGACCGACACACCAATTTTCAAGAATTGTATCGTCCTTCTGGCTATTGCAATCTTGCGACTGCGCAAGAGTTCCGTCGTCGTTCAAGTTGCAAGAAAATTTGTTGTCCATTCGCGTGCAGTTCGTTTGTGGAGGATCGTTTGCCTTAGACAGTATCCGATTAGAAAACAAACAATCGTCGACGAGAAAACAATCGTTCCGGCCCTCCATGCAGCGCCGCTACACTCTCCCGTCTGTCTCTCTTTGCTTGCTGTCTCTTCGCGCTGTTGATCTTTGCTTCTCCATCGCCAGCATAAAACAGTCTAGATCACTGAATCCTTGTTCCCGGCGATGCCTGGATCGGTTGAAAGCCAGCTGCACGTTCATTGCAGGCAGCGTCAGTCCATCTCCAGCACCATGAAGAGCTTCAATTTCGAGCTTTGCTTTGCTGTTTTCGAACGCCAAGCTTCAACACATCGAACGCGAAGCTTCAACACAGGACTTTGAGCTGCATATCCACACGTGCGCATACCTCCCCGCACGTGTGCATCTTTACCCAAGTTGAAGTTTCTTGGCAAGATATATTGATTCATTGTTGACTTGTTGATTTTGCAGCTTGCATGTCCCCCCGGATTCACTTCTCTTATGCTCGTCGCTTCCGAGGCGATAGGTTTTTTGCCTGGCTCCCTGTATGCCACTTACAGAGCTCTTCAAAGCGGTCGACGTGCTCTCTAGCTGGCATGCAGGGAGTCACGCAGAACCTCAAATCTCAATTGCATTCTAGACTCCTTGCAATTTTCGAGTGCAAGACCTCCTCTGTAAGTCCTCTAATCCCTTCTCTTGTTTTAGTTTCCTTGCGTCAAGACCATCAAGACTTTGCTTGTCATGCCATTCAAAAAGGCTTGGACCTAATGCATTGAAGTAATTACTCATCTAGTGAATTTTTATTGTGCTTAAAATGACCTATCTCATCTCTAGATATGAAAGCAAGTGAAAAACTGTAGAACGTTATAACATATGTCTTTATTTTACACTTGAAATAGAGTAAAGAATCTCTCTCTCTCTCTATATATATATATCTATCTAGAGAGAGAGAGAGAGATGCCCTCTTTCTCAACAAAGTGTCTTCTAGCTACTTTTCTTTATTAATGTGGCTGTTAATGATAATTAGAGATAGAAGCACTAGATTTTCAAGACTATATACTAAGCCTTCAAGGTTAAAATAAGGCCTCACAAGGTCTTTTTAAAACAAATGTGGACACCTTAAATACCTGAATATCAAACAAGTCTTATCTTAAGTATAGTGTTGATTGTTATAAACACCTTGATTAGCCACAAAAACTTCATCAATGAACCCATTGAGGGATTTCAAACACTTTGAGATAGAGAATGCTTATTGTGTTGTGAAAGTTAAATGAGCTAGGTGACAATTATATGTAGCTTTGTTTCTTGGCAATGTTTATCGATTAGATTATACTTCTCTTTACTAGGCACACATTGCCTTTCTTTTCCAGATTCAATAGATCCATCAAATGGACTTTCTATTCTTGTGAGACAGGCTAAGCTACTATTGACTTTAAGGTTAAAAGGAAGTTTTGAAGGGCATGCCGCACTATCAATGCCCATGGACCAAGTAATACTAGATTTAAGGGAGGATATTTACTCGATATTTGTGGCTTTTAATTAATTTTGAAATATCTTCTCGTTTCATCTTTTCCAACAAATGTTAACCATCAACCTCTTTTAAAAGTGAGGTTCTAGTTTCATGACACTATGTGACATGTTGTCTTTATTTAAGTAAAAATTGATGTTATTAATATAAATGTTTCAAGAAGCTAAAGTCAATGACATTAACATGGTTTCTACTAGTAAATGTATAAAGCCCTTTTGATGGATCCACCTATTATATTGTGAATCTTGGAATCCTAAGGAGGCGTAGGGATCATTTTGCAAATGCAACATCTTAAACATTGAATGATTTGGTGGTGGAGAAGGTAAAATAGAATTACTTATGAATTGATTAACTTATCATGTAGAATAGTTATAAAAGTACTTTGTGATGGCTTACATTGCAACTACAAGGTGCCATCTTGAAGTTCTTCTCCCAAGCTTGATTTAATTTACACTTACAATTTTTGTTTTTTCCCCTTTTTACATAGAAGTTTCAAATTCATTGATCTTGAAATTAATTAGGTAGGTTGAAAAGGACATTATATTCTAGAGTAAAACAAAGCATATAATTTCATAAATGGAAAAATAAGGAAACTTTTTAAGAAAAAGTAAGTAAACCTAATTCATGATTCTGAAAGGAAAATTGTCCTCACATTCTTCAGAGGATTTCTTCTCCCAAGCTTGATTTAATTTACACTTACAATTTTTGTTTTTTTCCCTTTTTACATAGAAGTTTCAAATTCATTGATCTTGAAATTAATTAGGTAGGTTGAAAAGGACATTATATTCTAGAGTAAAACAAAGCATATAATTTCATAAATGGAAAAATAAGGAAACTTTTTAAGAAAAAGTAAGTAAACCTAATTCATGATTCTGAAAGGAAAATTGTCCTCACATTCTTCAGAGGATTCACTCTTAAGTGTGCATGCAAGGAAAATAGGTTTTTTTTACTAGAGTCCTAACATATACAAGGGGAATTAGCTTGACTCTTAAGGAACTACCTATATATAACATACACTAAAAGAGTATCTTTATGAAGGATCACTCCATATGCAAGGGTTTTTTTTTCTTGGGGAGGTGGGTTGGGGAGAGGGGGTAGTTAGGGTACAAGCATACACATGATAGGATTCCCTGCCCTACAAGGCAATTCCTTCTGTCACACCATTGTCCTAATAAGGAGATGAAGTTGTCAACGGTCTTTTTCCCTGTCCTCGAGTTGACTGGCTTGACTCCCTTGGTCGAGATTGGTACATACAATCTTTGAATGAATATTCTCTCTCTTGCAATCCGTGGGTTTCTATGTTGGGCTATGAGTGGTTATAGAAACAATTTAAATGGAAGACACGTCAAGGTAACTAGACACACCGAGCAAGTAGAGTGTATGAAGATAGGCATGGAATGCTCAAGACAAAAGAGACAGCAAAATTAGAGAAATCTAATGCCAATTGTATCATAAGGTAGTGCCCTGATTACAACAGCTCATGGCTACATAGTTCATAATAGTTCCTCTTAGACATCAACTCGGGCTTACCTTCCCTACGCCTCGTTTGGTTTAGAAGCTCTATGAGCCCTTGAATTAACCTAGACTCTCTAACTTAGTCTCTAGATAGTCTCATTCCTCTCTTTATAGTCTCACAACATTAGGAAAAGTGAATCTTCTATCTAAATCGGAGTTAGTCGACCACCTAAGGGCTCACTGCCTTCTAAAACTATCCTAGCTAGCTTGCTATATGCCTTTTGCCATTGGAAATTACTGCTGAATTTCCACTTCCCTCCAAAATTTGGAGCTCATTACTCTCAACGTCATTTGTGTCCATGCCGTGCTTCCAAATCAGCTTGCTCAGCCGAGTTCTATGTTGCTGAGTTTAACCAAGGGTTAACACTTGCCTTGACTAGTCACTATTATTTGTGTTGCATCCTCATAGCTTGCCTCAATCAATACATTCGAGCCATTGCTTGAAAGATAGAGTACCTCCGATGGTGCGTCTTATGTCTAGAAGAATGTCATTTGTGTTTTCTTGGAGGAGCTCTACATTTAGACTGTGGCTCAAGTGGAGGGGACCTCCACTTCAGGGTGGGAATGAAACATCTTGCTTGAGGGTGTTGTTGTTGCTTTATCTACTCTATAGAAGTAAGGACAACTTGTCCTTAACTTGCTACATAGGAGGATCACAAGGAGGTGTTGGCCGTGGTGGAGTTGCCGCGGATGACACACCAGGGGTCTACTAGTCGATTTTTTGATAACTTGGAGCCTTTGGAGGCCATGGATATATTCCTGTGATATCTACCGATGACACTATTGGGGGGGATGCTCCTAAGAATCTATCCATTCGGACCAGCTCACCGAGGTCGAGGTGCATCAAAGCTTGGAAACATTGTGTTGTACTGGCAGAGGACCCATCCGTGTCAAAATCCACTGACCGGGTTGCTTAATGTGATGGAAATATGGGTTATTCATAAGATGATGGGCAATGGCTCCTTGTTGAGCTTCAAAAGCATCCTATTGTTTGTAAGCCACAACTAAGAGCTCATTATCAAATGCACTAGTTGCCTACTCGTAGTGGCACCTGGATCCAGGAAGGTCGATTTGAACCAAATGTTGTGGGCATGCCGCCCCTATCCACCCACTCTTCTTCTATGAAAAATAAGGGTTGAGGGGGAGTCAAAATGCGGATGCACTCAAAGATGACCTAGGTGTACTCCTTATAAGGATCCTTCTCTTTTGCAAAATGTGACTTATCCCTATACCCAAATCCCCGATAGGCACTAAGTCCTACTTCACGAGTCGAAGAGGGGACGTTTGAGGACTGGCGTTGACGTAACATGCTGCTTCTCCTAGCTTTGTATCAGAATTTACAGAAAAGAGCTTTAGCCATAAATTTCTTTTCCAAAACTAGATCTACCTTGCCAGAGTGTGGAGTACCCTTTTTTGAACTTGTTGTGGTGGTTACTGGAATGGTTGTGGCTACACTTGCATTGCCACCTGCTCTCCAAACTCAGATTATCATTGCAACACTGGAAGTTCAAGCCCAACCACCTAACCCAGTGCCATCCCCTTCATCGTTTGGATCCTCCATCCTAGGAGGCAACCCTAGGTGTTCCATGGGCTGGTAAAGGTCTTACAACAACAGGGCTTGGATTTGTCATAGCTTGGTGACCCTTTGCATCAAGATTGCATTTTCTTCAAGTGCATGTTGTAACTTGGCTTATGTATTCTTCAAGGCCTTGATCTACACCTCTTGCTGAACCATGAGCCGTCTTTGCAAAGCAACAATATATTGGGCTACCTTATAAGCACTCATTATTTTGTTGTACTAGTGTAGAACACTTTCATGGTTAACTTTGACGTGCTTGTGTGCTGCCTGAAACCGAGTGTATTTTTTGTATGTCTAATTTTCATGTTTTGTGAGGAGTTCCACCAAATCGTGGTACCAACTCCACATCTTGAGAACATGCCTCAAATATTTGTAGCACTTGTAGAATGGAGATTGTGGTGGTACCCATGTGTGTGCCACATGTGTGTTCTTCAGGGCTCCTCTTTTGAACCATGAGCTGTTTTTGTGAGGCAATGGTATCCTAGACTACCTTCACATTACTTCTTTGTAATGGTGTAGAACCCTGTCATGGTCAACTCAGAGCTACTTGTGTGCTGCCAGAATTCGAGTATATTTTTCATCTATCTTCTTTTCTCATTCTGTGAGGAGTTCCACCAAATCATGCTGCCAACCTTTCATCTCACAAACATGCCTCAAATGTTCCTAGCCCTCATAAAATAGTGCTTGTAGTGGCACCCATGTGTGTGCGACATGATGGACTATTCAAGTAGCCTCCATCACGAACTCCCACAGCTACTGCCAATGGTCAACTACTACCAGTGTGCTTGAGAGGTGTTCTGAATAGAAACAAGGGTTAATACCCTCATGTGGCGACATAGTCCAAGAAGAGTCCAAGGGGGAGGGAGTCAAGGTACTCACTGAGCTACTAGTGGGGATGACCCCAAAACTTGCCGAGGTAGCGGTTGTTATTTGTCATCCTCCTCCTCATCTATGATTTGAATTTCCTTACTGTTGCTGGACTTATACTACTCCAAGTCATTGGTGGGTGCAACTAGAACTTTTGATGCACTTGCCCCCTAAGGCAGTCTTCTTGATCCAAGCTTAGGTGAAGCTGACATATGTGGGGGAGAAGTGTACCTTGGGGTTTGTAGGGGAAGTTTGGGGGGTAAACACCTATTGCTTGGGCTCGCTCTTTGATTTTTATGCAATGGTGGTGGCATGAGGGTCCTCCATAATCGACGTTAGTGCTTGTCAGCGAAGATGAGCCATCATTGAGCAAGTTTCTCATAAGAATGTCGGAATAGGAAAAGGTAATGGCCCAGCTCGTGACCCTATGACCACAACTTTGGACTCTTCTGATGTAGCTCTTGGTTTAGCTATTATGGTTGATCCTCCTAGTTCATTTGTTGCTTCTTCCTTCTCCATGCCCATAGAAGTTTCTCTTGACCCACTCGGTGTTGTAGTGAGCATCAATTGTGGATGTTAAGGCATTAACACCCTATGGGGTTAGCATAGACCCGAAGGAGCGCAAGTAGTTGCAACTCTTTAGTCGACGATTGCAACTGCATATGTTGTATATCCTCGACACCAAGTGTCTCTTCATCAATACATGCAGTTTACGAATTCAGATACATTGTGTTTTCCATTTTGCTTTTTCGCATACTTTGTGTCTCGTGTATGTGAGTATGCACATCATTTACTTGTCGTAATGCCTACGACTTAGTGAGTTATACATTGACGATCACAATTAACTAAGAACTGTTCATACATGTGGGGTGTGTGTCGAGCCTCATGGCACACCATTCGTGTCAGCATTACTGAGAGGGATGGCATGTGGCGCACCCATGACTGGAGGGTTCATTGGCAGACTTGCAAGTGCTCATCGTCTGGAGATGGCAACAACTCAACACTGTGGTCAAGGATCTATTCACGATGAATACACGGCCCCACAACACGCTCGTTTTGGAGATCATCGTTTTGTGAGCGAATTGGTTCGTCAAGTTTGGATGCTCCATGCAGGCATTGATCGTCTCACTTGTCGTATTGTGGTACTAACTTGTGGCATGAATGCAAACGAGGTCACAAGGACCTCCATATCCACTAGTACTGACAACGAGGCTGCCTCGTCGACCTAAATCATCTCTCTTTATAGACGAAGACTTCCATGTGGATAGGGATGTTAAATGTACTCCGCAAGATGTTGGTGGTGTACTCGGGCATGGTGGTGCCCAGTTTGTGTCAGGAGCATCTTGTAGGAGAATGTGCGGGAGCCCTATTCTTCACCATCCACAATTTGAGTGCGAACGATGCGGTCCAACACTTTTTATGGGGGCAATGTGTGCTGAGTGAGTCGTCTTCATCGATCACTCTGAAAGTGGCAAAGGCAACTAGGGGACTAGGGCTACAAGCATAGATTGTGCAAGTCATTCCAACCAATCCAATTGCAATGGCAGTGGCTAATGTGAAGAATACAAAATTCCAAGGAACGACTTGTGATGGTCCAGATGCACACATTCGCCAGTTTGATAAAATTTACACTCTGAACGTGCTTGGTGTGGTGGATCCCATGTAAAAGAGGGCAGTCTTTGAGTCCACATTGGAGGCTAAAGCATCACCTTGGTTAGCAGAGTATGCCTCGGACCATTTGCAAAATTATGATGAAATCAAGATCGCTTTTTTGTGGTGGTTTCATAAGGAGAAAATAATTCTGCATACACTTGAGGGGATGAGGATCTTGAGACAAGGTGATAAGGACATTGAAGACTACACGGCTCAGTACCGCCAACTTTTGCAAAGGGTTCTAGTGACTCAATGACCGACAGTGGAGGTGTTGAATGACTGTTTCATCAGCGATCTATCCAAGGATGTATGGATTGCGGTGGCGATGGTGGATAAGGTCACTTTACCCTTGAATGACTTGATTGATCAAGCTATTTGAGTGGGTGAAGCCTTGCAAGGGGGGTCAGTAAAGACCAGACGATCTTTCAAAAGTAAGGGAAAAATGAAGTAGGGGATATTAATGAAGAGTCAGATGAGGAGAGTTCGGCAGAGAGTTCATCCGATGAAAGTAGTGATCAGTCGAAGGTGGAGCAGGTGAAGAACCCCAAAAAGTCCTCTAAAGGGGACCTTTGCAATGACCGAAAGTCACTCAACGGGGCATGTCCAAATGCGGATCTTTGGTGTGTACACTGCAGGAACTCAAAGCATTCCGGAATGGAGTGTGCAATGAATCAGCAATGGTGTGCGATCTGTTGGATGAATATGCACATAATGGAGCAATGCAGGTACAACGAACATAGCCCACACACACTAGTCAACCTCAATGGCCACAACCACTAGCTACGAAGCTTGCATCGGCATACGTGCATCAAGTTGGTATCGGGGAAGTTCAGGAATAACCTCCAACACGAGGGGGTGTTGGAGGGGGTCGTGGTCGTGGACAAGGAGGAGGATGATGAAGATGTCTGCAAGCGAAGACATGCTTCTTCTGCCTAGGTGAAGGTCACTAGTGGAACGAGTGTCCTGAAGCGGAAGAATGGGATCGCCAGAAGTAGGAACATTAGAAGATGATGGGGAAGACGCCCAGCACATCTATAGTACAAATCATGGAGGACGACCCTACCTTTGCACTAGAGGTGGATGTAGTCACTTGATCAGGCAGAGTGATGCAGACTAAAGTCGGAAAGAAGCCCGCATTACTTCAGTGGTCTGTGCAAGAGGCGGTGCATCAGCAGGTGCTTGAGTCGACAGCTATGTCGAGGTCCGCAAAGTCCAGTTTGAAGAGGTACCACACCCGATGGTGATGCAAGAAGCGAGAAACTTAGGAGGCCACACCAACAATCCCAAGGCGATTCCAAAAACAAGTTCTAGAGTAATGAGACAAAAGCAACCACACAATTGAAAAGGGTTCTAGCCCAGATGAATGAAGAAGGTGTGGAAGACCTTCTTGAGGCACTCGCTGGGACGATTGTTGCATTTGGTGCTGCAATTTCATAAGAGACTTTTGCAAATGTTGACTGGAGTGTCAGCAGTATCGGTGGTGGTGGGTAATATGTTTACATTGGAAAAACTTCCCAACATTCTCCGGTTTATTCAGGGGTGATCCTTGCTCCACCAAATGTTGTGACCTTTGGAAAGGGATTGGAAGGCTTGGGAGTTGTTACATGGAAAGGTTTCTCCAAAAAAATTGGAACCTTTTCCTCCCAAGACTCCATTTGGTTCTCAATCATTTGGAAAGATGCCCAGTTAGAGCAAGAAGAGTTGAAAGGAGCACTAAGACTAAACAAAAAGTATCATTTGCTAGCAAGATCTTTGGGACACTTGGTTGTAGCAATGGATAGAGGACAGAGAACTCCAAAGAATGTTTAACCTCAACTACTTTGACCTATGTCTAATCTAGAAAAGGAGGAGATTATGGGATAGGAATTCGACAATTTGGATGGGAGGGAGACAACAACCATTCATAAAGGAATTTAGGTGGTTTAATAAAAAAATTATTCTACCAGTTCCTATGTTTATAGAACATTCAGAGGATTTAATAAATCATTTGAATATTAAATGGCTCAGAAGAGATAAAGAATCAGTTTGGTTTGAGAGGATTTGCTCCAAGTCTATCATAAGGCAGTGTGGATGGGAAGCAAAGCTACAAGACTACGTTTTGGGGATGACAAGTGTAGGAGGTGACTTAGAGCTAGAGAAGACCTTTTGCATCTTTTCATGAACTTTTTTTTGTCTCTCCAAGTTTGGAGCATAATAAGGAAATATGTTTGCTCCTTCCCTTTAAATTATGCCTACACTCTTTTGGGAGACACTCCAATCAGATTCAAGTAGGATTGGACAGTTATCAGGGCTCAAGCTCTCTTGTGTATTTGGTTACAAAGAGATGCTAGACTTTTTAGAGATGAGTATGTTGATGCTTGCCAATGCGGCTTGACAGGTTGAATCATTAGGTGCATGAATGCTTCAAGAATGAATTTGGCAAGTCAAATTGGTGGCAATTCAAATTGGTAAGAAAAACTTGGAATTTTCTTACAAATATTTGTCAAAGTGCTTCATAATGATGACTCTTAGACTAACTTGAAGAGTTTTGATCCAATTGGCATACATCATATTTTTCATCAAGTAGCTGCTTCCCCTTTGGAATCAAGGTTCTTAGATAGTTGTGCTCTTTGCCTCCATTCAACTAAGTCTCAAAGTGTTCTTGACTTTAACTCTTTTGGTAATTAGTTCATTGATCCTGCTAACAAGGGCGGTGTTAATCCTCTTGGCTAGACTATTGGTAGTCCCCCTTTATCAATAGTTGTTGCAAATTCTCCTTTAGTGATGCACATTCTAGTTGTGCCTTCAATTCAAGAGAAGGTGTGTTAAGCTGGGTGTGAATTTCTTGTGCCAAAGCCATAGATACCAAGACGAGCTGACCCAGTTAGATACAAGCGGCCTTCCATGCTTAAACACTCTTTCCCTTATTCTTCCGGTGTGTCCCCGATTGCTTCTCCATCAGCTCAAATGTTGGCTACAGCTTAATGAGTGTTTTGACTGTTGCGGTACTATCTCCCCATTTTGTTGTATAGGGGAAGAGATATATGTTATGTAAAACTCTTTTTGAAATCTTAATATAAATCTACAATTTTCACCCCCAAAAAAAAAAAAACACATGACCCCAAAATGCTTATACATGCAAACATAATATTCCCAACAATTCTAACTCCAAAGTGACATTTAAACAATAATAATAACATTTGGAAAAGTATTATTAAAGATGAACTTAACAATAGAAAAAGCTTCGAGTTTGAATCAACCTCAACCATGTGTAGTTTCAAAAATGACATATAAGATGTGAGAAAAAAGATGATCTTAAATCTCAAAAAGTTACAGGTACACAAATTATAGAAAACATCACCAAGATGCATTCCAGAATACAACTACTTGAAAGTTTTTTTAATGATGAGTTAAAGAGACCAAAAGCATAGGGTACACAATTTTTAAGATGAGTTAAAGAGACAAAAAAATGCAATGTATACAATTGAGAAAAAAGATGATCTTTAATCTCGAAAAATTACAGGTTATATAGTTTAGAAAAATTAGCACCAAAATGCATTCTAGAATACAACTACTTGAGAAAAGTTTTTATAAAGAGTCAAAGAGACAAAAAACTATAGGGCACACAATTTATGATGAGTCAAAGAGACAAGAAACCCACATGTTACACGATTGAGGAAAAATGTCACCAAGATGCATTTTAGAATACAACTACTTGAGCAAAGAATTTATGATGAGTGAAAGAGACAAAGCACAACCCACCAAAAGCATTCCCAAATCCTATTAGAGTGTTTTTCATAAAAGTGAAGACTAGAATTACCCCTTAAGAAAAAAGTCTCAATTCTTCAACTTTGGAATATCAGCAGCAAGTAAAAAGAAGTTTCAAGTGTTATGATAAGATATATTCCAAATCCATTCTAAAATACAACTCCTAAATAGTGAGTACCAAGTACTTGCTTCAAAAGATAAAAAAGACAAAGAGACCACTCTACTTGTCAACTCCCTTAAAAAAATAAGTACAAATAAAACCACAATAAATGGAGTTTTAACCAAAAGAGAGTAATACCATGCCACATGTTTGCATTGCATCTTTCAGGTCTTGCTTCACTGATCCAAGATTGATAGAATTACTTTTAAAATCTTTTGCAAGAATAATGACAATCCTTGATGTCTATTTCAAATAGAATAAGGACTTGGCTAGAGCTTCTTCTCTCTTTTACTTCTTTCAACAAATTTTTTTTTCCATTGATGAAAGTTTTATTAGTTGATGGAAATTTCACTCTATTGCTAATGGAAACTTGTATTCTAGAATATGCCTTCTTTTATGGAATACAAGATACAAATTTCAATTAGTACTTTGTTAAAATTTTCATCCATTAAAAACTTTAATTTGTGAACATTTCCTTCACTCCATTGATGAAAATTTGTACTTTGGAATATGCCTTGTATTTTGGAATACATGATACAAGTTTCCATCATTAACGAAAAAAATCTGTCGATGGAAACTTGTATTCTAGAATATGTCTTATATGCATGCACACATCCATACATGTGTTGGAATTTGCAAGCATGCAATATTCTGAAACATTTCACGTGATAGTGAGTGACTACATAAAATGATGAAGATAGGTGCATGAAATAACTCTTATAACTACATCGATTTGAAAATACCATGGCTCCTATAATTGCTCAACTTGCAACACTGTATGAGATACTAACCGACACTTTTATGGAACAAAATATATGCGACTGAGACAAACACCTCTTGCTCATGCATACGGGCTTTGCTTCAGATTATAAGAAACATACATTAGAGACTCTTCTAAGGACTTCTACAAGTAGTTTCTCTTTACACAATTCAGCCCAAAGATGGACAAAGGTAGCACGGCTCTCATTGGAAGATCCTGGACAAAGAGAGAGCCAAATGCATCCGCCATACATGATGGACCACCACATCATTCTATGTATGAACTCTTGCCATGTGTGATTGCATGGGCAACCCCCCTTAAAACCTTAGAGCTTCAAAAACCCCATGAAGATTATTCCAACACCACCCCTCAATTTGGATGGGGACAAAGTAGTGGAAGAAATACGCTCACATAGGTCCTCGAATTGATACACTATCAGTAGCTGTAAAAAATTATCAACTTCAATGAGAATAAGCATAATCCATACTACTTTGAAAGAGCCAAACAAATGCCAAAAAATGTGTACTAGTCTACCCACTAAGAGCCAACTGCCCACAAAGAGCCAAGTGAAAACAAATGGATTTAACACCCACAAAGAGCCAGAACGATCCAAACAAAATAGGATCAAACACCCACAAAGAGCCGGATTGATCCCACGATTCACTACAAGTCTCCTACAAAGTCCATTTATCTTCCAATTCTACAAGTACAACAAAATACATGAACTCTAACAGCATAGATTTCTCCATAAAGCAAACTACCATACCTTTCATATCCAAATAACGACTAGAGAGTAAACTCAAAAGATATGACTTTCTTGCATCACTCCGATTCATTGTGCTTCTTTCTTCCTTGTTTGTTGAAAACTAATATGTCTTGGAATTGAACTCATTTGTCTCAAATCTTGTGGATGCACTTCTATCCAACAATGAGATCATTAGATCTATGTGCCAACAATGAGATTGTTAGATCTGTGTACGATTCTACTTTAGACCTTCTCCAACTTGAGACTCTGATCTCATGGTAATCCTTGCAACACTAGCCTCATTTTCAAGGTCTTTGAGCACAAGTTAAGGACAATTGTTGATCTGGGGGCACATGTGATTTCTAGCTATTTGAGTCCTTCAAGACAAGATTGTTATAATTTCCCAAAAACCTACAAATCCTCAGAACCAAGTGACGCTATGATGCCAATTGTTGGAATAAGCAAGCATGTAATACTCTTAGATATTTCACTTGATAGTGAATCCCTGCAACTCAAAAGAGTGACTGCATAAAATGATGAAGATAGGCGCATCAAATAAAAATCATAACTATAACGATAAAAAATACCACAACTCATATAATTGCTCAACTTGCGACACAGTATGAGATTCTAAATGACACTTTTATTGAACAAAAGACATGCCACTGAGACAGAAACCTCATGCTCATGCCCACGTGCTTTGTTGCAGGTTACAAGAAACATACATTAGAGACCCTTCTAAGGACTTCTACAAACAACTGCGTCTTTACACAATTCTACCAAAAGATGGACAAAGGTAGCACACGACTCTCATTGGAAAAGTTTGGAATAAGAGAGAGATGAAAATACATTGAGCTTGTAAATATAGATGTGCCAAACCGCCAGAGAGAATTTTGCCATAGCTTGAGGAAACCGCCATACATGATTGGTCCACCACATCATTCTATGTATGAATCTCCTCCCACATGTGATTGCATGGGCAACCCCCCTTCAAACCTTAGAGCTTCAATCAAAACCCCATGAAGATTATTTCAACACCCCCCTTAATTTGAATGGGGACAAATTTATGGAAGACATACACTCACACAAAGCTTGGAATTGATATACTATTGATTGTCAAAAACTGCCAATTGTAATGAGAATAATCATAATCCATACTGGTTCCAAAGAGCCAAACAAGTGCCAAAAAACATGTACTAAGATCCAAGATTGAAATTTTATGACTACCCACAAAGAGCCAAGTGAAATCAAATGAATTTAACACCCATAAAGAGCCAGAATGATTCAACAAAAATCAAATCAAACACCCACAAATAGCCAGATTGATCCTACGATTCACTGCAAGTCTCCTAGGAAGTCTATTTATTTACCAATTCTGCAACTACAACAAAATACATGAACTCTATCGATATAGATTTCTCCATCAGGCAAACTAACATACCTTTCATATCAAAATAATGACCAAAGAGTAAACTTGAAATATATAACTTTCCTGCATCACTCCAATTCATTGTGTTTCTTTCTTCCTTGTTTGTTGAAAACTAATATGTCTCAGAATTGAACTCGAGTCCCAAATATTATGGATGCACTTTTGTCCAATAGAGATCGTTAGATCTATGTACCATTCTACTTTAGACCTTCTCTTTTCCAACTTGAGACTTCGATCTCATGGTAATTCTTGCAATGCTAGCCTCATTTTCAAGGACTCTAAGCACAAGCTAGGACTTTTCCAAATAGACAAGGGGTTTTCCTCATCGTTATGTCCATGGATTTTTTGAAATCACACCATGGATGGATAACACTGCTTGTAGAATTGTGCACCTCTTGAGCCCGACATCTTCTATAGTCTTAAAATAGCTCCTCGTCTTTGGCATATTCTACAAGGGGATCACAGTCAGAGCACAGAGCAAGCCAAATCATTGCACTTCAAAAACAAAAGACATTATAAAAAATTTGGACTCAAAAAGGGGCCCTTTGGAGAATTAGTAAAATATTAGAGGCTTGGATAAGGGAATATGGTATCCATGAAGGAGATTATGCCATGTGGACTTCTTTGTAATAGAGGCTCCCCAAATCTAGGGGAAATTTCATTTTTTTTCAAAATACCCCAAAAAACGTCATTGCTTACAAAGAGTGGGAGCCTGCAGCATGCATAACTGGGGTGTTGCATGTCCTCCGTGTTGAGATTGGAAGTCTTCAGTATGAAGGTCGCGCACCATCAGATTTAAAAAAGGATGGGATCTTCTTCCATGACTCAATCTTAATTGTGCCAGATGAAGAAGGGCAGTATGGTAGATTAGAATCTCTTCTCTTGCCTTCTTTTGATAGTCCAGAATTGGCCACTTCCAAGCATGGAGATAAGTGAATCATATAGAAATAGAATGTTTAATGATTTGAGAAATGCTACAAAGCCAACTACTGGTGGAAGAAATGCTAGGTTGAGTTGGTTTCTTCCATTTCCATGCTTTGTTGATTTCTTTGCAAGTTGTAGGCAATTAAGGAAAACAAAAATCACTTACACTTGCAAGAGCTTAGAATTGGACTGGTTGCTTGAGCTAATTTTTGACAATGGATGGGCAACAAGAACATGTCATGTTGAAGATTTAGTACAATGTCGATTGAACACTTCAGATGTGACATTTTGGTAAGCACATCTTACAATTCTTGTTTGTATAAAAAATGATCAGCATAGTATGTATTAACAGATCCCAATTTTGTAGGCATTTCATTGGAAAGCAAAATCTCTGCATGACTTTCACATATAGAAGATTTAGATAGAAGAACCTGCAATGGGAAGCCATGGATGATGATCTGCACGATGGGACTCATAGTCTTGTTGTCGAGGTATTAATTTATCGCAAGGACATCCTGATTGGCAACATCAATTGGCAACAGCAAGCCCTCCCCAAGACTATTAATTTATCGCAGTTGGCAACAGCAAGTCCTCCCCAAGACTATTATTTTAGACTTGATAATCGCAAAGTTAGATACAGGGATGAGACAAGTATCCTTTGTAAGAATTGTTGCCCCCCCCATACTCTAAAGATAGTAGAGACATGATGGCAGGTATTTCATAATATCTAATTGCTTGGATTCTTAGTGCTTCAACAATGCACTTGGCAAAATGAGGCATTGTTACATGTATGAACAGAAATCATAAATAATACAAATTATTGTTTCATTTATTGTTAAGATTGTATTTATTAAGTTTGCACCTCTAGATTGATGGCTCTCTATGGTCTATGTATGATAAAGCGATAAATATTTGTAAGTTCAAATATGTGTGGACATTTGTATATTTGTATTATGCAAGAGAGAGAGTGTATGAGAGAAAGATAGCAATTAGAGTATGCGAGAGAGAGAGAGTAGTTAGAGACACAAAAGGACACAAAAAATGCACCTCGCCATAAGTCATTGTTAGATGTATGAATAAAGAGAGAGAGACTATGGGAGAGAGAGTAGTCAAGGACACAAAGGGAGGGAAAGAGATAGAGAGAGGGGGAGGGAAAGATGCGATGGAGACAGGGACAAAAGAGGGAGATGGAGAGTGGGATAAAGAGAGAGAGAGAGAGAGGGAGAGAGAGAGAGAGAGAGAGAGAGAGAGAGAGAGAGAGAGAGAGAGAGAGAGAGAGAGAGAGAGAGAGAGAGAGAGAGAGTTAAGATTGCATTTATTCATTGCACCTCTAAGTTGAGAAAGAGAAAAATAAGAAAGTTAGTTAAAGTCTTCGAGAGACTATGAGATTGAAAAAAAACCCAGATACAACTGATCCAAAGAGTGGAACTGCTAACAAAATACAAAAAATGTATATGTAAAGTCAATGTCCATGACAGAGATAGCTAAGGGCAACAAGGCAAGAAGATGATCATCGGGTGCCATAAGAGAGAGAGAGAGAGAGAGAGAGAGAGAGAGAATAGGGACACAAAGGGAGGGAAAGAGATAGAGATAGATAGATAGAGAGCTTGTGGGTCTATGAGAGAGAGAGAGAGAAAGAGAGAGAGAGAGAGAGAGAGAGAGAGAGAGAGAGAGAGAGAGAGCAATGAGGGACACAAAGGGAGGGAAAGAAAGAAAGAAATATTAACATCCTTGGAAGACCTTGCGGGTCTATGAGAGAGAGAAAGAGAGAGAGAGAGAGAGAGAGAGAGAGAGAGAGAGAGAGAGAGAGAGAGAGAGAAAGCGCAATGAGGGACACAAAGGGAGGGAAAGAAAGAAAGAAATATTAACGTTCTTGGAAGACCTTGCAGGTCTATGAGAGAGAGAGAGAGAGAGAGAGAGAAGGGCAACAAGGGGAGGAAGGGAGGGAGGGATGGAAATGAGCATGAGAGAGAGAGAGAGAGAGAGATCATGCTCAACATCATGTGATTACATGTGCATAGCACTGACACATATAGAGTGCTATAAAGGAAAGGATAGATGCCCTAACCCTAACCCTAAATGGGTTTGTATATATTCTACATTTTCAATTAAATCTAGTGTACAGTTAGTCATTTGTGATGTGCTCGCTAGCTGTGCCCTCTCTCCTCATCTCCACTCTTCTCCTCTTCCCTCTTGATATTTTGTCATGGTATCAGAGCATCCTTGCCTTTCGTTGAGGCATTGCGATCCGTATGCAAGAGTATGAGAGAGTGTGATAGTTTGAGAGATTGAGAGATTGAGTTTTCTCTTCTGCTGAGAGAATTTCCATTCAAAAGAATTCCATGTATTCTTTCCATAAGTGTCAGTTCATTGTGTTGAGGGAAAATTTCCATCATTCTTAATAGATTTTTGTCATGAGATCCCTTGTGAGAGAAAGAGATCTTTGTGTATTTCTTAATTCATTGAGAGAGAGAGATCTAAGACATCTCTTCTGTTGAGAGATTGTGTGAAAGTGAACCAGGCCCACATTTATAGCATGCCAAGCCTAGTTGCTAGCCTTGGTTGTTTGGAGCGATGAGGCTGACTATGTAGTCCAACAGCAATAGTCTACACCATAGCGCCCATGCCAAGCCAGCCGCCAAGCTATTCTACTCGGCTCTAGCCTCATAATACCTGCTATGAGGCTCCAACGGCTCAACTCCTACACACCCAGCTTCAACGAGCCCTTCAACCACCTGACTTGGCTCCTAGCTCACAAGTGGCTTCCAAAATGACACCTTCTGCCAACTGATATGCTACACCAGCTCTCTTGCAAATGGTTGATATCAACTCAGCCATTGCCATAGCTCCCGGCTCCTACAGCATCAATAGCAGTGACTAGTAGACGACCTTCACAAGATGAGCCACCGTCCATCAAGCTCTTGGCTTCTATGCAGCTCCATGCTCTAGCAAACGGCACTCCCTACGACCTTGCAACACCGATCTTGCAACACACAGCTCTCCAAGCAAGGTCTCTATATGCAAATGGCTCACCACCTTCTCCAGTGCCTTCTCCAAGTGGACTCCACAGCAATGTATGCTCGGATGGAGTTTTCCTACATTGACGGAATCTGATAGATTCCGTCGGATCTCTTAAGGCTCTACCCTTATGACACGTGGCAGGTAAGGGGTTACCTTATCCCCTGGTTTACCACATTGGTTAGAAGGTTTCCATGTGGTAGCCTTATTTGCCACATCACCTAGGGTTACCTAACCCTGGACGTGTCAAACATTCAGTGCAACTACTATCATAAGTTTGGACACTATGAAAGAGATTGCCACAAGAAGCAGTACGGCCAAGGTTGTCACTCCAGGAGCAATCGAGGGAATTTCCGTGGAAGAGAAAATCATCGTGGTGGACATTCTAGTCACATTCATTATGCAAATGAACATGTGAATATGTTTCTTGAAAACGAGGAAATGCAGAAGACTAATCTAGACACTGATTACAATACAAAAGAGGATTTCAACTATCAAGTCGACCAAGTAGATTGGGATCCTTGGTACATTGACTGTGGTGCATCATCTCATATGACAAATCATTAGGAATGGTTCACAAAGATGAAACCATTAGAAGGTCAAAATAATGTCATCTACATGGCACATAATACACTGAATCTAGTCCAAGGGACATGCATTATCCCTATGAACAATTTCACTAGTACGAAAGGATTGGTGAAAGATGTACTCTATGTTCTGAAGCTCAGCAAGAGCCTCTTGTCTCAGCATGTCAAGTGACGGAACACAACTATCGAGTCATCTTTGATGGAGATGAATGCACTATTAGAGACAAATTCAGAAGATTTCAACTAGTAGGAAAAGGAGTCAAGGAAGGACGCTTGTACAAAATGCTCGCTACAGTACCAGATTTGCATGCCATGTTAACTCAACAGAATAGATGCCACTATTTGCAAAATGGCACAAGAGATATGGACATGTCAATTTCAAGAGGATCTCAGGAATCATAATACGGAAATTGGGATTCTTGAGCTATAGTTTCTTGGAAAAGTTTGTGAAGCATGCTGCTTCAGCAAACAAAAGCAAACCAACTTTGATAGAAGCACCTCTCGAGCAAGTGGTATTCTTGATTTGATACATACAAATGTATGGGGTTATACCCAAACGCGTATCATCAATGGTTCACTTTACTACTTGATTTTCATTGACAACTACAACAGATATTGTTGGGTCTAATTTTTGAAATAGAAATTTGAAATATTTTCTAGATTTCAAGAATTCAAAGCCATGGTAGAAATCCAGACAGGCAGAAAGATCAAAGTCATGAGATCAAATAGAGGAGGTGAATACATGTCTTTAGCATTCATGAACTTTTGCAGAAGTCACGGCATTTGAAGACAATTCACATGTGCAGATACTACTCAATAGAATGCAAGAGCTGAAAGGAAGAATGGTACTTTAGCAAATAATGCTAGAGAAATGCTTAGTGAGAAGCATCATCCGAATCGGTATTGGGTAGAAGCAATAGCCACTACAAACTATTTGCTTAATAGACTTCCTACCAAACCGATATAGGGTATGACACCTTATGAAGCATTCACTGGACACAAGCCATGCATTGGGCATCTTCGCATATTTGGTTGCATAGCATATGCCCACGTACATGATGACCATCACAAGAAATCGGAAGTGAAGTCACGCAAACGCATCATGGTTGGCTATAGTGAAGAAAGCAAAGCATACAAGGTGTATGATCCCATCAACCGCAAGGTCATTATCTCTAGAGATGTAATCTTTGATGAGGAATTAGAATGGAAAACCTAAAAAACACAAGAGATAGACTCATCGGTTTCACAGTCATCTACTAAAAAGGTTGATGAAGAAGAGCAAGAATTGCCAAAAGCACCTCAAGCAAAGCCACAGTAACTCAGATGGTCTACTAGGGAAAGTAGACCACCAACCAGATTGACATATGCTTAGAAAGGCAAAGCAATTCAGGTTGAAACCACCAACTATGCTCTTATGACTACCATCATGGCTACAGAAGAGCCAGTGTACTTCGAAGATGCAGTAGACAAGCCAGAATGGCAAACTACTATGAATGAAGAAATGGATGCTTTGTACAAGAATAATATGGATACTTGGGAATTATGTGACCTTCCACCAAGAAAGAAGGCCATAGCAAACAAATGGGTATACAAAGTGAAGTACAATCCAAATGGAAGCATTCAAAGATACAAAGCCAGACTAGTTGCGAAAGGATTTGCATAGCAATATGGTCAAGATTATGATGAGACTTATGCTCCAATAGTAGCAAAGATGGATTCCATACCGTTCTTAATATAACTAGCAACACTCAACAGATGGAATCTGTATTAGCTTGATGTCAAAAATGCATTTCTTGATTGTTATCTAGACGAGGAAGTCTACATGCAACAACCAGCAGGTTATGTTGAACTAGGAAAGGAGAATCACGTTTGCCATCTTATGAAAAGTCTCTACAGCTTAAAACAAGCACCCAAAAGTTGGTACAACAAAATCAATAAGTATTTTACTGATTTGAGATACATGAAATCCAATGCAGACCATACTCTCTACTACAAAGTTCAAGGGGAAGACAATATTATTGCACTTTTGTACATAGATGATTTAATTATGACCGAAAGTAAGGATAGAGCTTCATCATAAAGCTAAAATAAGACTTATCTACAGAGTTCAACATGAAAGATCTTGGACTTATGCATTATTGTCTTGGTATTGAGTTTTGTAGAGATTCAGACAGCACCTTTATGAGTCAGCTCAAGTATGTTGACAGTCTCCTGAAGAAGTTTCATATGGCAGATTGCAAGGTTGCAGCCACTCCCATGCAATAGAGTTTGAAACTTACTAAAGACTCAGAAAAGCCTATAGTCAATGATAGGTACTACAAGTAGCTCATCGGATCTCTTATATATTTGACTATTGCATGGCCATATATTTGTTATGAAGTAAGTTCAGTTGCACAGTTTATGGCAAATCCAAAGCAGTATCACTGAAATGTAGCCAAAAGAGTCTTGAGATACATCAGAGGTACATGATAGTTTGGGATAGAATACAGAGGAAGTCATCCACAGTTGCATGGATACTATGACAGTGACTATGCTAGAGATCATGAGACCAAGAGATCGACACAGAGATATGCATTTTTCCTTGATCAAGGTGCTATATTATGGTTGTCAAACAAACAACCAACTACTTCCTTGTCTTTGACTAAAGTAGAATATAGGGCTCTCACTGCAAGTGCATGTGAGGCTATATGGCTTAGAAGACTATTGTCAAATAAAGATTACTTTGATGAATCAAAGCCAACAACAATATACTGTGATAATTAATTGGCTCAAACATTGGCCAAGAATCTAGTATATCACTCCAGGACAAAGCACATTGATGTCAGAGAGCACTTCATTAGAGAAAGAGTGTTACTTGGTGACATCACACTGCAACATTGTGAGTAGCAAAGAGAATGTTGCAGACATCTTTAGCAAACGACTCGGTAAAGAGCTTTTCAAGAAACACCAACAAGCTCTTGGTTTGATGAAGAGGAAGGACATTCCCATTAAAGGAGTGTGATGGAATGTAATGTTCAGTCCTTCTTCAATTCCCCAGAATCATCATCTTGAGGGAAGGCCGACTTCATGATGTTGATCTTGAGGGAAGGTGTTGAGAGATCACGCCTCTTTCGTCTTCCTGAGCATCCTCCTACACTCATGGCTTCCCCTAGAGAGGCTTTTGACCAGTGGATTTCATCCACTGATTCCTATTTCTCTGCAAATCAAGTTTATCCTATCTTCTGCAAGGCATTCCATCTTGAGTCTCACTTGAGAACTTTGCTTCCCTCTCTTCAATTTTTTGATAGACCTATCCATGGCAAGCTGTCGTGATTGCTAACTCCCCTCACCAATGGGTTTCATTGGATATTTTGAGCTCTTTTGATCAGAGTACTAACTTCAAGAAGACACTAGGTAGGGCCATGGATAATGTCCCTATCTCTCTCTGTGAGTATGCTATTCCCATCGGGGATGATTCATCTTCCCCAATTAATTTGATCGAGAGAGATGCAGCCCTTACCATTCTCCTTGCAACTAGCAAGTTTGATGAGGATGTTGGTGAGCCAGAGGGTCCTTCTACATCCACAAGTGGTGGAGCAAGTCCATCAACAAGTGGTGGAGGAGATGACATAAACCTAGACAGGACCTAGACCTAGAGCTTGAGGGGCATACTCTTAACCTAGCTAAGAGCAAGTTGAAAGCGAGGTCATCTTATCATTATATCCGATTCGTACATATCCATCCTCCCTATAATCTAGATGAGGCAGCAACCAAGCCACACCTCACTTCGGTTGATCCAATCAGGATTGAAGATGAGGAATACCTTACCCTATTGGAAGTGATGGAAGAAGCTAGTCTCCGAGAGGATGAGGTGCTATGTTGGCTCTCGAATGACACCTTTGATGATGTCATTGACTTTGATGCTCCAGTCAATCTAGCAATCGATGAGATTGCATGCTTTGATGACTCGAGCCTCACCGATCTAGAGGCAATCCAATGAACATAGAAGGCAATCGAGGATGCCGCACCAGAGTACGACATGTCCGATGAGGAGTTCATGAATTTACAGAGGGAATTGTTTGGGGAGAGAGATGAAGAAGCTGGCACCTCAAGCCAGCATGTAGGTCAAGACCAACCACAAAAGGGAGTCTAGTTGGATATTGTAGCTGACGCAATCCGCGATGAGGCAAAAAAGGTATGTAGCTTTGCTAGCTTCATCATGTGATTCAAAATCATTAGTATGATTCTAGGTTCCATTTTAGCAACAACAAAAATCATTGTTTTGTCTTCAACTGGTAGGGAATAAAAAATAGGGTTTATGGTACAAACCCCAACGAATTTTTTGGACTTTCAACCCAGGTTATGCTGCATGCATACCAGGCATGTACATGGATTTTCATCCCAAAATATGCCCTGGAAGCATGATAAGAGCAGTCACACAATGTCAGATATCATGCTTCCAGGGCATATTTTGGGCTGAAAATCCATGTATATGCCTAGTATGCATGCAGGATAGCCTGGGTTTGAAATCAAAAAAATTGGTTGGTGTACCCTACATTATATTTTTTATTCCTACGCTTGAAATTGAATAAATTTGACTCTCCATTCCCACAACCCCCTCCAACTTGCCCTTGCTACTACTCCATTTGTGGAAAAAATTAAGGTTATCGTTTTCTGACATAGGGAAAATATCAGGTTTATGGTTTTTATTCATCCCATAGGGAATACAATTAGTTTTAGGGTTTTTTCACATAAGAAAAATAATCTATTAAAACAATCATTTATGTGAGGCCAATGAGACATAAGGAACCATGTGCATGATTTTTATGCAAAAAAACACCCTGCAAACCCTAAATTTGACATCGTACGTTTCTGTAGAAACAGGGCTCTGGTCGCGCGATGTCGGATTTAGGGTTTGCATGAGGGTTTAATCATGCACATGGTTCCTTATGTCTCACTAGCCTCCCATAAATGATGCAGGGTTTTTTTTTGCATAAAAATCATGCACATGGTTCCTTATGTCTCATTGACCTGCCATAAATGATTGTTTTAACAGATTAATTTTCTTATGTGAGAAAATCCTAATTCTTATTAATTCTTGAAAAATGATGTTTTCTTAATTTATATCATCTTCGGGTTTTGATGGATATGTTGGTTATAGGATATCTTATGGGTTGATGAATATGCTAGATGCAAGGGTGGAACCAGAGGGTCTTCTAGTGGGGATTCGGATGGCTTCGATTGGCCACTACATCAATAGAGTGGCTCAACACATTTTGGTCTTCCATCGACAATTATTGTTGGATGGAATGCTCAATATCATGAAGGTCAAGGTCCTAAGTTAGATGGTGAAGATGAGGCCCATCCATCCTACTACGGATCACATTGTTTTGTTTAGGCATAGTGTAGCTTTATTTTTGTTCTCGGACACACGATCCACTCCTCTCCATAGTATCATAACTATTGCAGGGCTAGCTGGCGTTACAGATCCCCAAGCTATAGAGAATGAAATTGTGCAACCCTCTCTGCTTTAACAAGCAAAAAAGGGATCTAAACCAAGCAAGAAGAAGGGCAGACTAGAGTAGCTTGTGTGTTAAAGTGGGTACTCTTTGTAATACTACTCTATGTCAATAAAGAATTCCATTTTCAAATTATTTTCTCTTCCTGCTTTGGGACATTAATTCCTTTTCCATGTTAAGTAAAATTGAGTATTATTTCCTTGTGAATGTTTCATTGAGATTTGATGTTATTATTTCATTTTGCATGTAAGTAAATTGAGATTGCATGTAAGTAAATTAATATACTGCAAATACAATGAAAATAGATTTTAGATTGGACATACAAAAACAATTCAAATTATATTGAAAAGAGGCTGATACAAGACTGATGCCCGTCGGTAGAGTACATGAACTCTAACTACTATTGCCCAAGGCAGAGCATACAACATCCCTAAGTGCCCTTGGGCTTCCTAAGATGGACAATAAACTGCATGTCTTTGGTTGGTCACAGTGACCCTTTTCCTATGGATGGCAGCCAGTTGGGTGTCATCCATGAGGTCTACTAGGTAGGCCTCAACTTCATGCTACATGGCAAGCAAGGCGTCTCTAGAAATACACCATGGATCCTCCACAACTCCATGCATGTAATACCGGGACATTGGGGTATTGTTGAGGCCTTGCATGACCTCACGTACCACCCTTGCAAAGCTCGCTATCCTGGATTTGGAGGGCCTCTTTGCCCTAGACCTGGAGTTGGGTGTCCTCTCCCCTGTAGGCGTGGGCGTGGATTCTCTCCTCTTGACTTAGTCCTCTGATCTGTCCTTTGCTGTTGCTCTTCCTCATGCTCCTTCTCTGTGCTCTCTGAATCATCGACATCTACATCATGATGCCTTCCTTTGTCCCTCTATCTGTGGCCCTTGCTCCCTCCTTTATCCCTCTATTTGTGGCCCTTGCTCCCTCTCTAGAATGGTAGTTTCTCCCTTCAACAAGGATCATCGGGGGGAGAGGGGGGGGGGGCTATCATTCTCTGTCTCTGAGTCTGGAGGCGGGTCTTACTGTGCCAGTCTCTATGGTGCCTTGATCTTGGGCCTGGCCATGGGGGATGGAGAGAGTGTACAAGAGAAAGGGTGGAAAGGTCAGGGGCAAGTGGGAGGTGGTGTGGGAGTGGAGAGCTCTTTAAATAATGAAATGAAAATGAGGGCCCATTCTTTTATATAGGGCCCAAAGCCCTAATTTTTTAAAATACTTGTTTTTAATTAAAACTCTAAAAAAAGTAAAATTGGTGCAACCTTGAGTTAAATACTTATCCTTAACATCCAATAACTCAAAGTTTCTCATTTGTATTGCAACTCATGGCCATTATATGTTGGCTTTACTATAAATCACATAACTAAAATTACAAAGAAATTCTAAAACTTATGCATGGGCATCCACATTGGAAGAAAGAGTCTACACCATCATTTTCATCTGTCTCCACCCATATGCGCCCTTGTCTATGATGGGTTGCACGGCACCTTGCATGATTTTGTCTTGCATTTGATGAGTTGTATATTCTTCTTCGACATTTCATGTTAACATCTTGCACCGCATGGGACACTAAGGACTCTTTGAATGCTAGTGTTGTAGATGCTCTTATTTTGATACGCCTGTACCACCATTGAACCAATTGAACCATTGGGCTTGACTTAGTTCTACCACCCCCATGTTGGGTCACTTTATTATATGCACAATGTACTTGCCAATGTGATCTTTCCATGCCCTGAGTGGACCACACTCCGATGCTTCTGGACATAATTCCATGCCATGTATGGTGCATGAGCATATAAAATGTGCTGCCAAATAGAAAAACAAATTAGTAAATATAGGACCATTCAATATGCACATCTCAATGTCCAAGTTAGATGTTACCATGTACTATGTGAAATGATTCTTTCCCCAAGATATCTCCATACTCCAGCTAAAGTCATTCACAGCATTGATGAAACACTGTGCATCATCATCTTCGAATCTTTTCTTTTGTAGTAGTAAAGGTACCAAGCTATCAAGAGCTAACCACACTCGCGCCTTTTCCAATCTTTTTTGTCCCTTCCCCCCTCATTCACAATAGGCATTGTGTAACTTTCTCCATGCATCAAACTCATTAGCATGTTTGAGCTTGTCATTCTTCTTCTTTGCAGAAAGGAATTTTAAAGCCTACCAAAGCTTGGCTTACAAGGAAAATTGCCTATTTTTCTAGATCTTTTCTCATCTTTTGTAATCTTTACTTGCACAGAGTGTAGTCCCATATTTGAAAGAACCTTTTCAATTCTTGCAATCATCCTCTCACTCTCTTGTTGGGCCTTCAAGTTATATGCATCAATGATGTATAGATGCACCAACTTTTCAATTATTCTCGCAATAGCCCTGGGGCGCCAACTCCCTTTAGTAAGAATACCTATCAATATCTTGAGTATGAGATGAATTTAACAATATGCCATGAGTATAGATTAGTTAAATTAGCATGATTGTGTTCTACACTAAAAGAGCTTTAAATTTATTTTTACACCTTGAAATTTAGGTAGCACATGAAAAAGCTACATTAATTGGAAAGGATATGGATTTTCATATTTTAGTGTATTTTTTGTTTTACCCCCCCCCCATCCAAAAGACCCCCCCTTTGAGCCTCACATATTATGAAAAATATGTACAAAGATTAAAATCTTGCATATTTTTAAAGATATATACCTTATATTTTGTGGGAGGGGGGACATGAGATTTTCATATTTTCCGTTGCATATTTGAAATGTTTTTAGGAAAAATCCATGCATATTCTATATGGACCTTGTCCCCTCATACCCTAGATTTTGGATGAGGGTAGTAACATATTACATATTGAGTTGATGCCCGAGGACAATAGCATGAAGCACACAAATGTGTACTCGCTCAAGAGGAATTTCAAGAATTGGGCTCCATGATGGATCTTTCCTTGGAGCATCCCTATTCGGTGCCTTAGTTTGATCTATCTCTGCAAGTTCAGAGGCCCATTGCTTTTGATTCTTTTTACCACCCTTTGCATGCACAGTGGACAAGGATGCCTTGTATTTGCTCCATGTGCCACATTAAACATACATTTAATAGTCTTGAGGTTAGTAGCTAGATGCCATTGTACACGGTAGGATCCATAGCCCTTAACTTCAAGTAGCTCATGATTGTTATGACCTTTGATCACACTTGGGATATCGGTGTGGTAAAAAAACCACTTCAAAATTGAATGTGACTCTTTCGCACTTGCAAAAAACACTCACATGTCATTTCAAAATATTCTAAGTCTTTTTACATTACTGCATTAAAATTCAAATTTCCATCATACCTCAAAGGATCCCAACCACCAAATCTCCTATTCAGATTGCACACTGAATTGTCTTACATCATCAAGCTCAACTTCAAGGTCCAGTATTCTATTCATTATTATCAAACTGAATCTTTCTAATTTTTGACCTTTGACCACCTCACTTTCATCAAGCTTTAGTACAATCTTCAAAGTACCATTGCATTCATCCATAGGCATATCATAAAACTTCACCATGGCTTGCATAACTCTTCGAACATCCATCACAAAGTTATTGTTGACTATCAATTCCAATTCTTTAGACTCTCCAGCCTTTGTTTTCAATGTTAGTGTACTACATACATGCTAGGGCTCACCGACTAAATCAAGTACACCCAAATTGGGTGCATGCCTGGCCTTATCAACATCAGTCAGTTTAGGAAGCCGGGCTTTAACTTTTATCCCACAGAAAGACGTGTTGTTTTTAAGCTCTTAAATATGAGCTGATATGCCTTTGTACTTATCCTTGCAATATCACAAACTCCGTGTGTACTAGTTGCATTGAAATGCTCCACAACTTTGCTCATTGACTCAGATGTTATCTCTAATTTTAGACTTTTAAATTTTGGATGTTGTATAACAAATTCCAACATTTTTTTCATGAACACTTCACCCATAGCACCATAGTGTTCATCATGGATAGACATGAGTTTTGAAACACTCCTACAGGCTCTCACTCGACGCTTCCAGTGACCATTTCTCTTGGATATTTCATCCATTGGATGCAATTTCCTCTTAGGTAGTCTTGGACCCATTGGAGTATCCTTCATGAATGATAATGTTTTTTCTAAATTTTTGATCTCATCCTTCAGAGATGTGATTTGCATCTATAAGTGAATTGCATTTATAGTGCTCTCTTCCAATTGAGCATCTAATGTTTGAACCTTTACCTGTAATTCCTGATTTTTCTTCTCTATGCCATCATATGCAGACATTTGAACACTTATAGTTTGCATAGATGATACCAAATATTGATTCCAAGCCTCCAACCTTACGATCCTTTTGTATCTTTCATTAAGCAAAGATTGATAATGGCTGTGAAGGCTACTTGCTCCATGACCAATCAGCCTTTGACAATATCCTAACAAACCATTCTCACCCTTACATAGAAACTTTATTAAGCTCGTCAATCCATGGAATTGAGGAGTCTGACAAGTTTGTGGATCTATTGGATATATTTTCCCTTCTGACCACAAATCCATATGTGTTTTTCCTTAATTTCGAAGAGCTACTAAATCACTTTCACTTGCTAAGGAGGATTCATTACTCTTTAAAAATGGTACATTCTCTCCATCAATTTGAAAATGGATATCCACCTTTTTTTAAATTTCGAGGGGCTTGCATGATTGCATTAAAAATCTAATGATTGAAATCTACAAATTCAAAAAAACATTTACTTATCATCAAACACTATTAAACTATGTGAATCGACATTACCTCACGGGGATCTTTGAAGGAAAAACGTGGTCAAACTTGTCCTCCTCAATGGTCCCTCTTGTAATCCAGGATGTTGAAGTTGATGGATTTTTCTCCAAAACTAATTATATGCTTCCAAACAACTCCAAATCTATTTCAAGCCATCTTCTGTAAAAAACCTCAATAGTAAGAGTGTATCTTTTAAAACAAACAAATATTTCTTCCTCTTCAAATCATGTATTAAAAGAAAACAACACAATTACCAAAACAAACAACAAATTAACTAATTTTTCAAAGTTGCATCATAAAATCTCGTTATTTTCATTGTCTTGCATTGTTCTAAAGGTTTTCTCCCTGAAATTCCATGCAAGTTTCTCTGATAGACCCTAATTTGAGTTGAAAACTAAAAACATTCTAAAACTACATGAATGAATAGTACCTGATTCTTGGACCAAGGTGCTTTGAAAAATGTGATCAAACTTGTCCCTCCCAGTGGTCCCAAATGTGTTCCAGGAATGATGAAGTTGATGGTTCTTGCTTCAAAACAAATTCTATGCTCCCAAACATCTCAAAATCTATTTCAAGCAATTTTATGTAGAAAACTATTGATAGTAAGGGTGGAAAAGGCTCATTTCTCATGAAATTTCTTACAAAACAAACAAATCTTTCAATGTTTTCAAACCATGTAATAAAACAAAACAACACAACTACACAAAATGAACTACGAACTAACTATTTCCTCAAAGTTACATCATTAACGAACAAATCTCGTCTCATAATCACTGTGTTGCGTTGTTCCAAAGATTATCTCACCTGAACCTCCATACAAGTTGTTTGGATGGACCCCAAACCTTCACAAATGGTTCAAAATCATGCACCCTTAGAGATTGTAGTAGGGAAAGTGACTAGTATTGAGAGATGGGCAAAAGAAAGATTGATTTCCATGCATTAGCAACTGCAATGTCTAAAAGTCAATCTTCTTTGATCCTTTCTCAAAGAATCTCATCCAGTAGCTCCTTCTAAGCTCCAAATACCTTGCATCATTCATGGTTTGCTCAGGAACATTGATTGCCTTGTCTTCCTGAATGAAATGATTTTAGATCGTGGGAGAATCTCAGATGAGAGAGGAAGTGGCAAGATTTGAAGGAGAAGCACCCAAAATAGAGAAGGAGAAGGTAGGTTGAATCTCATTCAAAAATCTTGAAAGTTTTGAAAGAATGAGAGTGAAATGGGAGGGAAATGCAGGTAGAGAAGAGAAGCAACGAGATTTTGGCGTGAGAGTCCATCCCATGAGAGGGAGAATAGAGGAAGAAGCTTCTCGCTTAGGAGCTAGCAAGAAATTTGAAAAGAGGGCTAGAGCAAAGAAAAATTCGAAATGGTGCTAAAAAATGAGGGGGAAGGAAAAGGAATGAGAGAGAATGAAAGGAGAGTGGTAGTTGGATGGGAGGATTTGGTTTCAAGTAAAATGGTACAAGTTTGGTTGAGAAACTAGGTTTCTCAGTTTGGTTACAATTAAAAAACGTGATGGGAGAGTTGCGGTAGCAAGTGGGTGCTCCACATCATTGTTTGGGCCATTGAATGAAGAAATAGAGAAGTGAGGCCACTTCCAATATTCTATTGGGTTTTATTCACCTTATTCTTCCATGTCACGAGCCCAAGGGCTCCCTTATAGGGCCCTTTTTGAGTCCAAATTTTTTGTAATGCCATATATTGTATGAAGCAAAGAACAATCGCTGATGTGGGGGCACATGAGTTTCTAGCCATTTGAATCCTTCTTCAAGACAAGACTGTTATAATCTCCCAAAAACCTACAAATCCTCAGAACCAAGTGATGCTCTAATGCTAAGTGTTGGAATTTGTAAGCATGTAATACTCTTAGATATTTCATGTGACAGTGAATCCCCACAACTCGAAGGAGTGACTGCATCATGAAATGATGAAGACAGGCGCATGAAATAAAAATTACAACTGTAACAATTTGAAAATATCAAGACTCATATAATTGCTCAACTTGCAACACAGTATGAGATTCTAAATGACACTTTTATTGAAGAAAAGATGTGCGATTGACACAAACACCTCCTCCTCATGCCTACGGGCTTTCACATGACAGTGAATCCCCACAACTCGAAGGAGTGACTGCATCATGAAATGATGAAGACAGGCGCATGAAATAAAAATTACAACTATAACAATCTGAAAATATCAAGACTCATATAATTGCTCAACTTGCAACACAGTATGAGATTCTAAATGACACTTTTATTGAAGAAAAGATGTGCGATTGACACAAACACCTCCTCCTCATGCCTACGGGCTTTGTTGTAGGTTACAAGAAACATACATTAAAGACTCTTTGAAGGAATTCTACGAGTAGCTGCATCTTTATACAATTCTACCAAAATATGGACAAAGGTAGCATGGCTCTCATTCGAAGAGCTTGAACAAAGAGAGAGAGCCAGATGAATTGAGCCTGTAAATATAGATGTGCCAAACCACCACGTAGAATTTTGCCATAGCCTGAGGAAACCGCCATACATGATTGGACCACCACATCATTTTATGTATGAACTCCAACCACGTGTGATTGCATGGTCAACCCCTTAGAGCTTCAACCAAAACCCTATGAAGATTATTCCAACAACATGCATACATACATCCATGCATGCATGCATACATCCATGCATGCATGCAGGCACACATGGACCAACTCTCTCTCTCTCTCTCTCTCTCTCTCACACACACACACACACACACACACACACACACTTACACTTTTTTTTGTGTGGAATCTTTGAGTCATTGTCTTACAAAAAAGAGCTATCCTATAAAGGGAGAGCTATAATACATTAAGAGAAAATCTCACTGTAGGGCAAATATACTTCCAAACAAAAAAGTCATCACACACACACACACGCACACACACACACACACACACACACACACACACACACACAAATGCACGCACACATGCACGTACAAGCACACACACATGCACATGCACACACAAGATAGGGAAGGAATACCCAATGCATGCTTGTTTCTATGATATGAGCAAAGCCTTCAAAAGGTTTCCCAAGGAAGTATACAAATGAATGAAGCATGGAAAGAAGCATGAATGGATACCAATAATGACAAGTTAAGCTCACAGGCCAAAGTGAATAGCATCATTCATTGCTTGCTATCAAGGATGCAAAGTCTTAAAAGATGACATGGATATGATGCAGAGAAAATGCATTATAATCCTTGATACAAGCTTTGCCACATATTAAATATCACACAAGTAGAGCAAATCCATCATGTGATGATGCAATATCTAGCTCCAATTATTCAAAGTGAGAGGACGTCTTCCAAAGACATGTCACATTATAATAAAATTCCTTGAACATTATGTTTACATCACCCAAAATCCTTCAACTCCCAATGGTGTACGTTTACACCACCTTTCATTTGTAAATTTCAAACTCTTAGATTATGTAAAATGGCTTCAATAGTGAAAGTGACATCCCTTGATCATTGACATTTTATTAAAGTTGTATGCAATTTTGTATTACTATGGTCTCTCTCTAAAAAAATTGTAGCTCCCACAAATTTTTGGGTCTATTGAGTCATTTTTATGCGGAGGTAACCACCAAATTATGCCCTTGCATTACCAATTTAATGTGGATGTGATCATTTTGGCCAAAGTCCAAAAATAAGAGAAAATTCGAAAAGTTTTGAATAGTGTGTTTTTATGCGTAGTCAAATAAAATAAATAGATTTCTTAATCTAAAATTTAAAGTTATAATTTGATTAATGGTTTTTTCCCTCAAAATGGAAACTTGGGGCTAGTTTGACCAATTAAACAAAGTTCTTTAGTACAAAAGAAGAATATTTAGATAGCTTATTTTGAACTCTCATGAATTACATTTTAAGGGTACATAGAAATTCACCGTGGTTGTCACCATGTAGGCGCTGGTTGTAGATATCCACCTCAGGATGAGAAAAGAATTAGACCCTTGACCTCTTAATTAAGAGGTAGACATGAATGTAAACCTTTGAGTCCCCATGAGCCTTATCCTAAATGGAGAAGATTCTAGTGGGCCATGCTTCTCACTCTAAAAGGAGAGGAATAAAGTGGCTTGATTCTAATCACACATAGCTAAGAAAGAATTAGCCTTAGATGTGTGTCAAACTCTTGATCCTTGCTTGAGAGGATAAGGATTCAAGTTAGAAGTGGCATTGTGCCACAAGTGAATCTATGCTTGCATGGTGGAGAGTTGTGGTTGCGTGAGAATGAAGCTTGAAATTTCACAATGCAAAGAGCTTCCATGGTTTATTTGTGGAATATGTTGACTTGAAAAGAAACTCTCTCAAACAACCACAAAAGAAAAGTATGGCTTTTAATGGCCCCCATGTAAGGAGGAAAGGGGGTGATGAAGTACAGTACATCCAACTTGTAGGAATTTTTGTAAACAAATTAATATCATGTTAACAAAGTATAGTAAATTTGGAAAATTGGAGACATGCTTGTTTGTGTTTCTTTTTTGAGTAGAGTCTAGTTCACCAGCTTAGCCAACAACAATGCATGTTGTAAATCAACAAGACTAAAAGGTGTATGATTGCTTGAGATAACTGACGCACCCAAGAGGCTACCAAGTTGCTTGAGGGGGAAGCCTTTTGATGCGAAAAAAAGGGATGGAGGAGGGAGTTAGGGGTCAATTGGGTTGGGTGGCTTTCAGGATGCGTGTTTTTTATACTCAAGCAAGGAGCACACGTATCATGTTTGGATTGGTTTGACAAGTGGTTGCACTAGCTTTGAGCCGTTTCGTACACCTAGTGGTGCAAAAACAAAGGGAGTGCACGAGAAAGGGAGGAGGGGAGTTATGGGTCGAGAGGAGTAGGTGGCTTTAGAACTCTTCTTTAAGGGGGGCATGCAATTTATGATTGGTTGGTTCTTGGGGACAAGTTGGTTGTGTGTAGGGAGGGAGGGAAAGGAGAAATTGGTGTGTGAGATAGAAAAGATTAAAAAAAAAAACCAAGGACTAGATGAGAGGGGGGTGCTTAATACTCTATTAATGAAGGAGTTTAATTAAGGAAGGAGTGCTTAAAACTCTTTGAAGTAAGATAAAGGAAGGGGTGCTGAAAAGATAATACTCTTGTAATTAAGATTAAGGATGAAGGAGGGGGATTTAGGATATATATGGTTGAGCCAAGCGTGGAAGGCATGGGCAAAAAGGGGGGGAGCCAGCACGGGAAGGAGGGGAGGGAGCGAATGGGGGGGTGCCACGTGGGGGGAAGGCAGATACGGAGTACGTATACGCGATGGGCAAATGGCTGGCTAAGGTCATGTGGGGGATAACATTAAATGCGAGGGGGGGATAATATAAATTGATGAAGGGGATAAGGGAGAGAAGGGAGCTCATGTGGGCAGCCAAAGAATGCTACATTAAATGCTCAGAGGATGGTTATTAATACTAAGGGACTAGGGAGGTGTAAACTTTTTCTTTGGGCAGAGCTTTGCCTCTGTCCCTTGTTTCTTCTTCTTCTTCTTCTTCTTCTTCTTGTCCGCCATAGCCAAGAGCTTGCTGTCCTCAGCCATAGCTTGCTGCCCACTTGCCCTTCTTGCATCGCCATAGCCAAGAGCTTGCTGCCCACTTTCCCATCTTGCTCCCCCTCTCTTGGGTTCCTCCCAGATTTCATCCTCCTTCCCTTTTCCTCCATTGGGTCCCTCGCATTTTGGGTTTTTGCCCAATCCCCTGCTCTCTTTGCCCCCTCTTGCTGATTCCCTCTTGTCCCCCCCTCTGATTTGATCTCGGCCCCTCCTCCTGTTAGATCCCTCGTGCGTGCTGCCAAATTTTCTTGGCCCTTCAACCAATTCCCTGCTGCCAGATTTCTGGACCTCCTCAATTTTCGAGAGTATTCTTTTCCCGTCTAGCACGAGCTGAAGGGGACTACCTACACACAATTTGAACTAGTTAGCATCTCTTTTTGCAGTTCATTCTTGAAACCAGCGTAGTATATCCTTGTTGAAGCGAGTCGGGGAAGTTTTTCATCCCTGCACGCAGAAAGAGGAGTACTTCATTATTGAAGTTCTGTTGAATGCCTTCGTATAATTCACTAGTTCCTGTGCAACATCACTCGTGCACTTTTGCATTTGCCTCCTTGTACCTGCTGCTTAAGACTTTGGCTCTGTGGGAACGTCAGGAGTGGCTATTTTGCTCCATTGTCACCTTTCTGAGGATCCTACTGAGGTTGTTCTACATCCGGTAATGTAGTGCATTGCGTACTTTCATCTGCCCGGCAGAATCAGAAAAGTAAGAAGGATTGTATATGCTCTACGGCAACTCTAGGAGCTTGCAGGAGTCCTTGTAATCAAGGGCCGCGTTTCTGCGAGCATCATTCTTGGGAGAATCTGGAGCAGTAAAACATCATTTTCCTTTGTCTAATTCAAATTCAGTTACATGGTGAGCGTTGAAATGCCCTCCGCTACGTTTAGCTTCGGTTCATCTTCTGAAGCACCTCTGGAGTCCATATTGAGGCACAAGGATTCCAAGGCCTCTGAAAATGGGGCTCTCGAAGTATCGAAACTCCTTGACAAAAAATCGAGGCCTCTACTGTATCTCGATACACTCGTGGACTTGGAAGAGCCGAGCCTTAGCGATCTCGTTGCACCTGGGTTGTCTCCTCGCGTGCGAACGATGGAGACTGTCAGAAGTTCCGAATGTCTGGAGGGAATGCTGTCTCCGAACATCAGATCGCTGGCAACCACCCCCAGATCAGTTGGTTTTGAACCGCATCCGATGTTCGCTGATGCGTGGGAGGCTCTAAGGCGGTCATTGGTTTATTTTCGTGGCAAACCCATCGGAACAATCGCTGCATTGGATCCAACCGAGGATTCGCTCAACTACAACCAGGCAAGTATTCTACACCTGCAGAGATCCAACACTCGAAGTGCTGTCGGGTTCAAGGGACAGAGGCACGATGTCTCTTTCCTTCGGAACGAATTGTATATTACTTATTTAGAACTTGAAAGCCACTTTAATACTTGCTGTAAGGTCGGAATGCTGTTAGCCATTTCTTTCTTTTTAGTGTCATGTCGTGCCTTCTTTCTTTTGGCTGCTTGTGACAACTTTATTTGCAGATTGTCTTTGCAGAATCTGTAACTAAGACATGCTAGTTTGCTTAATATCTACCTAGCCATGTTATCCGAACTAAATCCAGTAGAATTCATTGCGCTCCACAGTCTTGGTTTCCATGTTGGAGAGGCCGTCCTTGTGTGTTTGAGTCTTGGTGTAGCAATACAACGCCAAATTGAGAACAAGGTCTTCTAACTGCCTATCTAGATATTTGTGACTAGATCTCTGTCACGTATGCTGGTTGCCCGATTTCTTCGTTAGCCTGATTTTGTCGATTGTTTTTTGCAGGTGTTTGTGAGGGACTTTGTTCCTAGTGCATTGGCATTTCTTATGAATGGAGAGCCTGAGATTGTTAAGAACTTCTTGATGAAAACCCTCCGCCTGCAGGCCTTAACAAAACGGATTGATAATTTCACCCTTGGGGAAGGTGTTATGCCAGCAAGCTTTAAAGTTCTTCATGATGCAAATCGCAATACTGAAACTATGATCGCTGATTTTGGGGAAAGTGCAATTGGTAGAGTTGCTCCAGTTGACTCAGGATTCTGGTGGATCATTCTCCTTCGTGCTTACACCAGGTCCACTGGAGATCATACCCTAGCAGATATGCCTGAGTTTCAGCGTGGGATGCGTCTGATATTGAGTTTATGTCTTTCAGAGGGTTTTGACACATTCCCAACCCTCCTGTGTGCAGATGGTTGCTGCATGGTTGACCGCAGGATGGCAAGTTCCTTGCTTCATCTCAGCTTATTGTTTATTAAGCTACACACGTTTTTCAGAGTCTAAAAGTGGTCTCTTTGGGTGTTGGTTTCTAAAGTTAGATGGCAATCGGGAGGAAATGATTTGACAAAGCGTAAATGCTGTTGTGCAGGGAATCTATGGTTATCCAATTGAGATACAGGCGCTCTTTTTTCTTGCACTCAGATGTGCAAGGGTTCTCCTTAAGCCTGAAGGTGGTGGAAAAGAGTTCATAGAGCGGATTGATAAGCGTTTGCATGCCTTGAGTTATCACATGCGGGAATATTTTTGGCTGGACTTTGAACAACTTAACAATATCTACAGATACAAAACTGAGGAGTACTCTCATACGGCTGTTAACAAGTTCAATGTTATTCCTGATTCCATCCCTGATTGGGTTTTTGACTTCATGCCTATGAAGGGTGGTTATTTCATTGGAAATGTCAGCCCAGCTCGCATGGATTTCAGGTGGTTTTGCCTTGGTAATTGCGTAGCTATACTATCATCTTTGGCAACCCCGGAGCAAGAGGCTGCAATTATGGACCTTATTGAAGAACGCTGGGAGGATCTGGTTGGAGAGATGCCACTAAAGGTTGCCTACCCGGCATTGGAAAATCATGACTGGAGAATTGTCACCGGTTGTGATCCAAAAAACACTAGATGGAGTTATCATAATGGAGGTTCTTGGCCAGGTAAAGTTGCCCATCCTTTTTTTTAAAGGTCAAGACCAATACGTGCATAAAGCAATGCTGCCCTTGCCGAAAAGAGAGAGAGAGAGAGAGAGAGAGAGAGAGAGAGAGAGAGAGATCACATGATATGATACTCTTAACCTCCACTGGATACCCAATAGGATCTAGGGGCAGTCACAATATCTACCATAACTATATATATTGCAGCTTTACAAGGAGTGATCGATATCCCTGACAAGGGAATAGATGTATAATAATCTGTGTCTAGATGGATAAGCCTATATCTGGCGTGGTCCTTATCGTCTACTTCACCTGTTTCACTAATTACGAACTTTGCCTTTGCTTTTCCACTCCACATGTTCATTTTCACCTCAAGATTGTGTGGGCAAGTTTCTCATTTGACATATGAGGGCCAATTAAATATAGAAATATCCTCTTGAAGGCAGTCTCATCCCTCATTCATTAGCATGTGGTTATTTCTCTCTTGTAGAATGTCATACCGACCTGCTTATCACACAACCTAACAATAAGTCTTTGACTGGCAAAATTTACCTACATGCTTGGCTCAAAGCTTTTAGGTGTTTCTGAAGGCCAATCCTATACTTTGCTAGGAGGATCAATCATCTGCATATAGTAATAGTAGGAGAGTTTACTGAGCACGTTGAACTCCTTGACAATTGTTTGATGTCATCCACTCTTCATCAATGGACAGACCAAAGAGTTTTGGGAAGGTACAATGCTTTGTTTCTTACCATTAGCTCCTGTATCTGTCCTAGACTGAAAGAAGTTAAAAAGAACTCCAGATTTAATAGTCAAATCTACTGAACGACTAATGCAGGATGTTCCTGTTGATGTTCTTGCTGCTTTTGATGGGAGGATGTATATGGTCTACTGGAGCAAAAAGAGCAATATAAGGATAGCATAATTCGTCATGAGAGCAACCCCAATGGTTGCTGAGAGTAATATGTGCAGTGCCATGAGAATTCTCAAGGAGTTGTCTTTTTGTTTCCATTCCCTGCACTATGTATGCATCTATAGCATTCGTGTGATCCTTCTGTGAACATTCATTCCAGAATATGGAGAAACCTGCCTCGTATTAGAGTATAGTGCACACTCCAAAAGGTTATCAGTGTGAACCCTGTTGCACTGAGCAATAGTTTCTTGCCCTTCTAGAATGGGGCAAAGCTGCCTTGAAGGTAGAATAGCGGAGGAAGGAAGCTGGAAGGACAAAAGGATGGGGAAAGCATGTGTGCCTGTGTGTTCTACACAGAGAGAGAGAGAGAGAGAGAGGTCTTCTAGAGGTCTCACAGGCCTATGAGACAAGGTACACTTAAAAATAGTTTCTCATACAAAGACGCCTTGGGCTGATGCAACGGCTTGCTAGGGCCCTTGCTGAGTGCTATACTAAAAATCCAAAATCCAAAACTAAAAAATCCTTAGAGAAGCAAAAGATGTACAACTATGATTGTGGTGCCTCGAAAGATATCTAGTGTTTACCTCTGTTGGGCCGTCTCTTGCTGTGGTGGGGGGCATGGCCTCCATGATCTCTATCCGGTGTTCATATCAAGATTGATACCTCAACTCTGATGGTCCCCTCTTAGTAAAGCCGGGATAGACTGGACCTCCATTGCGCATGCTCTGGTTTGTCTCTGCACCGTGCATGGTCTCTGTGGCTTTGGTTCCATTGCTTTCTTGTCTACTCTTCAGCTAATCCACTCTGTTCTCGTCTTTGCTAGCTCCTCCTCCTCTCCACTGTGAGCTAGTGCCAACTGAAACATTTAGAAATCTGCAACATGCCGTTGTGTTCAGTCTAGCTCTGTCTCGCATGTCACTGTCGCCTCTTGCTGTCTGTCTCGATATCTTCTCTCTATGTGGTCGCATCTTGCTCAAGTAGAGACTGATGCAAACCTAATCATGAAAATGGGTTAGCCGAGAAAGCGGTTCAAACCTGTGTCCCACTTGGTGATCTCGTCCACAGATCCCATAGTAGACTAGGCTTGTACATAGAAAGCGCTCCTCTGAGTGTGCATAGCCTGCAGGTCTGCTGCGCTCTAGTTGTGCCTGGAGATCCTTTTCTCAATCCCCAACTCGTGTTGACAAGACCTGCAACTGTCCAATGGCAATACCCATCTAGTGGGACAAGACATGCAACTGTCCCATAGCAATCCTCAATTCATTTGAGGCTCGTTTGTCCTCCAAGGGCTGGTGTCTGAGAACCACTCCATCCTCGGATACTCTCAGGAATTGATCGTGATAGAATTGGAGCTCGGTGGGGAACTCTTGGTTCCCCCCCAAGTCTGCGATCTATGGAGCTGGAGGAGGTCCAACTACATGATATGGTGGATCTCATCCCATGGAATCTGAGATGGCAGGGCATCAAAACTGTAATGGAAAGGTGAGAGTCGATTCATCTGAATACCTTGACTGGCAAACCATCCAGGCATACCAGGCCGTGCTAATCCTTCTGTTCGCTAGTCACCTGAGTGACTCTAATGCCAACCTTGGTAGTCTCCGATTGGGAAAGGCCCAAAACCGATGAAGTGGTGTCATGGAAATCTCTGCCTGTAATATCTGATAAGAGACTGAGGCATTACTCCGAGACCCATAATCACGTGTAGCCTGTCAAATCTCCACACTCAGCTGGCGAGATATCACGTCCCCAAAAGGGTGCTGCATGTATGGTTGGTGGCCACACCAGGGTCTCAAATAACCATCCCTTCGTCGAGGGATATTATAAATGTGCTTGAAAGCACTGCCGCTCTAGTCGAGCTAGAGCTCCGTGACCTCTCGTAAGCCATGCCCTGGCTGCATGAATCACTGTGAACACTGATCCTATGAAAATTGCCCCTAAGTAAGTGTAGGACTGCACAATCTCTGCAGGCTGCCCCTAATAAGTGAAACTATGCCATGTAATATGTAATACCGCAGTGAGGTGTTGAAGCAGCGGATGCAGGCTGCTGCAGTAAGTCATATGAGCTGAATATACAATGATGGATAACTATGTCCTGGTGTGAGAAATGTTTGCCATATGTTTATCTTGTTTGACAAGAACTTGATACATGCTAAATGATTCTCTCAATTCTGTTTTGTTGTTATTTTGTCTCCTCTGTAGGAAGAGTATTTGTGGATACTGAAGGAGGTTTTTAGACTTGATTGCGTAAGGACTATGCAAGGTTGGGATTTTGTGCTTCAGTTTTCAGGCTGATTGGGCTGTGTTTACACAGATCTACATCGTCTCTTCTATCTGTCTATCACGTGTGAACTATTCTCGGTGAAGGCTTGGTTACATGCATGGTGAATCCGCTCACACTAAAATCAATACTGCAGTACAGGATATTGCAAATATGTATGCCGTTAACATCACCACAAGTACAATATCTGGAAACCAGACTCTCCTCGGGTAGCCTTCCTTGCATAACTCCTAAGACAGAGGTGAAGAAGAATGTGCTAGAATGACAATGCCTGAACACTCTTTCTCCCTTCAAGCGATGAAGAGGGAGGAGTCACTTGTGAATGTGATGGACAGTGAGAGTGCAACTCTCACATATATAGCCCATGCAATGGTCAGGGCTAGGCTGAGCAGCCCTAGGGCAAAACCGACAGCAGCTGACCTAAGCTGACCTGCTGCCAACCTGCCATGTAATCAGTCCTGTCCCATCATTTGCAGACTGCCACATCAACTGATGACTTGTCCATGTGGCCCGGGTGCCACATCAACATGTCTATACTGCCGTGTCAGTGTCTGTACAGATCCATACTGATTCTGTGTAGATTTACATGGGCTATGAGCCATTTCAGTGTGTGTGCATTATGCTCTCGGGGCTTGTTTTGGCCCATAGATTGCCTTTTCAAGTGAACTTCTTTCTCAAGGTCTACATTTACAAAAGCTGACCTCACTTCCATTCAAAGCACTGGCCATCTATGATGTGCAACAATCCTTATTGTAGTGCCCCATCTTGTTGCATTAGATGCACTTGACCTTCTTCTTCTTCTTCTTCTTCTTAGAAGCTGAAAATGCATGCTCTTGCCCTCAAGGATCTTGGTCCCGAGCTCCTCAAATGTAATTGTCCAGATCCTTTGATGCCGGGACGAAGCCTTGGTAGCTCCGAAGTAGCCTGCTCGGTACACACTTGCCAGGTTCTCACCTACTGAGGTGAACTGGTCCTGAACCACCTTGATTTTGTTGAGGAACTCCTTGACCTCTTCATCCAGCTTCTGCATATAGAGTTAGTTCTGGAGGTTCAAGACCCTCGTCAAGTATGAGTCTCTTAGTGATTCTTCACCATATTCCATGCAGCATGGACACTCGTTTCTAGATGGATCAGTGGAATGACATTGTCCTTTGTGGTCTATGTGAGCAATGTGAAGGCGTCTGTATCTTGCTCTTCCCATGCTTGCAACAGCACTAGACCTGGAGGTATTGCTGTAGAGCCTATCCTCATTGCCTAGAGTTTAGGAAAGGAACTGTCTATCACCTTCCACAGTCTATCACTTTCCACAGTCTCCGTTAAGTGAGGAGACTCTTGACATTGATCTTCCACAGAGGGTAGTTAGGTCCATCAAGCTTTCCCTCCCCAAAGTTAGGGATAGGAAGCTCATTGGTTGAGGCCTTAAAAGAAACAGCAAACTGAGATACCTTCTTTAAATTTCCAACTGGATGTAGGGCTTGCTGCCCTTTTTGCTGCAGGCCCTTCTCCTGGACTGCTGACGTGTGTCTTGCCATGTGTGTTGCAGCACTATACCAGGTAGGCCTTCTTGAACTCTAGATCCTGCTTTCAACCAAGCTGATTTAGATCAGCTTCCTTCAGGAGTGCACTGTGGGTGGACTGATCGGTTGTCTTCAACAACACTCAGTTGGCTCTAATACCATATGAGAGAGTTGATTATGCATGTAATGTTCATACATTAGGGAGAGATAAAAGAGACAACGTAGGTTTTGTATAACACAATCCTATCAGCTAGATTGTCTAAGCTTTTTTTGCTCAGAAATGCTTGTTTGGGAGAGACTAAAATGGAATTGTATAGTCTTCACAAGCAGTTGTAGCTTGAATGAAGACAACTTTTTGATTAGCCCTTTCCTTTAGTACTAGCCTTTGTCATGGTTGAGTTTGCCCTTCACATCTGGAGTGTGGATATGTATGTCTAAGAGCACATGTTTATAGTATCGTCTACTCCCACTGTTGGGCATTGATGATGTTGATGGGGATGTCATAGTAGCAAGTCGTTGCTATACATGATGGAGATTATGGGTTTCAACCTTGTGAATGCTTATCATGAGATTGAAACTGCACTATGTGTTGTGTTATCAGAGGATGGATTTGGGCATGGTCCTGGATTCATTTAGATAAAAATAATGTGCTAGAATGCACAATGCCTGAATGCCCTTGCTCTCTTCAGATGATGAAGACGGACAACTCACTTGTGAATGTGATGGAGAGTGACAATGAAGCTCACTTATATAGCTCATGTGACGGCCAGGGCTAGGCCAACCAGCCCTAGGGGGAAAAGGACCAGCAGCTAACCTGTTCTGCCGATCTGTAGGCAACCTGGAGGTAGATGTGCCACGTGGCAATTTAGCCACGTCATCAGCTGACTGCCACATCAGCAGCTAGACATCCACATTGAAGTTTTGCAGGGATTGGCAAGGGATTTAAATCTCTTAATTTAATTCAATCATTTAAATTGATTTAAGCGTTTTTTGGTTACAAAATCTTTAAAAAGTGTCCAATTAACGATTTTATCCCTCAGTGATTGCTTGCTCAAGCACAATGGCATAGCTCTAGGTTGAGCTTGCAGACGCACATGCTTCTACAGTTGGTATAAGGGAGTTAAAAAAAGCATGCCTTTGTTATGGTTCATTCACTCGATTCCCAAGAAAATGTCTGAAAATCTAATTTTGAAATTGATCAAAACATTGTTTATCGATTAGACGCTCTGTTGAGTAGGATTTGTCACTACAAAGATAATTGTTTCTGTAATCTTGAACATGAACAGATATTTGGTAACTATATTTGTACTAGAGAGACCTTAAAGGATGCTTGATTGTAAGTCCCTGAACTTCCCAAGAGAGGCACAAGTGTCTCCCAAAATGTCACAGCTGCAGGACTAATAGAACAGGAGTTGATGGAGGTGTTAGCATCTGGTGAATTTTAGAGAAAAATGGAAGGAGTTTGTGTCCCAATGGAAAATGCTGGTACATATGCTGACTGTATTCATGACATTTCAACACTTTTTTGCATTGGAGTTTGGGGGAGAATTTTAGAGAAAAATGGAAGGAGTTTGTGTCCCAATGGAAAATGCTGGTACATTTGCTGACTGTATTCATGACATCTCAACATTTTATTGCATTGGTGTCCGGGGGACTTTTTTTTCTTAAGAAGAGCAGTACAAAAGTCCGGATCTTGAAATGTCTAGATGGCTTGTAACTTACCTCCTCAATAGGGAGAAGATTTGTCTAGAAGAACTGATCATTTGCTTGGCTAAACCTTCAGCATCTAACTGTGGTTATCCCCTGTGCTGAGCCAAGAAATGTTATGAATGGAGAGTACACATCTCTTGCATGATGTTACTCATGGTTGCTTCAAGCAATTGATGGTTTCACATATTTTAGAAGCATTAATCTCAATGCATCTACAGGGAGGGCAAATCTCTGTCTAAGTTTGACTACTGCCATTGCTGATAAGTGTGGAGTTTGAATCTGGCAGCTCCCATTGGCTTAAGGTAAGTGTTGACCGTCCCAAGCTGCCGTGAACTGCTTGGCAAAAAGCACTTTGTATCAAATAGCGGCAATCCTCTCTTCCACATAGTTTTTGTTCTCAAACATCATGTACTCATGTAGTCATAAGATCATTGCCCCCCCTTCCTTCCTCGTCTTTTAAGGCTTTCCCTGGGCACCATTCCCTTTTTGAACAGAGGTTTGATAAAACATAAGGACAATTCAAAAATGTGATGAGTTATAGCTGAGAATGAATACTGGGCTCGTCTTCTTATTGAATACCATGGGAATGTAAAATTATAATACCACATAATACTGGTCTCGTTGACGATCTTATTCTACTTCCATGAGAAGGTAAAATTATACAATTTAGAGGACCTTAGACTATTCTAGTTAAACCAGAATCTTTTTAGAGCACAGATAAGGATCAGCAGAAGTCCTTCAATCCTCGTTACGTGGCATTACCATGAGCTCTAAACCTGGTATCCTGCATAGAAAGCCAATTCTAGGGGGGTCTATTAAAGCGGTTGTCATTTACTCATTCAGATAGCCCAGTTGGCCTCGTAACAAAGTTTATGGCTGGGTTTCTGAACCGGTCCTGCCATTCTAAACAGTAGTACGAATGGATTAGATACAGAAAAGGTGCAAGGTACCTTTTGCATTATACTACTTGACAGAGTTGCGTGTGTTTTACTCTCGCTCAATGTATTCCCTGCCAATTTAAAGCAAGTCGGAAGATGGATCCCTATCGTTCTCGAATTGTCTTGCATGTTGAATGTGCAAAAATGTTCATGGGGAGTGGAATGCTAACTCGTACTTGTCATTTGCAGTGCTTCTTTGGTTGTTTACAGCAGCCTGCATTAAGACAGGCAGGCCACAGATGGCTAGAAGAGCAATCGAACTTGCTGAACAGAGGTTGTCCAAGGATCATTGGCCTGAATATTATGATGGGAAACTAGGTCGGTACATTGGGAAGCAAGCTCGAAAGTTTCAGACGTGGTCAACTGCTGGCTATCTTGTAGCTAAGATGATGCTTGAAGACCCATCTCATTTGGGTATGATAGCATTGGAAGAGGACAAGAAGATGAAACCCACTATGACCCGATCTGCATCGTGGACATGCTGAGTGACATGAACATAAGAAGATTTGCATCATGGAAATGCTGACTGGAAGGATACCTAACAATGACTTGGACATTGTAAACTAATTTGAAAGTATGGACTCTTTGGATAAACCAAAGAGAAGCCTTTGTCCGTGTATTATTATTTACTAGGGGCATATTATAATATAATCCAATGCCATTTGTGTGTCCTTGTCTGCAAATTTTTATCTAGTCTGGTCTCCTGGTCCTTTCGAAAATGAGTTTTGGTCTGGCTGCATGGATAATTTTGTTGCTAGAAATTGCGTTAAGAAAAGCTTATGTGAATGAAAGGACCAAGTAGTAATTGCTATGATGTATTGTTAAATAGCCTTCTAAAACTCTTAAAATTTTATGCATAAAAAATTCCAACGGTATCTTTAAGTGCGATGTCTTCCTTTTATTGTCTCCCACTGTCATGTCTGATGACTCCTGCATTGTGGCCCCCTTGAAGACAGCATTCTCCCTCACGTGGTCACTGTCTTAGCTACTGCCCTGGTTTTTTGCCTCGTTTACATTGTCTGGAATTGTTGGCCTTCAGGTCGCCCCTTTGTCTATTCTTTTCTCTTTGGTCTGCTGTTGCTTCAATCTTGTTTCTTCTTGTTTCACTGTTCCGTTCATTGCTTGCATTTTCTACGTCTTTTTTCCTACTTCTTGTTTCACTGTTCCGTTCATTGCTTGCATTTTCTACTTCTTTTTTTCTTGTTGTTTCCATGTATTATAATTTCCCATTCTGTCATCCACTTTTCTGTTTATTTTGTCATTTCAATTTCAGCTGTTTTGTGATTTGTCATTTTTTTTGCTTGTTAGTGCATCTTATTTGGTTCTAATTGCCACTTCACACTTTTCCTTGCCATTTTGTTTTCCTCTAGGTCTCTGGAGTGAGAATTACTTGGACTTGATGTCTAGTTTGCCATGTTTCTTCTATGTTTCTTGGGCAAGACAGTATTCTTTGCAACAACTAGCCCTATGGTTGAATAGCAAGCTAGCTTGCTAGCCATTTGACCATCGAAAGACCCCCCTAGGGGGCGAGTAAGTTTGATAGTCTAAGGTTTGTGTGGAATTGTTATTTGACAAAAGCGAGACACTGAGTTGTAGTGCATTGAATGCATTCATGGCATATGCCCATGGTTGGTGGAAAGGAGAAATAATTTGTATGTCCAAATGATATCAAGGTAGGCAAGTCTAAATAGAAGAGTTTTGAAAAGCTATGGCTATGGTTGTATAAGACCACTCGACCATAGGAGTCAAATCAATGAGTCCAAGTCATCCCAACATATGTGCTTCGCAATTTAAAAGCTCGTTGGCAAGACAAGTAATTGAGGTTGTCCCTTATCAAATTTTTCAAAGACAAATATCTTTGTGATAGATTTTGTTGTTAATTACTCATTTCAAGAACAAGATGAAATATACAAATAGCAACACTAGTATTAATAACTATTTTAGTGCATATCACCTACAATCATCTACCTATTTATTCTATGAATGATCTTAGGCAGTTTGCTTGTTGACTTTAAGGAAAGTTAAGGAAAGTGCAATGAATGTATCATTTTTGCATTTTAGATGATAAGGAACATGACACCTTGCTTGTCTGGCATGCTTTCCTATGTTGCATGGCTTATAGGGAAAATGACCGAGGTGCAAGGGCTTGCAAGTAGTGACATCGAGAGCAATAAGCGTTGAAGCGTGAGTGGTGGTTGATATCGGTCAACATGCTAATTGATGCATTATGATTAGGATTGAACCATCTAATTCTAGCCATTGTGGTGGTTGATGTTGGCCAACGTTTTACCCATTGGGATGGCATGCATGCCTTAATTTGGCAGCTCTAAATATCATTATGCTTAAGATTGGGCCATCAAATTCTAATTATCATGGTGGATGATGTGGGTCATAGGGTTGGCTTGGCTTAAAATTTGGATTCCACAACAATTGCATGTGATGTAGCCTTATAGTTTATATGAGAGGCCAATGCACAAGCCCACAGGCCCACTAGTCCACAAGCTAATGCACTAGCCTGGTATACTAGTCTGGATTGTGCATGTGATACCACCACAACCTTAATGTACTTAAATCTGGTTTGTAATGTGACACGGATACTACATTCACCACCATTGACTTCCATCCTTGGTCTCAAGATTCGCAAACAAACGTCACAGGCAAACACATTCAACTGTCGCTGTGAAAGCTGCCCTGTACTCAGCTTCACATGAGGAAGTAGCCACTGTAGATTGCTTCTTTCTCAGCCAAGAAATGCAAGCTTTGCCCAAAAAGAAACAATTACCACTAGTGGACTAGTCCCCAGCTCAATCTGAATACTGTAAGCATGCATCTGCAACAAGTCACCCCCCTTGGGAAACATCAAGCCATAAGACTTCATGCCTTGCAAATAACGGAAGATGCATCTTACAGCCTACCAATGTGTTGTCTTTGGGCTGTGCATATACCTGCTCACCTGAGATCCTGCATATTGAATATCGGGCCTAGTATTGCACAAATAAATAAGACATCCAACAGCTTGGCTCTAATGTGTGACATCCACTGATTCACCTGCATCATACATAGTAAGCTTCAGCCCCGGCTCCAAGGGAGTGGCTATAGGCTTACAATCATGCATGTTGAACCTATTCAAGAGCTTTTGCACATACTTGGATTGAGACATAACGATGCCACGCTTGTCTTGTATTAACTGGTTCTCCAAATAAAAATTTAACACGCCCAAATCTGTCATGTCGAATTCAGCTTTCAACTCAGCTTTGAAATCTGCAATTATTTCCTCATTTGACCCTGTGAGCAGCATGTCATATACATAAAGAATGATGACCAAAATATCCCCCCCATCCTTCTTGATGTAGAGGGTGCTTTCCATGGGACTATTATGTAACCCCTTACTTGCCAGGAATGCATATATCTTGGCATACCATGCACCTGGGGCTTGTTTTAGCCCATATAAAGCTTTGTTAAGCTTGCAAACTCGAAGTGCATTGCCAAAAAGTTCAAATCCAGGAGGTTGTTTGACATAAACCTCTTCCTGCAAGTCTCCATTAAGGAAAGCAACTTTGATGTCCAATTGATGGACATTCCAAACAAAATTTGCAGCCATGGCAATAACTGACCTTATGTTGGTAATCCGGGATGTAGGAGCAAAAGTCTCCTCATAATCTATGCCCTTCTTTTGTGCATAGTCTTTGGCAATCGGCCTTGCCTTGTACCTGTCAATGGACCCATCTGGCTTCCTTTCACTTTAAAAACACACTTGGTACCAATGGCATGCTTACCTGGTGGCAAATCCACAACATCCCAAGTCTGATTTTTCTCAATGGACTGCAATTCATTGTGCATGGCATGCATCCAATGCACATTATCCTTGGCTTCTTCAAAAGAGTTAGGTTCTTCTTCATCAAGAAGAGTATCTGCATAAGCTGTCTCAACTGAAAGAGCTCCCCCTGCATGCCTTACTGCACTACGCGTCTTGCCAGGCAATGGGGCCTCAAGCCTACTCTCCCTGAGAGTTTGTAGCAACCAATTTGGGACTATTTTTGGCTGCGTGTATCTCTTGAATCTCTTGCCTGACAAGTTCATTCACACCTTGCAGAGGTAAAAATCAGCCTGTGGTTGAATCGAGGCATGTGGATGAGGAGGAGGTTGTTGTAAATTCTGATGTTCAGCAGAGCCTCAGGTGGGGAACCAAATGCTATAGGAAGCATCCCCTCAAAAACATCATATGAAGAAGCTATAATTGTAAATTCAGCATGTGTACGTGCTGAATTTTTTGAAAATATAACATCTCTACTCAAAAATTTTGTGAGAAGCAGGATTGTAGAGACGATAGCATTTTCTTTGTGCACTATACCCAACAAAAATGCATTTAAGTGCCTTATCTGACAACTTATGTCGAAACTCCACAGCCACGTGGGCATATGCAACACAACCAAAAACTCTGAAGTGATCCACTGAAGGCTTTCTCGCCATGCCTCATAGGGAGTGATTGTCTTCAAAGCCTTTGTGGGAGCCTAATTCAACACATAGTTTGCACACATGAGGCCTTCGAGCCAAAACCCATGAGGCAACTTTTTACTGGTAAGCATGCATCTATCCATCTCCATAAAAGTGCGATTCTTGCGCTCAGCTTTACCATTTTGCTAAGGTGTAAGCCTCACTGTAAGCTGATGCGTGATGCCTTTCTCCTTAAAAATGCCTCAAACTCATGAGACATATACTCTCCCCTCTATTTGTGTGAAGTGTCTGCACCTTGAGTCCTGTCTCATTCTCAACCATAGCCACAAAGTGTTTGAAATGCATAAACACTTCTGATTTTGCCTTAAGACCATAGACCCAAGTGTACTTGGTGAACATCTATGAATGTAACATAATAGAGATAACCACCAAAAGCAGGTGTCCTCATGGGACCGCAGACATCACTATGAATGAGCTGTAATTTACGTGTAGCTCTCACTACACCGTCCTTTTTAAAAGGAAATCTATGCATCTTGCCAAGGATGCAACCTTCACATGCATGAGGAGGAGGTAACTCCAAAGGAGGCAATGCATCAACCATAGCATGCTTTTGAAGTGTCATTAAGCTGCCATAGCTCATGTGCCCATACCTGGCATGCCATAACTCTGCATTTTGCATCTCCCCCATTATATGCATGAAGAGCTAATGCATCTGACATAGCCATGCCTGAATCCCTTTTCTTTTCTTTAGCTATGCGCTTCTTGCATTCACCAATATAATGATCCGGCTTCTTGCAGTAGTGACAAATGCCCTTCTTTCAAGGCTTATCTGCATCACCCTTAGCCTTATAAGAGGGATGTTCTGAATCAACTCTATGCTGATGTGCACACTGATTGGCATGTTGCTTTTGCTACCCTTTTCCCTTGGGCTTAAACTTAGAAAGCATGGCATGCTCACCAGCCCGTGTTGCCATATTTCTTCGTGTTTGCTCTTCCTACAACAGAAGTCCTACCAACTCATGAAAAGAGAGTGGATTGCTGCCCCCCCTCAATGACAAATTCAACGAGGTGTGGAAACCAAGATAGGACTCAGGAAGAGAATTCAGAGTGGTGGTAATCATCTCTGAATCTGGAATAACTTCATCAATATTCAGCAACTGCTCCACTCAAATCTTGAAGCTTTGTGAGGTGAGTATTCATGGAATCTCCCTCATCCATATGCATATGAGAAAGCTCTCTCTTCAGGAAGGAAACTCTGGTATCATTTCTTGGCTGCAAACATACCCTCTAATATCTCCCAAGCTACCTTTGAGGTCTTGCATGACCGAATGTGAGGAATAATGAACCTCTTGACAGAAAGAGAAATCACTGATAGAGGTTGTGCATCCCTAGAATACCAAATGTGAGAACAAAGAGAGCAAGAGTGAGCAAGAGAGTGAGTTGAACGTAAGTCTATTGTGGGAGCCACTGGAGTAGCAGCTCCAATTACTTGTGCTGCATTTTGACCTCTACCCCTACCTCTGCCTGTAGGAGTGACAGGTGTAGCCACAGAATCTGGCCTCATCGACATAATCCCAAAGATGTCTGCCAATCAAGATGTTGCGAACCATAAAACTCCACAAGGAGTAGTTTGTGCCATCCAACTTATCCTCCTGTGTGAGGACTCCAAACACCTCATTGGGGTTGTTTTGAGCCACTTTTGCCAGATAAACTAAAAAACACAGCAAACTCAGCAAGTAAAATCCCTTCTTGGGATGCAAAATGCACAACCAAAGTCTGTCAAAGAAAATCTGCCCACAATGACAAATATTGCCTATCAAAGGTTTGAAATGCACCACAATGCTCTGCAAATGTCCAAAAATCTACAAAAAGTGGCAAAAGTCTACAAATTGACTCACATTGAGTCCAAAACTGCCTCAAATGGCTTGTTCACTACCAAATTGCTCTCTTAACACAAAAGCCCCAAATTCTGCAAGAAATTGCAACCAAAAGAGGACAAATCACCTGAAACCCCCAAAAATGCTTGAAATTGCAATTCATAACCAAAAGCCCCAATTTTTGGGGTGAAATTGCAAGCGAAAGAGGGCAAATTGACTGAAAGCCCCTAATTTGCAATTTGTCTATCAAAGCCCCAAATGTGCTCAATACTTGCTGCACAGAAATTCCTTCTTCAACCCATAACCAAACAATGGCTAGATGCAAAAAAATTACCTGCAATTGGACCTTGCAAGGAGACCCTGCAAGCAACCACCTTGCGAGAGTACCCTGCTGAAGAAACCTGCAATAGTCCATACAGTACGGACAGTTGATGGGAGCTATATGATAAAAGTACAGTTGGTTGTACGAAAGCCGTACGAATGTATGAACGTGCCTACTTGTACGAACGATGTTTGTTGCAAGGCTTCTCGCACATGTGATGTACGGATTGTCTAGTTAGCTGTATGAAACGCGCAGGATTTGGTATGAAATGCGAGAGCTAGTAGTACAACACTTCATGGGTAGTGCGAAATCCATACAATCGTATAGAATGTACGAAATGAGCTGCATGGCGTTGAGCAGTTGTATGGATGGCGGTGCTGAGGCAGTAGATGTACAACAACCTACATGGCTGGCGATGGGAAAACAATATGGCATCTATATGGGTATACAAACGTCGTCAAATCTGGACGGATGGGTAGGAGAGGGAGCAGGAGGTCGAGATTGCGGGCAATGGGCAGTAGAAGCACGGGCAGGGAGAGCTTGTCCAAGAGCTTAACTTGCTCTGATACCAAATGTGAGAACAAAGAGAGCAAGAGTAAGCAAGAGAGTGTGCTGAACGTAAGTCTACTGAATAGTGGACTGAAATGAACTTTGTACAAAAGAGAGGTGAGGGGTTTTGTTTAAGTGGCAAAACCCTATCTTATCCACTAACCGTAGTTAGGGATAAGACTGTGGTTAGGGGGAAAAACCTCAAAGAGGGAAAAGTGCCCCTAACCCACTTATTATATTACATTGGCCTCTGCCTAGAATAAGATAATAATTCTAACAAAAGCATAGGAAGGAGAAGATTCAAAAGGTGGTGAGAGAAGCAAACCTTATGAAGCCCACTTGCACTCCAAGAACAACTAGAAGATATTGATAACACACTATTCAAAAATTTTGGGACTTGTGTAAAGTCCAATTTCAGAATTCGACTAAAGAAAAATAAAAATTGATGAATATTGTGTTAATGCAATTTTTAATGCTAACTTTTAAAACCAAAGTTGAGATAATCAAATACTTGATGGGATTACTAAAATAATTCCTTTGATAAATACTGTGCTAGTGATGAATAGTGTGCTACTGTATTTTGTAAAGATAACTTTCAAAACCAAAGTTTAGTAAAATAACTAACAAAATGCTTCCAATGATTATTCAAACACTATACTCCTTAATATTAACCAAATATTTGATATGATTAATCTATCTTAGTAATTTTTTTATAAAAACATTAATAACAAAAGGATAGAATTGTAAGTTACACTACTAAAACCTCAAAGTACTTATGGTGTTAAAAAACACCTTTTAATAGTTACAAGAATACATGCATATAATGCCTTTTTATCTCAGAGCCAATGCATATGATGACTCTTTATCTCAAAAGAAACCAAATATGCTGCTTCATGCTTCACTTCTTCATCAATACAATTATAATAATAGAAGAGGACCAAAGAATTAGAGATCCTTTATTACAAAGTGGACTATTTTTTCCAAATCTCTTGCGCTTGGTCTACTAAATGTGGCTTGTAACGACCTCTTCTATAAGACATCTCAATAAATAACTTTACTAGATTATTTTTCTCTAGTTCAATACAATTTTTGTGGTTCTCGTTTGCTCTCTTTTACTTTCTTTTTTTTTTGGGCAAAGAAATATTTGATTATATTATAATCATATGACAAGTTCCATCTCCCTTACCAATACACAGGCTCCTGCAGTTGGGTCCAGGCAGCTTTATGGAGGATCAACCACAAGAGAGTGAACATTTTTTTAGGAATCTTTTTTTCCCATATCAAAGAGAATCTAACATCCCACTTCCTCTCATTATCAAATAGCTTCCATCTGGAGTTGAGAGTGGACATCACCTCTTCTATGCCTTCAGATGGAGTGGGTATGGATAAGAAAGAAGAGATACCCACCCCCACCCAGCTAAATTCCTTGGTGTATATTAAAACTCTGCCCCCTTTCCAAGTGAGTTCACTCTCCCAGAGTTGAATTCTATTCATAACCAGTTCTTGATCAACATTAGTTAACTTGAATTCCCTTTTGATATCCAACCATGACTTCCATTTAAAGTTGTTCTTGTCCCAAGATCCCCCTAATTGTTTAAGCCTTTATTTGATAATTGCTAGGCTCTTAAAAGGTCCTCATCACATAATTGATGCTTTGTGAAAAATACTGACACCTAGATTGAATCCAAAGCCATGAAGCTTCCTTTGCCAAAAAGGACTAAGTGGATCTTGATCTATTCAAAAGCACCCCACAATGTTTTCCAGAGCTGACTTCCCTTAGTCATACAAGGCTTAGGATTGCCAATAGCAGAAAGAAGAGGGAAATTATTCAACTTAGGGGCCCTATAAGGCCTAACATATTTAAAATTTTTAAGAAGTAGGTTACCCCAGTGGCTGTCTAGGGAAGTGATGGCTTTTACAATCCAAGTAGCAGCTCTTCTTCCTACTAGGTTAGCCTATAGATCTATGAGTCTATCTATTCTCTTCTTGAATCTGTCTAAAAATTATTCGCATCTGTCCTTAATTTTAACTTTGAATCCCATAGGAATGCCCAACAATCTGAAAATTTGTCCCTGTTGGATATTTTTTGCACCCCAAATGGTCCAAAAGCATCTGAGAGCCACCTGAGAGCAAGGCATAACGTGTTTTGGTATGATTCATCTTAGATCCTGAAGCCAAGAAAAATTGGTCCACACACTTCATTGCACCTTGAATGTCCACATTTGTGTTTCTAATGCTTAATGCTGTCTCATCTGCAAATTGTTGATTAACTAGCTACTTTCTTGAGGGTAGCTCAATTCCTTTGAGACTGAGTTCATGGGCACTTGATCTTTTATCAGCCACCCCAAGGCATCAGTTGCAATAGCAAATAACAAAGGGGCCAAAGGGCACCCTTATCTTATTGGTCCCTTCAAAAAGAAATTTTGAATCATCTCTCCATTTATATAAACTCTGGCTGAGGCATCGGAGAGAAGCAAAGCAACAAAAGAGGTGAACTTTTCCCCTAGACCCAAATTCCTGAGAGATTGCAGGAGAAAATCCTAGTTCAACCTGCCACCATAAGCCTTGTCAAAATCACTTTTGATAAAGCAAACATCTTGCTGGGTTTCTTCTGCATGAGTGTACCCCTCCCAAAGATTTATGATTGCCTCTAATAGATGTCTGCCCCTGATAAACCCTTTTCATTCCTAAAGAATCCAATTGTCCATCTTGTTCCTCATCCTTAACGCTAGGGATTTGGCAAAAATCTTGTAAGAATAGTTTAACATAGTTAAAGGTCTCCAATTATTTAACACTATCCTATCGCCATCTTTTGGGACGAGTTTGATAACCCCTCCATTTAGCTGTTGGGGCAGTGTTGTCTCTGTGCCAACATGGACTTAGGTAGAACAGAATGTGTGTGTAGAGTAGCGGCAAAGCTCAGCTTGTACTTGCATAAAGCTAGAAATAATACCTCTTAGAAATCCAACTTGCATGTTCTACATGCAAGTTCTACATGCAAGTTCTACATGTGAGTTCTAGATGCAACTCCTACATGCAACTCCTATATGCAAGTTCTACATGTGAGTTCTACATGCAACTCCTACATGTCTACATGTGAGTTCTACATGCGAGTTCTACATGCAACTCCTACATGCAACTTGCAACTCCTACATGCAACTTCTATATGCAAGTTCTACATGTTGAGAGAGAATGTCTTACACTTCCTACATGTAGAGAGAGAAGCTCTCCAGCTTGTATAAATACCCCATAATGGAATGAAGCCCACACTCTTTGGGGCATTGTGTTGAGTTCTACTTTGGTATTCCAAGCAATTGTCTCAAGTGTCCATTCTTCCTTGCACTCCACATCCAAAAGCATGTCCTAACCTTGCAACTCCTCCTCCCCTCTCCTCCAACCTTGCAACCCATCCTCTCCCTCTATGCCTCCCTCCTCCTCCTCCCTTCTCCTCCTCCCTCCTCCTCCTCCTCCTCCTCCTCCCTCCTCCTCCTCCTCCTCCTCCTCCCTCCTCCTCCCTTGCTCTTATACCTTCTTCCTCTCCCACTCCTATGCTCCCGCTAAACCCTTAGTTCCTCAACCCTTAACCTCCATGATCTACGAGGGACGAGTTCTCCACCATGTACTCTACCCTGAACCTTGGAACCTCTTCTAAACTCTGGAACCTCCTTCTAAACTTTGGAACCTTCTTCTAACCCTTGGACCTCCTTCTAACCCTTGAACCTCTTCTAAACTCTGGAACCTCTCTCTAAACCTTGGAATCTACTTCTAACCCTTGAAACCTCCTTCTAAACCTTGGAACCTCCTTCTAAACTTTGAAACCTACCAACAAGGTTGTGGTGCCATATCTAGATCGTCGGCGGCCATGATGAAAATAATTGCATCTTCAATATGCGCAACAACCCGCCTCGACCTCAACAATACCAAGCGGCATCCATGCCAGTGTACATGCAACCAGTACTTGCATAAGCACCCCCAGCTCCGAGGCTAAATCCTGTTCCTGTTCGGACACAAGTCCCACAACTACTCAGGAATCCAAGTCCACGACCATATCCAAGAGCACCAAATCCAGCTCCTCAGGCAGTTCCAATATATCAATTACAAGCCGAGGAAGTAGACTCGTCATTTGAGTATGAAACAAAGTACCCATTGTACTATGTAGAAGGTGCAGAGGGTCTAATACTAGTTTATGCAAATCAAGTACGTCCCAATACATATCGAGCACCAATCAAGTGCTATAGTTGTGGAGAAAATCATGGGATCGTAGAGTGCCCTCATTGTGGTAGCCTCAATACTTTCCAACCACTCTGCAAAGATTGTGGCATAGGACATGCCTCTATGGATTATCCCATGAAAAATAAAGTCCCACAACAAATAGAGGTTAAGCCTGACGTCCCAATCGGCATCATTGGGGTGGACCATCAAAGTCTGGGTTTGGCTAGTGTAATATCAAAACCTATAAATGTAATTGCACGCCAATAGAAAGAGGCCACCAAGGACCCTAACATTCCAATCCAACCAAAGCAACTTCTTAAAAAGAAAGCATAAGTGCCTCCCCCTCCGCCAAGCAATGAGCAGCCGAGCGTGTCCACATCAACTCCCAAGCCTCAAATAAAAGAAGCTCCATAGCCAAATGCAGAGGTGGAGAAGGCTCGTTTTCAGGCACTTCAACAATGGGTACAAAAGCAACAAGCTCAATTTGAGGCTAAGAAACAAGCTCAAGACCCAATCCATGACTTGGCCCTACAAAGTATTGATACTGTACTCGAGCCTCTATTCCAACAACAGACTCCACAACATAATGTACCGCCACATCAACTTGAAGGAGCCGCACTCTCTAGCATCTTGAGTTGTCCTGTGTCAATTCCCATAGGAAGCCTCCTACGGAATTGCCCCAATCTTTGGGAGAGTTTCAAAGGATGGATTGAACTTGCAAATCCCTCTCCACCTATGAATGACATCGAAGATATCCCTGTGTGGATGGGTGAGAGAGATGACATACGCAACATTACTGTGCCTTTGATCCACAAGGCATACAATGAAGTCCAAGCCATAGTGGATGGTGGAGTAGGTGTAAATGTCCTATCAAAGAAGCTCTACGAAGAATGGGGTCTCCCACCAATGTAAAAGGCTAATTTCAACATACGCCTTGTCAATGATTCACGGGCTAAACCCTTGGGAATAGTGAATGGCATGTCCACAAAGGTCGCAGGAGTTGGCTTTTCCCTTCAATTCATAATCTTGGATCTTCCCAAAAAATCCTATCAAATCTTACTAGGACGTCCTTGGTTACAGGAAGCATCAGTCCTCCATGACTGGTGAACTGATAGACTGACAATCCAAAATCGTGACACCGCAGTCAGGGTGAATGTGGGAACAGGAGCTATAAAACCAATTGTGCCTAGAGCATTGGATGACACATCTTCAACGACAATCTCAAGAAAATCAGCTCCCTTACAACAGCATGCCATAGCGGGCGATTCACAAAGCAATGTCAATAATTGGATACAAACATTGGCAACCATCGACAATTGCCATTCATTAGACCCCATCTTCTCACAGATAGATGCTAAGGTGGTATAGGTAGATCCTCCACTCACACATGAAGAACCAATTGATCAAGAGATGCCATTCTTTATGACTGACCTCGAGTGGGACAATGAACGTGAAGAAGGTACCCATACCAATGATGACTCAGATTTTCCTTGGGACCTTGAAACTGAGGTTGAGAATGCTGAAATTGAAGATCAAACCTTTGATAATGACTTAGCCATTCTGCATGCCCTAATGGTAGTTGAGCTCCCAAAAGTTGAACCTCCAAAGTTGAATAACAGCAAAAGATCCCACAAGAAAGCTGAAGGAGGAAACCGCAGAAAAGCCAAGGCTGAACACTTCAATGAATTCGAATGAGTCCAAACAAGGATCGTCGAATTGTATCTTGCAAAGCCAGCTCCCTCAAAATCAGAACCACCACCTCTTGAATGGTCCCCTGAGGGACTAGAAGGAGTATGTGCAGCAAATGAATCCTTACTTGGAAATACCTTACCAGTGGAAAAGTTACCCCACAGTTCCCAACGTAAGAAGTTTCGGAAATATAAGCCACATGTGCGGATGAAGCTCGATCAAGAGATTTCAAAAAAAGAAACTCAAGAAGAGCCTAACAAATTGGTAAATGCAACTATGCCACCCAGTACGCATGGCACATGTGAGGCTAGGTCAACACCATCAGAGGCCGATCTTCAAGAAGTGCCAGAGTACTTCAAGAATTACACAAGTGGAAGTGCCCCAATAGCTATGCCAAGACCACTAAGAGAATCTGAAGTTCAAGAAATTGATAGCATTGGAGAAACTCCAATCTATGAGGGACTGGCAAAAACACACACAATAAACCTCGCCCTAGAAGGGGAGGAGGAAAAACTAGTTTTCATTGGGAAACAGCTTCGATAGAAAGATGAAACTCTACTTTGCCAGTCGACAACTCAATGATGCAGAGATCACTATATCACCACAGAAAGAGAAGCCCTGCAATGGTGTGTAATGTAAAGAAATTTTGGCACTATCTACTGGCAAATGATTTTGTCTTCTACATCGACCATCAAGCATTGCTTTATCTTGTGAACTGTCCATGTACAACAGGAAGAATAACCAAATGGCTCCTCTTGCTTCAAGAATTAAACTTCAAAACAGTGGTTTGCAAGGGTGCCCAGCACTACATTGCCGATCACATGTCTCGTGTCAAGTCGGGAGAAGAAGCCACTGGAGTAGAAGATGACTTACCAGATGCCACACTATTTCAAATAGATGCTATTCCAGAGTGGTGTGGAGATATCATTGGGTACTTAATGACAAGAAGACCACCCCCTGAAATGAAAGCAGTAGACGCTAGAAAACTAATTCTAAAGGCTGCATCCTATCAACTCATTACAGGACAACTGTACAAGATGGGCAAGGACCAGGTATTAAGAAGATGTGTAATGCCTCATGAGATCATGTGAATCCTAAGTGAAGTCCATGAAGGCATTACACAAGGACACTTCCAAGGGGAAGCCACAACAAGAAAAGTTCTCCTCACAAGCCACTAGTGGCCAACACTGTGGGCAGATGCCTATGAATATGTAAAAGGCTGTGATGTATGCCAACAGACTACTAAACCACAACACAAAAACTTCAATCCCCTAATAACAGTTGTTGCACAAAAACCATTTGAAAAAGGGGGGATTGACTATGTGGGTCCCATCCATCCAGCAAGCAAAAGGAACACAAGCACACTACATCATTGTGGCCACTGATTACTTTACAAAATGGGCTAAAGCTAAAGCAGTCAGAAAGGTAGATGCCAGAAGCACAACAAGATTCTTATACGAAAATGTGATCACCCGATTCGTATGCCCCATTGAAATTGTGTCGGATAGAGGCACACATTTTGTCAATGAGGTAATCCAAGAACTCTTGTCCGAATTTATGGTAATCCATAGAAAAAGCACACCCTACTTCCCCCAGGGGAATGCACTACTACACACGGGCCCTATTCTGATGCTTAAGCATCGACGTTTAATGTGCGCGGGGCACTAATCGTCGATAACCAAAGTGAGATTCGTTAAGTGTCACTATATAGTGACGTTTAAAGAGTGTCGCTATATAGTGACACTTATTAGACTTGTGAATGGTCGTTATATAGCGACACTGAGACATTTTCCTATAGTGATGTTTTACAGAGAGTGTTTTTTCCCATACCGACCTTAAAAGATAGTTTTTCCCAATGACAATTTTTTTTTCCTTTTCATACATGTTTGATCCTTTGAGAGAATAAAAGTACAAGAGCATGTACATCAAGCCTTTGAAGCTCATATATTCATGTCCAAGTTTGAGATTAAAAAAATCAATGAAGAGCATTTACATCAATGGCTTCATCTTGAGCCAAAGTCTAACGTGCCAAACAAGTCTATCTCTAACTCTATACCGAGTTGATCTCCTATATCATCATCATACTCTAGCATTGTACGTTCACCTAAGACTTGATCATCTTCTTTAATAAAGTTTGGTGATTCTTGATGATCATCATCTTCTTCCTCAATATCGTGATCTCCATCTTTCTCCCGTACGATGTCATTATGCACATCTTCCTCTTGGCTCATATTGTGATATTCATCTTCTTCGCTAGATCCATCTGGATCAATTGGATCCGGCATTGGTAGTGGCATCTCCATATCCACATCTCTATCTTTAAAAATTTGCTTACTTTGTGGTGCAACTTGGATCACATACCACCATCTTGGATCAGAACGATTTGGATGAAAAATCACCTATATTGAAGATGGGTGCCAAATGCCATCAATTATATATATGAAATTATGCTTAAGTACATGTATTAATGGATCTTAAAAAATGAAAGCTTCAATTAATTAAATCATTAGTATGCACCTGCTCACAATGCTCAGGAAGAACAAAAGTATCACTTTCATCGGTCCAAAGTTTGGTGGAGTCTATTGCAAAGAAACTGCTACTGTCTTTTCTCATTGTCACATGGGGATCATTGTAAATAGTTCTAAACCATTTTACATCAAGAATGAAAATACTAAATCGTCTCAAATCAATTTCATAGATTTTGTGTATGGTTCCATAATAATCCAACTATGAGGAGAGAAGATTGGTATCCGAAGCACTTGCTCGGCTATCTTGTGTGAAGTTAGCCATGACTCCACAATCATACGTGACTCTCTTTGAATCGATGTGTTCCACGCAAAAATGTCGTCCATATGACCATAATGCACTGTACTTTTTGTACTACAAAAGAGCATCATTAAAACAATGAAGGTGCATCTATTTTATAGCGTATATAGCCACAAATAATTACTTAATTACATCAAGAGGTAAGAAACTTACATGCATCATACATCTAGATGATAAATTCACTCGTGCTCATTTATTGTCTCTCCATCGCGTTCGGCTTTACGTAGAGCTAGTCGTTTGACATGTGAGTGGGGAGAAGGGCGAGACCCCGTGGATATGGTTGCGATCACCTCTACATTACTCTGAATCTCGTCCTTGCATTTATTCTTTCTGCTTTGGTTGCTTTATATCTCTCAATCCACTTTTGCATCTCCTTGCTATTGAGCATACAAAACTTATTGAATTTTTCCATTTGCTCTCCGCTCATCTTTCTTTCAATCCCTTTTCCTTGGGGAACCTTGCCAACAATGCGATCATCATTCTTGTTATGCCAAGCTTGCGGCATATCGGGATCCACCACCGTGGATGCAAGAAACTCCATGATATATACTAATGACTCTTGCACAAGCCATCCCTCTGCCATGCTTGATTCTGGTCTTGCACTTTGTCTTACAAATCCCTTTAAAGTTTTCATAAACCGCTTGAGAAAAAACATCCATCGACTATGAAAGGTACCTGCAATGGCCACCTCATCAACTATGTGCACAAGCAAGTGCACTTGAGTTGTCATAATGCTCGAGGGAAAATGCTTCTCAAGCAAGCATACGGCTTAGATGGATTCCACCCTAGCTTTCTCGATGCTCGATATGGATATCTCTTTTTGAGATATCCACCTATTTCACATGCCCATGTAAGATATATTCATAATCAATCTACAGATTATTCAGCTTAAATTGAAGAAAATGCAATCAATGCAATTTGATAGTAAACATACCTCACAATACCACTGATCTTGAATATAGTATTTCTAACATCTTCTTGTAAGCATCCTTTTATTGTAATTGGGAGGATGAACTATCAAAGCAACAAAGAAGTCATGTCAATAATATAACATAATCATAATTACACTAACGCATCACGATTATCGGTACACTAATCCTACAGATTAGAATACCTGGAAGACATTGAGCAAGCTTAGAATCCTACACCTTGACATTGAGCAAGCATTTACAGACTCCTGCATTCTTTGAATTAGAGTGATAGAAGTCCGTATCTACTTGTTCAATGGTAGGCTATTGAAGCTTCACATGGGAAAAAGAGAGAAGGAAAGAGAGGAGAAAAGAGATGAGAAAAAAGAGAGAAAAAGAGAGGAGAAAAATGAGAAAAGAGAGGAGAAAAAAGACAGAAAAAGAGAGGAGATAAGAGAGAAAAAGAGAGGAGATAAGAGAAAAAGTGGGGATAAAAGAGAGAAAAAGAGAGGAAAATAGAGGAAAAGAGAGAAGAAAAAAGAGAGAAAAAGAGAGGAGATAAGAGAGAAAAAGAGAGGAGAAAAGAGACGAAAAGAGAGGATAAAAGAGAGTCACAATTCAAACATACATAGGCTTCAAATAATGATGAGTCTCAAAATAAACAATATCCAAATAATGAGTCAAATTAATGTGAGAGCTAACCTCATGAAGGCCGAGACACTTGTATTCGACCACCCATACGTTGCTTGCAGATTCAAGATTGAGAGACAAGCCCATAGTTTAGACATCCTAGCACCCTCATACAACTGTGTTGATTGCAACTTTCCTCTCTTCTTTTTCCCTTCTTTCGATCTCTTTTCCCCTCTTCCTTCTCTTCTTTTCCCCTCTTCTTTTTCCCCTCTTTCAATCTCTTTTCCCCTCTTCCTTCTCTTCTTTTACCCTCTTCTTTTTCCCCTCTTTCAATCTCTTTTTCCCCTCTTTCAAACATATGCTTTCTCTCTTTTTCTCTTATGCATATGTTTTTCCTTCTCTTATGCTTATGCTCTTTTCCCCTCTTCTTTTTTCCCTCTTTCAATCTCTTATGCATATGTTTTTTCTTCTCTTATGCTTATGCTTATGCATAAGCATATGTCTCCTCCTTTCCTTCTCTTCTTTTTCCCTCTCTTTTTCTCTTCTTTTCATAAGCATATGCCTATGCCTATGCTTATGCATAAGCATATGCTCATATGCTTATGCATAAGCACAAGCATATGCTTTCTCTCTTTTTCTCTTATGCTCATATGCTCATGCATAAGCATAAGCATATGCTTTCTTTCTTTTCCTCTTATGCTTATGCTCTTTTTCCCTCTTCCTTCTTTTATGGTTATGCTCTTTTCCCTCTTCTTTTTCCCCTCTTTCAATCTCTTTTCCCCTCTTCCTTCTCTTATGCTTATGCTCTTTTCCCCTCTTTTTTTTCCCCTCTTTCAATCTCTTTTCCCCTCTTTCAATCTATTTTTCCCCTCTTTCAATCTCTTTTTCCCCTCTTTCAATCTCTTTTCCCCTCTTTCAAACATATGCTTTCTCTCTTTTTCTCGTATGCATATGTTTTTCCTTCTTTTATGCTTATGCTTATGCATGAGCATATGTCTCCTTCTCCTTCTCCTTCTCCTTTCCTTCTGTTCTTTTTCCCTCTCTTTTTCTCTTCTTTTCATAAGCATATGCCTATGCCTATGCTTATGCTTATGTTTATGCATGAGCATATGCTCATATGTTTATGCATAAGCATAAGCATATGCTTTCTCTCTTTTTTCTCTTATGCATATTTGGTTCTTTTCCCCCTCTTCTTTCTCTTCTTTTCCCCTCTCCTTCTCCTATGCTTCTCCTTCTCTTTTCCTTCTCTTATGCTTCTCTTATGCTTCTCCTTCTCTTATGCATATGCTTTCCCTCATATGCTTTCCATCTTATGCATATGCTTATTTCCTTCTCCTTAGTCGTATTCAGTTCTTTTTTCACATGCTCCTTAGCTATATTTGGTTCTTTTTTTTTCAAACAGATTCTAAATGGAACAACCATGCCCTCACCCATGGGTGTCCTCCCTAAACCCCAACCTGATTTCCCACGTCGCAGGGATTATAGACATAGCTTCACTACTAGCTCATGTAAAAGAGAAGATTGCGCAAGAGAGTGACTGGGTGAAGTACAACATGGGGGTGCGTGCTTCTGGGTGGGATCCAAGCCCAAGGGTAGTGGAGCAAGGGCACCTGAGGAATGCACGACACAACCTATGGGATCTTCATAGATTGTGGAGAGATTGCCATGACTGGTGGAGCCTCAAATATGATTGTGTAAAGGACATAATGGAGCTGGCCACGAAAACCCTCGTAGGAGGAGACATCATGATCTCTATTCTCTAGAGGACTTTGATTCCACTCAGGTGACACCTCAGGGCCGACTACTCTCATACATAGCACTGTGGACTACCCCTCGAGGAACTCCTTTGTTAGCAGCCCATGGCTTTGTTGGGAGTCTCGACGAGTTTGTCGCACAGATGATTGATGCGGAGGCAGCAAGATTCTTCTCTCTGCTATCCCAGAGGACCTCAGCAAATCCCTCTTCTACACCGATGGTTGGACCCATTATCTAGCCTCCCCTCTAGCCCCTTCGACTGAGGGGTCATCACTTGGGCGTGCCCATCATAAGGGAAGGAAGAGTAGGAGGGGTCGCTTATGTTGTGCTGACTCGGGAGATGTAGACAAGTCAGCACACTCACATCCCTACAGGTCTCCACTTGGTTTCAAGTCCCAGTACCAGTTAGGTCCCTTGCCCTCTCCTACTCCCACTACTACTCCTCACGCCATAAGCACTCGCAGTAACACCACTCGCTCTAACTCTACCACTACCATGAGTCCTCCTTACCGGATCGAGGACCTGGCCTATGAAATCACAGTTGCTGGAGAGATAATAGAAAATAAAAAGGGCTCAGTAGTGATGGCTACCATGAGGCGGTTGATGAGCCACCACTTCAAGAGCGGCATAGCTACTGACTGGCAGTACCAAGATGAGGGAAAGAAGTAGGTAGTCATCGATGAATTGAAAAGACAATATCCTAATCCTCCAAATTGGGAGTTCAATTTGGATTACATGAAAGAGCCCATGGGGGTCCTCTTGAAGCATCGTAGGTCAACCTTGTGTACTTCCATCGCAAAGGGGAAGGCTAGCGAGGCAGACAAAGCTAATTGGAAGTTTTTCAAGAAGCAGTACAAGGACCATCCCAAACTATTCGAGGGTTAGAGGAGGGTTGCGAGGAGATGGTTGGACTTCGTAGGTACTTCGCACTTTGGTGCAGGCAGATGGTTGGCATTCGAGGCAACCGTGGTAAGTCTACTTCTTCTCATTTAATGTATTGTTCTATTTGTTTTACTACATATTGCATGCACTTTATCTAACTCTCGTAAATTGGGCCCATAGCAAGCTGCGATGGGTCACCTTCCTACAGACATAGAGACGAGATGTGCATTTTGTGTAGGAACAAAGCTGTGGTTTATTGAGAAGGAGGCACTGGGAGCGACGGTCGATTGGGTTCAAGTGGCTGCTCACACGGTATAAGTCTACTCCTACTTTTGTAATCTCACTTTTTAAACTGTTTTATTCTTTAAGTTCCAATCTAATTTCCAATTAATATGGTTTCACTCTTAGAATCAAAGCTCGAACGTCCCATCAGTGGAGGTGAGTGGTGATGATGAGGGATTAGGATTACACGGCTTCGACGAGGGTCAAGAATCAGGCATAACTCACGAGGGCTAGGGATTAGGCTAGCATGACGAGGACGAGGACGAGGATGATGATTCGGATGAGCAGCAGCAGTAGTAGTACTAGTAGTTTGCATATACTTCGCCATGTATATGCTTTTGTATATCGGCTCATTTGAGCAATTTTGTATCACCCTTTTCGAAAGGGTAATTTTGTAACAAATAATGTTGTATATCTTTGACATGTATATGCTTCTGTCGCTCAGTTCATTTGAGTGATTTTGTATCACCCTTTCCACAAGGGAAATTTTGTAATAACAAAAAACATTCTTTTGTAATTACTAAATAAAAAACATTAGTGGGGCAAAACAGGGCTTGCTGTGGCCCTGTTTAGCCCCACTAATTTTTTTTAAAGCTTCTGTTAATCGTTGCTATATAGCAACGTTTATCAGTGTTGCTATATAACAACGTTTACCATTGTTGCTATATAGCGATGCTTATATAGCGACTATTCTTTTTCGATGCTCATAGTGACGTAAATCTCGATCTTTGTGCTCGTTAAAAAAAAAATTTTTAGTATAAAAAAGGTCGGTATTTTCGTCAAAAAAGGGCCTATTCCTTGTAGTGATGGACAGGCCAAATCCACCAACAAAATAATATGCATTCTCTATGCATTATCCTCACCAAGGTAGTAGAATCACAGCGTTCTGATTGGGCAGAGAAACTGAATGTAGCCTTATGGGATACAGAACCACACTCAAGATCAGTACAGGGAACAAAACCTTTTCAATTGGTGTATGGCCTTGAAGCTATGGTTCCACTGGAATTTGTAATACCAAGCCTACACATAGCAGTACAAGAATGCATGGGAGATCATGAATCCTTGAAAGAAAGAATCTATCAGTTGGAGAAGCACACAAAAACAAGAATACTCGCCTACCATGCCATGACAATAGAAAAATGCAAAAGAAATGCATGGTTTGACAGAAATCTTAAAGCTAAAGACATCAAGGAAGGTGACTTGGTCCTGTTATTATATAATGCCAAAGTACACAAGGGGAAACTGAAATATCTAGGTCAAGGACCATACCGAGTAAGAAAGATGAATCCCATCAGAGCTGTGCTACTAGAAACATTGGATGGAGTCCAATTCAACACAACAATAAACAAGAGCCGATTGAAGCGCTACTACTTCAACATGCAAGCCATCCGCGACAAAAAGGAAGATTTGGGAAATCAAGTCTTCCTTAGTTAGGATAAGATTGTTCATGAGCACTCACTTGCATATGTACGTCTTCGCACATATAGGTAGCATCAATCGATTTTAACCTAGGGCTCATAAGTGATGCCTAAGTCCTAGCTACCGTATGAAATCCCAGCAACAAAAAAAGCATATAGTTAGTCCCAACCTAGCTACTAGGTCACGTGCACTCACACACTTTCGCTTAGACACATAGATGATTGCATGAATAATTGTGCCACACACTTTCATTCCACACTCTCAAAGCATGTATAAAAATAAGATCTCTCACAAACACACAGAAAGGCCATACCTGCATGCCAACCAATCTAATGATCAATGGTACACCACATGCACATGGATGAAGGTTCAGAAAAGATGCTGCCACTAAAGAGGAGGTGTAGAGAGAGCCCAACCCCTCAACCACGAGACCCCCTCCAGAGTTCGTAGCCATCTACATCCTCTCAACCACGGTGACCACAAGTATTTGTGGTCCAAAGCGATAGCTCTGAAGAGGATTCAGTGCATGACCATACAAAGAAAAAATGCCACCCCAGTCACCACCGGCTTACACAACCATTGACAGGGCCTAGTCACTGAAACTTGTTTGGCCACCTACATCGACTTATGGTCTTTCCCAGGAAGCAACATCTTAGTTAGAGGAAAGGGGTCTAGGTAGTTTGCATGAGAGCCTAAAATCCTTGGAGGATAGTCCTACAATGACCACATACATCAGGGACTTTCTCCATTCTTACCACTCCAGCAATGCAAAGGTTGGCAAGTACAGTACAATCACTGTACATCAGAGCCCACTAAACATTATCCTCGATAGTATAGTCATTCAAAGGGCTTTGTCATTGCCAACACATGGTGCCAAATACCTTACATGGCTTGTTGATGCAAAGTTTCTCAGAGTATAGTCTCTCCTCACCAAGGACACATTGTTCCATAGGGATGGCATATTACTTCGCACAATCCTTAACCATCACTCAAGGAAGCAACACAATTCCTATCCATAATCCTAGGGGTTAAGTGTGGCAAGAATTGATCCCTTCCACTCTGCACATTTGTTTCGCTGAGTAGGAAGCTAAAGCAAGACTGGATCCAACACTTAGTCATCTTCTTTACAAAGAGCGTGAGGCTACATCATCACTAGAACTGCCCATCGATACCATGCCATTTGATGAGCCACAAGGGAAGCTAGTGCTAGATCAACAGTATGACTATTGTACACAAGGGAATGAAATACCATTGGAACAACCTCCCACAAGTACTATAGAATCATTGGGATGGCTACATGGGCACCATTTGTATCAGCCGTATTGCCAGTCCTCATCACCATCTATCATTCTCCAACATCAAGCTAGCCAAATGATCCAAATGTCAGAACTATTCACTAGCTTGGCCAAGGAAGAATATGCAAGAGAATTGGACAAACAAGACTGGATTAGAAATCGAAGACCAATTCCAGGCAAAAATTGCCATAGAGGTCAAGGCACTTCGGGAGCAAATAGATGAGAAGGAGGTAGAAGAAGTGCACGTGAATCAAGCTCTCCAAGCTCAAGAGAAGGCAGTGAGGGATGTGATCTCCAACCTCCACCAAAGTCAAACACAGTTGACATCAACAGTACAAGCAACGGAAATCCTACAAACCTACTATAACTCATTCACCTCCACACATGCTCAGCAGACAGAGGTAGTGGCACAAGCTCGACTCAGTCTAATTCACAAAGAAGAAGAGCTCCAAAATTGGAAAGACAAGCTTGAAGACATGAAACAATCTTTGGCAGTACGTGCCTTTAACATTAACGAGCTTACAAGGGAATGCAGAATCTTAAAGGACCAACTTGCTACCGCTCAAGAGGCCAGCACTTCACAAGCACAAGTCTTGGACCAATGGTCCAATACCACTGAAGACATTCCTCAACAGGCAAAGGTCACCTTACAAATGAGAAAGCTTAAGGAGGCATATACAACCATCTACCAGAAATATAAAGAAAAAATGAATGAGATGCACTCCCAAAAGATAATCATCTGCAAGCTTGAACTCCAACATCTACTAGTGCACAACAATAAGGCAATGGAAGACAACACCAATGAAGCCCCACTACAATACACAATGGTGATGTACCAAGAGCTTGTGGCTACTCTACAAGTGGAAGATTACCTCAACGCATGCGTGCTTATCCACCAATGGAAGCAACTCCAAATCAGGATCATATCTGCTCATCCAATAATCAAATGGAAACATTCCATAAGGACTAAAACTCTGTGCATAATTTTCCAAGACTTGTCCAAAGATGAGAAAAATATCTTCTGCCTGTCTACACATGCCAAGTTTATAGCACTTAGGACAGATTCTTTCATTGCATATGTATGTCTCATGGGTAGTCCTCCCCTCAGGGTTATTACTGTTTTGTTGCTATTGCTACAAAGGCCATCACTATTATTTGCAAGGCACGACATAACTAACATCCCACCCATGCAGCTGATGATCCCATCGCACCAGCAAAAAGAAGTGTCGGAAGATGACAGGCCTATCTCACATCCAACATCCCATATCTAACCACTCTTTATTCTCTCAATTCATAGTGTAAGTTAAGAAACAATAAAGCTAATTTGTTGCTACATGATATTCGACAAGCCAACAGCTATGCTAAAGAGGATTAAAAAAGGCAAGACACAGAAGCTTCATCACCGACCAAACTCTTCTATTAAGTCTTTATCTAATAGTGTCTTGTCTTTGTAGCTCATTTTCATACATGCGCAAGCTGAACATGCATTTGTATTGATGGATTCTCTTCCTCTCGTTGTTATAGAGGCCCTCACCATTAGTTCCACAATGGAGGGCTCCGAGCTCGTTTAAAAGAAACAACAATCCTACATTTCAAAAGAGGAAGCTGCACATAATGACATCATATAGGAGCAAGATGGAGATCACGATATTCAGGAAGAAGATGACGATCAAGAATCACCCAAATTTATTGCAAAAGGGGAATTACACGATCAAGTCTTTGTGAAGAGAGTGGGAGAGAAGGAAGGAGTCTCACTTGCAGCTTTCTCACATACACAATGGGGGAATATACACAAAGGTGGAGGCTGAAAACAGTTTTTCTCTTCTTAGTTGTGAAAGCCAAAAGAACTCTAAGTACAAAAGAATAGGTGAACCCTATATGTGGGTCTCAAACCAAACTCAACTAACTAAGCTAGCATACTAACTGAGCCACTAACTAGAGTACATAAAGATAGCTATCATCCAGCTATTATTCATGGGAGGTGTACCAACTGCATCTGCAGCTAACAAGTCGGTGACATAAATGCACAACAATCACCCTAGCATATCACGAGTGGGAGCTCGATATCTCAACACTCCCCCTCGAGCTCAATCCCAATTCCTGCACACCAAGCACATCTCTGGACTTGCGCAGCTTCTTTGCACCCAATGCCTTTGTGAATATGTCAGCTACCTGATCCTCTGTGCTAACATAAACTAGATCAATAAAACCTATAGAACCTTCTCCTGCACCTAGTGATAATGCACCTCAATGTGCTTTGTTCTAGCATGATAGATTGGGTTATTTGCTGATTGTATATACTGCTCACGTTGTCATAATAAATGACAACTGGCCCATCTGTAGACTGATGCATATTATAAAGTAGCTTATGCAACCAAGCTACCTCACATGCAGCCATTGCTGCACCCTTGTACTCAGCCTCTGTGCTCGACGAGGCAACTATAGGATGTTTCTTGCTGCTCCAAGTAACTGCAACACTCCCAAAAGAGAACACATATTCACTGGTAGATCGTCTATCAGAAATACTACCAGCCCAGTCAGCATCAGTGTATCCATGCAAATATATCTGAACCCCAGTCTCATAAAGTAGTCCATACTGCAATGTGGACTTCACATACCTTAGCATGCATCTAGCCGCATCCAAATGCGGTTTCCTTGGAGCCTGCATAAATTGACTTACCAAGCCAACAGCATAGCTCAAATCTGGCTTGGTAATAGTCATATAAATCAAACTTCCTACTATGCGTCTGTACATAGTAGGGTCTTCCAGAAGCTCACCTGCATCTGCGCTCAGCTTCATATTCTGCTCCAAAGGAATTGAAATAGGCTTACAGCCTATCATCCCATATTTGGACAGCATGTCCAATCCATACTGCCTATGCAAGAGCCATATCCCACTTGTGGATCTAATCACCTCAATGCCCAGGAAGTAACGCAACTCTCCCAAATCTTTCATCTCAAACTTCTGCTTCAATAGCATTTTCACATGAAGGATATCTTCATCCCTATCACCTGTGATGATCAAATCATCAACATAAATGACAAGCAGCATAATACCTTTCTCACATTCTGCCTTGGAAATCTGAAAGCTAATAGTGACAAGATACTGTCCTATCTTGTCAGACCATGCTCTGGGTGCTTGCTTCAAGCCATAGAAGGCTTTCTTCAACCTACAAACAAACTCAGGATGAACAGCATGAACATAACTTGGTGGCTGTATAGACCTCTTCTTGCAAATCACCATGCAAGAAAGCATTTTTTACATCCATCTGATGTAAAGACCATCCCTTTGATGCAGCCATAGCAATGACTACTCTTACGGTTTCCATCCTTGCAACCGGACAGAATGTTTCTTTATAATCAATGCCATATGTATGTGCATACCCCTTGACAACTAATCTTTCCTTGTATCTGTTCATAGAACCATCTGCATTGTGCTTCACCTTATAAACCCACTTGCAACCAATTGCATTCTTGTCTTTAGGCAAAGGCACCAATTCCCATGTAGCATTTACTTCCAAGGCATCCATTTCTTCATCCATGGCTTTCTCCGATTTTTCTTTTTCCCATGGCTTGCTCAAAAGAAGTGGGTTCTGGTTCATGTATCACTTTGACCATATAGGCATAGTGAATGGCTATAAATCCATCATATTTCAGCCTATCCACAGGATACCTAGCACTAGTAGACCTGTGCAAAATAGGCTCACTACTAGGTGCTCTCAAAACATCCCTTGTCTTCCTTACTCCAGGTGTAACAACAAAAGGAATACCCAACTCATCATCAAGGCTCTGTTCTGAGCCACTGGATTCACCATCCACATAAGAGTGACCTGCATTCACATCAACCATGGGCTGATCTACTTTCTCTTTTCCTTTTCGTGATACTTGCATACCACTATCTGCATTGCTTTGAGGAGATCCTCCTGATCTCAATTTGCTTGTCCATGGTGAAGTATGTGAACCACTGCTAGAGGACGCTACAGGTCCACTAATATTTTGTGATTGCTGCTATGAATTTTGTGCAGCATTACCATTTTGTGCATCTACATCATCAATCACATTTATTGCTATATACCAGCTACTCATCTCATAAAAAATAACATCTCTACTCACTATAAACTTACGAGTAGAAGGGTTATAGCATCTATACCCTTTCTGCTACAGAGAATAACCAATAAAGATGCACTTCTCAGCTTTTGGATCCAACTTGGATCTCAACTCATCTGGCACATGAACATAGGTAATGCAACCAAAAACTTTCGAATGAGAAATATCTGGTTTCCTACCAGTATACCTCTCCTCTAGCATCATGCCATGTATTACTGTAGCGGGTGTCCTGTTCATTATGTAGACTGCTGTAGCAACTGCTTCAGCCCCATAATAATCTGGTAGGTCTTTTTCGTTGAGCATGGCATGAGATACCTCTCCAATATGCCTGTTTTTCCTTTCTGCAAGTCCATTTTGCTGTGGGGTATGACTGCATGAATATTGTTGCTTTATGCCATGCTTATGCAGGAAACTTGCAAACTCATTTGAGAGGTACTCTCTCCCTCCATCTAACCTTAGGCATTTTATTTAAAGGCTTGTTTCTTTTTTAACCATAGCTTTAAAAGCTTTGAAATGCCCAAACACTTCACTTTTCTTTTTCATAAAATACACCCAAACTTTTCTGCGGTAGTCATCAATAAAAGTGACAAAATAATGACAGCCTCCAATAGATGCAGCTTTAGTAGCCCACACATCAGAGTGGATTAATTCCAATGGCCTCTTACTCTTTTGAACATGTCTAAGAAATGGTTTCCTTGCCTGTTTTCCAAATTGACAGGCTTCACATACCTTATGCATTTCTGCAACCTTGAACTTAGGCAATCCTGCAACAATATTTTAAGCCTGCATTAATTTAAGTCGCTATACATTAACATGACCAATGCGTTTATGCTAGATATCAATATCTGCAACTACACCGGTCCCATGTGCAAACATTGCTACACTCAATTCAGGCATGTCCACATCCAACGTAAACATTCTGCCCTTCTTCTTCCCTTTTGCTACTAAGCGACCTTTATTTTTTATATCCTCAACAAAGCATCCATGAGGATTAAATTTGACCTGCAAGCCCTGCTCAACCATTTCACCAATAGAACCCAAGTTCTTGGTGATATTCGGGACATGAAATACATCAGATAGGTATTTCTTTTTTCCATCCTACATAGACAAAGGAATTTTACCAATCTGCACAATAGGATGTGCAGTATCATCACCAGTGTCCACAAATCTTGGTCTTTCCATTTTCCTTGCATCTTACATCCATTTTGCATGACCTGTCATGTGGTTTGATGCACCTGAGTCAACATACCACACATCATTGCTTTCTTCTACAGTTGTCACAGAATTGGTCATGTGCTACACCATAAACTGATGCTCATTTCTGTCATCACCCTGTCTACTAGAGGATGGATAATTGCCTTGCTGGAATTTTCCAGTCATGATTTCATTCTGCTATAGCAGTCTTTAACCATATGTCCCATTTTACCACAGTAGTAGCATTCAACATTGTTGTTTGCATTTTGGCCTCTCTGCCATTCACCACGACCTCTTTGGCTCCCCCTGCCTCTAAAGTTACCACGTCCTCCTCCATAGGACTAGATTTCTAGAGTTTGATGCATATTCTGATTTCTGCCACGGCCTCCAAATCTGCCTGCTCTACCTCTGCCTCTACCTCTTCTAGCATTTGAGTAGAAGATAGCTTCTTTTGAAGTTCCTCCTGAAGAATATGCACCACCATTTCTCTACTCTTTAGAAATTAGAAGAGCAATCAACTCCTCAAAATCAGGAAAATTCTCACGGATGGCAATGGATGTCTGGAATTGTGCATAATCCTTTCGTAGACCATTCAAGGTCACAGAAACTAAATCATCATCTTCCACTGGCGAACCAATAGAAGCAAGTGCATCTGCAATCTTCTTCACCTTCATGTGGTAGTCATTGATGCTCATATTTTCTCTTTGCACATTATGCAACTCCTACTTGAGCTGCATTTTCCTGGCTTGCGTATTTGTGCTATACATTTTTGTCAAAGTATCCCACGCCTCCTTCGGCATGCTTGCATCCTGAATATGCACAATCATAGAATTTGAAATACTGATAGACAGCCATTACATAACTTTTCTGGCTCTCTCATGCCAGCCTTTAAATTCCTGTAACTCCTGTTGATTGGGAACATTAGGAATAACTGGTTCTTGTTCAGCTCCAGTAATGAACTCCCAATAGCTTTTTCCCTTAAGGAAATTCATCATTCTAAACTTCCATGCTTGGAAGTTGTTCTTGTCAAGCTTTTCAGTGACAATCTATGAAAGAGCATCAGACGCCATTACTGAACACTGCAAAATATTCTGTCACTACAAAAAACACAACTTCTACCTCACAACGGCAAATCTGCAAAACTAATGAGAGTGGTATTTGACCACACAGTCACTTCCTAGTGACAATTATGCATCAACAGGCAATAAGAATGATTATGTCACTCCCAATATCTCTGTGCACAGGCATACGATGTAATTTTTGTGATAACTTTTCACCGACCTACAGAACTGTGGTCGCATAGCGAAAATAGGGCACTTTCTTAAGTGCCTGCTGAAAACTTCCACCACCAAAATGGGCCCCAAAATGGCCTCGAATCAAAAAAATAATTCACTAAAGGCTTTGCCCTTACCCATAGCATATACTGCCCCCTCGCCACACTGTGAAGGGTGTCCCAATCTGGCACTCTTGCACTCTCTGGCTATGCTACCTGTAGAGATTTGCTCTCAAACTCGAAAAAAAAGGAAAGCAACACTGATCCTCTTACTAGGACACCGTGAACTTGGTTTGCTTTCCTGAGCTCCTTACCACGAATCGGGCTTTGATACCATGTGAAGAGAGTGGGAGAGAAGGAAGGAGTCTCACTTGCAGCATTCTCACATACACAATGGGGGAATATACACAAAGGTGGAGGCTAAAAACAGTTTTTCTCTTCTTAGTTGTGAAAGCCAAAAGAACTCTAAGTATAAAAGAATAGGTGAACCCTATATGTGGGTCTCAAACCAAACTCAGCTAACTAAGGTGGCATACTAACTGAGCCACTAACTAGAGTACATAAAGATAGCTATCATTTAGCTATTATTCATGGGCGGTGTACCAACCGCATCTGCAGCTAACAAGTCGGTGACATATATGCACAACGGTCACCCTGGCATATCAGGAGTGGAGCTCGATATCTCAACAATCTTAGGTGAACGTACAATGCCAGAGTATGATGATGATATAGGAGATCAACTCGGTATAGAGTTGGAGATAGACTTGTTTGGCAGGTAGGACTTGGCTCAGGATGAAGCCATTGATGTAAATGCTCTTGATTGATTTTTTTCATTTCAAACTTGGACATGAATATATGAGCTTCAAACTTGATGTACATGCTCTTGTATTTCTATTCTTTTAAAGGATCAAAGATGTATGAAAAGAATTTTTTTTTCATTAGGAAACACTCTCTATTAAAGAATGGTATGGGAAGAAACACTCTCTAGAAAAGGTCGGTATAGGAAAGCATCTGAGAGTCGGTATATACTGATCTTTTACACTTCTATCAAAGGTCGGTATATACCAACCATTAACAAGTCTATGAAATGTCAGTATATACCAACCTTTTTAAACCTATTGTACGTATTGATGATTAGTGCACCACGCATGCTAAACATTGGCGCTTAATTGCCGAAACAAGGCCCGTCTGGAGTAGTGTCTTCTTCTTTCTTCTTGTACTCTTTTCCACACTTTTGCCTCTCTTTTCCTCTCTATTTCTCTCTTTTCCACTCTTTTCCTCTCTTCTTTTTTTTTTTTTCTAGCACCCTTTCTCGCATTTTTGCACTCTGCTCGCATTTTTTGCATTCTTTCTGTATTTTTGCATTTTGGCATTCTTTTTTGTATTTCTACACTCTTTTCTTGATTTCCACATTCTTTGTGCACTTTTGCATTCTTTTTCGCATTTTCGTATTCTTTTTCACATTTTCGCATTCTTTTCCACATTTCTGCGTTTTCTTTGTATTGCAGTCTTTCCCGCATTTCCACACTCTTTCTGCATGTCCGCATTCTTTTTTGCATTTCTGCATTGTTTTCTGTATTCTCGTTTTTTTTTTGCATTTCTGCACTCTTCCATATTTTTGCATTCTTTTTCACATTTTTGCATTCTTTCTGCATTTCCACTCTTCCCCACATTTTTACACTCTCGTTCATATTTCCACATTCTTTCTCTCTTTCTCGCATTCTTTCCACATTTTGTCACTTTTTCCCGCATTTCTGCACTCTTTTTCACATTCCTTTTTGCATTTTTGCGTTGTCTTTCGCATTTCTACATTCTTTTTGCATTTTTGCACTCTTTTTCATATTTTTTGGATTCTTGTATTCTTTTTCTCTCTTTCTCTTCTCCTCTCCACTACTCTTTTTTGCATTCTCTTCTTCTCCTCTCCTCTTTTCTCATCTCCCCTCTCTTCTTTGTTTCTCTTTTTATTTTCAAATTAATTAGCTTTTTTGCATTTCTGCAGTTTAATTCATGCAACTTTCTTTTTTTGTTTGGGTTTGTGTTTTATTTATTCAGCATGGACTCACATCGCACATCTTTCATGTTGGAGCAGTCCAAGAGCTTTAGGGGAGGCCATGACCTCCTGAGTCCCAAGGACTTCGTAGCTCTGTGACTCCAGCTGACTTGGAGAGATACGACCATCTTATCCAATCTCATATGACCTCAATTAGGGACTTTCCTAGCACATCGGGCCTTCCCAGTGTTGTAGCATCAGCATTGTCTACCCGATAGGTGTCGCCTATCACATTTAGTGCTACAGCATCAGCATTGTCTACCAAACAGGCTTCGTCTATCACATGTATTTAGTCAGGCATCATCCCCTAGGGGATGACGTTCTGCCTCTAGGAAGATTAAGAAGGGTACTTGTGGTGGTGGAGGTATCGCCGTAGATGTGGATGAGACAGCATAGCTTGACACTAGCCCCCTCTCCATCCCTTGCTCTCTACCACCCCTCACTCCATCACCCCTTGCTCCATCACCCCTTGCTCCACCACCCCTACTACACCACTTGCCCTAGCAAGACTAGGAGGGGCTTTTGTTGTGGTGGGAGTGAAGACATAGATGAGTCTGCACATTCTTGCCTCCCCCACCACGATGAGACACAACTTGATACTGGACCGTTGCCTCCTCGCTCCACCACCCCTGCCTCCACCCCTTCTTGGTCCACCTAGGTGGATCTACCACCCCATGCTCCATTGCCACTCCTACCTCACACCTTCCATGGATACCAGAGCATATCAACCCCGAGGATGTCTCATACACTCTCAATCGATTGGGACAGATCATTGAGGATAAGAGGGGGAAATAAGTGATTGCTCACATGAGGTGCCTAATGTTTGTATATTTTCGCAACAATATCTTCCGAGGCTAGTGCAATCAGAGTGAGGCAAGGAAGGAGGATTTGGTACATGAGCTCAAGAGGGAATTCCCAAACCCCATAGGTTATGAGTTTAATGCTGATTACATGAAATATCACAGGAGCATATGTCTTTGACATCGTCAGTTGGAGATAAGAGATAGGCTGAAGGTTGGACGGAGTAAGCCTTCGTGTGACGGCGTGATGGCTGGACACCATAGGAACTCACACCTCGGGACTGGTGGAAGGGTAGGCTATAAGGCATGGGTGGTAAGTCTATTTCTCTTATACTTAATGTTTTGTTTGTTTACTTTTCCATATATGGCACTTCATCTAAGTCTCTAAATTTGGGTCCGTAGGAAATTTGTGATTGGCCATCCTTCTGTAGATGTGGAGTGTAGGTACGCATGGTAAGTAGGGGCGAGGCCAGTTTTCCAAGAGCTGGAGCATCAGGGATACAAGATCAATTCGGTTGTGGTGGCTTCATGGCATGTGAGTCTACTCCAATCATCATTGTTTTCAAGCATGTTTGATCATACCATTGATTTTACAACTAAGTTCTAATCTTATTTTTTTAATTGTTTTATTCTTAGGGTGGCCATGTGGAAACCCCAAGTGATACAAAGGAGGAGGAGCTTGCAGGTGGAGACGCAAGGAAGAGAGAGGAAGCCGAAGGATCAGGTAGAGGCGGAGAGGTCGAGGGATCAGGTAGAGGCTGAGAGGTTGAGGGATCAGGCAGAGGTGGGGATGAGATTCTAGTGATTCGGAGTCAGATTAGTGATAGTTTTGCCATTTTGTATTTAGCATACCTTTGGCAATTTTGTCATTTTGTATCTCATCTTCAAAATTTATACTACCCTCTTCCAAAGGAAAATTTGTAATAAGATGTGATGATTTGAGATTTTTAGGAAATTTTGCATGGGCATGTTGTAACTCTTTCCTTTTTAATAAAATACATACAATAGTGGGGGAGAATGCGGCTGAAACAAGCCTTATTTTGCCCCATAATTGTTTTAAAAAGCTTCTGTAAAGTGTCGATATATACCGATGCTTTATTAGTGTCGGTATGTACAAATTCTTATAAGTGTTGGTATATACCAATGCTCATTTAGCGACACATATACTGATGCTTTGCGCTCACAAAAAAAAAAGTGTTATTTCCATCGGTATTAGTATCAAAAGCTGACCAATGCCTTGTAGTGAGATTGGGATAGATATAAGCCTAAATTTTTTCTTGTAATACTTTTTAAGGGTAAAAAGTGAGCTTAATGTAAATGGAAAACTCCTCGAGCTCATTCTAGGAGGGAGCGCCAAAATTATAAACCAAATATAATCCCTCTAAACATCCATTGATATTTGATATACCAGCAAACATTTCAGTAGTAATTTTGATTCTTCTTTGGCAGTGGTATTTGCTACATTTGTTTCAAAGCTTTCACTCTTTGAATTTCAATAAAACAATGTATTCTCTATCATTAAAAGCCATTGAAAATGGTGCAGATGGTAGTATTACCATGCAAATGTTTAATTTGGAGCTACATCACTATTTACATTGAACATAACCTAGTGGGGAGGATTACAAATTTGGGCTTTCATGAAGCCACTAATTCCTTCTTTAGTTTCATAAATGGAGATTGCATTTGGGGTGAATTTTTGTTAGTCAAGCTTGACTTCCTAAGTTTGGCCTATGACATTTGCACTAGATTCAAGAATTACTTACACTTGAAGATGTTTGACACTAAATGTTTCATCCTTTGGCCAATGCCTTCATAGCAAGGCTATAATGGTTTCACCAAGTTGGTTTATTTCCCCCCCTTTTTTTAATGCGAGTATATAATTAGTGCTCCCATTGGCTCCATGCCATTACACCTCATATATTATGTCTATCCCTCATGTGCGTATCCATTTGATCTTTTGCCCCACGAGTCACAACAATTCGAGCTTTGTGCCTTCAAATGTGGATAGAGAAGCGAGTTTTCCCAAAGCATCGGCGTATGACCCATAGTGATATCGACCGAGAACCTCTCAAATTGTCGTGCAGGTTTTCCAAGAGTGCACCCACCATAGGAATGAGCACGAAAGTCCATTTCCAAAAGCTTGGCTAAGCACGCCCAATGCTCAACGTCGTCTACTGCAAGGGAGGACCTCTGAGCTAGATGGCGTGTGAAAGGGATTAGGCTGTAGAAGACGGCTGACCACTAAGCTAGATAGAAGATGGCTGATCCGTCTGGACATAAGAGAATTGACATAGGACATAGGTAGGGTGGAGCAGATGGCGTACGAAAGGGATCATCTTTGGTTTGAACTATAGAAAAAACCGGCACTCAAAACAAAAGAGAGAGGAGTACGCTATAAAAGAAGGATGAGTGTTCTCAGTATTCATGCCCTGTTTGATGAGTATGTAGTAGGATGATGATTCAGCCATAGTTAGAAGCGCATGATCAATTTTGACGCCTATGAAGCTTTAGCAGAAGATGATCAGGATTGACTCTTAATTAATTTCAGCTAGCAGGAGATGATCACGATCATATCGACTCCTGATTTTAAGCTAGCAGAAGATGATCACCGATGATGATCAGTAGTGACTCCTGGTTCATATTGGCAAACGTTTGAACACAGTACAACAATACAGGAGTTCATTTTTAACCCGCCATTCGATATCAATGACACCTATGTTCAGTATGGCTGGTAGCCTAATTCAAGCACTTCAGTTCATCGTCCTGATGAGCTCGGCCGTTCTCTCCTGCAGGGGCAGCTCGGATCTCCCTATCAATACCTCTGCACTCATTTTCTTCGGCGACTCTATCTTAGATACGGGCAACAACGACTACTTGAATACTATCGCCAGCGCTGATCACTATCCTTATGGCGTAGATTTACCTCAGGGTCTTGCAACTGGACGCTGGTCGAATGGCTTGATAATTCCAGATATGCTAGGTAACGTTTGTCTGTTCTAAACATCATGTAGGGACTCCCAAGTTACAAGTTGATTCTGTTTAACGTTAATTAGTTTGTGTGCGCCAAACATTGCTGTTAGTTTTTACCACTTATACGTTTGGTTCTTACAATTTCAGCCGAATCCCTCGGCTTAGCTTCTCCCTTACCGTACTTGGATCCTAATGCTAGCGGCCCGGCAATTCTATCTGGCATTAACTTGGCATCAGGAGGGTCGGGATTGCTGAATTACACCCTCCAAGGCCAGGTCTGTGGATTATTAAATTATCGTTGCTCTTTCTTGAAGAATCCGAAGTATTCAGCGTCTCCTCTTGGTGCTTGCGTGAGCTTTTGAACTCTCTCTCTCTCTCTCTCTTTCTCTCTCTCTCCTATTTTTCCAAATGATGTAACGCGGAGGAACGCCATGCGCAGAAAGTAGTGCCTCTATCGGAACAGATGGTTTGGTACGCAAACTACCGAGATGAACTGGAACGGATGCTAGGCACAACAGGAGCTGTCACTGTTTTATCCAGTGCCTTCCATGTAATAAGCTCAGGAACCAACGACTACATTGGGAGCTATTATTTCGATCCCGTCATGCAAGCAAAGTACAACATCAGCGAATTTCGAGCTCTGCTACTGCAAAGCTACCACGACAATCTGAAGGTAATTTAGACAGCCTGCCAAACTGCCGAAAACCTTGAGTTCTAATTTCCGAGCTCCCCTTTCCTTTTAAGAAAACACGTTGGGGCGGGTTGTTCTCAGGAGCTCTACAATGTAGGAGGAAGAAACGTAGCAATTGTGGGGATACCGCCTATGGGGTGTATACCCATCCTAATGAGCCTTTTCAACGGTAGCAAAGGATGTTCTGACGACCTCAATTCAGAGGCGCAAGCATTTAATGAAGGGCTTCAATCTTTATTGTCCACTCTGGGTTCTATTTTGGAGGGTTTCAAATTGGCCTACGTTGACAGCTATGATACGGCACTTCAGATTCTTCAACGACCTGAACACTACGGTTTGTCCACTATTATTAATCTGTGTTCGCAGCTTAATGTGAGCGAAATCGATGAGCGTAAATTGCTTTCTGCAAGCCGCACAATACTATGGATGTGGTCCTCAAAGTCGATGGACCAAATTAATGATATTAGAGAGATTAAGATGAGCTGTAAATGTTTTGAACCAAAAACTGACTAAACGGGTGCTGTGTTGGGGACGCAATAGGATTCAAGGAGACCACCAGAGGCTGCTGCGGTGACGGAATTTTGGCTGTTGGGCCGACGTGCCTATATCTTTCACCGACGTGCACAAACAGAAGCGAGTACTTCTACTTCGACGGCGTTCATCCAACGCAACGTGTGTATGAGATTGTGGCAAGCGAGCTATTTCTTGGAAAGGTGACCAAGCGATTTTGAAGTCTCTCCTCGACAACGTCGCCGTACGGAGAAACCTATCTTATTCACACCGAAAAACGGCCTGTCGACGGACCCTTTAAAGTTTAATTGTAAATAACCTCTATTCCAAAAAAATATCTTTTTTCAACCAATAAAAAAACCTTCTCCATCATCATTTACATATACATTTTACATTTTGAAAAACCATCTATGAGCCATCTCCCGCACCCCATATTGGCCCCATAGTGATGTTGTATATATGTATATGTATACATCGGAATCCCGAAAGAGAGATGCCGAGCTTACAACAATTCAGCTTACCTCGAGTCGGTCCCTTGTTGGATTGGCAAGGAAGTCTTCGGCTCATTGATCCACGAAAGGCTATATGTATGTCTAGCATGGCCAGTCCTCAATGGCTCCACTATTTTAATCGAGTAATTTTAGGCTTCATTCAACAACTTGCCCTTATTTTAAAGATAGCCGTTTACATCCCATAGCTATGATCATTTCACTAAAACAACTTACTAATTATCCAAACCCATTAAATTTTGTATTGTTTTTTGAAAAACAAGACGATAGTAGTAGTATAAGGTAATACATATTCAAAATAATCACACAACTACCATGTTGGAACAATCATATCTTGATCCTTGAAGGTTGTCTAGATTCTTGTGCATTCTTTGCATGAATCGTTAATTAGACAATCCAAATTTTCTAAGTTAAATATTTTACAAGATACACCAAGGTATGACATTCAAACAATAAATATAGAAGACTTGCATCCTAACTTACCTAGCTAGATAGCATCAACCCAATCCTTTATGGCTCTTTTGGCATGTATGTAGGTTCCATGGATGGTTGCAAAGATGAAGCCATGGCAATGTTTCTAGGAAAAAATAGAAAGGAAAATTGAGTAAACATGGAAATAAATATGAGCCACACATACATGAAGTAATTGCAAAGAACTACTCATTTGTACAAAAATTTATGAATACAAGGAATCATACTTCCAATGTACCACCACTTTCAAACCTCTATCAAGAGCCACACCTTCGATTGTATTACTTCATCCTCAATGATTCTATGATGAGCATGTAGCTTGCTCAAGATGTCTTTCATATTGGTACACTCAAGAGGACTTTCCTTTGTCAGAATTCTTTGACATTTATCTAAGAAATCTACTGCATATGATTCTTGGGTAGATCCACCTTACACACCTATAGCATAATCAATGAAGGACTTGGATGTTTCTCCAAACTCCCAACCTAGGGTGTACTAGCCATGGGTTCCTTGCTTGTAGACATGTGCATGTATGATAAAGCTCCTCAGTAAACCAAGGAGATTTATTTAGAAAAGCATACATAGGATCATGAATGTCTTATTAGAAGCTATACTTATATATTAACATAAAATCTCTATAAAATACTAGCAAAAGTCTTCCAAGCTCTTTTAGTTTCACAACATACAAAATATCATATGGTTCTTAGACTATATATTTTCTTTGAGATTTTGAAAGAAAAGATGTAGATCTTGGGAAAATGTAAAAGTTCAGCTCAAAACATTCAAATCCTAGTAAATGTTTCAAATTTTTATTTTTATTGGGATATTGAAGCTTTCTATACCAATATAAAAGTTTCACTTCTTTGCTAACATAACTTTGAAAAATCATCCATGCATAAGATCTTGCATCAATCATCTCATGATCCAATGTAAAGGCTTTCCCTAGTCGATGACCCCTACCCACATAGATTCACCATGGAGTCCTTGCTTATAGTGGACATGCACGTGTCTAATTAGGTTCTTTTGAAAACCAAAGAAATTTATTCGGGGAATCATACATAGGATCCTACAATAGTGAACTTTCCATTGTATGTAAAGACTTTTCCCAGGATGATTCCTACACAATAGATTCACCATCATCCTAAAGTTGAGTATGCAGTTACATGCATTCCAGTCTATGTGCATAAAACATTATCAGTGCACCTCTTTCGATTAACTAATAATCTATGATCCCTACCTACACGGATTCACTATCAGTCATGAAATTATAGCATGTAGTTACATCCCAGTTACATGCATTCAAGCATGTGTGTGTAACATGTCATGATGAGTGTACATCTTTCAAGACATTAATAATCATTCTAGCACTGGGGAATGATTATTGACCAAATAGTCTTGCATATGATTAGGTAATAGGAGACTTCCAATCCATGCAAGACTTCTATTAGTGAGATGATTTTATCCAAGTGGAATAAAACCCAAAGTATGGAGGAAGACTCATGAACATACTGCAAATATTTTCTCCATTTGGCATTAACATAGGGATTGACAACCCATGGCTCCTTGTCATGTGTAAACTTGGGGAAGTGCACTCATAAATATGTAATCATAGCACGTGGGTTCAATAGAAGGAGTTTTTTAAATCCACTTTTTACACATCTTTCACATTCATATAAAGGGGTACTCACAGATTGAATAGAAAAAGGCACAACAACACAAAGCAACTATAGACGCGCTTGGTAGACGTGCAAAATAGTGGGCGCGTCTATAGGCGTTGCTCTAGTAGAGAAATTACGGGCGCGTCTATTAGCGCGGCTAAATGCTCGTCTATTTGCGCGTCAATCACCGCGTTTATTTGCGCGTTAGACCTGAGAAAATATGGGCCCGTCTAACATCCCGTCTATTAGCGCGTCTATTTGCGCGTGTATTTGCGCGTTTATTTGCGCGTTTACACTGAGAATCAGACGCGCATTTAGACGCGGGGTTAGACGCGATCCAGAGAATACAAAAAGTGAGATTTTGGTGTACATCATTGCTTTCCAAACATTGCCCATGATTACCAAAGCACATAATTTTTTGCAAGCCCACATATACAAGAATTAAGGGAAATGAGGAGAATGAGACAATATGTAAAATAGTTTTGCCAATATCAATTGTGGGGCTACGGTTCAATCTCATCCTCAATGAGATCAACCCTTGCCAAACTATCTACTTCAAAATCCAAACAAGTGTTTAGATCTACAAATACATTCAACCCACTACTACTTGTGCCACTCATGTGCTCATCGAAATCAAGATCTCCAATGGTAGGCTCGTCCTCACGGGTAATGCCGGCCTCAATATCTATATCTCCTATCTCATGATCATCCTCCTCTCTTGTATCACGGTCATCATCACGTCCATGGCCATGATCATCCTCCATACGCTCCATATTAGTAAATGTACTATACATCACTTTGGAACGTGGCATAATAGGTATGACATGCCACCACCTATTATTATCCACCATTGGTTGATAGACAACCTAATTCAAACACAAATACAATCATGTTACTTTTCTTGCATCAAATATTTAAAAGCGAGTATTTTTATGTGTGTGCACAGTACCTGTTCACATTGTTGCGGTAGTATTAGTGTGTCCTTCCTACTTTGCCAAAACTTTGTGGAGTCAATAGTTACAAAGCCACTTGCATGGCGTTTGATTGTTGCATTAGGGCCTCTTTCCACCACGTCCTTAAACCACTTTACATCCAAAACATACACAAAGAAGCGTCGAAAGTCAAGCATAATGATGTCTTGGATTATGCCACAATAATCATCCATGACTCCATTGGCTCCCTCAAAGCTAGCAATGACGCCGCAATCTTGTGTGTTTCTCTTATCATCAATCCGTTGTGTTCGAAAATGCTTGCCCTCACACCATATAGCATTGAACATAGTGCACTACACCAAGAAAAAATCAATTAAATAAGCAATCTAAATTATAAAAACCTCCTAACTTATGCATAACATTCTATATACCGACCTTGCTCATGCATCCCCTAGCATACTCCCATTCTTCCATTGTGATATGCATCCCCTCGTCTTTCTCTGCTTTCTCCATTTCATCAAGTAGCCAATCCACATGAATATCCTTTGGAAGTGCTCTTAGATGCTGAGGGTATGGCACACGAGATCCGTGGTGTGTACGAAAGAGGGCCCTTTCTTCTTGTCTTCTTGCCTTTGCATCCTCGTATCTTGTCACCCATCTTTTCATCACATCACTATTAAGCACGCAAAAGAGGTTGATACTATTACGCAACTCCGTGTCTATTACTTTGTTGCGTCCTCTTCCTTGAGGCACAATAGAGGTCATCCTTAGGTCTTCATCATCTCTCCATAGTCGTGGGAGAGAGCTATCCACATCAACAAGAAACTCAGAAATATATAAAGTGACTCTTGTACCAACCAACCCTCGGCCATGCTACCTTCGGGTCTTGCATTTTGTCTCACGAAGCCCTTCAAGGTCTTCATGAAGCGCTCGAGGAAGAACAACCATCGTGCATGTATAGTACTGCATATAGCAATCTCATCCACCAAATGCACTATGAGATGTAGTTGGCTTGTGAGAATAGAACGTGGAAATGTCTCCTCCACTAAACAAACCGCCTCCACTGACATAACTCGAGCATTCTCAAGCGTGGTGGGATCTATTTCCTTTGAGCTCACATACCTCACAAGCTCTCCTATCTTGTAAATACAATCTTTCACGTCCTTTGATGCACTACGTGAAATGCTAGTAGGTAGTATGAACTGAACCCGCAAGGAGGTGGTTGATTAGTTGCTTATAGCTATTCACAATATGTTGGATGCGAGGGATTATGGGAAAATGTTGCAATACCTTACGAGGCACGTCCAAGGTTTTGAGATCTGCTCTATATCTTGCCTCTCCACAAGTAGGACACTCTCTTGCATCCTTATGTAGTCCACGAAACAAAACGCAATTGTTGACACATGCATGGATGCGCTTGTAATCTAATCCTCCAAGAGAGGTCACATGTTGCCTTGCCATATCTCTTGAGGTCGGTAATTTATTCTCCCTTGGAAGCATTTTACACAATAGCCTGCACATGAAGACCATAAATGAGGAAAAGCATTCGAGTAATTGACCCACGCGCATAATTCATCATGTTTGCAAAATCGACTTTAAATTAAAGCTTACTTGAGTAATGCATTCAAACTTGCATTGCTCCATCCATAGATGGTTTGCAAGTTTAGTAACTCAAGGGAGGCACGTAGAACAGAGAATGTGCACCCCTCAAACAGTGGAGTCGATGCTGCGGTAAAAAGATCATCCTGCTCCATGCTATTATCCCTCCCTTGATGGACATATAAATCCCGCACCATATCATCAAACACCTCCTCCTCCACGGCTTCATGAGGTAATGGTGGAGGGCTACTATCACCATCACTCCATGCATCCGTAACGGTCCCTCCTGAAGATCCCACCTCATATCGCCGACGCTTCGCCTCCTCACGACGGGCATAGGGTAACATGTGCGGGTGTGGCACTGCATCCTGTATCAAATTAAAACGGGATCATTATAACTCAAACATATGAACACCCATAGGTATCTCAATCAACCTTAACTTACAAATCCTTACCCTGTTTACGGTCACATCCCATTCTCCATACTTTGAGATATGATTGAGCGTAATCTTGCGTGCACGATACATGTTTCCTCAACATCGATCACACAGACATTTGATTTTTTGCTCCAACCACATTTCGCGATGGTGGATACGGAGGGATTCATCCTCACTGGAGCTGCTTGTTGAAGATGGAGACATCCTACAAACAAACAACCCACCAAATTTGCTCTTCTTCAAATGCCTAACTTAAAAAACTCTGTGTCGTGTTTAAATGCCCGTCTATCCTCGCGTTTACTGTCGCGTCTATCTGCGCGTCTAAATGCCCGTCTAGTCTGTGTATTTAAATACGCCTCTAGACGTGCTAATAGACGTGCCTATAAACGCGCTTACTCTGTGTATTTTGACGCGACTATAGACGCGCTAATAGACGCGAGTATACCCGCGACTTTTAAACCTGCTTTTCGGCACGCCGCTCGCTTTGCTTTTCTTTTAACTACTTAAACTTCGCGAGCGGCTTTGTTCCTTCATTATTAGCAGTTCTATAGATTCGAAGCTTAAGAGAGAGCCTCCCATACACACACAGTTCCAAGCTTTCACTCAAGACAAAGGGACCGTACTTACACAACTTGCTTCCAAGCCTAAAGAAGAGGAGAAGTACGAACAAGGAGAAGAGGAGGAGAAGAAACAAGTTTGGAAAAGAAAGATCCTTCCATACCTTTTTCCAAGTAAGTCCTTTTGAAGTTGTTCTTGCTTGTTCTTTCCAGTTTTGTACTTTTCGCATCCACGAAACACAGCATCTAGGTATGAGCGACACGTTCTTTTGTCGGGCGAAACGTCCTTTTCCACTTTTGAGTATTCTCGACTGTCGGAGCACGTGTATACAGGCGTCTAAGGGCGCGTCTAAACGCGCATCTACAGGCGCGTCTATTTGCGCATCTGGCTTGCTACAGACACGCACAGACGCGAATATAGATGCTCAAACAGACGATCTCTTAAACGGATGTTTAAACGAATGTTTTGACGCGCTTTTAGACGCGTTTTTAGACGGATCTGTGGACGGGTTGATAAACGCGCTTTTTAACGCACTTGTGGACGGATTTTTTGACGATCTGTTAGACGCGGTTATAGATGCACTTTTACTTGAACTGTTAAACGCGTTTAGAGATGGATCTGTGGACGGGTCGATAAACGCGCTTTTTAACGCACTTGTGGACGGATTTTTTGACGGTCTGTTAGACGCGGTTATAGACGCGCTTTTACTTGAACTGTTAAACGCTCTGTTAGACGCGTTTATAGATGCGACGATTAGACGGGTCTATAGACGCGCTCTGACAGAGCCTCTTTTTTTTTTTCCCCCTTTCTTCTCAGCTCCCAAAGTAATAGATTTGTTTATTTTTTTCCAGTTTAACATGTGGGGAGGAAGTGCTTCTAGCTCACCTGATCCGCGTGAATCGATATGGAAGGATTTATATAATATTTTAGGGCACCCTCCTAGTCCTGTGGAGTTATACAGGTACATGACGGGTATCCTTAACACTCCCCAGGAGTCGGCAGTACAGACTTCGAGCCACCCCACACTGCCTGAGATCACCCCAGCGGAGTCCGCACAGCCGTCTTATGCCCCGTCCCCCGTACCGTGTTATGCCCCTTCCCCCATGCCGTCTTATGTCCCTTCTGCCATCCCGTCTTATGCCCCTTCCCCCATGCCTTCAGGAGGTCCTTCTGCCTCAGCGAGTCGTCGACGTACTCCCCAGCCGTCGAGACTCGGTTCTCCGGCTACGAGTGGTCAGCGTAGTCCCGCGCAGTCCCCAGCTACGAGTGGCCAGCGTACGAGCTCCACACGACAGGGTGGCAGGCGTAGTAGTAGGGAGAACGGTGGCGGATGCATGGCACAGTGCTTTGGGCCATGTGGCGGTGAGGCCGAGGATGATGATTCCGATGATTTGGACGTGCCTCTGGGTGATGGTACGATTTATTATGACATCACCCAGACAGGAGGCATCTTGATGGATGCGCGGGGGAAGGACATAATGGCCTTCATGCGCTCTGTAATTGCTAACAATTACAGAGATTGCTTTATCCACTATAAAGACCACCCAAAGAGGTTGGCTGATGAGACCCTCGCTACTGTTCGCTCTAGGTATCCTAACCCCCCAATCGCCAGTTCACAGATAAATGGGCCAAGTCAAAGATTGTTACGATACTTAGCAATAAAAGATCTTCCCTTAAGAGGCAGGCACTAGCGGAGCTTGCCAGACTTGAGGCAGGTCAACCTCCAAGGGGCCCGCCCCACACCGCTCAGAAGCGTGAGTGGAAGAAGGCAATGAAGTCAGCGAGGGAGGAGCCCAGTCTGCAGCACGTGGAGGCACGGAGGATCCAGATGGAGGAGTATGGGAGCGCGCATTTTGGAGCAGGGGGCGTGGAATCATGGGAGGCCCAATTTGTAAGTATCGATCTCGAATTATATTGCTTATGTAGTTTATTAGGAGGTTGGTTGTTTCTTTGTACTAATCCCTCCACAAAGTGTATCGCGGTCATGCAGCTTGAGATCGTGGGCAGATACCCTACTCCAGTGGAGACAGCCTACCACCGCCACCATCGCAGAGGAGATACATGGAGGCACTTCTATGATGACGGGTTGATTACTGAGGAGCAGTATACCCGAGCGACTGGACATGCCCCCGAGGTATTTGAAAGTAATTAAATAATGCCAAAATTATAAGTAAAGATTTGATTTTTCATACATTGATATATGTTGTCCCTTGTTTACAGGGCACCCCTGCACAAGACGACGAGGAAGACAAGGAAGGAGGTGCAGAAGGGAGCGCAGAAGGCAGTGCATCAGGGAGTGTGGAAGGCAGCGAGGATTAGTCGTAGAAGTAGTGCTACTATTCTTTTTTGTACTTAAAGCCATTGGCTTGGCTTCATGCCTCTTGTATATAGACTCCTCTTATTTTTTGTACTTGAAGCCACATGACATGGCTTAGCTTCCTTATTTTTTGTACTTGGAGCCACATGACGTGGCTTAGCTTCGTGCTATATGTATATACAAGCACTTTTTGAGCTTTCAATTTTATTGCGTTTTGGAGTTGTAATATTTTATTTGGAATTGTAATTAAAATGAGCTTGGCTGTAAGAATTGAATTACAGAATGTGGATATGGGATTCTTGTAACTATATAGCATACACAACATACACAGTATTCTGTAAAATTTTTTTTTTTAAAAAAAGGCGCGTCTATCAGCGCGTTTACAAGCGCGTTTATATACGCGTCTGTCTGTTCGATATGCGTTTATACGTGCATTTATAAATGCGTGTATTTGCGCGTCTATATAAGCGTGTATAAGCGCATCTATACGTGCGTAAGTCTGATATATAGACGCGCTAATAGACGCGGGTCTCCTGACGCGCAAATAGACGCGCACGTAAGGCTTTTATTTAGTTCATGAAACGCGTCTGTGCGCGTGTCTATGGGTGCTTTGTCTTGTTGTGAGGGTTTGTTTTATTCATGATAAGTTTATAGATAATGGATTTTACAAATAGACCTTGAATGCATGTTATATATAGGGTTTATAAGTAGTGGGCCCTGTGAGTAGCTCTATGCATCACAACATTACTAAAGCCACTTTTACTAAATCATAACAGTTCACACCTTCATGTCTATTTTTCATGCCAATATATGACATAGTAGGTCTAAATCTTGGTACACCCACAACTTTTACTTGATGCACCTTTCCTTCCACTCCTTATTGCTCATAAATTTACAACATTTTTACTAAAAATGTACATTAAAAGGCGCACATGTTGGGCACATTGAATGCAAACTTGTAACTCTACCCTCCCTTCTTCTAAACTAGCATTTAAATCACCTTGCACCTCACTAGTCAACTAAATGTTTCAAGGTTCTAGATGCCATGTCTCCTATTAGTCCCTTTTCTTTACTAGTCCATCCAATCTGGTAACCACGTGGTAAAATATTCCCCTTCATTGGAAGGCAAAGTAACATTTTTTGAAGTTATTGAATAAATCCCATTAAGCTATTACATCCGCTAACAAACAAGAATATACTCACTATATCCTACATTTTGGACATCTCCAGAGTCTAGATGATACTTTTAAATGAACTTGTATGTTGCAAGGTAAGATTATGAAGGAGCATTTGAAGCTCAGTCTTCCATATTAGACTGAGTGCCATGAAATCTAAAGCATGAAATAATCATTATATTACAAGAAAGAAAAGCACATTGAAACAATGAAACACCGGTGGCCAAGAAACTATTACAATGTAATCAAAGAAAGATGAGGCATTGAATGCTAAAAACAAGAAGAATGCCAAGAAGTACAAATGTAAGAGACTCAACTAGTATAGAATGTAAACTATTAAACTTACAAAAATTACATGACACAATGATTATAGCATACATAATACATAATAAATTACAGTGGTGTAAATATCACATATGAAATTGCTATGAAGACCCTAGACCTTTTTTTAAAAAACTTTAAAGGTAAAATAGTAGAATGAAACTGACATCTACACTCGTAGGGTGCACTACTAAGAAACCCTATGTATCACTTGCATTCAAAGGGTATTAAAAAAACCCCTCAACTAAAATTTCTTTCACAATAAAAACACTCCTCTTTACTTATGAACTAAGTGTTTTTTTTCAAAATTGGAATTTAAAAATCCCTCATGTTATTGTGATTTTGTTAAATTTTTCCAAAAAGTTGGATTAAAATACCCCTCCTTTTGAATGCACGTGGTACACTAAATTTTTTTAGGTGAAACCCCTAAGCATCTACATTGGCTTTGCTAATCACATATTTGATTGGGAAGATTGTTATTACAATAATACATGCCACCATTTAGATATGGGAGCCTCAATCATAAATATCAACCGAGCTCACAAATGTATGTGACTTAATGATTATAGTGAACTGGTTATCAAGTATCAAATCACTACCAAGAGCCTTAACCTTATTAAAAATAAAACTTTAGATATAAAACAATAGTACAAAACCAATATCTACATTAGCTTTTCCAATTGGACATCTAGTTGGGAGGGCTAATATTGGGTTGATACATGTTACCATATAGTTATGGGAGCCACATGCTTAGATATAAACCAAGATCTACTCGATATATCCATATGAAATAGTACACTAAATTACTGGGTTAAAATTATAAAGCTAGAAAATGTGAGCCGCATACCCAAATTCCAACTCTGCCTCCCCTTCTCCCCCGTTATCTCCCCCCCCCCCCCCGCTCTCTCTCTCTCTCTCTCTCTCTCTCTCTCTCTCTCTCTCTCTCTCTCTCTCTCCCTCTCTCTCTCTTGCTCTCCACATCTTAGTTAGGACAAGGTAATAAAATCAACAACTTAAGGGAGAAATGTGGCCTCTCAAAAGGCCATTGTAAGGAATGGATTAAGAAATCAATTAGGGTTCAAAGAGTCCTAACCCCCCTTCACCTAGGTGGGTTAGTCCCACAAGTGACCCTGCCTCTTACACCACTTACACCCCTCTTACTCCTAGGTCGGAGCCACCATATTCAAAATTTGAAATTTGAAATTTGAACTCCTGCCCTCCTTCTCTCTCCTCCTTCCCTCCCGAGTCCCTCCCCCCCTCCCCCCCCTCCTCCTCCCCCTTCCCTCCTCCTCCTCCTCCTCCCTCCCCCCTCCCTCCTCCTCCACATAGGCTCCATACCTGCTCCTCCTTCCCCTCTATCCTACTCGACACCTGCTCACACCTGCTGGTCCTCCCCCCTTCCATCCTCCTCCACACCTACTAGTCCTCCGCCCTCCATCCCTCCTCTTCATTTGCTGGTACTCCCTTCTCCATCCCTATGGTCCAATGTGCTTCTGTGTAGCCATTTTTGGTGAGTTTCATGCCATTTTTGTATATAGGTACCTTGCCTGACCCATAACTTATGCATTGCTCAATGGTGTTCAACAAACTTTGTCTTAAAGTTATAGTATAATTCCAATCTTGAAAATGAGACAAAACAAATATGGAATAAAGATTTGGAATGAGATCTTTAAAGCATTACAAGTGCTATGCTGCATGTGAAGCATGCATCATAAAGAATATCTGATATAACAATCTATTCAAAAACATCAAAAGAAATTCCTGCACATATATGCAACCAAGTTCCACTATGTGAGCTTCTCCTCAACCCAAGGACACAACTAATTGAGAATGTTAGGTATGGTTTTAGGGGCATCCAATGTTGTGATAAGATTATGCACACCCATTCAAGGGCACGCTCCATAACTTTTTCTTGATTTATTGAAAACCAAAATGGATTGAAAATTTGGAATCCAAAATAGTGGGACTACCACATGTGGTCTTAAAACATTGATAATTGGTGATATTGGTATTTAGATTTACCCTAGGATGGAACATTTTGAAAATGTGCAATTTATCCATGTGCAAAGATCTTTTAATAAATCCAACAATATTTATAATTTTGTATTGTTTCTTTTTCCATGCACTTATAACAACAATAAATCCAACAATATTTATAATTCTGTATTGTCAAAGGTCATTGCATTTCATAATATATAACATCAAACCCAATAGCATGCCCTTTGGTCTATTTGTATTTGGAAGAATCTTGGGACACATTGCACTTGCTTGAGGGCAACCGATATATCCAATTTTGTTGATGTGTATTGCCAAAAGGGGAAAATCACGACGGTTGGAAAATTTTCTATCCTTATGCACTTTTGAAAATTTTCACCTCTTGCTCTGCAAATCTTTGAATATTAAAGTGCATTTCCTTCCAACCTACAAACTATATTCTCTTCATGCTACCTTGCAACCTGCCTCATGTAGAGCTCGCTCAATGTGACCTCGTTCTTTTGGTTTGGCATTATCTTCTTTACTCAAATAAGTCATCTTCTATTCTTTGCTCTCCTCACAAGCTAGCTGGCCTCTATTCTGGTGGTGGCTCACTGATTGTCTCCATAGCATCAATGGAAAGATGCAACTCATCATGGCTTGCAAGAGAGCCAAACATAGGCTCCGAGATAGGAAAGCTGAAAACCTTGGTCAAGGCACAAGGAACAAATTGTGGGGCCAAGAAAGAAATGGCACGTTATTGAAATGAAAATGGAAGACACTTTTGCAATGTTTGTAGAGGGAGAAACAACGAGAATAAAGAAGACTTCTTGTAGAGAAGCAACAAAAATCTATTGCAGATACATGCATTCGATCATTGCTAATCATTGGAGCAAAGAACACGAGCTGTGGTCTCACATTTGCTGGGATCATTCGAGGTAGTAACATTAGGCCATTTAGGTGAATACTAGTTTCGAGTCTTAGCCTCCACCCTAAAATTTGAAGATTGACAACCCTACCAACACCAGCTCAAGAGATGCACACCTAAGAGACGATGCTTCTTGAGAAATGGCATACAGAAAGTGAAGGGGTGCACAACTTCAATCAACTAGCTATAAAGAGGGCGACATTGGCTATGTTGGCATCCTTTGAAACAAAAAATTATTGGCTTGGGTGCAAAATGTTGTCAATCAGAAGGACCAATATGGCTCCAGTATTTGGACAAAGAGAGGAAGCAATGTAGGATCATCCCAATCCGACAAGTCTGTTATATACTACACAATAGCCACAATGTGTCATACCTTGACTATAACAATATTGCATTTCATAAAGAAGCATCGTTATATACTACACAATAGCCACAATGTGTCATACCTTGACTATAACAATATTATATCATAAGGAAAGTCACCACATTACAGTAAAGGCTAAAATTTAAATAGATTACGTGCTCCTAATATCAACTACCAAAACATGTTCCATCATTTAAAACTTGCTTTTATAGTTTTGAATTATCTCGCATTAAAGTGTTCTACATATAACTTTTTTAAATTGGTATCACTCATTCATGATTAGAGAAACCCTATGAGTATAATTTAAATTCTTGAAGGTTCTTATGATACCCTTTAACCGTTGTACTTTGAATTTAGCATGAATTATAAAATAATGAGCAATCAAAATACGATTTTCAAATTTGGTGTTTTACATGATATTAGGTCCCCTTAAAACTCATGCTAATCCAAAATATCCTATTCAAGACATATACAAAGTATGGTTGAGTTTGTAACTTCTTATATGTGTCAAAGAATTTGCAAAAGATCAAATTTTGCCTCGCTATCAGCATTCTCTAAAATTATGGATGAGGCCATAAATCATAATATGTATGACTATCTAGCTCCAAAGCTATCTAAATATATGTGTTATAGTTATCCTACATATAACTTTTTTAAATTGGTATCACTCATTCATGATTAGAGAAACCCTATGAGTATAATTTAAATTCTTGAAGGTTCTTATGATACCCTTCAACCGTTGTACTTTGAATTTAGCATGAATTATAAAATAATGAGCAATCAAAATACGATTTTCAAATTTGGTGTTCTACCTCTGTTCTACATGATATTAGGTCCCCTTAAAACTCATGCTAATCCAAAATATCCTATTCAGACATATACAAAGTATGGTTGATTTTGTAACTTGTTTTATCTGTCAAAGAATTTGCAAAAGATCAAATTTTGCCTCGCTATCAGCATTCTCTAAAATTATGGATGAGGCCATAAATCATAATATGTATGACTATCTACTCCAAAGCTATCTAAATATATGTGTTATAGTTATCCTTAGACTATAGAACTTACAAAATACTGAAAAACTCATTCTAATGAAGAAGTATGGCCATTTTATCTAAAACCTAAGAAAACAGCTTGATGTTTAATTGACCTTAAAACATTTGGTAGAACTCAAAGTAATAGACCATTGCAAGTTTCAATCCATAATAATTCCAAGTTTTTTTCAGCATATGAGCTATGATGGTAGATAATAAAAACCCCAAAATAGCTTATGGATGCTTTTGAATAATTCTAGGAAGTGGCTATGTTAACATGAAATAAAGTGTCCTATGACATTTTTATGTCCTTCTACCAAACTAGTGTTAAGTTTTATTTTTGGGTTGGTTCGGGTCATATACCAATTAATTTCTAAACTAGGCTAGCTTGGACTTAATGTGATTGTCCTAAACTAGCCCTATGGTTGAAACATCATGGATTTTTTCACCGATCTGGGCTCAACCTAAACAAGAGTTTAAATGTGATTATCCTAAACTAGCATGGTTGAAATAGAAATATATTCCACAAAATGGAAATATTTGATGGCCATCCTGGTGGTTAGTTGAAATTGTTGTGTTTCATAGTAGATAAATCATTTAAGTTTAATTTTCAGGCTAGTTTAGGTCATATACCAGTAACTGAGCTGGCTTGGACTTATGAGATTGTCCTAAACCAACTTGGAGGTTGGAACATCAAGCAATATCATCGAGTTGGTTCAAGTCAAATAGAAGTTGTGATTGTCATGAACTAGTGTAGTTAAATAAAAAATAAACAAAATATATTTTGCAACCAAAATAATTGATGACCAGCCCAATGGTTGAAATTCCTATGTTTCCTAATAGTTAAGCTACTTTATTTTACTAGTAGTTAAATTAGTTTGGTTTAATTTTTGGGTTGATTTGAGTCACACTTGTACTATGATCATCCAAATTAGCCCAGTGGTTAGAATAGTATTATATAATTTAGCTGGTTAATGTGATTGTCATTTAGTTGTTTAATTGTTTTGTTTTCTAGTAGCTTGATTAGTTTCCTTAGTAGTGTGATTTTCCTAAACTAGCCATGGGATTAGATGGTTGCGATGCTAGAATTTATTGGTCATTAGAGCCAAGATCATGATAATTCAATAGGAAGGGGCGAGAGCAACAATGGCACATGCACCCAGCTTACTGGTAGCCTAGTCTATCCTAAGTAGTCATTTACATAATTGTCTAGCCCCATGACGAGCGATTAGATGGTTGCCATGGGAGAGTTTCTCAGTCATCGAAGCCAAGATCATAATAATTCAATGGGATGAGGGGGCAAGAGTGGTGGCACATACACCCAGCTTTACTGGTAGCTCAGCATGGCATAGGTGGTTTTAGCCGGAAAAGTTATCGAGATCAGAGGCTAGAGACTAAGTATGGCTACGCTCAAAGGCCATAGAGAAAAGGAGATCACGAGGGCGAAGGGATGTCATAGGGGTGAACAAGGAATTAGAAGTGGAGGGAAGGAAAAGGGAGACTATGACACAAGGGGAAAGGGAGAGGGGGAAGAGAAGCATGTACATGATAGGAAGAGGAATGTTGAGATGTAGACATCAAAGGGAAATGATCCATACTTTATTGGAAAGAAGGGATGAGAGGGAAATATCAAAATACTAGCTAGGTGGCTTTACAAGAATGAGCGTGTCCCATCAAGGAAAAGCCCCTTCCTTTTATAGCCAAAAGAGGGGGGTCTCTCCACATTAATGTATCCTCCCACATGCATGGTGTGTGTGGAAAAGTCTCCCATGTGGGCTAGGTGGGTACGCACTCTCAATTGTGTGCGACAACCCTTTGCCTCAATTTTCCACATAAATCAAGCCCCATATCTCAAGTCTATGATACTCCCTTGGTCTCTTTCCAATTTTATAATATGTTCAAACCTCTAGGAGGACAAGTGGAGGGTTGGCACAAGGAATCTTGCCACCTCATCCTACTTTCCCCATTATTTAACTAGCTCTCTTGGTCCTTCTATACCTCCCCCACATGGGCCTATCTCATATGGAGGGAATAACTCAATATAATAGCCATCTCCACCCATTTTATATTGCTTCTCCCATGGACTTTGAGCCATATCTTACTTAATGCATCCTAGGTGGAGGGGTGGCACATGGAGGAGCCATGCCACCTTGCATTTTATAATATTACTATCATGGATTATGTACAACACACCTTATGGGTCCTCTTACATGGAAGGGTGGCACATGGTCATGCCCTGCCACCTCAACCTTGGGCCCTATGCACACCATATTTTATTATACTATTGCCACATGTACAAACACACATACATATTAATGCCTTTTTCTTTAGACAATTTTATCCATAACAGTTCCCCCCCCCCAGGCAGGGAATGCACCGCATTTCCATGCCTGGGACCATCACACACAAAGAAAGGCTTGAGGTAGCGCTTATTGATCACCTTCTTGGCATATGGTTCATGCAGCTCCTGAACTTGTACTGACCCATTGCTATGTTCTTTGATGACTTTGTATGGTCGAGCCCACAGTGGCAGAAACTTCTTATCCATTTGGTGGTCCAATCTATTATCAAAGCATAGCACAACATCCCCGTTAGCAAAGTGTCTTTCCCATCCCTTGCAAATCTTAGCATCCAATCGGGCCTTTTGTCGATTCTTTTGGATCTCTGTCTGGTGTAGTGCAAGGCGTCGAGTCTCATCTAACTTCTCAAGTTGTACCAATCTGGCCTCTACACGTTCATCTTCTGTCATCCTCTGTTCCTGTGCCAATCTCAAGGCCGGAATCTCTATCTCTAGTGGTAAAACTGCCTCAGTACCATACACCAACTCAAAAGGGGTGTGACCTATAGATGTTTTATGAGTGATGTTGTAAGCCCACACTGCTTCAGTGACCTTCTGATCCCATTGGCTCCTATTCCCTGCGGCCATTTTTCCTATGGTTTTACAGAGGAGGCCATTGGTCCGCTCTGTTTGACCCATGGATGCTGGATAATAGATGCTAGAAGTGTGATGATCAATGCCCATGCGATCCATGAGTAACTCCACTGCTTCATTTAAGAATGGACTCCCATAGTCAGAGACTATCTCCATGGGTGTCCCAAACCTTGTGCAGATACGTTCAAATATGAAACTTGAAACTGCCTTTCTATTTGCAGCAGAGAGAGCAATAGCTTCAGCCCACTTAGTGACATACTGAGTGGCTACCAAAAGATACTTCTTTTTGCGGGCAGTCATGGGCAAGGGCCTGACAAAATCTATTCCCCACTTCTGAAATGGATGGATGGACATCACTGGGTGATGTTGCTCGGGATGCAAATCCTTCCTACTGAAGAATTGACATGGTTCACAGGTTTTGCAATACAAAGTGACATCCTTGAACAATGTCGGCCAATAGTATCCAGCATGTAAAATCTTCTTAGCTGTATAGTCACTGGCATAGTGGCCTCCACAAAATCCATCATGATAATGCTTCAAGACCTTAGGCACTTCATCTGCATCAATGGCCCGTCTGAGTACCCCATCCATGCCTTGACGGTACAACACCCCATCAAGGAGGGTGTAGCGCCTACTATCTCTGCGGATCTTCTTTCTCTCATAGCTTGTACTTTCTGAAGGAAAGGAGAAAGCGGTCAAAAACTTATAGATACCACCATACCAAGGATCCCCAACTTCTATGGCTGCTACCAGGGTTACATCAAGGCACTCTTCTAAATCAATCAAAGCATTCTTCAAGTTGGAACAACCCCCTTTTACAATTTTGAAAGAAAAATCATATTCTTGCAGAACTGCCAACCATTTGGCCAACCGGCCCATGGGATTTGGTGATTGAAGAACCTGCTTTGCAAGACCAGTGCTAGTAAGTATAAAGAAGGACTTTCCAGCCACATAATGCTTAAATTTCTCAATGCAAAACACCAAAGACAAGGCATGCTTATCGGCCTCTGAATAGCATCGCTCAGTGTCGAGCAATTGTCGAGAAGCAAATCGAACGGGATACATGAACCGATCCTCCCCTTGCTAGAGAAGAATACCTGCCAGAGTGTGCTCACCAGACCCAAGATTGATATAGAAGGTCTGTGACCAGTCTGGATTGCGTAGAATGGGTTCTGAAGCCAGAGCATTCTTGATTTGTGCAAAACCAAGATCACAATCCTCATCCCAAGAAAAATCAACCCCATCTTTTAATAGCATAGTCATGGGCCGTGTCAAAGCAGCATACTGATCAATGAAGCGGCGATAGTATCTTGCTAGATTGACAAATGAGCGTACCTGACGTTTGGTTGTAGGTGGGGAGAGTTTGAGGATGGCTTCTACCTTCTTGGGGTCAGGCTTGATGCCCTCGAATGAGACAACATGTCCCAATAACCTCCCTTGAGTGGCTCCAATGGTGCATTTCTCAGGGTTGAGACTACCATTTGCATCATTGACCCTTTGGAAGCCAATCTAACCTTCATAATGTGCTCCTTACGTGATGAGAATATACAGAAATCATCTAAAAACACCTCCAAGAAATCCCCCAAATAAGGAGCAAACACCATCTGCATGAATCTTTGAAAGGTGGCAGGAGCATTGGTGAGGCCAAATGGCATTACTTTGAATGCAAATGTCCCCCAGGGTGTGGCAAATGTGGTTTTAAGCACATCTTCCTCGGCAATTCTGATTTGATAAAACCCCGAGTAACCATCACAGAAAGTATACATCTCATGACCACTTATACCTTCTCAAGAATGAGGTCTTGAAAGGGTAGAGGATGATGATCCCTCTTGGTGGCAGCATTGAGTTTCTTATAGTCGATGCAAACCCGCCACTTGTTGTTTTTCTTTGGGATGACTACCACTGGTGAAACCCATTCAGTATTGTGAACCGGAACAATAAACTCAGCCTCTACAAGCTTCTGCAACTCTGAGTGCAAAGCATCAGTCTGCAGGGGCCCTAATCTTCGATACTTCTGAGCCACAGGCTTGGCATCAGGCTTCAGCTCTATCTTGTGCTCTATGGCAGTCACATGGCGAAGGTGGTGGTAGCTAGTTGCAAAGAGGTCAGGGAAATCTTTGAACAGTTCAAGAAACTCATCTTTCTCACCTGGAGTGAGGTCTGGAGAAAGCATTGATTCAAGCTGTTGAGGACTAGCTGTTATCTTTTCTGCAGGTGGCAGGATCGGAGACACCCCCATCATGTAAAATTCCTCCTCTGAGAATTCCTCCCCCCCGTCTGATTCTTCCATGGACTCAGACATGGACTCAGACACTGAGGATGAGAGAGTATCACTGTCATGCTCCTCTTCTTCTTCTGGTTCCATGGCACCAGGTTGCACTGGGATCTTCTCCTTCGAAGCACCAAAAGACATGTGTCCTGTCTTCCAATAGCTGACTGCATCACTCTTTCTCAACCATGGTCTCCCGAGTATGGCTGGGTAACTTCTGCCTGTATCTTCAATGTCCACTACATAGAAATTGACAGTGGTGGTCAACCCATTGACAGTGATGGGCAAATCCTCAATGACTCCCATGGTGGAGAGTCGTCGACCATCTGATACCTTGATTCGAGTGGAGGAACGCCTTGTACATTTCAAATTCAATTTCTTCATGATGCGGGGCACCATGATATTACATGCAGCTCCCCCATCAACACACACATTTTTGACACGGCAATCATCTATGATGACATCTACAGTGTGTGGGTGCCGATCAATTTCTTCAGAGATAGAAGATACCTCTTGTACCTTCCCCTTTTTCTTGCTCTTCCTTGTTGAGAGACCTTGCTACAACTCATGTCTCACCTTAGGGCTTAATGCTATTAGTTGAGGGAGTGTGATGCTCAAAGACCGATGAGCAAGGTCCTGAACGACCGAATGGTCCTCTTGCCCTGAGCCGATGGGAAAATCCAAGGGTGACCACTTACTCCTGCGAGATCTTTTAGTCTTCTCTATTGGTGGGTCTGCCATCTCAGCATCTGAGGGCTCTGAGAAGGACACCTTCTTCCTGGGGCGGCCCGGTCCACGGTTTGGAGAGGGGTCCAAGGTAGCACGAGTTCTTTTCCCGAGATCAAGGATCTCCACATCAGAATCCTCAGTGCCAGACTCACTTAGAAGATTCACCCTTGGAATATTGGGGCATTCTGTGCGATAATGACCCTTCTGGTGGCACTCGTAGCATACAACATTAGCACGATCTCTTGGAGGGCGGTTGGCTTGATTTCTGATGCCCACCATCTCAAGCCGAAGATCATTCAGGGCCTTGGCTAGGTCATTGGAGGGGGGGGGCCTCTTTAGTTGGAGGGGCCACGGGAGTAGAGAGGAGGGGAGCTCGTGGGCGAGGCTGGGGAAATCTTCGAGGCGGAGGATGAGGATATCCACCTTGTTGAGGGTAAGCATCTAAGGGAGGACCATACATTTGAGGTGGAGGCGGTGGATACATCCCTGATGAGGGGTGAGGGTATGCCCCTGAGTTAGACCCCCCAGGTTGTTGTTGTAGGAATGGAGGGGGATGCGGAGGGACAATCGTCTTCTTTGAAGCGGGGTCAGACTGAACTTTGTCAAACTTTTGAGCAATCTCATGTGCTAGCACCATAGTTTCTAGATTCTCCCATTTAAGCTTGAGGCGGAATTCATCACTCGCTCCTGCTACAAGGTAGCCCAGCACATGTGCTGAGTCATTCCAGCTCGAAACCCAGCATTGTCCTCCTATGTGGCGATCAAACGGTCCAGGAGCACGGCCGCTCGATCCACATATCAACGCGTCATCTCACCTTCTGACTGCTTCAAATTTGCCACCTACAGGTACACATTCTCCGGCTCCTCTTCTTTGCCGAAATACTCAATCATTGCTGCTGTCAACCTTGGCCAGCTTTGGCGAACATCTTCAGTTTGCTTCTCATACCACACTTGAGCCAAACCTTCTAGAAATGTGGGGAGAACCAATAGCCATCTGTCTTCAGTAAGAAAGTTGAGAGAAACACAACGGCGCTTGAAAGCCACAAGATACTCATTTGGATTTTCTTCTACCCGTCCACAAAACACGGGAATGTCAGCCATGCTTGGAAGATGGAAAAGAGTGGCTTATCTATGGATGAACAATAGTAAGAGGAAGCTTGAACTGAAAATCGGGTGAAGATACATCCAAAAAGCACACATAGGCAGGGTAGGGTGTGACTGGAGTAGTGTGAAATATTACACGAGAAGAATCTTCAGCATAGAATAGCACATAGACAATCTTAAAAGGACCAATCCTCATGATATCACTTTGATCATTACACGCGAGGGTTAGAGGTGCGGCGTCGCATGAGGTTGTTCATCAAGGCAAACAAGAATGCCATGACAAATGTCAACAGTTGGAGAGCTTGCACATCACCTTCAACTTCTTCCAGTTCTTGTATTCGCCATTCTATATCTTCAAGGGGTGTGCGGTCTGGCATCCTTCTTTTCAGCAATGTCCTTGAGAACCCTCCTGATGGTCTGCCGAAGTCGGTGAACTCGTATCAAGTAGGCCCAACACTTAGTTTCATGATGACCACAATCTTTGCATTCTCCTTACAAATGATCACCCTCCTTCGTGGCTTGCGGCTTGGTTGGGGTGGCGCTTCCACTCGCGTCATGCGTGATTGAAATACAAGCTTCACGTGCCAAGAAATTAGTAACAAGATTTCGAGCTCGAGGGATATGCTGAATTTTTACCTCTTCAAATTGGTTGCAAAGTTCCAAGGCTTGTTGATGTCGTGGAACCAAGCCTTTGCTCTGCACCTTCCACCTTCCACTAACTTGTTCACACACTAGTTGAGAATCTCCTTGCACCTCCAATTGCTTGGCATGATGTTCTTGTGCCTTTTGTAGCCCAAAAATGAGCGTCGAGTACTCAGCTTGATTGCAAGTACTTGCGGGCGAAGACTTGCTGTAACAAAACTCCTCACCACCCGGTGAAGTGAGCTTCACACCCACGCCAGCCGGCTTGGTCGAAGGTTTGTAAGCTCCATCAAATTGAAGAATCCAAGATGTCATCACACCAAGACGAGAATTCGGACATCCCAAGTTTCTCGGTAGTCCAAGATAGGTAGGAGGAGAGGGTGGGGAGAATTCAACACTTGAGCCAAACGTTCAGCACCAAATAAACTTGCAATTCTTTGTTGATAGTTTATCTTAAGCCCAAAAAGAATTACAATTTGAAGCTCAAAATGAGGCACAAAAGGCTGATTAGGTACAAATGGATTCCTTGGTCGAAACATTACCAACCATAGCCAAGGCCTAGAAACCTTTGTAATGAGATTGTGAATAAACCATTCAGGACGAGCTTTTCCACAGGAATCAACAAGCAGATGCGCCAAATCTCCCCCCAAGCTTGAGGAGCATCCCACCCTTCGAAGAAGGAAACCGTTTTGATTACCTCTGAAGCAGCAAGTAGTTCGATCACCGCACAATGAGTAGAAGTAAAGTCAAAATCCTCCCAGCGTATCAGTAGTTCGTCACCATGAATCATCCACGGTGTGTCATTCCACCCGTCTTCACCATCAATAATGCACTGGGGACAATCAGCCATTGAAGGTCAACATGAAGGTCAAGGAAGACATCTCGTGCATTGGTAGCCGTAAGGTGCGGAGGAACAGGCACCAATTCCTTAAACGCGTCGAGAAGTGACATAAATGTCCACCCTTCTCGTGAGGCGTGCGTTTGTGAAATGAGCTTGGAGAAGTTCTGAATTGGCAATCTAGCAAGTGATGTGGATAGAGAACATAAAATGAAATATTTTTGCTTTTTACAACAAGAGAAAACTCCTTACGGTTAGAGGGTTACAGCTCACGCGATTTCAATATATGAACAAAAATCATTACATTTTTATCACTTCCAACTTATTGGCCCAATGGTAAGACTTTCTTTTGTGAAGGGGGAGGTCTTGGGTTCCAATCCTACTCTTTAATAAAAAGAGAGGAGAGGAGAGGAGAAGGAGAAGAGAAAGAGAAAGAGAAGAAGAAGACAAGAGATAGGGGGGGCGCGGGATCTGCTATTACTCTTTTGCAGGGGCTCAGGAAAACAGAACAGTCCGCGACCAGAGCAATCCAGAGAACTGTCGCGCAGAAAACTGTCTGCAACCAGAAGTCGCAGCAGTCCAGAGAACTGTCCGCAACTAGAAGTCGCGGCAGTCTAGAAAACTGTCCGCAACCAGAAATCGCAACAGTCCAGAGAACTGAAGCGTAGAAAACTGTCCGCAACCAGAAATCGCGGCAGTCCAGAGAACTGTCATGCAGGAGGCGCACGAACGCGCAGTAGCTTAGAAAGAGCACAGATGGTATAATTTGTTGATGTAACCCGTACGAATAGAAGATTCGCCACCAGCCGTGGAGATTCGTATCCCAGCAGCCACACCAAAACTTTTAGCCGGAAAAGTTATCGAGATCAGAGGCTAGAGACTAAGTATGGCTACGCTCAAAGGCCATAGAGAAAAGGAGATCACGAGGGCGAAGGGATGTCATAGGGGTGAACAAGGAATTAGAAGTGGAGGGAAGGAAAAGGGAGACTATGACACAAGGGGAAAGGGAGAGGGGGAAGAGAAGCATGTACATGATAGGAAGAGGAATGTTGAGATGTAGACATCAAGGGAAATGATCCATACTTTATTGGAAAGAAGGGATGAGAGGGAAATATCAAAATACTAGCTAGGTGGCTTTACAAGAATGAGCGTGTCCCATCAAGGAAAAGCCCCTTCCTTTTATAGCCAAAAGAGGGGGGTCTCCCACATTAATGTATCCTCCCACATGCATGGTGTGTGTGGAAAAGTCTCTCATGTGGGCTAGGTGGGTACGCACTCTCAATTGTGTGTGACAACCCTTTGCCTCAATTTTCCACATAAATCAAGCCCCATATCTCAAGTCTATGATACTCCCTTGGTCTCTTTCCAATTTTATAATATGTTCAAACCTCTAGGAGGACAAGTGGAGGGTTGGCACAAGGAATCTTGCCACCTCATCCTACTTTCCCCATTATTTAACTAGCTCTCTTGGTCCTTCTATACCTCCCCCACATGGGCCTATCTCATATGGAGGGAATAACTCAATATAATAGCCATCTCCACCCATTTTATATTGCTTCTCCCATGGACTTTGAGCCATATCTCACTTAATGCATCCTAGGTGGAGGGGTGGCACATGGAGGAGCCATGCCACCTTGCATTTTATAATATTACTATCATGGATTATGTACAACACACCTTATGGGTCCTCTTACATGGAAGGGTGGCACATGGTCATGCCCTGCCACCTCAACCTTGGGCCCTATGCACACCATATTTTATTATACTATTGCCACATGTACAAACACACATACATATTAATGCCTTTTTCTTTAGACAATTTTATCCATAACAGTGGTCATATACATCATTGTCTAGTCATGATGTGCGATTAGATGGTGGGTCAATGTTAGCTTGGGTGTAGCCAATCACGAAACTATTTTCGGGACCATTTTAGGGCCACGACGGGATGCACTTTTGGGTGAATATTTGAATTTTGCATGGACCCACGCTCTCGTCGAAAATTTTCCCGACATCATGGAGGCACACTGGCATAATAATGAGATGCAATCTATTTGTTCAGAACACCACATAGCTCGACACATGGCATCTCTGCATTGCTTCACATAGTAGAGTCTCTGGCCTATGCCGCCTGATCAATTATCATCGTGCAGCCTTTTGCTGTAGATTTGCCACTTGTCACTGGGTACGCACCCATGCAGATCATTAAAATTAAAGGTTGGCTTGGAGAGACCACTGTGCTGGTTCTTCTCATAATAATTAGATGCAATCTATAATTCTAAACACCGCTGCAACGTAGTCTCTGTCCTGACCACCTGCCATCATGCAACCTTTTGCCACTTCTTTGCCTGCAACCCATGCAAATCATAGGTTGGCTTAGAGAGACCATTGCACTAGTTTTTGGCATAATAATGAGATGCAATCTATTATTCTAAGCATCATCTCAGTGCAGGCCTGGCCACCTGTCATCGCCTAGAATTCAAGGTTGTCTTCGAGAGACCACCACACTGGTTCTTGGAGTTATAGCTCCATTACTTATTTTTATGTGTTACAGGAGGAGATCTATGAAAGCCACCATGCTGGTTCTTGGAGTTATATATTTGTGTACTAAGGAGAATGTATTCCGTTGTGCAACCAAGCGAAATGCAATTGACTATATGGCCCTTGAGGGATCCCCTTTAAAGGCAAGGCCATATCTACATGCATTATACAATATCCAGGATGCCACTAGACAGAAATGGGATATCGATATGGTCCTTGCCCCTAAGGGGACCCCTTAAGGGCCATATCATCAATTGCATTTTTTGGAAGTTTAATTGTATTTTTCTAGATGTATCTCCATGCAACCACAATGATGGGGTTGTTGGAGTTATTTTAGCGCTATTTTGGTCATAAACCAAGGAAATTGTAGTCCTTCTTTCCTATTTTAGTCCTTGTTGTTACAGTAAATATAAATGATGGAAAAATTATAATTTATCAAGTGAAAATTGTGCCATATAGCATGTGCAATCAAGGGGTATTAAAAAAAGAACCTACCTACGGATTTTTATAACCTATTTATACCCCTTTTGTAAATTTTGATATTATTAAAGCATCTCCTATGTACATATATGTATATTTTCTATAACTCCATTATGTACAAATATAAAATCCCTTCCGTTGATCACATGATCTAACTTAAATATTTCTTAGTGGCCCCCTCGGGCTCTCTTGGATGTTTTTTTGTATTAGACAACTCCAACTACTACATCCCATTTCTCGTAGCTTGTTTCCCGATGATCATTAAATGCTTCCTCAACCTTGTGTTTGGGCTTGATACATTGCAAAACATAGTATGGGTCATCTTCCTCATTCTCCCCAAAGTCAACGACAACGACAATTGCAAAGTTATCACCCTCTTCCAGACAGTTAGTGAGGTAATCAAAAGACTCCCCAAACTATGGTGAGGCATCTTTTGTCTCTCCATTGTTTTTCATGACATCTTCATGCAGAGAGAAAACTTGAATTTTCTCCCATCTCTTCAAGTTACAATGTCCTCACATTTGTCCCCTATGAGGCACACACTATGAAAACAAGAAAGTTTTCTTGTTTAGAGCACATGGTTGTTGAAAGTCCCCCATATGCTATGCAAACTATGAGTTCCTTTGATGGCCCCACAATCGTGTCTATTTCTCCTTTGCAGCTCATTCACTTTCACTTCATGGACCACTCTATTCATGACACTATTCTTGACGCTTTGTTTATTATATGTTTATTGCGCCCCTATGGGGAGGTTGGTTGTGAAAAGATCATGGGCATTATTGAGATTTTCTTGAGGGCATCTTAGTTGGTGTTTGAATAGAGATCGCTTAATAATAGCGGGTACACATCCATCATGTTCCCCCTTGCCATAGCTAGACCCAAATAAATTCCACGTCATGTTTAGATTGTAAGCATTGAGACAAAGTAGAATCCACATGGTGATTTAAACTGAGAGGAAGCACCATCTAACCACACCTATTACTATTTCATATTTTCTTGTACATGAGGATCATCATTTTTTAGCCATTCCCAATGAAACAAAAAAGCATGCTGCATAAATAAGGTGTCATGTTCCCTATCTGATTCATCCAAAATGTAGAAATAGTATGTGCATTACAGTAACCTGGACTCCAAGTTAGCAAGCATATTGGCATTAGTCATACAAGGAACAAGCAAATGATTGTACATGATATGCACTAGAGTTGACATCTGTTTGTTGTACCAGTGAACACTTTGTATCTCATCTTGTTCTCGCTTGGGGGGTGCACCACTAAGAAACCCTAGGTATCATGTGCGGTCAAGGGGTATTAAAAAACCCCTCAACTAAATTCTTTTTCCTAATAAAACAACCCCTCTTTACTTATGAACTAAACGATTTTTTTCTAAAGTTGAATTAAAAACCCCCTCCTGTTATTGTACATAAACTTGTTAAATTTTTGAAAAAGTGGAATTAAAATACCCCTCCTTTTGAATGCACATGGTACACTAAAATTTTGGGAGGTGAACCCCCCGAGTTTTCTTCAAATGAGTAATTTTGGGCAAAATCTATGACAAAGACAATATTGTCATGGGGAAAATTGGAAGGCACTTCCTGAACTGCTTATCTTGCCAGCTAGCTGTGAAATTGTGAAGCATGTATTTTGGGATAGATTGAACCAAGTGCTCTATAAGCTCTCTTAGCTTACTGCTTTTACACAATAGCAGTCATATATTTTTCTCCAATCCTTTAACATTAACTGTTCAAATCTCCTCCATTTTAGAGTAGCAGGGTTGTCTTCCCTCACTTGGTTTGGGAGGATATCATATTGCCTCTTCTTCAGATTTCCTTTTGTGCATGTGCCACGAATGCATTCAATGTGGTGCCACTCAAAGTCTCCCTTTGAATAGACTACTGGCCCCCACAGAGACCTTAGGCTACAAAACTGGGTCTCTCTAGCAACACATGATGAGGATCTAGGTGGCCTACAGACTGCACATTCATTAGTGAGACATGGGCATCTATCTCCATGGAGTAATTCCAACACGACTAGATCTAAGTCGTTCAAAGCTCGTAGGGCCAGGTCAAAGTCTATGTGTGTTTTACAACAACACACATTCCTACTTTGAGTTTCTTGACTTACCAGGTCTTACATTGCTCAAAGCTCCTTTTCCCAATCAAAAGCTAACGGTTGTGAGCCATAAACTTCAAATACAACTCTGTCTACTCACCCAACCACCCAACATGTGGGAAATAAAATTTCATTGAAACAAAAATAGTCTAATGAAGCTAATTAAACTAATCGAGCTACTAGAGAAATCAAAACAATTTCACTACTACAAAACAAAATGATTTCAACTACTAGGGTCAACGTTTTCTTGGGTGTAGCCAATCGCGAAACTATTTGCGGGGCCATTTTGGGGCCTTGACGTGATGCGCTTCTTGGTGAATATTTGAATTTTGCGTAGACCAACACTCTCGTTGGAAATTTTCCCAACATCATGAAGGTGCATTGATGTAATAACGAGATGCAATCTTATCATGGTCAATAGCACAGAGCTCGACACATGGCACTATATGCATTTATTCATGAGCATATAGACTGCAACTCTACCTCTAGCTGGACTACATAACACAGCCTTTGCCTTGCCATGTTTGCTTGTGTAGCTTCACCATCTATTACTGTGTAACACAATATTTTGTTGCACTAACCACCGTGCTGATTCGAGCACAACCACGTTGGCCTGACTACAACACAAAAATTTTGCCTTGCCACCTATCATTGCATAGCTTTGCCATCTATCATTGTGCAACACAATCTTTTGCCACACGTTGACCACCGTGCTAGTTCAAGCAATGATGTTGGCATGGAGAGACCACCACATTGGCATGAACACCACTGTGGCATGTCAATCTCTAATGGGACCCCTCAAGGTCCATATCTGCAACCATCACACTGGATGTTGGAACTATTTTAGTTCTAAACCAAGGAAAATATTGTTATTTTGGAGATATTTTAGTCGTGTTACTCCTTGTGCAACAATTTCTCAACCATCGCACATGTTCTTCGAGCTATTTTAGTTCCAAGCTAAAGAAAATGTAGAAATTTGCAATTTAGTATAGTTTTCTTCTACCACCATGTTGGTTATTGGAGTTATCAAAGCTCTAAACCACCACGCTAGTTACTGGAACCATTTTCCTCAGGGGGGTCACTATGTATAAACCCTCTATATCACGTGCGTTCAAGGCCTATATTTAAAATCCCTTATCTGTAAATTTTTTCATTAATAAAATGTACCCCTTTTCTATACAAATCTGTAATTTTTTTCCAAAACTGTTTTAAATAGTCCCTTATGTATATTTATTTCTGTAAATTTTAGAAATAAAAAATATCCTTCTGTTGAACTCACGTGATAGGGTTACATATGATGAGTGACCCCCCCGAGCCATTTTCACTATAGCAACAATAGTTTTTTCAACAATTTCTTGTGCAACAATCCCTATGGTTGCAGTAAAATGTAAATGAGGGCATAAATATGCCATTTCTTCTTCTTTAGAGACACTTTCACCACTGAAGTAACAACAATGGAAGTTTTGGTGATAATGGTACTACTTTGAAATTGAAACAAAAGAAATTACATCCGATAGTTTTTGCGATAATAGTATTGCATCGAAATTGAAACAAAATAAATTAGATCTGAAGCAAACACAAAATAGATTACATACAAAGATGCTAGCACTTTGTTTTTGTGACACATCTTTAAGCACTTGTCAACACCATGACTATGGCAGGACTAAGTGTCACTTTTTGCCCTTGTTAGCACTTTCTTACACTTTTGACCTGGTGCCTTATATGCAAGGGACAATACGAGCACCTCATAGTGCTATCGTAGGTAGGACTTTCTTAAAATTTTGACTTGGAACTCCTCGTATGCATGGGACAATATGAGCTCACCTCATAATTGAAATAACCTTTTTCATAGCAACTTCTATCAAGGCACTGGAAGAGGGAACTCAACTTGGAGGTGAGCTCAATTAAGCACAACATTCGACAACGGATAGGGAACTAAATATGATAGTGAGCTCCAACACACTAACGCATTCTCTTAGTGTGTTAGAGCTGATTACCAAGTTGAGTTCCTTCCCTAGTGCCAAAGGTTGTGCGCAATTACAAGAGGCTCAACAACAAGTTGAGTTCTCTCCCAGTGCCTCATAGAATAATGACAACCCATTTCCCTTGGCTCCCCATCTTGCAACATGGTTGGTCATGAGGTTTTTCTTTTAAGTCTTTCAAGGAATTGCCTTCGTCATAGCAACTTATTTCAAGGCACTAGTGTGGTTATGAAGTAATTACTTCTTTCAAGGCACTGGAAGAGGGAACTCAACTTGGCGGTGAGCTCAATCAAGCACAACATTCGACAATTGACAGTTGATAAGAAACTCAATTTGGTAGTGAGCTCCAGCACACTGATGCATGCTCTCAATGTGTTGTTACAACTTATCATTAAGTTGATTTCTCCTTCCCTAGTGCCAAAGGTTGTGCTCAATTATGAGAGTCTCATCACCAAGTTGAGTTCTCTGCCAGTGCTTGACCACTGCTTGATGAAATAATGCCGATCCATTTCCCTTGGCTCCCCATCCTGTAACTCCCTTGATCATGGCTATGGCTGGTGGAGTGTTGCAGGATGGAGAGACAAGGCAAACAATGGATCCCATGACTTGGGAAGCATTATGAAGGGGCATTGAGGTTACAGCAGAAGATTCATCATAAGGGTAGAAGGGGGCTTGGAGAGAGCATGGAAGGGGGTAGGAGAGAAATTTTCCTGTTGTTTCTTTGCCCTTAAGGCCTTTATATAGCTATACTTGCTGCCCACCCACTCTTTTCCCCTTCGTTTCTTGTGTCAGTTGTGTAACTCTGGGTGCCTATTGCTGCTAAGAGCACACAATCCACCCACTGGATTTTGCTCGTAGCCTAGCCTAGCTTAGGCAGTCATCTACATCATCGTCTAGCCATGACATGTGATTAGATGGTTGCCATGCTAGAATTTCTTGGTCATTGGAGCCAAGATCATGATAATTCAATAGGAAGAGGGGGGAGGAGCAGCGGCACATGCACCCAGCTTACTAGTAGCCTAGCCTAGCCTGGGCGGTCATTTACATCATCGTCTAGCCAATGACAAGCAATTAGATGGTTGCCATGGGAGAATTTCTTAGTCATCAGAGTCAAGATCATATTAATTCAATGGGATGAGGGGGGAGGAGCAGTGGCACATACACCCAGCTTTGCTGGTAGCCCCCAGCCTTGCGTAGGCAGTCATATACATCATCGTCTAGCCATGACGTTTGATTAGATGGTAATTCTATTAGTGTGATATGTTCTTATAGTCTATCTCAACTTAATGCTAGTTCTCATTCTAAACTATTGTTATTACAGCCTGATAAACCAACTGAATGCTAATCTAAGCTTGTGAACTAGATGCAAAGTCATTGTTATTACAGTTTGATTATGGCTCGATGCTAATCTGAGCTTGTGAATTAGATGGTCCCTCATGCATAGTCATTATTATTAGAGTCTGATTCTGGATCAATGCTAATCTGAGCTTGTGAATTAGATGGTCCCTCATGCACAATCATTGTTATTACAGTCTGATTTTGACTAAATGCTAATCTGAACCTATGAAATAGATTGTCACTCATGCATTGTCATTATCACTAAAACAATCTCGGTGGTTGGTTGGGATTAGTATACTGTTTGGGATTTACATTTTTGCTTTTTCGAGAGAATATTGATTGGGATTTATTGAAACAAGTGCAGTGGTTATTTGGGATTTTCTAAAGGTTATATTTTGTGGGGGTTGCAAGTAATTCTAAACCAACAAAAATGCATTTCATTTGTTGCCAGTGCCTACCTCCTCTAGCCTTAACTGGTGTTTGTGCTGACCCAATCATGATTCTAATGGTCAATAGCACAGAGCTCGGCACATGGAACTATATGCATTTACTCATGAGCACAGAGATTGTTGCTCTGACATCACACAGCCTTTGCCTTGCCATGTTTGTTGACCATCGTGTTGGTTCAAGCAATGACGTTGGCATGGAGAGACCACCACAAAGACCACTGTGGCATGACAATCTCTAAAGGGGCCCCCTCAAGGTCCATATCCGCAACCACCACGCTGGATGTTGGAGCTATTTTAGATCTAAATGGTGTTATTTTGGAGATATTTTAGTTGTGCAACAATTTCTCAACGACCGCACACGTTCTTTGAGCTATTTTAGTTCCAAGCTAAGGAAAATGTAGACATTTGCAATTTAGTATAGTTTCCTTGCAACCACCGCGCTAGTTATTAGAGTTATTATAGTTCTAAACCACTATGTTGGTTATTGGAACCATTTTCACTACAATAACAACAATTTTTTCAAAAAATTCTTTTAGAGGCAACGGCTTTCTTCCTTGCAATTTCTTTCAAGGCAATGGCAGAATTATTCAAGAATTACTTCTTTCAAGGCATTGGAAGAGGGAACTCAACTTGGTGGCGGTGAGCTCAATCAAGCACAACATTCAACAGTCGATAGGGAACTCAATCTGGTGGTGAGCTCCAACACACTGATGCCTCAGTGTGTTATAGCTCATCACCAAGTTGCACTCTCCTTCCCCAATGCCGAAGGTTGTGCTCAATTATGAGAGTCTCATCACCAAGGTGAGTTCTCTGCCAGTGCCTGACGGAACAATGACGACCTGTTTCCCTTGGTTCCCCATCCTATAGCTCCCTTGGTCATGGCTTTGGTGGTGGAGTGTTGCAGGATGGAGAGCCAAGGCAAACAATGGATCCCATGACTTGGGCATTATCATGAAGGGGCATCGAGGTTGTAGTAGAAGATTCATCATAGGGGTAGAAGGGGCCTTGGAGAGAGCATGGAAGGGGGTAGGAGAGAAATTTTCCTAGGTGCGGTGAATTGTTTCTCTACCCTTAAGGCTTTTATATAGCTATACTTGCCACCCTCCCACTCTTTTCCCCCTTTTTTTTTGTGTCAGTTGTGTGACTCTAGGTGCCTATCACTACTAAGAGCACGCAATCCATCCACTAGATTTTGGTGGTAGCCCAGCTAGCATAGGCAATCATCTACCGTTAATGTGTCTATCCTAAACTAGCTCGGTGAGTCATTGTTTGCTTGGGTGTAGCCATTTTTGGTGAGGTTCATGGACTTTTCTGTATATAGGTATCTTGCATGACCCATAACTTATGCAGTGCTCAACGAAATTCGGCAAACTTTGTCTTCATGTTGTAGTACACATTCCAAATCGTAACATGAGACCAAAAAATTATGGAATAAGGATTTGGAACGAGACCATTAAAGCATTACAAGTGCTATGTTGCATGTAAAGCATGCATCCTGAAGACTATAGGATATAGCAATTTATTCAAAAACATCAAAATTTTATTCTATACATACATGCAAGCAAGTAATCATTCAAAAGTACACTACGTAAGCTTCTCCTCAACCCAAGGACAAACCTAAATGAGATCATTATGCATGGGTTAATGGGCCTCCAATGTTGTGCTAAATTGATGCATACCCATTTGAGGGAACACTCCATAACTTTTTTTGATTTGTTGAAAACCAAAACGGATTGAAAATTTGGAATCCAAACTATTGAGACTAGTGCATGGTGGTCTTAAAACATTGATAATTGGTATTGATATCTAGATTCACCCTAAAATGGAAGAAGTTGGAAAAGTGCAATTTGTGCATGTGAAAAGATATTTTAATAAATCCAACACTATTTACAATCTTAAATTGTTTCTTTTTCCATGCACTTGCTTTCTATATGGCTCATAAGCATACCAAAGGTCATTGCATTTAATAATATACAGCATCAAACCCGATAGCATGCCCTTTCGCTTATTTGTGTTTTAAAGCATTTTAGGCCACATTGCACTTGTTTGGGATATCCAATTCTGCTGACGTGTATCGCCTAAGGGGAGAAAAACGGCAGCTAAAATTTCACTACTCCCATGAATTTTGAATTTTCACACCTCCCATCAAATCTTGGAAGATTAAGTACCTGCAATCTACTCCTGCCCTCCTGCAAACGCCTTGTAATCCACACACACCTCGACGTGACTGTGTGCAAACTTTGGTTTGCCATGATTGTCTTCTTTTGGGTAAGTCGTCTTCTATTCTTTGCTTGGCTCACAAGCTAGCTTCTCTCTGTTTTGGTTTGGCATTGTCGTATTTCACTAATCATCTCCATGGCAACATGCAGCTCGCCATGGCTTACAAGAGAAGAAAACAGAGGCTGCGAGATAGAAAAGCTAAAAAGCTTGGTTAGGGCACAAGGAATAGAAGACTCCTTATAGAGCAACAATAGGAAGAAACGAGTTGTGATGTCACAATTGGTGGTAGCATTTGAGAAAGCAGCATTAGGCCATTTAGGTAAATACCTTTCTCGAGTCTTCACAAGCTTAAGCCTGCACCCTAAAGTTCATAGTGACAACCCTACCAACATATTTTCGTGCTAAAACATCACCACTATTGCAATGACTTCTGCACTTAGTCTGTCTCTCCTTTTCTTTCATTATGTTGAAGCCCATAGACTACTCGGATAGGGACGATCAGGCATTTCTTCCACTCTTCATGCATCTCTTGAGAGTTTCTCCAAATAACAAGGACATTTGTAGAAAGCAGATGGGATGCAAGATGTTTGACGAGCACATCATACACATTCTTGACACAATGCAAATCAGTGGTTGCCTAAACCATCCCGGTGGTTGTTTGTGATTAACCTTTGGGATAGTTTACTTATTTCATTTCTTAATACAACGCAGGTCAATGGTTGCCTAAACTAGCATAGTGGTTGTTTGTGATTGTGAGCTTTGGGATAGTTTACCAGGCTAGCCTGGACTTAATGTGATTGTCCTAAACCATCCCTGTGGTTGGAATCTCATGCAACCGTGTGGCTGGTTCACATTAAACACCAAAACTAGGCTGGCTTGGACTTAATGTGATTGTCCTAAGCTAGCTCGGTGGTTGGAACATCATGCAATTGTTGTTGGGTTATCTCAAACACCAGTTATGTGATTGTCCTAAACCAGCCCGGATGGTTGGAATATCATGCAACCGTGTGGCTGGTTTAGCTCAAACACAAGAATCAAGCTGGCTTGGACTTAATCATGTGATTGTTTGACCTCATATTTGGATTCCTCGTTGAATTCCGGTCATTTTGAGTACCAACATGACCATATTCTGATAAAATTTGGAAAAATGGTGTTTTTGTCATTTTGGCCTGTTTGGGGCCTATTTTGAGTCTGCGCTAGTCGGAGAAGCTCCCATTTCCAAAACCCGTCACCACCTCCCTTCCTCTCTTTCCTCATCTGGTCGGGGGGTGGGAGGCTGGTGAGGGGGGGGGGGAGGGGGGGTTGGCAACCGCAGCCGCCAGCCCCGAAATAGGCCCCAAACAGGCCAAAATGACAGAAACACCATTTTTCCAATTTTTATCAGAATATGGTCATGTTGGTACTCAAAATGACCGGAATTTGACGAGGAATCCAAATATGAGGTCAAATCTATCAAATTATACACTTTGAAAGTAAACAAATTTCCCACATGCTCTCCCTTCCCCTTTACATTTAGTAGATGAACATAACTTTCACATTCCTCATCCTCTCTCTCCTCCTTGCACTCCTCTTTGCATACCTTATAAGTTCCCCCTCAACGTTCTCCACTATGATAATGAATATATGTTCCAACTCCCCTCTCCTCCCTTCTCCATGCCACCTTACCCATGCGCCTGTCCCTCCCCCTTTCCTTTATCTCCCCTCCCCCCCCTCTCTCCTCTTAACTGTAACCACAACCCCAAACTTTCAACCCACCCCACTCCATGACCCCCCCCCCTCTCTCTCTCTCAGGTGAATGAAAAGCTCGCAATATTCATGAAAATTGAAAAAAAGCTCATGACAAAAAGCTCACCAAAAAATCACACCCATATCAAACCATGGTATTAAAAAAACCATAGAGGCTACATTCATACAACATCTTGTTGTACCCGATGCCAAAATAGCATTTTTAAACTTGCTTAATGGCATTCATATAAACAAAAGTACCCAGGCGGTTGCAAATCATCCACTTCTGTGATTCAAGGTCCTGCAAAAAAATAATTTAAAAAATCCATCAAGAGAAATCAAACTAAACTCAGTGCATAGTAATAATCGTAATAAAGCTTTTATCATATTAGAAAGATAACAAAGAAGCCCCTACCAAGTGTGTTTAATGCCCCTTTACAAAGTCATTGAATACATTCCAATCATTCTCATCTAAAGTATACTTATTGCTATTACACTCATAGGTGAGGTTTGCCAATGCAATTACGCTCTCAATATTTATCATGTCAAGGTCTGTAAGGTCATATGTGAAGCATCTTGAACCTTTTGCCTTTTGATACCACCCAAGCTGGACTTCTACTCCAAAAGGTCTATCTGAAAGGTTGAACCCTCTTTTATATTCCACATACCCCCCACCAACCTTTCTCCTCATTTTTTGAACTCGTCCAAGGTACCATATAGCTTGTGTTTTCTTTTTTTGCAAAGATCTTGGATTGCATTTCCTTTTGCTTTTCCTTGTTTTGTGTTCTTCATGAAAGAATATGGCACAATCGGAACCTATTTCAAATAGGTTCTCATTTGATGTAGCAAGAGGTATATCTTCCTTAGAGTAGTATACTCCTTGGTGAACCCTTGTGAGTCTATCTTTAGAGAGTGTGGGATTTCCATTAAGTTGGCTTACCAATGTGGACTTGAAGAGAGTTTTACCATCAATGGTAACAACTGGGCTCACTGCTTCTTGTTCATCTAGGAGAGAATCCACCACATGTCTGATTTCACTTATAACACTTATTTCATTAATTTTGGACTTGTCAATGTACAAATTCATTTTTACATATACTTTTGGACTAGTTTTCAGATAAAATTTAAGAAAAACCCAATCTTCAAAGCACATATAAAAACATAAAAACAAGCATTTTTTTATATATTTTTTAAGGACATGAAACTAAAATTATAAAATTTAACGCAGTCTAGATAAGTTACATGAAAAAATAAGATTAGGTTGTTGTAAACTCTCTTAATATTTAATGGTGTTAATAAACACCTTCAAAAGTTAAGCCTGAGATAAGTTACACAAAAAAGAGTGGTCCATTAATTGTAAACTCTCTTTATATTTATAATAGTGTTTAGGAAACACTTTCAAAAGTTACAAGTGGAAGTAGCAAACTCTCACAATATTTATAATTTAGGTGTTGAAAAACACCAAAAGTTACAATAAGACTCTCATTGGAAGGCAAATTACACCAAAAGTTACAATAAGACTCTCACTGGAAGGCAAATTTATTTTCAAGACTACAGCCATTCAATTTGATGAATTTTCTATTTTCAAGTCCTTAGCCTAAATTCAACCCATTCAAGAGCTGAGCTCATCTCATCCTCATCGATGTAGTTAAAATTATAGAAGAGAAGTAAGGATTGATGAATTTTCTCCTGCATAACACTTTGTTTATTCTGAATGGCTTGTGCTTCCTTGGGGGAAAATCTTCCATAACGAGCCACATGCGAAGATATCTCACTTTGAAAGTCTATCAACTCTCTCCTATATGACTGCAATTTATCTATTTCAGTAGTAGCCATACTTATTTTTCTTTCCTCTTCCTTCTCTAAGCCCTTCTGACAAGAAAAGTCATCCTTCTCGTACTGGGTTAATGGAGCTGGATTTTGCTTTCTCTCCTCTCTCTTTCCTTGGTTCTCGGCAATCCATTCTTTGAGGCTGCTAATGGCTTGCTCGACAGAATCGATTACCTTAAAAAGATCCATAATGGCTGCAAGATGAAAGGAGTATGCTTGAGAAGAGGAGGTAAGGCTGCGGGCAAGATGGAAGGAGCAAGCTTGAGGAGAGGAGTAAGGTAAGAAGAGTAAAGTGGAAGAAGTGTGGAGAGGAGTAAGGTAAGAAGAGTAAAGTGGAAGAAGTTTTTGCTGCGGGTGAGATATAGAAGATGAATGAGGTGAGGAAGGTAACGAGAGTGAGGAAAGATATAGAAGACTAACAAGGTGAGGAAGGTAACGAGAGTGAGGAAGAGAGTGAGGAAAGATATAGAAGACGAACGAGGTGAGGAAGGTAACGAGAGTGAGGAAGGTAACTAGAGGAGATAAGGCAAGATGAAAGGAGTATGCTTGAGAAGAGGAGGCAAGGCTGTGGGCAAGATGGAGGAGCAAGCTTGAGGAGAGGAAGGAGCAAGCTTGAGGAGAGGAAGGAGCAAGCTTGAGGAGAGGAGTAAGGTAAGAAGAGCAAAGTGGAAGAAGTGTCTGCTGCGGGTGAGATCTGCGGGTGAGATATAGAAGATGAACGACTACTAGGGAATTTATAGAACTACAGATGCAAGACCGTAATGCGAGATGACTAGATGCAAGATCGTAATGCAAGACATTATAAAATAAAATGATGGGATGCAAGACCGTAATGGGAGACATTTGAGACATATAAGATAGTGATAGTACATTGAAATCTATAAAGTAAAATGATGGAACATAGGAATGATATAATTAATAGAATCTCATCATGAAGAGCAAAGTGCAAGAAGTGTCTGCTGCGGGTGAGATATAGAAGATGAACGACTACTAGGGAATTTATAGAACTACAGATGCAAGACCGTAATGCGAGATGACTAGATGCAAGATTGTAATGCGAGACATTATAAAATAAAATGATGGGATGCAAGACCGTAATGGGAGACATTTGAGACATATAAGATAGTGATAGTACATTGAAATCTATAAAGTAAAATGATGGAACACAAGAATGATATAATTAATAGAATCTCATCATGAGATACTTGCTGTACATAATAAATGATAGATTTTGAGTACATTGAAATCTATAAAATAAAGTGATGGAACATAAGAATGATATGATTATTAGATTCTCATCATAAGATATTTATTGTACATAATAAATTAGACTTTCAAAAAAGTAAAACCTAATGTATTGTAATGAAAAAATATCATAAAATATCCTAATGTATTGCAACATTTAACATAAGTTTTAAAAACACTATCATTAATCAATACAAACAAGATAAAAATCTTCAAGGACTCATGTTTCTTTCTACATGTTTTACAACTGCTGAATAGAGTCTGATGAGTCCTCTTGAGGCTGTGATTCTCTAAGAGTACATTGAGTCTCTACTTGTGTGGATGGTGTACATTGAGATTCTACTTCTGGTGCAATCGGGATAGACTTAATCTCTTCCTCCTTTACAAGATGTGATGTTGTAGATGCACATTGAGTCTCCACTTCTTGTGTAGGAAGAATGCATTGAGTCTCTAATGTAGACTGTAATGCTTCTACTTGAGGCTGTGATACAGAAGGAGACTGAATTGTCTCTTCTTTTTCTTTGGCTCCCTCAGGTTCTTCATTGAGTCCATCATGTTGTTTCCCAATGATAGCAGTTAGATAGTGAACAGTCTTAGCCACCAAATCTTGTAGCTCGAGCTTGGTATATGCTTCTATGGAGACATGTTCAAAAATTTCATTGAGATACAACATGAAGTTGTAGGCAATTCTCCACCCACTACTAAACATGTCCTTTTGGTCCACTGCGAGGCGTGTCTAGAAATTTGGTTGGTCTTGATGCTCCCTGATTTTCATAATCGCAGAAACTAACTTGTTTGCAGACCTGTCCATCATGACATATGACAAAGTGAATTTGTGTAGTAAATAGTAACTTGATGCATGTTCATAATGATATGATAAAAGAACACTTACTTGAACACCCCGTGAAAGCCTGTAATTGAGTTGACAAACCAACAATGGTTGTCATCAAGGTCCCATACTATCAGGCTTCAATGTGAACTACATCACCAATAAAGAGCGATAAGATTTATCACAATATTAAGTATTAATTGACACAATATTATAAATAACACCTATTTCATTAATTTTGGACTCTTGCACTGTCCAAATTCATTTTGTGAGATAATTCTGGATAAAACATTTCAAAAAAAGAGGCTCTTATAAAACAAAACATTGAGTCAAAAAGGAAGATTTAAAAAAATCAAATTAGAAAAAATGACGTGAGATGTTAAAAATAGAGTACATCACATTGTTAAAAGAGACAAAAAAGTAAGATTTTAAAAAATCAAATTAGAAAAAATGGCGTGACATGTTATGAAAACTAGAGTACATTTCAAAAAGAGCACATCACATTTGTAAAGAAGTAGATCATATTACTCAAAGCCATATGGTGCCAAAAAACACCTTAATACAGTCTCTCTTAACATCATCTTAACATCACATTTGTACAAGAAGTACTAGATCATATTACTCAAAGCCATATGGTGTCAAAAAACACCTTAATACAAGGCCATATGGTGTCAAAAAATACCTTAATACAAAGCCATATGGTGTCAAAAAACACCTTAATACAGTCTCTCTTATCTAAGTCTAGAAGATCTCATCATTGGTCTCTCTTATCTTCTCAACAACCCAATCCTTCACTGCCTCCACAGCTGTATCCTCAACATAATTACATGAGAAGAAGAAGTTTAAGCAATCACAAATTGTTTCTTTATAATTTCTCTGAGAGGCTCTTATTGTTCTCTCAGCATCCGCATCAAATCGCCCATGACGAGAGCTACGATAACGCAGGTTACTTAAGAAATCTAATAGATCTTGTCGTGCTTTTATCATACGTCTTAGAAGTCTTTCACTATCTGCTATCTTGAGAGTCTCCTCCCTCTCTGCGTGCCTTTGTGCAGCAAATTCCTCTCTCTCCATGTGTGTCAAAGGAGAACCTTGTCGAATTCTGGCCTCTCTCTGTGCTCCTTGGTCAGCAATCCATTCTTTGAGATTGTTAATTCCGAACTCCACGTTTTCGACAATGCCAAGGACATCCATGGGTGGGGAGATGATAAAGAAAGGGAGATGGACTACGATGCAAGAAAGAAGAGAGTGTCTGCGGAGGAAGAACTAGGATAGAAGATTACTTGGTTATCAAGATGGATGAAAGAAGACTCTGAGAGTGTTTGCGGAAGGACTAGGATAGAAGAATACAAGTTAATGAGAAGCACTAGGATGCAAGAAAGAAGAGAGTGTCTGCAAAAGAACTATGATAGAAGAATACTTGGTTATCAGGATGGATGAAAGAAGACTCTGAGAGTGTTTGCGGAAGGACTAGGATAGAAGAATACAAGAAGAATACAAGTTAATGTGAGAAGCACTAGGATGGATGAAAGAAGAGAGTGTTTGTGGAAGAACTAGGATAGAAGAATACTTGGTTATCAAGATGGATGAAAGAAGACTCTGAGAGTGTTTGGGGAAGGACTAGGATAGAAGAATACAAGTTACTCAGAAGGATACTTGGTTATCAGGATGGATGAAAGAAGACTCTGAGAGTGTTTGCGGAAGGACTAGGATAGAAGAATACAAGTTACTCAGAAGGACTAGGATGTAAGAAATAAGAGAGTGTTTGTGGAAAGACTAGGATGGAAGAATACAAGTGCACTAAGGCACGATGTGTTCACTACGATAAGGATAAGGGTTGGAATAAAGTGAGTGGCACGATGTGTTCACTATGATAAGGGTTGGAATAAAGCGAGTGGAGATTGAATGCTCTACTTTAAGTGAGTGGAGATGATAAGGATAAGGGTTGGAATAAAGTGAGAGAAGCATTGCGAATGCTCTACTTTAAGTGAGTGGAGACTGTCCAACTGAATAAAATTCTCATTACACAAGGATTTATTTCCAAATAATCACATCATCACACATTCATATCATAAAATTGTGTGCATGAAGAAATATATTACAAATATTACATCATCACATATTCATATCAAAATTCTCATCACACAAGGATTTATTTTCAAATAATCACATCATCACACATTCATATCATAAAATTGTGTGCATGAAGAAATATATTACAAATATTACATCATCACATATTCATATCAAAATTCTCATCACACAAGGATTTATTTTCAAATAATCACATCATCACACATTCATATCATAAAATTGTGTGCATGAAATAAATATATTACAAATATTACATCATCAAATATTCATATCAGAATTCCCATCACACAAGGATTTATTTCCAAATAATCACATCATCACACATTCATATCATAAAATTGTGTGCATAAAGAAATTATATAAATATCATGATTATGCCACTTAAGTAATAAGTCACAAATTGGTGTATAATCAACAAAAACTACAAACACAACATCATACATGCATCACAACTCTTGTGATGCTTCTAGTGGAGACTCTGGCAACTCTTCGGACGCTTCCAATGGAGGCTGTGGTACTGTAGATGTACACTCGGTCTCTACTTCTTTTGTAGTATGTAGTGCTTTCGGAGTAGACTCAGTATCCTCTTCCTTAAATGCAAGCGGAGGCGGTGGCAACTCTTCTGATGCTTCTAGTGGAGGCTGTGGTGCTGTAGGTGTACATTGGGTCTCTACTTCTTCTGTAGTATGCAGTGCTTTCATAGTAGACTCAGTCTCCTCTTCCTTAAAGGGAAGCTCTGGTATTGCTTCAGTTGCACGTTGTATTCTAATGGTAGCAATTAGGTCTCGAATGATTTCAGCCCTAAACAATTGTATATCCTCCTCTGAATATTTGAGCTCCAAAGAGTCTTCCGATGAGATCTGTGGCATAAGTGAGAAAATTTCTTTGAAAATCAACATGCAGTTGTAGGCAACTCTCCACCCACAACTATGCCCATCTTCCTGCTCTACTACTAAACGCTTTTGGAAGTCTACCGAGTCTTTGTACTGTCCTGTTTCTCTGATAGCAGATACCAACTTCTCAATCGACCTGCTCATCGTGACATATTAAAAAAACTTAGTGTATCTATCACATAAGGTACATAATATAGAAGTAACAACAGATTAATAGAATACTTACGTTTGCACTGAGCCATGAAAGCCTGCAATGGAGTTAACAAACCAACAATAGTTGTCTTCAAGGTTCCAAACCACCAGACTCCAATGTTCCCTACACGAATAATTAAGAACCATTATTATTTAACACAATGTTGCCAGTACAAGATGAAAATAAAGGTTGCCATGATACTTACATCTCATGATATGCCATAAATAGGACTCGCACGCCATGTAAATGTAAAGGCTGTAATAATTTACAAACATCAGCTATTGTCTTTCTGCTATCGCTAAGTATAGGAGAAAGGAGGGAATCCAACATATACGCACGATTTTGTACGACTCTACCAAATCGTGAGATAACTATACTGCACCAACAAATAAATGAATATTAGCTTATTAGATTTAATCAAAATAAATGAATATTAGCTTATTAGCTTATTAGATTAAATCAAAATATTGAATTATCAAGTAGAGAAAAAGTTTGTATCAAACCTGAGAATGGCCATCATAACGTTGTTATTGACCTCATTTGAAGCTCTAGAGAGAATTGAAATCTCTTCTCCCCCAAATTCAAGATACTGAGGTCTATGTTGAATCATAACCCTAACATTAAAAGAGCTTCCCAATTCTTTTAATGAGGCCATGTTTGTAGAGTTGAGGTCATCTATCCTCTTTGACTCTTTGATGGCATTCATTTCGCAATCAATGATTGCTCGAATGGTACATGTTATAAATGCATAGAGATGCAAATCGGTATATGTTGATAGTGTGGTGTCATTTTGCATCTCAAAAATTTGACCAAGTACCAAAAAGCAATTGTAGCCCACCCTCCATCCACAATTATAGATGTGGCTATTATCTTGATGTGATACCTGACATGTTATATACTCTATTTGTTGTGCCAAGTCACATTGCCGCATTACTATGTCGATAGCATCTACTAATTTTCGAGCTGATCTGCATATCAAAACATATAACAACAGTGAATATGTGCATTGCATATCAATCTACATGTCAAGAAGTGACAACAAGTGTAGTCTATACTTACTCTAACACATTGCCATGGACGGATGTCATTGAGTTTGCAAAGAAGCACTTCTTCGCAAGGATGTCCACGACTACCAGACTCCAATGTGAGCTGCATTATCAATAAAGAATAATTACTGTGTTTGAGACAATTCTAGCAAATGCAATAGGAAAAACAAGTAGGGTTTGATGCTTACTTCTCATAATATGCTGTAAAAATAACTCGTGCGTCATTCATAGGAATGTGCTTCAACCACTTGCAAACATTCTCTATGGTTTCTTCTTTGTTGATAAGCACTTCCGAAATACGAGGATCGAGCATATATGAAACGCTTTGTATATTTTGCGGAAAATTTGCTATAACATTGCTATATTTAAAAAAAAAGTATTAGCTTCTTGGGTTTAATCAAAATAAGCAAAGTATAAAGCCAAGGAAAAGGCTGCATCAAACCTGAGGATGGTTGTAATGACTTTGACATTAACCTCATTCTTAGGATTCAAGAGGATTGAAATCTCTTCTTCACCAAATTCAAAAAAATGAGGTTGTTGTCGAATTAACAACATAGCAGTGAATGAACTTCCAATCTGCTCCAATAGATTCATATTTTTATGACTCATCTTATTGAGGGAGTAGTCTACATCGTATTCTTCTTCACTTGCTATGTCCTCCACATCCTCCTTCTGCCATAAAAATATAAAAAAGTTATGCGATGTACACATCCCAAATAAAGGCTTAAACAAGCAGATAAGGTTTCATATATGCTTTCATTAGTGTAAGTCTCTCCTCTGCTTGGAGCAAAAATTTAAAAAGGTTTCATACACGCTTTCATTAGAGTGAGTCTCTCCTTCTCTTGGATGAAAAATTTAAAAAGTTATGAGATTTACACATCCCAAATAAAAATAATGGTTTAAATAATCATAGAAGTATAAAGATAGCATGCTTTCATTAGACAAGTTATGAGATTTATACATCCCAAATAAAATTAATGGTTTAAATAATTATAAAAGTATAAAGATAGTATGCTTTCATTAAACTCATTCTCTTCTCCTTTTGGAGGAAAATATAAAAAAGTTATGAGATTTATACATCCCACTTAAAGGCTGGAACAAGTATACAAGTATAAAGATAAGGTTTTATACATGCTGCAATGTAGTCATATTTTCATGTTGTTTCCCAATGGTAGTAATTAGATGCTGAATACTCTCAGCCCGAAATGCTAGCAGATCAGCTTCTGTATATGATTCCATTTTGACTGGTAACTCCAGATCAAAAATCTCTCTAAGAAACAACATGCAGTTGTAGGCGACTCTCCACCCACAACTGTGTCCATCTTTTTGCTCCACTGGCAGACGTCTTTTGAATTCTACTTGATCTTGTTGCTCCATGGTTGTTCTGACAGCAGATACTAGCCGATATGCAGCACTGTCCAGCATGACATATGAAATATATTAATATGTCATGATCATAAGATACAAAATAAGAAAGTATCAAAAATATTAAGAGAATAATTACCTTGGGGAGTTGGCATGATAGCCTTCTATTGAATTCACAAACCATAAATGGTTGAGTTCAAGGTCCCAGAAGATCAGACTCCAATGTGAGCTACACGACCAGAATAAAAATGATTATTGTTTTACACAAACTTGCCAAAGAAATAGTAAAAATAAGGTTAGAGTTGATACTTACGCCTCATGATAAGGCATTAAGATGACTCGCACCCCATCTAAATTCAAAGGGCTTAACCAGGTACAGACATCTTCTATAGTCTTTTGAGGAGAGCTAAGAATAGAAGAAAGGAGAGCATCGAGCATGTAGACACGATGCTGCACTGTACTAGGAAGTTGAGAAATAACTACACTGCACCAAGAAATAAACAAACATTAGCTCATAGAATTGATTTGCATTCTGCACTAGGAAACTGATATATAACTGAACTGTGAATAAATAAACAAATGTTAGCTTATTGAAGTAGCAATAAATAAATAAACATTACCTGAGAATGGCCAAGATAACGTTGTCATTAACCTCTTTTAAAGGATTGGAGAGGATTGAAACCTCCTCTCTACCAAAGCTTAAATACTGAGGTTCTCGTTTCAAAACGATCTTAACTTGAAATGAGCTCTCCATTTTATCTAATGCAGCTAAATTTGATTTTTCAATCAAATTTAGAGGTGGTTGCATTGTTGAAGTGGAAGGGAGTGCCTCCGTATTGACTTCATCCATTTCTTCTCCCTCTATTGCCTGTAAATAAATATGAGAGATTAGAGTCATTATCTTTAAATTTAAATCTTATTTAAAAAATTGTATTTAGTTGAGAAATAGAGAGTTCATACCGCTAAGTATTGTCGTAGTGGCCTTTTTTCATAACCCTGAGAGCCATAATTATCAAAGAGGGCATCATCATATTTGTCTTCATCCACCAACCTCTCTGTGAATGGGTCATGTAAGTCCATCTTTTCATCATTAACAACTGGGACATTATGATCTTCAAGGTAATCATCCATGTCATCGGTGTCCTTGTGGTCTATCTCTTTTTCATAGCCTGTGGTTAGATCTGCTTGAAGCTGGAAATAGGCCATGAAATGCTTATTTTCAATAATATTGGTGGAGTTGCCTTTTCTTAGGAGATCCTCAAATAAATATCCCATCCTGCACAAGGTGACCTCCCAACCTGCCGGCAGCAAATTCTCCATCATGGTAAGCAAGAGACTCCCACTTTTTGCAGGACTTCCGTAGTTGTTTTTCTGATAATGTATGGACCTGGGAATATCTTGCTCTTCTAGCATCAATCTCAAATTATTTGAATTCCCTCTTATGTTCTTTTGTAAAGAGTGATCAGGGTTGGGACTCCGCATACATAGAAAGAATGATTCAAGAGTTTGAATCGCTATGCCACATTCTCTCTTGCCTCTCTTTGCTGCATAAACACCACTATAGATCTTCAAATCTGATGAATATGCTCGCTCTAGAGTAACCTGCATGGCTTCTTTGTCTTTTTTATCAACAAATATGACAATGTTACAAATCGCCACTTTGCTAATGGTGGTATATACTATTCTATCAATGAAGTTATGGATATCATCGCTAGAAACTTCATTGATAAAGAATAGTTGTGGCTTATCCCATGCTGACTCATTCTTAAAGAAGTCATCTTCTGAGACTCCCCTGAAGTTGACAAGCTTTCCAGACTCTGCCGTAACCTCTACATTGAATTGAAAGCTTTGGTGCATATCTGTTGGCATTCTTATCTCGCTGATTAATCTTTCCACATATGCAACCACCTGTTGTGGGATCTCTTTTCTCATATAAGAGGTTACTATTTCCGACCCATCTTCATCCTTTTTAATCCACCTGTTGGCCCATAGCTTTACCTTGGGTGTTGACAAAGAAGCTATATGCTTCACCACATTATAGTCAATGTTGCAATGAGTAAGTGGAATTTGTTTCTCTGACAGCAAATACTTGATGGCACTATGCACTGCATCACGCCTCACCTGTACATTGATGCATTCTTCCATGCAGTGGTCTTTGTCTTTTTTTCCAAAAAACCATTCTTTCTTTAAAATTCTTTGTGCTGCCATGGATGCATACTTATCAGGTAAGTACTTTACAGGCCTCCACATCCTTGCCGTCAACTCCTTCTTATCCATTACCTTTGACTTGCCGGAGATAAACAAAGGAGCTTCATAGGTCAGCTGTCCACGCTCACAAGCAATGCACGTTTCAAGCATCTCATTGAACACTTCAACAGGACGAAAGATGATAGAAGTATAGTCGGCATATCTGTCCCTCACCACCTTGAGGCTTGTCATACTTTCTTCCCGCTCTTGGGTTCCCCTAGGCACAACTGCACTCAAAGAAGTATAAAAGTTTGTGAGTGTGTCGGCGTCTGCTTTTGTGACCTTTCGCTTCAAATCAGGATTTGGGGAACCAAATGTTGTCCATATCACCCTTGCCTTCTGTAAGACCTCTGATGTTGAGGATATCTTACGCTTTCCATGGACATAATGATTAAGTCTTTCGGACTCAATCAAATATTTAATCTCATGCTTGAATATACAGATCGTTGCAGGATAATAATGGAATGAGCTTATCTTTACAAATTGTTCTGGAGTGAGTCTTTTGCCCTCCTTTGCTTCCCTTGCGATCTGATTACAAGCATAAGCCCAATGTTGACCATCAATGGGCTGGAATCTGCAATGAAGGAGAAATTCCTTCTTGACTTCCTTTAGCATATTCTCTCCTTGTGCCTCTTCGCCTCGTTCATGTGGAATATTTTTTAGAGTGTTTTTAAAGAATTGACTGAAGATCTCCTCGAAATGTGTAGGCCCTGTAAATGTTATTTGATCCAGAAAACTATTTTTGGTTGGACAAAACATTATTGGGCGCAAGACCACATTACTTGCCACAGGTTTCTTGCCATCTCTCAAAGCCTCGTATATTTGCATTGCATAGGATATATCAAGGCTTCGGCTATTAGTAAACAGAGCTGCAGCTTCCACATCTTTGGCATTCACAAACCACGTCCTTTGACCCCAGATATATCCCACATCATCATCTGTAACTGCTTCATTAAGACGCAGATTAAGATTTTTAATTGATGTGAGTTCATCTTGATCATCTTCAGCCTCGGATTCTGAGTCTTCTTCATCTTTCTCTTTTTTTGACTGTTTTTCATCCACATTATCTTTCTCTACAGTGGGACGATGTCTTTTCTTACTGCTTGGAACCGTGGCTCTTGCAGTACTAGCCTTTTGCATTTCACGTCGTGGCTTGCTAGCAAGAGCTTCTAGCATAACTGCAGTGGATCGACCTTGATCTTCTTCAATTTTTGCTAATTCCCGTGCACTCAAGGCTTGTTTTTCATCATCCTTAGTTACATTCACCATTTCTGGCTCTACAAGTTTGCGCTCATCTTCTACAGGTTTGTGACAGTGTGCCTGTTCTTCTTGTCCCTGCATTGAAGTCTGAGCTTTTTGATCTCCTTCATGTGATGATTCTTGCATATGGAGAGCATATTCTGCATCCTGAAAGTATTCAAGCATTATCTTTGCATGCATCATTTTTGCCACCACACTAGGAAATTGCTCCCAAGTATATGAAAGAGTCTCCAATGCCCTTTGCAACTCTGGAAACTTTGATGGTTGAGGAGGAGGCATCACAAAGGTCTTTGCGTCTCTCCTTGACACAATAAAATGCATACCGCCAACTTCAGGATCTGAACTCTTTGTTAAAATATCCACAAATGTGTCTTTTCGCTGAATTATTATGCCTACTACAAGGCTTGAAGTCATATCTTTTTTGAAGAAAGTAGCATCCCATGGATCTTCAACACCATTGAACTCCCTTTTTGACATAAGTAGAAAGAGTCTCTTTTCCTTTTGATGAAGAAACCAGGCTCTTCTACCCATGTGATATCGAGTCCACCTACCAAAGCCATTGGGGCTATATTCCTTTCCTTTGAAATTCAAAGTGACATCAGAAACCCATTCTCTGATCTCAGAGTCATCTAGCATAGCCATCACATTAGCTGATTGCTCCATAATCCTACAAGAAAAGATAATGAAGAATTTAGATACATACAAGTAAAGTACAATATACAACCCTTGATACAATAAATGTGGAAAATAGCCCAAAAGGCTTTACAAGGCTTCATATGGCAATAAATGTGGGAAATAGCCTAAAAGGCTTTACAAGGCTTAAATATTTGTACAAATGTAAAAGAATTAGCCAATAAAGCTTTACAAGTAATATAAAATGTCGTCTAGTGATAAAGCTTCAATCTTCGTGAAGATTCATGTAATCTATCCATCCATTGATATCTGAGCACTGATACCCAACTGTTGCAATCTATCCACTAAAAACTGTTCCACTGATATCCACTTATGCAGCCCACATGATATCCGCTTATGCATCCCACTGATACTCGTTAATTAGTGAATGGTCGGGATGGTCGGGTTTATTACAAGGCGCTTCATATGACAATAAATGTAAAAAATAGCATAAAAGGCTTTACAAGGATTTTTATGACAATAAATGAGCTTAAATATTTATACAAATGCAATAAAAATAACCAATAATCATCAAGCTCCAATATGTCCCATGACATGTAATCTGTCCACTGATATATGCAATCTGTCCACTGATATCTGCTCATGCAATCTGTCCACTGATATTTGCTCATGCAATCTGCCCACTGATAAACTTCTTGGTAAATGGTAAAAGGTCTTATTTAATAGCATGTTATGAGTGTTAAACCGCATGTGAGCGAAGGGACTGACAACGAATAGGAACTAGTTAGAAAAATTTGAGCATGGCTTCGATTGGCAACTTGGAGAATTGTCTCTCCTCTAAGGCAATCTAATCTATGCTAAACTATGCTAAACCAACCGTCGAAGCGAAGAAAAGCAATAAATAATTTCTTTTTCTGTGTTCATTTTAATGTGCTGGGGTTTAAGAGGCTTAAATATGCAAAAGAAGGGGTTGTGATGTAGAGGCTAAACCTGCATGTGATATAAATAAAGAACAAGTATCTAAAGAAAAGTTAACATTTTTCAATTTAAAAGATGAATATATATAAAAACATTATCTCACTTTCAAAATAAACCATAAATTCACTCTTTTATAATTTTTTAAAAGTATAATATAAAGTATGTAAATATATAAAACTCTCTTTACTTTCTCTCTCTCTCTCTCTCTCTCTCTCTCTCTCTCTCTACTCCTAAATCTCTTTGCAGCCATAGTCAAGACACCTCATTCTCTCTCTTAATCTCTCTCTCTCTCTCTATAACTCTTAAACCCTAAACCCTAAACCCTAAACCGGCTTCTCTCTCTTAATCTCTCTCCCTCTCTCTCCTCTCTCTTTCTTTCTCTCCCTACTCTTCTCTCTCATTTAAAAATATAATATAAAAGATGTAAATATATAAAACTCTCTTTACTTTCTCTCTCTCTCTCTCTCTCTCTCTCTCCTCCTAAATCTCCTTGTAGTCATAGTCAAGACACCTCATTCTCTCTCTTAATCTCTCTCTCTCTCTCTTTGACAACTCTTAAGTATTTTTCTCTCTATCCTCATCCCACTTATTCTCTCTCTCCCTCTCTCTCCCTCTAGCACAGAAGTTTCATTCCTCTCTCTCTCTCTCTCTCTCTCTCTCTCCCTCTCTCTCCCTAAGTCTCCCTCTTCTCTTCTCTCTCTCTCTCTCTTTTCCTCTCTCCTCTCGCCACGTTTCATTCCTATAAACTTTCTCTCTCTCTCCCTCTCTCTCTTTCTCTCTCTCCCTCTCTCTCTTTCTCTCTCCCTCTCTCTCCCTCCCTCAAGTAGCCACGGCCCCCAAGAGACCCGCTTCTCTCTCTTAATCTCTCTCCCCCTCTCTCCTCACTCCTTACCAGCTTCTCTCTCTTAATCTCTCTCCGCCTCTCTCCTCTCTCTTTCTTTCCCTCCCTACTCTTCTCTCTCTTAATCTCTCTCCGCCTCTCTCCTCTCTCTTTCTTTCCCTCCCTACTCTTCTCTCTCTTAATCTCTCTCCGCCTCTCTCCTCTCTCTTTCTTTCCCTCCCTACTCTTCTCTCTCATTTAAGGAGCCCCTATTCTCTGTGTGAATCTCTCTCTCTCTCTCTCCCTCTCTTAAGGAGCCCCTCTTCTCTCTCTTAATTTCTCTCTTTCCCTCCCTCCCTATTCTCCCATTTCTCAAATTTACAAACTCGAATATAAATAAAAAACTAATTAAAATAGAACTCAAAAACTCAAATAAGAAACTAATCCCTATTCTCCCATTTCTCAAATTTACAAACTCGAATATAAATAAAAAACTAATTAAAATAGAACTCAAAAACTCAAATAAGAAACTAATTTAAAAAGAATTGTAATGCCTTCTAAAAGACCACCCTCCTCAAAAACTTTAAGAATAAACTAATTGAAAAAGAATTATAAGTAAAGAAAAAGAATTACAATACGAATTTTAAGAAATAGAACTCAAAAACCTTAACAAGAAACTAATTGAAAAGAATTGTAAGTAAAGAAATAGAATTACAAGACGAATAAAAAAGAATGCAAGTACCTGGAAAAAGTGGAAAAAGTGAAAAAAGTAAGGCTCGGCTTATCCTTTCTCTTCCGCTCTTGGTTGCTTCAATGAAACGAGGAGAGAGTTAAAACTAGTCCACTCCTACACATAAATTTGAATTTTCAAAAAAGAGAGGGAAATTTGAATTCATTATAAATTTGAATTCAAATTTGTGTTCAACATTCTTCTTATACGTTCCTTTTGAATTCAAATTTATGTTCAACATTCTTCTTGATACTTTCTTCAACATTCTTCTCGATTCTTGTAAGTCCTTTTCATTCTCGTAAGTCCTTTTCATGTAAGTCCTTTTCATTCTCGTACGTCCTTTTCATTCTTCTCGTAAGTCAAATCTTATTTTTCGTTCTTGCTCGTGATAGTAAGTCAAATCCTCCTCTCCCATCTCTCTCTCCTTCTCTCTCTCTCCTCTCTCTCCTCTCCTTCCCTCCATCCATCCCTCGACCCAATCCTCTCCTCCAACCTCCTTCCCTCCCCTCCCCTTCCTCCGCCGCCAAAACTCCTCCCTTCCCTCCGCTCTCCCTCCTTCCCCAAAATCCCTCTCCCCTCTTGCTACCCTTCCCCTCTCCCGTCGCCTAACCTCTTCCTCCCCTACCCCTTTTTCCCCCTACCCCTTTTAACCTTCCTAAATTTTCCCCACCCCCCTTGGCGACCCCCCCAACCTTTCCACCCTCTTCCCCACTCTCCCTTTGGCCCCCCCTCCCTCCTTCCTTGGCGACCCCCCCCTCCTCTCACCCAGCTCCCCCTCCGCCCTCCCTGGGGCTGGCCGCCAGCCCCCCCCTCTCCTCACTCCCTGGGCTGGCGGCCGCGGCCGCCAGCCCCCCCCCCTCCTCACCCAGCCCCTCCCCCTCTTCACCCTCCCCCCCTCTTCCCAACCCACCCATCCCGCTCCCTGGCTGGCGGCCGCGGCCGCCAGCCCCCCCCCTCCTCTCACCCAGCCCCCCCCTTCTCCTTCCTCTCTCCCTAGGCTGGCGGCCGCGGCCGCCAGCCCCCCCCCCCTCCCTCTCACCCACCCGCCACCCCTCCCCCCCCTTCACCCTCCTTGGCTGGCGGCCGCGGCCGCCAGCCCCCCCCCCCTCTCCTCTCTCCCTTTCCCGCTCCCTGGCTGGCGGCCGCGGCCGCCAGCCCCCCCCCCCTCCTCTCACCCACCCCCCACCCCTCCCCACCCATCCCGCTCCCTGGCTGGCGGCCGCGGCCGCCAGCCCCCCCCCCCTCTCCTCTCTCCCTGGCTGGCGGCCGCGGCCGCCAGCCCCCCCCCCCCTCCTCTCACCCACCCCCCACCCCTCCCCACCCATCCCGCTCCCTGGCTGGCGGCCGCGGTCGCCAGCCCCCCCCCCCCCCCTCTCCTCTCTCCCAGCCCCCCCCCCCTCTCCTCTCTCCCTGGCTGGCGGCCGCGGCCGCCAGCCCCCCCCCCCCTCCTCTCACCCACCCCCCACCCCTCCCCACCCATCCCGCTCCCCTGGCTGGCGGCCGCGGCCGCCAGCCCCCCCCCCCCTCTCCTCTCTCCCCCCTCCTCTCACCCAGCCCGCCCCCCCTCTCCTCTCTCCCTGGCTGGCGGCCGCGGCCGCCAGCCCCCCCCCCCTCTCCTCTCTCCCCCCTCCTCTCACCCAGCCCCCCCTCTCCTCTCTCCCTGGGCTAGCGGCCGCGGCCGCCAGCCCCCCCCCCTCTCCTCTCTCCCAGCCCCCCCCCCCCTCTCCTCTCTCCCTGGCTGGCGGCCGCGGCCGCTTGCCCCCCCCCCCCTCCTCTCACCCACCCCCCACCCCTCCCCACCCATCCCGCTCCCTGGCTGGCGGCCGCGGCCGCCAGCCCCCCCCCCCCTCTCCTCTCTCCCAGCCCCCCCCCCCTCTCCTCTCTCCCTGGCTGGCGGCCGCGGCCGCCAGCCCCCCCCCCCCTCCTCTCACCCACCCCCCACCCCTCCCCACCCATCCCGCTCCCTGGCTGGCGGCCGCGGCCGCCAGCCCCCCCCCCCCTCTCCCTCTCTCCCCCCTCCTCTCACCCAGCCCGCCCCCCCTCTCCTCTCTCCCTGGCTGGCGGCCGCGGCCGCCAGCCCCCCCCCCCTTCTCACCCACCCCCCACCCCTCCCCCCCTCCTCTCACCCAGCCCCTCCCCCTCTTCACCCTCCCCCCCCGCTTCCCAACCCACCCCCCCCCTTCCCTGGGCTGGCGGCCGCGGCCGCCAGCCCCCCCCCCCCCTTTCGCAACCCCTCCCCCACCCCCCCTTCCCCCCCTCAGCCGCTCCCCCACCCTCCCGGGCTGGCGGCCGCGGCCGCCAGCCCCCCCTCTTCACCGCGCCCCCCCCCCTCCCCCTCCTCCCCCCTCCCCCCCCTCTTCACCCTCCCCCCCCTCCCCCCCTCAGCCGCGGCTCCCTCCCTCCCCCTCTCAGCCGCTCCCCCCTCCTCTCGCTGCGCCCCCCCTCCCCCTCTCAGCCGCTCCCCCCTCCTCCTCCCAGCCTCCCCTCTGCACCCACCCGCTTCCCTCCCACCCGCCGCGCCAGCCTCCCCTCCCACCCTCACACCCACCTCCCTCTTCGCCCCTTCTTCCCCTCCCTTCCTCCTCCCTCCCGTCCCACCCTCTTCCTCCCCTCCCTTCCTCCTCCCTCCCCTCCCCTGAACCTTTCTCTCTCTAATTTCTCTCTCTTTAAATTTTAAAAAAGAAACTAGAAAAAAAAGTTTGCAAGTACCTGGAAACAGTTTGTAAGTTTGCTCTTTCTTGCTTTCTTGCTCTTCCTTCCTTGCTCTCTTGATCGTCCTTGCTTTCTTGCTTGAATGAAATGAGGGGAGAAAGAATGAATGAAGGAAGACTATATATAAGAAAAATTAGGTTTTCCTCCTCCTCTCCTATTGGCTTTCCATTCCTCCCCTCTCTCCTATTGGCTTTTCATTTATCTCCTCTCCCATTGGCTCCCATTACTCCCCCTCTCCTATTGAACCCCCATCCCTCATCCATTAGCCCTCCTCCCATCCATCCATTTCTTCTTCCTCCCCATTGCCACCACTCCCATCCCACATTTCCACCACGTCCCATTTTCCAAAATCCCATATTTCCCCATCTCACCCTTCTCTTTTTCATCCCCTATTAACTTCCTCACTCATTTCACTCCCTTATTAGCCTACTCCCCTATTACTTTCCCCTCTCCCATTCCATTCTTCCCTCCCCACTCTCACTTCCACTTCCCATTACTCACTTGCCATTTAAAAACTATTAATATATTATTATACTATTTTTTATACTAATTATCATACACCCTTATTACTTCCCTATCCGATTCCACTCCTCCCTCCTCATTCCCACTTCCACTTCCCATTACTCACTTGCTATACACATTTGCAAACTATTAATATATTATTACATGATTTTTTATACTATTTGTAAACTTACATATGGGCAAAATCACAGGTGTCAAAGCGATCCTATTGTGGTCATACAACAACTGTGCTTTTATTCAAGGGTATATTTATCCTCATCAACAAGCTTATTTACTCAAGGTATGAAGTGCATAATTTGTGCACTAGGTGTTTACTTTGTGCCAAAATTGTTTGCCACACACACACACACATATACATATACCTAGAATTTTCTAATATTATCGCATCTACATTTCTCCAATGGGCATAAAACTTTGTACACTCCTCAACCTAGGTCTTATTGACTTGCATTCAAAGTGGTGCACCCATCTCATAAGTACTTGTTCGGATAACACACCTCCTATGTATTTTATGACGATTGTGCATACCACTAGGAACAAAATGGTGTATCATGTGAGACAGACTATGCAAAGCATATGCAATGGACACAAGACTTTACACGTTCCTCAACCTAGGCAGTATTGACTTGTGTGCAAAGTGGCATCCCCATCCGATAAGTACTTGTTCGAAAAATACACCTACGATCGTGTTTTTTGACGATTATGCATGACACTAAGGCAATAATGGTGTTTTATGCTTGATCGACAATGCAAAGCATATCCGATGGGCACAATACTTTGCACACACCTTCAACTAGGTAGAATCGACTTACATGCAAAGTGGCATGCCCATCCCATAAGTGCTTGATCCTATAACATACCTAGAAACGTGTTTTTTGACGGATGTGCATGACACTAGAGTAAAAATAGTATTTAATGCTCGATAGACCATGCAAAGGATATCCGATGGGCACAAAACTTTTCGTACGCCTCAACCTAGGTGGTATTGAAATGTTCTCAATGAGGCACACCCATCCGATAAGTACTTGGTCGGATAACACACCTAATGGCGTGTTTTTTTGTGAATGTGCATGTCATTAGGAAAAAAATGATGTATAATGCGTGATCGACCATGCAAATCATATCCGATGGTGACAATACTTTGTACGCACCTCAACGTAGTTAAAAAGGACTTGCGTGCAAAGTGGAGCCCCCATATGATAAATATTTATTTGAATAACACACCTATGGCCGTGTTTTTATATGGTTGTGCATGACACTAAGGCAAAAACGGTGTGTTATGCTTGATCGACAATGCAAAGCATATCCGATGGGCACGATACTTTGCACACACCTTCAACTAGGTGTAATTGACTTACATGCAAAGTGGCACGCCCATCGCATAAGTGCTTGATCAGATAACACACCTAGCAGTGTGTTTTTTTACGAATGTGCATGGCACTAAGGCAAAAATGGAATTTAATGCTCGATCGACCATGCAAAGCATAACCTATTGGGCACGATACTTTGCACACACCTTCAACTAGGTGGAATTGACTTACATGCAAAGTGGCATTCCCATCGCATAAGTGCTTGATCGGATAACACACCTAGCAGCGTGTTTTTTTACGGATGTGCATGGCACTAAGGCAAAAATGGTATTTAATGCTCGATCGACCATGCAAAGCATATCCGATGGGCATAATACTTTTCCTATACCTCAACCTAATTGTTATTAAAATGTTGTCAAAGAGGCACATCCATCCGATAAGTACTTGGTCAGATAACATACCCAAGGGCGTGTTTTTTTGCGGATGTGCATACCACTAGGGAAAAAATGGTGTATAATGCGTGATCGACCATGCAAATCATATCCGATGGTGACAATACTTTGCATGCACCTCAATGTACTTAAAACGGACTTGCGTTCAAAGTGGAGCCCCCATCTGATAAGTACTTATTTGAATAACACACCTATGGCCGTGTTTTTATATGATTGTGCATGACACTAAGGCAAAAACGGTGTGTTATGCTTGATCAACCATGCAAATCATATCCGAAGGTGACAATACTTTGCACACACCTCAAACTAGTTGAAACGGACTTGCGTGCAAACTAGAGCCCCCATCCGATAAGTACTAGTTTGAATAACACATCTAGGACTGCGTTTTTTTACGAATGTGCATGACACTAAGATAAAAACGGTGTTTTATGCTTGATCGACAATGCAAATCATATCCGATGGGCACAATACTTTGCACACACCTTCAACTAGGTAGAATCGACTTACATGCAAAGTGGCATGCCCGTCCCATAAGTGCTTGATCCTATAACATACCTAGAAACGTGTTTTTTGACGGATGTGCATGACACTAGAGTAAAAATAGAATTTAATGCTCGATAGACCATGCAAAGGATATCCGATGGGCACAAAACTTTTCGTACGCCTCAACCTAGGTGGTATTGAAATGTTCTCAATGAGGCACACCCATCCGATAAGTACTTGGTCAGATAACACACCTAATGGCGTGTTTTTTTGTGAATGTGCATGTCATTAGGAAAAAAATGATGTATAATGCGTGATCGACCATGCAAATCATATCTGATGGTGACAATACTTTGCACGCACCTCAACGTAGTTAAAACGGACTTGCGTGCAAAGTGGAGGCCCCATCTGATAAGTATTTATTTGAATAACACACCTATGGCCGTGTTTTTATATGGTTGTGCATGACACTAAGGCAAAAACAGTGTGTTATGCTTGATCGACAATGCAAAGCATATCCGATGGGCACAATACTTTGCACACACCTTCAACTAGGTGGAATTAACTTACATGCAAAGTGGCACGCCCATCGCATAAGTGCTTGATCAGATAACACACCTAGCAGCGTGTTTTTCTACGGATGTGCATGGCACTAAGGTAAAAATGGTATTTAATGCTTGATCCACCATGCAAAGCATATCCGATGGGCACAATACTTTGCACATACCTTTAACTAGGTGGAATTGACTTACATGCAAAGTGGCACGCCCATCGCATAAGTGCTTGATCAGATAACACACCTAGCAGCGTGTTTTTTTACGGATGTGCATGGCACTAAGGCAAAAATGGAATTTAATGCTCGATCGACCATGCAAAGCATATTCGATGGGCACGATACTTTGCACACACCTTCAACTAAGTGGAATTGACTTACATGCAAAGTGGCATTCCCATCGCATAAGTGCTTGATCGGATAACACACCTAGCAGCGTGTTTTTTTACGGATGTGCATGGCACTAAGGCAAAAATGGAATTTAATGCTCGATCGACCATGCAAAGCATATCTGATGGGCATAACACTTTACCTATACCTCAACTTAGGTTGTATTAAAATGTTGTCAAAGAGGCACACCCATCTGATAAGTACTTGGTCAGATAACATACCTAAGGGCGTGTTTTTTTGCGAATGTGCATGCCACTAGGGAAAAAACGGTGTATAATGCGTGATCGACCATGTAAATCATATCCGATGGTGACAATACTTTGCACGCACCTCAACGTAGTTAAAACGGACTTGCGTGCAAAGTGGAGGCCTCATCTGATAAGTATTTATTTGAATAACACACCTATGGCCGTGTTTTTATATGGTTGTGCATGACACTAAGGCAAAAACAGTGTGTTATGCTTGATCGACAATGCAAAGCATATCCGATGGGCACAATACTTTGCACACACCTTCAACTAGGTGGAATTAACTTACATGCAAAGTGGCACGCCCATCGCATAAGTGCTTGATTAGATAACACACCTAGCATCGTATTTTTTTACGGATGTGCATGGCACTAAGGCAAAAATGGTATTTAATGCTCGATCAACCATGCAAAGCATATCCGATGGGCACAATACTTTGCACATACCTTTAACTAGGTGGAATTGACTTACATGCAAAGTGGCACGCCCATCCCGTAAGTGCTTGATTGGATAACATACCTATCAGCGTGTTTTTTTACGGATGTGCATGAAACTAGAGCAAAAATAGTATTTAATGGTCGATCGACCATGCAAAGCATATCCGATGGGCACAATACTTTGCACACACCTTCAACTAGGTGGAATTGACTTACATGAAAAGTGGCACGCCCATCGCATAAGTGCTTGATCAGATAACAAACGTAGAAGTGTGTTTTTTAACGGATGTGCATGGCACTAAGGCAAAAATGGTATTTAATGCTCGATCGACCATGCAAAGCATATCCGCGATTGGCACGATCCTTCAACTAGGTGGAATTGACTTACATGCAAAGTGGCATTCCCATCGCATAAGTGCTTGATCGGATAACACACCTAGCAGCGTGTTTTTTTACGGATGTGCATGGCACTAAGGCAAAAATGGTATTTAATGCTCGATCGACCATGCAAAGCATATCCAATGGGTAAAATACTTTTCCTATACTTCAACTTAGGTCGTATTAAAATGTTGTCAAAGAGGCACACCCATCCGATAAGCACTTGGTCAGATAACATACCTAAGGGCGTGTTTTTTTGCGGATGTGCATACCACTAGGGAAAAAACAGTGTATAATGCGTGATCAACCATGCAAATCATATCCGATGGTGACAATACTTTACACCTCAACCTAGTGGAAACGGACTTGCATGAAAATTGGAGCCCTTATCCGATAAGTACTAGTTTGAATAATACACCTAGGACCGTGTTTTTTCATGGTTGTGCATGACACCAAGGCAAAAACGGTGTCTTATGCTTGATCGACAATGCAAAGCATATCCGATGGGCACAAAACTTTGCACACACCTTCAACTAGGTGGAATCGACTTACATGCAAAGTGGCACACCCATCCCATAAGTGCTTGATTGGATAACATACCTAGCAGCGTGTTTTTTGACGGAAGTGCATGACACTAGAGTAAAAATAGTATTTAATACTCGATTGACCATGCAAAGGATATCTGATGGGCACAATACTTTTCACACACTTTCAACTAGGTGGAATTGACTTACATGCAAAGTGGCATTCCCATCGCATAAGTGCTTGATCGGATAACACACCTAGGAGCGTGTTTTTTTACGGATGTGCATGGCACTAAGGCAAAAATGGTATTTACTGCTCGATCGACCATGCAAAGCATATCCGATGGGCATAATACTTTTCTCATACCTCAACCTAGGTGGTATTAAAATGTTGTCAAAGAGGCACACCCATCCGATAAGTACTTGGTCAGATAACATACCTAAGGGCGTGTTTTTTTGCGGATGTGCATACCACTAGGAAAAAAACGGTGTATAATGCGTGATCAACCATGCAAATCATATCCGATGGTGACAATACTTTGCACACACCTCAACCTAGTGGAAACGGACTTGCATGCAAATTGGAGCCCTTATCCGATAAGTACTAGTTTGAATAACACATCTAGGACTGCGTTTTTTTACGAATGTGCATGACACTAAGATAAAAACGGTGTTTTATGCTTGATCGACAATGCAAAGCATATCTGATGGGCACAATACTTTGCACACAACTTCAACTAGGTGGAATCGACTTACATGCAAAGTGGCACGCCCATCCCATAAGTTCTTGATCGGATAACATACCTAGAAGCGTGTTTTTTGACGGATGTGCATGACACTAGAGCAAAAATAGTATTTAATGCTCGATCGACCATGCAAAGCATATCCGATGGGCACAAAACTTTTCGTATGCCTCAACCTAGGTGGTATTGAAATGTTCGCAATGAGGCACACCCATCCGATATGTAATTGGTCAGATAACACACCTAGTAGCGTGTTTTTTTACGGATGTGCATGGCACTAAGGCAAAAATGGTATTTAATGCTCGATCCACCATGCAAAGCATATCCGATGGGCACGATACTTTGCACACACCTTCAACTAGGTGGAATAGACTTATATGCAAAGCGGCACGCGCATCCCATAAGTGCTTGATTGGATTACATACCTAGCAACGTGTTTTTTGACGGATGTGCATGACACTAGAGCAAAAATAGTATTTAATGCTCGATCGACCATGCAAAGCATATCCGATGGACACAAAACGTTTCTTACGCCTTAACCTAGGTGGTATTGAAATGTTCTCAATGAGGCACACCCATTCGATAAGTACTTGGTCAATTAACACACCTAATGGCGTGTATTTTTGCGGATGTGCATATCATTAGGAAAAAAATGGTGTATAATGCGTGATCGACCATGCAAATCATATCCGATGGTGACAATACTTTGCACGCACCTCAATATAGTTAAAACGGACTTGCGTGCAAAGTGGAGCCCCCATCTGATAAGTACTTATTTGAATAACACACCTATGGCCGTGTTTTTATATGGTTGTGCATGACACTAAGGCAAAAACGGTGTGTTATGCTTGATCGACAATGCAAAGCATATCCGATGAATACAATACTTTGCACACACCTTCAACTAGGTGTAATTGACTTACATGCAAAGTGGCACGCCCATCGCATAAGTGCTTGATCAGATAACACACCTAGCAGCGTGTTTTTTTACGGATGTGCATGGCACTAAGGCAAAAATGGTATTTAATGCTCGATCGACCATGCAAAGCATATCCGATGGGCACGATACTTTGCACACACCTTCAACTAGCTAGAATCGACTTACATGCAAAGTGGCATGCCCATCCCATAAGTGCTTGATCCTATAACATACCTAGAAACGTGTTTTTTGACGGATGTGCATGACACTAGAGTAAAAATAGTATTTAATGCTCGATAGACCATGCAAAGGATATCCGATGGGCACAAAACTTTTCGTACGCCTCAACCTAGGTGGTATTGAAATGTTCTCAATGAGGCACACCCATCCGATAAGTACTTGGTCAAATAACACACCTAATGGCGTGTTTTTTTGCGGATGTGCATATCATTAGGAAAAAAATAGTATATAATGCGTGATCGACCATGCAAATCATATTTGATGGTGACAATACGTTGCATGCACCTCAACGTAGTTGAAACGAACTTGCGTGCAAAGTGGATCCCCCATCTGATAAGTACTTATTTGAATATCACACCTATGGCCGTATTTTTATATGGTTGTGCATGACACTAAGGCAGAAACGATGTGTTATGCTCGATCGACAATACAAAGCATATCCGATGAACACAATACTTTGCACACACCTTCAACTAGGTGTAATTGACTTACATGCAAAGTGGCACGCCCATCGCATAAGTGCTTGATCAGATAACACACCTAGCAGCGTGTTTTTTTACGGATGTGCATGGCACTAAGGCAAAAATGGTATTTAATGCTCAATCAGCCATGCAAATCATATTGGATGGCCACGATAATTTGCACACATCTTCAACTAGGTGTAATTGACTCACATGCAAAGTGGCATTCCCATTGCATAAGTTCTTGATCGGATAACACACCTAGCAGCGTGTTTTTTTACGAATGTGCGTGGCACTAAGGCAAAAATGGTATTTAATGCTCGATCGACCATGCAAAGCATATCCGATGGGCATAATACTTTTCTTATACCTCAACCTAGGTGGTATTAAAATGTTGTCAAAGAGGTACACCCATCCGATAAGTACTTGGTCAGATAACATACCTAAGGGCGTGTTTTTTTGCGGATGTGCATACCACTAGGGAAAAACGGTGTATAATGCGTGATCGGCCATGCAAATCATATCTGATGGTGACAATACTTTGCACACACCTCAACCTAGTTGAAACAGACTTGCGTGCAAACTAGAGCCCCCATCCGATAAGTACTAGTCTGAATAACACATCTAGGACTGCGTTTTTTGACGAATGTGCATGGCACTAAGGCAAAAATGGTATTTAATGCTCGATCGACCATGCAAAGGATATCCAATGGGCACAAAACTTTTTTTACGCCTCAACCTAGGTGGTATTGAAATGTTCTCAATGAGGCACACCCATCCGATAAGTACTTGGTCAGATAACACACCTAATGGCGTGTTTTTGTGCGAATGTGCATATCATTAGGGAAAAAATGGTGTATAATGCGTGATCGACCATGCAAATCATATCCGATGGTGACAATACTTTGCATGCACCTCAATGTAGTTAAAACGGACTTGCGTGCAAAGTGGAGCCCCCATCTGATAAGTACTTATTTGAATAACACACCTATGGCCATGTTTTTATATGGTTGTGCATGACAGTAAGGCAGAAATAGTGTGTTATGCTTGATCGACAATGCAAAGCATATTGGATGGGCACAATACTTTGCACACACCTTCAACTAGGTGGAATTGACTTACATGCAAAGTGGCATTCCCATCGCATAAGTACTTAATCGGATAACACACCTAGCAGCGTGTTTTTTTTATGGATGTGCATGATAGGAGCAAAAATAGTATTTAATGCTCGATGGACCATGCAAAGCATATCCGATGGGCACAACACTTTTTGTACACCTCAACTAGGTGGAATTGACTTACATGCAAAGTGGCACCCGCATCCGTACCTAGTGTTTGATTGGATACGTACCTAGTAGGCTCATGTTTTTTTACGGATGTGCATGACACTAGAGCAAAAATAGTATTTAATGCTAGATTGACCATGCAAAGGATAACTTGGCATGTCCATCTGATGAGTATTTGATCGCATAACTTCTCCCACTAATAAATTAAGTACTAATTAAAAATTATAATAAATAAGTAGATTATTAAAAAGAGACTAATATTTATGTAATTGTTGCCACTGCAGCTTGCTTGCGAAGGACTCTCACAAAGGAGATGGCTATAGATTTTGTTCCAGGGATGGATGTGATTTTATGTAGCAAAAGAGAAGTAGTTGCATTTGCTACAATCCATGATAGTGATCCCAATTCTCTTTGCCACTTTCGAAGACTTGGCGAAGATAAGGTAGCAGTTACTGTATCAAAGATTCTTAGCGCACATGTTGAGCTAAAGTATAAATGTGGAGATATGGAAACACTTGGAGATGTTATGCCCTACAATACATCCAACAAATCATTTATAGCATGGGACAAAGATGAGACTTATGCAACAGACATTATCAAGAATACAAAGTGCACCACCTTGGATTTTACTATAGGGGACATTCTACAAATGAGATCATTTGCAAATAAGATTGTAGCAGAAGGTGAAGTATTGGGATTTGAACAAGTGGAGCAATGGTCATTTGCGCAGATGAGGATTCTAAAAGTCACTGATGATGGTATGGTTGATAACATAACATCCTTATGTGATCCCTACTATGAGGTAGGCAAGAATATGAGATGGAGCATGCAATTTTTAAACATGAGAAAGAGGCACGTGGTTTTCAATGATAAAGACAACGCATACTACAATATCAAAGGACCTAAAAAGCGTGCCCATGTGCCAGGCTCTATCACTTCAAATGTGGATGATTTCAATATACTCAATTATAGAAGTGACATCTTATCTGGAGTGGATGAGTTCATTGGTTCCAAGAAACAAAATGATTTTAGAAGCGAAGCCTTATCTGGGGTGGATGAATTCTTGCACAGTGAGAAGGGCAAAGGTTTCAATAGCGATGTCTTGTCAAGTGTGGATGAGTTCATGCATATTAACAAACCTGGTGTCAATCAAGGTTGTGGATTTGTGAAATCCATGCAAGATGTCCCAATGAGTGATGTTCTCTCAGGAGTGGAAGAGTTTCAAGGTTCTCAATACTCTCGTAGAATATTGAATTCATTGAATGGTCCTAAGAGTATGTTAAAAATGAGGATGAGATCAACAGAGGATTATTCAGTATTTAACTTTGATTGTGATATGAACAAGGATGCAACGACCAATCATGGATGCTTGGTTACAAACAAATGTGAGGAGAAGAAGTGCATAAATACAGATAACAATGTGTACGAGGAACGAAAACGGTCATACATATGCATGAAGAGAAAGAGAATCCAGGCAGATCCACAAAAGCAACCAAAGAGGAAGAGAGTAATGAAGGAGGAGAACATGTTAAATGCATTGGGATATCTATGTTGCAAGCGAAGATGTATGCGCTTCATTGATCTTGCAGACATCAGGGAATGTAGAGGACACGTGTGGCAAAGAAGGGGAAGCGAAAGAAATGAATACCTTCTCACAAGTCTCTCTTGCTTTCTTCAGAATGGCAATAAAAGGCTAAGTTCAAGACAAAAGGTAAAACCTCTCGTAAATGGAAAAAGGATTTGCAATAAGGCATATCGCAATATTACTGGATTATCCCATGGTACATATTGGGATTTAGTCACCAAGGCAAAGGGCGGCAACAAATTTAGCATTCACGGTAATAGAGGAAGGTCCAAATCAAGAATCTCAACTGTCAGGGCAGCAGCAATTTTACAAGACTTCATACATGAAAATGCTTTGCCTCAACCCCATATATCTACCAAACTCCCTAACGGTGACGCGATCACTGAAATGCACCTTCCAATGGGCTTGACAAAGCTCGAAGTATTTGACTCTATTGCAGAAAAGCAAAGGCAAAGAGGGGATGCTGTAGCTTCTTCTCATACTTTGTATACTCTTTGGAAGAAGAACTTTGGATATGTTAAAATCCCAAGGAGGCAAAAAATGTCAAAGTGCAATGTCTGTGATGATTTAAAGCGAGCGATTGAGAGTGCAACATGTCCAAATCAAAGGGAATTATACAAAAAAAACTGAAAATCTCATCATGACCTTATTCGACATTCCAGACAAAAATATGCATTTTGGAAGGAGCAAGCTATTTCGCATCCTGATGACTACATGTGTCTTATTGTAGATGGCATGGATCAGAATACAACAACATTGCCTCGTTTTGTTGCCACTCCACCTAAATTACAAGGAAAGCACTTTCTAAAGACACATCTATGTGTAGTGTTAGTGCATGGAATTAAGTTCTTTGCAGATATATGGATTGATTCCTTGCATCTACATGATAGCAATCAAGTTGTAACATCTATTATGAAGGCAATTCGCAATGTACATGCAGAAAAAGGTCGCCTGCCACCGACTTTGAGAATACAAGCTGATAATTGCTGGCGAGAAAATAAGAATGTACTTATGTTTGCCTTCTGCTCCATGCTAGTTGCTCATCGAATCTTCAATGAGGTCGAATGTGGATTTTTGTATGTTGGGCATACACATGAGGATATCGATCAAGTTTTTAGCACAGTCTCAACGGAGCTTAAATGCAAGGATGTGGAGACAATAGATGACTTGGTAAGAAGATGTGGCAGGCAAGTTGGTGGTCGTAAGGAAAGTACAGTATGTGAGAGGCTCGAAAGAATGTATGATTGGAAGAGCTTCATTCTACCTTTCATACAAACGGGTGGTGATGCATTGACAGGTCATACCAATCCACACTACTTTCGTTTTTTTTTTAAAGATGAAAAACCCGTAATGCAATGGCAACAGTATTCTCATGATACAAAATGGGAACCTGAAGAACCTTACAGTCTCTTAACTTCAATTCCCAGCAAGGAAAGGTATCCAACATGGGCTCCTATACAAGAATTTAATGAGAGGTCTAATTGTGAAATAGATGGATTAAAAGCATTTATTACATACAAAGAGGAAATGCTCCAGAGATATCCTGATTCGAAGCCTGCTTGGAGAGAACACACTACCACTGTAATTAACAAGACACGAAATTTAATAAAGGACCTTGAGAGAATGCGAGGCTCAAAGGATGTCAAGGAAGAATGCAATATGTTTTGGCCAAATGTTCATAACGATTTGCGCCCAGCTCCAGTCTTTGAAAATGATTTTGTATCATTACTCCCACGTCCATATTGTGGACCGAAGAAGAGAGAGTTTATGCCACAAGTAGATATAGAGGTTGATTGTTTTGTTGTGGTTCGGCCATCGGATGATGAATATGAGAATGTGAAGTTTTGGGTTGCAAAAGTAGTTGATGTGCAAAGAGATGACCAAGGGAGAGCTACAACATTTACAGCGGTATGGTATGAGCCAAAGGGCAGGAAGGAGAATATGGATAACAACACATTATATACTAATTGTATAATGAAGGAGTGGGTCCCAAATGATGAAGCAGTCTCTCAAGTTTCGACAGAGACAATCATAGTGTCTTGGCATTCAAGGGCAAAGAAATCAAAGAAGCACATGGGATATGAGGTAGAAGGAAAAATAAAAATACCACAGCAAACTATTTTGCATATACACGAATTTTTAAGGATGCTCGCCATGGAGGAAGTAGAAGGAGATAGCGCAAATGAAGAATGTCGATGATTAAAGCTTTGTATTGAAGTCCATTGATTTAGAAGGATTTTATTTGGGTACTAGGCAAGGAGCCAATCCAAGACAATTATAATCAGAGTCATCACCTCGTATGTCAAATAAGAGTCAAAATATGCACTGGATGTCACCCAAGGGTCAAGGCTTGCCAAGACACAATAGGGAGTTAATGCAGATGGCACCTGGCAAGGGACTATCACATTGAGCAATAAGACAATGGGGAGTCAATGCACCCAAGGGGCAAGGGTAGGCAAGATAACTTGTGGGAGTTAATGCAGATGGCACCTGTATTTTGCACTGGATGTCACCCAAGGGTCATACACGAATTTTTAAGGATGCTCGCCATGGAGGAAGTAGAAGGAGATAGCGCAAATGAAGAATGTCCATGATTAAAGCTTTGTATTGAAGTCCATTGATTCAGAAGGATTTTATTTGGGTACTAGGCAAGGAGCCAATCTAAGACAATTATAATCAGAGTCATCACCTCGTATGTCAAATAAGAGTCAAAATATGCACTGGATGTCACCCAAGGGTCAAGGCTTGCCAAGACAATAGGGAGTTAATGCAGATGGCACCTGGCAAGGGACTATCACATTGAGCAATAAGACAATGGGGAGTCAATGCACCCAAGGGGCAAGGCTTGGCAAGATAACTTGTGGGAGTTAATGCAGATGGCACCTGTATTTTGCACTGGATGTCACCCAAGGGTCAAGGCTTGGCAAGACAACAGGGAGTTAATGCAGATGGCACCTGGCAAGGGACTATCGCATTGAGCAATAAGACAATGGGGAGTCAATGCACCCAAGGGGCAAGGCTTGGCAAGACAAGCCTAGGTCAAATTATGCAGATGGCAACTGGCAAGGGACTGTCGTGACATTGAGCAATAAGACAATGGGGTGTCAAATTATGCAGATGGCACGAATTGAGGCTCTTTAAGAGCAACAATTTAAATTGTAAACATATGTTCAATCTATATCATTTTGGATATAAAGACTGTAGCTAAGAGCAACGTCTCTCAATGTAATCATATACATAATTTAGCTACAATTGCTATTATCCCTCTTTGGTCTTATGGCATCATGTCTTCTTTCTATTTATTAAAAGTTTTGTTAAATTTTGTGCATATTGCCGAGTGACAATGTTATTTTCATGAAATATTTAAGTCTCCTTTCATGGATTTATAAATTTATCATGTCAATGAAAAACGTCAAGGAAAAATATTTAAAATAATTAAATTAACAAATAACTTAGATATAGCTAGAATTTCTAATATAGGATTATTTCAAATTCTTGCATGTTGGTGTAAAAGTATAGATTGAAAAAACAATATTTGTATGTGAATATGATAGAGCCACAAAGTGAACTTTTGATTTGGGAAGGAAAAACGTCAAGGAAAAATATTAAAAATAATTAAATTAACAAATAACTTAGATATAGCTAGAATTTCTAATATAGGATTATTTCAAATTCTTGCATGTTGGTGCAAAAGTATAGATTGAAAAAACAATATTTTTATGTGAATATGACAGTGCCACAAAGTGAACTTTTGATTTGGGAAGAAACTTTTTAGAAAGTAAAATTTTGATTTGGAAAGGATATTTTCATAAAGTAAAGTTTTCATTTGGGAAGGATTTTTGGGCTTCGTCCAAAAACAACACAAAAAGTCCAAAATTAATGAAATAGGTGTTAAATAAGAGAGTAAAAGAAAGATTGAGACCATACTTACTTCTCATAGTATGGCATAAAGACAAGTAGTATGCCATCCAAGTCTAAAGGTTGTAGAATTGAACAAACATCATCTACTATCTTCTTGGTATCACTAAGTACAGCTGAAAGAAGAGAATCGAGCATACAAACGCGATTCTGTACTAATCTAGGAAAATGAGATATAACCGTACTACAGCAATAAATAAACAAATGTTAGAAGCAGATTGAATCAAATGATTGAAGTATCAAGTCAAGAGATGTTCATATCAAACCTGAGGATGGCCATCATGACTTTGTCATTAGCCTCTTTCAAAGGGTCGGAGAGGATTATAACTTCCTCGCTACCAAAAGCCAAAACACGAGGTTGCTTGCTAATGATGACCTTAACCTCAGAAGAGCTCCCCATTTCGTCCAATACAGCGGTTACATCAGGACAACTTATGGGCGTAGCAACCAATGTTTCCTCTGGATGCTCCACCACGTTATCAATAAATGCCTTAATGATAGATGACATAAATGCATATAGATGCAAGTCTGTATATGTGGACAATGAGGTTTCACCGCCTCTCAAATCAAAAATTTGAGCAAGGAGCAAGAAGCAGTTATATCCAACTCTCCACCCACAACTGTGGTCATCATTCTGCTTCGCTGCAGGGCATGTTACATACTCTATTTGATCTTCCAAGTCACCCTCCATTTGCATAAGTGCATCTGTAGCACTTACCAACTTTCGAGCAGATCTACACATCAAAATAGAAAACATAAATGAATGTGCGCATTGCATAGGATGCATCTCATTGACATAATTATGACACAAGTAGGTTATACTTACTCTGACACACTGCCATGGATAGATGCTATTGAATTGACAAAGAAGCATTGCTTGGCTAAGATGTCCACAATTACCAAGCTCCAATGCAAGCTGCATTATCAATTAAGAATAATTATTATTTAATATAATCCTCCACAATGTAAGAGATAAGCTAGGTAGGGATTGATACTCACTCCTCGTGATATGCGGTAAAGATAACTCGCGCCGCAGTCAAATCAATAGGTTGCAACCACCTAAAAATGTCATCTATGGTCTTCTCCTTATTGCTAAGTACACTAGAAACAAGAGGATCGACCATATATGCACATCTTTGTATATATAGCGGAAGCTGTTGTAAAACCATACTGCAATAAAAAGAAAAGAATATTAGTTCATTTGATCCAATGGAAATACAAAAGCATAAAGTCAGTAAAAAGTTTGTGTCAAACCTGAGGATGGCTATTATAACCTTGTCATTGACCTCTTTCTTGAAGTTTATGAGGATTGAAATATCCTCTTCATCGAATATAAAAGTAAGAGGTTGTTCTTGAACTTGAAACCTAACTTGAAATGACTTCTCCATTTGCTGCAATGTATGATTATTTTCTAGAGTCATCCGATGGATAGCCAGAGCAGCTTTGCTTTCTTGAGATGAGCTTTCATGATTCTCTGCTCCAACTATGTCCTCCTCATCCTCCTCCTCTCCCTTCTCCTATAAAAGGATAAAATAATTATGAGATTCAAAATTTTAAATTAATTATAAATTTAAAAAGACCTTTAAATGAATAAAGAAAATTAAACATAAGTCTTCATACCTCTACATATCTTCGTGGTCTTTTTATGTAACCTTCAGAGGCAAGGTCAGTGTCATATCCATCTTCCTCTGCTTCCTTGCTATCGCTGGTATCCTCACTATTATATCCAGAGCTTTGATCATTTTCATCATCTTTCTTGCTCTCATCGTACATGATCTGCTCTATGTCATCCTCTTCATGTGAGATCGGACCTTTCTTATCAAACTTTATTGTGAGAGAAGCCACGGTATCAAGGTATTCCAAGCAAGTAGGGCTCTCAATAATATTTACATTGTGTCCTTTTCTGATAAGAGCTTCAAACAGATGTCCCATTCGGCACAATGTGACTTCCCATCCAGACGGTAGCAAAAATTCCATCATACTAATTAAAAGATCAGCACTTTTTGCTGGCCTTTCATAGTGATTTGCATTGCGATGGAGGGGACTTGGAGCTTCATGCTCTTCCAGCAGTAGTTGCAATCTCTTTGCATTCCCTCTTATATTGTTTTGTAAGGAGTGATCATTATAAGGGCTCTTCATGCACAAGAAAAAGGTTTCTAGACTCGGTATCTTGAGACCGCATTCTCTCTTGTCCCTTTTTCTTGAGTATATCCCATTGTAAATCTTGAGCTCATTGCCATATTGTTTTTCTAGGGTAGCAGACATTTGTTCCTTGTCATCTTTATCAGCAAATATGACTATATTACATTGTCCCACTCTACCAATGGTGGTATGTAATATTCTGTCAAGGAGTGGATGGATGTCATCCGCTGATATTTCATAGACAAAGAAAAGCTGAGGTCTCTCCCAAGCAGTGTCGTCGGACAAAAAATCACTCAATGAAACTCCCTTGCACTCAACACTCTTTCCAGACTCTGAAATGATTTCATGTATGAAATAAAAGCCCTTGTTCAAAGTCTTTTCTTTTCTGAGAGTGTGGTTATTGATGACTTTTTGTGCATATGCATACACATTTTCCGGAATGTCACTTCTCATAGAGGGAGTAATTTCAGATCCATCATCTTCTACCTTCACCCATTTATGCGCCCAAGCCTTCTATTTAGTTGACGGTAAAGCTGATGCCATCTGCCTCACAATGTTATGATCAATTTTACATTGGCTGATTGGAATATTTTTTTCTCCCAATAAATATTCAATTGCACTCTTTACTGCATCACGCTTGACCTGTTGGATGATGTTATCTTCCATGCAATGATCTTTATCCTTTTTGCCAAAAAACCATTCTTTTGACATTAATTTCTCTGCAGCAAGACTTGCGTATTTATCTGGTAGGTTTCTTAAAGGCCTCCACATCCGAGCTGTCATCTCTTTTTTCTCAATCTTCTTTTCCTTCTCTTTAATCAATGATGGAGCCTCATATGTAACATCTCCTTTCTCACATGCAAGACACACGTCTTTGATCTGATGAAAAACTTCATCACTACGGAAAAGTATGCTTGTGTAGTCTTGATATCTATCCCTTACTGTCTTGAAGCTTGTAATCACCTCAGCTCTTTCCTGCTTTCCCCTTGGTACAATGGCACTCAAGCATGTGTAGAAGTCAACAAGATTATCCGCTTCCACTTTAGTTGCAGTTCTTTTGAGAGTGGTCAAAGGAGAATTAAAAGTTTTCCATATGGTCCTAGCTTTGAGCAACATCTCTGAAGTGGAGGTGATTTTTCGTAGTGCATAAATGTCATGATTAAGTCTTTCCGACTCAATCAAATATTTCTTCTCGTTCTTGAAGATACAGATGCATGCAGAATAGTAGTGAAATTGAGGCACACTCGCGAAAGTTTGATAAGTAATTTCTCCTTTCTTGTATGCATCTCTAGAGCGCTCATTACAAGCATAGGCATAGTGCTGACCATCTATTGCCTCAAATGTACAATGAGCTAAGAAATTTCTCTTGGCATCCCTTATATGTCGTTCTGGATCATTCACTGAACTCTGTCCTTCTTGAAGTGAGGGAACTTGTTTTCCGAGGAACTTAGTGAATTGCATCTCAAAATCTATAGGCTGAGAGAAATTGATGGATTGACTATAATCTCCCATGACTGGCCAAAATGTTCTTGGACGGAGTACCAAATTAGAAACAACTGGTTTTTTTCCATCAATCAAAGCCTGAAAAATCTTTTCAGCATAGGCTGTATCTAAGGTCCTGCTGTTGGTGAAGACACTTGCTTTGACCACTGTTGAAGCATGTATAACTTGAGTCTTCTGGCCCCATATATATCCTGGATCCTCATCTGTCACAGCCTCATTCAAGCAAAGATTTAGGTTCTTCATTGATAACATTTCTGCTTCTAGATCTGACTCCATTTCAAGACCCTCCGCATTCTCTTCATGTTCTTCCTCTTCTCTTCTTTGCCCTTTCTTTGTATATGAACGACCTCTTTTTCCAGTTATAGGACTTGGAATTGTAGCTCATGAAGTACTTGCCTTTTGCATTTGACGTCGAGGTTTATTTTTTAGAGGCTCAATGTGAACTGCTTTAGATCGCCCTACTTCTTCTTCTATTGCGTCAACTTCAGGTATACTTAAGGGCTTCACTTGTTTTGTTATTCCATCAACTTCATGAGTTACACCATCTAAGTGAGTAATACCATGAACAAGAGATGTGTGTGAATGTCCTGTCTTATCTGATGCATGTCGTGTCTCACTCAATTCAATTTCTGTCTGAGATGCATGTGCATGTCCGGTCTCCACCAATTCAATTCCTGTCTCAGATGTAGATCCCTTGTAAGCATCCACGTGTACAAGACCCTCATCCATTGCTACAATGTGTTCTGTCTCATCCACTCCACTTCCTCTCTCATTTGTATTACCATGAACCAAATCTACATGGCGTGTCTCATCACTTCCTTTCTCATGTGTGGATTCTTGCACCTTAGGTCCCTCCAATGAAGTTGAACCTTGTTGGATGACACCCTGAAAGTATTCAAGGATAATCTTTGACTGCATTTTTCTTGCTTCCTCAATGGGAAATTCCTCCCACACATGTTGAAGGATCTCCAATGCAGGAACCAATTCAAGAAATCTAGGTGCTTTTGGCAGCGGCATCACAAAGTGTATTGCATCTTTCTTAGAAAGAAGAAACGATCTGTTGCTCATTCTTGACTTTGTGTAAATCATCATTGTAGTGCTGTCTTTTTCAATTTTTATTCCTACTAAAGTGCCCCCTTGAATCAAATTGCTCTTGGAGAAAGATACATTTGATGCGCACTCATCTTTCTCCAACTCTCTCTTTGTCATCACTAGAATGAGATTTCCTTTACTTAAGACCAAGAACCATGCTTTCTTTGTTGTGTCAACAACTGTCCAGTTTGTGAAGTCCTTTGGGGCATAAATTCTTCCATTGTATTTCAGTGTCATACCATTGACAAATGCTGTAGCCTCAAGATCCATCCTGTATTCAAGCACAACACAAATTTTAAGTACTTTGACAAACTACAATTACTTTGAAAAATCAAAAGTACAATGAGTCCCATTAATACACCTCAAGTTTGTATTCTTCCCAATCATATAAGTATCAATTTCATGCTTTGGGAATAGCCTAAAAGGCTTTACAAGGCTTAGAGCATAAATGCTTTGGGAATAGCCTAAAAGTCTTTACAAGGCTTAGAGCATAAATGCTTTGGGAATAGCCTAAAAGGCTTTACAAGGCTTAGAGCATAAATGTGAAAAAAAATAAGGATTTACAATGATCTCTGAATACAAATTTGAAGTCTGTCATATATAAGTACAAAATGCTCTGTCAACTCCTGCAACTAATATAAGTGTAAAATGCTCTGTCAACTTCCACAACTGTAATCTGTCATGTCCACTGATACAACTTTCAATCATCTTGAAAGTTTAAAAACCTTAATCGTTGCTTAAATGGTAGGGTTGTTGTGACTGTGAAACCGAATGTGAACGAATGGACTGACTCCGATTAGGAACTAGTCGGGAAATTTTGAGCATGGCTTTGATTGGTTTTTTTGGAGTTCTCTCCTCTAAGGACAAACTAATCTATGCTAATCTAGACTACACCAACCGTCGAAGCGAAGAAAAGCAAGAAATAATTTCTTTTCCATTGTTCTTTTTAATATCCTTAGGTTGCGAATTAAAAGGAAAAAATAATCTTTCCATTATTCTTTTTAATACACTAAGGTTGTGAGTTTAAAAAAGATAAAATTTATATTTTATCTTTTTTAAACTCACACCCCTTTCTCTCTCTCTCTCCCCCCCTTCTCTCTCGCTGCCGCCCCCATCCTCCCACCCCACCTTCCCCATTCTCACTCCCACGCCCACGTCCATTCTTTCACCTTCCCCATTCCCACTCCCTCTCCCACTCCCATCCTCCCACCCCTTTCTCTCTCTCTCCCCCTCCATTCTCTCTCGCTGCCGTGGCAGTGGCCCCCCCCTTCTCTCTCTCTCTCTTCTCCTTCTCATTTTAAAAAAGATAAAATTTATATTTTCAAAAACTAATTTACTTACAACTCATAAGAATTGAACATTCACATTAATAAGAAGTTAAAATCTTAATAAATTTGAATTTATATAATAAAAACTATAAAGTAGTTTAACTTAAAGTTTATGAAAAAATAATGTAAAATAAAGAAAACAAGACTTAAAATTAAAAATTTAATATTTACCTAGAAGAATATATTAATTCTCCCTAAAAAGAAATAAATTAAAGTAATAATAACGAATATTCTCCCTAAAAAGAAATAAATTAAAGTAATAATAACGAATGTAAGTTAAACTACTTTTAAAATTTTAATTTAAAATGTAATAAAATTAAAATTATACTCTTTATATTCCAAAACAAAATGCATTATAGTCTAAATTAAACTAGTAAATTAAAAATGAAAGTGAAACTCATTTTAAATTCAAAAACAAAGAAAAATTTAAAATTCAAGTTTCTACAAGTTTTGCTTTTAGCATACATTTGTCTTTTCACATCCACGCGTTTGTCTTTTGAAACACAAGGTTGTCTTTTATCACAATTTTCACATCCACGCGTTTGTCTTTTGAAACACAAGGTTGTCTTTTATCACAATTTTCAAGTTTTCACACGTTTGTCTTTTCAAACACAAGGATTCATAGTTTAAAAAAAGGCGGGAAATTTTGAAATTCTAGTTTCCACACGTTTCTCTTTTCAAACACCAAGGTTTATAGTTTTGTTTATTTAAGTTTCGACTAAATCACACACCAATCTCCTCTAATATGCCTCATTGATCATAGCTCCCAAATTCTTCCATCAAAACATCTCTCCTTTATCTCTTCTTGATCGTCGCCCACTCATTTTTTCTCCTCATTGGTAAGATTTTTTATCTCGATCGTACTTTCTCTTGTGCCCTTCCTCTCTAAATTTTCATCAAACACCAAGGTTTATAGTTTTGTTTGTTTAAGTTTAGACTAAATCACATACCAATCTCCTCTCATATGCCTCATTGATCGTAGCTTCTTCATCTTGTCTCGATCGTCGCCCACTCATTTCTCCTCTTCATTGGTAAGATTTTCTATCTCGATCTCTTCATCTTGTCTCGATCGTCGCCCACTCATTTCTCCTCTTCATTGGTAAGATTTTCTATCTCGATCGTACTTTCTTGTGTCCTCCCTCTCTAAATTTTCATCTCTCTCACTCTTCTCTCTCTCTCTTTCCTCTCCGCTCTAGTCTACGTTTCCTCTCATCTTAGTCTACTCTCTCCCCTCCTCTTCATTTCTCCTCTCTCTCTCTCTCTCCCTTTCTCCTCACCTTTTTCCTCTCTCTCACTTGCGCTCCCCACTCTCTCTCTCACTTGCCGCGATCTCCCCCCCTCCCCTCTCTCTCTCTCTCCTCCCCCTCTCTCTCTCTCTCTCTCCACCCCTCCCTCTCTTTCGCTGCCGCAGCAGCGGCCCCTCCCCTCCTCTCTCTCTCTCCCTCCCCCTCTCTCTCGCTCTCGCATCTCCCCCCTACTCTCTCTCCCCCCCCTCCTCTCTCCCTGCCGCGGTAGCGGCCCCCCCTCTCTCTTCCCTCTCCCCACCCCTTCCCTCTCCCCCTCTCCCCCTCTCTCTCTCCCTCCCCTCTCTCTCGCTACCCCCCCTTCTCTCTCTCCCCCCCCTCCCTCTCTCGTTGCCGCGGCAGCGGCCGCGGCCCCCCCCCTTCTCTCTCTCTCCCCCTCCCCTCTCTCTCGCTCCCTCCGCCCCCTCCCCGCTTCCCTCTCCCCCCCCTACCCCTCTCTCGCTGCCGTGGCAGTGGCCGCGGCCGCCCCCCTTCTCTCTCTCTCCCCCTTCCCTCTCTCTCGCTGCCCCCGGCCCCTCCCCCCTTCCCTCTCCCCCCCCCTCCCCCTCTCTCGCTGCCGCGGCAGCGGCCGCGGCCCCCCCCCCTTCCCTCTCCCCCCTCTCTTGCTCCCCCCTCCCTCTCTCTCCCCCCTTCCCTCTCCCCCCCCCTCCCCCTCTCTCGCTGCCGCGGCAGCGGCCGCAGCCCCCCCTTTCTCTCTCTCCTCCCCTCCCTTTCCCCCCCCCCCTTCTCTCTCCCCTCCCCTCCTTCTCTCGCTGCCGTTGCCGTGACAGCGGCCCCCCCTCTCTCTCTCTTCCCCCCCCTTCCCTCTCGCTGTCCCCTCTCTCCCCCCTTCCCTCTCCCCCCCTCCCCCTCTCTCGCTGCCGCTGCCGCGGCAGCAGCCCCCTCCCTCCCCTCTCCCCCCTCCCCCTCTCTCGCTGCCGCGGCAGCGGCAGCGGCCCCCTCCCCTCCCTCTCCCTCCTCCCTCTCACCGCCCCCCTCCCCTCCCTCTCCCCCCTCCCTCTCACCGCCCCCCCTTCTCTCTCCCCCCCCCCTTGCCCCCGCCCCCCCCCTTCCCTCTCCCCCCCCTCCCCCTCTCTCGCTGTCGCTGCCGCGGCCCCCTCCCCTCCCTCTTCCCCCCCCCTCCCCCCTCCCCCTCTCTCGTTGCCGCTGCCGCGGCAGCGACTCCCTCCCCTCCCTCTCCCCCCTCCCTCTCACCGCCCCCCCTCCCTCTCTCGCCGCGGCCCCCATCCCTCCCTCTCCCCTCTCCCTCTCACCGCCCCCCCTTCCCTCTCCCCCCCCTCCCCCTCTCTCGCTGCCGCGGCAGCGGCAGCGGCCCCCTCCCCTCCCTCTCCCCCCTCGCCTCCCCTCCCTCTTCCCCCTCTCTATCCCTGCCCCTCCCTCCCTCTCTCGCCGCCCCCCCTCCCTCTCCCCTCCCCTCTCCCTCCCCTCCCTCCCCCCCTCTGCACTGCCGCGGCAGCGGCCTCCCCCTCTCCTCTCTCTCTCCCCCCCCTCGCTGCTTCTCCCCTCTCTCCCCTCTCTTTTCCCCCTCCCCCTTCTCTCCCCCCTCCCTTTCTCTCCCCTCTCTTTCCTCCCCCTTCTCTCGTCTCTCTCCCTCTCTCTTTCTTTCTCTCTTTTGCTGCCGAGGCAGCAAGACTCTCTCTCTTCTTTTCTCTCTCTAAAAATCTTTCCTTCACTTTTCTCTCTCTATAATAAAATTTCAAAGAATACAAATTTTAAAAACAGTACCTGGAAAAAAGTTGAAATCGATGCTTGTGCTTGCTTTTGCTCTGCCTCCTCTTTTTGCTTCTCCTCTTGCTCTTCCTTGTTGAAATGAGAGAAACAATGAGAGAAGGAGAGTATATATAAGAAAAACTAGGGTTTTAAGTGCTTCTCTCTCATTGGTCCTTCTATAACATTATCTCCTCTCCCATTGGCCTCTCTATTAGATTATCTTCTCTCTCTCTCCCACCCACTCCCATCCTCCCACCCCATTCCCACTCCCACTCCCACCCCCATCCTCCCACCCCACCTCCCCCATTCTCACTCCCACGCCCACGCCCATTCTTTCACCTTCCCCATTTCCACTCCCTCTCCCACTCCCATCCTCCCACCCCACCCCTCCCACTCCCACCCTCACTCCACCCCCACCTCCCCCATTCCCACTCCCACTCCCACTCCCATTCTCCCACCCACTCACATCCTCCCACCTACACCTCTCACTCCCACTCCCATCCTCCCACCCCCACCCCTCCCCCCCCATTCCCACTCCCACTCCCATTCTCCCACCCTTATCCTCCCACCTCACCCCTCCCACTCCCATCCTCCCACTCCCTCTCCCACTCCCACTCCCACTCCCATTTTCCCACCCCCCCACCTCCCCCATTCCCACTCCCACTCCCATTTTCCCACCCCCCCCACCTCCCCCACTCCCACTCCCTCCCCCATCCTCCCACCCCACCCCTCCCACTTCCACCCCCACCTCCCCCATTCCCACTCCCATCCTCCCACCTCACCCCTCCCACTTCCACCCCCACCTCCCCCATTCCCACTCCCTCTCCCACTCCCATCCTCCCACTCCCACTCCCCACCCCACCCCTCCCACTCCCACTCCCATCCTCCCATCCTCCCACCCTCACCCCACCCCCACCTCCCCCATTCCCACTCCCTCTCCCACTCCCACTCCCATTCTCCCACCCCCACCTCCCCCATTCCCACTCCCTCTCCCACTCCCACTCCCATCCTCCAACCCCCACCCCCACCGCCCCCATTCCCACTCCCTCTCCCACTCTCCCTTTCTCCCACTACCACCCTCCCACACTCCCTTTCTCCACTTTCCCACTCTCCCTTTCTCCCACTACCACCCTCCCAACTATCAATTCCACTATTACTTATGAATTCTAATTAAAACTATTACTTAAATAAATGATATTACTTGAAAACACTCATAGGATTTAAGGTTTAGGATTTCGTGGTTTGGGTTTAGGATTTGGGGTTTAGTGAGTTAGGGTTTAGGGTTTAGGGTTCAAGGTTTGAGGGTTAGGGTTTGGGGGTTAGGGTTTAGAGTTTGGTGGTTTAGGGTTTAGGGTTTAGGGGTTAGGGTTTAGGATTTAGGGTTTAGGGGTTAGGGTTTGGGGGTTAGGGTTTAGGGTTTAGGGTTTGGGGGTAGGGTTTAGGGTTTGGGAGTTAGAGTTTAAGGTTTAGGGTTTAGGGTTTGGGGTTTAGGGTTTGGGGTTTAGGGTTTGGGAGTTAGGGTTTAGGGTTTAGGGTTTGGGAGTTAGGGTTTAGGGTTTAGGGTTTAGGGTTCAGGGTTTAGGGTTTAGGGTTTGGGGTTTAGGGTTTGGGATTTAGGGTTTAGGAGTTAGGGTTTAGGGTTTAGGGTTTGGGATTTAGGGTTTAGGGTTTAGGGTTTGGGAGTTAGGGTTTAGGGTTTAGGATTTAGGGTTTAGGGTTTAGGGTTTGGGGGTGAGGGTTTGGGGGTTTAGGGTTTAGGGTTTAGGGTTTAGGGTTTAGGGTTTGGGGGTTAGGGTTAAGGGCTTAGGGTTTAGGATCTAGGGTCTAGGAGTTAGGGTTTAGAGTTTAGGGTTTGGGGGTTAGGGTTAAGGGTTTAGGGTTTAGGGTTTAGGGTTTCGGGTTTTGGGTTTGGGAGTTAGGGTTTAGGGTTTGGGGTTTAGGAGTTAGGGTTTAGGGTTTAGGGTTTGGGGGTTAGGGTTTAGGGTTTAGGGTTTAGGGTTTAGGGTTTGGGAGTTAGGGTTTAGGGTTTAGGAGTTAGGGTTTAGGGTTTGGGGTTTAGGGTTTGGGGTTTAGGGTTTAGGGTTTGGGAGTTAGGATTTGGGGTTTGGGGGTTAGGGTTTAGGGTTTGGGGTTTGGGGGTTAGGGTTTAGGGTTTAGGGTTGTTATTGGTTAGTGTCTAATTAAATTTTCAAACACGTTCTGGATTTTTAAATCATTACTAAAGTAGATTATTGAGAAGAGACTAATGTTCTTTATAATGGTTGTTACAGCTTGTTTGCAGAGGAAACTCACAAAGGAGATGGCTACAAAATTTATTCCGGGGATGGAGGTGATTTTATGTTGCAAAAGAGAAGTAGTTGCATTTGCTACAATCCATGAAAGTGATCCAAATTCTATTTGTCACTTTAGAAGACTTGGCGAAGATAAGGTAGCGGTTATCGTATCAAGGATTCTTAGTGCACATGTTGAGCTAAAGCATAAGTGTGGGGATATGGAAATACTTGGAGATGTTATGCCCTATAATACTTCCAACAAAGCATTTATTGCATGGGACAGAGATGAGACTTATCCAGCACATGTCATCAGGAATACAAAGTGCATATCTTTGGATTTTAGAGTGGGAGATATTTTACAAATGTTATCATTTACAAATAAGTATGTAGCAGAAGGTCAAGTCTTGGGATTTGAACAAGTTGAACACTGGACATTTGCGCAGATGAGAATTCAAAAAGTTACTGATGATGGTATGGATGATAACTCAATGTCATTGGATGGTCCCTATTATGAGGTAGGTAAGGATTTGAGATGGAGCATGCAATTTTTAAAGATTGGAAAGACTCGGCATGTGGTTTTTAATGACAAACATAATGTATACTACAACATCAAAGAATTGAAAGAATATGCCAATGTACCAAGCTCTATTCCTTCAGAGATGGATGATTCCAATGCACTCAACTATAGCACTGACGTCTTATCAGAAGTCGATGAGTTCATTGGTACCGAGAAAGAAAAATATTTCACAAGTGATGCCTTATCCGGGGGGATGAGTTCATGCACATTGAGAACTTGGGCAAAGATGTGAAAAGTGTTATATCTTCAAGCATGGATGGCTTCATGGATACTGATAAAGTTCTTGGAGTCAAAGCAGGTAACTATGGAATTATGGAAATCATGCACGATAGTATAATGAGTGATGTTCTCTCTGGAGTAGAGGAGTTTCAAGACTATGGAGTTATGAAATCCATAGAAAGTGCATCAATGAGCGATGTTCTCTCAGGAATAGATGAGTTTGAAGATCATTCTGGACACTCTATCACCACTGACTATGGAGTTATGAAATCCATAGAAAGTGCATCAATGAGTGATGTTCTCTCAGGAATAGATGAGTTTGAAGATCATTCGGGACACTCTAATGCCATTGTGACAAGTGGTTCTACGATTGTATCAAAAGTAGGGATGAGATCAACAAAGGACTATTCGGTGTTTGACTTTGATTGTGAACTTGTAAATGTTACAAATGGTTTGACAAATGTATCAAAAGAAAGGATGACATCAACAAAGGAATATTCAGTATTTGACTATCAGAGTGATAAGATCAAGGATGCAACATCTCATGAAAACAACGTGACAAATAAATCTTACAAGGAGAACTACACAAATCCAAATAAGAATGAACAGAAGGTCCCAAAACGGACATACAGATGCATGAAAAGACAACGAGTGCAGGCAGATCCAGAAAAGCAACCAAAGAGAATAAGAGTAATGAATGAAGATGTTATGCTAAAAGCAATGCGATCTACATGCTGTAAGCATACATGTATGCGATCCATTAACTTACATGACATCAAGGGTTGTAGAGAACATGTCTGGCAAAGGAAAGGAAGCAGAAGAAATGAATACCTACTCACGAGATTGTCTTGCTTTCTTGTAAATGATAAGAGAAGGCAAAGTTCAGGACATCAAATAAGGCCTCTTATAAATGGAAAAAGTATATGCAATAATGCATATCGCATTATTACAGGATTATCACATGGCACATATTGGAATTTGGCTAATAAAGCAAAGTATGGAGTTAAATTTAACATTCATGGAAACATAGGAAGGCCCAAAACAAGAGCCTCAACGGTTGCGGCAACAGCAATTTTGAAAGATTACATTTATGAAAATGCTTTACCGCAACCCCACCTATCAGAAATGCATCTTTCGATAGGTTTGACCAAAAAAGAAGTATTTAACTCTATTGGAGAAACACAGAGGCAAAGAGGGCATGCACCGGCATCTTTTCATACTTTGTATACTCTTTGGAAAAAAAGCTTTGGACATGTTAAAATCCCAAAGAGGCAAAAAATGTCAAAGTGCAACGACTGTGATGATCTAAAGCGAGCACTTGAGAGTGCAACATCTCCAGAACAAAAAGAAGCTTACAAAAGAAAGAGAGAATTTCATCATGGACTTGTTCGACATTCTAGAATAAAATATACATTTTGGAAGGAGCAAGCTATTTCTCACCCAAATGAGTACATGTGCATTATTTAGATGGTATGGATCAAAATACAACAACATTACCTCGATTCGTTAACACTCCACCTAAGCTACAAGGCAAATACTTTTTAAAGACACATCTATGTGGAGTGTTAGTGCACGGATTTAAGTTTTTTGCAGACATATGGATTGATTCCTTGCATCTACACGATAGCAATCAAGTTGTAACATCCGTTATGAAGGCAATTCACAATGTACATGCAGAAAAAGGTCGCCTACCAGCAACTTTGAGAATACAAGCAGACAATTGCGGACGAGAGAATAAGAATGTACTCTTCTTTGCATTTTGCTCAATGCTAATCGCTCATAGAATCTTCAATGAGATTGAAGTTGGGTTTTTGTTGGTTGGGCACACACATGAGGATATCGATCAGGTATTTAGCATAGTTTCAAGAGAACTAAAACACAAGGACATGGAGACAATGGATGACTTGATAAGAAAATGCGGGAGGCAAGTTGGTGGCCGTAAGGAAGGAACAATATGCTCAATGGTTGAGAGGATGTATGATTGGAAGAGCTTTATTCTACCTTTCATACAAAAAGGTGGTGATGCCCTGATTGGTCATAGCGCTCCACACTATTTTCGATTTTTCTTAAAGGATGAAAAACCAGTGATGCAATGGCAACACTATTCTCTTGATACAAAATGGGAACCTGAAGAACCTTACTCTCTCTTAACTTCAATCCCGAGCAAAGAAATGCATCCAACATGGGCTCCTATAAAAGAATTCAGAGAGAAATCCAAAGGTGAAATAGAAGGCTTAAAAGCTTTTATTGCATACAAAGAGGAAATGCTCCGGAGATTTCCTGATTGGAAGCCCTCTTGGAAGGAACACACTACTGTTGTAATTAGCAAGACCTACCAATTGATAAAGGACCTTGCAAAAATGTGAGAAGATGATATTAAGGCAGAACGGCCTTTATTTTGGCCAAATGTTGCTAATGACTTGCGTCCTTAGAATGAGAACTAGCATCAAGCTGGAGATAGACTATAAGAACATATCACACTATTAGAATTACCATCTAATCACACATCCTGAGCAACTAGGGTCATTGTTTGCTTGGGTGTAGCCATTTTTGGTGAGGTTCAGGGACTTTTCTGTATATGGGTATATATATGGGTATATTGCATGACCCATAACTTATGCATTGCTCAACAGGATTCGGCAAACTTAGTCTTCAAGTTATAGTACACATTCCAAACTTGAACATGAGAGCAAAAAAATATAGAATAAGGATTTGGAATGAGGTTGTTAAAGCATTACAAGTGCTATATTGCATGTGAAGCATGCATCTTGAAGACTATAGGATATAGCAATTTATTCAAAAACATCAAAATTTTGTGCTAAAGATACATGCAACCAAGTAATCATTCTAAAGTACACTACGAGAGCTTCTTCTCAACCCAAGGACACACCTAAATGAGATCATTATGCATGGGTTAATGGGCCTCCAATGTTGTGCTAAAGTGATGCATACCCATTTGAGGGCATACTCCATAACTTTCTTTTGATGTGTTGAAATTGAAAATTTGGAATCCAAACTATTGGAACTAGTGCATGGTGGTCTTAAAACATGGATAGTTGGTGGTATTGGTATCTAGATTTACCCTAAAATGGAAGAACTTGAAAAAGTGCAATTTGTGCATGTGCAAAGATATTTGAATAAATCCAACACTATTTAGAATTTTGAATTATTTCTTTTTCCATGCACTTGCTTGCTATATGGCTCATAAGCATGCCAAAGGTCATTGCATTTAATAATACATAGCATCAAACCCGATAGTGTGCCCTTTGGCCTATTTGTGTTTTGAAGCATTTTAGGCCACATTGCACTTGTTTGGGATATCTAATTCTGCTAACGTGTATCATCAGAGGGGGAAAAACTGACGGCTAAAATTTCACTACCCTACAAAATTTGAATTTTCACACCTCCTGCCCATCAAATCTTAAAAGATTAAGTACCTACAACCTGCCCCCACCTCGCAAATGCCGTGCAACCTGCACGCACCTCGACATGACCTTGTGCAGACTTTGGTTTGCCATTGTCTTCTTTCAGGTATGTTGTCTTCTATTCTTTGCTTGCCTCACTAGCTAGCTTCTCTGTGTGTATTCTAGACTGATCGTGGCCATGGCATCAATGGCAACATGCAGCTCACCATGGCTTGTAAGAGAAGCAGACAGAGGTTGCGAGATAGGAAAGCCGAAAAGCTAGGTCACGGCAACAAAAGATACATTTGTAACATCTGCGAAGGGAGAAACAATGAGAACAAAGAAGATTACTTGTAGAGCAGTAGCAAGAAGCAGTTGCAGATGGACACATTCGATCATTGCCATCGGAGCGAAGAACACGAGCTGTGGTGTCACGATTGGTGGGAGCATTAAAGGCAACAACATCAGGCCATTCACATGATTACCAGTCTTGAGTCTTCACAAGCTTTAGCCTGCACCCTAAAGTTCATAGAGTAACAACCCTACCAACACCTCAGGAGATGCACACCGAAGAGGGGATGCTCTCTAACCTGAGAAATGGCCTACAGAAAGTGAAAGGGGTGCATAGCTTAGATCAACTAGCTGCAAAGAGGGCGACATTAGCTATGTTGATGTCCCCTAAAACAAAGGAGAAATGGCTTGAGTGCACAATGTCAAAGATGTTGTCAATCAGATGGACCAACATGGCTCTAGCAGTTGAACGTAGAGTAGAAGCAATGCACGATCATCCCAATACGAGAAGTCTGTGGGCTTCAACAAAACACAAGAAAAGGAGAGACAGCCTAAGTGCAGAATTCATTGCTACAGTGATGACGTTTTGGCACAAAAATACGAGAGTTTCTCTAAATAGAAAGGACATCTGTAAGAAGCAAACGGGATGTAAGGTTTTGAGGAGAACATCATACACATGCTAGATACAATGCAGGTCAGTGGTGCCTAAACTAGCCCGGTGGTTGTTTGTGATTAAGCTTTGGGATAGTTTACTTGTTTCTTTTCTTAAACTAGGCTTGGACTAAATGTGATTGTCCTAAACCAGCCCGGTGGTTGGAACATCATGCAACCATAGGCTGGTTCAGCTCAATCTCTAGTGATATGATTGTCTTGAACTAGCGTAGTTGAACAGACATTAGTTATTGTCCAGCCTGGTGGCATGGTTGAGCAAAAATTAACAGCAATATATTGTTATTTTACTAAACCAGCTCGGTGGTTGGAACATCATGCACCCATGGCTGCTTCAGCTCAATCACTAGTTATGTGATTGTCCTCAACTAGCGTGGTTGAACAGACATTAGTTATTGACCAGCCCGGTGGTTGAAATTATTGTGTTTCTAAGTACTTAAATTCATTACATTTAATTTCCTGCTATTCGGGTCATATACCACTATTAAATTGTGGAATTTAGAAATGAAAAGCAATATATTGTTATTTTCTAATGGTGAAATTCAAAAATGAAAAGCAATATACTTGTTATTGTCTAATATGTGAAGTTGAGACCGTCAGGCTAAACCATCCCGATGGTTGAAACTGTGATAGTGTCCTAAACCATCTCGGTGGTTGAAACTATGACTATCGTAAACGTGTCCTAAACCAGCCCGATGATTGAAATTGTGGTTGTCCTAAACCATCACGATGATTGAAAATTATTTTATATACTTTAATTAGATTATGTTTTGTATGCTTTTAGTAGTAGCAAAAAGGGGGCTCATTGTTCTATTGTTCCCGCATGTTGGGTCAGTAGATGGAGTTGTATCTCAAGTTTGAGGATTAGAATCCGGACATTACAATTGGGTAGAGGAACTTTTGAGCATTGTAAGCCTTCGTACGTCTGGAAACTCAAAGACAAGAATGTTTGTTGTTGCAAAACACACATAGACTTTGACCTAGCCTAGCAAGCTATGAATGACTTGAGATCTGGTCGTGTTAGAGCATTGCTCCATGGGGATCGATGTCCATGTCTCCTCAATGAATGCGCAGTTTGTGGGACGCCTAAATCCTCATCATGTGTTGCAAGGGAGGGCAGGTTTTGTAGCCTGAGGTCTCTGTGGGAGCTAGTGGCTTGTCCAAAGGGAGACCATGAGTGGCACAGGATTGAATGCATTCACGGCACATGCAAGCATTGTAGTTTGAAGCTGAAGAAGAAGAAATTCAATGTCTATCCAAATGAAATTAGGGAAGACAATCACGTTGCTCTAAAATGGAGGAGATTTGAGCACCCAGCCAAGGGAGCTTGTAGGTCACGTGGTTCAATCCATCCCAAAATATGTGCTTCACAATTTCACAGCCAGCTAGCAGGATAAGCAGTTTAGGACTCTACCAACTTATACACCCATATTAACTCCTCCTTTCGTTGGGGGTCCTCTTCATTCTGGTCTTTGCAGTCTATACATCTTTGCGCCGCTATCATGTCGTGCCAAAAGAAACCTACATCATGAGCTTGATAAGTACCTTAAAGGAGCAGGAAAAACAATAGCCAAGGAAATTAATATTAACCGTATGTGCCAACTCCAAGTAATAAACCCACCATCAAAGCATGTTCTCCTTGCAGCTATTTTCCTCCTTCTCTGAGTCTGTGTCTATGAGGATTTCATCCAACATTATTTTCAGATAGAACAAAAGCAATCCAAAGTCTTTTGGGTATGCCATAGATTCGCAATTGGTGGATCAGTGTAGAGAGTTTGAATCAGTGTACAAGTTTTGGGGCTAGATTTTGTAATGGGCTCTTAGTTTTGTGTGCACTGCACTTAAATAGGGAGAGAGTTCATTGAGCCCGACCTTCTCATTCTTCAGTCTCATGTTAGTTGTCTAATCTAAATATTTTGTCTCACATTAGTTGTCTAATCGAAATCTTTTGTGGTACAATAGTTCACTAATCAAAATCTTTCAGTCTCACATTAGTGATCTAATCAAAATCTTTCGTCTCACATTACGTGTCAAATCAAAATCTTTTGTCTCATTATTATCACTGCACTAGTGTGAATCAAAGGACACTATCTAGTCACTTAGCTAAGAAAACATTGCCCAAGTAAACTCTAGAGAAGATTAACAATTCAATAGATTATACACAGATTACATAGATTACAATCTCAAAGACTCCTTTACTTTAGATTACATCTCAAGGATTCCTTGTTGAGCTCCCTGATCGCAAGCTCGTCCCTCCTTGCTCCTTTCTAAAATGGGGCCAGTTCCTTCATATTTTGGCCCGACCCTTCCCTTCATGCCGCTTCCTCTTTTCTTGATTTGAGCTTCCTGGTTGCAAGATCGGCCCTTCTTGCTCCTTTCCTGAAGGGGGCTAGTTCCTCCTTTCAAGCTCCTTTTCCTCATAGTCAGGTTTGATCTTGGCCTTCTTCAACTTGATCTCCTTGTCTTTAATCTCTCTCGTCTTCCTGTTTGCAGCTTTGCTGTACATACAACCAACTTGCAAGATTTAAAGCTCAATTGCCTCAATTGAGCTGCAGCATCTACTTTCTCATCGTAGATAGCTATAGCAAGCAGACACATTTGATCTGTCCATGACCTAGGCAATGGCAAATGGCATTCTCTACATACTAATTTTGTATGCACAAACACCCCAAAGCAAAAAATGTGCAAAGGGTGGTAGCATGCAAGCCATCGGATACACCAATCATCTATGATGGGGGTATGGCAGACCATGCATTTCGAACCCTGTTGCATAACAGAATAGGCATCTAATTTAACTATTGCGGCTGTCAATACCACATTCTTGCTCTGTACATGACGAAGTTGTTTCTTGATGTTCCTCCCTCATCCTAAGGCTGCGGATGTTCTCCTTCATCTCCTCCACTTTTTGCTCACTCTGTGCAACAGCTTCATCTGAATCCCTCAGCATCTGTTGAACCCGCATAAATTGCTGAAAAACATCTTCATGGGCAGTTTCCAAGACTTCCACTCTAGTTTGGAAATCTCACAGGACGATGAACTGCTTTTCATAACTGTTGAAAGCCATGGCAAGCTTGTGCAAACATCTATCGTGATCTTCTCGCAGGGTATTGTAGGTTGCTGGAACTTGCTCCACTGCGGTGGCTGGAACTTGCTCCACTATGGTGGCTGGAACTTGCTCCACCATGGCTACTCTCTACATCCTTCCTGGCCTGGGGAGCTGCCTCGTTGTCTTCTCCACCCCGGTTGCTGTGTCTACCCCATCCTTCTTGGCCTTGAAGCTCTCTCGCAGTTCCTGCATCACCTTTCTGGTTTCTACATTCTCCCTTTTCAGCTCCTCCATCATCTAGTCTTTTTCAATGTTCAATGCATTCTGCATGTTGCAGAGCCGTTGGTAAAGACCCTTCTTCTCAGCTCTCTGATCTTCAAGGTCCTTTCGCATCTTTTCTAGCTCCTTGTCCACCATGTCCCCCTCATTTCTCACTTCTTCGAGCCTATCTCAGAGCTCTTTTATGTGCTTCTCTACTTCTTCTCTTCTATGCCTTTCCATGTCGACCAATTTTGTAGTGGCCTCAACTTGCTCTTGTGCCTCGTCTACCTTGGCTTCTACACCTTCCTTGAGACTTTTCTCAAGTTGCGCTGCCTTTGCTGCATCAGTGGCTTTCTCTTGTAGAAAAGTCACCTTCTGAGACATTTGCTTCTTGTATTGCTCAAAAATCCCTTTGAGGGTAGATGCCATCAGGTGCATTGCAACTCCAGCAGACTGAGATGATAATTGGGATTTGCCATCCATGCAATTCTTCAAGTTGGTTAACATGCTCTTGGAGATCGCCCTTGAGAAAGATACATCATGTCATTTCAATTGCTCTACTGCTACTTGAACCTTCCAAACTTGCAGGTTCCTCTCGTATCAGAAAAGAAGTGAATTGTCTTCTTCAACACATCTTGGAGGCCTATTGGCAAGCTTGAAATCTTGACTCCACCATCTTTACTAATTTGAGCATTGGGGTATAGGTCTAGAATATCATGTCTCTTCCACTGCTTCTCGAAAAAGTGTTCTTGTGAACTGCCTCTAGAAATTCCTAGAGCCTTTTCAATCATGCTTTCATTTATGGTAATCTTCTGACCTTGACAGACTAGTTGCCCCTCCTTCACGTTCACCTCCTACACCATCTTGGTGAAGTTTTGTAGAGCATCCAAATTGGGTTTTTAAATAGTGAGAGAGGAGCTCCCATATGTCATGATTTCAAGATCAGGGGAGGAGGGGTTCTTGCACTATGCTGCAGAGGGGGAGGAAACATTGTGTGAGGAGCTCTTGGACTATGCAGGGTCCATTACGAGAGGGGATAGAAGTTTTAGGAAGAGTGCAAGGAAGAAAGAAATGGTCGAGAGGGATAGAAGATGAAGCAGTGAAGGAAATGGAATAGTGGAGGCTTGATATTGCAAGTGAGAACGAAATGTTCGAGAGGGATAGAAGAGGAAATAGTTAAGGGAATGGAATAGCAGTTTGTAGCCTAACTACACTATCAAGGTGAGAGCCACCACAGTGGTTGTAGCCCGACTACTATCAAGGAAGGTGAGAGCCAATGCGGTGGTTGTAGCTTGACTATAACTTCAAGGTTGGCCCGAATTTTGAATAATTCAAGGCAGCAATATTGACTTGCATGGTAAAGAATGATCAGAGGTGGTGGCATCTAAGATTCCCAGCCATGTCTGTGGTGGCGGCTAAGATCCACCGAGCTGTCAGTAAATTACCAGCCACTGCAGTGGTCCACAATTCCTCAGCTTCTAGTTACCACCACTAGGCTTGCATGCATGATTACTTACGAGTGCAGTAAATTATGGTAATGAGGGATTAGAGGTGATTAGGCTTCACGATTTACTTTTGTGGGAATTACTGCCCGATGGTGGTGGCTATCACTAGCCACGTCTATCATGGCTACGATTCCACCGTGCCACCGCTCACCCACCACCACGCTTTAGCATGCATGATCACTACGAGTGTAGTAAAAATTACCAGTCATCGGGCTCGCATGCTCAATAGAGAATTAGAGTGCATGGTAATGAGTGATTAGACATGGTAATGAGAATTACAGCCCGGTGGTGGTGGCTCTCATTAGCCATGTCTGTCATGGCTAAGATTCCACCGGGCTGGCAGGTAGTTAATTACCAGCCACTGGAGTGGACCACATGGCATCTTCTTCATGATTACCAGCCCGTCTAGGGGATTTTACCGCGGTGGCTTGCAATTAATATGGATGGAACCCCGGGCTCCCAGCCATTGTGGTGGCTCGAACTTTATAATATATATAAGATCTATGGCATTTGGCATTTTACTACGTTGCTCTAATTGACCCATGCTCTGCTACTTTGCTCCACATCCCTCCTCTAGCTCTTTTTCGCCCCTACTCTACTTTTCTCCACGCTTCCTCCTCCAACTCTCGTCACTACATCTGCTCCCCTGCTCATCTTTTGCTCACCCACTCATCTTCAGCATGCCTAGTACCACCCCCCCTCGATGCTCTGTGATCCCAATCTCATATAAGATGATTGTGTTGCACTCACTTGGAGTAGAAATGCTAGCACTAGTGGAGACCCTTCATTTCCATAGGTGACTCCCCACACATCTGAATGTCATCACCTTAGATAACATGCTCATAGAGGGCCTCTTTATGGTTGTGATGTATGGGTTCCCCCTAGATGTTGACGAAGGTCTCAATATTTTCACAGTAGAGTACTCTCGACTTGCTAGGGGGGCCATAATCTGAGTCTTGGCAATGTTCATGGTCTTCGGCCCCTCCATCGTATCCTCCTTTGGCTCCCTAAAAATTTTTAATGCAACAAGCTAGACTGGCAAAAAATTGAGTTGTACAAATTCCATCTTGCTCAAATGAGGCTCTCAGCAATGGCTCAATGTAATCTTTTGGGCTCTCAAAATGATCTTTTGGCTCACTAGACGTAATGTTTTGGTCTCTAAGGCATTTATGTAATCTCTTTTTGTGCAATTTTCAATGAATCCATGGCATAGTTTGCCAATAAAATCAAAAGCATTATGACCCAACTAGAAGGCATAAATGCAAAAGTAGGAGAAATGGATGCACTTGCAATCCTCCTTGAAAGCATGCCTAAAGAGTATAACACATTGACAATGACTTTGAAGAATCTTCCGGATCCAAACTTTGAGGAATGTGTATCCTCTCTTCTTGAGAAAGAAAGAGAGTTGAAGGTATCGACATCGACACCTACATCAACACGCAGCAACAATAATGAAGAACAAGCATTATTTAGTAAAACATCAACAAAGTGTTACAATTGCAGAATGATGGGTCACTATCAAAGTGACTGTAGAGTGAAGAACAAACCAAAGTGTCACCATTGCAAGAAGCTAGGACACAAAGAAGAAGACTGGAGATTGAAGAACTAGCAGGTCAACTATGTGGAGTCATCATCAGGTCTTGAGCAGAATGACAACAACAACATGTATTGAGAAGCAAAAGCCTTAATCCATCTTTAGACTATATTCTTGTAATCAAACCTGACCACCTGCAAAGTAGCCATGTAAGCACTCAGGGGAGGTATTAACATGTAAAGACCACACTTGACCACCTTAAGTAGCAATGTATGCATTAAGGGAAGATGATCGATTTATAACTCACATCTGACCACCTTGCAGTAGCCAATGGATCATGGCACCAAGGGGAGGTGTTGAGGAATATGGTGCCATGAGCACATAACTAGAGGCTAAGGTATGGTATAGGAACATGTTAAAGTAGCCACCCTAGGATGTGGACTACATGATGTGAGGATGTGGATTGAGGACATCTACAAGGAGAGATGTAGATCAGAGGATCCCACAAGTGTTGACTATTCTAAAGGCTCTCTATATAAGAAGCCTATCATGTATTTTTGATTACACACATTGCAATAGATTGAGTGTTTGCTACCCTATGTCTCTCTTGTGGTGCTTTGATCCTCCTTGATCTCTCTCTTTCACATAAGTTTCAGGTCCTCATAAATTTTTATCTCTATAGGGGAACATTTGGGTTGGGTGGGTATGCAGAATTCCACATTTGTGCACATGCATGGTGCATAGGTGCATCCAAATTGCATGTGTGGACCATCATGGAATGGTCAAGTGTCCGATCACCATGCAAACTTAAGAGTGTCAATTAGATTAATTTCCATGTCCTTGCAAAATTTTGTGTTGATCGAGAAGCATTTGGGTTGATGAACATGAGAAATTCCCCATTGTTTGCTCTTTCCCAAGCTTCCGCCAGAAGAGTAGGGTTTTCTCAATATGTAGGGTTCTAAGGCTTTTGTCACCTACAAATATATAGGTGTTGTCATTTGTAGTATAAGTGTAGCTTAGGACCTTGAGTCGTATTCTAGTGAGAGACGTAGGCTTAAGTGTGGTAAGCAAACATACTGCATCCATGTGTGAAAGGAACATGCATCATCATAGTTGGGGTAGTGAAGGCTTTCGCTTTCATTGGGGGTTGAAGGGTTTAGGAGGAGTTTAAGGTTTGGAGGGAGGTTTAGGGTTTAGAAAGAGGTTCCAAGGTTCAGAGGGAGGTTCCAGACTTTAGAAGAGGTTCAAGGATTAGGAGGAGGATCCAAGGTTCAGGGTAGAGTACATGGTGGAGAACTCATCTCCCTCATAGATCATGGACATTAAGGGTTGAGGAACTAAGGGTTTAGGGGGAGCATAGGAGTGGGAGAGGAAGAAGATGTAAGAGCATGGGGGGAAAGGAGAGAAAGTAGAAGGGAGAAAGAGGAGGGAGGAGGAGGAGGAGGAGGAGGAGGAGGAGGAGGAGGAGGAGGAGGAGGGAGGAGGAGAGGGAGAGAATAGGTTGCAAGGTTAGAGGAGAGGGGAGGAATTGCAAGGTTAGGACATGCTTTTGGACGTGGAGTACAAGGAAGCATGGACACTTGAGACAATTGCTTGGAATACCAAAGTAGAACTCAACACAATGCCCCAAAGAGTGTGGGCTTCATTCCATTATGGGGTATTTATACAAGTTGGAGAGCTTCTCTCTCTACATGCAGGAATTGTAAGACATTCTCTCTCTACATGTAGAACTTTCATATAGAAGTTGCATGTAGGAGTTGTATGTAGAACTCATATGTAGCACATGCCTATAGGAATCACATGTAGGACTTACATGTAGAACATGCATGTAGGAGTTACAAGTAGAACATCTACAAGCGGAGCTTTTCCGCTTCTCTCTACACACACATTCTGTACTACCTAAGTCCATGTTGGCACAGAGACAACATACTCTCGAATCCATTTTATTACCCATCCTCGGGTTATGGCTTATTGTGATCATGTAGTTGGGATGCCATGCGTGAAATCCAGTGGTTGTGGAACTTGTGTCATGCTAGTTGATCCTGTTGTAAAGCCTTGGCACCATACAATTTTTGCTGCCTTTATCCACCATTTGTTCGAACAGAGATATGTGGTGTGCTTCTAAGAAGATTAATATTTGATAGAGTCAGCTTGTAATCTGAGCATTGATCCATTCATTGGGATTGAAACTAAGTGGAGGCAAATGGCGGTCGAGGTGGCTAGGGACCTCCAAAATGTATTCCAATGTTTTGCAGATGATAGCACTTTGGCAAAGGAAACGGTCAATGTTGCCACGCATTATTTGCTCATGTTGATGAAGTGTTGGAATTAGTGTGCCTTGGATATTCCATTCTACACCAGAGTATGGTTCGATCATTGGCTAATTAATGGTGTGATCTTCACCCAAAGTGTGTATGTTTTCTTCCCGTCTGTGACATCGTGGAACTACATAGAACTTGGAATGGGTTCTGAGACAAGGAGGTGCATGCAGGTACTCTTTCAAGAAGATTACATCAAAGAGCTTGGGACGGCACCAATCAGGTTGGGGATCCAACTTGCTTATCCAATCTTCACTAATTTGATGCTGATGAAGGAAAGTTGCCATCCACCTTGAGTTTTTATATTAGGATATTTGCTCCAAAATTCTTTGATGGGGTTACTGGGAACTGGTATCTCATCAAGATCATACCCATCATTGGAATTCGGCATGGGAGTACGAATTGGATTATCCCGATCCTAAGATTCAAAATCAAATAATGTGTCATTTTCTGCTGATGGCAGCACAAGTAGTGTTGGAGGTGATGATGGGGCAGGGAGAGAATCTGGGGACATGGGCGAGAAATATCAAAGAGTGTTAGTTGTGGAAGGGGGAGCAGAGGGGAGGGGGGGAAGAACTGGGCAAATGGTTTGAGCAACTTGGTAATCTTCGAGGGTAGAATTAGCAAGGGAAGGGAAGAAGCTAGGTGTGAGGGGCTCATAAGTTTGTGACTATTGGGTTAGTTGAAAATGGTGAGAGGCATGAGCAAAGAGACAATAAAGGGAATAGATGTTAGGATGGAGCTCAAGGAAGTTTAAGAGGGTGGTAGCAGCAAGGGTAAGTGAGGCTATGAAGTTGGCAGAGAGAGTGGTTAGAATGGGAAGTTGGATGTGAGATAGGCCTTGTCATCTTTTGACACTTCTTTTTGTTGGTATGATGGGATCATCAATTGCAAGAGTGGGATGTTGGCTATGTCATGCCTTGCAAATAATAGTGATGGCCTTTGTAGCAATGGCAACAAACCAGCAATAACCCTGAGGGGAGGACTACCCATGAGGCATACATATGCGATGAAAGCATCCGTCGTACGTGCTATAAGCCCGGCATGTGTAGATAGGCAGAAGATATTTTTCTCATCTTTGGATAAGTCTTGGCAAATTATGCATAGAGTTTTGGTCCCTATGGAATGTTCCCATTTTATTGTTGGATGAGTGGATATGATCCTGATTTGGAGTTGCTTCCATTGGATAAGCACTTGTGTGTTGAGGTGATCTTTCGCTTGTAGAGCGGCCACAAGCTCTTGGTATACCACCGTTGTGCATTGTAGTGGGACTTCATTGATGTTGTCTTCCATTGCCTCATTGTTGTGTACTAGTAGTTAGAGTTCAAGCTTGGAGATGACTATCTTTTGGGATTGCATTTCATTCATTTTTTCTTTATATTTATGGTAGATGGATGTATATGCCTCCTTAAGCTTTATCATTTGCAAGGTGACCTGCACTTATTGAGGAATGACTTCAGTGGTATTGGACCATTGGTCCAAGACTTGTGCTTGTGAAGTGTTGGCCTCTTTTAGTGGTAGCTAGCAAGTTGGTCCTTTAAGATTCTCCAGTCCCTTGTAAGCTCTTCAATGTTGAACGTGCGTATTGCCAAAGACTGTTGCATGTCTTCAAGCTTGTCTTGGCAATCCTAGAGCTCTTCGTCTTTGTGGATTAGAGTGAGTCAACAGTGCCTCCGTCTGCTAAGCATGTGTAGAGGTCAAGGAGCTATAGTAGGTTTGTAGGATTGCCATTGCTTGTACTACTGCTGTCAGCTGTATTTGGCTTTGGTGGAGGTTGGAGGTCACATCCCTCACTGCCTTCTCTTGAGCTTGGAGAGCTTGGTTCATGCACACTTCTTCAACCTCCTTCTCATCTATTTGCTCCCAAATTGCCTTGACCTCTCTGGCGATTCCTTGGAATTGGTTTGCTGCAGTTTGTCTTTCCAATTCTTATCCATGTTCCTCCTTTGCCGAGCTGGTGAATAGTTCTGACATTTGGAGCATGTGGCTAGCTTAATGATGGAGAATGACAAACAATGATGAGGACTGGTGATACTTTTGATACAATTGGTGCCCATGTAGCCATCTTTATGATTCTCTAGTACTTGTTGGGGGTTGTTCCAATGGTATTTCAGTCACTTGGGTATAGTAGTAATACTATTGATCTGGCACTAGCTCCCCTTGTGGCTCATGGATTGGCATGGTGTCAATGGGTGGTACTGGTGTCGATGTGTAGCCTCAGTCTTTGATGCCAATCTTGCCTTAGGATCTGACTGCTTGTTGCTATTGTTGGAGATATATTGGTTGTAGCTGTGCACCGAGTTGTAGCATCCCGTGGGGCACTTCCTCAATTCTAGCCTCCAGAATAGGCATTTCTTGTGAAGTATCTGCATTTGCCAATGTGATAGTAGAAGAAGTTGGTGACGGCTCCCATGCTAGTGAGAAGGGAATTTCCAACTCCTCAATAGGTTTTGGTGACTGGGGAAGAGTCATTTCTCGTTCCTGTAGCTCTTTATTGATGATTGTAGCCAATAAGTGTGGAATTTTATATTTTTGCCCTGATGAACCATCTAGTTTTCTTGTGAAGAAGATGACTAAGTGCTGGATCCAATCTTGCTTTATTTTCCTACTCGGCAAAACAAATGTGCGGAGTGGAAGGGATTGATTCTTGCCGCATTTAACCCCCAAGATTGTGGATAGGAATTGTGTTGCTTCCTTGAGGTGAGGGTTAATGATGGTGCAAAGTAATATGCCATCTCTATGGAACATTGTGCCCCTAGTGAGGAGAGGCTATACTTTGAAAAATTTAGCACCAGAAAGCCTTGTAGGGTATTTGGCACCTTGTGTTGGGAGTGAGAAGGCACTTTGAAGATCGTGCCATACTTGCCAACCTGTGCATTGTTGGAGTGGTAAGAATGGAGAAAGTCCCTGATGTATGTGGTCATTGTAGGACTGTCCTCCAAGGATTTTGAGGCTCTCATACAAACTACCTAGACCCCTTTGCTCTAAGAAAGATGTTGCATTGGAAAGAGCATAAGTCGATGTAAGTGGCCACACAAGTTCCAATGACTGTGCCCCGTCAATGGTTGTGTAGGCTAGTGGTGACTAGGGTGGCATTTGTTCTTCTTGGGTTTCCATGTCATGCACAGAATCCTCCTCAGAGCTATCGCTCTGAACCACAAATGCCTATGGTTGCCATGGTTGAGAGGAGCTAGAATGCTGCAAACTCTAGAGGGGGTCTCGTGGTTGAGGCAGTGTTCTCTTTCTATGCATCCTCTTTAGTGGCGGCATTGTTTCTGAAACTACATCCATGTTCATATGGTGTACCATTGATAATTAGATTAGTTGGCATGTAGGTATGACATTTGTGTGTGTTTGTGAGAGATCTTATTTTTACACATGCTTTGAGACTGTGGAATGAAAGTGTGTGGCACAATTATTCATGCAATTGACTATGTGTCTAAGCAAAAGCGTGTGAGTGCATGTGACCTAGTAACTAGGTAGGGACTATCTATATGTTTTTTTTTTGGGTTATTGCTGGGATTTCATAGGGTAGCTAGGACTCAAGCATCACTTCTGAGCCCTAGGTTGAAATTGGTTGATGCTACCTATATATGCGAAGATGTACATATGCAAGTGAGTGCTTGTGATATAATCCAATCCTAACTAAGAAAGACTTGGGTTTCCCAAATCTTCATTTTTGTCGGGGATGGCTTCACAATGGGATTCATCTTTCTGACTCGGTAGGGTCCTTGACCTAAATACTTGAGTTTTCCCTTATGTACTTTGGCATTGTATAACAAGACTAAGTCACTTTCCTTGATGTCTTTGGCTTTAAGATTTTTGTCAAACCATGCCTTTCTTCTACGTTTTTTTTGTTGTCATGGCATGGTAGGCAACTAATTTGGTCTCTATGTGCTTCTCCAATTGATAGAGTTTTTCTTTCAAGCATGCATGATCTCCCATGCATTCCTGTACTACTATGCATAGGCTTGGTATTACAAGTTCTAGTGGGACCATAGTTTCGAGGCCGTACACCAATTGAAAAGGTGTATTCCATGTACTGACCTTGAGTGTGGTTTGGTATGCCCATAAGGCTACATTTAGTTTCTCTGCCCAATCAGAGTGCAGTGGTTCTACTACCTTGGTGAGGATAATGCATAATATTTTGTTGGTGGATTTGGCCTGTCCATTCCCTTGGGGGTAGTAGGGTGTGGTTTTTCTATGGATTACCATAAAGCCAGACAAGAGTTCTTGAATTACCTTATTGACAAAATGTGTGCCTCTATCCCCAACACAATTTCAATGGGGCATCTAAATCGGGTGATCACATTCTCATATAACAATCTTGTTGAGCATCTGGCATCTTCCTTTCTGACTGCTTTAGCTTCAACCCATTTGGTAAAGTAATCAGTGGCCACAATGATGTAGCATACCTATCTTCCCTTTGCTTCAGCCCATTTGGTAAAGTAATCAGTGGCCATAATGATGTAGCGTACCTATGTTCCCTTTGCTCTACTAGATGGATGGGACCCACATAGTCAATCCCCCATTTTTTAGATGGTTTTTATGCAACAACTGTTGTTAGGGGATTGAAGTTTTTGAGTTGGGGTTTAGTGGTCCGTTGGCAACATCACAACCTTTGACATATTCATAGGCATCTGCCCAAAGTGTTGGCCACCAGTAGCTTGTGAGGAGGAGTTTTCTTGCTGTGGCTTCCCCTTGGAAGTGTCCTCCTGTAATGCCTTCATGGACTTCACTCAGGATTGGCATGATCTCATGAGGCATTACACATCTTCTTAAAAGCTAGTCCTTGCCCATCTTGTACAGTTGTCTTGCAATGAGTTGATAGGGTGCAGCTTTTAAAATTAGTTTTTTCGCATCCACTACTTTCATTTCAGGGGGTGGTCTTCCTGCCATTAAGTACCCAATGATATCTCCACACCAATCTAGAATAGCATCTATCTGAAATAGTGTAGCATCTGGCAAGTCATCTTCTACTCTAGTGGCTTCTTCTCTTGACTTTACACGAGACATGTGATCGGCAATGTAGTGTTGGGCACCTTTGCAGACCCCTATTTTGAAGTTGAATTCTTGAAGCAAGAGGAGCCATCTGGTAATTCTACCTATTGTACACGGACGGTTCATAAGATAAAGCAATGCTTTAATCAGTGTAGAAGACAAAATCATTTGCCAATAGATAGTGCCAAATTTCTTAACACTATACACCATTGCTAGGGCTTCTCTTTCAGTGGTGGTATAGTTAATCTCTACATCATTGAGTTGTCGACTGGTGAAGTATAATGGGTAGTCTTTCTTATGTTCACCAGGTTGACAAAGCACACAACTCCCCATTGCATACTTGGATCCATTAGTATGAACATGAAAATCAATATCCCAATTGGGAGACTCGGGGGGGTCACTATGTATAAACCCTCTATATCACGTGCGTTCAAGGCCTATATTTAAAGTCCCTTATTTGTAAAAAATTTCATTAATAAAATGTACCCCTTTTCTATACAAATCTGTAAATTTTTTCCAAAACTATTTTAAATAGTCCCTTATGTATATTTATTTCTGTAAATTTTAGAAATAAAAAAAATCCTTTTGTTGAACTCACGTGATAGGGTTACATATGATGAGTGACCCCCCCGAGATTGGGAGATATAAGGACGGATGCTATGATTAGGCATCACTTTAAAGCTCAACGGCTTGGTCGCACTCTTGTGTCCATAAGAATTCCACTAATAATTTGTAAAGTGGTCTGGCTATCATGGGATACCGCAAGATAAATCTTTGATAATAGCCAGCATGTCCCATAAAGACCTGTATGCCTTTGGGATTTGTAGGAGGAGGCAATTCCATGATGACTTTGACTTTTTCCATGTCAGTTGCAATCCCATGTTGAGAAACGATGTGTCCCAAAAGAACTTCGTGGGTGACCATGAATTGGCATTTATTGGATTTAGGGAGATGCCATACTCCTTGCATTTGATTAGAACTGCTTCAAGACATTTGAAGTCATCTTTTTTGTTTGAGTGGATGCACAAATCATCCAAGAACAACTGTAAAAACTTTTTCAAAAATGACTTGAAAGCTGTGAACATGACTCATTGGAATGTGGCTGGGGCATTACAAAGGCCGAATGGCATGACTCTATGGGCAAAAATACCCCATTCTATAGCAAATGCTGTCTTTTATTTGTCTTTAGGAGCAATTGGCACTTGGTTATAGCCACTCCAAGAAGCTATATATCTCGGAACCTGCCACCTTTTCCAACATTGTTTCTGTTAAGGGTATGGGATAGTGATCCCTAATTGTGGTGGCATTCACATTCTTTAAGTTTACACATATTTTGAGCTTTTTGTTGCATTTAGTCATCATGAAAATGGGTGAAACCCAATCAGTGTGCTCTATCTCATAGATGGATCCAGCATCTAAGAGTTTTTCCAGCTCGTCATAAACCATGGTGCCATACTTAGGATTTGTTCAATAAGGTCCACATACCTTAGGGTGGGCACCTTCCCTTATAGGTATTGTGTGTACTGCCACATCTAGTGAAATTCCTTTCATCTCTTTGTATGACCATGCTAGGCAGTCATGGTATTCCATAAGGAGTGCTTTGAGTTTGGTTTCATCTTCTTGTCGAAGCAGTTTTCCAATGAAAACCAATTTCTCTTCCTCCCCTTCAAGGGTGAGGTTTATTGTTCGAGTTTTGCTAGTCCCTCATAGATTGGAGCTTCTCCAATGGTATCGGTTTCTTGAAATTCAGATTCTCTTAGTGGTCTTGGCATTGCTATGGGGACTCTGCCACTTGTGTAATTCTTGAAGTACTCCAGCACTTCTCGAAGATCAGCCTCTGATGGTGTTGAACTAGCCTAACAGTGCTATGGGTACTATGTGGCATAGTATCATTAACCAATTTGTTAGGCTCTTGATGACTTTCTTTTTCTGAAGTCTCTTGATTGATCTTCATCCACACATGTGGCTTATACTTTTGAAACTTCTTACGTTGGGAATTGTGGGGTAACTTTTCCACTTGTAAGGTGTTTCCAAGTAAGGGTTCATTTGCTGCACATACTCCTTCCAGTCCCTTAGGGGACCATTCAAGTGGAGGTGGCTTAGATTTTGAAGGAGCTGGCTTTGTAAGATACAATTTGATGATCCTTGTTTGGACTCATTTGAATTCATCGAAGTGTTTGGCCTTGGATTTTTTGTGATTTTCTACTTCAGCTTTCTTGTGGGATCTTCTGCTATTATTCAACTTTGGAGGTTCAACTTTTGGAGGCTCGATTGCCATTAGGGCATGCAGAATGGCTGTGTCATTGTCAAAGAATTGATCTTCAATTTTAGCATTCTCAGCCTTAGTTTCAAGGTCCCAAGGAGAATCTGAGTCATCATTGGTATGGGTACCTTCTACAGTTCATTATTCCACTCGAGGTAAGCCATAAAGAATGGCACCTCTAGATTGATCAGTTCTTCATGTGTGAGTTGAGGATCTACCTATATCATCTTAGAATCTATCTACGAGAAGATGGGGTCTAATGAATGGCAGTTGTCGATGGTTGCCAATGTTTGTATCCAATTAGTAACATTGCTTTGTGTATCGCTCGCTATGGCATGTTGTTGCAGGGGAGCTAATTGGCTTGAGATCGTCATCTTGAAGAGGTTTCATCCAATGCTCTAGGCACAATTGGTTTTATTGTTTCTATCCTCACATTCACCTGAACTGCGATGTTGTGATTTTGGATTGTCAGTCTATTAGTTCCCCAATCATGGAGGACTGATTCTTCCTACAACCAAGGACGTCCAAGGAAGATTTGATAGGATTTCTTAGGGAGATCCAAGATTGTGAATTGAAGGGAAAAGTGGACTATTGCAACTTTTATTGACACGCCATTCACTATTACCAAGGGTTTTGCCCGTGAATCATCGGTAAGGCAAATGTTGAAATTAAACTTTTGCATTGGTGGGAGACCCTATTCATCGTAGAGCTCCTTGGATAGGACATTTACACGTGCTCCACCATCCACTATGGCTTGTACTTCATTATATGCCTTGTGGAGGAAAGGCACAATGATGTTGCGTATGTCATCTCTCTCACCCATCTGCATAGGGATATCTTCGATGTCTTCCATAGGTGGAGGGGGATTTGTGTGTTCAATCTAGCCTTTGAAACCCTCCTAGAGATTGGGACAATTTTGTAGTATGATTCCAATGGTAATCATGGATGTTTTTATCGAAGCTATGCTTATATATTAATATAAAATATTGGCAAAAGTTTATTGAGCCCATTTTTAGGATGCAATCCACTTTTATATATTTTCTTTTGAATTTTGAATTATAAGATGTAAATCCTGGTGAAACTTTAAACTCTTTTACATAAAAGTTTTAAATCCTGGCTAATCTTTTAAATGTTTATTTTTATTAGGGCGTATAAACTTTTGAGACCAATATAAAAGTTTAGCTTCTTAACGAAACTAAGTTGAGAAAATCATCCATGATGGGAATTGACACAGGACAACTTAGAATGCTAAAAAGTGTGGCTCCTTCAAGTTGGCGGGATGGTACATTATGTTGCGGATTTTGTTGTTGGAACAGAGGCTCAAGTATCAATACTCAGTAGGGCCAAGTTAGGGATTGGATGTTGTTCTTGCTTCTCAGCCTCAAATTGAGCTTGTCCCTTTTGTACCCATTGTTGAAGTGCCTAAAATCGAGCCTTCTCCACTTTTGCATTTGGGTATGGAGCTTCTTTTATTTGAGGCGCAGGAGCTGATGTGGATGAACCTACTCATTGCTTGGCAGAGGTAGAGGCACTTGTGCAGTCTTTTTAAGAAGTCATCTTGATTGAATTGGAATATTAGGGTCCTTGGTGGCTTCTTTTTGTTGGCATGTAATTACATTCATAGGTTGTGATATTATGCTTGCCGGCCCAAGACTTTGATGGTCCACCCCAATAATGCCAATTGGGATGTCAGGCTTAGCCTTAGTTTGTTGTGGGACCTTATTTTTCATGGGACAATCCATACAGGCATGTCCTATGCCACCAGCATCACAAGCTCCAAGCAGCTCCTTTTCATCTACAATGTCCTTAAAGTCCTTCATCACCTCTTTAGCAACTTGCACACACAAGTTTTTGTGTCTTGGGTCCTTTAATATCCCAATGACATTGATTGATTTCAAAAAACCAGCTAGAGCATATGAACAAGCAATATCATTCCCGACCATTCTTCCCATCACATCTTCCATGAAGTTCCTAAAGAAGAACACAAGAAAACCTGAGCACAACTAATGTAGTGCAAAAGAGTGAAATTTCATTGGAACATTGGAGAACCAACCTTGTAGTTCGGACTCTCCTCTTTCTAGCACCAATAGTGGGTGCAAATGCATCCATATATAGTAAGTGTATTTTCCTATCCTTCAATACCAAAGGTGTTTCCTTCATCTTTCACACTCGTTCCTCTGCCTTCTCTCATTCCTTCTCTACAACCCATTCAACTTGGCTATATATAGATAATTCAAAACCTTTTTTGGTTTTGGCTAGCTTATAGAGTGATTCTTGCAATTCCTATCACTCCAAGCCCAAAACATTGCACTCCTAGTCCAATGCATTAGCTTTATCATGAGGATCCTTGTTCTGCCTTTGATTAAAAAGGTGCTAGGCATTCTTGGAAGTGATTTGCAAGAACAATTCTTGAAGAAGGCATCGAGGAGATCATATTTTTAGATTTATAACCAAACAATTACATTAGTCCAGATGGTAGAGTCAAGGTTTTGAACTTGCTAACTGATGTTTAGGATGTGTTGAAATAGACAAGGTAGTACTTTCCTGATACGAGAGGAACCATGAAGTTTTGACATGTTCAAGCAACAATTGAGCGAGCGTACAATCTCTTTCTCAAAGGTGATCTCCAAAAGTGTGATGACTAACTTGAAGAATTGCAAAGATGGCAAATCCAAGTTGTCATCTTAGTGAATCAGAGTTGCTATGCACATGATGGTAACTTCCCTCAAATAAGTTTTTGAGCAATATGATAGGAAGATAAATTTTCTACATATGAAAGCCACCGATGTAGCAAAGACAGGGCAACATGAAAGAATGTTTAGGGAGGGTGAAAAAGCCAAGGTGGAGGAGGTAGAAGAAAAGGTCTTGCAGGCAGAAGAGCAAAGTTGAGGATGCTAAAAAATTTCCCAAGATGGAAAAGCATAGAAGAGAAGAAGTAGACTAGTGCACCAAACTACTACATCAGTAGCTTGATGATGTTAGATTGGATGGGGACAAAGCAAAGCAAGAGCTAGAGCCTAGTAAGGATGAAAAAAGCTCTCAAAGATTAGAGAGTCGACAAGGAGGCTTGTTACTAATGGTGGCTCTACAAAATGCAGAATACATTGGACATCAATAAAGATGAAATGATAGAGTAACTAAAAATGGAGAATGTAGAACCAAAGCATTGATGCAAGAACTGCGACAGAGCTTCAAGTCAAGGAAGGATGCAAATTGGCAGAGAGCACCCATGGTGGAGGAGACAATGTGGATGTGCAATTTTGGAAGGATATGTATGAGTCCATGAAATTGGATTGCACTAGGGCTCTATAAGAGCTTGCTAGGACTTTTGAATATTGCCTATGAGTCCTCCATCCTATCAAAACCCCAACAAATATTAAATCTCTTGAAAGATTCCTACAGAGAAGCGGCTACACAATTTCACCAGGCTCAAGAGCAACTAATAGCATCAGATATAGCTATTGTAACGAGTGAGAAACAAGTGAAGGTGGTGCAAGAGATTGTCCACACCCTCAAAATGGGGTAGGAAGGAATTAAAAAATAGCTTGCTAATGCACAGGGTCCAACGGTGGTATTGATAGCTGTAATTATAGTTAAAACGGATGACTAGATCCTCTTGAGATGCAGTAGGATAAGAAGTGCATGATCTATTGTCTACAGATCATAGATGAGTGCATGATCCAATGGACCCACTATGGCCATGTTCTACATGTGTTTTGCTTTGGGGTGTTTCTGGATACAAACTTTTGTAGAGATCCTTGTTGTGGCCTCCCATTACCCATGTTGTGGAAAGCTCACTTGTGCCTATCTGCTACATCTATCCACAAGCAAAAAATGAGATGCTACAGAAGAAACCTCTAAGTGGGTCTACCAGGAAAAAAGACAGGGCCTTGGCCAGCCCCCTGAAAGAAGTGAGTCTAAAGTAAAGAAGTCCAAGGTTGAGCCTTGGGAAGAAGAGCCAATCTCCCTAACAAGCTCAAAGCGACCTGATGAAGGGAGCTCAAAGCAAAAAGTAAAATGGGAATCAGCCCCTTGAAGAAAAGGAGTGAGAAGGGCCCATCCTCCAAGCGACCCAATGTACCTAAAAGACCTCCAAGCAAAATGATGTAGTTGAAAGACCTCAATGTATGAGATGTATATGTTCAATTATTAATGAAACCACTCTTTAGTTGCTGCTGCCAGAGTGGTCAAATGTGTGCAACCAATTGAATGCAAGTTTCCTCTATACAAACTAAGCTATTTTAGGATCTTCTTTTATACAAACAAGTTGTTTTAGTATCGAAATCAGCATAGTGTAGTGCATCATAATTGGTCTCACAATTTAGGATCACAACCAACGAGGCAATAGTATAGGATAAGTAGTCATTAGCACGGTGGTTGGTTTCATATGATATATGGGCCCTTGGGGGGTCCCCTTTAGGAGCAAGGTCCATATTGACATGCTCCTAGTGATATAGGACATGTCGATATGGCCCTTGGCCATATCGACAATTACACAAGGTCCATATCAACAATTGCATTTATATAAGCTGCTATAGGAGAAGGGTGGTTTTTTCTTCAAAATTATTACAAGATGACAATGGTCACCATCCCAATGGTTTTACAAGATAGGTGGCATGGGTGAAAGCATGATAAGGTGTCCAAAATAGTAGTGTCCCAGACATGTGCTATTTGAGTAGTAAAGCACTCATCTTTAGAGTCTTATATAATGTTTCATTACTAGCAAGTGCTTTTTTAGACTCTATAGTATCTTTGTTTCATAACATGCATCAAAAACTCAAAGAAATTGATTTATTGTGATAGATATTGGGTGCTATTTTTTACATATATAGCTAAAATAGCTAGACACCTTACCATACTTTCACTTGCATATTATATATATATATATATATGTATATAGGATTACTAAAAAAGCATGGTGGACCAATGGTTGTAAAACAAGCTCGGTAGGGATTTACTATTTGGCATTTTCGTTCAACAAGCACAATGGTAGTAAAAGAAGCACGGTAGGGATTTACTATTTGGCATTTTCATTTAACAAGCGCAGTGGTAGTAAAACAAGCATAGGCGGTTTCCCTACGTTCATAGAAGACATGAGGGTAATTAGCTCCTTGAATTGCTCGTGTTGAATCCTATTGTGAGCAAGACTAAAACTAAAAGGACACAAGAGGTGCATCCGTGCTTAAGATGTCTCCCATCTCAGGTTTTCGAAAGAGAGATTAAATGGTCATTACGGTGTCGCATCCTTCGTTGTGGTGAACGCTGTTTCATCTACTCCTTACTTACTGCTGGTATCGATGCTTCCTGGAGCCATAGCCTACTTCTTGGTTGGTCTCCACCATGGAGTGAAACCTTTCATCTACTTTGTACTCACACTGTACCGTTTGCATGCTTGTGGTGGAGAGTCTCATGATGACGGTTGCAAGTGTAGTTCCAGATTTTCTCTTCGGTATAATTATAGGAGCCGGTATTTAGGTGGGTTGGGAATATATATAGAAGTCGTATTACGTCAGAATTGATATACAAGTATAAAGAAATGCTCTTGATATCCCAGACTAACGAACATAAGTGATGACATCACGGCCCATAAGCTCGTTTGAAATGTGCTTACAGGGCATATTCATTCTCGATAATGGATTCTTCCGTCTACCTCATGATACTCTGAAACCCTTTTAGAGATACCCACTTTCATTCATGGCTTTTTACATGTATGCAAATCAGTTTCATGGGATCCTCATCACTCCGTGGATGTTGGTTCAATTTTGTTCAGTCGCTGGTTGACTGTAAGATTTTGGAGTCTAATATGCACAATTCAAAGTTGGGTTGCTCATCCATCGCTTAGGATTCCTCATTTACCTTACTCCTTCCCCTTTACCTTACATAAGCTCTCTAATAAGTGAAAAGGCAGTTTTGGGAATGACTCAACTAGAGTTTATAGCTTGCCTTCTACTAAGAGGATTTCTATTAATTGTCCCTTGGATTTATGCAGGTCACCAAGGAGACTCTCTGTTCGCTTTGTGCCTGGTTAGCAATCCAAAATCAAAACTATAATTGAAATAAAGGTATGATAGCTTTTCTTTCTCTGCTCAATAACCCATCTGTTGGCAAATTTTCGATAAGTTGATAAGTTTTTTTTGGGGGGGGGGTTTCTTCTTCACGTATGTTCGATGTAGTGTTGTCTTTTCATATAGTATGTCAATGTCATAACTTTTTTATTCTTGATATTACATGACTATTAGATATCGATGTAGTGTCGTATTTAGCCTTTAGACATAATATGTCAATCATCTGATTTGTAATGTAATATTTGAGTCAATTACTTGGGCCATGCATTTGCATGGTGCTTATCTTTCCGCATTGGATCGTATTACTCGATTATATGTGCGGTTAAGTAAGTAAGTCTGCATTTCAACATTTGGTTGTAATATTCAACCTTTGATGTCGTTACAAGGACTCCTTTTCATTGTTTTGAAACTAGCTCGACACTTGGTCGTATCATTCGACTGTATGTGTCGTCTCTTGACCTTAGAAGAGTAATAGAATTCAACACTTTGTTGTTTATTTGACTTTTGGTGTTGTTCCTTAGATATATAATTTATAAAATAAGTAGGCTTTGACACTAGGTCGTTTATTTGGCTTTCAGTGTTGTCATAGCTTATTTCATAAAACAAATGTTTAAACTTTGACACAATTTACTAGAAGCTTACCTTGGATCAACATTTTTCCATACTTCAATGGAGGGAGTATTGGAGACATGATGATGCAGCTACCCATGGATCAGATTTGTACACGGTTCTCAATGAACACACAAAGTCAAACTCTCATATCAAGTCGCTCATGACAAAAGATGAAAATCCAAAGGTAGCACTCACTGGCTTGCGAGGGCATCCTCGAAAGGATAAGGATCATGATCCAAAGCAAAGATCTCTTAGCAACTTTTTGGTTTCAACAAAAACTAGAAGCCTAGGGACGAGTGCTTTCTCTGTTGATTAAAGTTTTAATAGAGAAAATGAATCTTCTTTTGTAAATTTTGACTTGCTATGTTGGGGCCTTTGGAGCCATGAGGTCAAAGTAGGTAACAAGTATGTCAAGATAAAGCCTTTCTTAGATGATCAATGTGGCAGGAAGTATTGGTTTATAGAGCGTCATGTTACGGCAACGTTAAATAATGGATGTACTGATATTCATGTGGATGGATGCTTTTGTCACATAAGTTGCATACGCATTTCACAAGATGGGCAACCATTTAAAGGATTTACATGCCACCATTGCAAGGGGATAGTTAAACTTGCTCACTTTAGAATGAGATTGTACAGAGAAGAGAAGGTTGAGAATAAGAGAGGAGATAGGGGTACCGGTTGTGGAAGAAGGCTAGATTATCTTACAAAGAGTGAGCTTAGAAATGCAAGTCTTTTTGCTAAAAGTCGAGTAAGACACCTTTCTAAGCAACTATGGTGGACAAAGTCTCAGGTTGCCATTCTTTCAGTAAGAGTCTACACTTTAAGAGAAGCTAGCATAGAGTCTCTCAATCGAAAGGATGTAAAACGATTTTGCAACAATATAATCGAAGCCCATAGATTGGAAAATTTTGGTGGTAAAGTTGCCTTATGGGACTTTCTACAAGATGTTGCCACAAACATAATTAAGTCAAGTGCTAGACAAAGATATAGTGAGAACACAAAGGCAATATTTGAGGTTGCAAGAATGTGGGGAGGTCCAAGGTTACATGACTTCTTGAGTTCCAACCTCAATGGACCTTCTTTATCAACGAACAAAGCGAGGGCAAAGACTTGCTACTCAATTTGTACCTAGTATACATGGATATCTTTTTGATGCAATCACTAAAATTTATGAAAAAGAAAAAGAAAAGCATGGAATCATGTCAAGGATTCCCTTTATCATAGTGGAAGATGAAACTACAATAAAGAAGTGGATAAGGTAGCCTCCTTTTTCTCTAAATTATTTTCATAATCTAAATCTTGTTTTTGAATGCAAGAGGATTGCATATGATCTTACAGACTTCTGCTTACTATTGCTTGTAGGTGGAATCCAAAGGATGACATGCTTGTGGGTTTTGATGGATATAAAGTAGATGATCATGAGTGCATGACTACATGCATGATCAAAGGGGGAGAAGGACAAAAAGGATATGATCAGATTATTGATGCATTTCAAAATTGTGTCATTGGTGGACGTGTAAGAGTTTTTCTTGCCAATCCATTGCATGATGCACTCCCATGCTTGGTTCTTGCACTTCATTGCACTTGTGGCCGATTTGATGCAAATTTTGTTCGCAAGCAATGGGATGCTATTTTAAACTTATGGAATGAGAAGCTAAAGACCACGGTTGGTCCAATTATTGGACATGCATCTAATGGTGATAGTCGGCGAAGAATATTGATGATCTCCGATTATCTAGATAAAAGAGATAGTAGATTTGGGATAAAATGGGATGGATGGCCTCTCTCAGCAAAAGTTTTAGAAAATCAAGTTTTTGGACTGCATGATCAAGATTTTGTACATAATGGAAAAAAGTTAGTCAATATTCTTGACAAGCCTAAGTGTCAATTGTCTATTGGCAATGTTTGGATCACCTTAAATCATGTCATTGTTGTGTATGATGCTTTTTCTATCGACAAGCATATGCTAAGGGAGGGAGACATTAGGCGAGATGACCACCAAAATTGGGCGAGAGCTCAAAGAATATGCAATAGACAAGTGCAATGATGCTTGGGAGAATTGGCAAACAATGGAATTCTTAGAAAAGAGAGGAGCATGCTAGGAACACAAGCTTATCTTGAAATTGCTGGAGAGTACATCGACATCTTCTTATCTCCACATTTGAATCTTGTGGATCGAGTCTATATTGCGGGCAAAGTCTCTTTTTTCTTTCAAATTTGGAGGTCTTGGATTTTTCATCATGCCAACTATACATTGAATAGAAACTTCATAACTAAGGAAGCTTTCTTAAATGTGCAACTCTCATGCGATTTTGTGGTCCTACTGTGATCAAGTACTTTAGAGAATTTTGTCTAGGCCTAAGGTGTCCTTTACATCTTACAGGTTTAGATGCAATTGAAATCTTCTACAGCAAGATTGGAAGCATGGTGGGATAAGAACGCGGTTATGACTTGATGGATATGCTACATAGTGCAGGTAGTATGAATAGGCTTGCACACTTTGAATGAAAAGAGGATTGTCCTCTATTTACAAGGGCACATAAGAAGCAAGAACATGTTTGGAGAGAATTGAATCTCAAAGAGAACATGTGAGAAGCTAATCTAGGGGACTATGAGTGTGTGTCAACTGATGATAAAATCATCGAAGCATTGAAGAAGGGACTAAAAAGTGCTCAAGAAAGGTGTGAAAGTTTGTGTAGGGTGAGAATATGAAGTGGTGGATGGAACCTTGGTCAAATGGATTTACAAATGCATATTCACAAGAATCTGATTCTGAAGAAGAAGACCAATGTCAAGCAAATCATGTGTCAGAAATAGATGATAATGACAACGATGCCTCCATACGTGAAATCAGACATGTGGTGGATTCTCTCCTAGATGAACAAGAAGCAGTGAGCCCAGTTGTTACCATTGATGGTAAAACTCTCTTCAAGTCCACATTGGTAAGCCAACTTAATGGAAATCCCACACTCTCTAAAGATAGACTCACAAGGGTTCGCCAAGGAGTATACTACTCTAAGGAAGATATACCTCTTGCTACATCAAATGAGAACCTATTTGGAATAGGTTCCGATTGTGCCGCATTCTTTCACGAAGGACACAAAACAAGGAAAAGCAAAAGGAAATGCAATCCAAGATCTTTGCAAAAAAAGAAAACACAAGCTATATGGTACCTTGGACGAGTTCAAAAAATGAGGAAGGTTGGTGGGGGGTATGTAGAATATAAAAGAGGGTTCAACCTTTCAGATAGACCTTTTGGAGTAGAAGTCCAGCTTGGGTGGTATCAAACAGCAAACGGTTCAAGATGCTTCACATATGACCTTAGAGACCTTGACATGATAAATATTGAGAGCGTAATTGCATTGGCAAACCTCACCTATGAGTGTAATAGCAATAAGTATACTTTAGATGAGAATGATTGGAATGTATTCAATGACTTTGTAAAGGGGCATTAAACACACTTGGTAGGGGCTTCTTTGTAATCTTTCTAATATGATAAAAGCTTTATTACAATTATTACTATGCGCTGAGTTTAGTTTGATTTGTCTTGATGGATTTTTTAAATTATTTTTTTGCAAGACCTTGAATCACAGAAGTGGATGATTTGCAACTGCCTAGGTACTTTTGTTTATATATATGCCATAAAGCAAGTTTGAAAATGCTATTTTAGCATCGGGTACAACAAGATGTTGTATGAATGTAGCCTCTATGGTTTTAATACCATGGTTTGATATGACTTAGTAAGGGTTTTCATGGAAGAAAAAAAGTGGAAAGGTCTTCTATAAATGTGACAAAGAAGAATGATATTTCCATCTTTTGCTTCTCTAATAATCAAGACATGGAAAAAGTGGCAAGGCCAATCGTGAATGTGGCCGAAAGCATGGTGTTTTAGTTTTCTCTTCTCTACTCCTTCTCTAACAATAAAGACATGGAAGAAATTACTAAGTCTCAGATATACATTGTTTAAACAAGTTTCCAATCTTTCACATAAGAAAGCTCTAGACGTTTGTATTTGGCAAGAAATAAATATTATATATCGTCATTGAATGCTTTGTAAAATTGGCTAATCTATCATCCCTTCTCCTAGCTGAAACACCCATACATATGGTTTTGTAAAAAATTGAAAGATATAAAGCATTTATAAAAGCTCCCAATATTTCATGTAGTATTTTTATAAAGGTTGTTTCTTGAGCTCTTTACGTGTTTCAAGTGACTTTTGCACAATTCTTTGCTTTTGGTGTATGGCACACATGATTTGTCTTGTTTGATATTTGTTCCTCTTAATTTTTGCACTATGTCTTTATTCTTTGTTTCTCTTGCCTTATGGCATCATCAAGACACAAACCCATCTTAAACTTATGCATTGCCCATTATTACAGTCGGTACCTCAATTTTTTGTGTGTAGATTCAAATAATGCAGGTGATGTAGAGATCTTGCATTCTAAATATCTCATCCTATCTAAAGGGACTCCAAAAGTAGTAGTGTATGACTCACATAAGGACTTTTAAAATTCCTCTAGGAAAATAAATATACTTACAAAAGGGGATTTATAAATTTTCCCAAAATTTACAGAGGGGATACTAGGAAATACTACAAATAGGTTACATAGGGATTTAGAAAAGAACCCTTGAACACACGTGATATAGACATATTACACTAAGTGACCCCCCCAAGAATTTTGGTGTTTTATTTTTTGCCAAAATAGACAGTGTCTTCTCACTTCCTATTATGGGAAACCTTGCTTTAAGCTTGATGCAAGAAATTGGATAGAATTTCACAAAATTCATATTCTGATACCACAACTTTTTTAGATGGTGCAAAAAGGCATGATATCCATCTAAATCATGCCTTGTCATTTGATTTGATATGTAACATTATTTATATTTGACAATCAAAAGATTCAGGGATGTTAAAAACTCATCTTTTGGGCTAAAACAATCAAATGTTGACATCTTGCAAAAATACAAGGATGTGAAAATGTCTAAACAGGGTCATATTACATATCAAATCAAATGGCAAGGTGTGCTTTAGATGATTATCATGTCTTTGTGCACCATCTAGTAAAGTTTAATGCACAAAAATATGAATTTGTGGTCACTTTTTTGCATTGGTAAGATTAGTGGGAGGTAAGAATAAATCATTAGGGAAGGATATTTTTGCAGTAACAAAGAAACATGGGCTTTGTTCCAAGAGTGAAAATAGTTAAAAAAGCTAAGCAATTACTTTGCATGGAATCTAGACTAATCCATGCAAGGAGTCCTTGGAAACACCCCACTTATGTGGAAGGTTGCATTGATGATCTCAATTACTCTAGTGGAAAGAGAGTACTTGATTGCAGTAGGGTTTGTCTTTGATACAAACAATGACATGGAAATTAAACATACAAACTGGTTCATGGAAAATGTTAAATTAGTGTTAGTGGCTTTAAAGTTATATGCATATTTAACCTTCTAGCATTGAGGAAACATATAGACTTTTGAATAAGTTATTATTTTTTGCTACTAAAATGGGGGATTTATAAATCTTTTATTGTTTTAACCGCTCGCTTTTTTTGGCTTGCTTGCTTTTTGTCACTCGCTTTTTGGTAATCCTCTCCTTGTGGATTTCCTCGATCCACATCCTCGCATCATGTAGTCCACATCCTAGGGTGGCTACTTTATTACATTCCTATACCATACTTTAGCATCTAATTATGTGCTCATGGCACCATATTCCTCAACAACTTGATCTAATTAACACCCATGAAATTTTTCATAGCGATATTATACTTTCCATTCCACTCCCATTCCTTGATGGCCCACATATGCGATTTTCCTGCACCTACACATGGCATGTGTGCATAAATGGAAGTTGCGCATGCCCACCCACCTAGACGTTTCCCAATCAACACCAAACTTTTAAAGGACGTAAAAATTACTCTAATTAACACTTTCACAAGGCTGCATGGCCATTTGACACTCGACCATTCCATGATGGCCCATAGATGTAAACTTCATACATTATGCACCATGCAAGTGCACAAAAGGGGAATTTCTCATGTCCACCCACATAGATGTTCTCCAATCGATATGAAACTTTGTGAGGAAATGATACCTTTCATAATTACAACCCGTGAAAATTTTGATGGCCATCTGACATTTGAACATTCCATGATGATCCACAAATGGGAATTTTATGCACCATGTATGTGCACAGATGGGGAATTTTCCATGCGCATCCACCCAAATGTTCCCCTATCGAGAGGAAAATTTTCAAGGACATGAAAATTACTCCAATTAACACCTATGAAAAGTTTCATGGCTATCTAAAACTTTGGACATTCCATGATGGTCCACAAATGTGATTTTCATGCACTTGCACACCACGCATGTGCACAAATGGGGAGCTTTGCATGCCCACCATTGAGCTAGATTTTCCTTGATTAATGCCAAAAGTTGTGTGAATTTGAAACATAATCTATTTAACATTTTTGCAAACTTGCATAGCCATTTGACACTTGTGACCATTCCATGATGGTGTACACATGTAAATTTCATGTGCCTAAACACCATGCATGTGTACAAATGGGGAATTTTTCATGTTGACTTGCCCGCATGTTTTCCAACATTATGAAACTTTGCAAAGACATGAAATATACTCTAGCTAGCACATGTGCAAAGTGGCATCGCCATCTGACACTTGAACATTCCATGATGATCCACACATATGAATTTCATGCACTTATGCACCATGCTTGTACCCAAGTGGAGAATTTTGCATGCCCATTGACCCACATGTTTCCCGATTGACATGAAACTTTGTAATGACACAAAACCTATTCTAATTAACACCCATGCAAAGTTTCATGGCCATCTTTGACTTGACCATTTCATGATGGTCCACACATGCAAATTTCATGCACTTATGCATAATGCATGTGCAAAAATGGGGAATTTTGCATGCCCACCCACCCAGGTGTTTTCCTGTTGATATGAAACTTTACAAGGACATGGAACCTACTCTAGTTAAACCTGTGAAAAGTTTCATGGTGGCCATATGACACTTGGACTATCCATGCTGGCCCACATATGAAAATTTCATGCACTTATGCACCATCATGTGCATAATTTATGAGGAGTTTTGTGTGCTCTTCGACCCAAATGTTTCCTAATCACACAAAACTTTGTTTGGCACTTGACCATTCCATGATGGTCCACAGGTGCAAATTCATGCACCTATGCACATGTCCACCCACCCAATTGTTTCACTATCAACACAAAACTTTGGAACAACATGAAAATTACTCTAATTAACACCCATGCAAATTTTCATGTCCATTTGACACTTGATATTCCATGGTTATGTGATTTTCATGCACTTATGCACCACACATGTGCACAAATGGGAAATTGTGCATTCCACCCACCCATATGTTTCCCATTCAACATGAAACTTTGTGAGAATATGAAACTTAATCTAGTTCACACTAGTGTAAGGTTGCATGGCCACCTAAAATTTGACCATTCCATGATGGTCCACATATGCAAATTTCATGCACTATGCACCATGCATGTGCATGAAATGCCCACCCACCCAGATCTTCTCCCATTGATATGAAAATTTGTGAGGACATGAAACCTACTCTACTTATGACTCATGTAAAGTCCGTGTCCATTGGACACTTGAGCATTCCATGATGGTTTTAGATGGGAATTTCATGCACCTATGCACCATGCATGTGCACAAATGGGGAATTTTGCATGCGCATCCATCCACGTATTCTGCTACTAACAAAGAACTTTGCAAGGACATGAAACTTACGTAATCAACACCAATACAAGTTTGAATGGCTATGGAACACTTTGGACATTCTATGATGGTCCACAGATGCAATTTACATGCACCTATGCACCACGCATGTGCATAAATCGGGAGTTTTGCATGCCCATCAACCAAGATGTTTTCCAATCCATATGAAAATTTGTACAAAACATGAAACTTTCTCTAATTAACACCCACAAAAAATTGCATGTCCATCTACCACTTGAAAATTCCATGATGGTCCACCATGCATGTGCACAAATGGTAAATGTCACATGCCCACTCACCTAGATGTTTTTTAATTGATATTAAACTTTGTGAGGACATGAAACCTACTCTACTTAACAAACGTGCAAATTTTTATGGCCATCGAATACTTGAGCATTCCATGATGGTCCAAATACTTGAATTTCATGCACTTATGCAGTGTGCACCATGCATGTGCATAAATATGGAGAATTTTGCATGCCCATCGACTCAGGTGTATCCCCATGGACATGAAATTTTGCATTTCCATATATTGCTTGGCCATTCCATGATGGTCCACATGTGGGAATTTCATACACATATGCACCATGCATGTGCAAAAGGAACTTTTGCATTCCCACCCATCCAGATTTTTTTCGAGTGATATGCAATGGTTTTGATGGTTCTTAAGCCTCACTGTAGAGGAAGGTCTACTAGTATCAATATTCTTTATGCTTTTTATGTAGAAGAGGACCTTGTAGAGATAGTTTTAAAGATTTGGATTTCTCATATATAGGGTGGACTGTCATCTCCTTCACATGTGGCAATAGCCCTTTCTCATATTATTGATTTTTATCATTCGATTGCTAGCAACATGGAACGAGAGATTATCAGATAGGATATTGATATTCGCTAGTAGTTGGCAGTCCTACAGAGAGGGAAGAGTTGATACAACATATAGATGCTTGGATACAGGATTGCCTTGTTGGAGCAAGGGCTCATCAATAGAGATATAAGTTTGCCAAAGAATCACCTATGCACCATGCATGTGCACAATGGGAAAATTTGCATGCCCATTGACCCAGATGTTTCCCAATCAACAAAAAACTTTGCAAGGACATGAAAATTACTCTAATTAAAAGGGCCATCTGACACTTGAACATTCCATGATGGTCCACACATGCGAATTTCATGCACTATGCACCATGAATGTGCACGAATGGGGCTTGCCCATCCACCCAAATATTCCCCTATCAACACAAAACTTTGTGAGGACATGTGACTTACTCTAACTTACACTCTCGGGGGGGTCACTTAGTGTAATATGTCTATATCACGTGCATGCAAGGGTTCTTTTCTAAATCCCTATGTAACCTATTTGTAGTATTTCCTAGTATCCCCTCTGTAAATTTTGGGAAATTTTATAAATCCCCTTCTGTAAGTATATTTATTTTCCTAGAGGAATTTTAAAAGTCCTTATGTGAGTCATACACTACTACTTTTGGAGTCCCTTTAGGTAGGATGAGATATTTAAACTGCAAGATCTCTACATCACCTGCATTATTTGAATCTACACACAAAAAATTGAGGTACTGACTGCAATAATGGGCAATGCATAAGTTTAAGATGGGTTTGTGTCTTGATGATGCCATAAGGCAAGAGAAACAAAGAATAAAGACATGTGTGCAAAAATTAAGAGGAACAAATATCAAACAAGACAAATCATGTGTGCCGTACACCAAGAGCAAAGAATTGTGCAAAGTCACTTGAAACACGTAAAGAGCTCAAGAAACAACCTTTATAAAAATACTACATGAAAGATTGGGAGCTTTTATAAATGCTTTATATCTTTCAATTTTTTACAAAACCATATGTATGGGTGTTTTAGCTAGGAGAAGGGATGATAGATTAGCCAATTTTACAAAGCATTCAATGACGATATTTAATATTTATTTCTTGCCAAATACAAACATCCACTAAGTCATATCAAACCATGGTATTAAAACCATAGAGGCTACATTCATACAACATCTTGTTGTACCCGATGCCAAAATAGCATTTTTAAACTTGCTTAATGGCATTCATATAAACAAAAGTACCCAGGCGGTTGCAAATCATCCACTTCTGTGATTCAAGGTCCTGCAAAAAAATAATTTAAAAAATCCATCAAGAGAAATCAAACTAAACTCTGTGCATAGTAATAATCGTAATAAAGCTTTTATCATATTAGAAAGATAACAAAGAAGCCCCTACCAAGTGCATTTAATGCCCCTTTACAAAGTCATTGAATACATTCCAATCATTCTCATCTAAAGTATACTTATTGCTATTACACTCATAGGTGAGGTTTGCCAATGCAATTACGCTCTCAATATTTATCATGTCAAGGTCTGTAAGGTCATATGTGAAGCATCTTGAACCTTTTGCCTTTTGATACCACCCAAGCTGGACTTCTACTCCAAAAGGTCTATCTGAAAGGTTGAACCCTCTTTTATATTCCACATACCCCCCACCAACCTTTCTCCTCATTTTTTGAACTCGTCCAAGGTACCATATAGCTTGTGTTTTCTTTTTTTGCAAAGATCTTGGATTGCATTTCCTTTTGCTTTTCCTTGTTTTGTGTTCTTCATGAAAGAATACGGCACAATCGGAACCTATTCCAAATAGGTTCTCATTTGATGTAGCAAGAGGTATGGCGAACCCTTGTGAGTCTATCTTTAGAGAGTGTGGGATTTCCATTAAGTTGGCTTACCAATGTGGACTTGAAGAGAGTTTTACCATCAATGGTAACAACTGGGCTCACTGCTTCTTGTTCATCTAGGAGAGAATCCACCACATGTCTGATTTCACTTATGGAGGCATCGTTGTCATTATCATCTATATCTGACACATGATCTGCTTGACATTGGTCTTCTTCTTCAGAATCAGATTCTTGTGAATATGCATCTGTAAATCCATTTGACCAAGGTTCCATCCACCACTTCATATTCTCACCCTTTGGCTTCATATGCAAACTTTCACACCTTTCTTGAGCACTTTTTAGTCCCTTCTTCAATGCTTCGATGATTTTATCATCAGTTGACACACACTCATAGTCCCCTAGATTAGCTTCTCGCATGTTCTCTTTGAGATTCAATTCTCTCCATACATGTTCTTGCTTCTTATGTGCCCTTGTAAATAGAGGACTATCCTCTTTGCATTCAAAGTGTGCAAGCCTATTCATACTACCTGCACTATGTAGCATATCCATCAAGTCATAAGCGCGTTCTTGTCCCACCATGCTTCCAATCTTGCTGAAGAAGATTTCAACTGCATCTGAATCTGTAAGATGTAAAGGACACCTTAGGCCTGGACAAAATTCTCTAAAGTACTTGATCAGTAGGACCACAAAATGGCATGAGAGTTGCACATCTAAGAAAGCTTCCTTAGTTATGAAGTTTCTATTCAACGTATAGTTGGCATGATGAACAATCCAAGACCTCCAAATTTGAAAGAAAAAAGAGACTTTGCCCGCAAGATAGACTCGATCCACAAGATTCAAATGTGGAGATAAGAAGATGTCAATGTAATCCCCAGCAATTTCAAGATAAGCTTGTGTTCCTAGCATGCTCCTCTCTTTTCTATGAATTCCATTGTTTGCCAATTCTCCCAAGCACCATTGCACTTGTTTACTGCATATTCTTTGAGCTGCAGCCCAATTTTGGCGATCATCTCGCCTAATGTCTCCCTCCCTTAGCATATGCTTGTCGATAGAAAAAGCATCATACACAATAATGACATGATTTAAGGTGATCCAAACATTGCCAATAGCCAATTGACGCTTAGGCTTGTCAAGAACATTGACTAACTTTTTTCCATTATGTACAAAATCTTGATCATGTAGCCCAAAAACTTGATTTTCCAAAACTTTTGCTGAGAGAGGCCATCCATCCCATTTTATCCCAAATCTACTACCTCTTTTATCTAGATAATCGGAGATCATCAATGTTCTTCGTCGACTATCACCATCAGATGCATGTCCAATAATTGGACCACAACCGTGGTCTTTAGCTTCTCAATCCATAAGTTTAAAATAGCATCCCATTGCTTGCGGACAAAACTTGCATCAAATCGGCCGCAAGTGCAATGAAGTGCAAGAACCAAGCGTGGGAGTGCATCATGCAATGGATTGGCAAGAAAAACTCTTGCACGTCCACCAATGACACAATTTTGAAATGCATCAATAATCTGATCATATCCTTTTTGTCCTTCTCCCACTTTGATCATGCATATGGTCATGCACTCATGATCATCTACTTTATATCCATCAAAACCCACAAGCATGTCATCCTTTGGATTCCACCTACAAGCAATAATAAGCACAAGTCTGTAAGATCATATGCAATCCTCTTGCATTCAAAAACAAGATTTAGATTATGAAAATAATTTAGAGAAAAAGGAGGTTACCTTATCTGCTTCTTTATTGCAGTTTCATCTTCCACTATGATGAAGGGAATCCTTGACATGATTCCATGCTTTTCTTTTTCTTTTTCATAAATTTCAGTGATTGCATCAAAAAGATATCCATGTATACCAGGTACAAACTGAGTAGCAAGTCTTTGCCCTCGCTTTGTCGTTGATAAAGAAGGTCCATTGAGGTTGGAACTCAAGAAGTCATGTAACCTTGGACCTCCCCACATCCTTGCAACCTCAAATATTGCCCTTGTGTTCTCACTATATCTTTGTCCAGCACTTGACTTGATTATGTTTGTGGCAACATCTTGTAGAAAGTCCCATAAGGCAACTTTACCACCAAACTTTTCCAATCTATGGGCTTCGATTATGTTGTTGCAAAATCGTTTTACATCCTTTCGATTGAGAGACTCTATGCTAGCTTCTCTTAAAGTACGGACTCTTACTGAAAGAATGGCAACCTGAGACTTTGTCCACCATAGTTGCTTAGAAAGGTCTCTTACTCGTCTTTTAGCAAAAAGAGTTGCATTTCTAAGCTCACTCTTTGTAAGATAATCTAGCCTTCTGCCACAACCAGTACCCCTATCTCCTCTCTTATTCTCAACCTTCTCTTCTCTATACAATCTCATTCTAAAGTGAGCAAGTTTAACTATCCCCTTGCAATGGTGGCATGTAAAGTCTTTAAATGGTTGCCCATCTTGTGAAATGCGTATGCAACTTATGTGACGAAAGCATCCATCCACATGAATATCAGTACATCCATTATTTAATGTCACCTTAACATGACGCTCTATAAACCAATACTTCCCACCACATTGATCATCTAAGAAAGGCTTTACCTTGACATACTTGTTACCTACTTTGACCTCATGGCTCCAAAGGCCCCAACATAGCAAGTCAAAATTTACAAAAGAAGATTCATTTTCTCTATTAAAACTTGAATCAACAGAGAAAGCACTCGTACTTGGGCTTCTAGTTTTTGTTGAAACCAAAAAGTTGCTAAGAGATCTTTGCTTTGGATCATGATCCTTATCCTTTCGAGGACGCCCTCGCAAGCCAGTGAGTGCTACCTTTGGATTTTCATCTTTTCTCATGAGCGACTTGATATGAGAGTTTGACTTTGTGTGTTCATTGAGAACTGTGTACAAATCTGATCTTGGAGGACATAAACGCAACCATGCATCATCATATTTGCATCGCACCTTCTATCAATTGTATGCTGCATGCTTGCCTTCTATCAATCCTTTACCATAAAGTTCATTACACTCATGACACCAAATTCACACATGGGGCACCCCATTGAAGTCCTCAGAATGCAACTCAAACTTATCATCCCTTAACACTACCATTTCCTTTAGCTTTGATCTAACTCTATCAGATTCACGTTGCCAACATTCAAGAATAGTTGGGCTTAGTAATCTACTAGAAAGCTTTGAAGACATGTGCACTTGGGCATCAAGATTTATGTCATCAGCTAGTTGAGTGCAATGTCTTTTACATGGATAAGGAGTTTCCTCTATGCGGCATAGACTTCTCTTGATGTGCACTAAGAGTTGATCATTGATTGTCCATCGTTCCTCTTGCCGTTTGGTTATTATATATTCGTCCTCAACAAACTCAAAGGGTTCCAATAGAAGCTCATCACCTTCAATTTGTTCACGAACATGAGAGAATGTGGGATGACTTGTGTCTCTTGTGACCCTAACAACACCTAATTCCTCCTTATTATCATAGTCAATCACTTGAATCGTGAAAAAAGATGCCATGATAGGAGACCGATGTACTTCAAAATAAAATGAGAACCTTAATTATAACCCCCCTCCACCTGTGTGTGCATGACCTGCAAAATTTAGATTGCCAATTTGTGCATAACTGGTGAGTTTAAATTTAATCATTATAATAAAAATTTGTATGCATGACTCATGGGTTTGAGTTTAACCATAATAAACACAAACTCTTCCCAAATTAATACACAATTCTAATACACAAATATAAAATTTTGAAAAAAAATAAAAATACATTCTAAGACACTTTACACTTTATTAAATTCAAATACTATAAACACATATACTAGTATTCAAAATGCAAGAAGTTACAGCACGAAGATAAAAATTTGAGAATTTAAAAAATATATATATTATAGTACTTTATTAAATTCAAATAGTATAGATGCATATACTAGTATTCAAAATGCATTGAAAGAGTAACATTATAGTTTATAAACATAATTGTCCAAGAGTAGCTTTATAATAAAATCGGATTAATAAAACTGAGGCATCCTCTCAACTGCAGGCTGCAAACATGCATGGGGTTGAGTGTTAAATCTTGCTAGTCGATTATTCATCTCGGCCAGTGTCATTCTATTTTGTTTTTCCACAAACATATAGTTAGTTGCATTGAAATAAATCTGCTGCAACTTGCCACTCCATGCTGACTGTTTTGTGTAATCCTCTTTGAAGTAGTATTCCTTACACTCCTTATAAAAATTAATAACCTCTTTAATCATGTATCCCATGGCAAACACATCTAATTCTTTGCTCCTTGCTCATCTTACTTATCCCTATACAAAGATGCCGCCTAATGACTTTGAGCCAATTTTTCCTTTGCTCTGGTTGCATCTTTTCACAAAAGGATTTCTGGCAAAACATGCATGAAAAAACCAAGTATTGAGAGAGAATCTAAAATATATTCATATTTTAAATAATCAATGAACACAAAGTTAATTACAATAAAGAACACAACGAACTCCATTCTTATGAAATTTGCATCATGATTACATGGGCCTACCATTTGAGTGTGTGGAGAAGTGTGTGTTAGACACTAGATAATCAACATTGGAAGAGTATTTCAAATAATATCCAATGGTTGATGACCCACAATTGATTAAAGATAAGATTCAACTTAGAATCCTTATACATAAGCAGCTTTCAAAGACCCCATGGATAGGCATTAATCAAAGACACAAATATCATTGGCTCTAGCATTGTTACCTTAGATGTATGAGCATGAATCTCAGATGTATATTTATTGGAAAGTTTACAACCTCTACACACTAGCATTTATGCAATGGTCCCCTATATTCTACACAAAATATTTCCAAAGAGGACAACAACATCAAAAGTCGAATAAACGCGACCAAGTGTTGAAGCCGAAACTATCATACAACACTGATAACCTACAACAACACTGAAAGCCAAATAAATGACCATGTGTCGAAGTTTAAACATTTGTTTTATGAAATAAGCTACGACAACACTGAAAGCCGAATAAACGACCTAGTATTGAAGCCTAATTATTTTATAAATTATATATCTAAGAAACAACACAAAAGTCGAATAAACGACAAAGTGTTGAATTCTATTACTCTTCTAAGGTTGAGAGACGACACATACAGTCGAATGATACGACCAAGTGTCGAGCTAGTTTCAAAACAATGAGAAGGAGTCCTGGTAACGACATCAAAGGTTGAATATTACAACCAAATGTCGAAATGCAGACTTACTTACTTAACCGCACATATAATCGAGTAATACGATCCAATGCGGAAAGATAAGCACCATGCAAATGCATGGCCCAAGTAATTGACTCAAATATTACATTACAAATCAGATGATGGACGTATTATGTCGAAAGGCTATATACGACACTACGTCGATATCTAATAGTCATGTAATATCAAGAATAAAGAAGTTATGACATTGACATACTATATGAAAAGACGACACTACATCGAACATACGTGAAGAAGAAACCCCCCCCCAAAAAAAAGCTTATCAACTTATCGAAAATTTGCCAACAGATGGGTTATTAAGCAAAGAAAGAAAAGCTATCATACCTTTATTTCAATTATAGTTTTGATTTTGGATTGCTAACTAGGCACAAAGGGAACAGAGAGTCTCCTTGGTGACCTGCACAAATCCAAGGGACAATTAATAGAAATCCTCTTAGTAGAAGGCAAGCTATAAACTCCAATTGAAAACTCCAGTTGAGTCGTTCCCAAAACTGCCTTTTCGAGATGCAGTGCCTTATGAACAAACTTATTAGAGAGCTTGTGCTGTTTTGAAGCGGCATGACATCGTATTGCACTAAGCTGAATATTCACCGATCCAATAGTGCCAAATTCACTGCGACATTTTCTCATTTTTTGGCATGTTGTATAAAAAATACGCCCAAGCTTTTTGTCAAAGAATGCCCATTCAAAAGAAATAGCCCAAGAATCATTCCAAGCCAAACAAGCATTTTTAATTCTTAAGACATCATTTTCTTCACCCGGTCCTGGTATCTCTTGTAGATCTGAGTCGCATGTCACATGAGATGATGATGCTACATCAGACAAGGATTTTCTCACACTCTTTCTTTTCACGGGAGGGATCAATCTGGCCATTCCAGGAAAAGCAAAAAGAGTTGTTTGTCTTTGAGTCATGGTTGGGCGTAAATCTGTAAAATATTGCAGTGCAATGACTACTTAGATGCTTGCAAAATTCGGGTCAAACAACAAGCAGTTGAAAGTTGAATCAATAATTCTACATTTACTATTTAGCATAAAGTTCATGCAGGTCAAAGAATAGATTCAAGCTCTCAAAAAAAACAAATGCAGCAATCAGGTTGCAATCATATGAGGTAAAAAGGAAGCAAAGATGGCCTAAGAAAACAACAGACCTGATACTGAAGAAAAAAACATCATAATAAGTACAAAAAACTTGCCTGGCACCTGACTAGAACTCGGGCTGAAGCTTTACGAGAAAGAAGGAGCTACCCCAAAGCAACCGTCACTGCACAAATGAAAGACAACACATAAGAAACCCCCTTTTAGAGAAACCAAGAAAGTAGTTGGAAGAATTTATAGTACCTGTATATCCAATAATGCAAAAATAGCATTACAAAGCTAAAGTATAGCAAATACATGTTTTATTATATGTGTTGGCAGCCTGCTAATAACATGGATAAGGATGCCTCCATGGCCAATGCTTATGTGGTAGCAAGACTACCACATTGACGTGGGTGGGTGATCTGCCATGTGGCAGATAAGGTATCCACAATGTCTCGGCCAATCGCGCGACCTACATCTAGAGACGGGGCGCTGGTCCATCACTACCAGTGTGTTGTTGCAGGTTGTTGCAGCGTGTATGAGAGCTCGTCTAGCCATGTAGTCAAGGCTGTCTTGGAGTTGGCAGGAGCCATCATTGGTGCCCGTGAAGGAGCTCGTTTGTGAGCTGAGAGGCAGCTATAGAGAGTCATAGGAGGCTGGTCATCGTTGGAGACAGTGGCTTCTACGAGTAGCTTGACTGCATGGAGGAGCCGTTGTGTGGTGTTGGGCCATCGTGATGGCTATTGAAGCTCATTCATTGGTCGTTGGCTAGGGAGGCGCTTTGGAGCTCGATAGAGCTCACAGTCGTGTCATGATGGCTATTGAAGATGGACTAGAGGAGGCACTTTGGAGCTCGACGGAAACAGAGCTCGAACGTCCTCGGTGTGCCGATGCTATCCAAGCAATTGTCGAGTAGCTACGCGAAAACCCAAATGGCAGAGATGAGGAGTTCTTCCAATTGCATCAGTGCGCTCATGAAACATCCGAATCTCAGCTAGTGTGCTCATCAAACATCCGACACTCAGCTACTGTGCACACAGGAACAGAGAAACATCCAAATCTGAGCTACTGAGGACAGACAGAGAGCGCGAACCTAAGAGACATCACGGCTGCAGCCACCGACACTCCGGCTATGGAGTTGAGATTGGGAAGCTGCGAGAGGAGAAGTTGAGAGGAGCCGAAAATGACAATCCAGACAGACAATCCCAAGCTCTGGCAGCTGCTGCAAACCAAGGTATGGAAGTTGCGAAGGCATGTTCCACCGGTGACCATGTAAACAATGTCTACTCCAACTTCGACCAGCAATTGCTGGGGGACGACGATCCACAAGCCGAGCTCTCGACCAAATGCATACTGTCCTAGCTCGTGGTATCGATCAAAACGCTTCCCAGGCACCATTTCATGCATCTCTACCATTTTCCATAGCGTGTACAACGTAATCACCCAGGAGAAGATAAGCACCACCACTCCTAGTCCCCTGAAATCAGCTCGCGCATTGATTATTGAATTGATGAAAGCTCAAATTTTTTTGCAAATTGTGACCAGATACATCGATGATTTCGCAATCCAGCCTGGAGCCCTTGCCATTGTCGCAGATGCATGTCGAGGAGGTGTTGACGTTGAGATGGAGCTTCACAGGACAGCCAACAGGGACTAGCGTCGATGGACAAAACACAACGGGAATCGAGCGACGCTCCTTCAGAACACCCAGTCGATGCACAAAACACAAACATAGCCAACGGGTTGCAGCACCAACCTATACCTTGTGTAGATCTCTGCATAGATCTCTGCAGCAATCAAACTCCATCGACGACCTCCACGGGCTCCTACCAGTGATTGCTGCAAGTCCTGAGCCTCATGTGTAGGCAGCTGCCCTGACCCTGACTTGGGTGCAGTCCGTGTAGTAGTGCTCGGCACCCAGTAATGCTGGATGAGAGTAGAGACTGTGAAGGGGAGGTTGTAGGAGCTACAAAACACAAGAGAGAGAGAGGGGTCGGCAGGGAGGGGGGGTTGAGCAGGGAAGCAAAAGAGGGAGGAGGAGGTTATGAATTGAGGCAAATTGTACACTAATGAAAGAAGAGGAGACTAAGCCAAACCTGGCAATGCCTTATAGGTTAGAAGGGAGATGAGGTTATCTTGATCCTCCTCCACAAACCATAATTCATTCAACTAAAACCCATATATCTAAAGCTATATAAATTTTACGTTTTTATATATGAAAACATGCACACTTTAAAAACCTGCATTTATATTCTAGTCGACCAAAAAACAGGCATGTTTTATGAATGAAAAGCCATAAAATTTGCATTTTTAATCTTCCAAGTGTAATACCTATGAAACACTTACAAGAACAATTTCCATAAACCTGCAAGTAGAAAAAAGTCAGGTGAAACCTAAAACTTTGTAGTTTCATTGTAAGGCTTTGCAAGTTTTTGGGGAACACTGCAATGGATGCTAGGGCCTAGCCAAAGAAATGAAACTTTGTGACCGATGATGCCAAATAGATTCTGAACACAAGAGTCGCATTATCATTGGTGTAGAGACAATAAAGGGAAGAGGATGGAGATGCAGTAGGCATTTAGCAAATATAGATTCCAACCCATAAGATCCATAGCTTATAATGGGTGGAATCCATAGTTTCCACACACACTAAATATTTGTGAAAATTATTTTTCCCTTTCATAGGCATATAACCATGGTGGATGCCCTTTGGCCTCCTTTGCCCCACTCTCTCCTAGTCCTCCTAGCAACACCTTGTGCCTCCCCTTGCCTTGTGGAAATAGTAGCCCTCCTGGCGAGCATTTTCTCTTTGCCTTACACTGATCTCTGCTCATCCATTGCTTCAACTCGCCTAGCCATGTGGTTGCCCTCCTATCCACCAAGACTCCTAGCTATGGTGAAAGGGAGGTGGCTCAACGGGTTTCCTTGTGCCCCCCTCAACCCTGTGTACATTAGGTTAGCTACTTCTTGTTAAATTATGCTAGGTTTCATTATTACTGTACATTGTGTTAATTGGATGTATGACTATAATATAACTGTATTTAGGACCTATGCTCCAACGCCATGCTAACACCTATGTACAACCACATCCATGACAACTTGGGGAAATTTTAGCATTGTCCTTCTAATAACTAATCCACCACTAGATGCCGCAAACAACAAGATGCCATTTCTAGGCATTTTTAGGCATTGTGTAGCATATGCTGCAAACAACAAGATGACATTTCTAGGCATTGTATAGCGTATATAATACCTCAAGAAAAGATACGGTCTAAGGAAGCTAGAAAGGGTCTTCTTTAATCTTTGAAGATACCATACATAAGAGCCTTCTTTAGCTCTCAATGTAGCAGACACAAGGGCTTATGTTCTCCTAACCTACAAATAGCTTTATTCTTTCATTTACTTTGAATTCATCATTTTTACCATATTCTAGTTCAAACTGTCACTGGTAGTGATGCTCATGGTACTTGTTGATCTACAACTCTAGGCACAAGTGCATAAAAAACCCTCAAACATAATAGGATTCTCACTCAATAATAAATTCTCATTTTGCTTTTAATCCCTTGTTGCTATATGGATCCTATATTTTCCCAAGTGGGAGAATCCTTTTGAATAGGGCTATCTAAAAATAAATACCTTACTTCTTTACTCTCACAGGTTTTATCCAATGGATTTAATTATAGGAGTGGCTCTCCACTATCTATCCTTTTTTAAATAATAGATCAATTGTTTGAGAGCCAGAAGGATATTTACAAAGGCAGTGCTAAATAGACTGAGTAGAACTTAAGAAAATCAAGTATAAGAGGCATCAACTTCAAAATACTCCTCCACCATTGATTCAATGCAATCCCTCTGTGGATAGAAAGAAAAAAAAAGAGAATGACAAGATTTAAAAACTTCAAAAAATAAATTCAAGCATTCTAATCTCATCCTAATGAAAAGGCCAAAAAAGAGCAATAAAGAGAGAAAATTATAGCATCATAACCTCATCCTAATGCAAAGGCCAAAAAGAGCAATAAACTCGCAATAAAGAGAGAAAAGTTTTTATAATTCTCTAGAATTCAAGAAAGCATAGTATCCTTATCTCATCCTAATGCAAAGGCCAAAAAGAGCAATAAAGAGAGAAAAGATTTTTAGAATTCTCTAGAATTCAAGAAAATGCAAGAGGAGCGCTTACTCATTTCAAAAGGAAAATGCCAGTACTAGCATTTCAAAATGTCCCATGACATAAGCCACTCTACGCAAATATCCATGTCACATGTTGCAAGCTTCTAGATAATTTTTAATATAAAATGCCCTTCTGTATATTAACCTTTGGGTATTAAATTACTTCCTTATGTATATATAATTATGTAAGTAATTGAATTAATAAAAACCCATCTGTTGAACTCACGTGATAGGGTTACATATGACAAGTGACCCCCCCGAGCTTACACTCATGCAAGTTTGCATGGCCATCTGACACTTGACTATGGTCCACATATGTACTTTTCATGCACGAGGTATAAGAGCACACACGATTTTTTTTCATGGGTAGCTTGAAGTTTTGACATGCTAACTAACCCTCAATCATTGCACTCTACAACATGCATGAGTTCCCATATTTTCAATTTGAGAGTCCATCTTGGATAATATTATATAACACCCATTGGAGCTACTAAAAAATAAGCAATATGTTTGTGATCAAAATGTGTTTCTCAAAATTTCCTTTTCAATTGAAATGGAATTTGAAGAGAGATGACACAACCTAGGCATCAAGAGGATTCAAATCATGTTTTTACATGCATCGCCTGCATTAAGCAAAGGGTTGTTTTTCTTTAAAATCCTACTTGTGCACTATTTAGTACTTTATGGATATTAGGAGTTTAGGATTCAAAATATATGGAATAGGAGGGAATAGAGTTCTTTTTATTTTAATAATATGGAATAGGGGAAAATATGGATCAAGCTTTCCCCTACATTGGGTGTGAGGCCTAATTTGATAGGCACATTTTACATAGGGCCATGAGATGGGGAATTTATACCCATTTAGTCAAGAAAATTTTCAAGGTATTTGGTCCTCATGTCTCACAAATCATTTCAAGGATGCACATGATAATTAGTAAACAAGCACCTATCATGGACACCATTGTGAAGAATGACTCAAACACCAAACCTCACATGTAGTTCCATTTATAAAAAACAACGTAAATATAAATAAAATCTTGTTCAAATCGATGAGGACGGAGAAGTCCTCATATGCGACAATTAAAAAGTTAATGGATGCTCAATCAAAGAACTGTGTGGACAGAAGCAAAATGTGAAAGAACCTTGCAAGTGCTAGTCCAATTACTGGAAAATTTCTCATGGATGCTAGATGGAACATCCATAGTGGAAGAGATTACACCCACTAAAAAAATTTATCCATCAATCACCCCACTAAATGTGAAGGAATATGCATTCCAATGGAGCGTATATAATCTTGCTCAACCAAGAAACATGGTCAATCCTACTACTTTTTTCTCTTTTCAATCACAAACACTGAGTCATTAAAAAAAATAACAAAATCATGCAAACCAAAACTAACAAGTGAGGAAAAGAGTTATAGAAGTTAGATAAATTCTTAAAAGAATTGGAAGTCGATGAAGCATAATAGACACATAAATTAATGAAACAAAGAATAAATGTTAATAGGAAAATAATTGCCATATTATATAGTGGCTGATCAAAGGTTAGTAACTAAATAACTTGCACATAGTTAATCATACCATTGTAAGCTACAAAAATTTAGGAAAATGAGACTATTAGGAGGGATTAAGTAATTTGTCAAGAAGAGATATGTACTATCATCAAATGTTTCCAAGAGGAAAAGTATCATAACAAAGGTGCTTTCCAATCAGGGCTCATCCATTTGTTTTTTGGCTTTTCTTGCCAAATATGGTCTAAGCCTAAGTTTAGCTCCACCTACATAGGCAATCTGCATCTTATAATTGATAAAAGCTATATAACTAAGCTTTAGATTGACATTAATTCTAGCAGTTTTTTTGTCCACAGGGGTTTTCATGATCGATTCTTCCTGTAAGATAAGAAACTTTTTAGTGAAATAAATTAAAGGTATTAGAACCAAGAGACATAACTTGGCAAAAATAGAAAAAAGCACTAGAACAATGTTAGTTGAAAGGTTAGCAAATAATTAAAAATTGCATAGTAAGTGGTAGCAATGTAAAGAGATGTATGCCCTAACAAAGAACCGAAGTTCTAGAGGGTAGTAATATGTTCAAAGCTCCATCACTATAAGCAAAATGCTAACACAGGTAACAAAAGCAGGCTAGTGTGTCCTAGGAGTCGGCCATTGCGTACCCCAGCTGTAGCAAATGCCCCCAAATGAGCACACTATTGCATAGTAACATAGAAACAAATCTAAGGGGGGACTAAGCAAAGAGTAAGAACTAGGACCCATAGCACTCAAAAGCACATCTTAATATTGAATCAACTACTAAGGAGAGCAAATCTTAATAAGGAAGCAATTACTAAGGAGAGCACATCTTACTAAGGAAGCAATTATAAATTACCTATGAAAATGTAGCCGCACGTATATATATATATATATAAGGCTTAAAGATTTTAAAGTAAACTAGGCTTAGCATAAGATAATGTAAAAGCAATAAAGCAACTATGGAAGTAACAAAAACTATAGGCTAACGTTAAACGCGAAGTACAACCCAAGAAATCCGTCGCCCATAAACTACATAGCAAACTATGTATAAACTAGATGGCAAACGTCTCTTCTTAGCATAAACTAAATACATCCCATAAAAAGCAGAGCAAGCGTAAAGCGTAAGAGGAAGGGACACTGCGTAGAAGATTGTGAAAGGGGAGAAGAGCAGTCATGCATTAACCTGGGAGAAAAGCTAATGACCATGAAGAGCTACACCGAAGGCAGAGTGGAGACATGCAAAATAGGCCTGCAACAAGTAAGTCAGCGGCTCAGCAAGATAAGCAAACAGAAGGTGAGTATAGGCAAGTACGCTAGATCCCGTAATTCTTCACAACGTATTAGCAAGCTACGATCCACTAAAGGAAAGTCCTCATGTACGTAAACAACTGTGACAAGCGTTACAGTAACAATGCATGCACACACCCGAAGCAAGACGTAGCAAAAGAAATCAAAGTCACCACACAACGGCAACAACGCAGATCTACAATCGACCAAAATTTTTGCCCAAAGTCGATATTCAGCGAAAATGCTGGCCACCAATAAACAATGAGTCTTTAAGAGCAAGGGGATATCGAGGGCGGCGGGCGGGAAGATAGAGAGGAAAGGCAAGGCACCTGAGACGATGCCATCACGTAGGAGTAGGCTAAGTCGTTGTTTGTGCTTAGAGGGGGATGGATTAGAGGAAAAGCTTAGGAAGATAGGGAGAAAAGATAGATCATAGAGGCAGCTAAAGTTGGATAGAGGTAACAGAGGGAGTATAACGGCCTTAGCACATGGATGGGGCTAGCATGGCTTTAGGATGGGAATCTTTTTGTCAACATTACTCTCGTCCTAAGCCAAGTGGTCTAGGATGGGTTTAGGATCGGAATAGCCACTTTTTTTCCCATGGCCTCAAGACCCTGGGAGCCAGAATGGGATCCCCTTTTCTAGGGATTTGGAAGCATGGAATGATGGCATGTGTCCTTGTCCCCACCTCCTAAACACATGAAATGATGCCATGTGTGCTCTCCCACCTAACCCATCCCTAGTTCTTTCGAGCGTTACCACATGGTGGGAAGGGAATAGGAATGAAATACATTTGAACATGGTTAGGACCACTTTTTCCCATTCCCATCATATTTCCTCCCATGTGCTAAGACCCCAAGTAGTTGCGACAAAGGAGGATAGAGGCAACATAGGGAGTATATAGATAGTTTGCACATAGAATAATAATGGCATCGCCAAGTAGGTCTATCAACCTTATCCCATGCTTGAATTGAGGAAGTATAAGATCATATTGCAAGCCCACGATAAGGTTAAAGAGTCAAAGGGTAATTTAAGATCAAAATGAAGACCATATTCACTCTTCAAAGCTTTGCGAGATAGCCATATAGATCTAAAAGCCAAAGCACACCTTTATCTAATACAATTGTGTGTTTGCTTTGAGCCCTTGGGACTCATAACCTTACAAGAAGTGCATAATACAGAGGATTTTTTAGTTTCAAAAATTGACAAGGCACCATATGTAAAGAATTAGGGTCGATAAATTAAAGGTAAATACAAAAATGATCCAACCAAAAGAAGCTGCTAGTTATATTGATGGTTGAATATGGCACCATTCTCTGTATCAAGCACTGTTGATACCAAATCCTCTAGGTAAGCTGCATCATATCAACACCACATGTTAATACAATGTGCATTGTATTAGTGGTGACAGTGTGTACGTGTATTAATGAAAACAAATAATAAGTATGTGTGTGTGTGTGTATGTGTGTGTGTGTGTGTGTGTGTGTAAATAATTCAGTATCCCATCATATAAATGAACCATAAATTTATTTCCAAGTAATATTACCAATAATTGAAAAAATGAATATAGTTTAGAATCGATATATATATACTACAAACAATATATTGATCCTTGCTGAATTGCATAATAGAAAATTTTATTTAAAATTTGATGAAATTCAAAAGGTAGTCGTGCATTTGATAGCATTAATTATTCGAGGATGGAAGAACTATACCTGCCAACCAACCAGACAATAACGAAAGTTAGAACTTTACTGGTTATTGAATGGGTGCCAAGTATCCAAACATTCTTCCCTCGCTTGTCATTGCTTTCATGAATAATATACATCAAATATACAAGAACCACAGCTAGTATATGTCATAGATCATGAGTAAAAAATATAGAGGAAAGGTTAGGAATATATTAGATGCAAAACAAACAAATTTGACTTATATGGAGAAGACATTTCCTAGCCTTCCATAAAGGAGGCATGATAAACGATAGAGGCAAGAAGCCTACCATGTAGGAGGTACATTAAATTAGAGGTTAGTGAAACAACTTCCTAGCCTGCTGTCATAAAGGAGGCATTACAAATAATGTAGTTGTTAGGTCTTCCATTAGAGGAGGCACAATAACTGTTAAGTCAAAAAAAATCCTTAATTGATCCTTATTGAATTTCCTAGCCTTCCATATAGGAGGGATGATGTAAGATGGAGGAAACAAGCCTACCATGTAGGAGGCACAATACTTTAGAGGGTAAGTGAAATAATTTTCAAGCCTACCATAAAGGAGGCATTACAGATAAAGTAATTGCTAAGCCTTCCATAGAGGAGGCACAACAAATGTTAGAGATAAATTAGAGAAATTGATCAAAGTTAGAATTTCAATATAGGGGTGATTGCTTGTTATTTATGGAGAATAAGATCATTAGAGAAATATACAAGAAGAAATATATATACTCAAGGAACGTTGTCAATACACAAGTACTCTATCAAAGGTGCTTCCCGAACAAAGATCATTGACTTTTTTCTTGGCATTTCGTGCCAAATATGTTTGAAGTCTATATTTAGCTTCTTCTTCATGGGCCTTCTGCATTTTATGATTGACAAAAGCTATATAACTAAGCTTTCACAATTAGCATTAATTCTAGCAGTTTTTTTGTCCCCTAGTGTTTTCATGCTCGATTCTTCTTGTAAAATAAGAAAAATTTAAGGAAAAAAAAAACCTTATAAGAGTGTTAGCTAGCAAATAATTAGATCTTAATAATATAATAAGTGGTAGGAAGTGTATATACACTACACCTTCGACACGACCTAGAAGAGAGCACGTACGAAGTAAAACTACAAGTTACGAGTGAATGAAAACTAAGCACACATCAAAGACATACTGCGCTAATGAAACAACTCAACACAACATAGGTAGCAAGCATCAAATAATGACACAGCAGCAGCGCACTAAACAATAAGTCTAAGACACCACAATAACAGCTTCTATACCATCGACAAAGCTTAGATGACAAGTAGTGTTTCTCTACACTGTGCGTATGTGATGACTACGTAGCCCGAGCAACATGGAGGTTTGTAGCCAATAGTAACATGAACATAATGCACCAAGAAGCCCATTAATGCCAGGAAGGATTCTAATAACTTACGGGAGATAGACAGCTGGTTAGCACGTAACACAATAGCTAAGGAAAGACAACTAAGACCCTTGATCCACAAAACCCAAAGCTACGAGAAAGCAAGAGAACAAGTGTGCGCATGCAACGCTGTTACGTACATGAGACAATGCCATCGAAAAGGTAAGCTAGGTCTTGGTATCGCAAAGAAGGGGAGCTAAAGACTGAGAGGTATGGGAAGGAGTGGCAAGCAACTGACAAAAGAGGCTACGACTAGAGGTAATGTAGTCGAGAAGAGAGGTGGCAACACAATTCGCAACTAAGGCAAATATAGGTAGCGTAGGTAGAAGGAATTTTAGTCAAGGTAGGGTTTTTTTAGATCGTTAGCTACCACACCTAGTAAAGGCACCGAAAGTAGGTCATCCACCATACCATGTACATAGGTAGAGCTAATTAACCTCCTATGGTCACAAATTAGGAGTAAATAGTAAAAAAGGACAAAATTACGGCCAAAATGACGAACCCCTTTATACACGTAATGGAATAGTAGGCACAAGCATACCACAAATTTACAATAATTGTGTGAAGGCGTAGAGTCCTTGGAATAATCATCCTTATTAGAAATATAATGGAAACATTGATGTAGTTCCAAGAATTAACAAGGTTCCCAATGTATAGAATTAGGGTTCATTAATAAAAGGAACATACACCAAAAAAAAGGGTTTTATGGAAAGCAACTGCCAATTACATCGATGTTTGAATACCATACCATCTTCTATATCAAGAGATACTGCCACCATATCCACTATGTGAGCTACATCAAACCAACATAAAATGTTAATAGAATGTGTATTACATGAGGGGTGTTAATGTGTTTATGTGTATATGACACACATGATAGGCAAGTCAATTGTGTGTAGCTTTGCATACGTTTGTGAGTGATCAAGTATATATCATGTGTGTGTGTGTGTGTGTGCATATGTGTGCATGTGTATATTTGCAATGATTGTGCTTTACAAGTGTGTATATGTGTGTGGGTGTGTGGGTGTGTATGTGTGTGTAAATGTGTGCATATGTATGTGTATGTAGGCATAAGTAACATGTGTGTGCGTGTGCGTGTGCATGTGCATGTGCATGTGTGTGTGTGTGTGTGTGTGTGTGTGTGTGTGTGTAAGAGAGAGAGAGAGAGAGAGAGAGAGAGAGTATCTCAAGATTTATGCTCGGGGGGGTTACTCATCATATGTAACCCTATCACGTGAGTTCAACAGAAGGGTATTTTCTATTTCTAAAATTTATAGAAATAAATATACATAAGGGACTATTTAAAATAGTTTTGGAAAATTTTTACAGATTTGTATAGAAAAGGGGTACATTTTATTAATGAAAAAATTTACAGATAAGGGATTTTAAATATAGGCCTTGCATGCACGTGATATAGAAGGTTTATACATAGTGACCCCCCCGAGGATTTATGTGGAAGAAGAAACACACCTTACTGGGAGTGGATTATAACAAAGAACTTTCTTAGTTTTTTTCTCAAAAAGATTGTTATCCTTCTATTTTTGTAAATTGAATGTATGAGAAACCTACTCTTGCGAGCATGGGGATCCATGAAATGTGACTAAAATGTAAGAAGATGTTTTGTTATTAAATCATAGAGATGAGCTACTTTGTCTTGGGAGAGAGAAAGAGAGAGGAAAGGAGGGAGGGAGGGAGAAAGGGAGGGAGGGAGGGAGGGAGGGACGGGGAGAGAGAGAGAGAGAGAGAGGGGGGGGGGGGGGAGGGGGGGGAGAGGGGGGGGAGGAGGAGGAGACAAAAAGAGAGGAAGAGGGAGAGAGAGAGAGAGAGAGAGAGAGAGAGCGAGGGGGGAGGAGGAGACAAAAAGAGAGTAAGAGGGAGACTGAGAGAGAGAGTGTGTGTGTGTGTGTGTGAGAGAGAGAGAGAGAGAGAGGGAGGGAGGGAGGGAGGGAGGGAGGGAGGGAGGGAGAGAGAGAGAGAGAGAGAGAGAGAGAGAGAGAGAGAGAGAGAGAGAGAGAGAGAGAGAGAGATTTTTTATTTTTTATTTTAATAGTGTTTTTATTAAAGTATTTTTAGGGCAATTCCCCCTTTATAAAGTGCATTACTAAGTGTTATTTGAATCAGAGTCACTATTCACACTCCTATGTAACCTTACTTTCCATAGCCTTCTTTTTCATCTTCCCTAGCATCCTCCCACACTCATGGCTTCCCTTAGAGAAGACTTTGACCAATGTATTTCACCCATGCATTTGCACACCTTAGCAGACCAGATTTACCTTATCTTTTGCAAGCAAATCCATGTCTAATCGTACTTGAAATCTTACATTCCTATTGATAGTCCATCTCTTCAGTTTATTTATAGACTTATCCATGGGTAATCTATCATAATTGCTAACTCCCCTCACCAATGGGGCCCTTTGGATATTTTGATCTCTCTTGACCAAAGCGCTAACTTCAAGAAGACTCTAGGTAGGTCCATGGATAATGTCCATCTCTTGCTCTCTTCTTGAGTATGCTATTCCCCTTAGAGATGCTTCAACTTTCCCCCTGCATTTGATCGAGAGAGATATAGCCTTACTACTCTCCTCACAACTACCAAGTTTGATGAGGATGTTGAACAATAGCCCAAGGGTCCATAAGTGGTGGAGTGGGTCCATCCACAAGTGGTGAGCCGCATGAGGTAAACCTAGACATAGAACCTAAGATATTGTTATAGACCTATGTGATGCAGGAAATCGGTCTTTGACAGGATGAGGTACTATGCTAGCTTGAAAATGACACCAGCAAGGATATCATTGACTTTGGTTCTTCCATCGATCCAACAATCAATGAGATCGCATGGTTGAATGAGTCAAGCCTCAGAAATTTAGAGGCAATCTATCTCATGCAAAAGGCAATCGAGGATGATGAGCTAGAGTACCATGATAGCGGAAGAGAGAGAGAGAGAGAGAGAGAGAGAGAGAGAGAGAGAGAGAGAGAGAGAGAGGAGTGCACACGATATAGCTACATGTACACTAAGTTTATTGAACATGAGCATGAAGATATACATGTAAACCACTTAGGGTTATGGTTAGGGTTAGGGTTTTCCCCTAATGCCCTATAGGTTTGGTGGAATTTACACCATCCTCAACACCCCCTCTTAAATTGCACTGGATAAGTAGAGGGTGCATGTACAAGACCCTTTTGTGGATTGTGTTTGGTGCATATGATAGCATCCAAAATAAAAAAGAAAACTGAAAGAAATCAGAGTAGTATGTGCATGTGTGAGCACAGTGATGACTATGTAGCAGAAGCATATACAATGTTTACACCTTATGATCTTGTACGTAACATGGATTTCCCCCTCTTAAGTTGTGGGTCATTCTTTGCCTTTCAGAATAAAACCCAGAAGATAGGTCGAAGGGACAAGGAAGGAAAACCAAAAAGTAAGATGCCCACTGGGATCAAAGACTGGTCAATCAAAAGATGACTGAGTGGAGAACTATGTGTATGGCTACATGTTGAACAAGTCAAATTTGAACATGTCATAAGTCACTGCTATGGATGATGTAGCACTCTGAAGAAGAGGCATCTAGATGTGAGGCTAGTCGATGTAGTGAGTATCATCAACTATGTGATGAGAATAACTCCATGCTGGAGGCAGTCTAGTGCTATGTCCAAGAGGCTTACCCATGTATTAGCGAGAGTGTCTACCTATGAGAACACTGTGTGAGAGATGCCACTATGGGGCTTGCGCTAAATGGTCAAAATCAAGTCATGTGAGAACTATGTATGCCAATAATCAAACCTGTAAAATGAAGATGACAATTGAGTGTCAGGTGTAGCCAAGAGGTTGTACAAGGCTAATATGTATGTGTAGGAACCAATGCCAAAAATAGTGAACAATGTGTGACTTTACATGGGTGGCATTTGTGTGCAAGATGTGTGCAACAATCCTAAATGCGAGAAGGAGAACTATGCCAAGTGACACACTGAGTGATGAACTACCGAATGCCAAGAGACTGAACTGGTGTCAAACATGTGAGTGTGTATATCGATGGTAGATCCAATGGGATTGACGCCGGTGGGAACTAATCAGGTAATGTGGCAATGGCTTACTTGGTTTGGTGGAGTTGGATCTCTGAGCTATGGCAATGCTAGTCTACAGCTAGACTACATGTTGAAGCATCAAATGCAACAAAATGAGTTTTAGTTTATTCATTTTATATGCTGGATGTGCTGCAAAGGACCACAAGGTGGTTTCATGAAGAGGATTTGATGATACTAGCCTGTGGAAAAGTCAAATGGAAGATCAAAGGACTCAGCACGTAGAGCACAATATCTGGCGAGCATTTTTTATTTTTGAATCACTGCAAAATTTTTCCTGGATCAAAAGTTATGGCTCCCAGAAGGATGGCTAAATTTTGATCCCATGACTCGGGGGGGTCACTCATCATATGTAACCCTATCACGTGAGTTCAACAAAAGGATATTTTTTATTTCTAAAATTTACAGAAATAAATATACATAAGGGACTATTTAAAATAGTTTTGGAAAAAATTTACAGATTTGTATAGAAAAGGGGTACATTTTATTAATGAAAAAATTTACAAATAAGGGATTTTAAATATAGGCCTTGAACGCACGTGATATAGAGGGTTTATACATAGCAACCCCCTTGAGTCCCATGAGGGTGATCAACTACACTGCAGATAACACACCATATCCAATTCAAGGGAAAGGCATTGCCCCTATGAAAAAATTTACTGGTATGAAATAATTGGTGGAAAGATGTACTCTATGTTCCAAATCTCAGCAAGAACCTCTTGTTAATTGGGCAAATGATAGAACACAACTATCAAGTCATCTTTGACAAGGATGAATGCACAATCACAGACAAATCTAGAGGATATCGGCTAGTAGGAAAAACAGTCAAGGAAGGACGCTTGTTCAAAATGCTAGCTTCAGTACCAAATTTTCATGCCATGTCATCTCAACAGCAACAACTGATGCCACTTAACGCAATATGGCATAAGAGATATAATGGACATGTCAATTTCAAAATGTTGATGCAACTAAGAAACTAGAATATTGCAATTGGAATCCCTAAGCTATGTGTAGTTTCTTGGAAAAGTTTCCAAAGCATGTTTCTTTGGTAAACAAAAGAGAACCAATTTTGGCAGAAGCACCTCTCAAGCAAGAGGTATTCTTGATTTGATACATACATATGTATGGGGTTATGCATAGACCCGCAACATTAATGGTTCACTATACTACCTGACTTTCATCTCGATGACTATAGCAGATATTGTTGGGTCTACTTTCTAAAAAATAAATCTAAAGTTTTTTCTAGATTTCAAGAATTCAAAGCCATGGTTGAGAACCAAACAGGTAGAAAGATCAAAGTCATGAGATCAGACATAAGAGGTGAATACATGTCTTTAGCATTCATGAACTTTTGCAAAAGTAATGGCATTCAAAGATAATTCACATGTATAGATACTCCTCAGCAAACTACAATAGCTGAAAGGAAGAACGATACTTTAGCAAACAATGCTAGAGAAATTCTTAGTGAGAAGCATCTTTCAAATCAATATTGGACCGAAGCAATTGCCACTGCAAAATACTTGCTTAATCGTCTTCTGGCTAAATCGATTCAAGGTATGACACCTTATGAGACATCAGTGGACATAAGCCATGCATTGGGCATCTCTGCATATTTGGTTGCTTAGCATATGCCCACATACATGACGATCATCGCAAAAAATTAGATGTTAAGTCACATAAATGCATCATGGTTGGCTACAATGAAGAGAGCGAAGCATACAAGTGTATGATCCCATCAACCACAAGGTCATAATCTTAAGATGTTACTTTTTATGCGGAAACAAAATGGAAAACATCAAATACAAAAAAGATACACACATATTACTCAGTCACCTACAGAAAAGGTTGATGAAGAAGAGCAAGAATTGCTAGAGACACCCCAAGAAGAGTAGCAATGTAGACAGTCTACTAGGGAAAGCATACCACCATCAAGATTGACATATTCTCAGAAAGGCAAGCAATTCAAATTGAAACCACCAATTATGATCTTATGACTACCATCATGGCTACAAAAGAGCTAGTATACTTCAAAGACATAGTTGCACAACAAGACAAAGCACCCATAGACGCGCACACAGACGCGTTTATTGAACTAAATAAAAAATTTATGGGTGCGTCTATATGCGCATCTATTTTCGTGTCTGGAGACCCACGTCTAATAGCGCATATATATAGGACACACACGCGCGTATAAATGCACATTTAGACACTTAAATAGACGCTCTTATAAATGCCTTTATAGACACAAAAATAGATGCTTGTCGAACAGACAGACGCGTATATAGACGTGTTTATAGACGCACTGATAGATGCGCTTTATAATATATTTTTTTAAATTTACAGAATGTTGTGTATGTTGTGTATGCTATATAGTTACAAGAATCCCATTTTCACATTGTGTAATTCAATTCTTACAGCCAACCACATTTTAATTACAATTCCAAATAAAACATTACAACTCCAAATTGAAAGCTCAAAAAGTGCTTGTATGTACATATAGCACGAAGCTAAGCCACGTCATGTGGCTTCAAGTATAAAAAATAAGGAAACTAAGCCACGTCATGTGGCTTCAAGTACAAAAAATAAGAGGAGTGTATATACAAGAGGCATGAAGCCAAGCCAGTGAAGCCAAGCCAGTGGCTTTAAGTACAAAAAAGAGTAGCTAGCACTACTTCTATGACTAATCCTCGCTGCCTTCCATGCTCCCTTCTGCGCTCTCCCTTCTGTGCTCCCTTCTATGCCTCCTTCCTCGTCTTCCTCGTCATCTTGTGCATGGGCCTATAAACAAGGGACAACATATATCAATGTATGAAAAATCAAATATTTACTTATAATATTGGCATTATTTAATTACTTTCAAATATTACCTCGGGGGCTGCTCCAGTAGCCCGGATATACTGCTCCTCAGTAATCAACCCGTCATCATAGAAGTGCCTCCATGTATCTCCTTTGTGATGGTGGCGGTGGTAGGCTGTCTCCACAGGAGTAGGGTATCTGCCCATGATCTCAAGCTGCAAGATGACACAATTTGCGGAGGGATTAGTACAAAGAAACAACCTCCTAATAAACTACATAAGCAATATAATTTGAGATCGATACTTACAAATTGGGCCTCCCATGATTCAACACCCCCTGCTCCAAAATGCGCGCTTCCATATTCCTCCATCTGGATCCTTCATGCCTCCACATGCTGTAGACTGGGGTCCTTCCTCGCTGACTTCATTGCTTTCTTCCACTCACGCTTGTGAGTGGTGTGGGGCGGGCCCCTTGGTGGTTGACCTCCCTCGAGCCTGGCAAGCTTCGCTAGTGCCTGCCTCTCTTAAGCGAAGATCTTTTATTACCAAGTATCGTAACAATCTTTGACTTGGCCCATTTATCTGTGAACTGGCGATTGGGGGGGTTAGGATACCTAGAGCGAATAGCAGTGAGGGTCTCATCAACCAACCTCTTTGGCTGGTCTTTGAAGTGGATAAAGCAATCTCTATAATTGTTAGCAATTATAGAGCGCATGAAGGCCATGATGCCCTTCCCCTGCACATCCATCAAGATGCCTCCTGTCTGAGTGATGTCATAGAATATCGTACCATCACTCGGAGGCACGTCTAAATCATCTAAATCATCATCGTCCCCACCGCCACCCCTCCCAAAGCACTGTGCATGCATCCCCCACCGCTCTCCCTACTACTACGCCTACTACCGTGTCGTGTCGAGCTCGTACACTGGCCACTCATAGCTGGAGATTGCACGGGACTATGTTGACCACTCGTAGCTGGAGAACCGAGTCTCGATTGCACAGGAGTACGTCGACGGCTCTACGAGACAGAAGGACCTCCTGACGGCATGGGGGAAGGGGCATAAGACGGCATGGCAGAAGGGGCATAAGACGGCATGGGGGAAGGGGCATAAGATGGCATGGGAGATGGGCCTCAGTTGTGTAGCTGGCTGGGGGCTGTGCTGACTCTATTGGGGTGATCTCAGCTAGTGCGGGGTGGTTGGGAGTCTGTAGTGCTGACTCCTGGGGGGTGTTTAGAGTACTCGTCATATACCCTTATAACTCCAGGACTAGGAGGGTGCCCTAAAAGGTTATAAAAACGTGTGGTTTTTATTGACGGTGCAGTTTCTTCAATGCATCTCTTTTTACAAAGCAACAATCTTAAACTGGTAAGTCCCTCCAATTAGAATCCCAGGGATCAGGTGAGCTGGAAGCGCTTCCTAGCCACATGTTGAACTGGAAAAAAGAAAAAAAATCTATTACTGATGAGCTGAGAAGAAAGGGGAAGGGAAGAGAGGATTACTGTCAGAGCACGTCTGTAGACGCGTCTGATTAACGCGTCTATTTTCGCGTATAATAGTGCGTCTATAGACACGGCTATTTGTGTCTACAAACAGGCTAGACGCGCATTTAGACATGCTTGTAGATGCAGTTTTAGATGTGCTCTGAGATGCACCTATAGATGCGCTCCGACAGACGGACTTTTCTAAAAAGTAGAAAAGGACCCCAGGGGATTCACTCTTCATTAAAGGGGGACGTCACCTGCGTGCATGAACTTCAAGAAAACCCCCTATTTAAGATCCATGTAGGATTATAAAACACCCCTATTTAAGCTTATAAGGTACAAGAAAAAGTCTAGTGTGCTCCCCCCCTTTCCTTAAACCTACGTCAAGACGGCTATCCTATTTTGTCAAACAACAAGACTATAAGACGGCTATCATATTTTGTCAAACATCCATCTGTCATCCGCACACCCTCCGCACACTTGTTACCATACATGGTTAGCATGGTGATTCTTGATTCAAGCCTAATAATGATGATAACAGCATTTGTTAAAGTTACATCTATCAAAATAGATGTTCTTGATTCATGCATAATAGTGATGATAAGAGCACTCATGTGTTGGCATTACATCCATTACATGCTAATCACCTACATCGACATGCTAACCAAGGCAACATTATACCATTTTGCATACGTATTGATTGTACATCTACAAAGAGTATACATATCCACCAATGTATTTCCATACGTAAAGCTCTTGAAATACTATCAAGATGTCTTTTCAAGTAAGCCTAGCCTCCTTCCTTGCCCAATACATATTCTCCAAGTATGTTGGAGGAACAGATACGAGGTATGATGATCCTTTTAATGGACAAGGCTATAAGTGGCATAGCCTGGGCATCCCTTAATCCCATCTCCTCTAATCCTCAATGGGAGCAACAGGTGTAGCTGGCCTTATCAAAGCTAGCTGCATATCATATGCATTACCTCCTTACAAAGGTGTAGCAGAAGCAATAACTAGATCTACAAGACAAGCCTCATCACCTCTACCATAGCCCCATATACTCTTACCAACTAACACATTATTCACCATAGGACTCCACATGGAATACTTGGTTCCATCCAATTTATCCTCCCAGGCCAAAACTTCAAACACGTCTCCCAAATTTAGATTCAGATTTTGATTCTGAACCATCTTAGATGTATGCATAAACTACCCACTGATTCACATGCTGTGAATGGTATTGCACCAACAAAATCACATTAACCCACTAGCCAATGCTTGGCTAAACAATGCACAAACCTCACTGAACTTCCAATGCAGACCTATACTTGCAAAACATGAACTAATTTGAATGTTGTATTGCCAAATACAGAGGTAAATAGCTCCAAATCCTTTCCCATAATTGGCAACAGTCTCTAAACCTACTCAGAATAGTGTAGACAGCAACTACATTCACTGTTATTGGGGCGGACAAGCTAGAAAGCTGTAGTAGACCCAATATATAGCGTATAAGAATGATTACACACTAACATAAACAAGTTTCTTCTCCCTTAAAAAACAAACACTAGAATGAGAAGCTAAAAAGCATCTTGGATGTTTAATAGTAGCAAATATGAAGTTACACAAGAGTAACACCTGAACAATCCATGAATCTAAACCAAAATTTGATAGAGTAGAAAACATAAAATGCATCTTGAATGTTTACTAGAAAAACTAAAAATTAAACAAGAGTAACACCCGAACAATCCATGTCTACAATCCATGTCTATAATCCATAAGTTTAGCATTGACACATCTATGGGCATCTTCTCATAAATGCTGCATCATGCCACATAGCTCGCCAACAAATTTATCCTGCAAAACAAACATAAGCTCCCTATCAAGTTACATGTTGCAAACCTAGGATCCCTATGTGATAAGAAGGATTGAAAGCACATTAACAAAAACATATGTTACCTTCATCTACATCAGAGATTGGAGCAGTAGGGCTGCAAATGGACTAGGAAGGAGGGAAGGGAAGGGACGACTTCAAAATGGATAAACTTTACAAAAATTTAAAAAATAGAAAATGTACCTTTTCTGCCTTGCACATATTCATTGAAAAGTTTGTAGCCATTCTCATCAAGATGGTATTTCTTTGTTTGTCGATCATAGTTGAGATTGGCCAAGGCTATTATAGATTCCAAATCCACACATTGGTTGTCAACAAGGTCATTGGCCAAGGCTATTATAGATTCCAAATCCACACATTGGTTGTCAACAAGGTCATATGTGTAGGTCCTAGTTCCCTTTGCTTGTTGATACCATGACAAATGAATTTGAACATTCAAAGGCCTATCCAATAGATCAAAGGGTCCTCTTGTCTCTTTTAGACAATTTCCAACCTTTCTCCTCATGCTTACCACCCTTCCAAGGTACCACATGCCGTCTTACTAGTATTCCCAGCTTTTCCTTTTCCTCTTGTCTTTTTGTTTGCATTTATTGATGTGCTTTCAAACAATACTGCACAATCAGATCCAATCAGATCCTATACCAAGACATGTTCCTGTATGAATCATTGCCTTCTTCTCCAACAAAAAATACACTCCACTTTTTACCCTTGTTAATCTATCTTTAGATAGTGTGGGATTTCCATTCAATTGGCTGACAAGTGTGCTTTTAGAAATGGCTTTCCCATCCACTTCAACAAATGACGATATTTCACTAGCCACCTTCTCCTCCTCATCAATTAGACAATCAATCACATGATGAAGCTCACTTTCACTAGTAATTTCCTCATCCAGATCACCTCGAACACCACTATCAAAGTGATTATCTTCATCTATAAGTAGAACATCATCCAATGATTCATCTTCATCCACATATTCAAGATTAGGGTTGAAGAGTTCTAAGAGATCTCCCTCCTCCCATGAGTCATTCCAAAAAGTTTCATCACGCATACCAAGTGTCTCACTTATGGCCTTTGCTTCTAATAATCCCTCTTTCAATGCAAATACCATATGGTTGTCACTACTCACACAAGCATAGTCTCCCAGGTTGGCCAAAGGAGTGTTGGGGTAAAGGCACTGGCCACCCTATGTAACAATTTTTAGTCTAGTACTGCTAAGTACACTAAGTATGCATTGTACTTAGTGCCTAGTGGTCCTAGCCTTATCCAAAGATATATATATACTACTGTGTGTACTTGGGGAGGTACCACTCATTGTTTATCCCCACCTATTGGTGTCTACTGTGGGTGTGTCTCCCCTCCTCACTCCCAAACTCCTACTCTCTCCCTCTTCTATGTCAACTGGTATCAGAGCCACTGCTCTACTACTCCTCTCCCGATCCCCTCCATCCTCTCCATCCTCACGGGTCACGCTTGTTCTCAGCCAGCCAACGGGCAGCGTCTTTTCCATCACGAAAGATTCAGCTCGCAACTCTCTCACTTAGCCAGCCAATGGGTGGCTTCACCATAGTGAGGGAGCAGACATTCAGTGTTGCATTCAGCAGCTAGTAGCTAGCAGCTAACAACCGACAGCCAGCCATTGCCGCAGCAACAGCACGCATATGTGACAGGCAAGCGAGCAACAGCACGCATATGCATCGAAGAGGCGGCAACAACCAACAGCTAACAGAACAGCTAACAGCCGGCAGATTGCAAACGTGTACGACAGACATCGTGGGAGCTTTCAGACACATCATTGCACAGGTATAAGCGTGGGTGGTGCAAGGGCATCGAGTGCCTAGGGGCATGCATTTCTGCGTTTTCTCATATCTCGAGGGAAGCACACATATTGTGTTTCGTGTCTTCCTGCTTCTTGATGGTGATCTTTTTTTTGTCATCACACGTGGAGGATCTTCTACTGAGTCCTACTTGGGCTCATATATCGAGGAGGGGAATTTCTTAATTTTTCGTTGTCTACGAGACAACATTACTCTATCACATTTTGCCATTGGCATTTGAGCCAGGGGTTCTACTTGTCGCAGGGCTTTTACTCGCACTGAGGCTTAGCTTATGCCGCAAACAATGTCGAGACAGGTCTATCACCTAGCCAGTGATTGTACGTCAATGAAATCATTCGAGTACAGCCATTAATGCAGTGTATGCATTTGCATGATCTGTTGATTGACACTTGCAGTGTATGCCTTTGTTGGACGCAATTCAAGGGATTTGCAGTCACATGCCTTGTATAAGCTGTGGAGGACATTTGCAGTGTTTATGCACGGAATGTGCCATCCCAACATGGGGCTTTTGATGCTACAGTGATTTGAAGTATTGTTGTATTTTTTATGTAGAGAGTACCTTCACGCAGTGGGTAGATTTGTTCAATTTTGTCCAACTTTGACTTTTGTCAAATTGGGGCTTTTGTAGCCTGACCGACAATTTGTCCAGTGGGAGTACTCAGGATGAATTCTCTTGTCTCGTGGAGTGCATCTATGCCTTGAAAGTGCAAAATAAATTTGGGGCTTTTAGTCAAAAGTCAAATTTATCAGGTTTTACGATCAAATATCTGATTATCTTCACGCATTCAGAGGGCTTTTGAGCCACTTCACCTCTAGACTGTATATTCAGTTGGGGGGGAAGCTATTGGAACATTTGGAGGTCTAAAATCAGGGATTTTCATCAAAAATCAGAGATTTCCTGTTTTTTTTTAACAGTCCGGGACTGTCACACAACAGGTTTGACCAGTTTTGACCATCAGAGAGCCAAAAAGTACTGCTGTTTTTTATTCGAACTGTTTTGGATTTTTTTGGAGCATCTTGACACAGCTATACCGCACTTTCGCCAGTGAAAATCACAGGAACAGCTTGCTGTACCTTTTCTGTAGCAAGTGGGAGAAAGACTTTAAGGTGGTTTTGTGCCACTGAAACAGTGAAAGATCACTTTCAACTTCACTTCCGCTGCGGGAGATTTATTTGGAGTGACTTGTGCTTTAATTGCACACCTATACAGGGAGTCAGGCAGTTCCATTGAGGAACAAACTCTTCTTTCTTTACCATGAGTTCTAGCAGCGACGTGTCGTCCTTGTTCCAGATAAAGAAGCTCAAAGGAGCTAAAAACTACGACATATGGAGGACACAATGCTACAATGTGTTGATGCAGAAGGACCAGTACAAACCTATAAAGGAGAAGGGTGTTAAGCCCTCCAACATTACTGATGAGCAGTGGGAGAAGATGGACAACTTGGCCATGTCAACCATAATGCTTACAGTTGTTGATTCACTGGTTGTAGGCATCAGAGATGAACCTACTGCGTGGAGAATGTGGCAGCGTCTTGAGGATACATATGCCAAGAAAAGTACCACGGGCAAAGCTTACTGGTTGAAGAAGCTTGTTGGGCTTCAGATGAAGGAGGGGACACCTATGTCCACTCATATTATTGAGTTCAACAGCATTTTCAGCCAGGTGATCAACTAAGGGTTGAAGCTCGATGATGAGCTGAAGGCTACACTTATCCTATGTTCTCTTCCTGAGTCATGGGATACATTCAGAACTTCTACCAGCAATTCGAATACCATACTATTATTTGCAAAGGTGGAGAGCGCTCTTCTACAGGAAGAGATGAATAGAAAGAATAATGCTGTTGGGAAGTCAAATGCCTTGAATGCACGCAGCAGGTCAAAGACACGTGGTAAAGACAAAGAAAGAGAAAGGAGCAAGTCCCACTCGAAGAAAGATCTTGTCTGCAATTATTGTGGCAAGAAGGGACATGTAGAGAAAAAATGTTTTCAGAAAAAGAACGACGAAAGAGCCAAAGAAGGCAAGGCTCAAGGCAAGTCAAAGGGCAAAGAAAAAGAGGAGCTGCATGTTACTTATGTTAGTGACAGTGACAGTGGACGTGAGGTATGCTTCACTTCATCACTGAAGGCTCATACACTTCATGCTAGCTTTCCTGGATTATAGATTCAGGTGCTTCCTTTCATGTGACACCCTACAGAGATCTGTTTGTCAGATATGCAGGTGGGCAAAAGGGAGTTGTTATTCTTGGTGATAACCATGCATGTTCTATCATTGGCATAGGTGATGTCAGGCTTGTTCTTGAGAATGGCCAGCAGTTAATGCTCAAAGGGGTCAGGCATGTTCCTGAGGTGAAGAAGAACTTGATTTCCACAGGGTTGTTGGATGACGATAATTATCATACCACCTTTGGTAATCAGAAGTGGAAAATCAGCAAAGGGGCAATGGCTATAGCCAGAGGTCCTAAACTTGATACTTTTTATTCACTTCATGCAGGACATTGTCCTCATTCCGATGTAAATGCCGCCGAGCTGCCAAAGATTTCATTGTGGCATAGCCGGCTTGGCCATATGAGTGTTAAGGGAATGGAGCAACTGGCTCATTTTGGTTACTTGCCGAGTCTAAAATTTTCAGATTTAAAGAAATGTGAATTTTGTCTCTACGGTCGTCAAGTACAGATTCCTCATAAGAGGGCATCAAATCAGAAATTACAGCTCTTGGAGCTTGTCCATACCGATGTATGTGAGATGCCTACTATATCTTTAGGAGGAGCAAAGTACATTTTGTCATTTATAGATGATGCCACCCGCAAAGTGTGGGTTTACACTCTTAAAAGAAAGAGTGATACCTTTACTGCTTTCACTAAGTTTGTTGCACTGGTCGAAAATGAGACAGGCAAGAAACTGAAAGCTTTGAGGTCTGACAATGGTGGAGAGTATTTGTCCAAAGAGTTCCAGGAATTCTGTGAGGCAAAGGGCATTCAAAGGGTGTTATCTACACTGTATGATCCACCACAGAATGGTACCGTTGAGAAAATGTTCAGGACCATTCAAGAAAAGGTCAGATCTATGTTGTCACATGCTGCGTTGCCCCACACTTTTTGGGCTGAAGCTGTAAAGACAGCTGTGCACCTTATAAATAGGTCACCGAATAAGAGATTATGTGGTGGTGTGCCTGAAGAGGCATGGACGGGTAAGCCTCCGTCTTACAAACACCTACGGGTCTTTGGTTGTGTTGCGTATGTGCATGTACGCAGGGAGGACAGGACTAAATTAGATCCAAAGACTCTGAAATGCATTTTCCTAGGGTATGGTGACAAAGGTGAGATGGGCTACAGACTATGGGATCCCACAAACAGAAAACTTATACGCAGCAATGATGTCGTGTTTGATGAAACCATCATGTTCAAGGAACCTGTTGTACAACAGGGACCTTTAAAAGTAACTATTGATGATGACAGGCATCATGGGCAACACAGACCGACTGTAAATCAGCCACAACAGCAGCATAATCAGCCATTAAATGATGCTGCAGCAGGTCCAAATGAACAGCCAGATATGGTAGATGATATCCCAATGGATGTACCACAGTTAGATGATCTTCCTGACATGCAAATGCAGCCAAAACTGGGTGATGAACAGGCTGGACAGCCACCTCATGATGATGGTCATCAAGTTAGAAGGTCAACCAGACCGACACGGTAGCCAGACAGATTTATTCCTGGCTTTGATTATCTAATGCTCACTGATTGTGGAGAGCCTTCATGCTACAGAGAGGCTAGGCAGAGGGCAGACAAGGTTCAATGGGATCTTGCTATGAAGTCTGAAATGGACAGTCTTCACAAAAATGGCACTTGGGAATTGGTACCCTTGCCTACTGGTAAGAAAGTACTGCCATGCAAATGGGTTTATCGACTTAAAGTCACACCTGGTGAAAAGCCAAGGCATAAAGCCAAACTGGTTGCCAAGGGGTTCAAGCAGGAATATGGTGTTGACTTTGATGAGATATTCTCTCCTGTCGTTAAGATGACAACTCTCAGAACTGTATTAGCATTGGTTGCACATGCAGATATGGACTTGGTCCAAATGGATGTCAAGACGGCATTTCTTCATGGTGATTTACATGAAGAGATTTTTATGCAGCAGCCAGAAGGTTTTACAGTGAAGGGAAAGGAGAAGCTTGTGTGCAGACTGAAGAAAAGTCTTTATGGTCTTAAGCAGGCACCCAGAGAATGGTATCATAAGTTTGATACATTCATGCGAACCCAAGGTTATAAAAGAAGTGACATTGATCACTGCTTGTATACCAAGAAAGCTTCAGATGGCAGTTTACTGATCCTCATTTTGTATGTGGATGATATGTTGATTGCTGGAAAATCTCATAAGGAGATCGATGCCTTGAAGAAAAGATTGCACCAAACCTTTGATATGAAGGATCTTGGTGATGCCAACCATATACTGGGCATGCGGATACTTCGGGATAGGGAAAAGCGGTTGCTATACTTGTCTCAGAAGGAATACATTGGCAAGGTCTTGCAGAGATTTCACATGGAGGGGGGGAAGAGTATTGGTACTCCATTGCCTCCTTATGTGAAAATCAGTGCTTTGGACAGCCCTCAGACAGATGCTGAGAGGGCTGAAATGTCAAAGATTCCGTATGCATCAGCGTGTGGCAGTCTCATGTATGCTATGGTTGCAACCAGGCCCGATATTGCGTTTGCAGTGGGAGTGGTTAGTAGATACATGGCTAAACCTGGCAGGAAGCATTGGGATGCAGTGAAAGGTGTCATGAGATACCTGAAGGGTACACAGGACTTGTGTATATGTTTCGGCAGTCGATGCAAAAGTGCAGGGTTATACAGACTCTGATTATGCCGGTCACCCTGATACCCGGAAGTCTACTACCGGATATGTTTTCACTTTCACTGGAGGTGCAGTGTCGTGGGTATCTAGAATGCAGCAGTGCATTGCTCTGTCTACTACAGAAGCTGAATATATTGCAGCCACTGAGGCATGCAACGAAGCTATACGGCTATCTCGGCTAGTGGCAGATTTGGGCTACTCTAGTGATACTCCATTGTTGCATTGTGACAGTCAGAGTGCCATACAGTTGGCACGAAATCGTGTTTTTCATGCAAAGACGAAGCACATCGACGTGAAGTATCATTTTATCAGGGAGGTGCTTGAGAACAAGCAACTTCAGCTTGTGAAAGTTCACACTGATGACAATTTAGTAGATCTGTTGACCAAAGGATTGGCTGCTGAGCGGTTTGCACATTGCAGACGGCTAATGGGTATAGGTTAAGGCCAGTCTACTGGTCTTGTATATTATGATGTATATGCTGTTTTTTTTCTTTTCTTTCTCTTGAGGGCACATTGCCTTTAAGTGGGAGGTTGTTGGGGTAAGGCACTGGCCACCCTATGTAACAGTTTTTAGTCTAGTACTGCTAAGTACACTAAGTATGCATTGTACTTAGTGCCTAGTGGTCCTAGCCTTATCCAAAGATATATATATACTACTGTGTGTACTTGGGGAGGTACCACTCATTGTTTATCCCCACCTATTGGTGTCTACTGTGGGTGTGTCTCCTCTCCTCACTCCCAAACTCCTACTCTCTCCCTCTTCTATGTCAAGGAGTGCCATTCTCCTTTTCCAAAGTAGCCCATATATTTTCTTGTTTAGAATGAGCTGCTGGAAATTTAAGAATTGAACCTGCTTGAAACTCTGCTATTCTATTAAGTGCTCCTGTACTACTCAGCAAATCAAAGCCATCATAGCATCTTTCATTCCAAACCATTCCACCCACCTTGCTGAAAAAATTCTCACATGCATCCGATCCTGTGCAAGAAAGGGGTACGTGCAAGTGAGGATGCTTTTCCCTAAAGGTCTTTATCAAGAGAACCACAAAGTGACATGACAATTGAATGTTAATGAATGTTTCTGTTAGAATCCAAGAGCATGTGCCTAGCGTGCCCCCTGCCAAGACCGCTAGCACCTCACGGAAGTGCACAACCTTCATGGCCACTACAGAGGCTCTGGCATGTGTGTATGGCAGGTCCCCACCCCTGCCATAAGGCACCCTTGCCTAGCCAGCCCTCCAACCTCCACAAAAGGCAAGCTTGGGGGAATTGAAGATAGGAGGGGCAACTTGGACTATTTATGTCCCTTCATCTTCCACACACCTTTGTATGTGGGATAATTCAACCCTTTCTCCTTCTTCTTATCCCCTTTGTCCATGAGAGATTTGCACCTCCAACACCCCCCTCCAATCGATCATGGAGAGAGGTGGCCGGGGATCAGCATGTGCCTAGCGTGCCCCCCGCCAAGACTGCTAGCACCTCACGAAAGTGCACAACCCTCATGGCCACTACGGAGGCTCTGGCATGTGTGTATGGCAGGTCCCCACCCCTGCCATAAGGCACCCTTGCCTAGCCAGCCCTCCAACCTCCACAAAAGGCAAGCTTGGGGGAATTGAAGATAGGAGGGGCAACTTGGACTATTTATGTCCCTTCATCTTCCACACACCTTTGTATGTGGGATAATTCAACCCTTTCTCCTTCTTCTTATCCCCTTTGTCCATGAGAGATTTGCACCTCCAACAATTTCTCTACTGATAAAGTTTTGCTTTAGGGAGTATGCATCATGTTTAGTGATCCACATGCACCAAATCCTACATATAGAAAGAACCATGAGTATTAGCCACATAAACCTTGGAAATATGTTCAAAATCCTTTATTCATATATCACTAATAGCAATGGTAGCAACTTCTACATACCTGAAAAAGAAAGACACCTTTCCTGCAGCTTTCACACAACCATACAAGTCTAAGGTAGGTGATAAGAAAATATCAATGTAAGATGCTACTATTGATAAGTACATACGTGTGCCCAATGTCTGCTCTTGGTGAGCACCATAGCCTTCTTGTAATAACTTCAAACACTTTTGTACTTTCTTTGCAGCAATCCTTTGTGCAGCTCTCCAATTTTGTCTATCCTTCCTCTCAATATCCCCTTCTTGCAAGCCATGTTCATCAACCTTGAATAATTGATATACAATTGCTACATAATTCAAAGTCACAAGCTCTCTACCAAGTACCAACCTCCTAGATGCACTATCCAAAGGATTGATAAGTTTCTTTCCATTATGGATATAGTCTTGATCATGCAAACCACTGATACTCCCATCAAATGTGATGTGTGCTGTAAAGGGCCAACCCTTCCAAGGAATGCACAACCTGGGACCTTGACAAGAAGAGTAATCTTGCAACATCAACTTTCTGCGCCTACTATCCCCATCTGAAGCATGTCCTATCAATGGACCTACCACGTCCCTTAGAAAAATGTTCCAAGAAAGCTGAATGCTCTCCCACTGTTCTCTGACAAACATGGAATCAAACGTATTACATGTCAATTGCACCAATAGAACTAGCTTTGGCAAGCATTCAAGAAGAGGATTCACTATCAATACCCTTGCATAATGAGCAATCACATTATGTTGAAAAGCATCCACAACTCTAAGATATCCATCTTGACCATCACCAACTTGCATGACAAAGTCTGGAATGCAAGTGTGTTCCAGCTTTTTACCACAAAATCCAACCAAAATATCATCACGTGCCACCCATCTCACCATTCTTTTCACAACTGTTTCATCCTCAGCTAGAAGAACTGGCACACTACCCAAGGGTATACCTTTCTTCATCATGTGACAAGTGTAAACTTCTCTTGCATGTTGAAATATATCCTCTTGTAAACTAGTTCGAAAGAAAAGTGCTTTTCTTGTGGACCTCATTGTGGTGGACATGTGTGGACCTCCAAGGTTAAGTGATAAGAAATTATGCTACCTTGTCCCTCCCCATATCTTGACAGTCTCAAATAATTCCTTTGTTGTATTGGAATATCTCTTCCCTTGACCTACTCTTGAAATGTTTTGTGAAATGTCAACAAAGAAGTTCCACAATGCCTTCTTTCCCTCAAATAGACATAGCTCATGAGCATTGATTATATCTTGACAAAATTTTCTAACATCTTTCCTCACCATGGCTTCCATAGTGCTCTCCCGAAGACTTCTAACCTTCACGCTCAATGCAACAACTTCAGTTCTTGTGAATGCTATCTCCTTCTTCAATACCTGAACCATTGTGGACTTTGTTTTTGCTACTCTCAATAACTCTAAATGAGTCAAATAATCTAACCGTCTACCACCTCCTATGTCTCTTGATCCACGAGTGTCTAAAGATCAAATTTGTCGATACACTCGCATGCGAAAGTCTCGTTCTTTAGGAATAGTAGCACATGCACAACATTGCAAATTATCAAAGTATGTTCCCTCCAAACATATTCGCTTGCAATCCTTATGACGGAAAGTGCCATTAATTTCAATGAACTCTGTTGTCCCCATCATAATTGTTGCCTTAGTTGCTGGCTCATTGTGCCATTTGCCACCTCCCTTACTATCATCCAAAAAGGGCTTCAAGTCAACCACATTCCCATCATAGTTATATGACCCTTACCAAAAACCCCAACACAAGGTTGCAAGCAAGCTACTCTCTGTGAGCAAAGGAGGAATCTGTTAAGTTCCCAATAGACTTGATGGAGAGAGAGCCAAAAGCCATATGACTAGCTACACCTAACATCTCTATAAAAAAACAGAAATAGTGATTGAAAATAGAAGCTTGAAAATTTGCCTAATGGAGAGAGAGCCAAAAGCCATATGACTAGCTACACCTAACATCTCTATAAAAAATCAGAAATAATGATTGAAAATAGAAGCATATGAGAAATACCTGATGGCTTTTGTGATGCATTGGCAGTTTGCAAGGTGTCATTATCTATAAGAAAACATTACAATAGAGCATAAGAAAAAATGTTCACTTGGAAAATACAAAATTGATGGAAAACACAGCTAGAACATGTGAGTTTTACCTTTAGCAGAACATTTCTTGAAAAAACCACTTAGATCTCTTTGCTTCTTATCTATAATTGTCACCTTGGATGGGCGACCACCAGCCCTCTTCACTTGATTACTAGAATCAATGCCACTAGCCTTTGTGATATGTAGCTTGGATTTCATATGCTCAATCATGCATTGTCGTAGAGATCCTGTCTTTGGAAATAGTGGTATCCACTTGTTATCTAGCATGCAGCTTATATAGACTTTTGATAGAGTGCTATATTCTCCAATAGTCTCTGTTACTAGTTGAAACACCACATTACTCTCACTTGCAAAGGTTGAAACCTCCAACATTGCTTCATTTACTTTTTCTTTTCCTAATTCCATAATGTCATCCAATGAACCAAGGCTCACATAACCCAATAATCCTCATATGGGATGCTGAGTTGATGTGTGAGTGTGTGTAATTATACAAAGTGTCAGGACCCCCTTGACCATAAGAGTAATCACACTCCTCACACCAAATTTGAAACAATGCTTTACCATCCTTGTCCTTTGACATGAGCTCAAATCTATCATGTCGGCCTTTTGCTCTTAACTTTTCTTTGGCTATCTTAATCTCCCTCTTCCATTTTTTGACCTCAGATGGTGTTGCAAGGTGACTCTTCAATCGATTCTTAGAAACACTACCACACGTAGTCGAATCATCCACCATATTGTACCTCTCACACCCTTGAGCAAGATCATGCATACATAAATCTGGAGACACTGTACACTTTGGCTGCATTTTATTGCTATCTCCAACTGAGTCCACTTTTTGGCGTTTGCCTTGTGTATCATATTCCATTTTCAATTGGATGGTTACTTCTGCAGTATCAACTATCCATCTCTCCTCTTGCTTGGCCCCTATTGGAATTTTCCTGAATCCTCCCAAAAATATAAAATCATCTATGATGAGATAATCAAGGATGATCTCTTCTCTCAAGTCCTTGTAGGTATCACCGGTTTTAAGATGAACATATCCCAACACGAGCGCAACACATGATTTTCAGCCACACCCTCATCTAACACAATCACAATATCATGCCTCTCCATGCTCCTATAAAAGGGCTAGATAACAAAAAAGGTGCCCAACAAGATAATCTCAAATGGACAGCAAAACCTGTTGTAAAGTAAAGAAAATGAGGAAAAAATTACAGCAAAACCATCATTAACATGTTCAAAATGAAGGATGAAATGGACATAAAACCTGGAGCAAAGTATGGAAGAATCAGAGCTGCTTCAAGCCAACAATCTCCTTTTGAAGCTTACAACTACTCTAGCAACTAGTAACAAATTACAACACCTGTAAACAAATTCCAACCAAAAATATGTGAGTTGAAGTAGAAACATAGGCCTTCTCAATGCATTATTTGCAGTAGCAGCAAAACCTATTGTAAAGTAAAGGAAATGAGGAACAAATTACAGCAAAATCATCATTAACATGTTCAAAATGAGGCATGAAATGGACATAAAACTGTTGACATGTATGGTGATATACAGCTACAAATGTGATTATGGAAGCGTGCAGACAAGGAGTACGATTCTCAAGCCCACCTTGTCAACCACACATAAGGCCAAGCAGGCTGAGAGCACAGTAATAGCACCAAGTCCTAGCTGAAAGCTGGCTAGTTTGAACTAAAAAGATTGCAAAAGAGTATGGAGTCATTGCCAGTTAATTGTGTAGAGAATGGGAATGCCCAAGTGGTATATATAGCTAGCTGTGGCCATTTGAAGGTCTTTTAACATGCTTTTGAAAGGATTTTCCAGCTCTCTGGCAAGTCCCCTACTCTATCAGACTCATGGGCAACATGGCATGGCTCTCTTGGACTGTATTGGACCCGAAAACATGGCATGGCTCTCTTGGAGGGGAGTAAAGTAGAGAGAGATAGACATTAGTCGGACACATCTACGGGGACCTCAACTTAGAGGTGTGAGCTCGACACCAAAACCTTCAGCAAATGAAACTCCATGCACACGGCCTTTGACTCGGCTCCAAAACTTCTACGACCTGCAGCCACCCGACTTTGCATATCCGAGGCACCTATCATATCCTAAGGCCTTCTGCTAAGGTCTAAGCACCTATGCAGCGCTTCTGAGCCTCCTCCATCTCCAACGCAGTCCGGCAGCCGGCAGTAGCTCTAAGGCCATCGACTCTCCAGTGCCAAACTTCCTCTCCATTGACTCCAACAGAGCTCTAGGCGGCTCATCAAGCCAAGCCACTCCTCCATTCTAGGTGTCTACTATAGCAAGCTCTCCTTTGTTGCTTCAAACAATATGTGACTCCATCTATGTCAACAAGAGCCTCCAAGGCGTGCTCCCTTGCTACACAACGAATGCGGCACGGACTCACGATACATGTTTGATCAAGCTCGTAGCAATCCCCAGGAAGCTGATTGTTGAGTTCTTGAATGGCGGACGCATCCAAGAGCTCAAAGCTCCGACAGCCTCCAAGCTTGCTCTTAAACTTTGCCCACCGACGGACCTCTCCAATAAACATCAGTCGGATACATCTACGGGGACCTCAACTTAGAGGTGTGAGCTCGACACCAAAACCTTCAGCAAATGAAACTCCATGCACACGGCCTTTGACTTGGCTCCAAAACTTCTACGACCTGCAGCCACCCAACTTTGCATATCCGAGGCACCTATCATATCCTAAGGCCTTCTGCTAAGGTCTAAGCACCTATGCGGCTCTTCTGAGCCTCCTCCATCTCCAACATAGCCCAGCAGTCGCTAGCAGCTCTAAGGCCATTGCCTCTCCAGTGCCAAACTTCCTCTCCATTGACTCCAACAGAGCTCTAGGTGGCTCATCAAGCCAAGCCACTCCTCCATTCTAGGTGGCTACTATAGCAAGCTCTCCTTTGTTGCTTCAAACAATATGCGACTCCATCTATGTCAACAAGAGCCTCCAAGGCGTGCTCCCCTACTACACAACGAATGCAGCACGGACTCACGATACATGTTCGATCGAGCTCGTAGCAATCCCCAGGAAGCTGATTGTCGAGTTCTTGAATGGCGGACGCATCTAAGAGCTCAAAGCTCCGGCAGCCTCCAAGCTTGCTCTTAAACTTTGCCCACCGATGGACCTCTCCAACAAACATCAATCGGATACATCTATGGGGACCTCAACTTAGAGGTGTGAGCTCGACACCAAAACCTTCAGCAAATGAAACTCCATGCACATGGCCTTTGACTCGGCTCCAAAACTTCTACGACCTGCAGCCACCCAACTTTGCATATCCGAGGCACCTATCATATCCTAAGGCCTTCTGCTAAGGTCTAAGCACCTATGCGGCTCTTCTGAGCCTCCTCCATCTCCAACAAAGTCTGGCAGTCGCCAGCAACTCTAAGGCCATCGCCTCTCCAGTGCCGAACTTCCTCTCCATTGACTCCAACAGAGCTCTAGACGGCTCATCAAGCCAAGCCACTCCTCCATTCTAGGTGGCTACTATAGCAAGCTCTCCTTTGTTGCTTCAAACAATATGCGACTCCATCTATGTCAACAAGAGCCTCCAAGGCATGCTCCCCTGCTACACAACGAATGCAGCACGGACTCATGATACATGTTCGATCGAGCTCGTAGCAATCCCCAGGAAGCTGATCATCGAGTTCTTGAACGGCGGACACATCCAAGAGCTCAAAGCTCCGGCAGCCTCCAAGCTTGCTCTTAAACTTTGCCCACCGACGGACCTCTCCAACAAACGCTTCTATCAAGCCACGATGTGCAACTTTCAACAGTAGCAGCAAACAAAGGAGAAACGATGAGCAAGGGTGTAGGGAGGCGAGGCTTGGAGGGCAAAAGCTGGGCTACTTGCCAGGGCAATGGAGGTTGAAGAGGCAAAAGTACAAGGCATAAGATAGGGCAAAAGTCATGTGCAAGATAGGAAACCCATTTTCCCGTGCTTCCCCATTTCCCCCCTCCATTTTTGGGGATAAAATTGGCTCCATTTCACCATGGTTAAGAAAACAAAGAGTATGGTCAATCGTGTGAAAAGCCCTCACTCATGGGATAGGCCACATGTGTACACATACTTGGGAGGGCAATTAATTTCTACTTTTGTTGGCAAGCCAACCAACCTAATTACTTTATAACATCTTTTCCAAGCCCAAATATATCATGGTTTCCTTAGTTATTAGGTTCACCGCCACTGATCCATAGTGTATTAAGGCATTTGTAATGGTGTCCTTCAATGCACATCTTTGCTTTGATAGTTCTAGGTTCATCGTCTCTCATAGATTGTCCCAAGACTTACACATAGCGGTCACATGACTTCCTTCCTATCACAAATTCTAAATGAAGGGTTCTATTAAGAAATTCACTATTCAAATAGCGGTCACACAGTCGCAATATTGAAAAGACACATGTATATTACACTACTATAGACACTAGAATAAAATATTAAACCTATATTAAAGAGAGAATGATTTAATGATATATTTGTTTTATATTATGAAAGATTGTTTATATCATGACTTACAAGGTTGGATCTCAAGTTCCTTGATTTGAACCACCCTTAAAACCAATATTCTTGGATCTACAACATTGGGACTCCATGTAGCCTTCCATTACTCCATTTTTTACTTAATCCTCTGATAGATAGTCTCTTTGTCTTTGGGTGATTGGGCAATTTTGCAAAGTGTGCAAAGCAAAGTGTACTAGAAAGATAGAGTGAATATTTACAAATGCCAAAAGAGAATAAGGACAACTTAGGAGAACCAGCTTGTGGTCAAAATCAAAGAGTGAAAGAGTGAGAGGGTATAGGTGTGGGTGTGGTGGTGTTCATGTGGCCATGTTATGCTTAATTTGCTTGTAGGAATGCATTACTATGGAACATTTCTTACACCTTTTTCCATAGCCTTTTCTCTTATTTTCTCTAAACATTAGCCCCTTTAATTAGCCACGATTAGTTCTTTGATTACCATAATTAACAATAAGAATCACCATCAATGAAGGAGACCTAGTGTTAGTTTTGGGCTTAGTTCATGAACACCTAGTGACTGACTTATCAAATGAGTATTTGTGTGTCATTTCTACATCGGGTCTACATCTAGGGTAAAGATTAGTTCCCCCCCCCCCTCCCACCCCCCTAACTTAAATTTAAGATTAGCCAAAACATAAAAGGGCCCCCACCCCTAATGTATAAGCTTATGCATCATCTGCAAAAAACCCCCCTAGTGTACACTCACGTGATATCGTAAGGTTCCCCTTCTGAATCCCCCGGGAAAAGGACATTGCGCTCGACACACAAACATGACGCTAATACCCAAATCATGCGTTTTTTGGATACGAGAAAGTACAAATCCAAAGAGAGCAAACTTCCAAAAAAGATCAACTGCAAAAAGACTTACCTTGGATAGAGGTATGGAAGGTTCTTCTCCTTTTTAAAGTTGCTTCTCCTCCTTGTTTGCCCTCCTCTCCTTTAAGCTTGGAAGTAAGTGTGGGTGCCTTCCTCTTAAGTGTAAGCTTGGAAGTAAGTGTGGGTGCCTTCCTCTTAAGCGTCGAAACTGTGGTTCTGCTAATAAGGAAGCAAGCAAGCTACGTGAAGTATAAGTAATGTGAAGAAAAGCGAAGCGAGCGCGCTAAAAGCAGGTTTAAAAGCCGTGTCTAAAAGCGCGTCTATAGGCACGTCTAAATACACAGAGTAGATGCGGTTTTAGATGCGCTTTTAGATGTGCTTTTAGATGCACACCACAGAACAAACATCTGGACGCGATTTTAGACGCGCCTTTAGATGCGCCACAGAGTTTAAAATTAAACATTTGAAGAAGAGCAAATTTTTTTGGGTTGTTTGTTTGTAGGATGTCTTCATCTTCAACAAGTAGCTCTAGTGAGGATGAATCCCTTTGTATCCACCATCACGAAATGTGGTTGGAGCAAAAAATCAAATGTATGTGTGATCGATGTCGAGGAAACATGTATCGTGCACGCAGGATTACACGCAATCACATCTCAAAGTATGGAGAATGGGATGTGACCATAAACAGGGTAAGGGTTTGTAAGTTAAGGTTGATTGAGATACCTATGGGTATTCATATGTTTGAGTTATGATCCCGTTTTAATTTGATATAGGTTGCAGTGCCACACCCACATATGTTGCCCTATGCTCGCCATGAGGAGGCAAAGCGTCGGCAATATGAGGTGGGATCTTCAGGAGGGACCATTACGGATGCATGGAGTGATGGTGATAGTAGCCCTCCACCATTACCTCATGAAGCCGTGGAGGAGGACGTGTTTGATGATATGGTGCGGGATTTATATGTCCATCAAGGGAGGGATGATAGCATGGAGCAGGATTATCTTTTTACTGCAGCATCGACTCCACTGTTTGAGGGGTGCACATTCTCTGTTCTACGTGCCTCCCTTGAGTTACTAAACTTGGAAACTATCTATGGATGGAGCAATGCAAGTTTGAATGCATTACTCAAGTAAGCTTTAAAGTCTATTTTGGAAACATGGTGAATTATGCTAGTGGGTCAATTACTTGAATGCTTTTCTTCATTTATGGTCTTCACGTGCAGGCTATTGTGTAAAATGCTTCCAAGGGAGAATAAATTACCGACCTCAAGAGATATGGCAAGGCAACATGTGACCTCTCTTGGAGGATTAGATTACAAGCGCATCCATGCATGTATCAACGATTGCGTTTTGTTTCGTGGACTACATAAGGATGCAAGAGAGTGTCCTACTTGTGGAGAGGCAAGATATAGAGCAAATCTCAAAACTTTGGACGTGCCTCATAAGGTTCTGCGACATTTTCCCATAATCCCTCGCATCCAACATATGTTCAAGTGCAAATCTATTGCAGAGCTCATGTCATGGCATTCCTCCCATCGATCAACTGATGGCAAGTGGAGAACTCCCGCGGACTCTCCTGCATGGAAGCATATTGAAGACACATGGCCAAGCTTCAAGGAAGAACCTAGGAGCTTGAGACTTGGATTGGGTATGGACGGTGTGAACCCATTTGGTCTCAAAAGCACGTCTTACAGTGTATGGCCAGTGATATTGGTGAATTATAATCTTCCACCCTCTATGGCTATTAAGAAAGGACATGTTATGCTGTCCCTTCTAATTCCAGGGAAACATAAAGTCAAAAACCCTGATGTTTATTTGGAGCCTTTGATTGACGAGCTAGAGATACTTTGGAGAGGTATCGAGGTGCATGATGTGAGCAGGCCTCCCTCGTCACGAGACTTTAACTACAAAGCAGTCTTGATGTGGACGATGCATGACTTCCCAGGCTATGGCGAGTGTTCAGGTAAGCATTGCACTTCTAATTATGAATAGGCAGAGGATGTGGCACCCTAAACCCACCTTCAACTCTTAATTGCATATATTGTTCAGGTCTCACTACATCGGGCTACCATGCATGTCCTGTTTGTGGTCCTTCACTAGTTGCCTCATAGGCAGACGCATTGAATAAGGTCATCTATGATAATCACCATCGATTTCTCCCACCTAATCATCTTAGATATGTTGCCCCTTGGAATGAAGTCCTCCCACAATCACTCACCGTGGGAGATTGGATGAGAATTTGGGACGGTTCCACGACTCCTCCACCACTTGGCATGAGCTGGTAAGGGTTTGTAACTATTGTGTGCTATATTGGTTGGAAATAAAGATTGTTCGCTAACACTTTATTTTGTTTAGATAATCCATCTTTTATCGTTTACCATATTGGTTCCACCTCAAGATCAATCACCTGCTTCATCCCATGCATATCTTCAAGAATGTGGCATCTACCATTTGGGAGCATTTGAATGGGACACGAGATTCTATAGGCATAAGGGAGGATCTACGTACCACAGGAAGGATGCGTGAAGCTTGGCCACAAGAGAGACCAAATGGGCATGTTTTTTTACCTCATGCACCGTGGATGTTATCAAAGCTAGAGATGGCGACGGTGAAGCCTGCTATTACTACAATTCGTACTCCTAGTAGATGCATGAGGTGTTTGAAGGGAGCCTTTACAAAGAGTAAGAAAAGAGGTGTAGAGCAATTATATGGCTTGAAATCTCATGATTGTCACAAGATGCTCCAAGTATTTTATGTGCATAATATCTTTTTCCTTTCAAATTTGTGAGTGAATAATTATAAGCAACTAATCAACCACCTCCTCGTGGGTTCAGTTCATACTACCTACTAGCATTTCATGTAGTGCATCGAAGGACATGAAAGATTGTATTTACAAGATGGGCAAGCTTGTGAGGTACTTTACATGATGCAAAATATGATGCGTATCAATGCTGCTCGAGTTATGTCAGTGGAGGTGGTTTGTTTAGTGGAGGAGACATTTCCACGTTCTATTCTCACTAGCCGACTACATCTTATAGTGCATTTGGTGGATGAGATTGCTATATGCGGTACTATACATGCATGATGGTTGTTCTTCCTCAAGCGCTTCATGAAGAACTTGAAGGGCTTCGTGAGACAAAATGCAAGACCCGAAGGTAGCATGGCCGAGGGTTGGTTGGTACAAGAGTCACTTGTATATATTTCTGAGTTTCTTATTAATGTGGATAGCTCTCTCCCACGACTATGGAGAGATGATGAAGACCTAAGGATGACCTCTATTGTGTCTCGAGGGAAAGGATGCAACAAAGTAATAGACACGGAGTTGCATAATAGTATCAACCTCTTTTGCGTGCTTAATAGTGATGTGATGAAAAGATGGGTGACAAGATACGAGGATGCAAAGGCAAGAAGACAAGAAGAAAGGGCCCTCTTTCGTACACACCACGGATCTCGTGTGCCATACCCTCCCAAAGGATATTCATGTGGATTGGCTACTTGATGAAATGGAGAAAGCAGAGAAAGACGAGGGGATGCATATCACAATGGAAGAATGGGAGTATGCTAGGGGATGCATGAGCAAGGTCGGTGTATAGAATGTTATGCATAAGTTAGGAGCTTTCAATAATTTAGATTGCTTATTTAATTGATTTTTTCTTGGTGTAGTGCACTATGTTCAATGCTATATGGTGTGAGGGCAAGCATTTTCGAACACAACGGGATAAGAGAAACACACAAGATTGTGGCGTCATTGCTAGCTTTGAGGGAGCCAATGGAGCCATGGATGATTATTGTGGCATAATCCAAGATATTATTATGCTTGACTTTCGACGCTTCTTTGTGTATGTTTTGGATGTAAAGTGGTTTAAGGACGTGGTGGAAAGAGGCCCTAATGCAACAATCAAACGCCATGCAAGTGGCTTTGTAACTATTGACTCCACAAAGTTTTGGCAAAGTAGGAAGGACACACTAGTACTACCGCAACAATGTGAACAGATACTATGCACACATATAAAAATACTCGCTTTTAAATATTTGATGCAAAAAAAATAACATGATTGTATTTGTGTTTGAATTAGATTGTCTATCAACCAATGGTGGATAATAATAGATGGTGGCATGTCATACCTATTATGCCACATTCCAAAGTGATGTATAGTACATTTACTAATATGGAGCATATGGAGGATGATCATGGCCATGGACGTGATGATGATCGTGATTTGAGAGAGGAGGATGATCATGAGATAGGAGATACAGATATTGAGGCCATTACCCGTGAGCATGAGCCTACCATTGGTGATGCTGATTTCAATGAGCACATGAGTACCACAAGTAGTAGTGGGTTAAATGTATTTGTAGATCTAAACACTTGTTTGGATTTTGAAGTAGATAGTTTGGCAACGGTTGATCTCATTGAGGATGAGATTGAACCATATCCCATCATTGATATTGGCAAAACTATTTTACATATTGTCTCATTCTCCTCACCTCACTTAATTCTTGTATATGTGGGCTTGCAAAAAAGCATTGATGTTTTTGTTAAAATTATGTGCTTTGGTAATCATGGGCAATGTTTGGAAAGCAATGATGTACACCAAAATCTCACTTTCTGTATTCTCTGGTTTGCGTCTATTTACGTGTCTAAATACGCGTCTGATTTTCAATGTAAATGCACAAATAAACACGCTAATACACGTGCAAATAGACGCGTTGATAAATGCCATGTTAGACGGGCCAATATTTTCTCAGTTTAGATGCGCAAATAGACGTGTTAATACATGCACAAATAGATGCACTGATAAACGCAATGTTAAATGGGCCCGTATTTTCTCAGTTTAAACGCGCAAATAGATGTGCTATTTAGATGCGCAAGTAGACGAGTTGTTAGATGCGGTTTTAGACGCACCTGTAATTCCTGTACTTAAGCAATGCCTATAGATGCGCCCGCTATTTTATGCATCTACCAAGCGCATCTATAGTTGCTTTGTGTTGTTGTGTTGACAAGCCAGAATGGCAAACTACTATGAATGAAGAAATAGAAACTTTGTACGAAAACAACACTTGGGATTTATGTGACCTTCCACTAGGAAAGAAGGCCATAACAAACAATTGGGTTTACAAAGTGAAGTATAATCCAAATGGAAGCATTGAAAGATACAAGGCAATACTAGTTGCAAAAGGATTTGCACAACAATATGGTCAAGACTATGATGAGACTTATGATCTTGTCGCAAAGATGGATTCCATAAGATTTTTTATATCACTAGCGACACTTAGATCGAATGTGTACCAATAACTAGATAGAATGTGTGCTAGCTAGATGTTAAGATTGCGTTCCATAAGATTTTTTATATCACGATCAAACGAAATGTGTACCAGCTAGATGTCAAGAATGCTTTTCTCAATGGTGGCTACTTAGAAGAGGAAGTCTACATGCAACAACCAACAAAGTATGTTGAACCAGGGAAAGAGCATCAGGTTTGCCATCTCAAGAAATGCCTCTACAGCTTAAAGCAAGCACTTAAAAGTTGGTACATAAGAATGGACAAGTATTTTGCTAATCTGGGATACATGAAGTCCAATGCAGATCATACTCTCTACTACAAAGTTCAAGGGAAAGAAGTTACTATTGCACTTTTGTATGTAGATTATCTGATTGTAACAGGAAGCTGCGATAGCTTCAGTAGAAACCTAAAACAAGATTGATCTGCAGAGTTCAATAGGAAAGATCTTGCACTTATGCACTATTGTCTTGAGGAATTGAGTTCTGGAGAGACTCAGACAGCACCTTCATGAGCTAACAAAAATATGTGGATAGTCCCCTGAAGAAGTTTCATATGGAAGATTGCAAGACTGCAGCCACTCCCATGGAACAGAGATTGAAACTTACAAAAGATCCAGGAAAGCCTGCAGTCAATGACAAGTACTATTGGTAGCTCATCGTATCTCTTATATATTTGACTATCACAAGGCCAAATATTTGTTATGCAGAAAGTTCACTTGCACATTTTATGGAAAATCCGAAACAGTCTCACTAGAATGCATCCAAAAGAGTCTTGAGATACATCATAGGTACAATACATTTTGGGATAGAATACAGAGGAAGTCATCCAAGGTTCCATGGATACTGTGACAGTGATTATGCAGGAGATCATGAGACCAAGAGATCCACACAAGGATATGCATGTTTCCTTGGTATCATCATGGTTGTCAAATAAACAGCCAACTGTTTCTTTGTCTTCAACAAAAGTAAAATTTAAGCCCTCACAACAGGTGCATGTGAAGGCTATATAGCTCAAAAGACTATTGTCAGAAACAGATTACTTTGATGAGACAAAGCCAACAACAATATTCTGTGATAATCAATTGGCTTAAGCATTAGCCAACAATCTAATATATCAAACCAGGACAAAGCACATTGATGTCAAAGAACACTTAATCAGAGAAAGAGTATTACTAGGTGACATCACACTGCAACATTGCGACAGCAAAGAAAATGTTGCTGACATCTTTACCAAACCACTTGGAAAAATAGCTTTTTGAGAAGCACTAACAAGCTCTTAGTTTGACACAGAGGAAGGACATTCCTATTCAAGGGGTGTGATGGAATGTAATGCTCGGTCCTTCTTCAATTCCCTAAAATCATCCTCTTGAGGGAAGGTATTGAGGATTCATCTCAACATCATGTTATCATATATGCATAGCACTAACCCAAAAGAGTGCTAAAGGAAAGGGTGGGAAATCCTAACCCTAACACTAAAGGGGTTTGTATATATTTTTTATTTTCAACTAAATCTAGTGTACAGTTAGTCATTTATGATGTGCTCTCTAGCTGTGCCCTCTCCCCTCATATTCACCCTTCTCCTCTCCTCTCTCCATATTTGTTCAGACTTGACTTGGTATCAACAATTGAATTGGAGTTCACCTCTTCTTGAGCTCTTATTTGGCCAATAACCAACCTAACATTGCATTCTTTGTCACTACTCTATCAATTTACATTTGCACCAATGGATTAAACAAATTAGAAAACCCTACCTATGTGTGCATTGGTATTTCAAGGATACTATTGGATATGGAATCACCTACCCAAGTGGAATCGACTTTCACAAGTATTATATCTCCTCATATCTTTACATCTGTCGCCATCCTCAAACGTAGAACGTAACCCCAAAAATCAAACCCAAAAAACAAAGCTCTCCACCCACAATACAACTACCAGCCTTCATGAACTGCATGTCAGCAGAGTATCTTGCACAGGCCACCAAGGTAAACCATGATGCATGCATTGGCACTACAAGGCATAGGCCATTTTTCGACAAAAATACCGACGCTTTTTACATTAATTTTTTTTTTCCCACGGGCGCAAATGTCACTATAAGAGTCGCTAAAAGCATCGGAAAAGAACCGTCGCTATATAGCGACACTGTCAATCATCACTATATAGTGACACTAGTAAACGTCGCTATATAGCAACAATTAACAGAACTTAAAAAAAAGGGTTAGTGGGGCTAAACAGGGCTTGCTATGGCCCTGTTTAGCCCCACTAATCCTTTTTTTTTGTTGTAATTACAAAACAAAGTTTTTTTATAACAAAATTTCCCTTGTGAAAAGGGTGATACAAAATCGCTCTTGTGAAATGATGAGCAACAAAAGCATGTACATGTCGGACATATACAACACTGTTTGTACAAAATTACCCTTTCAAAAGGGCAATACAAAATTGCTCAAACGAGCGGATCTACAAAATGACATACAGGGCGAAGAAAATGCTACTACCACTACTACTCATCCGAATCCGAATCATCCTCATCTTGTTGGCCTATTCCTTGGACCTCGTCAACTGTGTCTTCTCCCTCATCCTCGTCATGTGTGTTTGATCCTTGGCCCTGTTCATCACTCACCTCCGATGATGGGACGCTTAAGCTTTGACCCTAAGAGTGAACCATATAAATCAAAAAGTAGATTGGAACTTAAATTAAAAAGTGAGATTATAAGTAGGAGTAAACTTATACCGTGCGAGCAGCCACCTCAGCCCAATCGACCGTCGCTCCCATTGCCTCTTGCTTAATGAACCACGGCTTTGTTCCTATCCGAAATGTGCATCGCGTCTCTACATCTGTAGGAAGATGACCCATTGCAGCTTGCTGTGGATCCAATTTACGAGAGTTAGAGTTAGCTAAAGTGCATGTAATATGTAGTAAAACAAATAGAATAATACATTAAATGAGAAGAAGTAGACTTACCACGGTTGCCTCAAATGCATACCATCTGCCTGCACCAAAGTGCGAAGTACCTACGACATCCAGCCATCTCTTCGCAGCCCTCCTCTGACCCTCGAACAATTCAAGATGGTCCCTATTTTGCTTCTTGAAGTACTTCCAATCAGCTTTGTCTACCCAGCTGGGTTTAGCCAACCCTTTTGTGATGGAAGTACGCAAGGTTGATCTACGATGCTTCAAGACCAAACCCATGCGCTCTCGCATATAATCCTCATTAAACTCCACATTTGGCGGGTTAGGATATCTTTGTTTTAATCATCGATGACTGCCTGTTTCTTTTGGGCATCTTAATACTGCCAATCGATAGCAATGCCGCTCTTGAAGTGATGACTCATCAACCTCCTCATGGTGGCCATCACTGCTTTGCCCTTTCTATCTTCTATTATCTCTCTGGCAGCTGTGATTTGATAGGAGAGGTCCCCTGATGAGTAAGGAGGATTGACGGTAGCAGAGTCAGAAGAAGTGGAAGTTGCACAAGCGCTTCTAGAGCAAGGAGTAGCAGTGGGAGTAGGAGAGGGAAAGGGACCTGACTGATACTGTGTCTCCGGACCAAGTGGAGACCTGTAGGAGCGTGAGTGTGCTGACTTGTCTACATCTCCCGAGTCAGCACAACATGAGCCGCCCTTCCTACTCTTCCTTCCCTTACGAGAGGCATGTGCAAGTGATGACCCTGCAGTCGAAGGGGCACGAGGGGACGACTGGGTAGTACGTCCCCCCGTCAGTGTAGGGGAGGGAATTGCTGAGGTCCTCTGAGATAGCAGAGAGAAGAATCTCACTGCCTCCTCATCGCTCATCTGCGCTACAAACTCGTCGGGACTCCCGACAAAGCCATGCACGGCTAGCAAAGGAGTTCCCTGAGGGGTAGTCGCAGTGCTACATGGAAGAGGCATCGGACCAGGGGTAGTCGTAGTGCTAGGTCCCAGAGGAGTCGGACCAGGGGTAGTCCTTGGGGTAGTCGCCTAAGAGAAATCAAAGTCCTCTGGAGCATAAAGATCATGAGCTCTTCTCCTGCGAGGTTGTCCGTACTCATCAGATGAGTGACATGATCCCATGTCTAACATAGACACAAACACAAAAACAAAAAACAAAAAAACAAACATAGGCATAGGCATAGGCAAAGAGAAAGAAGAGGGAAAGGAGAGAAGAGGGAAAGGAAAGAGGGAAAGAAGAGGATTTTAGAGGGAAAAGAGAAGGGGGAAAAGAGAAGGGGGAGGAGAAGAGGAAGAACAGGGAAATAGAGAATAAGAGTTAGAGAGAATAAGAGGATAAGAGAAGGGGGAAAGAGAGAAGCATAAGCATGAGCATAAGCTCATGCTCATGCATAAGCATGAGCTTATGCGGAAATAGAGAATAAGAGTTAGAGGAAATAGAGAAGCATAAGCTCATGCTTATGCTCATGCATGAGCATGAGCTTATGCGGAAATAGAGAATAAGAGTTAGAGGAAATAGAGAAGGGGGAAAAAGAGAAGCATAAGCATGAGCATAAGCTCATGCTCATGCATAAGCATAAGCTCATGCTTATGCTTATGCAGAAATAGAGAATAAGAGTTAGAGGAAATAGAGAAGGGGGAAAGAGAGAAGCATAAGCATGAGCATAAGCTCATGCTTATGCTTATGCATGAGCTTATGCGGAAATAGAGAATGAGAGAAGGGGGAAATAGAGAAGGGGGAAAGAGAGAAGCATAAGCATGAGCATAAGATGCATAAGCATAAGCTCATGCTTATGCTTATGCAGAAATAGAGAATAAGAGTTAGAGCAAATAGAGAAGGGGGAAAGAGAGAAGCATAAGCATGAGCATAAGCTCATGCTTATGCTTATGCATGAGCTTATGCGGAAATAGAGAATAAGAGTTAGAGGAATGAGAGAAGGGGGAAATAGAGAAGGGGGAAAGAGAGAAGCATAAGCATGAGCTTATGCTTATGCTTATGCTTATGCTTAAGCATAAGCATAAGCATCAGCTCATGCTTATGCTTATGCTTAAGCATAAGCATAGGCATAAGCTCATGCTTATGCTTATGCATGAGCTTAGAGAATGAGAGAAGGGGGAAATAGAGAAGGGGGAAAGAGAGAAGCATAAGCATGAGAATAAGCTCATGCTCATGCATGAGCTTATGCTTATGCTTATGCTTAAGCATGAGCTTATGCTTATGCATGACCTTATGCAGAAATAGAAAGAGGAAATAGAGAAGGGGGAAATAGAGAAGCATAAGCATGAGCTTATGCGGAAATAGAGAATGAGAGAAGGGGGAAAGAGAGAAGCATAAGCATGAGCTTATGCTTATGCTTATGCTTATGCATGAGCATGAGCTTATGTGGAAATAGAGAATGAGAGAAGGGGGAAATAGAGAAGCATAAGCATGAGCATAAGCTCATGCTCATGCATGAGCATAAGCTCATGCTTATGCAGAAATAGAGAATGAGAGAAGGGGGAAAGAGAGAAGCATAAGCTCATGCTCATGCATGAGCATAAGCATGAGCTTATGCATGAGCTTATGCGGAAATAGAAGAGGGAAATAGAGAAGGGGGAAATAAAGAAGGGGGAAAGAGAGAAGCTTAAGCATGAGCATAAGCATGAGCTTATGCTTATGCTTATGCTTAAGTGTAAGCATAAGCATAAGCTCATGCTTATGCTTATGCATGAGCTTATGCGGAAATAGAGAATGAGAGAAGGGGGAAAGAGAGAAGCATAAGCATGAGCATAAGCTCATGCTCATGCACGAGCATAAGCTCATGCTTATGCTTATGCATGAGCTTATGCGGAAATAGAAAGGGGAAATAGAGAAGGGGGAAAGAGGAAAGCATAAGCATGAGCATAAGCTCATGCTCATGCATGAGCATAAGCATGAGCTTACGCTTATGCTTATGGTTAAGCATAAGCATAAGCATAAGCGCATGCTTATGCTTATGCATGAGCTTATGCGGAAATAGAGAATGAGAGAAGGGGGAAAGAGAGAAGCATAAGCATGAGCATAAGCTCATGCTCATGCATGAGCATAAGCATGAGCTTATGGTTATGCTTATGCTTAAGCATAAGCATAAGCATAAGCTCATGCAGATGCTTATGCATGAGCTTATGCGGAAATAGAGAATGAGAGAAGGGGGAAAGAGAGAAGCATAAGCATGAGCATAAATGCATGAGCATAAGCTCATGCTTATGCTTATGCATGAGCTTATGCCGAAATAGAAAGGGGAAATAGAGAAGGGGAAAATAGAGAAGGGGGAAAGAGAGAAGCATAAGCATGAGCATAAGCATGAGCTTATGCTCATGCTTATGCTTATGCATGTATGGGTGGTCGGATACAAGTGTCTCGGCCTTAATGAGGTTAGCTCTTGCATTAATTTGACTCATTATTTGGATATTGTTTGTTTTGAGAATCATCATTTGGATAGTGTCTTTGTCATAGGTTGCTCCAGAAGATGTTGCCTACATCAAATACCATGCCCGCATCAAGAGATGAAGCGAAAAAGATGCTAACAACGGTGGGTATGGATTATGATACCATCCATGCTTGCCGTAATGATTGTATTCTCTTTCATCGTGAGCATGGAGATTTGGCTAGTTGTCCAAAGTGTGGGGAACAATGATATAGAGATGACTTGTAGGGTGAGCGGATACCGGTAAAGGTCTTGAGACATTTTCCCATCATTGCAAGAATACAACACATGTTCCGATGCAAATCCATAGCGGAATTGATGACATGGCATGCATCTCATCGGTCCACTGATGACACATTGTTGAGGATTCCTGCAGATTGTGCAGCTTGGAAGCACATAGATAATCAGTGGCTAGACTTTGCGAGGGAGCCACGCAACTTACATCTTGGGCTAGCCATGGACCGCGTGAATCCTTTTGGGTTACGCTCGACATCTTGGTCGACATGGCCCATAGTCATGGTGAATTACAATATCCCACCATGGCTAACAATAAAAAAGGGACACCTCATGCTTGCACTACTTGTGCCAGGAAAGTACAAGGCAAAAAACATGGACGTGTACATGGTACCTTTGATAGAGGAGTTACAGATATTATGGAGAGGAGTGCAGGTCTTTGATATTTCCAAAGCTCCTAGACATACCAATGATATTTTGGTCAGAGGTATCTTGATGTGGACCATGCATGACTACCTAGGATATGGAGAGTGCACAGGTACGTGGTTGTATCTTTACATGTACAATGAGGGATTATGCTTTTTTGACTCTCTTTTGCACGCATGTCTTATACTAACACATTCATGCACGCATGTAGGACTTGTTACAAGTGGGTATCATGCTTGTCCTATTTGTGGACCAGCTCTGAAATCGCTTGCATGCTACTCCAAACATATGAGAAAAAATGTTTATGAAGGTCATGCTCCATACCTTCCGCTCGACCATCTCGCACGTGGAGGTCAGCTTGATCCACCACCATCATATTTGAAGGCAAGTGACTGGATTCAAGCTTGGAGGGTGAATGGAGAGGAACCTCCTCCTAGTATGAAGAGGCTTTTGATCTTTCACGAGCTTCCTTATTGGGGTCAATTACAAATCAATCATCTCTTGGATCCCATGCATATCTTCAAGAATGTGGGGGCTACTATTTGGGCACACTTGGTTGGTTCCAAGGACTCGAGAGGAGTGTGAGAAGACTTGCGTGCTATGAATAGGATGTCTCATTTGTGGCCCCAAGTGCAGGCTTCGAGAAAAGCTGCCCTCCCAAAAGCAACGTGGATCCTCTCTACGAGGGAGGAGGCAGCGGTCAAGGCAGACATTGCCTCTTTTCAAACACCGATAGGGTACATGCGTTGCTTGAAAGGAGCATTTTCAAAGGACAATAAGCTTAGTGGGCTCAAGTCCCATGATTGGCACGAGGTCTTACAGGTATTCTAAGTAGAATTAGTGTACTAATAATCGTGATGCGTTAGCATAATTATTATTATGTTATATTGTTGACATGACTTCATTGTTGCTTTGATAGTTCATCCTCCCAATTACAATAAAAGGGTGCTTACAAGAAGATGTTAGAAATGCTATATTCAAGATCTGTGGTATTGTGAGGTATGCTTACTATCGAATTGTATTATGTATTTTCTTCATGGACATGTGAAATAGGTGGATATCTCAAATATCTTACATATGCATGGACATGTGAAATAGGTGGATATCTCAAAAAGAGATCTCTATATCGAGCATCGAGAAGGCTAGGGTGGAATCCATCGAAGCCGTATGCTTGCTTGAGAAGCACTTTCCCTCGAGCATTATGACAGCTCAAGTCCACTTGCTTGTGCACATAGTTGATGAGGTGGCTATAGCAGGTACCGTTCATAGTCGATGGATGTTTTTTCTCGAGCGGTTTATGAAAACTTTAAAGTTATTTGTAAGACAAAGAGCAAGACCGGAAGCAAGCATGGCATAGGGATGGCTTGTGCAAGAGTCATTAGTATATATCATAGAGTTTCTTGCATCCACGGATCCCGATATGCCGCAAGCTTGGCACAACAAGGATGATGATCGCATCGTTGGCGAGGTTCCCCAAGGAAAAGGGATTGAAAGAAAGATGAGCGAAGAGCAAATGGAGAAATTCAATAAGTTTTGTATCCTCAATAGCCTTGAGATACAGAAGTGGATTGAGAGATATGAAGTGGCCAAAGCAGAAAGAATAAATGCAAGGACGAGATTCAGAGTAATGTACAGGCAATCACAACCATATCCACAGGATCTGGCTCTTCTCCCTACTCACATGTCACTTGATTGGCTACAACTGGCTCTACGTAAAGCCGAACGTGATGGAGAGACAATAAACGAGCGCGAGCGAGAGTTATCATCTGGATGTATGGTGTATGTAAGTTTCTTACCTCTTGACGTAATTAAGTAATTATTTGTGGCAATATATGCTATAAAATAGATGCATCTTCATTGTTTTAATGATGCTCTTTTACAGTACAAAAAGTACAGTGCATTATGGTCATATGGACGACATTTTTGTGTGGAACGCATTGATTCAAAGAGAGTCACATATGATTGTGGAGTCATGGCTAACTTCACACAAGATAGCTGAGCAAGTGCTTCAAATACCAATCTTCTCTCCTCACAGTTGGATTATTGTGGAACCATACGCGACATCTATGAAATTGATTTCAGACGATTTACTATTTTCATTCTTGATGTAAAATGGTTTAGAACTACTTACAATGGTCCCCATGCGACAGTGAGAAAAGATAGTAGCGGTCTCTTTGCAATAGACTCCACCAAACATTGGACCGATGAAAGTGATACTTTTGTTCTTCCCGAGCACTGTGAGCAGGTGCATACTAATGATTTAATTAGTCGAAGCTTTCATTTTTAAAGTCCATTGATACATGTACTTGAGCATAATTTCATATATATAATTGACGACATTTGGCACCCATCTTCAATAAAGGTGGTTTTTCATCCGAATCGTTCTGATCCAAGATGGTGGTACGTGATCCAAGTTGCACCACGAAGTAAGCAAATTTTTGAAGATCGAGATGTGGATATGGAGATGCCACTACCAATGCCGGATCCAATTGATGAATCTAACGAAGAAGATGTAGATCACCATATGAGCCAAGAGGAAGATGCGCATAATGACATCGCACGGGAGGAGGATGGAGATCACGATATTGAGGAAGAAGACAACAATCATCAAGAATCACCATACTTTATTGAAGAAGATGATCAAATACTTTTAGGTGAACGTACGATGCTAGAGTACGATGATGATTTAGGAGATCAACTCGGTATAGAGTTGGAGATAGACTTGTTTGGTGCCTTAGACTTGGCTCAAGATGAAACAGTTGATGTAAATGCTCTTATTTGATTTTTCTCATCTCAAACTTGGACATGAATATATGAGCTTCAAAGGCTTGATGTACATGCTCTCATTTTTTTATTCTCTATGAGCTCAAACATGTATGAAATTTTAAAAAAATTTGTCATTGGAAAAAACTAACTTTTAAGGCCTATATTTAAAAAAAAACCTCTCTGGAAAAACATCGCTATAAAATTGTATATCAGTGTCGCTATATAGCAACACTTAAAAGTCGCTATATAGCGACCTTTATAATAGTCGCTATATAGCGACTTTTAGCAAGAGTCGCTATATAGCGACGATTTAGGAAACCCGCTTTTCATACCGACGATTAACGCTAAGCGGGCGCTAAACATCGGTACGTAAACATCGCAATAGGATCCCTGTGTAGTAGTGTGGCAGAGCAAATCATCACCATAACAAACCCACACATGTAAAGAAAATCGAGATCACAGTGCTTCACAATGATGCATGCACTCGAATCCAAAAACACAAAATGCTCCCATAACTATGACCTTCAGAATCAATCATTTCTGTATCAAAATCATCATAGCAAGAATCGCACAAAGCATACATGACCATGACAACCTTGCAACTAAACAATCGACGACTAGCTCTACTTATAATCACACAACAACAATGCTTACCTAGATCGTGTTAGAGTAGATAGTGATCTGCCTGACAGGATCATCCCCCATGCTTCTCTGTTTGATTCTTTGAAGAGGTGCAAGCAAAGAACAGTTGGCCTCTTCAATAATCGATACAGCCCTACATGCTACAGAACAACAAAACAAAATGGGCCTCCATCCCTACAAAAGTCCTTCATTTGAGATCTCTAGCTAGCTATACTCCCCATCGCCACGCCTGCGCACAGCAGCAAGCTGTCCTCCCCCATCACCATGCCCGTGCATAGCCATCAGGCCCTCCCGAGCAAGCCTCTCGTAATACACCATAGAGGTGCAGCAAAGATAGCCGCGATGCCCCGATCGCAGCCCCGATCGCAGGGGAGACACTCCAAGAGTAAGCAGAGCATTCAAAACTTGCAAAAGAGGACAAAACCTCTACCCTAATCCCACGGAATGAAGGTCAAATAACCCTTAACCACGAACTTAAACCAAGTCAACTTGACTCCACGCAAGCGAAAAATCCAAAAGGGCACAACTAACAACATTCACCCCTATGGACCTTTGGGGGGCGAAAAATTGCCATTGATTTGAGAATGAGCTCATAACTTAATAGGATTGCCAAGAGTTTCACACTAGTATATTATACAAAGCCCATGTTCCATAGTGATGCAGTTTTACACTAGTATATTATACAAAGCCCATGTTCCATAGTGGCTCATCAAGCTTGAATTTCACTTGATGGCACAATGCTGTCTGCCTAAACATTGGCATAAGAAAGGGTCCACTGAACCTTGCCTATGTAACTCAGGCAGGCGAAGCTGTCGAGGAGGGGCTATGGCTGAGAGCTCATAACCCAACAGGAGCCATCAGAATAACTCGGTCACGTTTCCACCAAAAACCTCTTTTGCCACAATCTCATACACACGTTGCGTTGGATGAACGGCGTCGAAGAAGAAGTACTCGCTTCTGTTAGTGCACGCTGGTGAAAGATAAACGCACGTCGGCCCAGCAGACAAGTATCCGTCGCCGCAGCAGCCTCGGGTGGTCTCCGTGATTCCTATTCCATCGCCCAAACAACAGTTTTGTCTTCAAAAATCTAAACTCAAGTCACCATCCCGCTTCAATCTCTCTCATATTACTTTGCTCCAACGATTTTGAGGACCAAATCGACACTTCTACGTAGCAAATTTCATTGGTTTGTGTCAAGCGTCTTTTTCACGTTAAGCTACACAAATGACTCATATAATAGGATCAATGAACATACCGTAGTATTCAGCTCGTTGAAGTATCTGAAGCGCGGTATCGTAAGTGTCAATGTAGTTCAATTTGAAACCTTTTAAGCTGGAACCAAGAGTGGACAGTAAGGCTTGAAGCCCTTCATTGAACGCTTGCGCCTCTGAATTGAATTCCTCAGCACACCCTTTGCTACCATTGAAAAGGCTCATTAGGATAGGTATACACCCCATAGGGGGTATCCCTATAATTGCTACGTTTCTTCCGCCTTCAATGTACACTTGCTGAATTCAATCCGCAGAACATATTTGTTAGAAGAAGCGAATCTCTGAAAGAACTTACGGCTTTCCTGCGATTTTGGCAAGCTGGCGTAAATTATTACCTCCAGATTTTCCTGATAGCTTTGCAATAGCAGAGTTCGAAATTCACTGATGTTGTACTGTGCTTGCATGGCGGGATCGAAGTAATAGCTGATAACGTAGTCGTTAGTTCCTGAGCTTATTACATGGAAGGCATTTGATAGATGGGTGGCAGCTCCTGTTGCGCCTAGCATTTGTTCCAGTCGATGTCGGTAGTTTCCGTACCAAATCATCTGCTTCGATAGGGGGGCTACTATCTGCACAAAACTTTCGTTCAAATTATACCTGAAAAAACTGTTGTTGTCGTCCTTGCAGATGTGTGTGTGTGTGTGTGTGTGTGTGTACACGTGTGTGTGTGTGTGAGAGAGAGAGAGAGAGAGAGAGAGAGAGAATGGAAAGCTCACATAACAACCCCTTAATAGTTTGCAAAACTCTGAGCACTTTGGATTCTTAATACTCATAATGCTAAAACCACAGACCTGGGCTTGGAGGCTGAAATTAAGCAATCCCGATCCTCCTGATGCCAGGTTGACGCCAGTTAGAAGTGCCAGGCCGCTAGCATTTGGATTCAAGTACGGTAAGGGAGAGTCAAAGCCCAGTGTTTCGGCTGAATTCGCAAGAATCAACGTAAGTGGTAAAAAACCAACAGCAATGTTTAACGGATATTAACTTAATGTTAGACACAATCACCTTGTAATTTGGGAAACCATACACAATGTTGAGGACAGACAAATTATTACCAAGCATATCCGGAATTATGAACCCATTGGACCAGCGCCCCGTTGCACGATGCTGAGGTAAATCTATTCCGTAAGGATAGTGATCGCCCCTGGCGACAGTACTCAAGTAGTTGTTGTTGCCCGTATCTAAGATTGAGTCGCCAAAGAAAATGAGTGCAGAGATATTAAGAGGGAGCTCGAAGCTGCCCCTGCAGGAAATAACGGCCGAGCTCATCAGGACGATGAATTGAAGCGCTTCAAGTCTACCAGACATATTGAACATAGTTGTCGGCGATAAAACGTTTGCCAATACTAATCCGGAATCAATACTGATCAGTTCAAATCAGGAGTTAACACTGATCAGTGATCATCTTCTGCTAGCTGTCAATCCTGCTCATCTTATGCTAAAGCCCAAAGATACGCGTCACAAATTGATCGTCGTTTGCGCTTCTATTATGCCCGAATCATCATCCTCCTACATATTATATAACTTTCGTTGTATCGCCAAATCGGGCGTGAATATTGATCATCTTCATTCTTGGTTTCATTCTTCCTTGATAGCGTCGTGAATGCCTTTCACGTCTTCTATGTCCGGATGCCTTTCGTACTCCATCTACCTAAATCCTGTAGCTTAGTGATGGGCTACCCTGATCCCTTTCACGCGTCATGTAGAATACGACAATAAGCTGAACGTGTGGGAGCGATTGGGGCTGATTGCACTAGGCTGTTGAGACTCGGCCCTTGGAAATGGTGTAATGGGCTGATGAACCACATGGCATTGTAGAGTAAACAATATGATAGGCCACAAGGTACACTCACACATTGTAGAGTAATGGTGGCTACACACTACTCATGTGCTTGAGGGATGGCAAGGTCTAGGCTGGAGCTTATTGGTTGAACTCTTGTCTTTTTCCCAAGTGAACCATGGTTCAAGACCTATACCCAAGGTTTTGTCCACATCTTTTTTGAGCATCCAATCATTTTTTATAGCATGGCATCCACTTCGTCCCGCGACCCTGTCTCAAGCCACTTACATACCCAATGTATAAACACCCTAAATGATATGGGCCACAGTATGCCACAAGCCATGTGGCATTGTACAAGCTTAGCACAATGAGCCACAAGCCACATGGCACCACACTCACACAAAGCACGCCATGGCTCACTTTGGGAAACCTAGGGCCTAGGGCACATGGCATGACATCACTATGGCTTTGTAAGGTACAGCGCTCAAATGGGTGTCATCCTATTATCACTACTACAATTGACGTCAGTTTCACCATAAAATGACTTTTTTTTCACAAAAAATTGCCGTTATTTTGGACATAAATGACTTTTTTTTTCACATTTTGAATTAGTGATGAAATACACATCTTGAAAAGTGTCAATAAGAATTATTAAATATAGTATCAAGATAAACATTAAACATCACTATTTGTGGATTGACTTAAGATTTCAAAGCTTATAGACACTTTTATGAACATATTTATTGATGTTGTTATACTTAGTATTTTGATGCTTAGTTTTAGGGGAAACATTTTAGGGTGATTAGGTTCTGGCCAAGTCCTTGTTCACCCTTCTGTGTGTGTGTGTGTGTGTGTGTGTGTGCGTGCGTGCGTGCGTGCGTGTGTGCATGTGTGTGTGTGTAAAAAAGGAAACCTATAAACAACACGGCACACGACACTCAGATAAAGGTGGAAAAAATTTTTCATATTGTAATATGAATATATGAGTACAAGTAGTAACAAAATGTCGAATCCATCTAGTAGTCTAGGTTCCGAGGTCGGGGTCCACTTACCTACCACCATCCAAAAAAAGCTAGTTGTTAGAACAACGGAGTTTTAAATGGGTAGACAGGTAATGCCTACACACCCTGGCTTGTTATCGCTTTACCTAGGAAAAATAGACCCATCAGGACTCGTATTTGCAAAGTGAAACTACTAGAGAAACATTATGAAGAGATTATGAAATGTTGAAGATAGAAGTGTTGGCCTGCCATATAGGAGGCATGATGAATGGTAGTAATCTGGAAGCAAAATTACCTAGCCTTCCATATAGGGGGCATAGACCAGCATAGGAAAAGACATTTTTTTTATAACAAACATTACTCTAGCATTTCATGGAAAAGGTGTAGCATAGGTTAGCTTTATCAGGTCAAAAAGGAAGGACAATAACAAGGATAAATGTATTAAAACCCACTCCTCTAGCCTTCCATAGAGGAGGCATGAGATAATTGACTATGTCACTGTGTTATGCACTCATTAAAATATCAAATCACTGGTCGATGTCTATATAGGCAAAACATGCAACTGCACCTTTATGAAGATGGGACTAATTAGAGTACCAATCCAAAAGAATTTCTTAAAAAGAGTGCAAGTTGCACTAAGTGATGCTACACACTGGGTAAACCAAAAAAAAGTTTTTTTATTAGTGGAAGAGACAGTCCCAAGTAAGGTCAATACTAGTGGATTCTTAGTTTCTCAAACTCTTGGATTTTCGAGGAAGATAGGGTCGTGTTCTAGCATTTGTATGAGCATGATGCATTGTCAATCCATCTTTGCTATCCTCTTCCAATTTTTTGTCCTCTTACAATTTTTTATTAATGAAGACAATAGCGGCAGGATCCCGATTAGTAGACATACGGGCCATCTTTTGATATGTATAAGTGCCAAATGTGTACTAAAAAGAGATGTCCATTTGTCAGTATAAAAGGTAAGATAGCGGTATCAACATAAAAATGCTAAGGGGACATCATGAAATGTTGGAGACAGAAGTGTTGGCCAATCGTATAGGAGGCATTATGAATAGCCATATTCTAGAAGCAAAATTTACCTGGCCTTCTGTATAGGAGGCATAGAATAGCATTAACATACAATGTTTTAGCATCACACGGAAAAACTGTAACATAGGTTAAATTTTCCAATTCATAAGTATACATCCTAACCAGTCATACAATAGCATAGTCCATTGTGTCATAGCTTAGTGGTTACCTATGAATTGGTTAGGCCGAGGCTGTACTTACATTCCATGTAGAATGCATTAATAATGTATTAAAAAATCCTAGCCGTCCATAGAGGAGGCATGATAGACTTATTAAGACTTCCATATAGGAGGTGTCTACTACATAAAGACAAGCAATGACCTAGCCCTCCATGGAGGAGGCAACTTTAGCTTAGCAAACGAGAAGTCAACAGAAGAAACAATGTATCATCTCGCCTTACATATAGGAGGCATGAAATAATTAACCGTGTTATTGTGTTAGCACCTTATTGAGAAATTATATTACAAGCAACTGTCTCCACAAGCAACCTATGCCAGGTGGCCTAAGGACTAATTAACATACTTAAGATAAAAAATAGTATAATTACCGCCTATGCAATTGCTAAAGTAAACATACAAAATTGTAAGTTAGCCAAGACTACAGACTCACACACAAAGCAACCATACCACACGCTAGTTAGAACACTTAGCCACTAACACCAAGTACCTCCAAAGGTATGCGAGAAGGAACATTAGAAAACCTCGCCTATGAAATTAAATGCCACACAAGGTAACAAATAGGAGGCAATAGACTCATCTAACAACCCGCTATTGAGAACCAAGGCCCAACTAACCTATGGGATTACATAAAAAACATAGTGCTAACACTAACCTAGAACTAACATAGTGCTAACACTACCCTAAAACTAACCTAGAACTAACATAGCGCTAACATTGCCTGACCAAACCTCTTCTGGCACTTTCCCATCTAGTGCCTTGCTAGGCGATCTATTGATAAGATGTACTGCTATCTTGATAGACTCAACCCAAAAGCCATGAGGTAGACCAGCATTAGAAAGCATGCTTATATTCCTTTCTTGAATAGTTCTATTCATCTTCTCAACAACCCCATTCTAAGAAGGATTCTCAGGAGTAGTCAACTCCCACTTGATGCCATGTAGCTTACAAAAATTCTTAAATGCATGAGAGGTATACTCTCCTCCATTATCAGTGTGCAAGCATTTGAGCTTCTTGCCCGACTAATTTTTAGCAAATGCTAAGAATTTTTGAAATGCATCAAAGACATCACTCTTCTTCCGAAAAGGATAGACCCACACTTTCCGTGTAGCATCATCAATGAAAGTAGCAAAGTAGGAAGCACCACCCAATGAGACAGTAGGCATAGGTCCACACACATCACTATGAACCAACTCCAATGGTACAAGCCTCTTCTTGCCCAAAGATTTTTTATGTGAAGACCATGTTTGCTTCCCATACATGCAATGCTCACACATGCTAAAATCTGAAAAATTAAACACGGGAACATACTACAAACTAGAAAGTATCTTCATTCCTGTCATATTTATGTGTCCCAACCGACGATGCCACAAAGAAATGGATGGCTGCTCGGTCACATTGATTACATTATCTCTTATGCCTGACACATGCATTGAGTACAACGTTCCATGCTTGGAACCTCTAGCAATCACAAGTGACCCTTTGCTAATTTTCCATGTATTGTTGTTAAAAAACACATGATAGCCATCATCATCAAGCTGTCCCGTACTTGTCAAGCTCTTTTTCAGATTTGGAACATGCCTAACATTCTTGAGTATGAATGTAGAACCATTAGGAAGAGACAAGTGGATATCTCCCACTCTGACAATGTCACATGGATAATCATTTCCAAGTCTCACGGTTCCTTTCCTTCCTGCATCATAAATGGTAAACCACTCCCTATGTGGAGTGACATGGAAAGATGCTCCTAAGTCTAGTATATCCAATTCTGTGATAATGCATCATCACTAGTCACAAGAAAAGCATGCTCAAACATAGAGGCATAAAGAATGTCACCCTCATCACTATTGTTACTTATGGCATTCACTTCCTCTATTTTGATCGTGGATTTCTCTTCCTTCTTGGGCTGCACATTAGCTTTGCCTTTGCCTTTATCGTTCTTCCATTTGTAGCAATCCTTTTTGAAATGGCCTTTCTTCCCACAATAGAAGCATTGCAAATCCTTTTTGGCATGGGATTTTCCTCTAGATTTGCTTCTAGACTTGCTTGTATTTCTATCGTGGTATTTCCCCCTGGAATATGACCTCCCTCTCACATTGAAGGCACTTGAACTTTTAGTTCCAGCATTGTTCTTTCTATTTACCTCCTCAGTGAGAAGGCTACTCTCAACATCACTGCTTGTCAGGCCTCCTGCACCGGCTGAATTGCTTATAGCAATCTTAAAAGTGTCCCAACTTTCAGGAAGGGTGACCAATAACAACATTGCCTTAATTGAGTCATCAAAGGCAATTTTATGAGCTGAAAGTTGAGTGAAAATTGTGTTAAACTCATTTAAATGGCTAGACATTGAAGTCCCTTCTTCCATGCAAAGATCTATGAGTTTCTTCATCCAATACACTTGACAAGCAGCACTTTACTTCTCATAAAGATCATGCAACTTTGTCCACACACCATAGGCACCACCTGCAGTATCTTTCACATTGAAATACACCGATTTTGATAGTGTGAGCATGATCGTGGAGCATGCAAGCTCATCCATTTCCTTCCACTCTTCATCATCTTCCCAATCCTCTAGCTTTATGCCTTTGCATTTTATAGGCTTTACTTGCTTCTTCTGCACTAGAACATTGTAGATTTGCTCCTTCCAATAGGAGAAGTTCATGCCATCCAACTTCTCAATGTTAAACAATGCATTCTCTGATGCCAAAGCCATCACAATGGATGACAGAACAACCAAGATACACTGCACCAATGTACCAAACTCAAGCCCAAAAAATATCAACTGCAATGACAATAGCCACACTGTCACTGTCACAAATACCTCACCTGTTAGCCACAGTATGACAGCAGTGAGTACTGTAGATCAAGGAGTGGCATAAGTGTTGAAGCAAGCAAGTCTCTCTCTGGAGTAAAAGTGCATACCACAGACTCACTCAAGGATTATCAGTGACAAAGGTAAACCAAGCAAGGGAGAGCAACACCACCTCCTACGATTACATTACCCACAGAATCGAGAGGAGCCAAGGCAAAGACTATTAACAGGACCAGAGAGCCCGACAAGGAACTTACGCAACCATGTAAAGGTGAGGCAAAGGCTCTCCCATCGATCTAGGAGCAAAGGACTGGAGCTATCAATGGAGGTGATGTATAGCATGCCCTCAGTTGTTGAGAAGCTTCATATAGCTAAACCGTAGCACACCCAACGCAGCTATAATGTGACCCCAGCAAGAACCCAACATGGCCAAGCGTGACTAGCAAACCATCATTCAGGTGGCAGCGCCTTATTAGAACAAAATGACCAAGCAGAGGGAGACCAAGGGAGTAGCAGATATTGTCGCAGGCATAGGTAGAAGGAATGAGAGGTCCATCAAGCTTGCCAATCATGTAGCAAGTAAGTATGTAGTATTAACAATAGAGAGATTAGGAGAGGGGCCAAACAAACTAACTTGAGAAGAGGCCATGAGTGCAAGGGAACAAGATGGGAAAGGAAGCGTAAGGTGAGGAACGAGTAGAGGAGGGAGGAACAAGATAGCTAGAAGGGGCACAAAGAACTATAGAAATAGGATACCATCTTCCCCCTAATAAATGTCTATCACATTCACCGTAAAATAGGTATATACTGCCAACTAATCTCACCATTTTATCTAACCATGAAATGCTTAGGTAAGGTATATGTATATTCGCACTTATTTGTTCGAATATTTATCCATATAAATACCATATATTGTCAATTATTGTACGACAGTAGCCTCCAACATATATTATTGTCATGAGTTTTAGCAATGTTTTTTAATATTCATTATCAAGAAGATCAAAATTCCACCATGGGAGAATACCTCACAACTATTAGGCAGGAAAATTGTTAGGCAAGAACCCATCTGTGTGTATGACTAGGGTAGGGCTTAGGGGAAGCATTTTACGAGATTAACCAATACTTATGACGAGGAATTTGGCATAATTATTCATGTAGTAAGGAAAAAACATTATAACAAGTCTGGAGTGGCCCATGTATGTCCTACCACAAATACTTATTAGCAATGCCAAAAATTACATATTGAGATTGCAGAGTTATCCCAAGTCTTATCAAAGAGTATTACTGTGTGCATATGCGAATGTGTGTGTGTATGTGATGGGGTCCAGTTACAGATTGTGTGTGTGTGTGTGTGTGTGTGTGTGTGTGTGTGTGTGTGTGTGTGTGTGTGTGTGTGTGTGAACAATATAGCCAATGCCATGCTTGGTATTGAGTATGCCAAATACTCCAAGCAGGATGTATTGATTATACAGGTGGATGTAGCCAAGGCCTTCGATACTATCCAATGGGATTATATTTCACAAACTCTGAGCCACCTCAGGTTTGGCCCCAAAATTGTTCATGTTATTTATTGGCTCTATGCGGATGCAACAGCCCAATGTCTTTTGGGCAAACACCTTTCTTCTATTTGGCATTTGGGAAGATCGGTCCGCCAGGGTTGTCCTCTCAGTGCACTTCTTTATGCGGTGGCTACGCATCCATTGCTTCTTCATTTGGATCACCTTTTGGAAGATGATTCCTTACATGGTTTGCACATTCCGGGCAGCAAGCCCTTTCTTGCCTAAGCCTACGCTGGTGATTCTTTCTTTATGCTCCAAAATACTCCTTCTGATGTTCAAATACTAATGGACACATTGGCTGATTTTGGCTTGGCAGTGGGGCTATTTATTAATTTCAGAAAGTCTAAATTGCTTCCCCTCACTGCTTCCGATTGGCATGCATTGTTTTGGCCAGGAGAGATTTTAGATTCACATGCTCTCATTCGCCACCTTGGTTATCCTATTGGCTGGTTTCTATCTCCCAAGCAGCATATGCAATGGTTATTCTCTCGTATGCAAAGGAAGCTACATTATTGGAAGTTGCCTACTTGGCCTCTACATGTCCGTCTGCGCATTGTCCAATCTATCTTGATGTCATATGTGCAGTTTTATTTGCCACTTCTTCCGTGGTCCAAGAAGGATACTTCCACATTCATGTCCTATGCCATGGAGATACTTTGGAAAACAAAGAACCATTGTAAAGCCCTGCGCTTACTCAAAATGCACTTGGTTTGTTCACCCAAGTCGCATGGGGGCCCGAGGGATTCACAGGGGGAAACTTATGATATCACGTGAGTGTACAATAGGGGGTTTTTTTGAAATGAGGCATAAGCTTATACATTAGGGGTGGGGGCCCTTTTTTTTCCCCAATATTGAATTTAAGCTAGGGGGACCATGTCATATTTAAGAAGGGGGGACATAATATAGGTTACCTTGGGTAACTAGTCCAAACAAGTTTGATTTTGTGTATGGTTTTAAATAGTCATAGGGAAAGTAACCTAAATTTGCTTATTGTGTAATCTAAATGCTTGAGAAAGAATGTAGATTTAAGGAAAGGGGAGGACATAATGGAATTTTGGTGGTATCTTATAAGCTTAAATAGGGATGTTTTATCATCCTACGTGGACCTTAAATAGGGGGTTTTCTTGAAGTTCATGCACGCAGGTGACGTCCCCCTTTAATGAAGAGTGAATCCCTCGGGCATGGGGGGCTTAACATTTTGAATATTCATCTGCATCTCTTAGCGCGAAAGGCTACCCTCCTCTCCACTTTCTTTATGCAGGATCAGCCTTGGGCTATTATGCTCGCTACCATGTGTACTACTATGCGATCACATGTTTACGGACATTGGATTATAGATCATTGGGAAGCAGTTTTAGGCCACTTCTCTGGTAGCATTCCAGGTGCTCCATGTGCTACGGCGCTCATTCGCAATTGGAAAACTGTACTTTCCACTGCTTCTTGGACAGGTCAGCCTTCTCCACAGGGGAATTCCTTTCGCCTTGAAAGTCTACATTGGAGTGCAGTTTTTTCTCATCCCTTAGCCTTGCGGTATCCCATCAAGGCTTATAATCTAATGAAGACAAGTATTCGTTTTGTGGGAGATGTGGTCGACCAGCAGGGTTATTTCCTTTCCTTTCCTGTCACTTGCCTCCGTTTACATCATTGCGCTCTCTAGCATGCTATTGGTCTCATGCTTGCCCCTTTTTTTTCGGCCCCTCCTTTGCAGCCTCTTCATATTCTACAAGATTGGTGTCTCCTTCCGCGCTCCCTTTCTGGAGCTCCTATCTCTCTACAGGACCTTACTTCTCACAGGGTCTATCATGGGCTCTGTTCGGTGCCATGGATTCATGATCATGGTAATCGACTCTGGCATCTTTCAAAGCCTTTGATTTGGTGGCAACGAACTCTCGAATCTCTTTGGAAAAGTTCTTTGCCGCTCAAACAACACCTTTTCCTCTGGCATTGTTTGGTTGGAGCTCTACCGGTGGGCACTACTTTGGCTGGTTGCGGCATTGCTTCTTCTCGATGTTAGCGCTGTGCTTCTTCATTGGAGACCATCCCACATTTATTATGGTCGTGCTCCACCTCCAGGGATCTTATTCATCAGATTTCGCACTGTCTTCGGCTCTGATTTCCTTCGGTGGTTTTTTTCCGCTTCTATTGGATCTTTGGTTGCACCCCTCCCTGACTTCGCTCGTTTTCCTTGTTCCTCGCCTGGGTCCGCGTTTCTGGTCATTATGGAGCATTTGGTTGCAGAGGACTCATCTATCATTTGGCTCTGGTTCCTTTGATCCATTTTATTTCTTTCGAGGATCCCTTCGTCAATCACTCTATGATTGTATTCAACAGGGAGATCTGGATACTTTGGTCTTGGATGTTTTTTTCCACTGCTTTTGACTTTCAAAGGTTGACTCCATCACGGAGTTCACCTTCTGTATTACATAGTCTTTGATAATTTAAGCTGTGGTTTTACAAAAAAAAAGAAAGTGTGTGTGTGTGTAAGAGAGAGAGAGAGAGAGAGAGAGAGAGAGAGAACACTGGGTTTAGTGTGTGTGAGTAAGAATAAGAAGTGTGTGTGTCCCCACCCTGACCCGGAGGGACACCATATGATGGGGGCAGGACACCCATCATATGGTATCCTACCCCCCACCAAGAAGTGTTAGTAAGGACATAGTTTTGATACGACAACCCGGAAAGTGATTCTCATATATGAATTTAGTAATTAGCTTTTTGATCTTACATTGAAGAAACCCATTATCGTAAAATAGTTTTATGAGTTTAGTCAAGTCTAGCTAGGTCATCTCATGATTGGATGCGCATATATGATAGGGACAACCTCAGATAAACATACCTTGTAGCAGTTGTTCATGGGTCTATTGCTATTAAGATGAATGAAGGCAACATTGGGGACAGGTAGCTTGTCTCTTTTCCATGCAATTGATGAAATATAGGTTCCAATCATAGGTTTCTGTAATACAAAGGTGGTAAGGTAGTATCCAGGGTAACGGATCCAATAAAATTTGAAGTAGGTTTCACGGATGCCGTAATGTTTTCCTCATTCCAACTTGTAGTCTCAAATTCATTTCCAGATATCCTATCAATAGCTAGTAGTTGGCATAATTTTTTGCACATGAATGTAGGTGTTTATGGTGATTTATCCAATCCTACTACAAACAAATGTGTAGTAAGATATTGAACTTCACCCATTATACGTTTATCTTTATACCATGGTTGGGAAGCATTCCAATTGAGACAATGTTTATCGATAATCTTAAGACATATTGTTCTAATCTTGTCTTTATGATGGGTGCTAGGTATTATATTCAAGCTCTTGCATACCTCACATCATGCCTTAAATAATTCTTCAATTGCTATTAAAGGATTAGGTGGCAATGGGGGAATATGATTCAAACCTTTAGACAAGAACTTTTTAATCTTTGGATGATGACATATAGATATGTCTGTGATGAGCACATGTGACTCATCTATGAATCCATCTTTTAAAAAGGGCGCAAAGTGTTTGCTTTGTCGACATATGCATGAAGTGTTTTGAGAAGTGGTAAATGTGTCCATAGGATGATAAAACCAATTTGAGATATTTAGAGTATATGACCATGCAAATCCAATATTTTCAAACATGTATATCTTAGAACGATCAAAACTTTTAATAACTTCCAAAAAAACCAACCTGGGTGTAATAAACTCAAAAACTTTTGAAGAAAAACAAACATGGATAAACCTCTTGGAGATCTTCCTCTCCACAAAAAGGGTTTTCATACCATTGATCTGGGTTGCTAATGATCGTTGGGGGCCATTATTCAAATGTGATTTGTTTGGCGATGTCTGAAGCATCGTTGTATCTCTTAGCTCCACACATAGGATGCTTGGAGGAGTAGGAAGATGAGGATCCATGTGGAGTAGAAAACCTAGATTTTTTTAAAGATCCCTTAGATGACTCAATGGCAAGGCTCAGTTTAAGGATTTGTTCAATAACAAGAGCAAGAGGAGTATGGTTGATTTTCAACAAAAGAGGGGAGTTGGAAGTAGCACGGGTCAAGTTACGAGCCCCTTCAAGTAGTTGTTCTTGGAAAAGGTAATATGCAATTAGACTTGTTCTACCTTCAAGGGGGAGAGAAGCGATCCAAGCAATAAAAGCATAAAACTTACCTTTTGGGGAATCAAGTCTAAAGAGATTTTGAAGGTTGTGGATCATGTACGAGAGGACTTGGTCAAGCCACATGATAGAGAAAGTACACCCAGATCCATCGCGAGTGGAACACCGACACTTGATGTATGGCCCTATGAATGTTCCAAAGAGTCTTGAGGTATTTTTTGCCTAACTTCTCTATAGGGACAACTTTGGTATGGAAGTAGACACCATGGCTTGAACATTTGGACTGGTCAAAGGTTTGGAGGGAAAACAAAGGGAGGTCACAGCTAAGAGAAAATGCTTGCCTTGCCACACAGATACTTTGCATTGGTCAACTGCATCAAATGATACACTACATACAGTTATGAGTGAATCAAGAGTGAAGGGAGCATGGTGGTTAATAGTCTCAAAATTCCAGAGTTTGTGAAAAAGACCACTGGAATCTAACTCAAGCTATCTAGGGAGAAGAAGAGGAATGAAGGAGGCCAACTCTGCAAGAGGATTGTCAGAAGGAGCAAAATCTTGGGTAAGGCTTGTCAAGGCCTCTTTCTTAGTAGGATCAAATCCATCAACATCCACCAAGGGGTTCAGCAGAATGCAAGCAACTTGGGCAGGCAATGGAATCAAGGGTAAGTTATTTACCAGTAGGAGTTTGTTCACAATGGCCAGTAGAGCCTTGTGGTAAAACACTAAATCTTGCTCATCAGAAGAGTTGACATGAATGAGACACCGGAGAAAGGAATCAAAGGCCACATTAGCACTGTGGGGATCCTTTTGGAATATTATGAGTAGCTGCAGCCAGACAGTCGTTAATGGAAGCAATGTTGAAGCTAAAGGTGTGTACTTTCCATTTTGCTTTTTCTTCGAACGTGATCAATTTCTAATGAAATCCATTGTTTGGAAAGCAAGCCAATACCGTTTGGATGCCTTGGGTCGGAGGTGGGCAAATGTCATCCATAAATCCAATCTTTAATAGAAAATCATTCCAGCATTCCTGTACATATAAATTAGCAATGTGAGAGAATATTCATCTAGTTTGGAGAGGTTAAACAGTTTTGAGTTATGCAAAAACCAGTGTTCTTGCCTAACTCGATAAGTGTTTATCAAGCAACGTGGCAGGTGACATGAAACATGTGGTAGTCCAACCAAGGATTACCAACATGATCCATGGTTAACCCCACCAAGGGTTTAACAAGGTTTGAGTGTGTGTATGTGTGTGTATGTTTAAAAAAAGAAACCTATAAACAACATGGCACACAATGCTCAGATAAAGGTGGGAAAAACTTTTTTCATATTGTAATATGGATGTATGAGTACAACTAGTAACAAAATGTCGAATCCATCCAGAAATCTAGGTTCTGAGGTCAAGGTCCACTTACTTGCCACCATCAAGAAAAAACCAATTGTTAGAACAACGGAGTTTTAAATGGGTAGATGGGTAATGCTTGCACACCCCGGCTTGTTATTGCTTTACCTAGGAAAAATAGACCCATCAGGACTCGTATTTGCAAAGTGAAACTGCTAGGGGGACATTATGAAATGTTGAATATAGAAGTGTTGACCTACCATATAGGAGGCATTATGAATGACAGTAATCTGGAAGCAAAATTACCTAGCCTTCCATATAGGAGGCATAGACCGGCATAGGAAAAGAATTTTTTTTAACAACAGACATTACTCTAACACTCGGGGGGGTCACTTAGTGTAATATTTCTATATTACGTGCGTTCAAGGGTTCTTTTCTAAATCCCTATGTAACCTATTTCTAGTAATTCCTAGTATCCCCTTTGTAAATTTTGGGAAATTTTATAAATCCCCTTCTGTAAGTATATTTATTTTCCTAGAGGAATTTTAAAAGTCCTTATGTGAGTCATACACTACTACTTTTGGAGTCCCTTTAGGTAGGATGAGATATTTAGAATGCAAGATCTGTACATCACCTGCATTATTTGAATCTACACACAAAAAATTGAGGTACCGCCTGCAATAATGGGCAATGCATATAAGATGTGTTTGTGTCTTGATGATGCCATCAGGCAAGAGAAACAAAGAATAAAGACATGGATACCTTTTGTATTAGCATATGTTCTATGCTAGATAGTAGATGTTTTGTGCTAGGTAGCATTTCTTCTATGTTAGCATATTTTCTTTGTTGGATGTCATATGTTCCATGGTAGCATATGTTTTGTGCTAGGTAGCATATGCTCTATGCTAATTATCATATGCTAATTATCATGCATGATGTGCTAGTTATCGTGCACTGCTAACAAATAATTTTGGAGCTCCTTTAATTGTCTTTCAATTCCATTATTTTTTACAAATTTCATAAATATTGAAGACATATATTCACCTTCTCTATTTGTTTCTTACTTTGGGTATTGGTCATTGGATTGTCATTTTTTGCAGATCTTTCAATGTGTAACTCATCATCAAGAAAAATGTATGAGCGGAATGTGTTTTCATCAAGGTAGATGGAGAGCATGCCTGCAAGCAATCAAATGCACATGCAAGTAGGCAATGAAGACATATCCTCTACTACAAATTTTGCTAACATGAAGAATGTTGCTGATAGTTTACGACTTCGGCGTGGTGGTGAAGACATGGATGACTCATCACTTCATTGTTGCTACAACTGGGAATTGTAGATAAGTTGAAAGATGCAAAGGTGACAAAGGTGCAAGATGGATATAGTGAAAGGAAGTTGAAGAATGCATTTGAGAGCCCATGAATTCAAGTGCTAGAAAAATATCAGAAATGGTTGACAACCTCATCACAAATCTTGCAAGTGTTGGTTATACCCCAAAAGAGATTGAAGATGCATAAGTTCAAGATGACTCTCCCTTGGCTCATCTACTAAAAACATTGTCGAGGAAGAAGGGACATGACCATATAGTGAGATGAGAGACTCATGCAAAGAAATCCAAAGGCACATAAGGGGCATCAAAATCCTTGAATTTACCAAAATCCAAATCACCCCAAACCTCATGCATGCAAGAAATTATGAGGTCCATAGTTTCTTAGATGCTAGGAGGTGTCTTTTCTAAGATCCCCACCTCTAGGAGGTGTGTTTTGCAAGAGCAATGATTAAACTCCATTTTGTCAATCACATGTATAATGAAGTATTTCCCTTTCCTATTTACACATGACTCAAAATCTTTCCTATTTATGCATGACTCAAAATCTTTTATTTTTGGCTTAAGTACTACAACTTTCTTTGTAGGGTGCTTTGCTCCTATTGGATTTATATTAGTTATCTGGCTACCTCCCTTTTAGCTCCCTTCATATGCATTGCCATTTGATTATTCAGCAAGGGGTGTACTGCACGTTGTGTGGGTGCCACAAATGTTTGGTTTGACATATTTGCAAGCATACATGCCTCAATTCTTTGAATCTGGCTATCTCTCATGTTGTCCCTCACTCTTGAAGACCAATTGAAATTCAGCAAGAGCTCAACTTCTCCTTGGTTACCACCTTAGTCAACATGTCTACAAGATTTTGGCCAATGTGTATCTTTTCTAGCTTCAACTATCCATCCTCCAAAACAAATCGAATAAAATGATACCTGAGCTGCTTTCCATGTGTACACATACCAACCATAGTGTTGCGTCAATAGTTAAAGGCATTGTTGTCTCCTGGGTAGCCAGAGAAAAAAAAGACACTATTGTCTCCTACAAAATCAGAGGAAAATAATATGCCACAAGAGAAAAGACTACTAGCAACAGTGGAAGACATAGAGGACATTATTCAAGTGCTACCTATCCTGGAAATTGAACAACAAGGACAACTTGAATTTTTTTATTGTGGAGTGAGCATGCTTATACAAATTGAAGGACGGTACAGTAAAATAGTCAAACTCTTACAATCAAATGCACAATCTCAATCCAACAATACTACCAAGAATTGAAGATACAAGGTATAGTAACTTCAAATATCCATATGTATAACTCAAAGATATTACAACTCAAAGACATAGGGCTTCTAAAGGGCTTCTGTTAGGGCAAGGAGAATAGATAAGCTGAAGATGAAGCTAGAACGACTTGAACAAAGAGAAAGAATGAATGACATCAATGCTCAGCAACAACTTCTGAAAAAAGGAAGGGAAATCAGAATCTAGGAGTAAATCAAAATTCATAATGCCAAGATATATTTCAAGGAATGGTGGGTAGGAAAAGTTTATAGATCAACTAAGGAAAATTTCATGAGGATCAGAAAAAAAGAGACACCAAGAGGAAATTCCTCTTTTATAGAACAAAGATGGTGAGGTGGCCATAACAGAAGAAGAAAATGTGGATATTATTGCCAGTCATTTCAAGAACTTGCTAAGTACAGTGGACACAAATGATGATAAGGTTCTGGAGGCTAGAGACAAATGCCAGACAGTTAGACAATGTAAAGTCTCCAACTTAGATAGGATGCAACTAGAAAATGAACTTTCTCTGCAGGAACTTAAAGAGGCAGCCTTCTCTATGGCTGATGGCAAAACTTCGAGGGAGGATGGGCTTCTTGTAGAGTTTTACAAGCTTTTTTGGGACACATGGGACCTTTTCTATTGGCAGTTTGGAGGGAGAGTGTTGAATAGGGCTGTTTACCCAACCACTTAAATGGAGGTGTGATAAAACTCATTCCAAAAGATGGTGACAAAATAGTTTTAAAAAACTGGAGACCCCTCACCATGTTAAACTATTCTTACAAGATCTATGCCAAAGCTATTGCATTGAGATTGAGATGTAAAATGGATAATTGGATTCTGCAGGAATAGAAAGGCTTTATAAAAAACAGGCATCTTTTGGAGGCAATTATTAATCTATGGGAAGGTTTCACACATGTTGTGATGAGAGTAATCAAGAGGTTTGTATAGTAAAAATTGACTTTGGCAAAGCCTATGACAGCCTTAATTATGATTTTCTTTTGCAATCTATTAATAGTTTGGGGATTGGAACCAAGTTCACGTCCTTTGTTGCCCTACTACTCTCCAATGCTTCAACAAAAGTTTGTGTGAATGGAGAAATGTCTCAAAGCTTCATGCTTATGAGATCAATAAGACAAGGGTGCCCTTTGGCCCCTCTCTTGTTTGCTATGGCTCTGCTGATGCCTTGGGATGGCTAATAAAATATCAAGTGTCAATTGGTGAAATTAGAGGTATTGAGCTCCCTTCAATAGAGTATCTAGTGAATCAGCAATTTGCAGATGACACCACTCTCACCATTAGAAATATAGATGCAAACATCCAAAGGGCTATGGATTGTATGGACATCTTTTGTTTGGCAATATGGACATCTTTTGTTTGGCATCTAGTTCTAAAATAAACCACACAAAAACTGGCTATGCCTTGCTAATAGGTGACTCTCAAAACCTTCTGAAAACAAATGGGCTGCAAAAGAATTCCACATGGTCAAATCTTCAAGCTATTGGGTATTCCTATGGGCTTCAAAGTAAAAATGAAAGACAGATGGGAGTGGTTTCTAGATAGATTCAAAAAAAAATAGACAAGGCTCAGAGGTTTACAGGCAAATCTAGCAAGGAGGAGGGTTGTTCTAAACCATTGCATATACCCAATAGCTATTTTTTATCTTTCCTATTGGTGCCCTCCAAAAATAGTATTAGAAAAGTTTATAAGAGTCTGCAGATCCTTCTTGTGGGGGGGGTGAGTGATACAAGAACGAGAATATCAAAGGTCAAATGGTCCATTTGTACTAGACCCAAAAAAGAACGAGGGTTGGGAGTAATTAATATACACAGGCTTCAAAGTAAAAATGAAAGACAAATGGGAGTGGTTTCTAGATAGATTCAAAAAAAATAGACATGCTCGGAGGTTTACAAGCAAATCTAGTAGGGAGGAGGGTTGTTCTAAACCATTGCATAAACCCAATAGATATGTTTTATCTCTCCTATTGGTGCCCCTCCAAAAATAGGATTAGAAAAGTTTATAAGAGTCCGCAGATCCTTCTTGTGGGGGGGAGTGATACAAGAAGGAGAATATCAAAGGTCAAATGGTCCATTTGTACCAGACCCAGAAAAGAACGAGGGTTGGGAGTAATTAATATACAAACTGGTGACCACATGGATAATAAAAGCCATCACCTCTCCTAATAGTGAAGGGCCTAACCTCCTACTTAGAAAGCTTAAATTTGTTAGACCCTACAGGGCCCCTAGGTGGAAGGACTTTCCTTTACTCTGAACTATTGGTAACCTAGAACCCTGCATGACTAAGGGGAGTTAGCTCGGAGTTAGCTTTGGAAAACCTTATGGGGGGCCTATGAACAGATCAAGAGTCACATTGTTCTCTCTAGAAAAAGGAGTTTCATGACTCTAGATTCAATCTGGATGTCTGTTTTCTTTACCAAACAACATTCAAAGGGCTATGGATTTCCTAAAAGCATGGCAACTCTCAAAGAAGGGGCTAACCAACTGGGGAGATTTGTGGGACAAAACCAACCTCAAATGGAAAGACATGGCTGGAGATAAGAAGGGAATACAGACTCACTAATGTAGATCAAGAGATGGTTATGAGAAGATTGCAATTGTGGGAGGGAGACCTTACCTGGAAAGGGGGCAGGGTCTTAAACTTCACTAGAGAGTTCAGCTAGGTTGGCAGTTCATCTTTCTTACCTATACCTCCTCCTTCTGAGGGCATTGAAGGGGTTGTTTCCACACTTAGTGCCAGATGGAATCTTGCTGATGCTGAAAGAATTTGGGATATCAGGTTTTCATTGATCTAGGATAGAAGGTTACCAGAGAAAATGTCTACTCTTTTGTGGCTAATTTTGCATAAAGCTATCTGAATTAATTGCAGAAGCCTCAGGATTGGTAAGGGAGATGGCACCTATAAATACTATTTTGGACTCAAAGAAGACATATTCCATCTGTTTATCTCATGCCGCAAGTCAAGAAAAGTCTAGAAGGTGGTTTAGTTAATGCTAGGGGAACCAATCAACTGGAAGTCACTTCTTTTCAGGGATGTACTCAAGCTGCCCTATACCACATGGATGTACATCAGGGCACATGCTTTATGGTTTATTTGGATTGCCAGAAATGCTTATCAATTTAATGGTGAGGTCATGCATGCTGATCAGTTGTTTTTGAATTGGTATGGAAGGTTTTTTTTTACTAAACTGATCACTACCTTCTATGATCTAGGCCAAATTCCTGTTGGATCAAGAATTCCATAACTTTAATAACAGATTTCACAATTGCAGGCTGAACTGGAGGACCATATCAGAGATGCTGGGAGGTGCAAAAAATCCAGTGTTGATCTTCAATCACAGCTCTTACCCTCCCTTTTCTCTATCAAAGAAAAACCTACAGTCTGAAGGGACACCCTATTCTTCTGTCATAAGGCTACGTGGATGCTTCCTAGTCACTAAAAGCAGCTTTTTTTGGGCTTTTTCTTTGATCAGGAGATATCTTGGCTACAGATTGTATATTCCTCTCTTGAGAGGGTCTTTTTGTTTTTGAGGACCTTATGTGTACAAATCATATGATGATCATTATATAAACAAACTTTTTTTTCTGCCCAAAAAAAAAAAAAGAGATTACAAATTTGGCACTCAAAATTGTGATCAGATGGTTCAAGACAAAAATGTATGTAACCTATCTTCACAAGAATGCCTTCATTTCCTCAATGGGTCACATTGCATATCCTCTTTTACATTGTGACTATGTAAATTTTTCAAAATCTCTCCCATATTAGCTCTCTCCTTTGGATCAATCTTGCATTGGAAATTTTGAAAATCAAGCAAGAGTTTGATACAGTTCCTCCCTTCAATGAGTTGTCACCGAAATCTCCTGCAATGTCTCTGACACAACTGACAATTTGTTTAAATAGCCAACCCACAAAAAAGCAATCTGACTGTGGTGTCTATGCACCCTTGGGACTTGGAAGTGTATTTGGACTGGCACATAACTATGGCGTAAACCATGAAAATTCCTCTAGAGGAGCATGGACTGGGTCTTGCTAATACTTGTTTTTAGTCTAGTTTAGGATTCTTCCCCAATCAATGATTCCTACTCACACCAACTCATCATCCCCTATGAAATCAAACATGTATTTGGTAGCCTGAAGATCTGTATGAGCATATCTTTGTTCATAGACTACTCCCAAAGAACTTGCAATATCAGTAGCAATAGACAAATCATGCTGACAAAACAACCATTCTCATAATTTGGTGAGTAGGGAGTTCCATTCAAAGCGAGGTTCTTCTCTTGGATGTATAGACTTAACCCATCTTACATATGTTCCATAAAGATGTGGGAGACACATTTGCATATAGTGCACACTACCTCCTTGAAAAATGGAGTGACAGCCCAAAGATCTTAGATGTGCGAGTATCCTAAATTCTAATACATGACAGACAGCTTGATAGACCACTATCATCACTAGGTCATTATTTAGTGCTACATGAGCACGTGCATCATCTCTATAACTCCTCTTGCCAACGTACCATGATGTTGGTCAAAGAGCTAGGACACGCACAACTTGTATCCAATAAACCTTCCCTTCCCCTCGTTTGCCCACCACCATTCATGCATTTTTAGTGCTTCCAGTGGAAAATGCATTGTTTAAGAGCACATGTCGGCATATGCTATAATACATAGTTGTATCTATGCCCTCCCTTCAACTTGGGATAGATTGGTGTTTGCATCTAACCCACTAGCCACCCTTGTTGAAATGGACCAAGGCACTAGCTGTCACTTTTCCTACAACCCCTTTCTCATCTATAGTTTTCCTTTGACTGGAAGCTTGTGACTCCTTCCATTCAGTGTGCAAGCTTCTCCTCTCCATTGACAGGCAAGGTGACATTCCTCACCTTAGTGAATCTTTCCCATTAATCTATCAGATATCCCAATGCTTGAGGAAAGAATTGCTCCACTATCAATTTCAAATCAGACCTTAATATTTGGCCACGTCCTTGGTAGTGCATGTATTTGACGTTCAAGTACTTGGGCTTGCATTCGATCTCACAAATATTCTGAAGTTGCAGTGGCTCGAATATCTTCATCACTAAATCTTACCATATGTTCAATTGCTAATTGATAGATAAAAATTTGAACCTCAGCCTTCAACTTGGCTATCTCGATCTCTTGTGTTGCCATGACGAATGGATGTATAGTGATCTAAGGCACACAATAATCATTATGTAAGTGGTTAAACCACTTTAAAAGAAAGAAACACAAGAATTACACATCATTGTAAGCAGCTTAACATGTTATCTTATTTATGCTTATAAGAACATGTCAAGAGGTGATGTAACAAGCATAAAAATTAGCCCTTTAGTTGTTTTACATGTATTTGTATTTTTCCAACACAAGTGATTTGGATGATGATCAATGGCACATGAAATATAATGTAAGGCGAGGTGGTGGGTGGGTGGAATGAGTACTTTGACTACTACTTCTATCATTATTTTCGTGTGTAGAGACCTTGAAGCGTGTGTAGAGACCTTGAAGCGAGCAAAAACCAGAGAATGGCCGAAGCACAAGAGGAAAAATGTAGGCCAACTATCTGCAAGTTTGTTTATAGAAGAGGAGACAAATATGCAAATAGAAGCGAGACTCTTCAGGTGGTATCTTGTGTCACTCTATCTCAAACTTCATCAACGTTCATTCTCTCTCTCTCTCTCTCTCTCTCTCTCTCTCTCTCTGTGTCTCCCTCTTTGCATATGCATCTCTCTCTATCACTATTTTTATTTACATGGATCTCTTTCTTGGTTGTTCATATTATATGCATGATGTTTTTGCACAGCAAGGTGGAAGGCAAGAAAGGTGGATTATCGATGACCCAAAAAAAAATCATTCACAATAATAGTTGACATAGAAGGCTAGGATCCAAAGTTGTTAAAGGAAAGTGATGTCTCAGAATCCGAATGGTTGCTGTTCAATCACACAAAAGAAAACTGAGTCTTTGGATTAAGTACAATGATGTTCAGGTAGTGCTTTTTGAGGACGTGATGATTTTTTACCAAAAGCTATACCCAAAGCACCCTACCAACACCACTGGAGGATGGCAGTTACATGGTAAGCTAAACAGTCGTTCATTTTGAACTCCATGTCAATGATGATCAAGTTTATTTTGTGGTGGTTATGGATTTCCATGGCAAGCTAGGTGGACAAACCTCCAGATTGATGTGGTCAACAATGATGACAATAAATCTGCTTCCTTCACATGGACGAATTAGATAGCCGCTCGCAAGCACCTCTCCCCTCATGAAGGATGGAAGCGGGGGAGTTGTAGGCACACCATGTAAGGCGTTCAAAGATCATTCACAAATCTACGAGAGGGTGCATCAGAGAGACAACAATGAGCACTTGTGTTGATAGAAGATGTGCTTTTACAACATTGAGGGCTGCACCAACTTTCTCATTGCTCATCTTCTTAAGATTTGCTTCCTCCATTGTCTTTTGTGCAATCACAAGTGCATTCTTTGCAATGTCTTTTCTTTTTTCTATGTCTTCAATTAATTCTTATATCTTTAGGCCTCACCTTGTGGCACAAAAACTACCCTCAAATTGCGAGTGTTTTCTACTTTTGTTGACTGAGGAGTTTTTCCAATTTGGAGGTGCCCCCATGTTGTCCTCTTGGGTATCACCTAGGTTGCCATTGTTTAGTTTCCGACACATATAATGGCTTTCAATTGAGAGTGATTATGAGGGAATTTTCTTCAAGGAATAATTTTTAACATTTTTTAAGGTAATAATAGGGGTACAAAGGGATGTCCTATGAATAAGAAAATTTATGTTATGTAAAAGTGAATGAGTGACTAGTTTGTATATTTTTATGATAAAGAGATCTAGTTCTAGTGAAAATAAAAGTGTAGAAACCATGTTTCCTAAAGAAATACAATTTTTAAATCTCTTGAAAAACATGCTCGGATAAACCTACTCATAGGTTTTTGCTCACAAAATTGATGCATCCCCCCTGCCTTCCTTCCTTGCTCCCTCACCTCCCTTTCCTACTGTCCACCTATCTTCCTGCCTCTCAGTCTCCATTCCTAGTCCCCCGCCTCAATTCCATGCTCCCCTACCTCCCTTCCCTACTCCCTACCTCGCTTTCCCGGTCCACCTCCTCCCCTTGGCCATTTTGCTCCAAGGAAGTCCCCCCCCCCAGCCTTTTTAGTCTAAGAAGCCTTGTTGTTTGCAGCCCCTACAGATATGATGGGTAGGAAGGGCACTGAGCCCTTCTCCCCCTCATGACTCAAGGAAGAAAAGAGTACAAAAAAAGAGCAAAAGAACATGGCAAAAGAAGAGGAGGAGAAAAGGAGGACAAGTTAAAAGACTATAGCATCTAAAATAGTCGCAAACAGGACAACAAGAGGTAGATGACATCAACCACTACAAACAACTACATTAGCAGCTAAAATAGCACCAATAGGACAACAAGAGGTATATTATAGATTTATTAGCTTATATACACAACTACATTAGCATCAGCCCTAGATTTAGTGCCAGCATCATCCTTGGTATTATCATCTGCACCAATATCTCCTCAATCTACATACCTAATCCTCCACAAAATTTTACTTTCCCCCTTAAATTTCAATCTTAAAATTTCGTTTGTAGCTATAATTTTCTAAAAAGTGTTTAAATTGTCCAATTAAAAAACCCCTTCTTTTAAATGCATGTGCTATCTTGCATATTCCATAGTGAGCCCTTGTGCTCTCTCACACTCTCTCTCTCTCTCTCTCTCTCTCTCTCTCTTGCCCCCCCCTCGCCACCCCTCAAAAGGACCAAGAGGATATGAGAGAAAGGCCTATTAGCTCGTAAATTATACATATATGTAGATGAATCCATAAGCATGCACAAGTTTATCTAAAAACAATGCTAATGGGGTAGTTTCAACCTCACAAAAACAATCACAAGAGGATACAAAGAGAAAGTTCTATTAGCCCATAAATGTTTATATATATATATATATATAAAACACTAAATGAATGCAAAGACATGCCCAAGTTCATGTGAAAACAACATGAACTGTGTAACCTCACACCACATAAAAAGTTGGAAATGGCACATAAACTCATTATGCACAACAAGGACTAGGTGCTATCATCATGGGGTGATAATTGTGACTCCTGAGTGTAGAACAATGTGTAAAGATATACCTCATGCATGCACATGCGTACATATCCACATGCATGTGCATCCATATACATAAAGATCTTTATACTCATCAATCCTTGTCAAAAGTCAAGAGATGGAGGGCAAACATAGACATGACAAAGGGTAGCACTTAAGGCTCTCTCTCTCTCCACACACACACACATTTTCTATACTTTGCAAACACACGCATTGGAACCCATACCCCCACCCTCTCTCCTCACCTATGAATTACACAAAATTAACCCCACACCTAAAAGATTCCTTTTAATACTATTAACCTTTTTAATACACCCCCTCCCTTTCTTTTTTTACCTCCATCCTTAGTTGAATTAACTTGTGATACTCCTTTTAAGAACCTTAATTTCCCCTCTTTAGATCTTTAAGTACTTATTTAGAACTTTAATACTTTAATCATATGGTACACTTCATTACATAATTTTGTTTGGGATTTGCGAACTTGGTTTTGGTAAAAAATTATATAGTGAGTAGCTTCCTTATTTGTTTTCTATAGTCTTCTCCATTTGGTAAGTGATGGCTTACTTTTTTAATTTACTGTGTTTATTTACCCCCCCTTTTTTTTGAATTGACTTAACCTTTACTCTATTTTGGCTACTCTATATCCCCCTCACCTTAACCCTTTATTTCATCCTACTCTATGTTTCCCTCATTTTCTTTACTAACTATTCTTATCCCTATTTCCTACTTCTACGGTCCCCTAGCTCTCTTTTTCCCTGCTAACCATTCTTACCCCTAACTTGTGCAACCTTACCTGGGCTCTCCACCTAACCTCTCTGACACCTAAACCCCGCGACCTTTACCCCTTCCTTTAGCTACATGGCGTTATTATGTGCATGCAAATAGCAATCAGGCCACTTACCTAACAACCCTCTCACTTTTTTGCCCACGACCTTGTAACTACCAGTGCCATCACCCTTGTCTTTATTTATGCTTTTCTCCCTTGAAGATTCACGACTTGGCTGCCTTAGCCTTACTTTCCTCTGCTGTACTCCTACTCACCTCAGTTGTCACGACCTTCTCTTATTGCTCCCCACTCTGCTCTCCACTGATCTTTCGTTGAGTGATTGCTGCTCCACAAGCTTCTTCTCCACAAGCGAAAAATAGGACTACGCTTCTTCTCATGGTTTGCTCTTGTCTCCCATCTGGCTACTCCCTGGCCATATGCACTTGACTACTCTGTTGATGCTCATACTATAGGTAGACGGCTAGCATGATGGCTAAATAAATTATGATAACCGGATCCTTACGGTGACAAGCCTCTCTTCTTGCTTGTCTTGCACAGCTCCTTCTTGGTGCTAAACTTCCTCTCTATTGTAACGCCTTCATAGTATCTCTGCTTGCTCTTCGCCTTTTCACTCACTGCTCTTCGCCTTACGTAAGATTTTCCTTCTTACACTTATGGTTGCTTACACTGTTTCTCGACTTGCCAGCTCTTCGCCTTGCTTCCCTCTTGCTTAGTTTGCCTAACGATGGAGTTTCTAAGTGAACTAGGTTGTGCTTATAGCCATTGATCATGCCTTGCCTTTCTTTGCTCGCTTATCATTGCTAGCTCCTTGTAGTCGACAGAATTAACATGGATGCTATTGGTTTCATGGATGCTTACCATTGTTGCATGTTATTGCTAGTGACACGTACTTGTTGGTAAATAGCCCGTAAGATTTGATGCTTTGGCCAGTCAACCTTAGAGTTGACTGACCCTTTTATAACTAGTTTCTTTTTTTCTCTGTGGAGGCAATCTCCTACTAGACGTGCTTTTAGCCACTCTTCCATTCACTGTTCCTATATATATATATAGTTGTTACTTTTATATATAGATAGATAAGTATTGTTGTTTCCTTGGTAACCCTTTATCTCCAGATTGTTCATTTTTATCATTAGCTCTATTGTCTATTGGGTGTCACTTTGTGTTTTTCTTTCATTATAGTTCATTGCTTTTAGGACTGCATTGTGTTTTAATTTTTCCTTCTCCAACGGTTAAAACTTAATGTAACTTAAAATGCAACTTAATTATTATTGCTTTATTTAATTACTTAAGGTCCCTTAATAACTAGGCTTATTTAAATGCCTTACTTAATTGATCCTTTATCCAATTAACTTTTTTTGTTCTACTAATTTCTCTTTCTATTTATCTATCCTTCTAGTTATTTGTATCTCTAATTTGTATGCTTTAAAGAATTTTCTTAGGCAAAATTTATTTTTTGTTAAAAGACTTTCGTGTCCTTCAGATAATGTGCTTAGAGCTTTTCTTGATTCATTCAACTATGTATATTTTCCTTTATTAAGTCAATTACTCTATTCTAAGTTTTTATTCTTTTTCCTTACTTAGGATTACTGTTAATGCAGTTGCTTTAATTGGTCTTTGCTCACGCTTAGGAGTTGATTCAATTATTCCTTTTAATTTCTAGCAATTGAATTATTTTCTAAAATACATTCATGTAATTATTAACTTATAATTACTTTAGTTCCAATAATATTACTATTCCTAATTGTAACATATGATGGCTATCACCTTGTCAATTTTCATGATACAACTTGCTTAAGTAATCTATAAGCTATCTCAGTAATGTTTTTTTAGTCTTAAAAATCTCTCTTGTGTAGGAGGATTTAGCTTTCGGCTAGCATGATTAGGAATTTTTGATACCTCATAGGCTTTTGATAGTAAGGCAATTAAAGCCTTTAATCCCTCAAAATTTTTCCAACTTGTTAAATTATTGTCCTTAATCCTAGGTGTGGCCTACCCCCCATGATTAATTATTGTATTTTATTCCTTATTTATTGATTGTAATTAAACAAATAAATTTATAATTTCTTCAAGAGTATGCAACACCCCCCTCGAGCACTAAGTCCTTCTTTCTTTATTCAAGCTATTATTCTTTAAATTTAAGAAAATATGGGTGCGGATAAACCCCCCCGCTTTTTCAAAACTTATGTTTTCTTTGTTAGGGCATAATATTCCCCCATTTGATTGTTTTCTTGTAAGGGTGTGGAATACCGCCCTTATTATTTCACACACTTTAGTGGTGGATGATTCCCTTTTATGCTAGATTTGTGACACCAATTGTACATATGGCATGGTATTTTCAAAAAATTACTTTTGAATCTTGACGGATGTCTATGTTCCTAGGTAAAGCAATAACACACCAGGGAATACAAGCATTACCCGTCTACCCAATGGAGACTATGATGTTCTAACACCTAGTTTTTCTTGGATGGTGGTAGGTAAGTGGACCTTGACCTTGGAACCTGGACAACCTGATGGATTTAACACCCTTTTCCAATCTTGTGTACCTATTTCCAATCTTGTGTTCCTATTTCAAACTCAATATGATTATAAATTCTCAAATTTGTTACAATTTTTGCAAACTCTCAATTTCCTGCAATTCCCAACTTCGATGTCGTAAATATATGTTTGTACTTGTCTCATATATAACTTTTTATCTAATTGGTGGAATTAATTGTATGGCTCATTTATTGATGGGACTATTAAATCTAAACACACACACTTCCCCAACAATGAATTACTCTTTTATGTACCCCCCGTGAAATCTCCCCTTTGCACTCTCTTTTTAACCATCCCACACACCAAGCATACTAATCCTCCCATACCTCCTCTAATCCCTTCTCAACCCATGCACTCATTCGCTCCTTACTCCACTTGTGACTTAAACTATTTTTATTTATCTAACAATCCATAAGGTTGTCTATATTCCTAGGTAAAATGATAACAACCTAAGGAAAACAGGCATTACCTGTCTACCCAAACATAACTATGATGTTCTAACACCTAATTTGTTTGGATGGTGGCAGGTAAGTGGACCTTGACCTCAAAACCTGGACTACATGAGGATTCAAAATCTTTTTTCAAATTGTGTTTGTCAAACTCAATATTATTACAAATTCTTAATTTTGGTGGAAATTTTTGCAAACTCTAGTTGTTGATGTCTCAGATAAAATTTCCTTATGTTTCCCTTTTTACTTTTTATCCAATTCATGGAATTAATTGTATGGCTCAATTATTGATGGGGCTTTTTAATCTACACACATACTTTTTTTTTTGGGTAATTCACACACACACACACATGTAAATGAATGCAAAATCTTGCCCATGTTCACGTGAAAACACCGCAAACGGTGTGACCTCATGTCTCACATAAGGTTGCACATGGTACATAAACTACTACATTATGCATAGCAAGGACTAGGTACTATGGAATCCTCAAGAGCACATGGGGCACTGATTGTGACTCGTGAGTATAGAGTAGTGTCTAAAGATATGCCTTATGCATGCACATGCATACATATCCACATGCATGTGCATCCATATACATAAATATCTTTATACTTATTAATCCTTGCGAAAACAAGAGTTAGAGGGCAAACATAGACATGACAAAGGCCAACAATTAAGGAGAAAGCTCATCAAAAGATTAGTGAAGCTAATCTCTTGCAAAGATTGCAATTTTTATTGTAGTCTCTCTAGAAGCAAAAAAACTTTGGAGATTCTGGATATACCATTAAAAAATCTATACTTACCCTCCAAGGCTTTGGCTTAGTCGTTTGAGCACAATCTTCAAGTCACGAATTCAAATCTTGGAGGGCAGGCCTGGTGTCCTAGCTTGCGGATGGGTGTGTGTGAGTTAACCATGATTGTGGATCCTGTGCCCTCCGAGGGGTGCCCTTCGATAGAACCATGAGTGGGTGAGTGTAGTTATGTTATGTGGGACAAATTTTGCAAATGCTGCTCCACTTTCACACATGGCCATTACTACCCTCTTAACCATTGCATCCCACATTATTTTGCCATTTGGATGGGTGGGTGGTTGCAATTGCTTGTAAGGGCAAATCTTTGAATCATATTGTTGAAAAGCTACCCTATATCTCTCAATCTACATAGTCTCTAACACACATGCACATATGTTGGCAAACATATGACTAGCCACCAATATCCAGCCCCACCAATTAAAAGCCTTTATAGTAGCCTAAGGGGTACAGGTTATATGCTAGCCAAGTGACCTACCACATGGTTCACCCATAAGTGGAGGTATTATTGTTTGGAGAGAGAGAGAGAGAGAGAGAGAGAGTCAGGGAAGGCAATCGATGGTGCAAAATTCTGGTGAACTTGTCTGATGTCCAATCATTTTGACATAAAATTTGTCGATTAGCCTTCAAGGGAGGGAGAGGATGCTCATGAGCAACATCATGAGCATCATCGAGAAGCGAAAAAAAGAGGGGAGGTTGACGAAGGAAGGAGGAAAAGTGAGGATGCCCATCACGATGATGATGCTGATGATGATGAATGATTTTTTACTTCATCATCGTCATCTTCATCTTCATTTTCTATCACCTTTTCTGCTCCATCGCCACCTTTTCAGCCTTCTTCTTCAACTTCACCATCTTCATTCATCTTCATCTTCATCTCCTCTGCTCTCCTCTACCTCCCTCCCCTTCCCTTTCTCCTTCTACGAATCTGCCCATTTGCCACCTTCCCAGATTTCTCTCTGCTCTCTAGCTCAACTTCTTCCTTTCCATCCTCTTCCCCCTTGGTGGCAACTCGCCCACCTCTCAACTCCCCCGCCCTCGATCTCCAACACCTTTCTTCTCCTCCTCAAGCCTTCGTCTCTCCTCTTCCTTCCGATTTAGCGATCTGGGTCCCTCAATTCCTTCACTCTTTCATCGCCAGAACCATCCCGGCCTCTTGGGTGGACTCACTTACAAAGCTTTTTCGAGTGTCGCTTCGAAAGGTGATGTCTCACTGAGTCCGCTGTGCACCCGTTACAGCCGTATCATGACTAAGAGTTCCAGTTCAGGGACCTTCTTAGATTGTTCCAGCTATAGGCTTGTCTTAACGAAACTAGAGTTTCTTCAAGAGTATGGATTACGTCATGAAAGCGTCATCAACTAGACCTGAAGTTCCGCTTTGAACAACTTAATTGACAAGCTCAACATCTCCATAATGTGATCTGCTTTTCTTTTCTTTCCCTCAATCGCATGTAATACCACCCTTCCAGCCCGTTAAGGTGAGAGCAAGGCGGCCCCCTAGGGAGACAGAGTGAAGCAAAATTTCTGGAGACACTTTAAAACTAATTTAGTAGCGATACGTGGCTGCCGATACACACTGAAAGGAAAATTTGTTGCTTGTCTGCTGCGCAAAACTATGTGCAAGTTGCATCTCACATTTTAAAAACTTCTTTCCATTCATTTCATGTTTGAAAGATGGATTTAAAATGAAGTCACAAGCGTGCAGGAAATGTCTGTCCTTCTTGCATACATGTTTACCTTTTCCTTATGTTTGACAAGGCGATTATATAGCAGGCCAGAAGCTCCTTAACAGGGTCTTGAGCAAGTGGTTAATCTGGCACAATGAGATGACTGGAAAGGTTGGGGTTGGCACTTCATAACCATAAGGGTCTGGAGTCTTTGGAGATTAGAAGAACCAAACGACAAAGCAAAGGACTTACAGCAGCGGCAGACAAGGCAGGGGGTGCTTTGAGATTGAAGAGAGTGCTGGATTCGTGACAGAGATATAACAGCTAGACAGTTGGACACATTTCAAGCTTTGCATTTGTTCTACATCTTGAAAGCGGACATTTGCTGGAGCACTGGTCTAGATGTGGTTGATGGACTGAACGGCATGGCAAGCACCTGACAAGTGAGAGGATTTGAATACTTTTGACCGCATTTTGGACAAAGTGGTATCAATGGTGAGCATCAGGAAGCGGCGACATGTTGGCATACTAGGTACTGTAATACATACTGCAAGTGGTGGGCATGCCTATTTAATTCCACGTTTGTGTGTGTGTGTGTGTGAGAGAGAGAGAGAGAGAGAGAGAGAGAGAGAGGACTTGATTTTGATTCGATTTAATGTCCATTGGACACCCAACAAGATCTATTTGACAGCAGTGATAACACCTCAACAAAGTGCAGTCTACAAAGAGCTTGCGTAGTGACATAATCCACATGTCATGTCCTAAGATTTCTTGCCAGATCCAAAACTTACCTGGTACACTGTCAGTACTCAGGTAGATCACCTGTTTGACTGGTGGTTCAAAAGAGACCTGCTTCTTTTGTTGCATACAAGTATATGCTAGCCGTGTGGTTTTGTCTCCTACTTTACTTTGCTCAAAGGCTACATACCCCCTATTTGGGATGGGGTGTGCTTCTATTGCTATTACCACCAGTAAGGATACTATTACTGACAGTAATAAGAATAGTACCAGCAGTACTAATAATATCACTGGCAGTAATACTTCCGCCTGCGACAACTATAAAGCAAGTTCACTGGACCATTTTTACTGCTTTGGTTCGAGAGGTGATTTTCCTCTCTTATCTTAAGCCCATTTGCCCATTTCCCTTGCTTCCATAACCCTCTTGATACCTTCTTTCCGCAGTTCAATTTGTGAAAGTGTTAAGATCTTCATTAATGTGATGATTGGGGTCCCTTTGAGGCTTGCCCTCTTCATGAGGACCTCCTATCTTGCTGAGGCATGCTTAAACTTGGTCAGTGTCTTCTCCTATGTGTCATCCTTTCCCACTCTCCATGCATTCTCAATGTGGGTTTAATCCACCCCAAACTTTGTCGTGCATATATTTCTTGGCCGCCTCCAAAAGGCTGATTGTCTCCTCTTTCATGGCTAACAATTTAGGTAAGGGCTTTATTTTTCTTCCTGCTCTCTTCATCAAAAGTGTCACGGATGACTTTTTGAGCTTTGTGTCAGTTCACTTGCATCCATAATTGACATGAGCTTCCATGTTAGCCTCAGTTTTGGCCTCTATTTTCTTGGAGTCTTGCAAGATCTGTTTGTAACCATTTTTGAGCTCTTCCAGGCTCATTTTCAGGGCTGCTTTTTCAGGTTTGAGGGCTCCCAAAGCCTTAATGCATGAGGCTTGTTCATCCACAGACTTCCTTATGGCAGCATTCTCCTTCTTCAATACTTGCTGCAAATCCAATTGAGTGTCCGTCCTGTCCATGCATAAGGAAATGCACTCCTTCATTTGGGTAATGAAGTCTCTAGTACCTTCATACTTTCCCACTTGGCACTCCAAAGCATTCTATAGCTAAATGGTCCAAATAAATGCAAAAAGAAGCAGTATACATTACTAGTTTTTTGATGGAAAAGTGTTGATGAATTGATGGAAATTGACACTTCTGTCAACTTCCATTGTCTTCCGTGGATGGAACTCTTCCAAATTTGTTGCCTTCTTTTGGATTTCATTTTTGATTTGTGTCATCTTAGGTGGTGAGAGAGAGAGAGAGAGAGAGAGAGAGAGAGAGAGAGAGAGAGATTAACTTCTGCAGTGATAGAACTTGGGACTTGGTGGGGAGCTCCTGGTCCCCCCTCAAGTCCAAGATGTATGTTGCTGAAGGAGATCTAGCCGTATGATACGGTTAATCTTGTCTCGCGGGATCGACTCAGGGGGTGTGTCCATGCTGTACTGAAAGGGGGGGAGCGTGTCCATCTGAATACTGTGCCTCGCAAACCATGTGGATATCTGTGCATACCATGTGTCTGCTCCACTCTCTGCTAGTCGTCTGGATGACTCTAGGGCCAGTCTCGGTAAGTCTCCATCAAGGTAAGTCCCAGACTCTGTGGATGAATGTCACTGTCTGAAAGATGGCATCAACCTGTAGAGGAGTCATGAGACGAACTCTGCCTGCACTATCTCATTTGGGACTGAGGGCTTACTCCGAGTCATCCTGGACCCCATAATCACCTGTAGCCGCTCAAATTTCCTCCACTCGGTCTTCGGTAGATCATATCCCTAGAAGGGTGCTGCATATACGGCAATCGGTCGCACGAGTGTGTCGAAGAGCCAGCCCTTCGTTGGTGGGTCCTGGAAGTGTGCTTGGAATTATTGTCTCTCTAGCCGGGCCAAAGTAGTCTGCCCTCGCGTGAGTCGTGCTTGGGCTGCATGGGTCATCATGAAGAGGGGTCCTATGAAGAAGCAGCAAATGTGTAGGACTACACTATCTCCACTGGCTCACCAAGGTAAGTGAAGCTGAGTTGACGGGCCATTGCATGTGAGTCTTCCCAAGGTTGACTGTCAAGTCTCTCTCTCTCTCTACAGAACACCTCTAGAGCCTCCAGATGTCTCTGCAGCCCTTCCGCTGAAGATGATATAAGGACTATGTCATCAGCGTATAGCAGTATTTGTATCATGAGATCAGCCAGTAGTGATCCCCTGCCTCCTAGGCGGTCTATGAAGGATGTGACCTCATCAATGTAAAGCCCGAAGAGGGTCGGTGAGAGAGAGAGAGAGAGAGAGAGAGAGAGAGAGAGAGAGAGATTCTTTTTGCAATCCTTGAATTGCAATGCAAGTGATTCGATATTGTTCTAGCTTTCAGACTTGGATTGGCTCTAGCATGATGAAAATTTGGAATTTGCGGGGTGCTTAGGACTCATTTTTAAAAAGTTCATACCTTTGCATGATTGGCATTTCATGCATATTTTTTGCCAATCAGAACTTACAATACGATCTTTCACTTTTTTTTTGGTAAAATAAGATAAGCTTGTTACCTGTAACTTAAAAATATCTTGTGAGATGCAGAGCACTCATATGAGATTGATTTTAAACTGGGACATGAATAATATATTGTCTGGGTGATGCAGAAAGGCATAAGGTTCTAAGTCAGATCGCAAGGATCAATGGACAACATCAGTTACTGGAGCCTGTGGTTCAAGTCGTCGAAAGCTCAGGTTTTCAGAGAGGCAGTTTGGAGTATGATGTGGAATTGAAGCCGGTGAGTTTCAACTTTCAAATAAAGTTCTGAAGTTTCTGTCTGTCCTGATTCGAGATTTAGTTTATGTTTGCATGAAAATATTGAGATTGTTATGATTATGATGTGATGCTTCCTATTAATTGACCCAATTTTCAAACTATGCCTCTTGTCAATGTAAACAAATACTTGGTATGATGCCAGGTCTATACCCATGAGTTTTTCTACTGCTCATAGAAATTGGGGGAAATGTTACAAGTTAATTGCAAAGTACTTTTGTGGGAAAGAATTTGGAGCTTTTATTGTTTCTGTGGTTGTTCCAAATTGCAACTAGTAGAGGTGGGCTAAATTGTGTCTGTGAGTGGGAAAAAGTGGGGGGGGGGGTATCCCTGTATTGAAAAAGACACCCGTAGCTTTCAGAATGCCGTAAAGTGGGGTTGGGGAAGTAGGACATAAAAGACACTTGATTTGCCATTATTGGACTTGATCAGTTGCCATTATAAGTTAGACATGTGGAGGTTGCATATTAACTATGTGTGGAGGCTTTGCTGGCAGATGTAGAGGCAGCCAACGTGCACAAGAGGTAAGGTTCTCTAGTCTCAAACACAAGCTCGGCACACTGGCCTCCAACCTTGCTCTTTCCTAGAAGGGTTAAAGCTTAGCAAATATAGCTGATAGGACAGCAGATTGCTCAAATTGGTAGAGTTATGTCACATGCACCAGTGCCAGGCAGAGTGGTAGCGACAACTAGCTGCACAGCCATCAAATCGCAGCAAAGTTGCAGGCCCTTTTGGGGCCGTTCGGTGGCCAATTGACAGGCCCACTGGGTCGTCCAGGGGCAATTGACCTGACCAAAATACCCCCTCATTTCAGGAGGTAGCTCCCAGCCTCCAACAGCGCTTTCCGCCAGCATGCAGTGAGGTTTGGGGTCGTAGTTCTGCAGCATAGCTCCATCTCCCGCATGTCTTAGTTAGGGGAGTGGTCTCAGTGCAGTTTTGTATGCTGATTTGGCAACCATGTATAAATAACTCAGTGTACTATAGTTAGGAAGATCTCTGGTGTCTCTCATATCTATGTTTCCGCTGGCAGCAAAGCTTAGTTATGGGGACTTAGTTAGTAGAGGAGGGAGCATGTCTGGGATTTTATGTAATTTTGTATTTTGTCCCTACCCCAGACTAGTGGTGGCACCATACTCCATTAGCCCCTCCCTCCCAACCTTCATCGCGCATCGGGCTGGCTCCCGTCTTCACCCGTACGCGTTTACACCTTGCGAGGCAAGGTTAGGGGTGATTTTTTTCCCCTCTGTTTTGATAGCTCTTCTGCCTCTTGTGTCTCACAAGCTCTCCTCATGGCCACCCTTAGCACTCAACTGTATGGCTTGGGGTTCTTTGCCCTCGTTACAAACTTTTTCACATCCTTCTGCTCCTTGCAAGTCTACCTCTTGACCAGACTTGTCTCTTAGTTCTAACAGTTACCTCTTACATACTGTGCTCCAGCTTGAAAATTGTATGGGGCAACTTCATCTTGTCTTGAAAATTGCTGTTTCATTATAGCATGCTACGTCCTTTTCATACTCCAACTGATCACCTCTATTTCTCCAAGCTTTAATAGACTTTTTTCGCGTGACAGCGGCCTCTCTGTCTACATGGCTTCTCCACTCAGCTTTTTTAGTCATTGTTGCAGCAGTTGATGGGTCTACCAGTCTTCCATCATGGACCCATCCATCTCAAGCAAGCGTTCAGGGAGCAGGATCATCTCCTTGAGCAGAATAGGCTCTTTTCTGAGCAGCCCAAGTAGGAAAAGAAGACAAAGGAGGATTCAACGACATTGGACCGTTTCCGGCTTCTATTGGAACAGGAACGCCTTAAGGTGGCCGTGCATCGATCCAGATGTCATGCCGACTTGGCTGCATAGGAGGTCTAGTGCAGGTGACCGAGAGAGCAGATGCTTTTACAACACCATCAATTTCTCATGGCCTGCTCATCTGCAATTACCAATGTGAGTTCATCATCCGATGCTCAAGGGTCTTCCATCCTAGAGCACAGTATGGTGGACTATTCTTCTGCAGTACCCATAGACCGCTCATCAGCAAGCAGTCCTTTATGTGCTCAAGAGTCTTCCATCTTCGAGCACAGCTTAGTGTACTATTTTGCAGCAGCTCAGACAATGGTTTTCCTTGGGTCTACCAATCTAGGGGACCATTTAGTTTCCACGGTAGCTACATGCAATGCATCAGGGTCTTCCTTATGCGTGATGGAGTTTATGGTTTTCACCCTTACGAGTGACTATCATGAGATTGAAACTGCACTATGTTGTGTTTTTAGAGGATGAGTTTGGGCATGTTCCTGGATTCATCTAGATATATGCCTCAGGGTCTTCCACCCATGGGGGTAGTGCAATCATTTCCACAGCCATCTCCCAAGGGTCTTCCATCCTTGGGGCCAGCTCAGCTCATTTCGCACGCCTAGATCATGAGACTCTTGGGTCTACCACCCATGGGATCATCCAGCTTCAGTAGCTTATTCTCTTGGAGTTCTTACCCGAGGCGATCAATCAATTCGTGGAGTTACGTCGGATGGGTCTTGGACTTGTCTAGCAGCTTTATCATGTCCAGTCAGTTTCTCTGGGTCTTCCACCTCGAGATCTCAGTCAGCTAGATCAGCTTTAGTAGGGGAGCAGATGGTTTTCACAGCTGTGATCCTTGGAGATATTTCAGACCCATCAGCAGCTGCCATAGATGAGCCTCTTAGGTCCACTATTGGAGTTCTCTATTCACCACAGTTAGTTCTCTTGGGGTTTCCACCCAAGGGGACACCCCAGATGCAACAAATAGGTGTGATGGGTCTTCCACCCATTAGGCCTCTTCATCACTTCGGTTGGTTCATATGGGACTTCCACCCTTGAAGCTCAGTTGGCCACATCAGTTTCAGTTGGCATGACTCCCATTTCACCTTCTCATTAGGAGTGTTTAGGACTAGGGGGCTTAGTTTCCAGTCCCATTGGCCGTGATGCTTAGCACCAGCAGGAGGGATTATCCTCATAACTAGAGTCGCAGGTGTAGCTATTAGTAGTATGGAGGTTGATGATTCCTCGGTAGTCCGTGAGGATAGTCATGCAGTTCCCTCCGCAGCTACCCTTCCTCAGTTCTAAAGGGAGGCAGCAGTCGCAGTTCTAGTCAGCAAAGAGGTTGGCGACGTCTTCCCATTATTGTGTCCGCTTCGAGAGGCTAGTCATATAGTGTCCTCTCCATTAGATCACGAGCCACCAACAGTAGCAGTGACCAGTGTCTACACCGGCAGATCCCTTGGTAATGACAACAGTTCGGTCGATACATCAGAGGTGTGCTCATCAGCCTTAGTACTTCCTCAGTACTCAAGAAGAAGCTGTGCCAGCCATCTCTCACTCCTTTCAAGAGGCATACCAGTCATTCATGGTAGATGAGTTGTTCTCAACAGTTTTGGACATCTCACAGTTCTTTCAGGCAGCACCCCATTCAACCGATTCATCAAAGAGGTGCCCAGCAGCTCTCCCATTCCCTTCGGAGAGCATCCAGTGCAGTCTCCTCCTTAGAACCAATGCCAGTCGCCGCTCAGCTCCTTAGAGAGACATCCACAGTTCCATCTCTCTCGGAGGAGATAGGTATAGTTTCTGCAGCTCCTAGCATAATGCAGGTTTTTCGGGAGACATTTCCATCCAAGTTCTAGATTCTAGGAGGGTGGCAGAGCTTTTATCCTCAGTAATTATCACGCCAGCAGATGAGGTAGGTGCATTCCAGCTTTCTCTCATCGCAGTCATGCAGACAGCAGTACCACAGTGCCCAGGAGTGCATGTGAGTATTCTGGAGTTTCCACATTTTCAGTTTTGGTTGCCTAGCCTCAGTGGCTTTGTCATCACCCTAGCAGTTCCTGGAGTAGTACCATCATTTCTATGTCGGTGGATCTTTTGCAGTGGGGAGGGTGCAGATCAGCAGCAACTGATAGCCAGTTTTATGCCATTAGCCTTCCAGAGTGCAGTGCATCCACATAAGCAGCCTAGTTAGTCCTTAGCAATTCACGAGGACAGCATGCATTTCATATTTTCAAGAGCCTATCTGAGTACCATACCACCTAAGGATAAGAAATTCGTAGTAGTAGCATTGTGGGATGACTGACCTCAACAGTTCGGTTTTCAGTCTTCACGGCTGTACCAGTTCTCAGGAGTTTTTATTAAGCTGCCGTGTTATCATAGCAGAGCATTCATTCCTCAGCCTCTTGGAGCGGTACCAGATTAGTCCTAGTGCCAGACTGTTATTTCCCCGTTCTTTGGGAGGATAGTCAAGTTTCGAGCAGCAGATGGTCATCACGATAATATTTGTTTGGCAGATCCACTCAGTCCCCCTCAGCAGCTATCATCATCTAGAATTTAAGCAGGAGGGAATGCCACATGCACTTCTACACTAGGGAGCATTGTGACACACAGTTTGACCCATTTGTTGTACGCCATGATCCCGTTGTGAGCCCTAGTCCAGGGGCGAGTCAGGCACGAGCTACGGGGGCCCATTCCCAGTTCCCAAAATCACAAGCCACAGTGTAGGAGTTTGGCTTGCTAGGGCAAAGCGGTGAGAGGTATCACATGCACCCCTATACTAGGGAGCATTGTGACAGACAGTCTGACCCATTTGTCGTACATCGTGACTCCATTGTGAGCCCTAGTCCAGGGATGAGTCAGGCACGAGCTGCGGGGGTCCATTCCCAATTTCCAAAATCACAAGCCATGGTGGAGCGGTTTGGGTCACCATGGCAAAGTGTTGTGAGGTATCCACCTAGCAACAAGTTTTGAAGAGGGGAATATCACATGCACCAGTGCCAGGCACAAGTGGCAGTGACAACTAGCTGCACAACCATCAAATCACAGCAAAGTTGCAGGCCCTTTTGGGGCAACTTGGCGGCCAATTGGCAGGTCCACTGGGTTGTGTAGGAGAAACCTTCAACAGGAACCGCATCGGGTCAATTGACCCAACCCAAACAAGTCGGTCAACCGACCCTGCAGGTTGGTCAACTGACTGGTCTGGTTGGTCAACCTACCAGCAATTCGGCCCATGTACCAGCCCTATATAAGGGGCTCTTTGCTCCTCATTTCAGGAGGCAGCTCCCAGCCTCCAACATCACTTTCAGCCAGCATGCAGCGAGGTTTGGGGTCGTAGTTCTGCACCATAGCTCCATCTCTCGGGTGTTGTAGTTAGGGGAGTGGTCTCAGCACAGTTTTGTATCCGATTTGGCAACCATGTATAAATAAAGCAGTGTACTATAGTTAGGAAGATTTCTAGTGTCTCTCATGCTTGAGTTCTCTTTCTACATTTTATCTATGTTTCTGCTTTGCAAGTCCCTGCATGTTACAAGTTATCACTATAGCAGTAGGCCACAACCTCGACGAAGTTAGAAGAAAATCACATTTTCTGCTGATATGGCAAAAGCATATACCTAGATGAATCCGAAACATACCCAAATTATCATATGAAATCAAAATAAACAGTGCAGTTCAACCTTTTGTTTTTTGCCCACAAGGTAAAAACCCTGGATGGTCCACCTGGTTGATAGCGGAAGCTTCATTGAGAGATTGTTGACAACCTTTGAAATTGAACGAAACTTCGACATGAAGCTTTGGGCAGTTCTGCCCAATCGGCTTCAGCCTCTTTTGTTTAATCCTTAGATAAATTCATTCTCGTATATCCATTCTCCTTTTGTAGACTCACGTCCATGCTGTGCTTGTATGCCTTCGTGTGGTAGGCTTCTTTTCATTGGCTATGTTGTCCTTTGGGGACTCCAGAATCTGCTCATATGATCCTGAATGACATCCATTCTTCCAGCGTGGGTTGGACTCCCTATGAAGCAACTTTCGGCAAGAAATTCAAGTCCCTTCTCACTAGGACATCCAAGAAGGTATACGGAGCTGATCGTATCACAGAGGCCTATGAGGAGATCATGAAGTTAGTAAAGGACCACATTGCCAAAGCCCAAGAGACCTACCGAACGCAAACCAACAAGCACAGAGTTACAAGGAAGGTCAGTGGGTCTATCTTGGGATAATGAAAAAGCTTCTCAAGTGGATTGGAAGGAAATTCCCAAAGCTTTCTCATCAGAGTTTGGACCTTTTCCAATCATCAAGGTTGTGAATGATGTGGCCTGAAGTTGTAATTACCTTCGACATGGCCAGTGTTTCGTGTGTCATGGATCAAACCATATGTGGGTCTAGCACTTACCACAGTACTAGATGCGGAGCAGCCTGAAATTGTTGATGAGGCCAAGATCGTTGAACCTGGGCAGATTTTACTTCATTGGTTCAAAAGAGGGACATGCAATTGACAATGTTTGTAGTTCAAGAACAGAGGCTCCCACGAAGCACCATGGGTGGAAGAGGATTTTTCACAGATTATCCAGACCTCCTTGCAGTGTAAAGGAAGCCTTTTCTCTACCCTAGTTTGAGTTTCAGCAGAAGGTGATGTCATGGGCATTCACAAGTCCGTGGCCATCGTGGACTGCCACGAGGTTAGCTAGCGCAGCCATTGCCACACAAGCAGCCACGTGGAATGCCACACAGGCAGCCATGTGGAATGCCACGCAGGCAGCCATGTCAGTAGGCTGCCACGCAGGCACCAGACAGATCAGCAGCAGTACAGGCCGTGTAGGAGCTGCCACGTTTCAGTGCTGATGTCAGCAGTCAGTGCTGATCGCCACATGGATTGGCTGGTGCCACATCAGCAGGTTGGGGCAGGTTCTAGGGTCAATGCGACAGACTGATCCAGTAGGTATAGGCAGCCTTCCAGTCGGCCATTTTTCCAGGTCCAAGGGCGCCTATAAAAGGCAGCCCCCTCATCCACTTCTGGGCCTTCAGTGCTGAGCTCAGCAGCCAGGATTCCCTGCAGCAGACCAGCAGGGTAGCCTTGGATCTACTGGGATCAGCTAGTGAGGATTGACCTCCTCTCTACAGTTCTAGTTTCCATTACAGTTTTGTAGTGAGGGTTTCACCCCTTCATACAGCTGTATATTCCACCCATTGTATGTGTGAGCATTTTTTTAAATACTATGGTCGACACCCACTGTTGGGTGCTGATGACGTCAGTGGGGATGTCTAGTAGCTAGTCCCTGCTATGCATGATGGAGTTTATGGTTTTCAATGCAACCTCGTTGATATAAAACTACTGCAAACACTCTCTCTCTTGCTGTCCCTCTCTCCCTCTCTCTACAGATACACTAGGGCCCAGGACGATCGTCGGGCTGGACCCTTCCAAAGGTTGATTTGTGCCATGAAAAGCTTAGCCATATGATCTGCCTTTATGGTTTAACGAACCGGAATGAAATGAGCTTGCTTGCTGAATCTATAAATTCCCTGACTTTGATCTTGGCAAATAAAAAATGAAGTCCATTGCAATACTTTCCCACGGTGCCTGAGGCATGTGAAGAGGCATAAGTAGGCCAGGTGCCTTCCGTCTATCACACTTCACTTTTTGACACGTAAGGCATTCAGTAACAAACTGATGTATATCTTTCCGCATCCCTGGCCAAAAGAAATACCTCTCTAGTGCTTGAGTTGTTGATGTAATTCCTCTATGCCCAGCATAGGGAGGTGCATGGCATTCTTCCAAAATCTTTTTCCTCATCTCTTGGGTGATGCATAGGCAGTAATCTTTCATTAGATACCCATCTTTCAGGGAATAGTGACTGGTGGACTGCCCCTCTTGCATTTGCTGTATAATCTCTCCAAAATCTACATCATTAGCATATTGTTCTCTCATGTCTTCCAGGTCCTGATGATAAGCAATAGTCACATTGTTGACCTGGGGTCTTCGGGACAAGGCATCTGCCACTCTGTTCCGAACTCCTGGAGTATGGACAATCTGAAAATTGTACATTGACAGCATGTTTGCCCATTTCATAGGCTTCTCGGAAAGCTTTGTCTGAGTCAAAAAGTATCTCAGACTTTGGTGATTTGTTTTAACAGTAAAGTCTGCACCCAAAAGATAATGCTTCCAAGTACGGATGGCATGAATTACAGCCAATAACTCTTTCTCATAGATTCCCAGATATCTCTCTGCATCTCGGAGTCTCCTGCTCTCATAGGTCACTACATGACCATTCTGATGCAATGCAGCCCCAACACATTCCCCACAAGCATCACAATCCACATCAAATGGCTGATATAAATCTGGAACTATCAAGATTGGTTTTGTGGTCAGCCTCTCTTTGAGTGTGATGAATGCTGTCTTTTGAGGAATTCCCCATTTGAAAGCTGCATTTTTCTTAGTAAGATCGTGGAGTGGAGCAGCTATATCCACAAAATGCTTGATAAATCTTTTGTAGTAAGAACACATGCTTGGGAAACTTCGAACTTCATGCACAGTTTTCAGCTCTGGCCATTTCTGAATGGTGCGGATCTTTACCAGATCCATCCGTATCCCATCTTTGGATATTATATGCCCCAAATAATGGATCTCTTCCAAAAAGAATTCACTTTTCTTGCTGTTTGCATAGAGTTGATGATTTCTCAGCTCTTGAAACACTGTAGCAAGATGTTCCTTGTGCTCTTCTTCGGACTTAGAAAAGATAATAATGTCATCGAAGAAGGTACCAGTGAATTGTCTGTAGGGTCGAAAAATGCGATCCATCATCCTATTGAAAGTAGCTAGGGCATGTCAATTCAAAAGGCATCACCAGATATTCATACAACCCAAAACCAGTGCGGAATGCTGTCTTATGGAGATCTTGAGGCTGTATTCTCACTTGGTGATAACCACTGTTTAAGTCTATCTTGCTGAAAACTGAAGCTCCATTTAATTGATCTAGCACATCATCAATGCGTGGAATAGGGAATCTAATCTTGATGGTCATTTTGTTCAGTGCGCGGTAATCGACGCACATACGGAATGAGCCATCTTTCTTTTGTACTAGCAGTACAGGGAACAAAAAGGAGAAGAACTGGGCTGAATCAACCTCTTGGACAACAAATCCTGCACCTAAGTGATAATCTCCTCTCGCTGAGTTGCACTAACTCTGTATGGGGGCCTATTGGGTGGCTTGCTGCCAGGAATGAGTTCTATGCCATGATCCTCAAGTCTCTCAGCTGGCAAAGCATCGGAAAAGCAATCTTTAAAATTTTCAAGAAACTGAAATTTATTCTGATCTGCCTCACTTATTTCAGCATGCATTTCCATCTCTCTCTCTTTTACAAAAACCATGTAAGTTGAAACTGCAGACTTTATTTCTTTTCCAACAGAACTATTTGATACAATGGGAATAGTTTCCCCTCTATTTCTAGCAACCACACGATGTACTTTGCCCCTATGTACAAACTCCAGCACTCTTTCAGGAAGGGTCAACTTCACTGCCTTGCGATGAAACCAAGGCATACCCAAGACTACATCATGATGTTTTAGTGGAGAAATGAAGAAGTCTTCCTGATCCACATAACGCTGTACATGAAGACGGAGCTTCCCTATGAAGGGAGTGACTGGCAGAGGGTTCCCACAGAACATCTGGTCGGCATCGAGAGCCTTGCCCAACTCCTCCGTCTTTACTCCCAGCCTCAGGGCTAGATCCTCTGATAGCGCTTGCTAGTCTCTGAATTCTGGGTTTGAAACATGACCCAGTATGTCAGGAGTTCCTCTTGCCATTGGCTTGTATGGTCCCCGTGGCTTCTCTGTCTCTTTTCCCTTCGAAGTTGAAGGCTTTTCTGGGCACTGGGCAGCCACATGCCCCTCTTTGCCGCATTTGAAGCATTTACCCTCTTTCTTGAAAGTTTCAATCTGTTCAGGGGTAAGCTGTGGTCTTCCCTTATAGGGCTTTTGCACTTGGTTTGCCCTCGGCTTTTGAGGCTGAAATCCCCTCTTCTGAGCCTTGGGAAACTCTCTTGTTTCAAACTTGGGGATCGTTGGCTTTTTATTCCCCGATAACCCTGCCTGTAATGAAGGCACACTAGTAGGATCCTGCATGTACATAGGACTAGCCACATTGGCTAAATGTGTGAGATCTGATATTTCTTTAATATCTTTAGTGCTAACTTGGGCCTGTATCTTTGGAGTGAGTCCTGCCCTGTACTTCTTGAGTTGAGTCTTGTCAGAAATATTCTTGAAAGGCGAAACCTGCAAGTATGCGTCCCAAAATTTCTGGTTGTAAGACTCAACTGTATCTTGTGCTTCCATATGAATGCTCTCCCAACCCAGAAGGACATGATCCTGAAACTGTTTGGGAATAAACTGTTTATAGAAAGCTTTCTTGAAGTCCTTCCATTTCCTGGGGGCTACATAGTTGGCTGTTTTAGCTATCCACCATGCACTGGCTGTACCAGTCAAGTGCAAATCAACCGTACAAAGCTTTGAGGACTCACTGAAATTTTCCAAGCTGAAGGCAGCATCAAACTGCCTTATGAACTGCATAGCCTTTTCAGCTTGGCCGTACTGGCCATTGTAAGTGGCAAATCTTATTGACTTCCCACCATCCTTGAATTCTTTAGTCTCTGCCTTCCCGCTGGACTTTTTCTTCTTCTTCTTGGGCTCTGAAGATCTCGAAGAAGGAGGTGATGTCGAGGATGAAGAGGTAGAGCTAGAAGATGAAGACAAATTGGATGAACTGTGATGATGCTTCGCCTTTTTCTTCTTGGGAAGAGGACCTGCTCTTTTTCTCTTTTTGCCCAATTCTTCTTGATCTGCTCCAGAGGGAGGCTTCCTAGCTTTCCCTCAAAAAGAGGTTGTACCATCCTGCGAAAAAAGGGATCGCTTGTTACCTCTCCCAACTGAGTAATCAACTCTCTGTAGGTATTCTCTTTATTTATCGGTTAGACTCTGCCATTCCCTCATGGGATGATTGGGCATGCTGCTGTGAAGCCATCTCTGTAACTTGTCTAAGATTTGCAACTCTCACACACACACTGTGTAAGCAACTGATGCACTCAGCCTCTGCTTTTCAAAGAGAAAAATACCTCAACAAGAGGTGTCTTGCATTCACAACTTGTGCAGTGCCGGGCTGTCAACTTAAGGCATAAACTCAAAGCTATGTGCCCCTTTTTTGGCTATTGCAAATGACATTCAAAAGGCATCTGTTTTTTCCCTTTGTCACTGCTCAAAGGTATGCATTTCTTTACGTGTGCGAATCTGTGATTTCTTTGCTTTTCTGCTATTTTTCTGATAGGAAAAAGTTTGACAGATAAGTGAAAATTGATGGCTAGAACCGTCTCTGCAACTGTCTTTTTTTTTCTTTTTGGACAGTAAGTGGATGGGTAACCGGTTGGTTACACTAACCAGACTAGTTTTGGTCTGGTTTGGTTGGCTCCCAATTGGGCCTTAACCCACTGTGGTTTGGTTAACCAGCTATAGTCTGGTTAACTACACCCAGAGTCAGTTGGTCAAACCTGTTCCACTAACCAGTTTGGTTTGGTTGGGCCAACTAACTGGACCTCTGACCGGGGTTAGCTAACTAGAGTTACACTAACCACGGGTTAGCCACCTATCTGCCACGTGTCAGTGCCACATTAGCATCTGTGTTGGTTGCCACGTGTACTGTTGAGTTGGTTGCCACGTCAGCTCTGTGCATGCACTGCTACGTCAGCTGGTGTCCTCAGTGCCATGTCACTTGCCACGTGTTAGGTCACACAGGTGTGCCATGTCAGTTGGCTACCTTGCCTACCACGTCAGCTTGGCTACCACATTAGCCTAAGGTCAAGAAGTGATGGAAAATTTTTCCTGCAGCGTCACACGTCAACGGAGATACCCATGGGCATTTGCAGGTGATGAACGTAGGAATGCCTCTCTGTAGTGCATGCACGACACCTTAAACGTGAACGTTCCAGTCAAATGACCTGTGCAAATCAATGAGCATAGGCACCTCCGTTGCTCACGTCATGCGACAGATCGCTGCCAATTTTCGACACCATGCAAGAAGCCATCTCGCCAGTGTTTTTCCGCCTCCAGTCCTAGTGTCAAATGATGAGGGTACTCGGTGAGTTCACGTATCCCGCGCCTGATTACAACGTTTCGAACCTCACAAGAGCTCGACAGCAATCTCTGGTAGCATCTCTGGAAGGCAACACAAATACCCAGTGCCCACCATTTTCCCACTGTTTGTCACTTAACAAAAATACCCGGAAGAGCACGACGCCGTTCGGCTTTTTTTTTTGCGTAACTGACCGTCGATGACGACCTTCCCTTAAGGCTTACTTTCCGTCAGGCGTTCTACGCCAAAGCCTGCACTCTTCAATCTTACTTGGATCGTCATTTCCTAGGAAGAAAATGAGACCTTATGCTCTGATACCAATGCAACCTCGTTGACATAAAACTACTGCAAACACTCTCTCTCTTGCTGTCCCTCTCCCCCTCTCTCTACAGATATACGAGGGTCTAGGACGATCGTCGGGCTGGACCCCCCTAAAGGTTTTTATTCATCAAGAGAATCTGAGTACTCTTAAGAGTTCAGCGTAGAGTTGTCTGATACAAATTCAAACATGAATCCATTTTTTACAAGAGCTTCAAGCTCATTCTAAAATGGCAACATGCCACTTGTCTAAAGGCCTCCAAAATACTTGCTATGCTCCAAATTGCTTGGGTCTTTAGTCCCTCATAATACGTGCAACAATTAATTAAAGCGCACCACCATGGCACCCATTAATTGTTAGCGCTTTGCATGCAAATAATAAACTGTGGACTAATCCTAGTCACAGGTGGGCGTCCCCACTGGATAAACATGTGAACAAAACATAGAACACAATTCTTGGTCGATTGAAGTCAACCCTCTTGGTCGTAATTAAGGGGCTTTGACCAATGGTCATGGCCCCTTAATTATGGCCAAGTCTCTCCAACCGAAGCTGGCACATCTCTCCAACCGAAGTTGGCACAACTTGGTTAACTGTAGTTAACCCTCTTGGCGCATGCCAAGTCTCATTGATCGAAGTCAACACTCTCTGACCGTAGTCAGCTCTGTGGTTCTCTGTTTAACCGCAGTTAATCCTCTTGGTAATAAACTAAGTCTCCCCGATCGAAATGAGGCTTATTTGACCAGAGTCAAGTGTCTTTGACCGTAGTAAATTCTTTGACCATTAAAAGAACTCTTTGACCATAATTAACACAAATGAAAACTCTTTAATTATGATTAGATAAATGGTCAACTGTACTTTGACTTAGGATATTTACATTTGTGGTGACATTCAACCTTATAAGTGACTATCATGAGATTGAAATCGCACTATGTTGTGTATTTAGAGGATGAGTTTGGGAATGTGCTTGTATTCATCTAGGTATATATTGAAGTCAATGTGCCAATCGGAGAGTCAACGAATGTACCGAGATCAGAGAAATGATATTTGACTGTTCGGGACAGTCAAAAGAGTATTCCCCCGCTGTCGAAGCCTCAAGTCAATGTACCAGAGTGTCGGCACAGTCGAAATGACTTGTGGGTAAGCTCGGGAAGCTCAAATCACTGGTGGAGGTCATGGGAGTCCAAATCTGAGTAAAAAATGCCAAAAAGTAGCCTAAAACTGCTTGGAATCGCCTTCTGACAAGTTGTACGGACTCCTGGCACTGTCTCTCATGTGCCTGTAGAGGTCTGTATGTCCGTACAGCTGTACGGATAAAAAATCAAAATTTTTTCCTCAGAAATGGTGCGGGACAGGGTCGTTTATGTTTGAGCAGTGCCAAAATGTCAAAAAACGTCAAAATCGTACCTCAAAAGATCAAAAAACAGCTGCTGGACTGCTTCAAAACAAGTTTTTGGCAACCAACTGACGAGGAATGTCCGCCAATGCTGAGGGAGAACCACGAACTGATGCGGGAGTGAGCTGAACTCACAAACGAGGAACCATGGCGAGGCTAAGGGAAGGGAGGCTCTACCTTAGAGGAGAGGGAAGCTTCCATTTGTAGGCTTCTCTCATCCTCTAGATAGAGCAAGAAGAAGGGGGAGGTAGGAAGGGAGGCTCTGATACCACATGAAGGGACATGGTGGAGAGAGGGAGAGAGAGAGAGTAGGCTAAGGAGAGAAGAAGTGATATCAAAAGGAGACATAATGAAATGACTAGAGCAATGAACAAAAATAAAAGTACTCACATGTAGACCAAAGAGCTTGTAGCTTGATACTTGATTGATTTGACACTAGACAAGTACAGCTCTTATATAAGAGCACACACACACACATATGAACACCTATGCATATGGGATAACTCCCAATATGACACGTGGCATCCATAGGACACACTAGACTAGAACTCACACTAGAACACACTAGAACACACCAAACTGACTCAACTTGGCTTCATATTCTAACACACACACACATATATATATATATATATATATATTCCTCTTTGGAGGCCCGCTATATTCTCTCCCTCTGATTCTCTCACTCACATCCACAGCATCACTTGTGTATTGAGTGCATCATTCTATTAGTTCAGTTAGTGTTGAGCCTTAGAGAGAGTGAGTCAATCTATCTCACGCTACGTTGTTAGTGTTTTTACTGTGTTAACTTCCTTCATTTTGCACATGTTTGATTCGGGTGTGATTTGAATGAGGAGAGCGATGTGTGTTCAATTCGGGTTGTGATAAGAAGTTTTGGGTGGTGACAAATGTCATGCTCGTTTTCTGTAAGCCAATACATCCAAGTACTTCCATGCTTTTTCGTGTGGCGACTTATGATCAAAAGTCTCTATCTTAAACAAAGTAGCCTAATATTGATGCGTGTGATCTTTGATCTTTAAAAATTTTGTGGAAGAAAATGCTTCATTTGCTCTTTGATTCCGTCCCATAGCTCCTTCCTTACAAGCTTCGAGAGAGGAGCTGAACCCTCTTGCAAAGTCCATTTTAGCCCATTCATAGGGTGTCTCGTACAAAATAAGTATCCATACCACAAATCCAAGTAAAAAAACTTCCGGTTTGTATTATACTTCGGAATAGTGAAAGGTTTAGATCTTGTCACGATATTAGTGAACGACGATGCCTTTTCTCTTTTTCATGCTCTCTTCCCTTGCATTCACCACTTGTAACCAAATCTTACCATGTTTGTCCTTCTTTTCATATTTGCTTAGAGACTTTCTTGAACCAAATACTTGCTACAAGAAGTCACACGTCTCTTCAAAATTTTATATGTTCTATATGAAGGAGTTGAAGAAGTCCAAAGAATCTACATTGTCCCGAGATGCTTTCCATGCCTTCTTTGAAGCTTTTGACCCAATTGTAGGAGGGGGCTGACTTGTGAGCCCCATTTTGTTCCCTTTGATCCTTTTGTCTTTCTTTTTGAATTTAGAAGAGGCCGAATCTTTCTTCTTCCTTTCCCCCTTCTTAAAGTCTTTAAAAGAAATATTAGCTTGTTATTAGCTAGATATTTAAATCATATGGAAATCACACAAGATTCAACAAGGCTATCTTTTCTAAGAATTTTTAGGAATGCTCATTTGGGAGAGACTAAATGAAATACTATACTCTTCACAAGTAGTTGTAGCTTGACTGAAGAGAATGTGGACTACTTTTTGATTGGCCTTCTGTTTTAGTGCCACCCGTCATGGCTGAGCCTGCCCTTCTCTTGTAGAGTGTTGATAGAAACTCTGTACAAAGACTTTGTGTATAAATGGATGCGCAAGTGTGCATGGGTGAACCAAGATCTAGTGCCAAGATAGCACCGATTACTACCATCCGATGTTTTCTGGATGAGAACAAATATCTCTTAAAGTACTTCGATGGCACTGTCTGATCCAAGGTAGAGAAGGCGCCACGAAGTGTACATGAGGCTAAATGTCAACTAGAAGGTGCAACCGGGGTTTTTGGAAGCACACCACAATTTTCAAGAGGGGATTTGGCCGGCTAGAATTACATGGTGTTACACAGCAGAGGTCGGGTTTTGGTAATTGCAGCAATGAAACAAGAATGTGTAATGGTTTTATTATAGGAAGGAAAAGGGAGTTGTCGAGTGTGCACAGATGCAAATGGCACGTAGAGATGAGGAAGATATGTTTTTGCACATGGCATGCAGAGATGAGGAAGATACGATCAAAAACATCTTGGAGGGTTTGACTGTCTTGAAGAGCATGTGAGCAGTGAAGAAAAGCATGGGCTAGCGAAAAGAGGAACATACTTATGAAGGAGGTGTGTGAGACAGAGGTTGTCACCTGTAAAGTTAGTCAGAAAAGTTATCACCTATAAAGTTAGTCAGAAAAGTAGCAAGCTGAAATGCAAATAAAAAAGCATGAAAGCAATTTTTTCTAGATTGTTAACATTGTGATGGGTGACAATCTAGATTAAATGTTACTAGGTCTAATAATAAGCCTATATGTAACTCTTAATAAAAGGTTGGGTTGCCCCAAGACTCCTCTCTCTTTGTGGGGGACTAGAAAAACGTATTTGAAAGCTACCCTTACATTTAATTAGTTCGCTTATAAAAGTCAAACTTAAGGGATGGCTAGGCTTCCTTGGACTCAGAAACCAAGCTAAGGATCTTAAAATTTAACCAAAATTTTCTTGAGTGATTCTGAACATGGGCTAATGCTATATACGATTGTAAATGCTTAGAAACAATGATTACTGTTTTTCTTGATTAAACATCTTGGAGGCATGCTGATTAAAGCTTAGCATACTCTAATGGTCTCGAATCCCCTCATATGCTTTGTATACCCCCATCACGGCTAAGTCTCACTCCCTAAGCCACTGAGAAATGGTTTCTATCTATACCAGTGAGTAGGCCTTGCGGTGTGTGTGCTTGTTGATATAACAATCTGGTGGAAGGTGATCTGGCTATGGCATCTATATGACCAACTCTCGATTCCTTGTGTGCTTTCTGAACTGAAATTGATGACAATGGTCATGTAGAGTCCTGCCAAAAAATTTCGGATGGATAAAATTTTTTATAACCTGGTCTTACAATACTTCTTTTGCAGCCCCTCTTTGGGATTGTATCTTCTTCACCTTAATGTCTTGTATAATCATCCTCCTGTTTTTCTGATAATTTTAAAGTTGTTATAGTTCTTTCTTGAGTTTTCATTTTCTGGCTTAAGTGCGGTGAATGCATCCGCATTCATGCCATGTACATGAGGCATGCCATAGTTGGTGTAATGTCTATTGTGTTTGTTGTTCTCGACATGCTCATTTGACATCCACAACACCTGCTTGAAAATACCTTTCAAAATGGAAAGAGAAGCTTTTGGATGTGGTTTCAAATTTCTCATTTTCTTTAACATATTTCATTACTACAACCTGAGCATCCAATCATTTTGTGTGTTGTGCAAGGGCATACTGCACCTTGATATAAGCAGCCCTTGAAAGCAAGTTAGGGAAGTTAGCCTCTTAAAGACACCCTTCATCCTTAAGTGAACAATGTTCTCAACTCGATTGTGGAGTAAAGATGTGCAACGTTTTCAACTTTACCCCTTCACTCTTTGTTAGCACTACCCCAAGGCAATGGTAGAGGAACCACGTGGAATTTCTACAAGGTCTTAAGGATTCGAGTTTGGTCCCACATGGTTGGTTATTTTTGTGGGTTGCTTTTTGTGTTGCAATGCATGTCTTTGCTTATCTAAACACATTTTTTCAGTATAGCCTTCTCGTTTAAGTGATGCGTTGCCCTATCAGCTAGAGGAGTCTGCCCTTCACCTCCGAAGTGTCGACAGAAAATTAGTACTAAATGGATGCTCAAGTATGTGTGGGTGTGTGGATTTGTATATGTGAGAGCATATATTTATGCTATGGTCTACCCCTACCGTTGGCTGCTGATGACGTCAGTGGTGATGTCATAGTAGCTAGTCCCTGCTATGCATGATGGAGTTTATTGTTTTCAACCTTATGAGTGACTATCATGAGATTGAAACTGCACTTTGTTGTGTTTTTAGAGGATGAGTTTGGGCATGTTCCTAGACTCATCTAGTATATAGAAAATATAGCCTTCTTTTCTTCTCCTAGTCTCTCTGGAAAAGGGCAGTTTCTTGGCATGCCGTGCCCCCTTGTTCTTTGTTGATTTTGATACAGCATATTCCCAAAGGAGGGTGGGGGGAGAGGGAAGGCAAATCAAAGGGCTGCCCTTAGCTTTGTCTTTCCCCTTCTCTGGCCCTGATGCCTCTATGATGAACTTTTGTGCACTGTTATCCAGTGTGCTCAGCAGTTCGTAGTACACTGTTGACTTGTAGTTTTGATCTACTTGTCCTCAAGTCCATTTGGGTCGAGGAACCCTTTAGGACACCTTTCTTGCATAGTCTTGAATAGGGCATGTGTAAGCACGAGTGGTGTGAATATCCCGTGGCACTTAGGCCCAACAGCGTTCACACAGTTCTTGAGTGGCCTAGAGAGAAGGGCCACACAGACCTTGAGAAGCATGTACAACGCCGTCTCAACATCTCTGCAATCCAGGTGAGGTCTTCCATGCCCAGCTGATGCCTTTTTTGGGCAAGATCCTCCCTATGACTGGGCTACAAACAGGTTGCTGTCACCTCAAAGATGGATTAGTGTGCTTGTTGCCCCAGCCAGTAGGGCAGCAATACACTTCAGGGACATAGTTGCACTGGTGGAGGGGCAGTTCTATGTTTTTTTTTTTGGGGGGGGTGCAGCTGGAGAGCAAGAAAGAAACTCTATTAAATTATATATATATATATATATAGAGAGAGAGAGAGAGAGAGAGAGAGAGAGAGAGAGAGATGCCTTTGGGAGGCCTCACGGCCTATGAGACAAAGAACAACAAAAATTCTAAATTTGTATGATTGGACTTATTCTAGTCTTACAAAGGTATACAATATAATAAGTAACTCATACAAGCTACTATGGGCAGGCGAGGGCATGCTAGGGCTTTGCTGAGTGATATGATAAGAAACTCAAGAGCTAGGACTCAAAACCCAAGACTCAGAAGCTCCTGAGAGAGCACGAGATGTGATCAACTATCAACTGTGATCGTAATGCCATGGCAGTCCTCTGGTGGGATATGAATATATCTCGTATTTGTCTCTACCTGGTGGTCTCTTGCCATGGTCAGGGGCGTGGCCTCTATGATCTTGGTAATCGATGTTCCATGTCGAGGGTGACATCTCGGCTCTAACAGTCCCCTTTGAGTAGAGCTGGGATGGGCTGGACCTCCTTCTTGCATGCTCCGATTAGCCTCTGCCTTGTGCGTGGTCTCTGGGTCTCTAGCTCTATCACTCCATATCGTCTCTCCCTGCTAATCCACGCTTCCCTCATATCAGCTAGCTCCTCCTCCTCCACTTCATTGTGTCTTGAGGTTGACTCGAATGTGTAGAAATCTATGACATGTCGTTGTGTCCGATCTTCTCCCATGTCACCTTCATCTCTTGCTGTCTAATCGAGTCTCTCTCTATCGTCGCATCTCGATCAGGTAGAGACCAACATAAACCTAATAATGAAACTGGAGCTATTGTGAAAGTCGTGCCTGTTCTGAAAAAGGCAGTGATATCGTCCATGAAGCTCATAGTAGACCGGGCATGAAAGGAGTGACCCCTCACCTCCAAGGCGGTCAATGAAGCTGTGATCTTATCAATGTAGATCCCAAAAAGTTTTGGTGAGAGGGGGCATTATAACTTCACACTGATCATTCTTTCAATCCAATCTAATAGGCCTCCTAGGGCATGTATTCTCCCTTTGGCTCGTATACACACTCATGTCAACGGCCTTTTGAAAGCCTACAAATCAAGCATAGAATTTTTTGGGTTTTGATCTCGCCTACGCGTAGAGTGAAGGTTTGGTCTAGAGTGGAGTGTTGTCACCGGCATCCAGCTGTCCCAAAGCTCGTTGTCCTTGTGCCTTTGTGTAGGTATTGATCTCTCTCTCTCTCTCTAGTACAGATCTGTAAATCTTGGCCAGAGTGTGGCCAATCATGAGAGTGCGGCAGTTCCCAATATCCATGGGATCCCCTACTTTGTGAACTGGAACTATAGTCATGGTACTCCAAGCAGCAGGGAAGCTGTGGCATACAACATTGCTGAACATATGAGCTAAGATTGGGGCCAAGACCTCCTGTCCATCCGAAAGTGCTAAGTCCATAGCCCTTCGTGGTTTTTGGCTCTCCTAGTGTGGAGTCAACGTAATGCAGCTCACACATTCCATATGGTAAACAAGGTGGTTGTCTGGGCCTGGGCAGGGGATCAGTGTGAGGGAAAGAGGGGAGTGGAACAGTAGGAGACCGTAGACACTAGGGAGTGTGGGTGTGTAAAGAATGCGTTGAGCCACACCACAAACTCAAAAGTTTTATTAGGATTAGGTATTCACCCTATGACTGTCTTAGGACAGTCATAGCGGTCGTAACATTTAAAGGGTGGCAATGTGCCTTTACCCCAACAACCTCCCACCTAAAGGCCCCAATGTGCCTAAAGGGGAGAAAAGAATAAAAATTACAGCAATATACAGTTACTGTGTATACAAGACCATAAAATAAGAATGGTCTCATCCTAATCCCATGATGCGGCGACAATGTGCAAACCGCTCTATAGGCAAGCTCTTAGTGAGCAAATCTGCAGGATTATCATCAGTGTGCACCTTCACAAGCTCAAGCTGCTTGTCCTCCAGTACCTCCCTGATAAAATGATATTTCACATCTATGTGCTTGGTCTTCTGATGAAAGACCGGATTCTTTGCCAACATGATAGCACTCTGACTATCACAATGCAAAACAGGTATATCTCCTGTAATGCCCAAATCTCCCACCAGCCGAGTAAGCCATATTGCTTCCTTGCAAGCCTCAGTGGCTGCAATATATTCAGCTTCTGTGGTTGACAGTGCAATGCATTTCTGCAAACGAGACACCCATGATATAGCACCTCTTGCAAATGTGAAAACATAACCGGTAGTAGACTTCCGGTTATCTGCATTTCCCGCATAGTCTGAATGTGTAAAACCATGTATTAATGCATCCTGCCTACCATAGCATATGCACAAGTCTTTGGTACCCTTGAGATACCTCAAAACACCTTTCACTGCTTCCTAGTGCCGCTTGCCTGGATTTGCCATATACCTGCTGATGACTCCCACCGCAAAAGCAATATCCGGACGAGTGGCAACCATGGCATACATCAAAGAACCAACTGCAGATGCATACGGAACCTTGGCCATCTCAGCCTTATCATCATCTGATCTGGGGCTGTCCTCATTGCTGAGTTTTAAATGTGGAGGCAACGGGGTAACTAATAGTGTTGGGGTAAAGGCACATTGCCAACCCTTCATTAAAGATAGGACACCTATGACTGTCTTAAGACAGTCATAGGGTAAAACCTAATCCTAATAAAACTAATGAGTTTGTGGTGTGGCTCATCACTTCACACCCGCACATTTGGAGTTCTCTCTCTTTCTCACTCTCTCCCTCTTGCTCTTCTTCCCCCTTCAGGCCCTTCAACTGGTATGAGAGCCACCTTTCCCTTCTACCCTTGCCTACCCACCCCCTTCGACCTCTACCTAGCCAGCAAGCAGCAACATCCGTACGGACGTACATCGTCCGTACAGCCGTACGGACGGGCTTCGAGCAGCAACTTCGAGCAACGACGGCATTGCGGGCGCGGGCATCGAGCGTGGGCACGGATCGGATCAGGGCGCAGGGCGGCGGCGCGTCGAGCAGCCAGGGCGGCGGCGCATCGCGCAGGTCAGGGCGGCGCAGCAGCGCGCCACTTAGCAGGGGAGCAGCGCATCGGCGCATCGCGCAGGAGCAGCCGCAGGCTCCCTTCGCGTGCACATCTGTACGGCCGTACATCCATCTGTTGGCCGTACGTCCGTGTACGGACGGCCCTGTGCCGTACAGTACAGACTACCGTACTGTACGCTGACAGGCCCTTCAACTGAGCAGGGAGCTGCTTCCGATTTTTGCAGCAGGGAGGTATTTTTTTTTCGGGATCTGTGTCAGAGGAAACTTTTCTCCTTGGATCTGGCTTTTGCACAGGTACAGCAAGTACGAAAGTACAACAGGTACATTTTTGTTTGGGGAAGAAAGAGAGGAGAAAGAGCACTCTGCTCTTCATTCCTCTTGATTCAGGATCATCTTTCAGTTTTCAGAACTGTGTTTTCTTGAAAGTACAGCAAGTACCTTCATTTACCTCGTGCTTGAGGAAAAGAGAACCACAGTGTGGGGTTGATTGCACAGTTATTTTGTTCTGGGAAGGTAATGCCTTGATTTTGCAAGAGGACATATGCTTTTACTGGGTTTGAATCTCAGTTTACAGGTGAGCAGATCATAGGGCTTTTGCCCGGCAGGTGATGCTTTGTATGCCTTGAGGTTGTGTGGTGCCAGAGAGCACACATTTGTCTTGATTTCCGCAGTGTCGAGGTGACATTTTCTTGCAGGTCACATTTCTTGTGCAAAACTGAGAGAACCTCAGTTGAGCCACGCTTGGCCAGGGCGCATCGAGTTTACTCGGTCCCTAACTGTCCATCGTTGACAGTGCTCAAAAGGTTCCTCATTGAGTGTTTGTACGTTGGGATCTGTGTATGTCATTTTTACACAGGACAGTATATGCATTACACTGTTGGTTGATTTTGTCAGAGAGACTTTCATATTGCACACTACCTCAGTGTTGAGGTGTTCTTCACTTGGTTCAGGTGTCAGATCAAGGGGCTTTTGCTCAGATTTTGTTTCATAGCACTTGGGTCACCGACAGAGATCTTCAGATGCATTTTATCCCCTTGGCAGAAGGGTGATTGCTTGGGATTTATCCCATTTTCTGTTGCAGGTTTTGTGACAGGCTGAAGTGTCATTTTTTTTTGGGTGTTTGCCAAGTGGTTTATGCATATTAACTCAGTGCAATACCTCATCTGAGGTGGGAGAAGTGATCAGTACAGCCATTACAGCAGTGTTTACAGCAGTGTTTGTTCTTTGTCAGCTGATTATGCACTGTTAAGCACTTGTTGAGCAGCTGCAGCAGTCTGAAATTACTGTTTTTATGCCTATTTGAGCACGGTACAGTGTTTCAGAAGGTACAGTAACTGGGAGAATTTTCTGTTCCGCTGCAGATTTCCTGACAGTAAAAAACAGCACTATTGTGAGTGCTCCTGGCTCTTAATAGAGCAGGTTTTTTCTGAGAAATCAGAATTTTTATTCAGTCTTTTTACTTCCAGTGAGTCAGATACTTTCCTTATCTGATATGGCATCAGGGGGAAGTGATTCTTCAATTCTGAACATAAAGAAACTGGAAGGAGCACACAATTATGCATTATGGGCAGAACAGTGCTTGAACGTACTTCTATTAAAGAAGATTTCTAAGCCCATAAGGGTGAAGGGTGTCAAGCCATCTGACATGGCAGCTGATGACTGGGAAGAGCTTGATTTGTCCGCAAGGGCAGCTATCATGCTCACTATTTCTGACACTCTTGTGTTCAATGTTCAGGCTGAAAAGACCTCTTATGGTCTATGGCAAAGGCTAGAAGAATTGTATGCCCAAAAGAGCTCAGCCAGTAAGGTTTATTGGTTGAAGAAGCTGGTTGATCTTCGCATGAAGGAAGGTACAGCTATGACCTCACACTTGAGTGAGTTCAATGCCATCTTTACACAGCTGATTGCACAGGGATTGAATCTTGATGAGGAGTTCAAGGCTACTTTCTTGCTGTGTACCCTCCCTGAGAGTTGGGACACTTTCAAGACCACCCTGTCAAATTCGAATGTCACTCTTATTTATGCTGATGTAGAGAGCTCTCTCCTTATGGAGGAAATGAGCAGGAAGAATAATGCGAGCAGCAAGTCTTCAAATGCCTTGCAGGTACAGGATAGAGGCAAGACTCAGCAGAAGGGGAGATCTGCTAGTAAGTCCAAATCCCGAAGTCAGTCCCGTGGTAAAAAGGATATTGAATGCTTTTATTGTGGCAAGAAGGGACATGTGAAGTCTAAGTGCTTCAAGTTCATACGGGATCAGAAAGCCAAGAAGGCTGAAACAAAAGATGCAGGAAATGCAAGCAAAGGCAAAGGCAAGGCCAAGGCAGATGACTTGGATGCAGTGAATGTTGCAGCAGAGGACAGTGACAGTGACATACATGATGTTTTATGCTCTTCTGCTGTAATAGCACATGCTTTGGTTATTGATGGCCATGACATGCACACCTGGCTCTTGGATTCAGGTGCTTCTTTTCATGTTACTCCTCATAGGGAGTGGTTTACTTCCTACACAGGTACTCATGGGGTTGTTCATCTTGGGAACAACTATGCATGTCAGATTGCAGGGATTGGCAGTATACAGATAGTATTTCCTGATGGACGCATAGTCATGCTTGATGGTGTCCGCCATGTGCCGCAAATCAAGAAAAATCTGATTAGCACTGGCTTATTGGATGACAGTGGTTACCACACCACATTTGGGGATTCCAAATGGGTGATTACTGATGGCCAGGCTGTAGTGGCTGAGGGTTTTAAGAGTGATACCTTGTACCCTCTTTATGTTTCCAGTGTGGGTAATCATGTTGTTGCCATAACCGAGCTGCCAAAGGTTTCATTGTGGCATAGCCGGTTGGGACACATGTCCGTTAAAGGAATGCAAGAACTGTCACGTTTGGGTTATCTGCCGTCTCTTTCTTTTTCAGATTTGCCTACTTGTGATCATTGCATTTTTGGCAAGCATTCTGTGACTCCTCATAAGAGGAGAACTCCCCAGAATAGAGCACCACTTGATCTAGTGCACACTGATTTGTGTGAGATGCCAAAGTTATCACTAGGGGGTGCAAAATATTTTATTACTTTCATTGATGATGCCACACGCAAAGTGTGGGTCTATTTCTTGAAGCATAAGGGCGATGCCTTAGATGCTTTCAAGAAGTTTGTCGCTTAGGTTGAGAATCGGACAGGTCGCAGGCTGAAATGCCTCAGATCCGATAATGGGGGTGAGTATGTGTCACATGCTTTTGTGCAGTTTTGCCAAGCTAAGGGCATCAAACAAGAACTCACAGCCCCTCATAATGCATCTCAAAATGGTGCAAGTGAGTGGATGAATCGAACTATTCAGGAGAAGGTTCGATGTATGTTGTCTTATGCTGCATTACCCCATGGCTTTTGGGCAGAAGCCGTGCAAACAGCAGTTCACATTATTAACAGGTCGCCAAACAAGGCTTTGGAGTTGAAAGTGCCAGAGGAGGTGTGGTCTGGCAAGCCACCTTCATATAAGCACTTACGTGTATTTGGCTGCGAGTGCTTTGCTCATGTACGCAAAGAACTGCGCACCAAACTGGATCCAAAGTCTATTAGATGCATCTTTATGGGTTATGGTGACGAAGGTGAAATGGGGTACAGGTTATGGGATCCCGTTAAACGGAAGATTATACGCAGCAATGATGTCATCTTTAAAGAGGATAGTGTACACAAGGAACCCGTGCAACCTGTGGAATACAGGAGGGTTATTTATGATGATGTTGGACAGCAAAGAATGCCCATTTATATGCAGCAGCAGGCTGCTGCAGATAACCCTGTTCAAGAGGGTATACAGGCTGAAAATCAGCCAGATAATTTTGCCAATGATGCACCACTGGATATGCCAGCAGATGGGGCTGTAGAACAGCCAGATATGGTGGTACAGCCACCCGTCATGCATGAAGAACAGGCTGGACAGCAGCCTAATCGGGAACATTTTGTTAGGAGGAGCACCCGTGTACAACGGCCTCCTGCCAGGTTTGTTCCAGGAGCCAATAATGTGGCTGATTTTATCATGCTGACAGATTGTGGTGAGCCTTCCAGCTTCAAGGAAGCTATGGGAAGAACAGAGAAAAAGAAGTGGGAGAAAGCCATGCAGTCAGAAATGGACTCCCTACTTCAAAATGATACATGGGACTTGGTGCAGTTACCTGCAGGCAGAAAGGTTGCCATGCAAGTGGGTTTACAAAGTCAAAGTTGATTCAAATGCTTTACCTAGGTATAAGGCCAGATTGGTTGCCAAGGGATTTAAGCAGGAGAAGGGCATTGACTTTGAGATCTTTTCCCCTGTAGTCAAGATGACTACTTTGAGAGCAGTGTTAGCTCTTGTTGCTCATGACGACATGGATTTATGTCAGATGGATGTGAAGACAGCTTTTCTTCACGGAGATCTCCATGATGAGATCTATATGAGTCAGCCAGAGGGATATGCTGTTAAAGGGAAAGAGCAGCTTGTGTGTAAGCTCAAGAGGAGCTTGTATGGACTCAAGCAGGCGCCAAGAGAATGGTACAAGAAGTTTGATGCCTTCATGCAGTCCCAAGGGTATCATAGGTGTGAGACCGATCATTGCTTGTACACCAAACGGGCAAAGGATGGCAGTTTGATGCTACTCATTCTATATGTGGATGACATGCTTATTGCCAGTAAATCTCAGCATGAGATTAGTGCTTTGAAGAAACAACTGCATAAGTCTTTTGACATGAAAGACTTGGGTGATGCAAATCATATTCTTGGCATGCGGATTACTCATGACAGGTCCAAGGGACTTTTGTTTCTGTCACAGAAAGAGTACATTGACAAAGTACTGCAGCGCTTTAAAATGGAGGGGGGGAAGTCTATTAGTACCCCGTTGCCTCCACATTTAAAACTCAGCAGTAAGGACAGCCCCAGATCAGATGATGATAAGGCTGAAATGGCCAAGGTTCCGTATGCATCTGCAGTTGGATCTTTGATGTATGCCATGGTTGCCACTCGTCCGGATATTGCTTTTGCGGTGGGAGTCATCAGCAGGTATATGGCAAATCTAGGCAAGAGGCACTGGGAAGCAGTGAAAGGTGTCTTGAGGTATCTCAAGGGTACCAAAGACTTGTGCATATGCTATGGTAGGCAGGATGCATTGGTGCATGGTTTTACAGATTCAGACTATGCAGGGAATGCAGATAACCGGAAGTCTACTACTGGTTATATTTTCACATTTGCAGGAGGTGCTATATCATGGGTGTCTCGGTTGCAGAAATGCATTGCACTGTCAACTACTGAAGCTGAATATGTTGCAGCCACTGAGGCTTGCAAGGAAGCAATATGGCTTACTCGGCTGGTGGGAGACTTGGGCATTACAGGAGATATGCCGGTTTTGCATTGTGATAGTCAGAGTGCTATCATGTTGGCAAAGAATCCGGTCTTTCATCAGAAGACCAAGCACATAGATGTGAAATATCATTTCATCAGGGAGGTACTGGAAGACAAGCGACTTGAGCTTGTGAAAGTGCATACTGATGATAATCCTGCAGATTTGCTCACTAAGAGCTTGCCTACTGAGCGGTTTGCACATTGCCGCCGCATCATGGGATTAGGATGAGACCATTCTTATTTTATGGTCCTGTATACAGTAACTGTATATTGCTGTAATTTTTATTCTTTTCTCCCCTTTAGGCACATTGGCCTTTAGGTGGGAGGTTGTTGGGGTAAAGGCACATTGCCAACCCTTCATTAAAGATAGGACACCTATGACTGTCTTAAGACAATCATAGGGTAAAACCTAATCCTAATAAAACTAATGAGTTTGTGGTGTGGCTCATCACTTCACACCCGCACATTTGGAGTTCTCTCTCTTTCTCACTCTCTCCCTCTTGCTCTTCTTCCCCCTTCAGGCCCTTCAAATAGACTTCCCCCCCTCCATTTTAAACCTCTGCAGTACTTTGCCAATGTACTCCTTCTGTGATAGAAACAAAAGTCCCTTGGACCTGTCACGAATAATCCGCATACCAAGTATATGGTTTGCATCACCCAAGTCTTTCATGTCAAAAGACTTATGCAGTTGCTTCTTCAAAGCACTAATCTCCTGTTGAGATTTGCTGGCAATCAGCATGTCATTCACATATAGAATGAGTAGCATCAAACTGCCATCCTTTGCCCGTTTGGTGTACAAGCAGTGATCGGTCTCACACCTATGATACCCTTGGGACTGCATGAAGGCATCAAACTTCTTGTACCATTCCCTTGGTGCCTGCTTGAGTCCATACAAGCTCCTCTTGAGCTTACACACAAGCTTCTCTTTTCCTTTAACAGCATATCCCTCTGGCTGACTCATGTAGATCTCATCATGGAGATCTCCGTGAAGAAAAGCAGTCTTCACATCCATCTGACATAAATTCATGTCCTCATGAGCAACAAGAGCTAACACTGCTCTCAAAGTAGTCATCTTGACTACAGGGGAAAAGATCTCATCAAAGTCAATGCCCTTCTCCTGCTTAAATCCCTTGGCAACCAATCTGGCCTTATACTTCGGTAAAGCATTTGAATCCACTTTGACTTTGTAAACCCACTTGCATGGCAAAACCTTTCTGCCTGCAGGTAGCTGCACCAAGTCCCATGTATCATTTTGAAGTAGGGAGTCCATTTCTGATTGCATGGCTTTCTCCCACTTCCTTTTCTCTGTTCTTCCCATAGCTTCCCTGAAGCTGGAAGGCTCACCACAATCTGTCAGCATGATAAAATCAGCCACATTATTGGCTCCTGGAACAAACCTGTCAGGAGGCCGTTGTACACGGTTGCTCCTCCTAACAAAATGCTCCGTATTAGGCTGCTGTCTAGCCTGTTCGTCATGCATGACGGGTGGCTGTACCACCATATTTGGCTGTCCTACAGTGCCATTTGCTGGCATATCCAGTGGTGCATCATTGGCAAAATTGTCTGGCTGATTTTCAGCCTGTATACCCTCTTGAACAGGGTTATTTACAGCAGCCTGCTGCTGCATATTAATGGGCATTCTTTGCTGTCCGACATCATCATAAACAACCCTCCTGTATTCCACAGGTTGCACGGGTTCTTTGTGTACACTATCCTCTTTAAAGATGACGTCATTGCTGCGTATAATCTTCCGTTTGACAGGATCCCATAACCTGTACCCCATTTCACCTTCGTCACCGTAACCCATGAAGATGCATCTGAAAGACTTTGGCTCCAGTTTGGTGCGCAGTTCTTTGCGTACATGAGCAAAGCACTCGCAGCCAAACACACGTAAGTGCTTGTATGAAGGTGGCTTGCCAGACCACACCTCCTCTGGCACTTTCAGCTCCAAAGCCTTGTTCGGCGACCTGTTAATTAGGTGAACTGCTGTTTGCACGGCTTCTGCCCAAAAGCCATGGGGCAATGCAGCATAAGACAACATACATCGAACTTTCTCCTGAATAGTTCGATTCATCCGCTCACTCACACCATTTTGAGGTGGATTATGAGGGGCTGTGAGTTCCTGTTTAATGCCCTTAGCTTTGCATAACTGTACAAAAGCATGTGACACATACTCACCCCCATTATCAGATCTGAGGCATTTCAGCCTGCATCCTGTCCGATTCTCAACCTGAGCGACAAACTTCTTGAAAGCATCTAAGGCATCGCTCTTATGCTTCAAGAAATAGACCCACACTTTGCGTGTGGCATCATCAATAAAAGTAATGAAATACTTTGCACCCCCTAGTGATAGCTGTGGCATCTCACACAAATCAGTGTGCACTAGATCAAGCGGTGCTCTATTCTGGGGAGTTCTCCTCTTATGAGGAGTCATAGAATGCTTTCCAAAAATGCAATGATCACAAGTAGGCAAATCTGAAAATGAAAGAGACGGCAGATAACCCAAACGTGACAGTTCTTGCATTCCTTTAACGGACATGTGTCCCAACCGGCTATGCCACAATGAAACCTTCGGCAGCTCGGTTATGGCAACAACATGATTACCTACACTGGAAACATAAAGAGGGTACAAGGTATCACTCTTATAACCCTCAGCCACTACAACCTGGCCATCAGTAATCACCCATTTGGAATCCCCAAATGTGGTGTGGTAACCACTGTCATCCAATAAGCCAGTGCTAATCAGATTTTTCTTGATTTGCGGCACATGGCGGACACCATCAAGCATGACTATGCGTCCATCAGGAAATACTATCTGTATACTGCCAATCCCTGCAATCTGACATGCATAGTTGTTCCCAAGATGAACAACCCCATGAGTACCTGTATAGGAAGTAAACCACTCCCTATGAGGTGTAACATGAAAAGAAGCACCTGAATCCAAGAGCCAGGTGTGCATGTCATGGCCATCAACAACCAAGGTATGTGCAATCACAGCAGAAGAGCATAAAACATCATGTCTATCTCCATCACTGTCCTCTGCTGCAACATTGACTGCATCCAAGTCATCTGCCTTGGCCTTGCCTTTGCCTTTGCTTCCACTGCCTGCATCCTTTGTCTCAGCCTTCTTGGCTTTCTGATCCCGTATAAACTTGAAGCACTTAGACTTCACGTGTCCCTTCTTGCCACAGTAAAAGCATTCAATATCCTTTTTGCCACGGGACTGACTGCGGGATTTGGACTTGCCAGCAGATCTCCCCTTCTACTGAGTCCTACCTCTTTCCTGCACCTGCAAAGCATTGGAAGACTTGCTGCCCATATTGTTCTTCCTGCTCATCTCCTCCATAAGGAGAGAGCTCTCCACATCAGCATACATAAGAGTGACATTTGAATTTGACAGGGTGGTCTTGAAAGTGTCCCAACTCTCAGGGAGGGTACACAACAAGAAAGCAGCCTTGAACTCCTCATCAAGGTTCAATCCCTGTGCGATAAGCTGTGTAAAGATGGCATTGAACTCACTCAAATGTGAGGTCATAGCTGTACCTTCCTTCATGCGAAGGTCAGCGAGCTTTTTCAGCCAATAAACCTTACTGGCTGAGCTCTTTTGGGCATACAACTCTTCTAACCTCTGCCATAGGCCATAAGAGGTCTTTTCTGCCTGAACATTGAACACAAGAGAATCAGTGAGAGTAAGCATGATAGATGCCCTTGCGGACAAATCAAGCTCCTCCCACTCATCATCTGCCATCCCAGATGGCTGGACACCCTTCAACCTTATGGACTTAGAAATCTTCTTCAACAGAAGTACATTCAAACACTGTTCTGCCCATAATGCATAATTGTGTGCCCCTTCCAATTTCTTTATGTTCAGCATTGAGGATTCACTTCCCCCTGATGCCATATCAGACAAGGAAAGTGCCTGACTCCCTGTAAGTCAAAAATGACTAAATAAAATTCTGATTTCTCAGAAAACCTGCTCTATCAAGAGCCAGGAGCACTCACAATAGTGCTGTTTTTTACTGTAAAAAAACCTGCAGCAAAACAGAAAATTTTCCCTCCAGTCACTGTACCTTCTGACACACTGTACCGTGCTCAAATAGGCATAAAACAGTAACTACAGAATGCTGCAGCTGTTCCACAAGTGCTTTACAAGTGCATCATCATCTGACGAAACACAAAACACTGATGTCCTGATCACTTCTCCCACCTCAGATGAGGTATTGCACTGATTAAACATGCATCAACCACCTGGCATACACTATACTGACCACTGAAAAATGCTCCAAACACCTCAGCCTGTCACAAACCTGCAACAAAGCACGGGACAAATCCCAACAAATCACCCCTATGTCAAGGGGATAAAAGGCATATGAAGTCTCTACACAGTGACCAAAGTGCTCTCAAGCACAATCTGGGCAAAAGCCCCTTGATCAATACCTGTACCAAGTGATAAACACCCTCAACAATGAGGTAGCATACAAAATTCAGCGCTCTCCTGGCACTTTCACTTGACAATGTAATGCATAAACTGCCTGTGTGCACAGTAACAACACAGATCCCAACGTACAAACATCGAAAAGAAAATCTTTTGAGCACTGTCAACGATGGACAGTTAGGGACCGAGTAAACTCGATGCGCCCTGGCCAAGCGCGGCTCAACTGAGATTTTCTAAGTGCCGTACACAAAATGTGACCTGCAAAGAAATGTCACTGATACACTGCGGAAAACGAGACCAATGTGGGCACCCTGGCTCCACACTGCCCCAAGGCATACACTGCATTCACTGTCAGGCAAAAGCCCTATGAAATTGTCACCCGAAAACTGAGATTTGCACTCAGCAAAAGCATAAAAGCCCTCTGCAAAATCAAGGCATATGATCTCCCGTCAAAAACTGTGCAAACAACCACACACTATGGCCCCGGTCACCTCCTAGCAAGAGGGACAATGAGAGTACTTGTTGTACCTAAAAAAAAAACACAGTTTTACTCTGAGTAATCCTCGGGAAATGCATAAACAGCCTTGTTGTACTTTGTACCTGCGCGTACTTGCATGTACCACGCAAAAGAGCAGCGTGCTCTTCACTCTTTTTCTTCTTCCCCAAAAAAAAATTTCTGTGCCTGCTGTACCTGCAAGTACCTGCTGTGCCTGCACAGAGTACCTGCTGTACCCTGTACTTGCGAGGGCACGGATCCCAAAAAAAAACTGTCGAAATTCTCAAAAAAAAAATTTGCACTCGAACCTTGGCTGAGGGTACAGCCGGTATGGCTGTACCTGTACGTGCACGCGTCCCGAGGACGCTGTTGAACAGTAAGATCTGTGCGTGGCCGGTTTGTGCGCGGCTGTTCACAGCCCGCTGATGGAGGTCGGCTGCCTGTGTGCAGCTGGCTGCTGCTGGTCACACGACCCGGCAGCTAACAGCTGCACGGCCGGCTGCCTGTCGCGGCTGGTCGCGGTCGCGACCAGCTGCCTGTGCAGCCTGGCTGCAGCTTGCAGCTTGCAGCTGCAGGCTGCAGCTGGCCTGGCTGCGCGCGGCCGATGCTGCACGCTGGCTGCGCCCGCCTTGGAGCTGCTGATAGTCGCTTGCTAGCGAGCTGAAGAGCTCGCTGCTGCCCTTGAAGAACCGCGTGCTGCTGCCCGCGCTGAAGGAGAACCGCCGCACGATAGAATGCTGCCCGAAGCCTTTACACAGCTCGAGCTGAGACTCGAGAGCAGTTACAGTGCTGCCTGCTGACAGAGGGCACGAGGCCCAAGGGGAGAGGGAGGGGTAGACCGGAGTGAGAGAGGGAGGAGGTAGGCTCTGATACCACTTGTGAGGGAAAGAGGGGAGTGGAACAGTAGGAGACCGTAGACACTAGGGAGTGTGGGTGTGTAAAGAATGCGTTGAGCCACACCACAAACTCAAAAGTTTTATTAGGATTAGGTATTCACCCTATGACTGTCTTAGGACAATCATAGCGGTCATAACATTTAAAGGGTGGCAATGTGCCTTTACCCCAACAATCAGATGGTACAGGGGCTGGGACATCATTTGTGATACAGGGGGTGGGACATCATACAATGATGTGGCATATTTGTGCGGGATAGTTGGGTCCTGGATGGGGATGTGTGGCTTCCCCTCTGAGGGAAGCGCCCATGCAGTATTGGAGTCTCCTCCTCGAGAAGAACGAATCACATCATCTAGCCTATGTGAGAGGAAAGCCAATCTCTTACGGTGTGAGACCCGCTATGCCTCAAACGTCTCTCAAATGCTTGCTCGTATATGAGGTGAGATTTCATCTCTCGGCACTCAGCGTCAAACCATGGGTTCTGGGGCATCTTCCCAGCTGAGGGGTGTGCTGTAGATTGAGACGTGCATGGGAATGTTTGGTGGCAACATTTTGAACCAGTGACATGTCTCGATCTGTATGGGTAGCTTGCACGTGCCCCATGACTCAACCTCGACCTTAGCTTACCACATCGCTAGCACATTGCAGTTTTTCCCTATCCGTCTATAGTTGCTCATGTGTCAAGCACCTCTTCACCATTGCACCTGCAACATCATGCTCCCCTTTCCCATGACGCCAGCCAAAGAAATTCCAAGTCATTTGCAGGTCTGTAAGGGCGTAGTATTGAGAAACAAAGCATCAAGGGCATGGTCAAAATGTATCTGAATACGCGTGGGGGTAGGAGAATTATGCATTGTGTCCTGGCGTAGTAGTGGAGATATTGAATGCTAAGTAGGAATGGTCAGCGCTGAGTGAGGGCCGGGGGGTGCAAAGTCATGTACCTACGACACAAAGGCTGAGGAACCTATCAAGTAGTCCACTATACTAGTCCCCCCACCATGCGGGAATGAAGTGAGCCCTCTAGATAACAGCCATTATATTATCATGTCATATACTGCTCCCATCTTCAATAGATGTTGTCCCATACCTTGTCACACGTGGTGCATCCTCTTGCCTCACTACCCCAAGCTTGTCTCTGGTACTTAGGGGAGGTCCAATAGAAAGTCTTGTAGGCCCACCTGTCTGCTTCCCACAAGCTCATTGGAGTCCCCTAGGAGGAGAATCTCCCCTTGTCTAGAGAACTCTATGATATCATCGTGTATTGTCTTGTAGGGGTGTTTCCCTTTGTGGTGACCTCATGCGCATAGGAGGATGTATGAGAGGAAAGTAGCATATTGTAATGGAAATCGGCTGTGCGGTCGTATCAAGTGACCGATCGTATCCACATGTGTCGTGCGTGCTCCTTCCACATCACAGATCAAGTGTGACCTGAAGAGAACTGCTATGCCCCCAGAGCTTTGTATTCCTCTCTCTCTCTCTCTCATCTCTTTCTGTGAGTCACTCCCATCTGTGTCCTATCACTGTGGGATAGCCCTCTCGCTTGACTGTCATTACAGTTCCTCACAGCCATGTTCAATCTGTTTTGTATCTGCATCCCTTAGGTTCGACACTGTCATGTGTTGTCTGCATCCCTCTCTCCTTTTCTCCTTTTCTTGAATAATCACCTCACCACCTTTGCATGCAGCTGACTGCCCTTCTTGTCTTGCTGCCATCACTCGGATCATTCCCTCCCTTCTATGCTCTTGCTGCAGGAGAGCGAGGTCATCAACTAAGTATGTCCTGGTCTCCTTCGGTGTTGAAAGTGGATCTGGCCACTGCAGTCTGGAATCTTAGCACCATTGGCATTGTTGGTGCATCGATCTCCAAGCTGCCTCAAAAGCGAGATTAATACCCATCTTGGTAATTAATGCTTCAGCATCGGCCTCAGCAATGCCACATTTTTGGCTTACTGTCAATTTTCTCAATCAAAACTAAACAGATTTTGTTAAGGTGAAAAAGGGCCTCGAATGTAGCCTGAGATGGTGTCCCTGCCATGTAGGGGGTCATAGCATTTTCAAGGGCCTGCTTCCCTTCTACGCTGGCTTGTGTTGGCGTAGTTGACACACCGCCTTGGGCACACAGTCTTGCACTTCCCTGCTACTTGAAAAGCCCTTGAAATGCAGTTTTCCCTTTACATGGCAGATTGTTTTGTTTCTAGATTGTGTCCTTACATGTTGTGTGACTTGTTGTTGCAGTCAAAGCTGTCCTCTGTCAGAGAGTTACCTTCCGGTTTTCAGCAAGGCTACCCCCCACCCAGACTGGTAACAGCACAGCAGCAGCTGTACAACAGCAATTGCACCAGCCCAGCACAGCAGCTCAGCAGCTACAGCAGCAGGCTATCGTGAGCACCAACAGCAGCAAGAAGTCATGACAGTGTGGGGGAGTATTGGGAGCAGGTGGGGATGCTGAAGGGGCAGAGGCAGGGTCACAAAAGGAATTAGGAGGCTTAGTGGCAGGCACAGATAGGTGCAGGTAGGGGGGCAGTGCTGTGAGGATAGGAGGTTGATTAAAGAGGGCTAGGACAGTGCCGCGAGGGTGGCTTGGGTCAGGCGGGTGGGCTGAGGGGCCTAGGGACTGTTTGCAACGGGTCTGGAAGGGGCTAGGATTGAGAGATATGGCATGATATTATTAATGTCTGTTGGAGACCCAACAGGATCTGTAGCACAAAGGTGTGTGAGAGAGAGAAGATATGATATTATATTATTAATGTTCATTGGAGACCCAAAGGATCTATAGGAAAGAGATGAAAAATTTACAGCTTGCAACTCTAAAAAATAGCTGTCAAAAAACAATAGTTCATGTGCTTGCGTCCTTGGGCATGCTTGCGAGCGCGTGTGCCGGGTCCAAGCCTTAACTCCAATGTCCAAATACCTCCTTGATGTAAGCTCCTATCCTCTTCGATGGCTGGTCGAACAGGATGTGCAAGTTTGTGTGTGAACATCTTTATTTCATATTCTCCCTGATGTGCTGTTAAGCTCGACAGGTGAGGAGTGTGTGACATTTGTCCTCTACAATCATTGATGGGAATAGGCTGCAAACCCGATCCTCTCATGGCACATTTTTTAATCTACGAGTCTCAGCCTTGGAGTTTGTATATTAGTTTCCTTTCCAAGAGAGACATGTTCTCATTGAGAGAATCTCCCCCATTGGGCAGCATTGGCTTGATTTCACTTTTGTAGAAGGCCATCTTCTCTTTGGGTCCTGCCAGAGTTTTTTATTTGTTTTTCAAAGAAGGGTCCTGCCATAGTTTTCCTATGATTTTTTCAGCTACCAGTTCTCTGATTTCAATGTCTGTGTCCTGGAGTTCTGATGAATGTCTGTCAGGGAGTTCTGATGCATCAATTGCCCAAATTCTAGCCACTCTATTCCTGTTTTGTACCAGCCCTTGTCTTTGGTTGCTTCCATTGCTTTCCGGGGCAGCTTGTCCTTGTGCATTTTGGCTACTGTATTGAGATATCTATGTGTTGGCATCGGGCTTCCCCTTCTCGTTCCAGCTAGGAAGATGGGGTAGGGAGTTTGAACCTTGATTCCCAGCTCTTCAATTAGAAGCGTTTTTGGCACTCTCTCCACACTCTTCCTTAAGCCGCTGGCGAGCCATGGAGCCCAGGCCTGACATCGTGTGCACTGAAAAGTGCCTCCATTCTCCCCAGGATCCTTCTCTCCATGCGCATTCCACTTGCAGTTGCGAAATCAATCTCAAATGTCGTGCTCTGTGAACTCCATTTTACCTTTAAATGATCATTTTAATGCATTAAATGATGAGAGTGCCAGTGAGAATTGCATTATCAAACTGAGCACCGAGCCGGAAACAAGGAATTGTAAAGAAAAGAGTTGTTCTGTTTGTTTCAGGATTTGGAAAATCAAATCGGTTCTTCTGTATTTTCTGGGAGTAGCTCCTCTAAGGACATGAAAGATCCAGCACAAGGTAATTTTCCTGCATTATTTGTGATTAATTGTGCTGAAATTCGCATGTTGTTTTATAGTTTAACCTGCATTGTATTTTAAGCTTGTAACTTGAGCATGTTGTTTTCAAAAGCATCCATGACTATAAATTTAATACTTAACTTTGCTGAAGTTTAGACCTGTCTAGCAAACACCCAACATATTCATTTCTTGCAAATATGGCCTTCTGGCAGGAAAGCAGGATGTGTTAATAATATCAATGTGATTGCTGTGATATTATATATATATCTAAATTTCTGCAGGAATTCCTTAGCAAAGAGAGTTGTGGAAGCTTACGATTATGGAATGCTATTTTAGTCAATAGAAAAAGGATGATAGAAGTACATTGGTGCCGAATGCTCCTTTTCCAAACCGTCAAATATATGGAAGCAAAAGGCTTTGTGGAAAACAAGCTCTTTGGTTCCTTTGGTAGCTGACAACCTGATCATGGGATGTTGTACATGCTTTGCCTACCGACTTGTTGACACCCAAGTCATGTTTACGCCTCATGGGTTGCCTTAGGAAATTCTCAAGACTCAATCCCCAAATCTGTACACGATCCCACATTATCTGTAATGCCATATGTCGCACATATCTATCCTGACAGCATAATCAGGTGAAATGTGCTTAGTTGGCTACACTGTTAGAAATCAACCAACAGAGGGTACGCACAGCGGTGGACTGATAAAATAGCCCAAGAGCTTACACAGTGGTGGTGTGGGTGGAATCACAAACTTCCTTACTTCATGTGCTTCACATATATGTGCAGATCAGCAAATAAACAATGCTCAAAAGAGATATAAGACTAAATAAATATTTCCGTCCAATGGACACAATACAACAGAGGGCCAAAGTCCTACCAAATCGTGGTCCTTTTTCCTCACCAAAAGATGCTGACTTACTATGTCCGAGACACTCCTACATCCCTGAGTCCGCGTGCTCCCTGATGAGCGTATGTAAATTTTAGTCTCCGTGTCTGATCCTCCGCACATTGCTGCCCTGAGTGTCAGCCTAGGTATGCTGCCCTTCTCCATGCTTTGTCTGCAGTACACAGCCAGCCTTGGTCCTCCTGGATGTAGGCCCTAAGTGTGCTGCTCCTCTGCTCCAAACTAGCTCCTTGAAGGCTGCCCTGGTGGATGATTAATGGGGCTGCAAATGCCCCCTTATATAGGTCTCCAGGCCCTGCCTTGCTGGCCGACTCCCTGCCCCAAAAAACCGACCCATGAGTGTCTACTGGCCAATCCAGCACTCTCCTCCATGGGTGCTCTATTTCCAGGCTCCTTTGAGCCGTGTAGCCGACCTGCTTGGCCGACTTGTTCTCTGCCTCTCCATGGACCTGTGGGGCTCTATAAAGCTGGGCCTTTGGCCCTCCATTCCATGTAGGGGCCCAACTCCTTGGTCTGCTCCATCCCGGGCCTGGCGGGCTGGCTCCAACCAGCCCAACCAGCCCTACTTTCTGGCCGACCTTGCTGCTGTTCTCCCTGTGCTTGTTGCAGGCCATCAGCCTGCCTACAATCCCCACCATGTAGGCACCTCTGCCTTGGGATAACTCCACCCTGTTTGCTGTGAGGTGCTGCCCATGTGGTAGCCCCCTCTCCACAGCATGCTATAAAGGCTCAAATCAATGACATCAAGTACATAGCAGAACATTGTCTTGCCTGTGTGCTTGCTCTGAAAGCAAACCATGGACCTCATTGAGGCAGATACCAATTACCTGTGTAGTCTTGTAATGCGGCCTTCTGAATTACAGCATCCATCTGAACTTGAAACCCTAGGGCACTCCATGGAATCCACCCTCATGTTAGTATCAACAGCTAGGCATTTGGAAAAGTCCAAGCACTCGTTGCTGTCCTTCACCTTCACAGAGGTCTCTGACTCCCCGTCCATCCACATCTCAATATCATACATTTTCACTGTGACTTCTAGGTCTGCATATCTGACCTCAGTAATACATGGAGATGTCACCAAGAACAGTTCTCCGACTACCACATTAGCCAAAGCTTTTGTCTCATCATAGGAATCTGAGTCAGACTCCTTGTTCTTTTGATCCGCCTTCTTCTTTATGCAATCCTTTGCAAAATGGCCTGACTGATCGCAATAGAAGAATGTGTTTTCTGCTTCCTCTTCTTTTTGGAAGTGTCATGTTCGTCTCCAGAATCTCTTGGGCTTACCACCTGCTAGGCTTGCCCTGCTCCTTTGCCGGATTTGTCCTTTTCTAGCAATGCCTTGTCGTCGTTGTCTTTGTTATCGAGCTTCTCGTGAGCCTCTTCCTGTAGCAATAAGGGACCCAACTCCTCAAAGGTTAGAGGTTTGGTCCTTTTTCCTACTGTCATAGTCGTAACAAAGCTCTTGACACTCCGCGGTAGCATCTGAAGTACCATTAAGGTCAACTGGCTTGAGTATACCTAGTTGATCTCTCACCACCTTGACTTTCGTCAAGTGGTCATGAACTGAATCTCCCTCATCCATATCCATGTTTTGGATTTGATGTTGAAGTCTCAAGATCCGAGATGTATAGATATATCTGTCTCATGCAGATCCTTTAAAATGGCCCACACCTCTACTGATGTGTCAGTTATCTAGATATGAGGACTTTGCCTCCATTCCTGTTGTCATTTTCCACAATTTTCGAGCCACTAAATGACTCCGGATCTTCACCTTCCAGATAGGATAATCGGTCCCATCCAGTTTCTCTGACTCGCCAAAGGAATTCAACTTGAGGAGGAGGAAGGAAGAGCATCTCTCTTGAGCATCTTCTATTTGCTTATGTGAAGCACATGAAATAAGAAAGTTTGCGATTCACACCACCACTATGTGAGCTCCTGGGCTATTCTATCAATCTTCCGCTGTGTGTACCCTTTGTTGGTTGATTTCTAACATGGTATAAGAGCTCAAGTAGGAGGGTGGGAGCTTGATGGCAGGGACCTTGCTGAAGGATGACCTTGATTCAAGGCTTTAAGGAATTGACTTCCACGACTGGAGGATTGTACCCTTGCGAGAAGGAGGGTGACTTAGGTTGAGTTAGGTGTGTAAAGAGTTCTTGTCTGTAGATGGTGGTGTGAGTTTTCGATTTTGCTATGTGGTATAGCAACAGAGATGTCGATTTTAGAAGCAGAAGCCTCTTCAGCCACTGGGAGGTGACCTTTCTAACATACACTCCATGTAATATGTTTCCAATGCCCTGTACTCATCCTCCGTTTGTGTTTTGTGACACTAGGCAGCACTTAAAGAATGAAACTAGCATGTTTGGCATTGGTAAATGGTCAATGATGTAATACAATTTCGCTTTTGATTGTCATCATCTTTGTGCCCCAGTTGTGTATCACCTTAGCTCTTGAGCTAGGGTCTTTAAACTAAAAAGGATGTCATGTGCACTCTATCTTGCAGTTATTGGCTCTGCACAAGTTTCAAGGCCTTTCTTTGATGAGATGCCATTTGAGCAAACAATAAACAAGACTAGTGATAGGAAGGTGATCGTTTGGAAATCAAAGTAGAAAAATTGAGAGATTGACACCAATTAACCTTGATGCCATGGTTGATCGAAGTGCACACCTTAGCAAAGGGTGTTGTTTGAAGCATTCAAGGTATTTTGGAATGGTTATACCGTAGGAAGCATCCTTTTGGGACGTTAAAAAAATTCTCTAAAGCCTTACCTGATGCCACTAGGACCCTCCTCTCTTAGCAGCGTCACCTTACTAAAAAGGCCGAGAACTACTTCCCCATCCCCATCCCCATCCCCATCCCCAATCCCATCCCCATCCCCATATTCACACAGATCCACATTCGCATTACAAACGCATGGTGGTCTACGTCGCTTGCGTAGGAAAGGTGGCATGCATTAATCACAGATCTAGCTTGAAGAAAAAGGTGCATGCAAGCGGCTGAGATAGAGATAAGGAAAATATTGATCTTATGCTGTCTCTCTTTCAATATCTTGAATATACTTCAAGGACAGTAAGTTGTTGCTATAGTTAGCCGGACTAAAGGGGCCATGCGTATTACAAGGCTTGATAATGAGATCGCATACATAAATAAATATCCCCAAAGGTTGGAAGAAATTCAGGTGCACCATCTGATGGATGTCAGATGCTAGAAGACGAGTTCTGTCAATATCCTTGTCTTCTCTTATCTTGGCACACGCTGGTTGCATGCCATCTTGCAGGACAGGTTGGTAGAAAGACCACTAGCTAGTTCATCTACCGTCACATTTGACAAGTGATTATAGACGTAAGCATGATATGTAACATGATCAGTTGAGGTTTTTCATTTATCATTAATGAATCATTTTCTATGGAGTCTTGATTATTCTTGGCACTTCAAGTTGCCATTTACTCTAATGTATCATGAATTGTAGGTGGGACTAGAAAAGGTTGTGTCATGAGAACATGAAATTATGGGACTTTTGATTTGCGACTCCCGTAATTTGCGCGTGACTGCCTTGAGCCTCTGGGGCGAGACTTGGGGAATTAAAATTCCCTAGTGGGCCCTTGGAAATAGTGAATGTGCGCCCAATTACTAGGCAATTAATTCCTAGGGCCAAAGTGTGCAACAAGGGGGCCAAAAGAGTGGTACAATTACAAATTGCTAATTTTAGCACAGGACTCCAAAAAGAGCCCAGATCTCTTCTTTTGGATTGCGATTTGTTTCCATGTGTTTCCAGGCTTTCCAGGCTGCTACAGGAGATTGCAATTTGCTCCCAGGTTGTCCAGGCTCTTCAGGGAAACTTGCGATTTGATTTTTGGAGACTTCCGGGTGTTACTGCTGCTTTTGGTAACTTTCCAGGCGTGGATGTTCACTTCTAAGCTGCTCTTGGGGCTGTGCCAAAGCAAAATCAGCTTTTCTCTGCAAGATCTAGGGTTTTTCAGCCCCGGTGACCTTTCTTTTGTGGATACTAGGTAGAAGAAGGCTTGTCTTTGCCTGCTTTTGTCGTTCCCTGATTGGTTGCTAGCTGGTTATTACGTTTGGGTTTCTTTCCTCGCGAAGAAAGGTTGATTTATCATTAGTAGGGGAGAATTGGGAGGGGGAGGAGAAGAAAGTAAGGAGGGGGAGGGAAGGAGAGGGGAGGGGGAGGAGGGAGGGAGGGAGGGGGAGGAGGAGTGAGGAGGGGGAGTGAGGGAGGGAGGAGGGGGAGGGAGGGAGGGAGGAGAGAGAAGGGAGGGAATTCAAAATTCGAATTTTTGAATTTTGAAATTTTTAGTTTCCACCTAGAAGTAAGAGTTGTGTAAGAGGTGGGGTCACTCGTGGGCTTAACCCACCTAGGTGAGGGGGGGTTAGGACTTTTTGGGACCTACCTTGGCCCTTTCATTAGGACTAATCCATTTCTTAATCCATTCCTTATGAGGCCCTTTTGACTCCTCTCCCTCTCTCCCTCCCTTCTCCATGCCTGCTCCTTCAGCCCTCCCCCTTCCTCCCTCCCCCACGCTTGCTCCTCCTGCCCTTCCCCTCCCTCCTCCACTGCTGCTTGTCCTCCCCCCTCCCTCTTGCTCCTTCCTCCTCCCTCCCTCCTCCTCCACGCCTACTCCTCCTCACCCTCCACACCTGCTGGTCTGCCCCCCTTTCCTCCTCTTCAACTACTGGTCCTCCCTCCGCCATCTCTCCTCCTCTTCGTCCTCCCTCTTCCTACGTGTTGGTCCTTCAAGCCTGCATCTCCACACCTTCTCCTTCTCTACACTCCTTTAGTCATGGCACCATTCGAGGACGTCTCTACTAAGTACCAGGTTCACTTAGAGTTAGAGGCTGAATATGCAAGCACACGTAGTCTAGGATTGAGGGGAGCTTCCAAAATCCACAGTCTTCGTTCGCAAGGAAAGAAGCATCTTGACCTTTGGGTAGAAGGATCCTTGTATCCTTTAGATCCTGCTAACCAAAAGAGCCCTCCTTTCCATATAATGCATGAGCTAGTTCGGTTTATTGGAAATGGACATGCGGGGTTACTTGGTTATTGCAATCGGTTAAACAATGCTCAGTCAATGGCTATGCAAGCAAGCGAGATGCGCAGAGCCCAAGCAGAGATGCTAGCATATTTAGGAAATAGCACCATTATTGCAATGCATAACTCTATGCAGGATCTTCAAAGGGAGAACCAGGATCTTCATGATAAAGCCAAAGCATTGGACTTGGAGCGAAATGCATTGGACTTGGAGCGACATAAATTAGAAGAGTCACTCTGTAAGCTAGCTGAGTCCAAAAAAGGCTTGGAAAGATCTATATACAATCAAGTAGGACGAGCCGTAGAGAAGGAACGAGAGAAGGCAGAAGAACGAGTGCAAAAGATGAAAGAAACACCTTTGGGATTGAAGGAGAGAAAAAGAAGGTACTTACATAACATGGATGCATTGGCACCCACTGGTGGTGCTAGAAAGAGGAGAGTCCGGGCTACAAGGTTGGTTATCAAATGTTCCAATGAGATTACACTCTTTTGTGCTACACTGTTTGTGACTAAGTTTTTATTGTGTTCTTCTTTAGGAACTTCATGGAAGATGTGATGGGAAGAACGGACGGGGATGATATTGACTGTTCATATGCTCTAGCTAGTTTATTGAAGTCAAGCAATGTCATTGGGATACTAAGGGACCCAAGACACAAGCGCCTACGTGTGCAAGTTGCTGAGGAGGTGATGAAGGACTTCAAGGATATTGTGGATGCAAAGGAGATGCTTGCAGATTATGATACTGCCGGTGTAAGTCGTGAAGCTTACACATCTGTTTTCAAAAATTTCAAGTCTGCTATTTTGGGAAAGTATAAGAAGTCTACAGTGCCCGTTGTGATACAGGGGCAAATGCAATGAGCACATGCCTTTATTGCATGTATTCGCAACGTAAGAAAAAGGTTGGCTTATAATAGGAGAATGACATTCTATCTTGCAGCCAAACGCAAGCTCCGAATCACGACAAGAAGGATCCAAAGTGGAATCCCATCTTGCCCATCCCACTTGAGAGAGTACACATATGTACTTTACAAGCAGAACTGCGTGTACTTGATAAGTTGTTGTATTTGCATCTTGTTTATGCTTGGAATTTAATTCCGGAAGAAGTATCCGCACGCTGCATTGTGGAAGATGAGAAGTTGTTGTCAGAGATGGGATTCCATGGAGGACATGTCAAACTTAAGGAGGATAAGAAAATGTCTGGGGCAACACAGAATCTTCCTGCAAAAGTATCCATGGGTGAAGGGAAGGCAAGGAGATTCCAATCGAACAACAATCTCGACAAAGACAAACATACATTGTCTCAAAGTAGTTTGGGTTGGGAATACTGGAAAGCATTGTGTGAATGCACGACCAATAAGGCTTCTCATCCTCAAGTAGCAACTTTGAGAGCTAAAGTATGGACAAAGGTAGATGCATTGATAAAATTGCTTCGCCAGGTTCAAATCGATGAGATGTATTATGAAAGGTTCAAGATGGTTGTGAAAGAGTTTATGCAATTAATGGTGAAAGCATGGGGGGAGTCGCACATTATGCATTACATGGTAATCTTGGCACCATTGTAATATTTAACACTTGCTTTATAAATAGTTTTTGTTGCTGATTTGATTCTCATCATGTTTGTAGCATATTCTCTATGCACACGGACCATGGTTTGTACAAAATTAGGATCCTTTGTCAATTTAGAATACACAAGGCATGCAGAAGTCGCACTATAGAGCCAAGGCAACCTACTTCAAGAACTCAAGGCATGGTGGTGGTATCGCTCGTAGCAATGCATTGCATGAGATGTTCGACTGGTTTTTGAGATGTTTACTAGGAAGGACTTTGAAGTCTGAAAAGGCAAATGCATCAGAACTTGCAAAAGCAGTTCAAATTGTATCAAAGAATAGAAGGCATAGTGCTTGGAAAGCATCCATAGGGAGTCAAGGAGTCGCACGTTGTTTGCAAGCTAGAGTGAGAGAAGGGAGCAGATGGGTCCAACTACCAACAGAAGCTATGATGTAATTGTATACAAATATTAAATAAATATATTGCTTATTCTACTCTTTAATATCTTGCTTATTTTGACTATAATTTTTGTACTCACACGATGTTGGGGAAAGTGGGGACATGGTGAAGGAGGGGGGAGAGAAGGGAGGGGCGTGGGGCGGGGCAAGGGGAGGGGTGGAGTGGTAGCAAGGGTGGGGGGAGGGGGGGATGGGAGGTATGGGGGAGGGCAATGGGTGTAGGCGGGGCAAGTAGGGGGAGGGCCTCAGCCTTCCCCTCAACCTTAGCCTCAGCCTCAGCCTCAGCCTCGGCCTTCCCCTCCCCATGAGATCCCTCTCTCGATCGAACAAAATGTGTTCGATAACCTCTCGGATATAGAGAGGCTTCTTGAGGATCAATAGACTGCCAGGAAGAGCACCATCTTCGCTCTCTTGGAGATACAACCCATGGCAAAGATGACCCTGTGCCCATGAGGAGGGTAAAGCAGACTCTGAGAAAGCTCCATCCCAAAGAAGGTCAAAGCTCCAGACGTCAGCGAGAGGAGGACTCAGAGGAGGACCAACGCAGACAGGAGCAGCGGAAGAAGTTCAAGGTAGACATGAGGCCGTGGGAAGGTGTTCGGATACCTGTAAGGCCCCCGCCAAGAGTAAGGAAGCCGTACCGAGCAAAACCAAGAGCGTGGGCCGTGAGGAAGATCAGGCAAATGCAGAAGATCACCGACAACTTGATCCCGCGTGCTTCCTTCGAACGTGTGGTACAGGAGATTGCACAAGGATACAAGGACGACGTGCGCTTCAGCACATGAGCTATGGGGGTGCTCCAGGAGGTTGCAGAGCAAGTGACAATCGCTTTGTTCGCGAGGACGCCAACTTGTGTGCCATCCATGCAAAGCGCGTCACGGTCATGGACAAGAACATGGCTCTGGCGAAGCGGCTATGGAGTGACCCAAGTTTGAGGCCCCAGATTCTCTTGCAGCCCACTCTTAGGACTTAGACCACCCCCTATCCTTGAAGGCACTATCTTGTATCTAAGGCCTGAGGGCCGATTTTTTTAAATAAAATATATCGACATTCTCTACACTATCGCATTGTTGTATATTTTTCATTTCAATGCTTGCAGTAAATGATCATTTTAAGCTAAGTTTTGAATTTTGTTAAATCCTGAAGGAATTTCACCGTTGCGTAGAAGGGAAAAGTGTCCGGCACGTTGCCAGGATCCCAGAAAGCCCAAAATTCGCCACGGTGCGAACTTGGATATTCTGGCTTGATTCTGGCAAGCCAGAATGTCCAAGCTCGCGCCGTGGTGGGTTTTGGGCTTTCTGGGGTCCTGGCGACGTGTCGGACACTTTTTCCTTCTGCGCGACAATGAAATTCCTTCAAGATTTGATTGAAATGAACTCTTGATACCCAGAATTGGTGAAAATGATACTAAATTGGCTAGAAATTTATTAAACTAACACAATTAAAATGATGGAGAAAATATATCATCGACAACTTAAACAAAATACAATGGAATTCATAACGAGCAATGATAACTTAAAACAAATAATAAAGACATGTAGTCATGTATCCATTGAAATATTCATTTAAATATATGTTTATATATACAAAAGGCCTCATAGGCTATCTTTCCTCTTGGCTAGTTCGAGTACATCGAGAATAGGGGTCTTTGAATCCCCTAGTGGATTCCTAGATATAAATCTAGCTGCAACAGCACTAACATCCTCCTCTCCTGCTGTCAAAGACATAGTCGTTGCCGTCAATGCCCTGCCATGAATGTTCGATCTAAAGGCATTGATAGCAGCCAGGCGGTGTACCAAAATGACTTTGTTGGCATTTCGAGTAATGTTGGAGTATCCGATAGCACGTGACAATGCCTTGCACTTTAGCAGCTCTGAAGGACCTCGAGGAGAAATTTGCCGTGAAAGACCACGATAGGCTCTGCGACTTTGCCAAGGTAATGGGTCAAAGAATGATCTCGCTCAAATGTGCTGCGAACATTACTCCATCGAGATGAGAAATCATCAAGCTCGAACGCATTCTGCAACAATTCAACAAACATTAGAAGATCGACAAAACAAATTATACTGAAAGAACATCAAAATAAAAAATATTGTTCGAACTTACCACTACAGCGTCGTCGGCTTCTATCCCTTCCTTATTTGCAATGTTGATGGAACCAGGTGTTGTGTGATGTTCCATTTGGGAGGTGGACGCTTTTCCCTGACCTATGTTGGAGGTGGAAGCTGTTGCATAAGAGAGTTGTGCATCGTATACGGACATGTCTGCATCCCTCATTAAAACCAGCGTCGTCAAGAGAAAGTCTTCCATTGTCTGGTCTTCGGTACCTAAAATCTCGGGATCTTTGACACTTGTGTTAACATCGAACCGCGATAGGACTCCGAGTGCCTCATCCTCTCGTAGTCCAAAAAGAATCTCTATGTCATGGAGGAATACGTACTCTTCTCCATCGATGATGAGGGGGGACAAGGACCATAATTCTGAGTCTGGGTCAACGGTCTCCGATGCAGATTCTTGCTCTACTAGGGGCTCTTGAAGTAGGCTCAATGCTTGAGCTACTTCCATCTCCTCTGTTGGATAGTCAAGACTCTCTTCCATGTAGATGTTCGAATCTAGTCTAGGGACGACCAAATCAGCAGTTCTAATAGAGGGGGTGCTAGATGATGAGGCTTCTTCCTCTAAATTTCCTTCTTGGAGAAGGAAGATGAATGTCATCTCCCATGAAAGGAATTTGGTGCCTATTTTTGCTGTGATCCCTGTGTCTAGGATGTCTTGAACTTCGACTGTTCTAAACCCTTCGTTTGTAAGGTTGTCACAAAAGCGGGCCAAGTGCTTTACAAACTTGGGTTCCTCTATGAACAGATACTTTATGTAATCTATGGGAACCCATCTCTTTGAAGTGTGGTCAAGTGTATAGGCAAAATTTGAGAAATTATCTTACATGTAAAGGATGAGATCTGAGAAGGCATCCTTTGCTTGCATATATGTGCCTAGGACATCTAAAGTCCTATCAAACACCAAAAATAGCTCTTCCTCACGATCTGCAAATGCAGTTCGTGAGATGAAGTCATGGAATGCAGTTCTAGTTGAATCCATGGCAAATAGTAGTTGATGGAGGGAGTAACTTCTGAGGACGGGAGTTTCTATGGCTCTCTAAATGTGAAAGTGAGAATGTGATGTAAAAAGAGCTCTTACCCCTTAATATATATCAAAACCCTAAAAATTAAAATTAATCATAAAATCCCCAAATTTTCAGCATTGCGTGGTCTTGTAGCCTTTCTCCTCACCATGCTTGCAGAGGTTGCAACAGCAAGAATGGGACTCCTACACAAGGCAATGCAGCTCCAACAGAGGCACAAAAGAGGGAGAAGGAGAGGGACAGAGCAGCAGCAATAGAGGCACAGGAGAGGGAGAAGGAGAGGGACAGAGCAACAGCAACAGAGGCACAAGAGAGGGAGAAGAGGAGGGACAGAGCAGCTCCAACAGAGGCACAGGAGAGGGAGAGGGGGGGGAGAGAGAGAGAGAGAGAGAGAGAGAGAGAGAGAGAGAGAGAGAGAGAGGAGTTGCAGCAAGCAGGCCAGAGCAGGAGGGAGCAGAGAAAGAGGGGAAGAGGAAAAATGCGTGGGATTTGGTTCAGATCTGAGTGATTTGGCAGGCTGGACCAGAATAGTGGGGGACAGAGGCCCTAGAAAGAGGGAGAGGAGAAGAAAAATTCGCCACAAGGGCCCTACCATCCCATTGAAGGCAGTTTTGGGCTCATGTGGGAGTGGTGCACCTGGTAGGAGGGTCAAACATGGGTTGAGAGGGGGGGGGGGGGGGATGGTTTGGGTGGTCCCTAGTGTAAGGGGAGCAACCAATAGGGGCTCTTTGTAGGCCTGCCCACCCTCCACCTCAACATACCATTGCTCCACACCTTCTAGCACTCTCATTGGTACACCTCAAATCACTCTCTAATCCCTTGAAATTAGGAAACAATAATTGGAGGCCCTTTGGAGATCCCAATTCTTCCCTAATGGCTGTTGGGCAGTGGACAGGGTAGCTATAGATTGAGACAACCCGTTTGGAAGTGCTTTATCGATTGATTGCACCAGAGTTTAGCTATTGAGGGCTTTGTCTTGCAGTTGTTCAGCTATGTTTGGCTGGTTGGGCATGTGCGATTGCAGGTGTGGCTCAGATAGTGGATGCTATTGGGGTCTCTGTTACATGCTTTGGTTGGCTGAGGATACATGATTCCTTGTTACTGAGTAGGAGCGTTCTAGCTGCCCTGTGATTTGTTCTGTGGTGCATATTTACTTGTCAATTTGATGCGTATGCTGTAATTAAGTGGATCCTACCACCCTTTACGTTGTTGAGGCTGGTTTCAGTGGTTCCATCGCTAGGATCCACCTAACTTCTTCAAGAGGGGAGCCTGTGGTTGGCTTGGTGCAAGTCCAGCAGACTAGGTGAAGAAGACAGCATACTATTTAGTAAATATGTCTCACAGGGAGAGATCTTTGAGCCTTATTGGAAAGGAAGAGGAAGAGCAGATGTCTCAGTCTTATGATGATGATCAGGGTGCAAGAGAGGAGTCCTAGCATGTTGCTGAGCATGAGGATGATCAGACTGATGAGGAAGATGTGGAATTATTCAAGGCACAGATGCAGAGTTTCATGAGTGCTTTCACGCAGCTCACACAGGATCCTCACTTCCAAAAGATGATGAATTCAGATGTGCAGCCGAAGAAAGGAAGCCTGATGATGGGGATAGGGATGTTGAAGCTAACAAGAGACTACATGTCAGCTTTCAGGATCAGCCCTCTCAAATCCCCTTTGGTCAGCAGCAGCCTAATGCTATTCCGGGGCCTACTCAAGGTAATAATTTTCAGTCCGTCGTCTCCGGACAGCAAGGAGTTATGGCAAACCAGGTGCAACCAGGTTATTTTGGTGGTGGTTCAGTGTTTCATGCTATGGTCAGCCCCCCACAAGCCCAATTTTCGGGTATGCCTGCTAGTTAAACAGTTGGGTTTCAGCCTAGTTTACAGCCCATGGGACAGAATATGATGTATGCAAATGTTGGAGCAGCCCCAGGAATCCAAACAGGTATGCCTAATGCAACAGCAGGTAACCTTGCTTTGGGAAATATGCAAAATATGGGTGTTGGTCTAAAGAATACAGCTTTTCCCAATGCTGGTAGTATGGGAGATGGAGTGAGTGCTGCTGTCCCTTTTGCCTAGGCACCTATATATGATAATTTGGCACCTCAAGGGAAGATGGACTTTAAAGAGGCTGGTGCGGCTCTAAAATTTGAGACATTTAGTAGGGTGAAGGATAAACTTAAGGCCTTGACCTTTTTGCAGCAGTTTGATGCAGCCTACACAAGAGGGAATTTTACAGAGTCATCCAAAATACGCCGGGCTGCAAGTTTTCTAAAGGGGAATGCTTCAGTGGTGGACCACTATGCTTATGCAAAACACCGCACCAAACACGTGGGTAGGTTTCAAGCAAGTGTTTTCAGCTGCGTGGCTTACCACGACTTTTGAAGTGGATATCATGATTGCTTGGCATGCGCTCAATTCCAATAATTGCCGTAATTTGGAGGAGTATAACAGCAAGTTTTGGGCGGCTTTGTTGCTTGATGAATATTGTTGCGGGATGCCTAAGGAGTTGAGAGACTACTGCACAAAGGCTAAAGTTTCCAATATGTCTCAGCTTATCGAGAATGCTAGCACGGCATATGCTTTGATGCAAGGGAGGACTTCTGGTTTCAAAGGTGGTCAGAAGCATGATACCGATCCGGTGAAGGACGAGAGGAAGAATGGATCTCGCAGGGATAAGTCTGATAGAAAAGCTAATCGTCAAAAGGATGAACATAATCGTTTGTCTCCAGAGGAACGACGCGCTTTATATGAAGATGGCAAATGCTTTATTTGCAAAGAGGAGAGACATCAGTCTAGAGATTGTCCCAACCGTAAGAGGAAGGAGCCGGCTAGTGACACCGATAAGCCACGGAATGTTTCGAAGGGGGCAAGAGTTCCTAATTCCACAGCGGGTTGTTTACGGCTGATTTTGTATAGCGCCGTATACATGTACTTGTAAAAAGAATTTTGTATGGCAGAGTTTGTCACTCTTTTTTTGGCATCTGATTCAAGATGATGTATGTTATACGGTTTGCAAGATGGTGTTTTCCCTGCTACTTTTGGATGCTATTTTTGCCATGAGGTTTCGATAAGATATGCATGTTATTCTTGTCATGAGGATTCGACAAGATGGGAATGCTCTTTTTTGTCATGTGGTTTTGACAAAAGGAGAATGGATTCCCCTAGACCTTGGTTCCGGATGCGCAATTCTTGGAAGTGGTCTATGTCGTGCATCGTTGGTTGCGATGTACGTGGTGTACTAGTCACATTGGGTGTACTAGTCGCTTGGTTTGCAGTGCTATAACGTATTTGTTATCTGCAGCTCTACAAATCGTATATGCACTGTTGGTGATCTGTTGGCGGCATGATTGGCTGTCCACTCACATTTGGATTTGATATCTTAGGTACTTCGGATGTTCATGATGTACCACTAGTGTGGGTCTGAAGAGATGGCCATAGGTGGGTAAAGCATGCATGAACTATCCTTGGGAAGTACAGTCTGAGCATCTATGCGCATGCATTAAGTGTTTACATATGCTCATGATGTACCACTGGCGGTGGGTCCTTAGCGATGGCCATACGTGAGGTGGATCGGACATCGTGGGGAGCATATTGTTTGTGAATGCATGTATGCTTGTATGCATGTATGTGGAATGTTTGCTTGTCTTTTGCCTAACAAACATTGTAGTGTTTTCACTTGGTTTTCTTTTACAGGTAATTTATGGCAGTTGCGAACGCTTGCCTTCTTTCAAGAGGGGGGTCTGTCATGAGGACATGAAATTATGGGACTTTCGATTTGCGACTATCGTAATTTGCACGTGATTGCCTTGAGCCTTTGGGGTGCGAGGGTTCGGCCATGGGGTGGGACTTGGGGAATTAAAATTCCCTAATGGGCCCTTGGAAATAGTGAATGTGCGCCCAATTACTAGGCAATTAATTCCTATGGCCAAAGTGTGCAACAGGGGGGTCAAAAGAGTGGTGCAATTAAAAATTGCTAATTCTAGCACAGGATTCCCAAAAAAGCCCAGAGCCCTTCTTTTGGATTCAGAAGGCGAAATCAGTGAGCCAGACAATCAGTTGTGAGTTGCCAGAGCTTGCCAGGTGCTGCTAGAGCAAAATCGCCTTTTACCAGGAGCTTCCAGAGCCTGCCAAGGAAAATTGTCATTAGTCAGGGCTTGTACCATTGCATCTAGGGCCTGCCAGATGAAATCACACCTGATCTAGGAACCTGTTGCAGATTGCGATTTCAGCCAGGGTGTCCTGCATATTGCGATTTCAACTCCAGGTCCTCTTGGCTGTGTAGGTGACTCCGTCCTGTTCTAGAGCTGTTTCCAGGTGTTTGCAGATTGCTAGACTTCCGGGTGTTGCTGCTGATTTTGGTAACTTTCCAGGCGTGGGTGTTCACTTCTAAGCTGCTCTTGGGGCTATGCCAGAGCAGAATCAGCTTTTCTCTGCAGGATCTAGGGTTTTCCAGCCTCGGTGACCTTTCTTCTATGGATATTGGGCAGAAGAAGGCTTGTTTTTGCTTGCTTTTGCCATTCCCTGATTGGTTGTTGGCTAGTTATTGTGTTTGGGTTTCTTTCCTTGCGAAGAAAGGTTGATTTATGCTGTTGGGCAGTGGCTAGGGAGGCTATAGATTGACACAATCCGTTTGGAAGTGCTTTATTGATTGATTGCACCATAGTTTAGATGTTGAGGGCTTTGTCTTGCAATTGTTCAGCTGTGTTTGGCTGGTTGGGCACTTGGTTGTGCGATTGCAGGTGTGGCTTAGAGAGTGGATGCTATTGGGGTCTCTGTTGCATGCTTTGGTTGGCTGAGGATACAGGATTGTCTAGTGATTGGATGCCATTCATTGTTTGAAGTTGAGCAGGGAATTACAAGGTGGGCTGGACGGGGAGTCTGCAGGCATTGGTTTGCTTGTGTTGCAGCTTCCCAGAGACCTTTGTTATCAATCGCTTGGTTTCAAATGAATGCTAAATAAATACCGCAAGGGGCGCCAATGTTTGGGGCCAATCGGTATCCTTGTTACTGAGTAGGAGCGCTCTAGCTCCCCTGTGATTTGTTTTGTGGTGCATATTTACTTGTCAATTTTTTGTGTATGCTGTAATCAAGTGGATCCTACCACCCTTTACGTTGTTGAGGCTGGTTTCAGGTTGTGCAAGTTATGATGGATAAATGGCTCAAATTGCAAGAGTATAGGGGCCCTTATTACAAGAGAGTTTTTCAAGGTTGTTTGAAATCCATTTTCCTCTCATTGTTTTGAGCTACTCATGGAGTACATCGAGAAGCTCTCCCGGGTAAGCACTATATTTGCTAGTGCCATTCGCATCATTGAGTTCTTGTAACTTGTAAGCTGTCTAAAATTCGACTTGAAGCGTTGTCTTTACTCTTCTTGGTTTCGTTAGGGTGGATGAGCTACTTAGAATTTTTGACAGGAGGTGGAATAGATGAGCCTGCCAATCCATAATATGTGTGTCTCACTCCACTTCTTTGAGAGATTTGAGATAGTCTTGTCTCCTCTAGAAGGTAGGAGGCATGTGTTTGACCCATCTCATTGTGGGAGACATGGAAATTCTACTCTATGCCTACGATCATTGGCATGGGAGGTACTCTTGTAGGTACTCATCATTTGTAATTAGGTGAATTTAGTCTCTAGAATCCTACATGAAATGATAACATAATATATTAAGAGTTCTTTTCCTTTCAACTTTGGAATGCTATGCACAATAGGATTGCTTTATTAGAGCTTGTGGGAGGAGCTAGAGTCCTAGTCCCTCATGCCATGTCATAGTTGGAGAGGTTGGTGTATTGTTCGGCGAACTACTCACTGGATAAGCACTATTGATGGTCCCATGTAGATGATTACTAGTAATCACTTAGTTTTTCTATGGAATCCGGATCATAGAAAGCTTATTTCCATTAAAGTTTAAACAATTAGTGGTAGTCTCTCGAGTTTAGTTCAAAGCTCAATGCTCATAAGCCTTTAGATTCTATGTAGGTGGACATCACTAAGATTGACATTACAAAGGTCTCACGGAGGCCTCCATAAGACAAGGCTGAGGAAGCTCTATATGCTCAGCTGGCTTGGTAGTTGGAGGCTATTGGTCTTAATGTGACACATATGCAATCTTGAGGCCGTGCAGGCATTGGATGCCGTACAACTAGATGGGTTCATATTGTTGCACATCAATGTCGTGGATGCATTATCAAGTGAGGAGGTTGAGGTAGATGTGCTTTGTCTATTAGTTGAGCTTGTGCAAATATAGATGTATTTGGAGTGTAGACTTGTATGAAGGAACAAATTTGTGTAGCCTTGAGGAGAATCTTGTAGATCCAGAGGTAGAGAGACAACTTGAGGGGGTGAGTCAGATCCAAAGCAGACTAGGGACCCCAAGTTTGACGATGAGGAGAATATTGTGGATTGTGGGGAATTTGATCCTCAATAAAGAACAGTGATGAGGACGATACTGAGTCTGAAGATTCAGCCCTTTGTATAGTGTTGAGGACCTTGTGAATTGATATGGAAATTTGAGATTCCAATGTTTTACTTATATGAGAGACTTTAATAGTTTTGATTGGTCATGTGACATGTACTATGCCCATTGCCATGTATGATGTATCATGTCATGTCACACTGCACAGTACATATTTAATTATTTGACTCAAGAAATTGTTGCTTTTATCATGGAGTATTCTATCGTGTATGTATAACAACATATGCATGTCGTTATCAGATTCTCTTGGTTTCTTTGCTCTTGATGACTATTTGGTTGAATGTAGATGCTTTAGGTTATTTATGTATTTCCTATTCCTCTCTATATGTCATGTAAATATTTTCTCTCCTCTTTTGCCTTTTTTGAAGGAAAAAAGCATCAGCCTGCTCTACCCTCCTATCATACGTATTCTCCTTCTGCCCATGGCAGCCCAAGCTGCCACTTCCTCTGCCTCCCCCTTGCTATTTTCTCTCCCCTCTGTGGCTCCCTCTTGGGCTGTTTTTGGCAAGCCTAGCAAGCCTTTTTTCTTTTACAGTCATGAGGAAAAGGAGTGGACACCAATGCTCTTCAATTTGCAACTGAAGGAAAATCTTTGACGCCATTAGTGTGTGTGTACACGCAGTTTTGCAAAGTGTAACTTGGTTGATGAGGGTTTTGTATTGCTTATGGACGCTGTCTACAGTCAACACGATGATGGGATACCAACCTAAAGACCAACTCTCTGTCTTGCAGAAGCTGTATAACAAATATTTTCACTTGTTTTGTGTAGTTGGGAAACATCCACTTCATCACTACAACTCATATGAAAGGAAATGCCCAGGTTATATGAGAGAGCAACAGATACGGAATGCCAAGATAAAATGGATTTTTACTTAGCTACAACAAAGCTGAAAACAAGAAAGGAACCCTTTGTAAGGAAGATCTCAACGTAGAGCTTGCTAATGAGGTATATAATGCTTGTATTCACTCTAAAAATAATCTGCAAACCACTAAAATAATGCTATTTGTGCTATCCTTTTACTTTGTTTAGATAATTATTCGATTTTGTTGGAAAAATACTCTCCCTGACACTTCTATGCATGGTCATCAATGTGAAGTCTATGCAAGTTTCCAAAGAACTCTAATCGTGCACCTTGCACCAGTGATGAGCTGACAAAATATCATAGCAACATTGAGCTGCCCTAATAATGGGAATTACTTGCAGCTAGGATGACTGCTCCATGCCTTGACAATATGCTCCATCTGATGGGTGTCTACTTGCACCCTTTTTCTCTTGCTTGGATTCTGAACCTTGAGGCTGGTTTCTTTGCAGTTTTGGCACTCTGTTCTGACATCTTGTGATCTAATATAGGTACGTGCACGTGCACGTGCACGCGATGTGTGTGTGTGTTATAGATAGATAGATAGATAGATAGATAGATAGAGAGAGAGAGAGAGAGAGAGAGAGAGAGAGAGAGAGAGAGATTAACTGGAATGCCTGTTTAGCTGAACATGAATCAAAAAGGAAGAAACGTCAAAGACGGAAGCATTTTGATAACCAAGAGGCTTGCATGCTACGTGGTGTGTATTTCAAGAATATGAAGTGGCAAGCTGCTATCAAGGTTGAAAAAAAGCAAATACACTTGGGCACAGTCTCCTCAATGGAAGAAGCTGCTCATCTCTATGACCGGTAACTTCTCTTCTTTGTGGTTTCTTCTTCATGTAAAAAGGGGAAGAATAGAAAAACTAGCATGTGTATGTATCCAATTCGATACTGGGCACATTAAAACTGTGAGGCTGGGGGTTGAGTGCCACGAGGGGTATTAACTGAAATCTGTTGTTTTAATTACTTCAGGCCAACTTGGTAAGGTCTGGTTCCATTGTCGCCACTAGAATTGATTCTTTCTTTACTCCCCTTTTGGAAATATAAAAACCAAGCTGCTATTGCGGGGAATGAATAAAGGAGGGAAAGAGCCTTGTTTGTCATAGCTTAGCTGACGCATGTTTTTTGTGAAGGGCTGCGTATATGTGTGGAAGAGAACCAAATTTTGAGCTCTCTGAGGAGGAGAAGCAGGAGTTGCAGGGAATCCAGTGGGAGGAGTTCCTTGCTTTGACAAGGAATGCCATTGTAAATAAGAGTAAGTCTGCACTCACTTGCATAAGAGAACATAAAGCCATGGAAAGAACACTATACGAAGTTGAATAATGCATATAGATGATGTATTCTTGTTTTGAATACTAAGAAAGAAATGGGATTATGATGTCCCTGCAGAAAGGCAGAAGAAGATTGATGCTGGTATGCGGAGAAAGCAGACAAGAAGTTTTGGCGGTAGCAGTCCGTCGCCTTGATATCCATGTGCATTGATCCATTTCAAAAGAGTTGTGTTTTCTGTCCAAAAGTGGTGGACACATAAACACATATATAACGATTCCCCACCATTATCTGGTAAGGAAGCCCAGTATTGGGCGACAGATGGTGGCTTTGGGACCTGTTAAGCATCTGTATCCATTGAAAAGACAACAATTATAGATGTTGTGGATGGTACTTTCTGGTAGTAGTAAAGTTGGGGATGATGAGTGATAATAATGTCCCTCGAGGGTTATGAGACGGGACACTTCATCTTCCTGCTTCCTAGCTATTTTGGATCCTTTGTAAAATATACAGGGTAGGAATATTCAGTTAAGGAGTGTGCATCAGTGGTGTGCCCAGCTGGACCTCACATTTTTTAGCGGAAGCTTTCACAGAGGCTGTCAATATTTTACTGACCAAGTATTAAGCTTCTGTGTAAGGCTTGAAAGTAACGCGAGTTTGAAATATCAAGTTTTCGTTAACACTCTGCCAAATTTCTGCATTTGTTATTTCTTGATCATGCACATGGCAATCTCAAGATGAAGCCCTGAATTATATGTGGCACTGAAATTTCCAAGAGCGTTTTTGTTGTGTTTTCGTCTGACATATTGGAGTAAGTATCACTTGTCTCATTTGTAGACGAAATATTGGAGTAAGTATCACTTGTCTCATTGGATGTATCTTTCAAAAGACTCGAGTCAAGACACCAAATTTGGAATTCCATTCAGGATCAAGAAAGCGATCATGTTGGAGGTTGTGAGCACTTGGGGATAATAGAGCATTACTATTATCAAGTGGAGTTGAACTGGAGCTGCTACAAGGGCTGAAGGTAATAAAGGTAGTGATCTGAAGTTTCATGTATGATTTTTCCTTTAAAGTGAAAGAGGAAAGTTAGATCTTTTCTTAGGAGGGTATGTATGAGGCTGAACATGTCCACAAGAGTCACTGCATAGTGAGAGCTAGGCACACATCAGTTGTCATATCCGATGGGTGTATCAAACACCTCTTAGAAGAGAACGAAGTCCAACAAATTTTGTATTAGACAGAGGCTTGGGAGGAGATTTTCTTTGTAACCATACGTCCTCCATCCACTTGTTAGCTAATGCCTTGCTGATGAGATGAGGTGTGGCGTGTATGATGAACGATATGTGATTGCCCAATGTGTCAGAAATCAAGGCACTGGTTGTATGATTATTGGAGGGGCATGTGGGACATGAAACGATAGGGATTATCCTACACGAGAAAGTGCCCAAAAGATAGGATAAGATATATAAACTAATAGCCTTGTGAGTGATATAGTTCCATGTAAGCAAGTGACCTACTTGTGGGGCCACCAGACTTACGCCTGTTTAGCTTTTCATACAGGAACCTTATAGCTCCATTTATCAGAACGGCTCTACTTGTGGACCCGAGATGTATATTGGGTAGAATAGATTAGAGACATGCGTAATAGGGAGGTGACTCTTGAGATAATGTTGGTTCATGAAAGTGACAATATGATGGTTCGTGGTGATAGCATATCTAGACCTCCACATACGTGATGCATGGTAGGTGACTTGGCTAGCCTGGTGACAGGTGACATGCGTAATAGGGAGGTGACTCTTGAGATAATGTTGGTTCATGAAAGTGACAATGATGGTTCGTGGTGATAGCATATCTAGACTTCCACATACATGATGCATGGTAGGTGACTTGGCCAGCTAGGTGACCCCTAGGTTGATTGATGACAGGTGACCCCTAGGTTGATCGATGACAAGTTAAGTTTTTGGTTGTTGGAGCCCTGTATTGGTAGGAAATTGTATGCTTTTGTAGATGCATTCGAGAATAGGCATAGAGCTTGATTTAGAGAGTTTAGGTAGCTTTTATGGGCGCTTTGGTGAATGTGGTTCAAAAGTCTGGTGTTCACCCTCACCCATCGCATGCAGAAATTGAAACGAACTTCCTACTTACTACAACAGATCACGGGAGTAGCACCACAGAATATCCTCCCAGCCAAATCCTTGCTAGAGCGTGAGAGCTCACACAGAGAAAATCAAAATCTGAAAACATATGTGAAGGTCCCTTCTCATTCTCTTACTAACTCCAACAAGCCCCATCTCCCTAGATGGATCTAGATGCCACATGTCATCATCATAGGGCCTTTCCTAATGCATCTTTTCACCCCTCTCTTGGGATACTTTAATTTCCTTTGCCCCTCGGCACATTGCTTACATTAGGCCCTTAGCCTTAGATCCACCTAGTCTGGTGCTATCAGCCCTCACCTAGGACCTTGACATTAATTCCTTCTTGATCATTTACATGAATCGCAAACAAATATATTACAAACGTAGATCCTTAAGGGAAATGTCGACTGATTCTTCCGAGGTCATGCCACCTCAGCTAGAGCATAACATTCCTTCCCTCTTCAGATATCAGCGTCCTCGATGATAAAGTTTGGGAACGCTCTCCGCAACTGGTATACGGATTCCCAGGTAGCTTCTGATAGAGACTGACCATGCCATGCAACCAACACTGTGGATATCTTTCGATTTCACACTTGCATTGTTCCTCGGTCCAGGATTCTTGTTGGTTTGCTTCTTGCATTATTCTCCATCTCTTGAAATAAAATCACACCTTCGATTAGTGAGTCACCTGTATGCAAAAATTTCTTTAAACGAGAAACATGAAACACTTGGTGCACCTTGTAACCCTATGGCAATTCTAATTTATAGGCTACCTTGCCTATTCTCTTTAGAATTAACCACGGCCCACAATATCGAGGTGATAACTTAGCACACTCTCCTGCAGTCAAAGACTTAGAGTGCGAAGGAACTCTGAGAAAAACTTTTTCTCCTTCCTTAAATTCTCTTATAGACCGGTTTTCATCCGCATATGCCTTGGCTTTATCCATAGCTTGGCGGATATTAGCTCTCGCAAGTGCTAGCATCTCCCGCATCCGAACCACAAAGTTCGCGGCACTAGACACTCTCTGAGGTATTCTAATTGTAGTTGGATTTGTTGGTCTATAACCATAATTCAATTCAAACGGACTAAACTTCGTAGAGGAATGTTTTCTATCATTGTAGGCAAACTCTAATAATGGCAACCACTTGTCCCACGTATGTTGCCTCAATGACACATATGCTCTAAGCATATCCTCTAAAATTTGGTTGACCCTCTCCGTCTGACCATCCGTTTTAGGATGATTCCCACTACTCATTCCCAACTTAGTCCTTAGTGTCTCAAATACCGCTGTCCAAAAATGACCGGTAAATCTGACATCTCTGTCTGATACTATGGATCTAGGCAATCCATGTAGATGAAATATATGTCTAATAAACAAATCCGCCACTTGTGGGGCACTAACAGACTCTCTAGTCGGAATGAAGTGAGCCATCTTGGTTAGACGATCAACCACCACAAGGATAGAATCATACCCTCCTTATGTCGTAGGCAGACCCATAATAAAGTCCATGGAAATGCTCTCCCACTTACCTAGTGGTACTTCCAAGGGTTGCAAAAGTCCGGGTGACTTCACTCGTTTTGCCTTACTTACCTGACATGAGAAACACCGTGTCACATATTCATGAATATGATTTTTCATCTTTGGCCAAAAGAAATCTTGCTTCACGAGATCATATGTCTTCTCGACTCCTGGATGTCCCGCACATGGGCTATCATGGCAGTGTCGAATGACTCTCTGCCTGAGATCATTCTGATTAGGTACTACAACCTTGCCATTTCTTTTCAGCATACCATCCCTTATGGTATATCTTGCATATGTTTGGCCTTTTCTAGATGCTAGGTCATCCTTTTCTTTCCCGGGTCTAAACACATGAGCTTTAGGCCATAAGCTCTGGACAAACTCGTCCATCTTTTGAGTTTCTCTAATCTTGATCATTAGAGCACTCTCTAATACCGTAAAACTCATATTGTGCATAATGCGAGACAACGCATCAGCAACCTTATTATCCTTCCCTCTTCGGTACCGAATCGTCAAATTAAACTCCTGCATGAGCTCTGCCCACCTAGCTTAGCGGCCCCTCAAGTTAGGCTGTTTACAAAAATTTTCAGAGTATCATGATCCACATCCACGTAAAACTCTGAACCATACAAATAATGCCTCCATGTTTTCAAAGCATGGATAACAACATACAACTCCAATTCATGAGTTGGCCAATTTCGCTGAGAGGGAGAAAGCTTCTTGCTTTCAAAGGCTACTGGCCTTCCCTCTTGAAGAAGAACCGCTCCTACCGCAATGCCACTTGCATCGGTTTCTAGGAAAAACGGTTTTTGGGGATCAACTATTTTTAACACCGGTCGTGAAACCACAGCTTGTTTCACGGCGTTAAAACTTTCTTGTTGATTCTGTCCCCATATAAAAGGTACTTTATCTAAGGTCAGATCAGTCAATGGTGATACTATTTCGGAATATCCTTTGATATGCCTTCTATAAAATTGGACAAATCCCAAGAATGATCGCAAAAAAGCAGTCAGACTCTGAGGGATTGGCCAAGTCAGTATCGCAGCCACTTTCTTTGGATCCATTTCTACCCCCTCTGGAGTAATTATGAATCCTAAATATTCAAGCCTAACCATACACAGTATAGTTTTCTTTTTATTTACATAAAGATTGGCTTTCCTCAAAGTACTGAACACTATTCTTAAGTGTTCACGATGCTCAGTAATACTTTTACTGAACACTAGAATATCATCAATAAAATGTACTACAAACTTTCCAATATACGGGCGTAGTAAATTGTTCATAAGCATGACGAATGTTGCTGGAGCATTGGTAAGTCCGAAGGGCATTACCAAAAACTCATAATGACCAAACTTGCTTCTGAAAGCGATTTTATGCACATCCTCGGCTCTAATCCGGATCTGATGGTAGCCACACTTAAGATCTATCTTTCTGAAAATCACGGCTCCATGTAATGCATCTAGCAAATCATCAATCCGAGCCATCGAATACCTGTGCTTAATAGTGATATTATTCAATGCTCTGTAATCTATATAGAGGCGAAACGTATCATCCTTTTTCTTCTTTAATATCACTGGCGAAGCAAAAGGTAAGAAACTTGGTTGAATCTGCCCCAACTGGAGGTATTCTTCCAGTTGCCTTCGCACCTCCGCTTCTTCGGTAAAACTCATTTGATAGGGAGGTCTATTTACAGGTTCTGCCCCCGGGATTAGTTCGATCTTATGTTGAACATTCCGCTCTGGAGGTAACCCATAAGGTAGCTCATCCCTAAAACAGTCAGAGAACTCTGCTGTAAGATCAGCCGGCTTGGCCATTCACCACTTTGCGCAACATCGGTGCTAGAAGAAGCATCAACCGGCTCTACTGATGCTGTACAAAGGAATAAAAACTCTTCTTGAGCTTTTTGGATTTCCATCACGGAAACCAACAGTCCCTGACGTACATCTTTCTCACCTCATAAGACATAAAGCACATCATTCATCTTGAATTGATATACGTGCTTTTTCCAATCAATGGCTGGATTCTTTTTAGAATGCCATGCCTTACCCAGGGCTATATCTGCATGAGCAAGCTTAGTCATTTCAAAATCAAGCTTCTCAGCATAGTCGTGAATACGAAGCTCCAACTGGGCAACCCTTTGGTCCCATACTTCAGTTGAACTTCCATCTGCCATCCTGACCGTATACGCATAGTCAGATGGGCTAGTCTTTAACTTCAGCCTCTTCATGAGCTTGGAGTTAATTACATTGTGAGTTGACGCCGAGTCAAACAACACAATGACATCATGATTGGCCACTTGCCCTTTCATCTTAATTAACTCCGTATCATTAAAGGTTGTATACCCCGTTGCTGCGGGCTTAGATAAGATGTTATCAGGTGCACTCGTTACTAGCTTAGCAACAGACACACATAACAAACAAGGTACTGACCTCTGAGAAGATCCCGCTAACTGAATTTGCATCTGTTCTGGGACTTCCCTCCATTTCCACGTCGCATTCTGAGACTACCATCTCAACCATCCGACGATCCTGACAAAATATGAAGAGGGGAGAGGAGAAGAGTGGAGATGAGGAGAGAGGGCACAGCTAGAGAGCACACCACAAATGACTAACTGTACACTAGATTTAGTTGAAAAAATAGAATATATACAAACCCTTTTAGGGTTAGGGTTAGGGGAGCTAACCCTTTCCTTTATAGCACTCTATAAGGTTAGTGCTATGCACATATGATCACGTGATGGTGCTATGCACACATGATCACATGATGTTGAGCGTGAACTCTCAACACCTTCCCTCAAGATCAACATCATGAAGTAGGCCTTCCCTCAAGATGATGATTCTGGGGAATCGAAGAAGGACTGAGCATTACATTCCATCACACCCCTTTAATGGGAATGTCCTTCCTCTGTAGCAAACCAAGAGCTAGTCGGTGTTTCTCGAATAGCTCTTTACCGAGTGGTTTGGTAAAGATGTCTGCAACATTTGCTTTGCTATCACAATGCTGCAGTGTGATGTCACCAAGTAACACTCTTTCTCTGATGAAGTGCTCTCTGACATCAATGTGCTTTGTTCTGGAGTGATATACTGGATTTTTGGCCAATGCTTGAGCCGATTGATTATCACAGTATATTGTTGTTGGCTTTGACTCATCAAAGTAATCTGTTTCTGACAATAGTTTTCTGAGCCATATAGCCTCACATGCACCTGTAGTGAGTGCCCTATATTCTGCTTCAGTCGAAGACAAAGAAACAGTTGGCTGTTTGTTTGACAACCATGATATAGCACCTTGACCAAGGAAAAATGCATATCCCTGTGTCGATCTCCTGGTCTCATGATCTCCAGCATAGTCACTGTCACAGTATCCATGCAACCGTGGATGACTTCCTCTGTATTCTATCCCAAATTGTCTTGTACCTTTGATGTATCTCAAGACTCTTTTGGCTGCATTCCAGTGAGACTGTTTTGGATTTGCCATAAACTGTGCTAGTGAGCTTACTGCATAACAAATATCTGGCCGTGTGATTGTCAGATATATAAGAGATCCAATGAGTTGCCTGTAGTATCTGTCATTGACTGTAGGCTTTTCTGAATCTTTAGTAAGTTTCAAACTCTGTTCCATGGGAGTGGCTGCAATCTTGCAATCTGCCATATGAAACTTCTTCAGGAGACTGTCAACATATTTGAGCTGACTCATGAATGTGCTATCTGAATCTCTCCAGAACTCAATTCCAAGACAATAGTGCATAAGTCCAAGATCTTTCATGTCGAACTCTGCAGATAAGTCTTGTTTTAGCTTTCTGATGAAGCTATCCTTGCTTCCTGTCACAATCAGATCATCTACGTACAAAAGTGCAATAGTAATATCTTCCCCTTGAACTTTGTAGTAGAGAGTATGATGTGCATTGGACTTCATGTATCCCAGATCAGCAAAATATTTGTCAATTCTGCTGTACCAACTTCTCGGTGCTTGCTTTAAGCCATAGAGACTTTTCTTGAGATGGCAAACCTTGTTCTCTTTTCCTGGTTCAACATAACCGGTTGGTTGTTGCATGTAGACATCCTCGTCTAGATAACCATTGAGAAATGCATTCTTGACATCGAGCTGATACACATTCCATTTACTGAGTGTCGCTAGTGATATCAAGAACCGTATGGAATCCATCTTTGCTACTGGAGCATAAGTCTCATCATAATCTTGGCCATATTGTTGTGCAAATCCTTTTGCAACTAATCTGGCTTTGTATCTCTGAATACTGCCATCTGGATTGTACTTTACTTTGTATACCCATTTGTTGGCTATGGCCTTCTTTCCTGGTGGAAGGTCGCATAATTCCCAAGTGTTATTTTTATACAAAGCATCCATTTCTTCATTCATTGCAGTTTGCCATTCTGGCTTATCTACTGCGTCTTCGAAGTACACTGGCTCTTCGGTAGCCATGATGGTAGTCATAAGAGCATAGTTGGTGGTTTCCACCTGAATTGCTTTGCATTTCTGAGCATATGTCAATCTGGCTGGTGGTCTGCTTTCCCTAGTAGACCGTCTGAGCTGCTGTGACGCTGATTGGGGTGTTGCTGGCAATTCTTGCTCTTCTTCATCAACCTGTTCTGTAGATGACTGTGAAGTCGATGCTTCTATCTCCTGTGTAGGTGAGGTTTTCCATTCTGATTCCTCATCGAAGATTACATCTCTGGAGATAATGACTTTGCGGTTGATGGGATCATACAATTTGTATGCTTTACTTTCTTCACTGTAGCCAACCATGATGCATTTGCGTGACTTCGCATCCAATTTCCTGCGATGATCATCATGTATGTGGGCATATGCTATGCAACCAAATATGCGGAGATGCCCAATGCGTGGCTTGTGTCCAGTGAATGCTTCATAAGGAGTCATTCCTTGTATCGGTTCGGTAGGAAGCCGATTAAGCAAGTAGTTAGCTGTAGCTATTGCTTCTGCCCAATACTGATTCGGAAGATGCTTTTCACTAAGCATTGCTCTAGCACTGTCTGCTAAAGTCCCATTTTTCCTTTCAGCTATTGCATTTTGCTGAGGAGTATCTGCACATGTGAATTGTCTTCGAATGCCGTGAGTTTTGCAAAAGTTCATGAATGCTGAAGACATGTATTCACCTCCTCTGTCTGATCTCATGACCTTGATCTTTCTGCCTGTTTGGTTTTCTACCATGGCTTTGAATTCTTGAAATCTGGCAAACACTTCAGATTTCTCTTTCAGAAAGTAGACCCAACAATATCTGCTGTAGTCGTCGATGAAGGTCAAGTAATAAAGTGAACCATTGATGCTGCGGGTCTGGGCATAACCCCATACATCTGTATGAATTAAATCAAGAATACCTCGTGCACGAGAGGTACTTCGGACAAAGTTGGTTCGCTTTTGTTTGTCGAAGCAGCATGCTTCACAAACCTTTCCAAGAAACTGTAGCTTCGGAATCCCAATTGCCATATTCTGATTCCTTAGATCTAACAAGTACTTGAAGTTGACATGACCATATCTCTTGTGCCATTTTGCAGATAGTGGCATCTGTTGCATTTGAGCGGACATGGCATGCTTATCTGGTACTGTAGCTAGCATCCTGTATAAGCGTCCTTCCTTGACACCTTTTGCTACTAGCTGACCTCTTTTGGATTTGTCTCTGATAGTGCATTCATCACTGTCGAAGATGACTTTGTAGTTGTGTTCCGTCATTTGACCTACTGACAAAAGGTTCTTGCTGAGCTTCGGAACATAGAGCACATCTTTGACTAATCCTTTTGTACCAGTGAAATTGTTCATAGGGATAACACCTGTCCCTTGAACCGGATTCGGTGTATTGTCTGCTGTGTAGATGACATTCTTTTGACCTTCTAATGGCTTCATTTCTGTGAACCATTCCTGATGATTTGTCATATGAGATGATGCACCGCTGTCGATGTACCAAGGATCCTGTTCCACTTGGTCGACTTGATAACTGAAATCTTCTTTGGGATTGAAATCAGTGTCTAGGTGCATTGTATCAGTCTGATGCAATTCCTCACTTGCAAGAAACATATTGCCATGTTCATTTGCAAAATGACTGTGACTAGAATGTCCACCACGATGATTTCCTCTTCCTCGGGAATTCCCTCGATTACTGCTGGATTGACCGCCTTGGTCATACTGCTTCTTGCGGCAATCTCTTTCATAGTGTCCAAACTTGTGACAATAGTTGCATTGAATGTTTGACACATTGGTGGATGCATTCCCTCGTCCTTGGAATCTTCCTCTGTTGGAATGATTTCCTCTTTGCTGATTTTGATGTTGCTGAGGATGCTGCTGATGCTGATGCTGATTCTGACTTTGATTTTGACCACTTTTCTGATATGATCTACCTCTGTTTCTGCCTTTGCCTCTGCTTCTGTCTGAAGCGGTGAAAAAAAATGCCTGATCATTAGAATGACCTTTACGTGCTTGAATGGCTTGAGTCCTGAGTTCTTCACCAAGTAGAACTGACTGAAGTTCTTCAAGTGTTGGAATTTGCCGTTGGATGGCAATACTCTGGACCAGATTCTCATATCCTTCTCCTAGTCCATTCAGGATTACTTGAACCATTTCTGCGGGATTCATAGTTTCTCCTGCTGCTGCAAGTTGATTGTAGTCTTTGATGCGGAGTACATAAGCATGACCGGTTTCACTGCTGTTGCGGAAACTCTGGTTGATCTGGTTTCTCAAGGTGAGAATCCTGGATGTGTTCTTGGACTCGTAGAGAGCTGCGAACATATCCCATGCTTCTTTTGATGTCTTGACTGTGTTGAGCTGTCCTAACATGACATCTTGCACATTCTGCTTGATCAGGTGATAGGCATACTTGTCTTTCTTATCCCATTCTGCTTGAGCTCGGGCAATGGCAGGATCTGCTACTGATGCGGAAACTGTTTGTGTAGATGTAGATCCCGATGTAGATCCCGTTGCTGGTGCTGTGACATCAGATGGAGTAGAGCTACTGGTGGCTGGATCGGCCAATGGTCTAGGTATGGGATCCATCGACATACTCCCATTTGTCCTGAAGCACAAGAATGGTCTCCATTCGATATTTCCATGTACCGTAATTGGAGTTGTCTAACTTAGCAGATGCCTCCAGATTGAGGTTGCTAGTCGACATGGTGCAAACAATGTACTCAAAAAGTGTCCTGGAAAACTCTGTATGAATCAACTGCAAATACACTGAAGATGCCAAGTGAAATCTCTGTACCGTCGGTGAAGATAGAACTGCAGTAAATAAGATCTGACCTGTGTTACAAGGCTTGTGGCAATGATGCCGGGAATAGCCAAGAGGCTTTACAAGGCTGAAAAAAAATGTTGTGCACGATGCCGTGAGATAGCCAAATAGGCTTTACAATGGTGGCATGTGTGTGTGAAATCAAGTGCTATCTGCCCACTGAGTCAATCTGCAATGCCTCTGAACTCTGAAGTCTGCTCACTGAACTGATGAACGTAAGGTTTCAGGTAATGCAATGATGTGAAATCGGATGTGAGCGTATGGACTGACTCCGAGTAGGTACTAGTCGGGAATTTCGGGCATGGCTTAGATTGGCAACTTGGGGAATTCAAAGCGTCCCCTCTATGGCGATCTAGTCTACTCTGATCTAGATCTAAACCAACCGTCGATCGATGAAAGAACAGCAAATAATTCCTTTTCCTTTGTTCTTTTTAAGTGCTGGGTCAGATGCGTCGATGTAGAGGCAAATGTGCGTGAAGGAAGTGGTTTTGTCGGCGAGGCTCAAATGTGAGTGTAACTTGCGCCGAAATGTGCGCGTGATGTAACGAGCGCGTAGAGCACGAAAAATCGAGCGACTTTCCTTTTTGGAGCACCCTCAAATTCTTCCTGGATCAAGAGATATGACTTGATCTAGGTGGAGGGGCAAAAGGAGTGCAAATGGTGCTCAATGATGATGTGTCACTGTGAGTCACATGCAGTGATGATGTGGCACTGTGCTTAGCAAGAGGTGTGCCAGTGAAGCTCTGTGCTGAGGTGGCAGTGCTGAGGTGTCACTGATGACGTGGCACAGATGACGTGGCACAAGTGACGTGGCCTGATGACGTGGCAGTGATGACGTGGCATAGATGACGTGGCACAAGTGACGTGGCCTGATGACGTGGCAGATAAGATTGCCACGTGGCTAAATTTTAACCAAAGACCAAACCCAAGGTTAACGATTAACCTAACATGGGTCAAATTCTATCTGCCACGTGTCGACTTCTAAGGTCTCTGAACCTTTGTGAAGCAAAAGAAGATGATGACGGATTTCGACGACGGACTTGGTGAGGCGTGCTGTCATGGAAGGTTGTCGAGTCGATGAGAGCCGATGTAGAGCTGCACTGCCGTTTGCTGAAGGAGTCACTTGTTGATCTGGGTCGACGGCCGCTGGGAGGTAGGAGTCATCCGCTTTGTTGGAGAGGGCGTGGCGTTGCGAGCTTGCTATTGGAGGTCAGCCATGCGCTGCGTTGAAGCTACTGCAGGGCCGATAGATCTGTGCGAGAGTAGTTGAAGATGGTTTTGCTGGCCGGTCGTTGGAGGATACCGTTGCACACTGGAGAGCTCTATTGCAGGGTCGCCTTAGTTGTGGAAGAGGCTTAGGAGCTCGCTTGTAGACTTTTGGAGCGTGGCTTATCGCCCGTGATCGTTGCTGCGTTGAAGGAGCTGCGTTGAAGGAGCTCCTTTCGGATGGAGGCGTCTTTGTTGGAGCATCGACCGTGAGCCCGCCGTTTGGGCTACTGGAAGCTCGTCGATTGAGGAAGCCTCAGAGGTTTAAAGAGGCTATTGTTGCGTGCAGCTTTGCTCGCGGAGGCTCGCGTTTGTAGGTGGAGCTGCCGATGGTTGTTGCAGCTTGTTTAAGGAGCCGCTATTGCAGTGGGCTCGCCAGCTTGCAGCCGTTTAATCCAATGGAGCTGGAGAGTCGAGCAAGGAGCTGCGATTGTGGCCTTTGGAGTAGAACCTCTTCAACACGTCGAAGCCGATAGCAGAGGTGGAAACAGTCACGGGAGCACGTCGAAGAAGAGATTCTCTCAAGAAAACCTTACAGAAACTTAGAGGCTCAGAAATGAACCTTTCTCTCTCACAAAACCTTACAAGATCTCTCAAAAGACTAAGATCTAGATCTCTCTTTCTCTCATAAACAAGGAATACTCTCTTTCTCAAGCAATGAAATCTTTCAAAGAACTCAAAGAAGGAATAATGGACGGAGCTGTCCTAGAATGAGCAAAGGAGATTAAAGGAAATCTCTCAATCTCTCATGGACGGAATTCTCACATGAATAGAAATTTCTCTCAACGGAAGTGAAGGGAAGGATCTCACAATCACTCAAGAGAACTCTCAATCTCACAATCTCTCTCGCACTCTCAAGAATCTCAATGTCTCAGCGGAAGACAAGGGAGCTCTGATACCATGACAAAATATGAAGAGGGGAGAGGAGAAGAGTGGAGATGAGGAGAGAGGGCACAGCTAGAGAGCACACCACAAATGACTAACTGTACACTAGATTTAGTTGAAAAAATAGAATATATACAAACCCTTTTAGGATTAGGGTTAGGGGAGCTAACCCTTTCCTTTATAGCACTCTATAAGGTTAGTGCTATGCACATATGATCACGTGATGGTGCTATGCACACATGATCACATGATGTTGAGCGTGAACTCTCAACAGATCCTTATTTCATGGACAATCTTTCCACTGATGAGGCTGAAGGCAACCAAAACATAAGCCTTCTCTCCTCGCTTTTTCTCTTTGCTCTGGGTTTAAGGGAGACTTTGACCAAGCCCGGGCTACCATTGGTGCTACTTTCCTCTTCACTCCAATGGTGGTACTTGATTTAGGAGTTTCAGCTGGTTTTGCCTGCTTGGCTTGACCATTCGGCTGCGAACCACTCCCTTTACTAATCCACTTCTTCTTAAACCTAGATTTCTTCTGGTACCCATATTGGGTCACGACTTGCGCAAACCCACTTGGCTTGCCGCCCTTGGCATCTTCATAATTCAGGGCTATGGCTATTGCATCATCCAACGTGTTCGCATACTTTGTTGAGAGTTCACGCTCAACATCATGTGATCATGTGTGCATAGCACCATCATGTGATCATATGTGCATAGCACTAACCTTATAGAGTGCTATAAAGGAAAGGGTTAGATTCCCTAACCCTAACCCTAAAAGGGTTTGTATATATTCTATTTTTTTAACTAAATCTAGTGTACAGTTAGTCATTTGTGGTGTGCTCTCTAGCTGTGCCCTCTCTCCTCATCTCCACTCTTCTCCTCTCCCCTCTTCATATCTTGTCATAATTAGCCTGAACTTCCATTTTAATTCGATCATTCAATCCAAATATGAAATCTTTCACTTGGATTGATTGATGTAGGGGTTCATCAACCTTCATTACGCTCTCTCGAAACTTATCAGTGTATTATGCCACTGACAAACTCTTCTGATGAAGGTTTCTATACTGATCCCAAGCTCAGGATGCTTCATCAGGAGGTAAGAAGTGTTTCCTAAATTCCCTTTTAGACCCCTCCCAGGTAGTGGATGCAATACCATCTTTCTGTTGTTTAATCCACCACCGATCCACTGCCTCACTAAACATGTGGGTGGCCTCATGGATTTTCTTGATATCATTTCTGATTTCACAAATGGTGAACGCCTCATCCCATTTGTGTAACCAGGTCTCAATGACATCAGAACTACGGTAATTCATCCGACCAGAATACTTTTCCGGCCTATAATTGGCAATATTACGTACTTTAGCCTTCCTGGGCTCGACCGTATGGACACTAGACTCCGGTACTCCGGTTCCATTGGAGCCTGTTCTTTCTCATCTCGAGAAGGTCTGGCAGACATACTGTGTATCACTCTTCTAAGTTCAGACTGCCCTGCATTTGCCTATAATTGTTGCGCTAATAACTGCTGCAAGGCATCCTCAAGTAATGCAATCTTGCCAGATAAGGTGTGAACTACTAGGCGCGACACCTGCTGGGTCGGTCGGACTCCTGACTCTATAGGTTCCATCCTGGAAGCTCCTTCTTATGCTTCCATTTAGGTCAATGGGTGTTTTGTTTTATTTTGTGGTTTAAAAAAAAAAAAACACCGCTAGAACATTGTATTTACAAACTGACAAAATTCAGTGTAGTGGCACTCTGACACAATTCCCTATTCTAGGGAATACCTGCAATCCCACATGCACACTGACTAGGCATTTGACACATGCATATATCACAATATACCCCAAACCACTTTCCCTGTACTAGGGAAATTCCTGCATCATACCCTGCCTTGGTATCCACCGCCTGCTATGGCATCTAACCTTTTTACAAGCTCACGATCAATGAAAGCCTCACGAAACTCTAACTCAGGAAAGGAGTTAAAATAAAAAGGGAAAGAGATTTTGAGAAGCCCCCTGGTCATCAACGATTTCATCACAGCCTTCAGAATCGCTTCCCTCTTCAATCCATGCAAATCCAACCAACAGTCTCCCGCACTATATATGCAATCCCATTGTGTGCAAGATCTAGGGAAGTGCGTTCAGTTGTACCCTCGCTGTCCAAGTCCTGAATTTGTGGCCAGCTGCTCGTCGAGTAGCACTCCACCATGCGTCACGCCATGCTGCACCTTGGAATCCTAGTATCAAAGGGCTCCCTCGATACGTATCTCTGTCACGCTTCTGCTCACAAGTGTGTTCCGCCTCCCTGGTCCACTCGCTCCTGTCGTATCTATGGTTGGTCGTCGAATTCCTGTGTGTATTCGTCAGCCCCTGAGTCGCCGTTACTCCCCCGCTGTCAACAAACTCTAACTCACGGTCAAAGTTAGCGAACGTTGAGTCTGGATAGCAAGCTATGGCTATGATTCTGTGAATCGACGTTGGAGAAGCTACTAGATCGTGTGAATGGCAAGGCTCGCGCTCTGCACTCGAAGAACCCCAGGCAGCATGACCCTTGTACCTGCGTCGAATCATGCAATCGCAACGATACGCGAATCTTCGATCAACCGCGATGACGACCACCGGAATCTACCTACACTTCCATTGTGCTGCTTTCGATCGATCGTGATGTCAAAACTAGAAATCCCACCTCGTCGCTTCTTGACACACAATGCAGGATCATTCCATCCTTTGCTCTGATACCAAATGAAACGAACTTCCTACTTACTACAGCAGATCATGGGAGTAGCACCATAGAATATCCTCCCAGCCAAATCCTTGCTAGAGCGTGAGAGCTCACACAGAGAAAATCAAAATCTGAAAACATACGTGAAGGTCCCTTCTCATTCTCTCACTAACTCCAACAAGCCCCATCTCCCTCGATGGATCTAGATGCCACATGTCATCATCATAGGGCCTTTCCTAATGCATCTTTTCACCCCTCTCTTGGGATACTTTAATTTCCTTTGCCCCTAGGCACATTGCTTGCATTAGGCCCTTAGCCTCAGATCCACCTAGTTTGGTGCTATCAGCCCTCACCTAGGACCTTGACATTAATTCCCTCCTGATCATTTACATGAAGCGCAAACAAATATATTACAAATGTAGATCCTTAAGGGAAATGTCAACTGATTCTTTCGAGGTCATGCCACCTCAGCTAGAGCGTAATAGAAATAAAGGCCAAATAATCTAGAATGCAATGGTTTAAATACGGTCAATTGATCTCTATGAACTATTGAGTGCCACATGCCCAAGGATATTATCCAAGAAACGTGGATCCGTTAGTGATAAAGACTTATCGATGTGTATTTCTTGATGGATGAATTTGCTTAGAAGCATGTTATCTAAAGTTGAAGAGGTTGATTGAATATACTTTTCCTTGTATGTAATGTTTCAAAGGATTATTGTTGGAATATTGAATATTATTATATGGTAAGGAGAGAAACCACATGACACACACTTGTGGCTACATATCAGGGCTTCTCCATATCAGTAGGTTGATCCTCTTTTTACTTAAACTTTATAATTAAAAAAAAACCCAGCCAACTTATATTATGAAAGGGAAAAGGGGGGGGGCGCACCCAAAAGGCCAAAGCCTTTGCATAGTAAGGAGACTATTGGTCAGATGGCCTTGGTGAGATTTTTTTCACGGAATCTACACAGTTGTTGTGGGGAAGCAAACATAAGAGATGATTAGGTATTATCAATACTAAAAAGCCAAATGTTGATTTGTTATGGGAGTGTAAGTGTGGAGAAGATGATGTATTATGGTTTGCATTTCGGCAGCTACTACTAGGATATTGCATGCTATTAAGAACTTGGTTAGAGGGTGAGGAGGCAAGACCATCCTAGCTAGGATCTTTCATGGACTTCAGGAATTGGGTTTTCGTTTCAATTGGCTAGTTTGTATGCCCCGAATGGAGCTAGTGCCCATTCTCATTGTTGGAATGCATTGAAATCTTCTCTTTTTGATGCATATTAGCTGTTTGATAGAGATTGGGACATGGAAGAGGGTGAAGGTGATGGATCTCACTCAAGTAAAGGGCTTATGGGTAAGGAAAAAGATGCCTGCCTGGCGTTCCAACCAAGGGGGAAACCATACCAACATGATTTGATATGATCAAACATTGATTCATGGAGACCCCTATGCCCAGTGGGGCTCCAAGATATTGGATTATTTGTCTTGGAGGGATCACTTGTACCAACAAAGCATTAACCCACTCAAGCATATCATCAAACATAGATCGCAGGGCATAAGACTTTTTCCACATGCAGACTGAGCCGGATGCATTACAGAAGCAGGAAATAATTCTTTTCAAGACACTAAAACTGGTATGATCTTCCTTGCACACTACCAACAAATCGTTATTAGCAAACATTTGAGTACAAAACTGATTACCCCTTTCCATGTCCAAGTTACCACCGCACAAAGAACAAACAAGAGGGCCAATAGGGCACCCTTGATGAATTGAGCGTGGAAAAGGGTGGAGTAATGGGGTTTCTATTTGCCATGCAAGATTGGAAATAAATACCTATCCTCCCTTGCCTTTTGCCAAGAGATGGGATCTTGCTATCAGAGGAGTTGTTAGGGAGGCTATTGCTTGGGAAAAATAGGGTAAAGCAACATTAGGAAAATTTGGAGCTCATTTTGGAGCCCTCTAAGGACTTCCCTTGAGAATATTCTCTCAAAAAAGGGGGGCATGGATAATAGAAATGCCAAGTCCGGTTAGGGGGGCATGGATAATAGAAATGCCAAGTCCGACAAAGGTTAGGGGGCCATGGATAATAGAAATGCCAAGTTCGACAAAGGTTATGGGGGCTCAAAACTTGTCAGACTTGGCATTTCTATTATCCATGCCCCCCTTTTTTGAGAGAATATTCTCAAGGGAAGTCCTTAGAGGGCTCAAAAATGAGCTCTAAATTTTCCTAATGACAGGTGGAAGTACAAGGATCTTATTGGTGAATCCTAGACGTTGGTTATTTGGTGTATTGCCATCATATTCTTATCTCACCTCAGTAATTTATTGGGTGCCCAGGTAGATTCTAGAGGGTTAGCACCCAAGAATCTCTGAGGTCATTTTGATGCTAAACACATCCTATAAGCTAATTGCCATGGGCTTTTCTCTTAAACTTTAGATAGAACCTTGTAATAATAGGATGGAATCAATGATCGATGTAAATGCATGAAATTATCATCTCAATTTGTGGGTATAGTTCAATATGCTTATGTAGAGGTTTGCTTTAATTACTTTCTATTCAATCTAGGCTTTGATATATGTAGATGCATTACTAGATGTTTGGGTAGCTAGTTTCACCAATAGATTCTTGCCAATACCTTATAATTAAAGATAGAATGGTGGTGCACATTTAGGCAAATGGATGTTTGCACACTATGAAGGAACAAAGAATTCAAAGATGTATGCATGTTGTGAGGGTCATAAAGTGCGACCAACGAGAGGAAAAGTGATGATTTTAAGTAGTGTCGAGTATGGTTATGTAGGATTAATGGAATTAAACTTGAGATATGAGATACTCATTGAGTACACTGTTTAAAAAGGATGATGAATGAAAGACATGCATTTTTAAGTGTAGATTCTATCCCACTAGTATACAATGACAGAGACAAAATAAGATGCTTGTTTAAGAATTAGCTAGAATAAAATGGGCCCTATAAGATGAGGATCGAACACTAAATTCCAGAGGCACTAAAATCAAGACCCTTTTACTAGAATAAATCATACAATATCGATACAAGGTTAGCTGGTGCCAAAAAGGCACCTTATCATCTCTCTCTGCATGGACTTCGTATAAAAGCTTAAATTTGTGAATAAGAGAGATTGGTGTACATTTAGCTAAATGTGAGAGGTCCTCTCCTCATATTTTTTATTTTTGTTGTGATAAACTTGTTTGACATGGTATTAAAGCAATTATAGCTTTGAGGCTTTTGTGATATTGCTTTCTTGGTTTTAGAAGCTCTTTTTATGTTTGCTTTAGCTTAAAAAGCTTACTTTTACAGCTTTTGAGCTCCTCATATATGATTTCAAAGCATTCTTTCTTCAGTTGTTTGTGTCTACATCTCTTTAGAGCATAGTGGAGATGAAATAAGGTACGAATTGCCAGTATTGGTTGGTTCCCAATTGGTTGTAAGACGTGTCACATGTACTTGTCTCTTGAGTCTTTTGGTTCATTGTGCTGATTTTGGCAATAGAGGATACTTGGGTATTTTCGGGCTTGCCCACATGCTATGAGAAAATTGAATGGGGGTATTTATGGGATTAGGTTACTTGTATTTATTGTATAAGATGGTATAAGGAGTCTACCATGTGGATCATGTACATGCGGTATTAGGGCTTATGTTTTGGTGAAGATGATATTTCTTGAGGGTTGATGCACACAATTGATTTTGCATGAATAGATTAAGTGAATATCCCTTGTGTCTAAACTCATTTTTGTTTTTTCCTTTGAACTCATGGAGGTTCATGGCTCTCAACACTATTTGTTAATTGCTATAAGTGTGTTAGGTTGCGTAAAAGTTTGAACTTGAAGACTAGAGAACCATAAAGAATTATCGCGACATGTGAGGTCTAGAAAGGCACCAAGACTATATGATTTGTATAATAATTACACAATAAATCTTCCAAGAGTGATATTTTAAGCCTTCACAATGTTTGTAGGTATCTTGATGTCATATATTAAATCAAATATGTGTGCACAATAGCATGTGTCTACCCAATCGATGTTTGTGTGCATTTTCAAGATTACACATTGGTTCACTATGGAAGCCTTGTTATAATTCTCACACCCATGTGAGACCCCTCTGTTTTATCTCATGAGATCCTTATCTCCTTTTGATCTTGTTTTTCTTCATCCTCTTGAGATGATTTTTTGTTTGCATCTTGTCAACCGACCTTGTGAACCCCTCATGAGCCATGATCACTCTCCTCATGACCTTACTTTTCATTCTCTCTATTTGTAAACCTGTAATAGCCTCCTCTTCGACCCTTAGTACCATTGGGAAATTGTTCTACTTGTGCTTCATCATACAACCCCTTGTGAGCTTGGCCTTTGCATCCTTGCGACCCATCCTTTTCTCATGACCTCCTCCTTGCTCACATGCTCGTCACTCATGCACATTTGATTCTATGAAAATAAACCTTGTATTAACCTTGATTGCCATGTACTAACCCAATTATATAAACTAACCTAGGTTCTACCATACACAGGTTCCTAACCACACCTTGTTAATATATTGCTAGGGTTAGGTTAGCTTAACCCAATCGAATCACCTAAAGTTTAGTTAAATTTACCACAAGGTCATGCAATGGTTTACTTGAAGATTACTAAAATTTGGTGGAAAGAATTGCAATTTCACAAATAAAGACCAACATTGGAAGAGTTACAGTTCATTTTATTCGATGACGAATTGAGAAATAGAGCTATTCAAGCAGAAAAAACTTCTAATAAACAAGGATTTTTTGCTTCATACAGAGGTAGAGGTATAAGAAGTTCATCATCAAATAGAGGTGGACATTATCAACATAAAAACACTATCAAAATCAAACAAAAATAATTGTATATACAACATGGCATTCAAATTGAGGCATTGCCAAAATAGAGGTGGCTAATTTTTTCCAAAAAATGGAAGTTATTCAAATAGGTTTGCACATATTTAGGGTAATCATTGCCATCAGTTTGGACATCATGGCAAAGTTTCTACAATAACAATAGAATAGAACATCATTTTGACAAAAGATGTAAATAAGCTTATAATGAAAGAAAGATTTCACATAAAACTATTTGGTTCATTATTGATTGATCTGACAATAACAAGGCTAGATATTAGCTACGTTGCTAGTTCTATCATGCGATATTTGTCAAAGCCTAAATAGTCATACTTGAATGCAATACAAAGAATTTTTAAATACATCAATAGAACAAAGAAATTAACATGGCATTGAATTAAAAACTAGTGAAACATGCTTATATGGATTTTGTGACAATGATTATGTAGGAGATTGTGATCACATAAGATCAACATAAAGATTTGCATTTATCTTAGCAACAGGTTTCCTTGTGTTCAAACAAAATAGCCTACAATTTTTGTCATCAAATAAGAAAAATATCAATATTTAATAAAATGTTAATGTGAATAAATTTAGCTTAAAAGATTACTTCAAAGGCATATTACATGCAAGAGAGAGAATAAGTTAGATTGTCTTCATTCTTATGATTGGTGCAAATGTCTCCTCACAAGTAATGCCCTCCAATGAAACGTACCATTTTGCCACCAATCTTGCCTTGTATGCGTCTACATGCTTGTTATCTTTGAGCTGACCTTGGAGACTTGTTTGTAGCCACTTACATTGTTTCCCTTGGTGGATAGCTCCACTCTCCCAACATCACATAAACCATTAGAAGGGAACCGGTTTGATAAATAAACCACTGTGCAAACTACTTTATAGGCATGTCCTTAGTTTGCATCATGATCCTTACACACCCAACAATGGTGCAGTTCTTCCATTCCACTACTCATTTTGTAGTCATGCCTTAGGCAAGGAAATCCATCTATATTCTATGTATTTCACATTGTTTCACACAATAAATACCTTAGAGACATTCTCCACTGCCATTACCGACTTGAAATATTCAAAAGTTTGATTAAGTGTATATGAATTATCTAAACCTTTCAAGAAGTTTAGACCTTTGATTCATGAAGTAGAAAAAACAATTTTTTGTTTATATTCATAATAAATGTGACAAAGTACTTCCACCATCGAGCGATGGCATATGAGTCATATACCTTGTAATGTCATTGTGCACTAGTTCCAATGGTCTCTTGGCTCTTGTGGCTTGGTTTTTGGGACTTTGGTGCCATAGTTGAGAGTTAAAATGTGCAATCATGGATGTCTATCCATGGGTGTCAAATTTTAGAAAATTCCCAATTGAAAAAAGCTTGAATGTTCTAATTAGCACATTGTAGGATTAAATAATTGGCAAAGTAGAAGACATGTTGAGAGCCTCATATTTTTAGCCCAATCCACATCATTTAAACTTTAGGCCGGTCCATATCCATCGAGATCATGTGGTAGTAACCTCCGAATTATGCAATGAGTTCAAACAATGGTCACTTTGCAAATTCTCCCATAGTATGACTATGATGCAAATGGAATTGTGATCCAGGGTCCTACTAGCAACTCTCTTAGATGTCAAAACTACCCATTAGATCAATGCATGGGTGCTACGATTTGAGTGCCAAATTCCTTATAAGAGAGAGATTCACAAATGAACATTCCGTTTCAGCTTCTTTCATTCATTCAAACCAAGGTACTCATTTGCAAAGTCTGCATGAACTAAAGGAAGGGGATCAAGAAAGGGTAGGTGGGGTCACATAAAAGTTTGAATTTCATTTAACTTGAATTCCTTTTTCTATATGGGCTAAAATGCCACATAAAAAGTAGGAGTGGAGGTAGCATCTAGAATTTTGAGATATAGGAGTACAATATTTGTGTAAAAAGAGAGATATATAGGACATTTGTAGAGTGAGAGGAGATATGTAGGACATTTGTAGAGTAAAAGGATATATATTGAGATATGCCAGGCATTTGTAACAAAAGAGGAGATATAAGGAGGCGCAGGGAAGCTAATCAAGCATGGGAGGGGTGGGGGGGGAGGGCAAGGGGGATCCCTTGAGTAGCTTGCAAGATGGTGCCCTATGGACCCCCCTCTCGTATCAATGTTCTAAAAGTGATTCATTGAATTGGAGATCTACCTCTTTTTTCATTCTTTCTTTCCTTCTCCTTTCCCCTTTCCTTCTATCCTTTGCTCCTTTTGTCTCTACACCTTTCTTTCTTCTTTTACTTGCCATTTCGATGGATAACATATACTCTTTTGTTCGTTTTCTATCCTGAGAGTTTTTCTAAATCTATACATTCATGTAAAAAACCATTTTCTAGGATTGGTGGGTTTATTTTAGATGAAGATTCAAATTTGGGAGGCAAACCCAAAGCAGAAAAGATGAGGGTGGCTATCAGTAGTCCAAGAGAGTGATTTAAAACAACCCCAAATATGATTGAGGAGTGGAATTTAGAGATGTAAAGTTGGGATTTTGAGTACCCAAGACAAGAATGCAAAACCAATCCCAAATTTTAATTTCAAAAGGGAATATGGGGAGTGAATTGGAAAGAAAAAAGTGGGTTTTTGGAGCAATCAAGAGTGGAATGAAAATTTGTCTTAACATCGAGTTTAAAAAAGCTATGGGGAAGAATTTGAAGAGGAAAAACTGCAGTTTTAGAGTAATGAGAGGTGAATGCAAATCGATCTCAAAATTGAGTTAAAATATGAGTTTCACAATGCAATCAGAGGGGGAAATGTGGGTTTCTAGACTGGATAATAGAGGAATGCATACCATCCCCCAAAACTTAGTTGTAATAGTAGAAAGGCCTTTGGAATAGATGAGAGAGGAATTGATATACTAGTCCCAGATTGAGTTGGGATATGGGCTTTAGAGAGGGATTGATATACAAGTCCCAAATCGAGTTGAGATATGGGTTTTAGAGAGGTATATAAAGAAAAAATGATGGGTTTTTAGAGCAACCAAAAGGGAATGTTTGAATTAGGCCACAAAGCATGCACTTTCCAATTGCAAAGTGAAATGTAGGGTGGGTGAGGAGATTTGAAAGAGAGGACATCACATAAGCTAAAACATGCCAAAATCAAGATGCACATGCGGCTATGGTGGTGGCAAGATGGAGCTATAGATAGATAGATTGCTAGATAAACATACATACATACATACGTTGTTATGGATAAATTTGACCAATGAAAAAGGCATAAATATGTGTGTGCTTGTATGTGTGGCAATAGTATAATAAAATATGGTGTGCATAGGGCCCAAGGTTGTGAGGTAGCAAGACATGACCATGTGCCACCCTTTCACGTAAGAGGACCCATAAGGTGTGTTGTACATAATCCATGGTAGTAATATTTTAAAATGTTAAGGTGGCATGGCTCCCCCAGGTGCTACCCTCCACCTAGGCAGTCCCATGCCTGCATTTAGTGAGATATGGCCCAAAGTCCATGGGAGAAGTAATATAAAATAGGTGGAGATGGATATTATATTGGGTTATTCCCTCCATATAGGATAGGCCCATGTGGGGGAGGTAAGAGTGCAAGTTAAATAATGGGGAAAGTAGGATGAGGTGGAAAGATTCCTTGTGCCAACCCTCCACTTGTCCTCCTAGATGTTTGAACGTATTATAAAATTGGGAAGAGACCAAGGGAGTATCATAGACTTGGGATATGGGAGTTGATATATGTGGAAAAATGTGGCCAAGCGTTATCGCACACAATTGAGAGTGCATAACCACCTAGCCCACATGGGAGACTCTTCCACACACACCATGCATGTGGGAGGATGCATTTATTGGGAGAGACCCTCTCTCTTGGCTATAAAAGGAGGGGGCTATTCCTTGATGAGACACGCTCATTCTTGTAAAGCCACCTAGCTAGTACTTTGATTTCCCCCTTCCCTTCCTTTCAAATAAAGCATGGTCCTCTTCCCTTGATGTCTCCATCTTTACATTCCTCCTCCCATCATGTACATGCTCTTCTTTCCCCTCTCTCTCTCCCCTTGTGCCATAGTCCCCCTCTTCTTTCCCTCCCCTCTTAATCCCTTTTCCCCACCTATGTTAATGCTCCTCCCCTCACGTTCCCTATTCCTCTATGGCCCTGAAGCGTCGCCATACCTATCCTCTAGCCTCTTGTCTTGATTTATTTTCCGGCCAATAGAAATGGTGTGGCTGCCGGGATCAAAATCTCCACGGCTAGTGGTGTAAAATCTGTTACTCCTACGATTGGGTGCAGCTCTGCGACCTCTTCCATGTGCAATTCTCTACTTTTGCACCTCCAAATTGCGTGCCTTCCCTGTCTCTATAGCTGCGAAACCTTCCTGCTTCTGTAAAACATCCGTGCTCCCTCTGAGTTCCTACGCACACATTCGCGCATCTACCATGTACACCCACACGATCGTGAATAGATCGCGATGCTTTTCTGGGCTCCTGTGTCTTCTAGTCACGAATAGTTTTTTTGCAAAACTGTAACAGATCCCGCGTCCCCCCTCTCTTCTCCTTCTCTTTGTCTTTCTCTTTCTCTTCTCCTTCTCCTCTCCTCTCCTCTCTTTTTATTAAAGAGTGAGATTTGAACCCAAGACCTCCCCCTTCACAAAAGGGAGACTTATCATTGGGCCAGCAGATAAGAAGTGACGAAAATGTAATGATTTTTGCTTATATATTGAAATCTCGAGAACTGTAACTCTCTACTAACCGTGGGGAGTTTTCACATGCTGTAAAAAGTAAAAGTACTTCACTTCATGTGCTCTACTCATATCTCCTACTAGATTGCAGATTTTGAACTTTTTCAAGTTTACTTCACGGATGCATGCCACATGAGGATGGTGGATATTTACATCACTTCTCGATGAGTTTAAGGATTTGGTGCCTGGTCCTCTACGCCTTATGGCTACCAATGGGTGAGATCTCTTTCTTGATCTTCATGTCGATCTTCAACAATTGATTGTACAGTGCATTGCTCAAGGAGACGATGGGTGGGATGATACACCATGGATGATTCAATGTGAAGAAGTAGTGATATGCTGGGAGGACTTTGATTTCAATTCTAGTCATTGTATGGTGATCGAGCTACTTGCTGCTTCGAAGGTAATTAAAAGGGTGTCCTTCTTTGAAGGGTGGGATTCTCCCCAAGCTTGGGGGAGATTTGGCGCATCTGCTTATTAATTCCTGTGAATAAGCTCGTTAGGGCTTAATGTTTCGACCAAGGAATTCCTTTGTACCTAATCAACCCTTTGTGCCTCATTTTGAGCTTCAAGTTGTAATTCTTTTTGGTCTAAAGATAAACTATCAACAAAGGATTGCAAGTTTATTTGGTACTAAACGTTTGGCTCAAGTATTGAATTCTCCCCACCCTCTCTTTCTACCTATCTTGGACTACCGAGAAACTTGGGATGTTCGGCGGATTTTAGTATTGATGTGATGACATCTTGGATCCTTCAATTTGATGGAGCTTACAAAGCTTCGACCAAGGTTACTAGCGTGGGTATGAAACTTCACCAGGTGGTGAGGAGTATTGTTATAGCAAGTCTGCACCTACAAGTACTTGCAACCAAGCTGAGTACTCGGCACTCATTTTTGGGCTACAAAAGGCGCAAGAACATCATGTCAAGCAACTTGAGGTGCAAGGAGATTCTCAACTAGTGTGTGAAAAAGTTAGTGGAAGGTGGAGCAAAGGCTTGGTTCCACGACATCAACAAGCATTGGAACTTTGCAACCAATTTGAAGAGGTAAAAATTCAGCATATCCCTCGAGCTCAAAGTTTAGTTGTTGATTTCTTGGCATGTGAAGCTTGTACTTCAATCACTCATGAAACAAGTGGAAGCACTGCCCCAACAAAACTGCAAGCCATGAATGAGGGTGATCATTTGTAAGGAATGCAAAGATTGTGGTCATCATGAAACTAAGTGTTTGGCATATTTGATACGAGTTTACCGACTTTGGAAGATCATCAGAAAGGTCCTCAAGGACATTGCTCAAAAGAAGGATGCCAGACTGCATACCCCTTGAAGAAATAGCATGGCGATTACAAGAACTAGAAGAAGGTGAAGGTGATGTGCAAGCTCTCCCACTGTTGACACTTGTCATGCCATTCTTGTTTGCCTTGATGAACAACCTCATGTAGCGCCATGTCTCTAACCCTCGCTTGTAAAGATGGATGTGATATCATGAGGGTTGATCCTTTTAAGATTGTCTATGAGCTATTCTATGCTAAAGATTCTTCCCATGTAGTATTTCATAATACACCAGTCACACCCTACCCAGCCCATGTGTGCTTTGTGGATGTATCTTCACCTGATTTTCAGTTCAAGCTACCTCTTTCCATTGTTTGCCCATAGATAAGCCTCATTTCGTTTCTCTCTTTTCCATTTTCCAAGCATGGCTAACATTCCCGTGTTCTATGGATGGGTTGAAGAAAATCCAAAATGAGTATCTTGTGGCCTTTAAGCACTATTGTGTTTCAACTTTCTTACGAAAGATAGATGGTTGTTGGTTCTTTCCACATTCTTAGATGATTTTGCCAAGGTGTGGTACGAGAGGCAGACTGATGAAGTTTAAGAAAGCTAGCCCCATTTGAATGCAGGATTGGTCGAGTATTTTGGCAAAGAAGAGGAGCTCGAGAATGTTCATCTGTTGATAGCGAGGTTGAGGCAAGAAGAAGGAGAGACAATGCGTCGAT